>NW_026575133.1:25415000-26763333 GCF_905146905.1 Nyctereutes procyonoides
TCGCCCGGCCAACTTAGTTTCCGTGGACTTCGGAGGGGTCCCTTCATGTGGCGTCGCGCTGAGCAGTCCTGCTCTTAGTTGTGTGGGGTGGAATTCTCTGGGGGTGTCCGAGGGCTCCTCCCGGGTTGACCCGCGGGGTCTCGGTTCACTGGGAAGCTTGGCGGCCACCTGGCAGATTTCGGTATCTGTAGATACTCGTCTGGGTGAATCCAGTTCCCTTTTTTCCTCCTCCCCTGCCAAATGTATTAGCCAGTTACAGAGACTCACTCATGGAAACCCAAGCATATTGGGTGCAGTGAAGGGAAAAGTGAATTTAGATACAATATGTTAGAGAAATCAGACACCATCCTTCTCTGAATCGTGGATCTCAGGGTTGAAAGAAACCAGAAAGGTAATTTTGGTTCAAGCCTTCCACCTCCCACATAACGTCTGATTTTTCCTCTGGAATATTTCTGCTCAAATACTTACAGAGCTGCAGAGGCGAGGTGCTGACTCTTGGTTCAGGGAGTCCACGCTGGCGCTGGCGGCTCCGATTTGGCGTGGTTGGGAGCCCAGGCTGTGGAGCAGATCTTGGGTACGAAGCCCAGCTCCCCGCTACTTGCCAGCTGTATGATCGTGGCCCAGCCTCTGAACCTCCTTGTGCCACCACTTCTCCATCTACTGAAGTGGGGACAGTAACAGTACCCAGCTCGGAGCAATCAGTCCGAGGAGGGTTGAGTTGAGTTGATCCATGCTCACCATTGAGAACAGTGCCCGGCGCACAAATGTCAGATAGCATTTGCTATTACTAAGCCTTGCCTTACATCCTCTTATTTCCATAGTTTTGGATCAATAATAACATGATCTTGAAAAACACAACTTGAAAAATCTTCCCTGTCTTTCCTATTTCTTTGCGCTGATTGGAGAATTTGCTGATTGGAAAAGTCTAACTTGTTTTGGTTCGTTCGCTCTGCATTTAAGGCTTTGTAAAGCTGTCAGCATTTCACTGAGTTGGAGCCAATTTCCTCCCCGCTTGCATATATTTGCCAGGGCATGTTGTAGGTGGGAAATTGTGGTGAACAAGACAGACACAAGGCTCTGACTCCAGGGACCTTTCCTTCTCTTTTTTCTCTCAACTGTACTCAGCGTGTTACGCATTGTAAATGTCCTTAAAGTGGTGAAAATTTAGAAGAAAAGGAAGAGAAATTCTTGTAGAATGCCTGAGTGAAAAAAACCTAAGGGTGGCTCAGAAATAATGAGATTACCTTGCAGATAACTAATTCATCCTTAGACCGCATTCTCCTGGATGCCCATGTTTCATATCTGGGCCTTTTTGCTCCCTGCCTTTCTACACCACTGGCCCACTGAGACATCGCACTGTTGCCCCACTGCAGTGGTCTTGGGCTGTTGCAAATTAATCAAGCCAACCGTGAGACACAACCGGTAGCATTCTAGAAATACGTGCATCAACCAACCAACTTGGTGGACTGCTGTTTTTTTTTTTGAAATTATAGATAATTTTATTTATTTTGCAAAGATTGACTTCAGCAAACAAACTAGGTCCCTGAGACGTCATCCTATCTATTTTGTCACATGCCTTTATCACGTTTCTTGAGCGATACTTGTCAATACCCACAACTTGAATTTCATTTTTTAAAAAAACGTTGAGCTTTTCAGTAGGATACAACCTTGCTGTCTGGAGAGTTCAGTTACCAGGGGTTGCGAACATCAACATTTTGATCTCTGCCATGTTCACAGGCCTTATGATTCTAAAGGAAATAAAGTTGAACCCGCAGGCCATCAGTTTTTCCCCCCCTTTCAAAGGAAAAGTTTAGCAGCATCTGCTTGGGGGGGGCAGAAAAAAAAGAATCAGTCAAAAGAGAGTAGAGAGAGAAGGAGGGAGAAGAGCTTGGTTTGGTCAGGGTAGAAATCCAGAGTAAAAAGGAAAAGCACGCAGAACTTCAGGACATGTGTGGAGCCTGGAAGAAACTGGATATGAAGAAGCATCGCTAGGAGTAATAATATAGATTCCCTTTAATATCAAGTGAGAAATGAAAATAAGGAATAGAATTACTTTTGGTTGTTGAACGTGACGATTCTGAGGTTGAACCGCTTGGATCGCTGACATTTATTTGGGTTACAAAGCCATATACACGGGATGTGGGAAGTCAAATGTATCTATTGATTCACACGTCCAGCAGATAATCAGTAAACATGGAACTACGTGTCACAGTGTGCTTGGTGGCACGGGATGTGCAAAGACGAAGTTTGGGTCAGCAGCATTGCCCGCAGGCGTTCTACACCCTACACAGGAGGTGCCGTAAAGATATCTTTAAAATAAGGAATGGGGAACTAGAGTACGCTTACGATGAACCGTAATGAGGGAATAGTAATAACAGTAACTAAACCTTACTGAACAAGCGCTTTACATGTATTTATTCTTTAAAATGTACTGTGTGTGCCCTAAGGGAGGCATAAAATACTGTGGGAGTTCAGCGGAGAAAGAGGACTTTTCTGTTTTGGAGGACGGACGGTCAGCAAAACTGAACGCTGTAATCGACTACAACGTATGCGACACTCACAGAGCGACACAGGAAGTGGTCCCTGCCTTCTGAGGTCAGGGAGGCTGGCCAGTGGGATGGAGGAGAGGGAGGCAGGGAGGATGGAGAGCAAGGCGGGACAGACTGATCGGAACAGAGAGACTGTCGCAGGTGCAGGTGCAGGGCAGGTGTCATGAGAGAACAGGATGGAGGGAAAGCTTGGTGGCAGCTAGGGAGCACCTGAAGAGCCAGGCTAAGGAGCTCTGATCACTGCTGGGCAACAGGAGGCCTGGGTAACGGGAGGATGCCTCTTAGGAAAAGCATAGTGTGGCTGTGCCCGAGATGGACTGGAGGTGGGATGCTGAGCCCTGGTAGTTGTAGGTAACCAGGTGAGAGGCCATCCTGAATCACTTTGGGTTCAGTGACCTGGAAGCAACATTGACTGTCACATGCCCTCCTTACCTTTCCAGGGACCTTGTCCTGCTCAATAGCAGTGTGTGAGCTCACGGATTAATCGGAGCCTCAGAAAACAAGGACACTAAAATCCAGTCTCGAGCTTCAGGGCTTCAGCTGGTGTCCAGTGATAGAACTGAGGAAAGAAATATGTGTTTCCCATTCTTTGGACATTGATTGTCGCTGGGAATCACAGGCTTTGATGGGCTTATTTGCACCTGAGAAGGAGGAGGAGGAGGGGAGCTGAGGCTTCAGCACCTCTGTGTGATGGTCCTTCCTTTGGGTCAGCTCAGGCTAGGGAGCCCGGGGTCGCACTGGCACCAGGTTCTGTTCTGGGAGCTAGGATGAGGGTGGATGGGAAGGGTACCGAAGATCAGGCTCTTACGGTCTTGGCTGGGAGGACCTGACACTCCCGGGCCAGGTGTCAGCGAGTCAGTGAGGGAACTGGAAGGGGGCTGGAATGCGATGGCCACATGGGCATCCTGACTCTGTGACTCCCTAGCACAGGCATGGGTGGTAATCGAGGTCTCCTTGGCATGGTGGGTGGCCAGGAAGGAGACGGACTGGGCAGGCAGGAACGTGCTGGGCACCGCAAGGCTGCATGACTCCCAGGGCACCCAGCCTGTGACTCTCCCTGCCCTGGTCACATTCAGATGCAGAATGGACACACACAGACCCATCAGACAGGGAGCCCCCCTCCCCCCAGGCCCTGTGTCCTGATCATGGTGAAGTAACACGTCATTGGAGGGAGAAACGGGGTCCCCAGACTGTGGGCGAACCCCTCCAATCTTTTAAGCCCTGGCCTGGGCCCACTCCAGCAAGTTGCCAGTCACCCTGGGGCACTGGTTTGGGGGAGTGGGGGGGGCACTGTCCTAGGAAGGGCAGCCCCGCTCTACCCAAGCCCTCCTCAGCCCGGGAGCAGCACCTGCGTGGCTTCTCTGCACGTTGAACTCTTGTCATCCAGCCTGCAGCCCCACGTGAGGCCGTTTCGAGGGTAGGACTGTCGAGCCATTCAATCATTTGCACCATTACCTTTAATATTAGCCGTATTTAGTTTATTCATAAAGGCCTGTCTCACATGAGAGAATTCTTTCCATAATCGTGACAATTGTGTTCAGGCTTCCCTCTGAAATGTGTCATCTGTCTCTTTCTCAGGTGATCAGCGCACATCCAAATGTTTTTATTTTTGCTGGGGTCAGGGAGAGGAGGATTTCTTTGGTTCTTTTCCGGACTCTTTCTGAGAAGCGAGGCTGGTCCGGGGGCGTGAGCACTGCCTGGCATGCCCTGTGGCCCCAGATGGATGTCTCCGGCCACGGAAGCTCCTCCAGCTGGCTTTAGGGTTGGGGTGATAGAAATGGAGGGAACTCTGGGGGTAGGTATTCCAACCTCCCCATTTTACAGGCATGGGCACTGAGGCCCAGAGGGGCTTCATGGGAGTTGTTTGAGCCAGCTCAGCAGGTCAGTGGTGAGCGTGGGTTTGAACCTGAGTCTTTCATTCAGGGGCGTTTACTGCTGCCTGCCTGGGCCTTGAGCTCAGCCTCAGGGTTTGAGGCTGCAAAGTGACCGGGCAGGCGCTTGGATGCTGGTGACCAGGGCTCTCGGTGCACGGCCTTCGGTGCCACAGTAGCATCACAGGTGACGTTGTACACTGCTGGTTTTCAGACCAGTAAGGTCTGAAAGGTTCTGAGAAGAAGAAATTGTCTGAGTTTCTTGATTTTTTTAAATAAAGGTTTATTTATTTTAGAGAGAGCAGGAGAGTACAAGTGGGGGCAGGGGCAGAGAGAGGGAGAGAGAAACTCTCAAGCAGATTTTGTGCTGAGTGTGGAGCCAGACGCGGAGCTCAATCTCACAACTCTGAGATCACAACCTGAGCTGAAACCAAGAGTCAGACGCTCAACCAACTGAGCCACCCAGGCACCCTGTTTGTCTGAGTTCTTGAAGCTAAGAAGCGGCTGCAGCATTCAGACTCTGGCTGCCTGGCTCCAGAGGCTGCAGTTGTGACCCCCCAACAACAGACTCCATTGCAAGCCTGTTGCTCTCAGTGCAATGCCTGGACCTGCTGGAACCAAGAAAGACCTGGACTGCAGTGGAGACCTTCCGTCTGGCCACCTCCCTTTGTTTGGGCGACTCCGCCTGGGTGCAGGCTCCCTGAAGGGTGTTTTCCTCCCACAGTGGAGCAAAGGCTCCTGGATTTCAGAGGACCCCCCTGACCTCCTGCCATCCTCTGCCCCCTTCCCACCACTGCGGGCAGAGGGCAGGCCTCCTCTCTAAAAGTCTGGGCTCAGTCTATTCAGCTTGGCTAAGTGGGGCCCAGAGGAACCAAGACTGTATTTCTCTTTCTAACAAAGTCTAAGTTTTCACACAGATCGTTCTGTTGCAAAGTTCTATTTTCAGCGTCAGAATTGAAATAAAAATCTCCCTCTTTCTGTAACAAATTCTCATCTTCCTCAAGCCAGTAGTTAGTATAGGCCACTTAGAGAGAAGGCCTAATGCTCAGGAGAAGTTAAAGGAGAAACAGATTAATATGAATATTTTGCAAAAACATTTACCTTGTTATTTATTTCTTGTTGGCTAACTTACAGAGTTCATGTTCACTCTTTAAAAAAAATTACAAAAATCCTGGGGCACCCGGGTGGCTCTGTTTTTTGAGGGTCTGCCTTTGGCTCAGGTCATGATCTCAGGGTCCTGGGCTCGAGCTCCATATTGGGTTCCCTGCTCAGCGGGGAGTCTGTTTCTCCCTCTCCCCAGTGCCTATGTGCTCTATTTTTCAAATAAATAAAATCTTTTTAAAAAATTACAAAAATCCTGATAAGCACGAAGATGACGATGAAAGTGACCACTATGGGGGGGCTCCTGGGTGGCCTAGTTTGGTTGAGTGTTCAACTCTTGGTTTTGGCTCAGGTGGGGATCTCAGGGTCATGAGATCGAATCCCACATCAGGTTCTGAACTTAGCATGGAGTCTGCTGAAGATTCTTTCCCCGTCCCTCTCCCTCTACCCCTCCCTTTGCTTGTGCTTCTCTTTCTCTAAACTAAACAAATGGGGGCACCTGGGCGGCTCAGTGGTTGAGCATCTGCCTTTGGCTCAGGACGTGTTCCTGGGGTCCTGGAATTGAGTCCTGCAACAGGCTTCCTTCAGGAAGCCTGCTTCTCCCTCTGCCTATGTCTCTGCCTCTCTCTGTGTGTCTCATGAATAAATAAAATCTTTAAAATAAATAAACAAACAAACAAATAAATAAATAAATCTTAAAAAAAAGACTTTAACCTTAACAATTCAAACACTAAGGGAATGCACACTGTATTCCAGACTTTTCTGAAGCACATTATACACAAGTATATTTTTCATACAAAATGAGATCGTGCTCTACTTCTTGATTCATAGCTCACTTTTTTGCATGAAGCAATTTGGAACTTTAGGAACATCTTCCTGTGACAGGAGACCCAGTATGCTTCTCCACCATTCTTGATGGCTGCTGAGTAGTCCATATTTTTTTTAAATGTGCTATTTCTTAATCAATTGATCCTTTATTGTTGAACCTATCATCTATCCAGATGTTGCTGTAGCCACACATGGGCATTTGGCTGCTCAGAGAAACAAAATCTCGTCCCCTCCTCTCTGTATGGTTGATGCCTCTGCTGTAAGTGGCTAGCGCAATGGAGTGAACATCTGGATATTTGAAAAAGAATCTGATGGTAAGTGGATAAAGAGAGCACCTGTAGAATATAGCCTGACTTTTTCTTTTCACCCAGATGCTTGCCTCTGAATATTTGGAAACTGGCAGCAAGAGTCCCAGAGAGCCCCATTACCTTTCTTTTTTTTCTGGTTTCTTGGGTTTCTCCATCAATTGTTTGGATTGGCAGTTCTTTTGCTTCTACTCATTCTATTGTCATGAAATCTGGAAATTCTGGGTTCATCATTTGTCTTATCCCACAGTGTGTTCTGTTGTTTAGGATTCCTTCTTTTAGATGAGATTTTTTTTTAATTAAAAATGTTTTTCTAGGGATCCCTGGGTGGCGCAGCGGTTTGGCGCCTGCCTTTGGCCCAGGGCGCGATCCTGGAGACCCAGGATCGAATCCCACATCGGGCTCCCGGTGCATGGAACCTGCTTCTCCCTCTGCCTGTGTCTCTGCGCCTCTCTCTCTCTGTCTCTCTCTCTGTGACTATCATAAATAAATAAATAAAAATTTAAAAAAAAAATTATAAAAATGTTTTTCTAAAAAAATGTTTTTCTTTCTCAAATTTTTATTTTGAAAATCTTCGAATAGACAGGAAAGTTGAACAAACGTCACGACGAACACCTGAGTGTCCATTATGTAGCTCAAACCTTGTTTCACTTACCTGTTGCTGCATATCAAGCCACACAAGTGTAACAGTGTGAATTTATTATTTCTCATGGCGCCATGGCTTGACCAGGTGATCACTGTGTTTCACACAGTGTTGGCTGGGGGACGGGGAATGTCCTCGCATGACTGGAGTGCAGAGCTGTCTGCTAGGTGCCTTGATTCTCTCCATGTGGCTGTGTTCCAAGAAGAAACAGGCCAAGAAACAAAGGAGAAATCACGAGGACATGTTATGACCTGGCCCTGGAACCCATGCAGCAATACCACCGCTGTTGGATTCCAAGGCCAGTCCAGATCCAAGGGGAGCAGAAACCGATTCCATGTCTTGACAGGGGGAAAAGACACGATGATGACATTGCAAATGAGCACATAGGAGGGAAGACATTGTGGCAGCCATCCTTGGGAATGTAATCTACCAGAGCCTACCCTCTGGCCACAGAAATTCCCATTTCTCCCCCTCACTTCCTCCCCCGAAAGTGTTGTCCCAGGATCTTGTCACCCAAGTCAGCTCCTATGTAAATGAGGCCCCTGGCTGTGGCTCCCCAGGTGCAGAGACCTGTGAGAGGACAGATGCAGACCTAGCATGGTGTGGGGAGACTGGGCTAGGGTAGTCACAGCAGGCAATCCTGCTAAAAAAAATTGGGGCAGAGTATCTCGTGATGGCCCTTGTCCCTGTCAATCCTGCAGGCAAAACAGAAATGAACCAGAAGGGTCACCTTTGGGTTGTGGGTGCCTATCTGGTAGATTTCTCTGTGCCAACATGAATTTAATATGCAAAACTCACATCACATTTGCGATGATGATGTACACTACCGAAATGGCCTTTATTCATATGAACCAAGACTTCTGAGTTGCTAAACCCAGTGGACAAGTTCCAATCTTCATCCTATTTGAATTCAGCAGCGCAGAGACTGAGACTGTCAGTGGGTCAACAAGCCTCCTTTCTTTAAACAATGGTGCATCAGAAGAAAACCAGCCAAGGGGCTGTACAGCAAGATAAGGCAGTTAACAATTTCCCAAGGTTTTCAGGCCCCGAAGACTGTCTGAGTGTCATCACCCAGGATAAGGAGGTCACCACGGTGAGTCTGCCATTTAATATGATCGGTTCTGGTGGTCTGTGTTCACGGTGGCAGGTTTTCTTCATACAATGGAACTCGGGCACCAGAGGCGGCCCAGGATCACCCCGCACAACCTCCTCACTCTTTACTTGAGGAGACCCGAATTCCACAAAGGACAGTGACTTGGTGGCAGAGCCAGGAGGCCCTTCCGTAATGACACAAGGCCTTGGGTACATGTTCATCCTCTGTCGTGTACGTGCTCATGGGGTGCCTGTTGCATGCTTGCTCCTGTGCCAGGCATGAGAACTATGGAGGGAAGCAGACATGCTATGCTCTGAAAAATGCTTGGAGTCCCACAGTTACACCCCAAAAGATGAACTGCTTTATTCCAAACCATGCAGATGCCAGGCCTCTTGGAACCAGCGTCGATGGCATCGCTTCCAAGGCCTCCCAGGCTCCTGACACGTGATGGGAGGTCAGAGAGAAGCTGGCAGGCACGATCCCACCACGCTTAGCAGAAATAGAGTGGGTAGGGGGCACATTCCACCACGTTGACCACGGCCTCTGTAAAGTGAATTAGGGGCAATTGCCAAGTGGACCAACATCTGCTTCAGCATCTTGAGAAAGCTGGAAATAAAAATCAATACGTGTAAAATTAGGCTGTCGAGTGAACCCAGGACCACGAGTAATTGCAATCTGAGTTGAGGCCGCTGTGAGTAGCCTCACCAGTCCGGAGAACAGGCACCTTCCCCCACACGCGGCATCTGTATTCCAAGCTCCTTCTCCAGTGATAGTTTCAAGGCTTATAAAATGATACTACTGGCGATCCCTAAGGAGTCTAATTTTTTAAAATCATCTCCTCTTTCTTTGCTTAGCAAACAGCCATTTATGTTCTGCTATTGCAAAGAAAGGAGCAGATAATAACTTGTGTTTTAGAAATTGGAACAAGAAACTAGCAGATGCAAGTTTAGTGAATATTGAGTTTTAAACTTGTCTCGCTGTGATTTGTGGCCATGTCACGGCAAATATTTTTCAATGTCACCGCCTTAGCCAGTGCTGTCACTAAGGCAGTCAGCTGGGGAATAGAGGGCCGAACACTATGATCTCAATATTAATGGGAGCTGTTGAAAGTGGCAAAGGTGATAAAGTATTGTTTAGTTATTGGTGCCATACTTTGGCTGCGGGACATTATTATAAAACGCAGTCTGTTTTTGTCAGATTTCAATCACGGCTTCAATAACACGTTTAGAAACTTGGAGTACAGGAGCCCACATAAGAATGATTTCTTTCCCCCCTTAAACTAAAGGAGTTTAGATTGCAATCTGAAGAAATAGGGTTTGAAATTTGGATTTTACTTACTTTATTAATAATTTTTTTCCTCCAAATTATTTGGCAGCGTGACATCCTTGTCTGATGTGCAGACAGTCAGATGGGTTAGATGTGGCTTAAAGGAGCCGGGAAATTGATATAATCTCTTCCTTCACACCTGCGATAAGGAAAGATTCCTATAGGTCGTGTAAAATCGGGCCTCGTCCAGCGAGCAGAGTCCTGAATCCCCCTTACCCCCACCTCCCCGGGCCAGTCCAGGAAGAGAGAGTTATGCAAAGTGCATAATGCTTTAAAAAATAATATCCTGTTTTGCAAAATTACATTTCGTTCAGGAAATAACAGGATTCCCTAGCTTGGCCGCGACCCTGGGGAGAAGGCGAATGAATGCTTTGGTGGAGGAGGCTGCCCCTGTCATTAATAGTGCATGGGTTTAAACTTATAATTAAAATAACCTTTAAAATTCAATTTTTATAGATGGAGGAGATAACTTGATTTGAAACCCTTCAATGCACACATTTTATGTAGCATTCACCCAAATCCAATGGTACCATAGAAAAACGGGAACATAAAACCAGATGATGAGAGTTTATATAGCTCTTAAATATCAAGCTGTCAGGCTCTGTGCTGGTAGAAATATTGTAATTGGACAAGAGTAAAGAAAAAGAGTTTGTATTAGCGTTGAGGGTTTTTGAGTGAATTCAGACCGAGCAGAATATAATGGAAACCCCTTTAAAAGAGAGAGGACAGCAAATCCCAAGGTCTGAGCATAGTCTGACCTCCCTTTCAGAGGAGATCTGCTTGATAAAGCAGACACAACCCCAATAAAATACTAACAATAGAAAAAAGTAAATAGAAATCATATTAAGCAGTGGCAATATTGCCTGAATTGAAACAAAAATTAGGTATAATAGCCCCGGCGGGTTTTAATATGGTGCCCAATCACATCACGATATGAAGCATATCATGGTGTTTCTAAATAATGTTTATCGTCTTGAAATCTCCCTGCCTCATAGACAACTTGCATTATTTGAGGTTTGTGGCTTTTTAAAAAAGAACTCATAAATATTTAATGTCCGGGATCAAGAATGAGGTAGGGGGAGGGGAACGTGTCCCTGGGAGTAGTGATGTTTCCTTGTGTGACAGGCTCCGGCATTGTCTGGGGCTGGGTCCTGGCCCTGGTGGTGAAGCTTCCGGACATAGAGAAGCATGTCCCATGGAGGCCTGGAGCCTGGAGCCAGCGAGCCACCTGGCGCCAAGGCCTCAGGGTGAGCCCAGATGCCAGGGCAGCCTGGCACAGGTGCATCAACACTTGTCTGCCATGCCTTGGCAGGACAGACCTTGGATTGATATTTCCCTCATGTCTCCGGACACACAAGGGCCACAGAAGTGGGGTGGAAAAGGCAAAATGAGATCACATTGGCCATATATCACTGGCATTCTGAATTCTAAGAACTAATGGCAAAATTTGGTTGAAGGGAAAATCACAGTGGCCGTCAAACTGGCTGGTTTTTTTTTTTCTATTAGCTGATCAGCATGGCCCCATCGAGGGCCTTTGATTATGATGAGGCTCTATCATAATCCTCATTATTTGGTGTTTTCTGTTACCAACAGATTTTTTAGGGAGGTTTTTTTAACGTTTTTTTCAGTTTCACAAACTCATTTTTTAAAAATTTTAAGATAGATTCATTCATTCATTCATTCATTCAGAGACACAGAGAGAGGCAGAGACACAGGCAGAGGGAGAAGCAGACTCCATGCAGGGAGCCTGATATGGGACTCGATCCCAGGCCAAAGGCAGACACTCAACCACTGAGCCACCCAGGTGCCCAAACCCACTTCTATTTTGGATTGTTGCTGTAGGCATTCAATGAGAGTTGGAAAACTGCCTTTTCTCTACTCTTTGGTTCAGATCCTCTATCCCAGGTGGGGAGAGAGATAAAGGGGAAATGGTAGGTAGCCTGTGTGCTATTTCCTCAAAATTCCCACTGTTTATTAAAAAAAAAAAAAAGAATCTCAGTGACTCTGCAGTTGGGCTCTGTGGTCCTCACTCATCCATTCACGGCGTTTCTGAGAACCCACAGTGTGCCAGGCACCGTCTCAGCCTCTAGAGATGCGACAGTGACATTTGGCAACTTTGGTCTTCTTGGAGCTTCCGTGTCAGTGGATTGTCGCGTAGTGCTTGAAATCTGCCCTCCGTTAAGAGGCAGAAAGGAAGGAAGCAAGGTACCTTTCTGGGTGGAGTGACTGCTTTGAGAGCAGAGACACCTTAATTCCTGCAGGATTCCTGCCCTTCCTCCCTTTGAGGGGGGCAGCCCCCACATTCACCCTGGTGTCCCTCAGGGGGAGGAGCAGCCTCACTGTCCCCAGCGTGCACGTTCCTTTCTGAGTCAGTTTGCCAACATCCAGCCCTCTGGGGTGGATGTGGGCTGCATCTCCCAAATGTGAGCTCCATTGCTGCACAAAAGCGCTCGGGGCCCCACAGGCTCCCCCAGGGGTCAGCCTGGCATCCCCCCTGCTGTTTGCCCCACGAGGTAGGCCTGAGGGACTGGCACCACCAGCCCGGCCAGGCCAGAGCTGCGGCTGCCTCAGGAGGAGAGGAAGAGGCCAGTGCCATTGCCCTGGGCCTGGGTCACCAGCTGCCACTTGCAGTTCTATGGCCCGCCACATCCCCAGGTCCCCCACCCCCTGTCAGGACAGCAGCCAGTCCCAGAACTCCCCAAGGCCTGGGGTCTAGCTGTTCTCGACTTCCCCGGCTGCCCCGTTTGCTGGGCCCTGGAAGTCTGGCCACATGCGTCGAGGGCTGGGTAGGCCGGGGCTACTTGGAGAGGCAGCCAGTCACCGTAGCCCCCGGGGACAGGGACGTGAGGCAGTGGCATCTCCCCAGCAGGTGCTCGAGTGGGTTTTCCTTCCCGGGGCAGCTAAACCCAGCACAGGCACGGCCCCGGCAGCGGCTGGAGTCACGCCTGTGGGAGGCGCCCAGGGCTCCCCACGCTCAGGGCTGCGCCAGGGCTCACCCAGCCCACGACTCCAGTGAGGATGGAAGCTGTAAGCCGTCTGTCCTGGGCTTGAATGTCGGCCTTGCCACTTACTTGCTAAGTGATCTTGATGGACCACTTGGTCTTTCTGAGCCTCAGTGTCCCCATCTGTAAAATGGGCACAGTCCCGATCACAGGAGGCTGTGGGAGGTTCAGCCCTTTGCGCAGGCAGAGAGAGGGCTAGTGGCAGGGCCAGGCTCTGGGTGGTGGCCGGCAAGGCGGTCCTGTAAGTGCCTGGGAGGGAGAAGAGCTTTCTCTTCCCCATTGGGCTCAGCTCTGCCACCAGAGTCCAAAGCATAGCATCTTTGGTGGCCTTCACTGAAATAAATGGAACCAGCGTTCCCTGCTTTCATGCACACCTGCTGCCACACTCCAAGGGGCCTGCCCCTTGCCGCTCTAAGGCCAGTTGGACCTTGGCATTGAGAAGGAGGATCCTCGCTAGGAGATGCCCTTGGAGAGGGTATGCACACACGGTTCCATCCCTCGGAGGGATCCCCGTGTCTGGGAAACAAGAGAGGTTTGCGGTCGTCAGGGGGAGGAGAAGTGTGGGCAGTGGAGGCCGAGGCCGGGTCAGGGTGTTGAGTCAAGGGCAGGTGCAGCGGCAATGCCCTGAACTCCAAGGGCACGGGGGTGGGGTGAGGGGGCTCCCGCCCTGGGGCAGCTCCTGCTGGGAGGGGGCCGCCAGGTGCTGAGGGGCCTCAGCCCAGGGTGGGGCTCCTGGGAAGGCCTCCTTGGGGGAAGGTCAATAATTTTGCTGCTGGTTCCCTTAGACTCCCAAGGACTGGGCCAGGAAGCAGAGACAGAGACAGAGGGGGCGGAGAGAGAAGAGATAGGGAGACAGGACGGAGAGAGGCAGAGAGAGTGCAAGAGACAGCTCTGGGGTCCAGTGCTGGGGTTTCCAGCACAGATCCCACCCCACATTCCCACATCCCGGAGACGACGCCTTTCCTCCCTTGGCAAGCTGTCCGCGGGGGGCAGTTTGGGCCATCAAGTCTCCCGGGCGGTTTCAGGTCTGACACAGGTGAGTCTCATCTAAGTTTTGTCTTTTTGTAGGGCAGAGAACGTGTCAGAATCTTCCCATAGGGATGCTCCCGTGGAGTTGTGCACATGTGTGCACGCGTGTAGCACCTTTTTTATTGAGAGAGAGTTTGTAGCTCTCACCAGATTCTCACGGCACAAGGCCAAGGCCCGCTGCCCGAAAGGTTGCTTCCTCCATAACTGGTGTCTTAAAGGAACTAGAAATTTCCCCCTTTGAGTGCTTTAAGATCACCTCTTATGACAGACGCGCTTTAAACAAGGCTTCTAGCTTCTCCACATTTCCACGGCATGTGAGGCTGAGGAAAGAGGAAACAGAAAAGGGAGTTTGTCATCAGGTTACAGTAAGGGAGACCAGGAACAGTGGACGTGACCCCCAGGGTCAAGGAGACCTCAGTGAGAGCAAAGGCCACAGGTGTGTGTGCACGCACGTACACCCACGTGCACGTGTGCCTGTACGTGTGTGCAGGTGGGGGAGTGGCAGGACGTGGCATGGGGACTGGGCGCTCACTGCGCCTGGCTGTCTGTCCTGCTTTCTTTCTCCCGAGGTGCCAGGGGAGGTGCTGGTGCCTCCAGCAGGGACACATCTTTGGGGAGAAAAAGAGGCCGTTCCTGTCTCCAGATTTGAGGATTCCTGATCCCTGAGGTCACAGTTTCCACGACGTCTCTCTGGGCTGGGCCAGGCCCTCATGGTCAGTTCGTGCAAGAGCTGAAGCTGCCGTAGCCAAAGAAGGCGGGCTTGGTGGTCTCCTGCCGGCAGCAGCTTGGCTTTGGCTTGGCCTTGAGCAGTGAATGCACCTCAGTTTTCTTATCTCTAAAGTGGTGCTAAGAGGAATTTCTATGCAATCCTCACCCACGGAGAGAACTTTTTAAGTATGTGGTATGCGTGCATGTGCGTGTGTGTATAAACAGGTTGCAAACTGTAAAATCTTAAGCAAGTGTCCCTGCTAGTGTTTTGTTCAATGAGTCAGTGAATTATAATTCAGTTATTGGAAGATCTGCTCTCAGGGTGGTGCGATGTGGGGATCGCGTGGCAGCTGGGCGAAAAGCCCGCAGTGACGGACGAGGATAGAAACCTGTAGAGGGCAGCCCGGGGGGCCCAGCGGTTTAGCGCCGCCTTTGGCCCTGGGTGTGATCCTAGAGACCCGGGGTCAAGTCCCACATCGGGTTCCCGGCATGGAGCCTGCTTTTCCCTCTGCCTGTGTCTCTGCCTCTCTCTCTCTCTGTGTCTCTCGTGAACAAATAAATAAAATATTACAAAAAGAAAGAAAGAAAGAAAGAAAGAAAGAAAGAAAGAAACCTGTAGAAACCTGGCTGTGTCGTTCAGCTACCGCACCACCTGGTTCCTTCCTTCTCGCTCCGCTGTTTGGCTTCGAATCCTGCTCACACTGAGCCCTTCGTGAAAGTCGCTGTGTGCCGAGGCTCTGAGCGCAGGTCTGGGATCCCGACCTGTCACCCTAGGAAAGTGCCCCCCACCCCAGAATGCCAACTGGGACCACAGTCGAGGATGAGGAGGGTCCCTGCACCTGTGTTTCCAGCTGCTCCATCCCGGGAGCTCATTCAAAGAGACTTCCATGGAGAAGGGGGCGGGGGGCATGTGGAGCACGTGGGATTCACCCCGGCTCTGCAGGGGAGAGGACGCCCAGCAGGTTCCGCCACCGGGCAGGGCGCCGGTGCTCAGAGGGAGCTCCACTTGCTCCGGACTCAGGGCTGCTCAGTGGTAGCACCAGGCTGTGCACCAGATTTTTGCCCCTAGAATCTAAGCTTTTCCTTCTTCTAACGTGATCCGCTCAGTCTTCTCTCTCCCTCTCCCCAGCACAACCCAGTCCCTTGGTTGTGGCTGAATTTACATCCAGGGATGGCTGTAATTTCTGGGCTGACAACCAAATTCTTGGTGGTTGAGAAGGATGTGTTAAGAAGGATGCTGAGGCTGCATCTGGGTTCGGGGGGGGGGGGAGGGCACAGGGCTCATCCACAATGGCCTGCCCTGGACTTGGGAAAGGGGAGGTACCGTGGATTTCTACCCCACCCTTACTCATGGGGCAATGTCCCGGCTGCTGTTTGGGGTGCTGTGGTGGCCAAAAAACCTGGACAAGGATGCTTGACTCACAGACAGGGATGCTTGGCCCTGCTGTCCCTCCCAGGTGGGTGGAGTGGCAATAGTCCAGACCTGTCCTGCAGCAGGGGAAGCAGCCCCAGCAACCCCGTGAGCAAGAGCCCAACTGCCACCGAGGTCCCCGAGAGGAACATCAGGGCCTTCTGCATCCTTCCTGAGCCAAATTGTCAAAATGCCTCCATTTCCTCTTTAATCCCTCCATCACCTCAAATGCCCAGGGAGGGTGCAGGTGGTAGGGTGCGCCCTTGGGTGGTACGCTGACAAGGAGAGGAGGACATGGGAAAAGGGGCAGGAATAACACTGCTGGACCCCAAGAACGGGGGAGAGCCCTGGCCTCACAGCCCCCAACCACACGCCACCCCGGTGAGCTTGCGAGATAGAACACAGGACATTTAGTTAAGTTTGTGTTTCAGTAAAACCATAAAAAATACCCGTTTAGTCCCAGATACCTGTTTTTATTTGTTAGATCTGGTGACACTAAACACCTTGTCAAATATACCTCAGGCTCCAAATCCAGAAGGTTCTAGAGCCTCAGCCTCTGGGACCTCATGGAAACTGAAAAAGCCTCAGTAACTAGAGGGTGAGGGCCCGGCCTGTGGGCTCTGTGAGGGGAGGGTCTGTAGGGCAGCTCAGCCGCAGGGGTGTGGGCTCCAGAGCCCCACTGCCTCCCCTCAAATCCCAGCTCTGGCGCTCACTAGCTGGGAGGCCTCGGGAAAGTGACTTAGCAGTCCTGAGCCTCAACTTCTCCATCTGTAAAATGGGCATCGGGGGATAGCTGCTACCTCACAGGGCTGTTGTGAGCCCACTCATGAGGACAGTGCAGACAGGATGTCCAGTCGTATGAGGTGACAATCCGGGGGTGGGGCGGTAGTCGTTGTGTAATTTCTTAACCGGTGTGAGGAAGGAGTCTGGGTCCTGGTTCCTGGTCCCTGCTCTGTCATGGGCTTGCAGGGCTTCCTGGGGCTGGTCCCATCTCCCAGTCATATTTAACCAAGTGGGGCTCAGGCGGTCAATCGCACACTTAAACGGAATGCTTTATTTGGGCAGCAGAACCCTGCCTCCCGATGAGAGCCCACGGACAACCCCTGTACAGAGACCGAAGGAGCAAAGTTCATGAGGTTGAGAGGTGTGTGTGCTGGGGGCGGGGAGCCCAGAGTGACCACCCTCCGCGCTCCTTCCTCACCAGGTACATCTGCAAGGACCCTAGGTCCCCATGAGAGTGTGACCCTGGACAGTGGCTTGATTTCTGGCTCTGACAACACACGTTCTGGACGTGTGTCCCATTGCTGGTGAGTATCTGCTCCATGTGGGCCACGAGTGAGTGGGAAAGAAGGCTCCCTGTCTCAGATTCCACGCTGGGGACACAGAGACTGATAAGCAACCCCCCCGACCCCCCCATGACTTGGTCTGACCCCAGACACCCTCATGCAGCCACCCGAGGGCCTGGTGTCTGGTTCTGCTAGGACACAGAGGACGAGTGGGGGCATCACAGGCCCAGGCCTAGGAGCTCAGGGCTGCTGGGTGGGTGGAGGAAGCAGCCTCCGGGAGGCCAGGTTGTGCAACGGGGTTTCCTTCCCTCATAAGGGGAGCAGCTTGTCCACTGTCACTGCTGTGCTGAGTCGCAGTGCCCTGAGAGAGAGAGAGAGAGAGAGAGAGAGAGAGAGAGGGAGAGTGCCCGCACTTTGTTCTCTTTCTTGCCTGGGGGTAGGGCCAGCCTGAGCTCCCTTGGGGCCTCCTAGGTTCTTGTTTAATTAATTCTTCCTCAAATCCTCCTCCCTGATATTCAAGTCCACAGTTGGGCCCCCATCCTGTGGATGGGAAGGCTGAGTCCAGAGGGGCAGTTGCCCAGGCCATATAGACCATCAGGGAGGTCCCAGTCAGGACCTGCAACGACCTTGTTTTGGGTGATATGGAGCATCAAGGATTATTTGAATAATCCCAGAGCTTGATTGGTGGGAAGCTCTCTATCCAGCAGACCTAGTGGCTTAACCTCTCACTTTAGACATAGGGAAGTGGGGTCCAAGGTTTGCAGTGACTCGCCAGGGCTCACACCATGGGCCAGAGCCAACCAAGGCCTCGTCCACGTGGCCAGGTTGAGCGTGTAGACACCCCCACCATCGTTCTGCATCCTAAGAACAGAATACTTGTCAAAAGGCCTGAATATTTACAACACTTGCCCTACCTCCTAACTCCTTTCTTTTCTTTTCTTTTCTTTTCTTTTCTTTTCTTTTCTTTTCTTTTCTTTTCTTTTTTTACTTTTCTCTCTTCTCTTCTTTCTCTTCTCTTCTCTTCTTCTCTTCTCTCTCTTCTCTTCTTCTCTTCTCTCTCTTCTCTTCTCTTCTCTTCTCTTCTCTTCTCTTCTCTTCTCTTCTCTTCTCTCTCTTCTCTTCTTCTTTTCTTTTCCTTCCTTTGCTCGACTGCTGCATCAGGGGCTCAGGAGTTTTCTGGGTCAAGTCCGCTTTCTCAGGTGATGGGCAAAGTTTGTAGTTTATTGGGGGGAGACTCCTTGGTCTTGGTTTAGGCCAGCTAACTGGAGAAAATTTAACCCTGCTAGTGAAAGAGGCCCCTCCCTGGCTTTACTGCTTGTCCCTGGCAGTGGTGGGGGGACGGGCAGGTGGCCTGTTTATCTGCTTGTTTAGCCTCTATGGTGGCCATTTGATTGGTGCCAGATGCAAAGGAGCCGATGTCATGTATCCATTTGATCCTTTTTCCACCAAGTACTTAACTCTGAACGAGTCACTTTGCTGGATGGATCCGGGCATCAGTAGAGGAGGAGCTCACAGTCTAGGGAGAGACAGGCAGGTAGACATCAGACAGTAACCCAGGTGAAAGGTAATCGAAGCTGTGAGCACCAAGGCCTTGGAGGCAGAATGTTCAGACCTGCAGATATCCACAATACCTTTGTTTTTCATGAGGCGAAAGGGGGAGAAGATGGTAGAAGGGACCAAGATGCCCCAACCTGGAATAAGTCAGTCATTTTAAAATTTCACTGCTGAACCTGACATAATTCAGAACTCGTATCTGGCTAATGCATCAGTTCATTAGAACACAAAAATACACTATCAAACAGACAATCAAATTTCATGTAAAATAAGCTTCGGCATTAAAACGGCTCCTGGTGTTTTATGTGTGTGACTCGGTGGGCAGATATATTTCTTGCTGCGAGAGCAAGACTGATTTGTGTGAAGGCTCCCAACACCAAATCACTTCGAAGGTTGGGAGATAAAATGTCGCTTAGGATAATGTAATTGGCCTTAAGGTACAGGAGTTGAATTATTTTCGGTGATTTATAATGTGGAAATTAAAGACTCACTCACTTTCTAATTTAATTCCATCTTCAATGGAAAAATGTTCACTCTGATCTAAATTGGCGAGTAATGTTGCTAATTCAAATGCAGATGTAATTTCGATTCTGGTAGCAGTTTGCGGTGATTGACGGGTCTCCAAAGAATCATTAAGATCCTTATCTCCCAATCTCACAAATTCCCCGGCAGTTGTGATAATAACTTTGGCTAAGGAGAAAAGGGGAAAAAAAAATAAATTTTCCTCTGCCCCGTTGGTTTGAGCCTTGCTTTTTGCGGGATGTGGATTGCATGTCTCGTTCGAATTTACAGTCTTCGTGGGAGACAAAGCGACGCTCACTTACCAAATTTGGTGGCGGCATAAACACGGCAGTTTGAATTGTTTACCCGTGCCTTCCCTCTAAAATATGAATGAAATGGCCCAGAGAAGTTATCCCCAGCTCACAGTTAATTATCTGGGATTTTACACCACATTTGGTGCAATTCATTGATAAGTATCAACTACCCAGGGACAGGGAGACAATGATTAGCCATAATCACGCAGGCTTCACTGTCCCTCTCTCAGCTGTCACATGGCTAGCACATGGTAATGTGTCTTCATCTAAGTCGATCCTAAGAAGCCGCGTTGGAGAAATGATGGGGTCACTCCTGCTGTGTGAGAAATGACCAGGTCACAGAGACGGTTGTCTGCATCATCTGTTTGCCCAGCGAGTAGCGATGGTTGGGTTGGGTCACAGCTTTGGTCCAGTGTGCATATTAACACTCCTGACCTGGCCAGGCAGTGGCTCTCGCTCTCTCTAAGCAGCTGGCAAAAGAATTGATTTCTTGGGCCAACAGCTAATTTGACTCAAGTAAAGCCATTACAGTCGGAGAGTTGGTAGGTTCTATCCGGCTTAGACAATTCCGTAAAGATTTGGGGGAAGTTGGGTATATTCCTGCATTTCTAGGGTTGCTGAAAACCATGAATGTGGCGTGGGGCCTCTCTTGGAAACAGGCTGACCCCATTTGTCGGCAAGAACTCTCCTTGCACATGAGCATTTTCTCCGTATGAGGTTTTATAGCAGAATTTGTTGATTTATAGCCTATGTTAAGTCTCCAGGGGCACATGGTCATGGTTGAATGACTTCGGAGAGTGGGGGAAACACATCTCAACCAGCCTGGGAAAGAAATAATTTTGACTTAGAACAGGAATGAAAACAAAAGCTCTTACAAAATATTTATTGCTATTTTATAATCTATTTTTAAAAGTTTGATTTGGGGGGGGGGTATGAAGCTATCTGGCAAAGACTGCTCATGCTCACCAACATCTGTGCTCTCATCTTATTCTTGGGCACACTGCTGGGCCACGTCTTCTTTGCTGTTAGATGGAGATGTATGACTGAGTTCTGGCCGGAAGAATGTGTTCATACATCTCTTGTAGATCTGGCCAGTGAAAACCTCTTATGTGTGATTCTTGCTCTCTCTCCCCATCTGTTGGATAAATGGAGAAGCCTCGGAAGATTCTTCCTCCTGCCTCCAAACACTAGAACTAGAAAGAAATTTTACCTGAACAAGATAGGCAATCCTATTGGGTTAGACCACTGAGGTATTGGGGTTTGTTTATTTTTGCAGCTAATGCTATTCATCCTAACACAAGCTGCATCAAACACACTCGTGTATAGATCTGTGGATTTCCTCTAATCCCCAAGTTAATTCTTTATGGATCTCAAATATGTTACCGCCAGAGATCAAGCTGGTATCTGCATGATCCACAGATGACCGAACAGTGCCTCCATCTCGCTATTTAATCCCTATGGCCCTTTGAATTAGACTTTGGCCTTAAGTATGATGACTAGTAAGCGGGGAAGCATTTTGTTTTTACAAGTATGTAGATGTTTCACTAAGATCGCATTGACGTCCAGAACCAGAGTCAGCAGAGAAGCTTTTGACTTCAAGAAGGAAATTTTTACTTAAATATGAAGACTCGCGGAGGCGCAGTGTGTGTCTTTGGCAATTGTTTTCTCGGTAGTAGACTTAGCCGGTGTTTGGTCTTTCGCGAATTTATCCATGTTGTACAAAGACAGCTGGCTGGAGATCACTTGCCTCGCCCCATCACCACCCCCTTTAGTGGACTCCTTCCCAAACTTCTCCACACATAACCACTTAACATATCATTCTCTGCTGTGCTGGGAGAAGTTTCTACTGATGGTCCACTGATGCGACTTGCTTCTGTGAAGCTGGAAAGATCTCAAAGACCATGGAATAAATTAGTTTATTCATAGATCCTACTGCCTCAATTTGGCATAAAAAGGAATGAGAGCCCAGAAGAGTCACATCCAAGGTCACATGGCTCATCAATAGCCAGGATGTGTTCCTTCCAACTGCAGAAAGAGCCAATGTTGCAATTCAATCCTGGGGGCCATCTGCTGGAAGAATTCCCTCTTGCAAGAGAGAGGTCAGTCTTTGGTTTGATTCAGGCCTTCAACTGATTGAATGAGGCCTACACCCCACATGGAGGGCAATCTGTTTACTTCTAGTCCACCAATTTAATCTCATCCAGACACATTCATAGAAATATCCAGAATAATGTTTGACCACATATCTGGGCACCGTGGCCCTGCCAAGTTGACACAGAAAATGAACCCCCACAGCCCTCTTGCTCTGTTTTGAGGATCACAGTCAAGGAAACATTTGGCCGTTTACATAGTACAGTGCCATCATCACAAATGGGCTCAAGCCTGCATTTGAACCCTGATCTCTCCACTTACTTACCACAAGACCTCAGGAAGGTAGATTAAGCTCAGCTATTAACTGGACATAATGATGGCTGGGAAGAATAACCCCATGCTGAGGAGGAGATAAATAGCAGTGCATTTGGCAAAGAGCTCTGTAAGTGTTAAAGTGACACATACGGCTAAGTGATCTGGGCTTATTATCATTTCTTGCTTAGATACAGACTTCCACCTCAAGGCCATCAGAATGAGGTTTCCAGCTGGAAGTTCCTGATGGTGTGGCCATCTGGGATACCAAGGCAGCTCTCCTTCAGTGGGCATGATATTGGGCATGTCTGGCCATGTTCTCAAAGCTGCCAAATCATGGGCAGCCAGAGAGTGGCCTGGTGTCTGGTTGGGTGATGTGGGACAGCGAGCACATCCTCAGAAGTGATCTTTTAGATGTGACTTAAGAGCAGAGGATGTGGACCTGCTGCCCAGATCCTACTGTGTGACTCACACTAGTTTTTTGTTCCTAAAAAAACCCTTAGCTGGAAAGTTTCTGAGCACTTTATATATATTCCATTCCATTTATGAAGTCAGTAGTTTTTTGGTTTTTGTTTTTTTTCCCATTTTACAGATGGGCCTGAACTACAGGGAGATTGAATAATCTGCCAAAGCCATACACTGGTAACCATCAGGGCTCAAATTTGAACCCAAGACATCGAACCTAAGAACCTGTGCTTCTAACCACTACTCTATAGCTGTCCCAGGGGCTGGCACATGACGAGAAACCATCAGAGACAACCAGACCTAAGGGGGCTTGGTGATTTTTTGCATAAATGCTCACCATGGAGTGGTTCCCAGACTCCCCTGTGTGACCTTGGATAGGTCCTCTCTCCTCTAAGAGCCTCACTTTCTCCATCTGTACAATGGGAGTCCTCCCTGAGCTGCTGTCTTTGGCCTTGTGATTTTCTCCTTCCCAGAAGCGGGTCCTCCTTGACCCCGGGCACCTGCTCTGTAGCCATCTCTTTCATTTTTCTGGTCCAGGAGGTGCCTGGGATCCCTCAGCAAGAGCAGATCTACCTGCTGGATGGGGAAGCAACCGTTGAAGGCAGGGCTGGATGCTTATGTGTGACCACACCGGGCTCCCTATTCCCTCTGGCTCTCCAGGATCTGGGCAGCGCTTGCCTCTTACAGCATTCAGCCAGCCGCTTGGAAAACCCTGGAACCTAATGTAGGAAGTAACTGGGGATGGGGGAACAGAATGAAAAAGGATTCTAATCTTGGAGTTCCTGCCCTGAGGAACCTGGGGGGGGGGGTTGGGGTGGGGAGGAGTCAGTGTGAGCACAGTGTGTTCTCAGAAGGCTGAGGCCAGCTGGACGGGGGCCTGGCCATCCCACACAGGCACTGACCTTCAACAGTCAGCCAGATTAGGAAAAGGGAAAACCTGATGCCAGGAGACTGCTAAATGCCATGTCTGGAGGTGGGGAAAGAAGGGAGCTAGCAGGCCCCCCTCCCTGTCCCTTATCGCTTGCCAGTGTGCTGGGCACTTCCCGGGCACCATCTCAATCATTCTTCTCCACTAAGTCCCCAGAGCGAAACTTGCTCCAAATCACACAGCCGGGCAGTCTTGGAGCTGAGATAGTAGACGGCCCCCAGAGCCCTCCTCTTCCTTCAGGCTCCCTGACTGGGGCCGAACCAGGGGAGAAACCTTGGGGAGACCACCGGGAGCCCGGGGCAGCTGGGAAGGGACCACTGAGTGGGGCTGGCTTTGGAGGTCTCTGACAGGCAGGGCTGCAGAGTTGGTAAACTGTGCACTCGTCCCCTATAACTAACATCTCCCTGGCCATTTAGGAACCCCTTGATCTTTCTGGCAAAAGCGCTCGACCGGGGCCTTGCTGGCTTTTTCTGCAGGCCCAGAGCTCTGGGCTATTAGTGAAGAGTGGTCACTGTCCAGAGAGGGGACCCCATCAGCCCAGAGCTAGCAATCATAAAGATGAACCCTCAAGCTCCCTGATAACCCCCTGCCCCTGTGAATCCTCAGTTCTCTGTGTCTGGCCATCATCAGGGCTTCTCGGTCAGGACCAGCCACCCTCTAGGGAACGTCTTGGAAGACAGATGCCATCAAAAGATGGAGCAAAGCAAGACTAAGCACCAAAATGAGAACATAAAAGTTTTCTAGTTTACTTATTAGTACAATATGTAATTGGATAGAAGGAGCAGGTTTCAAAAATTTGTCTTACCGTAATGACTATAATTTTTTAAAGATTGAAAATGAATCTGACTAGAAAATACCATTAAACTACCAAGTTGCTTAAAATTTAAAGGGTAATTCACATATAATGCTTTTATTTAATAGCCCAATTTACAAAACGTCTAAAATTAATGCGGATCTTTTCAGGACAAAATCAGCCGTAACTGCACCAACTAATTTTTGCTCATTTGAACTGAATTATTAATAAGAGAGAAATATACCATATGTTCCCCAAAGAGCTGGATACATTTATTTCAAATAAAAGCACTGTGTTTGGTGGAATATAAGAGGTTTAAATGCTTTCAGAGAAATGGGTTACTTATATACAGATTTAATAGAGTATAAATCAGGCAACGTAATTAAGGACGCAGCTGCTCCTGAACCCAAGCTGGCAGCTTTTGCTTCTGAAGTTCCTTTATCACCTGCATGGCTTTCATGAGCAACCATTTGTTTTCATGGAATAATACCAGGGATTCAATGATTTTGCAGTTTATACTACACTGAACAGGAATTTTATAGCAGGTTTAGATTAACCTTGGTCATATCTATTGAGCTCATCTATTTCTCCTCTACCAGGTATTTAGTGAGTGCCTACTATGTGTCAAGCAGTGAATTCGTCTCTGAACAAAATAGACTTGGACCTTGCCCTCTCCTCCCTTCCTCCCTCCCTTCCTCTCTCCCTTCTTTCCTTCCCCCTTCCCAACCTCCCCCCCCCCCCCCCGCTCCCTTCCATTTGCCCCTCCATCTGCAAACTCAGGACTTGAGATTCAAGGTCAAAGACTCCCCCTCGCACAGTGCAGTGGGTCGATCGCAGGTGGCAGGTGCACGCAGGTGCTCACGGAGAAAAGAGGTTTTCCCCACCGCCTTTCACGGGCTCTGCAGCCTTCATCCGGCCTCGGGAGCTTTGAGCCCTGAGGTGAGTCAGGAGACCCTAGTCTCTACTTCCTCTTGCCCTGGGAACCTGAGTGCTTTCAGAATTGGAGCACCCCACAGCAGACCATCGGGGAAGAGCCGGCAGATGAGCAACTTAAAGTATTACCAGCACAGACAGGGGCTGGAGATGGGCTTTCTGATCCTTAAAATGCCCCCAGTTTTACAGCTCGCATTTCTCTTTGTATTGAATTACAGTGTTTGAGTTTAGTTTATCAGATTGCGATGAGTTTTGGAATGTCTCACTCAACCCAAGGTTGTCAGCATGTGGACGGTTCTAGAGACTGTGTTTGGTGCCTGCTAATCTCCGGGGGGCTCTGTGTGGGGATCCCTGTGCCCCTGGCATCTCAAAGGCAGGCAGGGCCCTGCATTGTAGGAACTCCCAGCATGCTGCCCTTGTGCTGTCATTGCTTGAATTTCTGTCCCTACCCCCCGAGTAGGATTCCCTGTAAGCCATGGGCAGGCACTGTGTCGGCTGGATTACTATTCCAGTGACTGTTATAGTGTCCGGCCCCATTGTGGGTGCCCGAACCCCACACGCCATGAACGAACCTTTGTTCTTCTTTGATGAATTCTTTAATGAATGAACGTGATTTCTCAATGATGGATTCAGATGCACCTACCTGTTTTCCAGCCTCCAGCAAAGTCTTTGCGGACCTTGGCAATGCCATGATGGCAAGCAGAGTTTAGTTTAGGAGGATGTGCTTGTTTCCTTGCAGGCCTGTGGGGCCGATAGGGGCTGGAAACAGTGGGCTCTGGAAATCTGGTGTGTGCACTTCAACAGGATGAGCAGCCGGCCTCAAACCCCAAAGCACTTGCGTGTTAAATGTATCTCAGAGTGAGTTTTTGTTTTAATGGAAGCAGTTATCCAACTAGCAGGCTTTGAATGGAAATAGCAGCTCTCTCTCCATAATGGGTGAGGGGTACTTTAATTAATAGCACCTCTTGGATTTTAATGACAGTGGCTTTGGTTTCTGGCCATCAGATGGCTACTCGAGCTATTGTTTGGGGGATGCAGGGACATGCGAACCTGCCTGAGTCAGCTGGGACACAATGGATACCTCAGATGTGTTGCAGTTTGTGGATTTACTAAGCTGCACGCTCGTTTATATCTCAGGGCAAGTGCCCTACCCCAAGGCTGGGCCCAATAAAACCCTCTCCATCATCTCTTTTATTCTGGTGCAAACTCAGAGTAAAATTTCCAGCTGCCCACAGGGCCACAGCACAGCTTCCCATTTACGGATGGATGCTGCTTTGTCACAAAGTGGCTGTGCCCCCTGGGGAAGGAATGGTGTTCGCTGGCCTCCCAGCCTCTGTGGGTGCCCTAATGGGCTGGCTCAACGTGTCCCAGCTCAGATGTGCCCAGGATGCCATTTTTCTAAGACCTGGGCCTGCTGCTGATGAGGAGAAAGCCTTCCCTTCTCACCCCAAAGAAGCCACGACTAGGGGTAGCAGGCCGGGGGCAGGGCTGCCAATTAGGGAACAGCTATTTATATCACCCACCCCCTCCCCTCACTCTCCCAGGTCTTGTGTTCAGGGCTGAAGTGAGGAAGACCCTCAGAGGGCTCATTGTATGGGAGGAGACAGGCATGGAAGCACACGGTGACACAAGTGTGCCATATGTGTCACGTGAAGCCTGGGTCTGGGTTCATCGTTAGGCTCCAGTCAGCATCATTAGGCTCTAGAGAGGGACGGAGAGGCAGCCTTTCCAGGAGAAGCTTCCAGATGTCCTGATAGGCTTTTCCCAGGAGACCTGCTCTCCTGCTGCTATGAGGAGCCCTAGGGATGATGATGGTTCCCTCCTCATAGGGGCTCCGCTGGAGAAGCCCAACCATCTGATGCCTGGGCCCACCCCCACTCCAACTGCAGATGTTGCAGGCATTATGGGCCATGGAGGGAAAAGTGTGGCTGTCTGAGGTGCATGGGGCATGGTGGGTTCTGGGGCTAGGACCCTCTGTATCCTTCCTTCTAGCTGGGCCTGGACCTCTGCTTAGATTTGGATTTGGCCGCTGAGACCTTGCAAAGCTGGCCAGAATACTTACTTACCCAGCCTACCCAATACATATATTCATGTAAAACCTTCCAAGGCCCTCCTCATAGGGCGAGGTAAGTCCCAGGAATGGGGTCTGTCACCGTGCCCCCCCCCTTTCACTCTAATACCTGGTCTCCTCCCTCTTACTCCTACTGTTGGGAACAGCATTGACTCCCCTGGGTGCTGGGCCCTGCATCCTCCTGTCCTTCAGATCCCAGTTCCTCACTCCATTAGGAAGCTCCTGATTCCCTAGCTGGGGCAGTGCCCCTCCGTGAGAACCGTGCATGTTCCCTTCTCGGGCAATGTCCTTATTTCCCTATTGAGTCCTGCCCTGGGGAGGAGACACATGAGACGCTTCCCCTCAGATGCACATTTTAGGATCTGGGGCTTGTGGGGAAATGGGATTTTCTGTTCCTTGCCCTCTCCGCCTGGGAGGCTGGATGGGGCTGTGATGACATGTCCCCCTCCTGCTGGACCGGCTGTGAGCCTGTGAGTTTGTCCAGGACGCACACAGGCTGCAAACGATTGTCAAATGAGCAGATAAATGGAGAGTGTGTGTATGTGGGGAGGCGGTTGGAACGCCCCGACTCGGGAATGGGATCTGAGCCCTTCTGGGGCCTGTGAGCTGCCCACAGGACCCACCCCAGGGACACTGTCTCCTCTGCCACCTGCCCTCTTGGACGCACGCTGGAGGCCCTTGAGACCAGGGAGGAGGTAATTAATGCTCTCAGGTACTCTGGCTTCTCACCCGGGAATTTAAACCTCCCCGGTCCCTCCATTTAAATAATTAATTATTATCTAACTACCTGAAGCAGAAGAGGAAGCCGGGGGCTCCCAATGCACAGGTCCTTTAACCCATAAACTTTGATCTCGGCCCCAAAGGTCAGCCATCAGCGCCTCACCCTGCAGCCCGGCTGATGCTTAATTACCCAATTAACGCATCATTTTATAGCCGGGTAGTTTAAGGGACTGCAGGAAGAGGGTGGGCTTGCCGGGGAGCAGCCATCGGTCATGGCCCCGTGCTTCTAATACACGAATTAAATATCTGTGTCTTCTAAAAGTCAGTGTGTGATTTATTGGAAAATTGGTGGAAACAGCCCTTGGGGGGGTTGTGTTCAAAATCTGGTTTATAAGAGTGGCTGCTGGCTATGACTTTTTGATTTCCTCTATCCTATTCAATGCCATTAGCCG
Organism: Nyctereutes procyonoides; assembly: GCF_905146905.1. NCBI lineage: Eukaryota > Metazoa > Chordata > Mammalia > Carnivora > Canidae > Nyctereutes > Nyctereutes procyonoides. Next base: position 25,443,287 of record NW_026575133.1, read on the forward strand.
TCTTTCATGTAAAATAAATGTTTGAATGCAGCTCATAGAAGGCTTATTTATCCATTTCGTTCCCTTCACTGCTCGCAATCATTATTTCTCTGTTGCCCCTCTTCTCTGGGAGAAAGAAGCCCTTCCCTTCAAGGCACATATTTGGGATTTGGACGACATGGAGGCCCCCTGCGCTTGCTCCCCTAGCCCCGACCCTGCCCCTTCTCGGAAGCCAGACGTGGTGCATTTCCCTCCTGGTAAATCGTGTGTAACTCCAGGATGGGAGGGATTCTGGTGTTATTTTATTTGTGATTTGCTGTTGTTTATTTATTGGGGAGCCTCCTTTTCCCAAAAGGAGCATAGTATGCAGAAAAACATAAAAAGGGGGAACCTGTTCCATTGGCTAAGCCGACATGAAGAAAGCCGGTGACATCATCTTCAGATAGGGAAGGGGGGGGCACCTGCTTCATCATACATTGAATCCTTATTAAAACATCCTCATCTAAATCTGAGAGATGGGGCCTTCACCTCAGCCAACTGACCCTCTTCTGACCTTTGATTGGCTAGTCGAAGATGTCAAAGAAGTCCATTCATTTAACAGGTCACGGTGGGTGTGCGAAAATGGGCCCCCCTATGAAAGGGAGTTTACAAGGCAAGAAAGAAAGTTTACAGAAGGACATCTAAGACGGGAAGGATCGCCTTGTGGGCAGAGAGGCCCCGGACACGGGCGGTAACCACGCTGATTTACTGGGAGGAAACAGGGTATGTCAGAGATCGAGTCAAGAAAGGAAACTTGGATCAGCCGAAGTGAGGTTCCATCTACCTCTGCATCTCCAGAGCCTAAGATCCAGGCGCTTCACATTTATAAACTGCAAAGCTTTCGTTAGCTTTGTTTTCCCAGAGGGCTAAAAAGCCAGAGTGGATTTGAAAACTTCTTCCCTGGCCCAGGCTGCTGGCGCCTCCAGGATTTGCTTCACACGTGCTTTGCCTTTGCGACGTTAAAGGGGCGCCGCTGTCCAGCACGCTAGGACAGTGCTTTGTAAACAGTAGGGGCTTAGTTATTGCTCAACAAATAAATGAACCATCATGCACATTACTCGGGGAGGAACAGAAGAAGGGATCCTTTGGTCCTGGGTCCTGCTGCTGTCTCGCTGTTCTCTGACTTCTTTGCTTCCATACCAGGCGGTGGATGGGCGGCTGTCCCAGGGCCGAGTCCCTCAGGGCCCAGCAGAGGGCACACAAGAAGTGAGATCTCGGTGGGGCCGGCGTCGGTGGGCTTGGTTGGAGTGACTGTGTCGCTAGCAGCTCAGCAGAGTGTCTTGCACTAGATAATGTCCCCTGGAGCCAGACTCCCTGGGTTCTTGTCCCAGCTCCTCTGAGCACCGCCTGGGTGATCTCGGGTAGGCCACCTTACGGCTCCCAGGCCCCCAGCTCCCTGCTGTGCCATATGGGTGCGCGCTAGGACCCACTCCCTGAGGCCCTTGTGAGGATTAGAGCTACTGCATTTGGAACATGCTAGGTACATGGAAGTGCTCCATGAGTGTAAACCACTTCTGTGAGCATCCACCACCTCGGCCTTGTCTCCGTTGAGCGCTGCGGTGAGTTTTCTGGAAAAGATAAGCCACTGGGCTTGGTGCCAGTCCTTTGGGATGGTCTGCACGTACCCAGCCTTCTGAAACTGCGTGAGGTCAGGGAAATTCTGCTTCCACTTATTGGAAGGTGCCTTCTAGAACATTTCAGTAAGGTCCAGGGGCTGTTTGGTCCCACACAGAGTGGGCCCTTACAATGACACTTTTGTCCTTGGGTCTGCTTCTCAGGTTTTGTGACTTACTAAACTGTCTCCTGCGACTTTAGCTTCTTCTGGTCAACTTAACTCTAGGATTCACCCCAGACTTCCTCTTCTGGCCCTTCAAAAATTATTTCTCCCGTGCTCTGGACCAATGGTTAAGATAACCATGGTGTTAGAACAGAGTGTAAATTACTAGTAGGTCACATCTGGGTGAAGGAGGAAGGGGTTCCCTTATGAATAAAATAGAGTGATTTCCTCTCCATGGAGTCTGGATTCTGTCCTTGCCCTTCTGCCTGGCCTCCCCTCCCCATCCTGCCCTTCTTCGGATCTTCCCAGCCCAGAAGACACTATGGTCATTTGGATTTACAGAGCACAGCATGTCCCTCTCCTGTTTTAAAACCTCAGTAGCGGGCAGCCCCGGTGGCGCAGTGGTTTAGCATTGCCTGCAGCCCAGGGCGTGATCTGGAGACCCTGGATCGAGTCCCATGTCAGGCTCTCTGCATGGAGCCTGCTTCTCCCTCTGCCTGTGTCTCTGCCTCTCTCTCTCTGCATCTCTATGAATAAATAAATAATAAAATCTTTAAAAAATAAAAATAAAAAATAAAACCTCAGTAGCTATTACCCCCACAAATAGAGCCCAACATCCTGCCCATAGCAATCTGGCCCTGAGCCATCTCTCCAGCCTCATGCCTATGTTCTTTCTTTATTTTTTAAAATATTTTATTTACTTATTCATGAGAGACAGAGAGAGGCAGAGACACAGGCAGAGGGAGAGGCAGGCTCCATGTAGGGAGCCTGATGTGGGAGTCAATCCTAAGACCCCAGGATCATGACCTGAGCCAAAGGCAGATGCTCAATCACTGAGCCACCCAGGCGTCCTGGCTACATGATTTCTTCCTCAAGCACCCTTTAGCCACTTTGGGTATCCCTGAGTTCCCCCCACATCACTGGTCTTTCCTGCCGGGGCCAGACTACCTCCTGGCCCAGGACATCCTTTGGCCTGTTGTGCTTATAGCTGTTTGCTCCACTTCTTCTGGTCTCAAGCTTATAAGTCACCTTGTTGACGAAGAGATCTTTCTTTCTTTCTTTCTTTCTTTCTTTCTTTCTTTCTTTCTTTCTTTCTTTCTTTCTTTCTTTCTTTCTTTCTCTTTTTTTCGAAGAGACCTTTCCTGACTACTCAGCCCCTCCCTTCCCTATTGCCATGCCTTATTGGATTCATTCTTAGTACGTATCGAATCTGGGGGTTATTCTTTTCCTCTAAAAGGTGAAGTCCTGGGCAGCCCAGGTGGCTCAGTGGTTGAGTGTCTGCTTTTGCCTCAGGGCGTGATCCCGGGGACCTGGGATCGAGTCCCACATCGGGCTCCCTGCATGGAGCCTGCTTCTCCCTCTGCCTCTGCCTCTCTCTTTCTCTCTCTCTCTCTGTGTGTCTCTCATGAATAAATAAATAAAATCTTAAAAAAAAAGGTGATATCCTGCTCCATAACACACCTCCACGGGTTGCCACCCCTCCTCATGCACACTTACCCTGCGATCTGACCCCTGTTTCCTGAGACACCCTCCCAAGTCACCCGCCTGCAGCCCAGCCGGGGTCCCGGTGTCTACCGTAGGGACACCTGAGCTAAGACACAGAGGAAAAGAAAACATGGGAATATTGCAAAGGGAACATGTTTCATTTGCATTTAGAATCACTGTGGCATTTTTAAAAAGATTTTATTTATTCATGAGAGACACACAGAGAGAGGCAGAGACACAGGCAGAGGGAGAAGCAGGCTCCCTGCGGGAAGCCCAATGCGGAACTTGATCCCAGGGCCCCGGGATCACACCCTGGGCCAAAGGCAGATGCTCAACCACTGAGCCTCCCAGGCCTTCCCTCATTGTGGCACTTTTCAAAACACTTTCACATATATTCACCTAAGTTTTACATACACCTTCCGCTTTACATGACCACATTAAGATGTGCAACTTAAGCTTTATATTACTGTTATGAGGACTAAATAAGGCAAACGTTATTTATTTTCCTCTGACTGATGAGAAAAGCAAGAAGTAGGTCGAGACATGGAAAGTCACACAGCAGGATGATGGCAGAGATGAGGCCTAGTGTTCCTGGCCTTGCACTTGCTGCCTTGAGTTCTGGTCGTTCTAAGCCCCTGCCTTCTCTGTTCTTTTCACAGGAAAGAGCTCAATGGTTGGCAATTTGCTATTATCACCTGCTGTGTATTTTTCTCTTGAATGCCTGGCTTTGAATTGATGTGTTTTCTAGCTTTCCCACCCGTACCCCAACGCCCCAAAGGAGACACGGGTTAGTGGGAGAGGACGCCCCATGTTAGTTGAGGGTCAAGTACTATGGCCATTCCTTTACATGTTTTATGAACTTACGACAGTCCTATGAAGGTAGGTGATGACATTCTGATTTTGCAGAAGAGGTTGAACCCAAAGTGCCTGCCACAGTGCCTGGCAGGCACTAGGTGGGAATGTGTTCAATAGTTGCTACAGACCAAATGTTTGTGCTCCCCCAAATTCATATGTGGAAGGCCTCATCCCCAATGTGATGGGATTTGAAGGTGGAGCCTTCGGGAGGTAATTAAATTTGATGAGGTTATGAGGGTAGCCCCATGATGGGATTAGCGGCCTGATAAGAAGAGGAAGAAACAGGAGATATCTCTCTGTCTCTGCCATGTGAGCACACAGTGAGAAGGTGGCCATCTGCAATTTAGGAAAGGAGCCCTCACTAGATACCAAATCTGCCAGCACCATGATCTTGGACCTCTCCACCTCCAGAACTGTGAGAAATACGTGTTTGTTGTTTGTTACCTGGTCTCCGATGTTTCATAATAGCAGCCTGTACTGACTAAGACAGTAGTCCTGAATGAATGGGGTTCAGAGAGGTTAAGTTGCTTTCCTAGATCCCACAGCCAAGAATCTGGCTGTTCCTAGTCCCAGGACCTCTTCCTGCATTTGGAGGCCTCCCAAGCTTCCATCAGGGTGTGTCTTCTTTCTCATCAATGCCTGCCTGGGGTACTCAGCCGTGTTCACTAGGTGTCCATGGACTGGATGAAACCTCACATTCCTCTTCAGTTAGGCCCTAAATGTCTGAGTGGCTGGTGCACCCACACCTGCTGCCTGGTATCCTCCACCATCCCAACAGAGAGGGCTCATCCCAGCCTCACCTGTGACACGTACCCCCCACAAGTCACCATCCTGATAATTGGATCACTGACCCACACAGGCAGAAAAATGTCCATGGCTGAGCGTAACAGCTGCTGGGAGCCATGGCAGTCTATCGAGCCCCCGCCTCATGTTTAAAACATGGCATTGACAGGCTTGCTCCCTACAGCCAGACCCACCTAGCAGGCCAGAGGCATTCACCAGATGGATGGCAAACCTGGGCCCCACAAGGTGTCTTCAGGAAGAGCGTGGCATTGTTTTGCGTCCCTAAGTCAGCGATGGAGAAGGCAGCCGAGATCTGCCTGGCTGGCATGCATCTCATTGAGGTTGTAACTGATACAACTTTTAAAGATGGGACTTTCCTTCAGCTTTTAAGGAAAAATGTCCTGAAGATCTCAAGGCACAAAGTAAAAATTGGCCCAGGGGTGTGACAAGCAGATGACAAGAGGAAAGGAACAGTGAGGTGGAGGTTCTGTATTGAGACTGGAGGCATCCTGTGAGGTGCTTTAGCATAGTGGGGTGACATTCAAAGTCAGTGACCAGTATGGCCATGGGCAGTGTGCTAGGATCCACTGACAACAAGCCCTGGTCCCTGCCCTTATGGGGCTCACAGCCCCACGTGAGAGGGAGATGAGCAAACAAGCAACTGTGACCCGAAGAAAAAATACCAACAATGGATTATCATGTGGCCTTCAGGATTCATTCTGGGGGCTTGGGGCGGGGAGGTGTCCTAGGAGATGGGACATGAAAGGTAAGATTCTGTAGGAAGAATAGGAGTTAGCTAAGCAAAGAACGGGGTATAAGGGACAAAGGTGAGTGTCCTGATTTACCCCTCACAACAATCTTAGGCAACAGATTCAAGAACCATCCCCATTTTCAAACAGAAGGTTAGAAAAATCCAGTACTTACCAGCCTAGGAATACCAAGCTGGAGAGTAACAAAGCTGTGATTAGAACCCAGTGCACAGGGGATCCCTGGATGGCTCAGAGGTTTAGCACCTGCCTTCGGCTGAGGGCGTGATCCTGGAGTCCTGGGATTGAGTCCCACATCGGGCTCCCTGCATGGAGCCTGCTTCTCCCTATGTCTGTGTCTCTGTCGCTGTCTCTCTCTGTGTGTATGTCTCTCATGAATAAATATATAAAATCTTAAAAAAAAAAGAAACCAGTGAACATGAGTTTGTTTGTTTGTTTATTTATTTATTTATTTATTTATTTATTTATTTATTTATTTTTGCACATGAGTTTAAAGCCCTGTTTTCACCTCTCCTTGGGCCTTTGTGTATTTCTTTCTCTAAAAGGTCATTGAATTTGGTGCAGGGGCTGGTCCTTTTGTCTCATTGGTGGAAGAGTACTAGCATCTTCCATTTGGAAATTCAAGGAGTGGATTGAAGTTGAAGGACTGGTGTGACAGTGATACTCCTGGACCCTCCCCTGCCCCCCCCCCACCAATTACCCGGAGATGGAGTTCATGGAAACACATGGTGCCCTGGGTTTGGATCTTCTTGACTTTGAAGCTAGCGGCATGCCGTATATGGGAAACTCCTGGAGACTCAGGCGAGAGATGGCAAGGAGAGCAAGGGCCAGCTTGGACTTGTCCCTGAGGATAATAGCAGGCTTTGCAGATTATTGAACAAGAGAGGGACCCCTTGGTGTTCTGTAGCTTGAGGGGGCAGCCCCAGTCACCAAGGCTGTTTTTCAGACCCCGTCTTTGTTTTTGTTTTTTAAGATTTTATTTATTTATTCATGATAGTCACACAGAGAGAGAGAGAGAGAGAGGCAGAGAGAGAAGTAGGCTCCATGCAGGGAGCCCGATATGGGATTCATCCAGGGTCTCCAGGATCGCACCCTGGGCCAAAGGCAGGCACTAAACCACTGTGCCACCCAGGGATCCCCCGGCCCTGTCTTTGAATTGCGTATTTCAATCAAAAGAGTCTCAATTTTCTATTGAGACTTGCATTTCATACCTGCTGTCTTGAGAAGAATGGGTTGGAAGAGGAAAGAACCAGAGGCAAGAAAAGCACTCAGGAGCATGCACAGTGGTAACACTTCAGTCAGGGACCAAGAGCCCACCCCAGAGAAGTGGCCACACAACTGGGCTTTCAAAATATTGAGGAGTTAGAAACATCGGGGCTTGCTAACCTGCCGAATATGTGGTGTTTGGGGCCAAAAAGAGGATGTCTGGACTCAGGGTTGGGAATTGGATGGATAGGTAAGCGATCGGACCTTCACCGAGGAGTGAACCAGGGAGGGCCCAGGGAGGCAGGTGCAGGGATGAGGAGCTGAATTGTGGACGATTGTGCTTGAGGTGTCAGTGAAACCTCAGAAGGGATGTGATGTCCCGCGGGCAGCGAGGTACCGAGATCCGGAGCTCACGCTGAGCTGGTCCACAGGCTGGGGTGGAAGCAACACTATCGCTACTTTAAAACCACCACCACCAGGAAAGGGCTACTCCAGCTGAGGCTGGCGTCCTCCTGGATGGTACCAGACAGGCAGGTCAGTGGCACAGAGCCCCGGGCGATGATGTCCTTTGTGCCTGGCCCACACCGGAGGGCCTGGCAGCCCGAGTCTTCCCTCTGCCATCCATCCCAGCACTGTCGGCCGAATGCCAGGCATCAAGGACGGTCCCCAGCCCCTTGGGATTTCCTGGGCTTTGTTGGGCCCGGGTCACCACGGTAATGTTATTTAAATCTAGGGTTTGAATGGAACGTTATTAAATGCCTCCTCAACCACACGACACTTGTGATGGGCCATAGTGGATGGGGGATTAGGGAGATAAATTGCTATTGTGACTCTAACACTATCACCAGGTTTGCTGAGGACAATAATTATGTAGCTTACAGTGTTTGGAAATACTGCCTAAATCTCCTCCCCGCATGTTGTTTGTGATGGAAAACAATTAGACAAAAGGTCCTTTTGGTAAGCTGCCTGGGATTCAGATCAGCGTGATGAATGGGCTTTCTCCTGGACCCTGAGCATTTGTTAGAAGTAAATTATATGTCATTTCAAATCCAAAAGATCTGCCTTTCCATGTTTATTGGGATAAATTAAATCTTCTAAGGAGGGTAAACAGAAGGCCCCGATAATTATTTGCTTCTGTATAATTTAAGCTGAAAAGGATGTGGCCAAGAGGGGGACAGGGATAGTAACACCCTGCATTGTGCCCACCACAGAGAAGGTACAATGGGGAAATTTAAATTGATACTGATCTATACACATCACATCAGGTCGGGGTGGGCAGCCTCACCCACTCACCGAGGCCGTCTTCAAATTCAGCCGTTGAGTTGCAAATGTTGACCAGAATCATCCTGATTTGCGACTTTAGAATCAACTTTTATAACCTTAGAGGCTTCCTTGCAGAGGGGATGGTACTTCTCCCATCAGACAGGTTTCTAGTCCTGAGACCAGGATAGGACCTTCTCCCAGCCTGTGATAAGCCCAGATCTATCTCCCCATCTCCCCACCTGTCCATTCATCTACCCATATTCACCTCTCCCTCCCTCCCTCCCTGCCTCCCTCCCTCCCTTCACCCACATATCCATCCGTCCACCCACCCATCCATTCACCCTTCCAAAAATACTTACTGAATACTTCTATTGAATGCTGGTTCCCCAAATATGACCAACACAACTGGTTGACAAGACAAAGCTGAGGTAATTGGTCACCATGGTGAGGGAGAGCTCCACTTCTATAGAGCTTTGGGTGGCAGTGTCTCAACAGGGGAAGGCACGGTCAGAATTTATTGAGAATTGGGAGTTTGGTTGAATGGTGGGGCTTTCAACGTGGGAAATGTGGGGAGGCGGCATTAGGGTTAGATGAGGATGGATCCTGATGCAACAGTCCAGGAATGTAGAAAATGTGAGGCAGGATTTTGGAGGTGAGAAATTTGAAGAGTTATAGGATGCAAACTGTCCATTGGTGCTTCCTGTCAAAGAATTGATGTGTCTTCTGGGAAGTTCCTCTGGCGAACAATCAAACCACTTGCTTGGGTAAGAGGCTTCCAGACACACCAAGTCATCTAATGATGTAGTGGGACACACAGTCTTGTACTCAGGTAGACAGGGTGTCAGTGGCCCAGGTTGAGTGTGGGGTACGTGGGTTTCATCCTCACCTCTAACGTGTCCGGCTGGAGGGGAGTGTGCCAAAGTGATGGACTTGGGAGGAATTTCTGAGTCCAGACATGGTGTTGGGTTGGGTGTTGTGATTCAGTCCCTCTGCCTGGTCTTTGTGTCTCCATCCTGCATCCCTGCAAACCCCCAACCGACAGCAGTTCCTGAGTGTCATCAGGTGCCACTTGGCACCTTTGTCCTGGTTCAGGTGCAGGAGGAGACTGTACCTGCACCCTGAGGTGTACCAGACCAAGGGAGGAGAAGCTAGGAGAGGCAGGGAAGGGAAGAGAAATGACCGCCAGTCCGCAGTCAGCATCCCCAGCACCCCTGGCCGGGAACAGCTCCCGGTCCTGATGGCCGACTGGCGCCCGCCCCCAGATGTCATCTGCTGTGTGAGGGTCCAGGCTCAGGTTTCACTGGTCCAGCCAGTGATAACATCTGCCTCTTGGGGTCCTAGGCCAGTGACCTCTTAGGCTCCCTGGTGCCTCGCAGTCTGCAGGGCAAGTCTCCTTTGCTCCTGGGCTGACAAGCCTCCTTTACTGACCAGCTTCCTGGCCCCTCCCTGCGCAGACTGTCTCCTTCACACAGTCCCGCAGTGTCCTGCCCCCAGGCTCTGCCTGGCTCGGCTTTGAAGGAAAATTCTATCCAGCCGTTGCCGCTGCCCAAACACCGTCTACGTGCCCTTGGCCTGAGCCTGCAAGAACAGACCTGTAAAATCCCAAATGTTACTGTTTCAGCTTCTGTCATCAAGCTTAATCATGGCTGGTTGGAATTAAGAGACATTAACCAGTGCCTATTAGTTAATGCTGACAGTAAAATGTGACACTTCCCAGTGGGTAGAGTGGCCTCTCTGCACGAGCCGATTCAGTCCTTGGACACGGTGGTGACAGCCCATCTAACAAAGGACCCAGAAGAGGCTGATGGTGGGGTTAGGGTCTCAAGGAAAGGGCACCTGGAAGTGGGGACTTCACAGCTTCCCCAGTGACCCAAATGAGAAGCAGAGGGAGCAGAGATAGAGTCATTTGTGACAGTCCTGGGTTGGAATCCAGGCCCTGGCCCCGGCTCCCTCTGGGCCCCTGGGTGGCCTCATCCCTTCCTGAATTCAGTGACAAGCCTCACTGGGAACTCCGGCATTGCACGGAGTCTTCTGCCAGTCAGAGCCAGCCGGCCAGCTGTTGTAGTTAGACCACGCGTGTTGGAAACACGAACAGGTCTCACTCTGTTGAAGACTGGAATTCCTCTCTCTCCTTGTTCCTCTCTCCTGCCTTTGGCCCCCAGGCCTTGCTGGCTGCCTCCCCCTGGTTTTTATCTTCCTCCTGTTGGCTCGCCTATGACCTGAGCACATCTTCCCTTGTGGAACTCCGTGTACACGGCCCCTTCCTGGTACGGCTTCCTCCTGGGCCATCCCCTCTGTTTCCTCGAAGGCCACACTCCCAGCCTGACCCTTTGGGGCTGCTAGTGTTTGATGCAGCTCCCATCCTTGCTGGGACCTTCTGTCTCTCTCCCCACACCCCCCAATCCAACCCCCCATCCCTTCTGGTTCTTTTCTCTTACTCCACGCCAGTGGTTCTCAAAGTGTGGTTCCGAGACGGGCAGCATCAGCGCCTAGACCCACCCAATCTGACCTCTGGGTGGGGGGGGGCAGCACTCCATGCTATACCCCTGAGAATCTTGGTGTACACCCTCCCAGGTGGTCCCTGGAGCTTTGCTAACCTTTTACAGAAGAAGGCTTCCTAAAGCTCTGTCTGCAGCCCAGCCCTCTGCCTGGTGCCCGGTGATTCCATGGGAGCGGGATGCTTTCTTAGGATGGTGAGAGTCACAGAAAGAGCTAAAAGAAGCCCCAGAGACAGGTCAACTGGACCAATCCTTTCACTTCACTGACCAGAATCCTGGGCTTCGGGAGGGTTAAGGAGCCCACTCAGTTCACCCAGTTTCTAATTCAAAGAGGACTTTCTTTTTCAGCAAATAGATCCTTTCTCAAAATAAACCATAGGCTTGGGGGTGAGAACGCCCACTTCACGGACTCCTGGAGAACTCAGGTTGAAACCTCCTTCTGTGCCTGAGGAGCCTGCACAGGTCCGAACCTTTGCTTCATATGTGGGTTGAGAGCTGTTCTCAGACATCTACCAGGAATCGGGAGCTGCTCATTGATTTCCACTAAAAACCACAGTCTTAGTAAATGTGGATTACTCTTTCTCAATAGGTTCCTGCACTAATAAGTTTCCCTTTTTTTTTTTGAGATTTCATTTATTTATTCATGAGAGACAGAGAGAGAGAGGAGCTGGATGAGGGACTCGATCCCAGGACCCTGGGATCACGCGCTGAGCCAAAAGCAGACGTTCAGCACTAAACCCCTCAGGTGCCCCCACTAATAAGGTTCTGATTGGATATTAATTAGTCTCATTGTTACGAGACTGTTAAAAATCTCCCAGGCTGTCTTGTGTTCTGTACACCTGGTCTAACAGACCCTCTCAAAAGACAAGATCGGCTGGGAGTCCAGGCTTGCTTGGGCCTGTTTGAGAAAGCTGCTTTCCTGGTAGACCAGTGCTGCTGCCGGCCTGGCCGTGGGATTAGGCATGGGTCAGAGCTGGGGTCACAGGACAAAGATCAATTGTCAGCCTTTGGGGCTCGGCCTGGGCCCATGACACAAGGTTGTTTTCCTAAGTGACTCATCTCCCTGGCCAAGCCCAGATTCAGGGGCAGGAAAATGTCCAAGGGAATGGACAGAGATGGGGACTTGGGGCCTGGGATCTGGACTGGCAAGGTGCCCTGCCATCCCTGCTCCTCCAGGATTTGCGGTCCCTAAGTTCAGGGTGGCGGGAAGGATGGCTCCACTGGTGAGTTCAGCAGCATCATAGGTTTCCTCTGCCCCCAGGACTGTGCCTCCTGCCTGAGTGACCTCCTTGGTTCCTCCTGATATCAAGGAGAGAGATGCGATTTTTGTGTAATGAGGTGACATTCACATGTTATATAACTAACCACATTAAGGTGACATTCGGTTGCATTTACCACCTCCATCTAGTTTCAGAGCATTTTCAACACCGCTCCCCCAAACAAAACCCTGTACCAATTTAAGCAGTTTTTCTCCTTGCCTCTTCCCTCAGCACCTGGCAGCCACTAACCTGCTTTCTGTCTCAAAGGATTTGCTTATTCTGAATATTTCACATAAATGGACTCGTACAACACCTGCCCTTTACCCTGAACGTAATGTTAGCAAGTTTGATCCACGCTGTAGCTCGTATCGCGGTGCCTCATTCTTTTTTTATGGCTGAGTGATGTTCCATTGTGTGGATGTGCTGCCACTTGTCTGTTTGTCCACAGATGGCTATTTGGGCCATTTCCACCTTGGGAAGCGTCCCTTTCATCATCGTTTCACAGATAAGGAGATTCTGAGTTTGACATTCTTTTCCAAGTTCACCCAGTGACCTGCTGAGCTGGGTATTAAATTCGGATTTTGAAATCTCTGCTCCTAACTGCAAAGTCTGCTACCTCTCAAACCTGTCTGAGCAGCTGATCTTGGGCTAAAAAGACAGAGGAATGGTATTGTCTGGCCCCTCTCCTGGGACTCTTTGAGGAAGGGGATTCTTGGCTGGTCTGTGTTTTGAATGACATTTTAAAGGCAGAAAAACCAGAATCCTCAAAGAAGATTAATATTTAATGTGACATGATTCAGCATGGTATTTCTTTTAAAAAGTCGCCCTTGTTGGGGCACCTGGGTGGCTCAGTCAGTTATGCGTCCAACACTTGGTTTTGGCTCAGGTCATGATCTCGGGGTGGGCGATCAAGCCCCACGTTGGGCTCCACACTCAGCAGTGAGTCTGCTTGAGATTCTCTTCCTCTCCTTCTGCCCCCTCCTCTGGCTTGCACCCTGTCTCTCTCTCTCTCTCTCTCTCAAATAAAATAAATATATAAAATCTTAAAAAAAAAATCACCTTTGTTGAGGAGAAAGTCACATGCTATAAAATTCACCAACTTGAAGTGTACAATTTGAGGATCTCTGACACCTGAACACAGTTGTATCACCACCTCCATAATCAAGATGTAAAGTAATCCCCCCACACACACACACCTCTGGCTTTCAGGGCAGCACCCCCACCCAAGGCCCTGGCTTCCTCCATCTAGGTAGCTCATTGCAGTTCATGCACATGTAGCTTACTTTATTGCCCAGCAGTAGTCCCTTTTTTGGATCTCCCTAATTTGTTTATCCATCCCCCAGTTGATGGACATTTGGGTAATTTCCTGTCTTGGGCTGTTATGAATAAAGCTGCCATGAACAGTCATGTACAAGAAACTGTCTGGACACAGGAGTGGAATTGCTGGGTCATATGGAAAGTGTATCATCCTATGTCTGCCCAGAGAGGTGGCTTTCTGTGGCCAGCTCCCTCTTTGGGATCCAAGTGGGTTCAGTCCATGGAAGTACAGTGAGGCCCCTGAGCCTGTCCTTCCTGGACTGGGGGAGGCCTGGCATCGCTAATAACTGTTTAACTGTTCCTTTCCTGGGGTGATCTCATGGTGCTCAGAGGGGGCCGTTAGGCCCTACCAGAGCGGTATGCATGCTGGAACTGGGGATAAAGCTGGCATTAAAACAAAACAAAAAAACAAAAAAACTCTCCTTTCCATATTCAGAGTTGATGACTCAGAGCCTGTCAACCCTTTGGGTTGAGATGATATTTTCAAGAGTTTTCCTCCAAGTGCTGTCTCTGGTCCCTGTGGGTCCCTGAGGGTGGCAAATGGTCCACCTTTCTTTTTTTTTCTCCTCGTGAGATGGGTATCTAGATTAAGAATTTCAGGGCGCCAAGGCTAGGCTGTTCCTCATGGCCCGGCTGGGAGGCAGCTGAGCTCTGCCCAGTCAGTAAGCCTGTGGCTACCTGCTGCTAGAATTTTACTAGGCAGGACCGTTGAGGTGTCCCTGCATTGTTTGGAACGGAAAAGGAAAATGAGCAGGCAAATGTCCAGGCAAATGCCTGTGGGTTTGAAAACAGAGCTATTCTCTTCCAGGACTTTTCTAGGGGAGTCATTTGCATGCCCATCTGATAGCAGGGGCCTAGTCAGGCCCAGCAGATAAAGCCCATCTGGGACCTTTGAACGGAAAAATAAACATTTGCTTCTTTTAGGCCCCTAGAAGGTCATTTGCATAAGAACCTGCAGCATTTCCAAGATCTCTGGGGTGGTGGGTGGAAAGGGAGAGATGGGGCAGTGAGTTTGCATGATCCTGGGAAAGCAGAACTGAGTGTTTCAGGTTGACCCATATTGTTTCCTTATTATTTGCACAGATAGGGGACCCAGAGAAGTTCGGGCTGGGGCCCTGATCCTTGCTCTGACTTCCAATTTCTCACTTGACCTCTTTGGACCTTAGTTTCCTCTTCTATAAAATGAGTAAATGGGGCCAGATCCCCCATTTAAACTATCTGCATGTATTGAGCATGTATTGTATGCCAGGCACCTTGCTAGGAGGTTAAGGTACAACAGGATGGATAAGGTCCCTGCTTTCTTTTTTATTATTATCTTATTTAAATTCAATTTGCCAACATACAGTATAACACCCCATGCTCATCCCATCACGTGCCCTCCTCAGTGTCCATCACCCAGTCACCATATCCCCCCACCCTCCTCCCCTTCCACAACCTTTTGTTTGTTTCCCAGAGTTAGGGGTCTCACATGGTTTGTCTTCCTCTCTAATTTTTCCACCACTCAGTTTCCCTCCTTCTCTTGTGGTCCCTTGCACTATTTCTTATATTCCACATATGAGTGAACCCATATGATGATTGTCTTTCTCCAGTTGACTTATTTCACTCAGCATCATACCCTCCAGTTCCATCCACGTTGTTGATGTAAATGGTAGGTATTCAAAGTCCCTGGTAGTGGAGATGGGGGGCGTCCAGAGCCTGGGCTCAGAGCCTGGCTTTGTCATTCACCAGGCAAGGCCTCTGTGACTCCATTTCCCCCATCTGTAAAATGAGCAGGTCTTTGATGCCCGACCCCGGGACTTGCCAACAGAACATGCTCCTCCAGGTACCTGACTAGGGAAAACCTGATTCAGAGACAGGATCTGGGACAATGGGCTCAGGCCTAGCCAGCGCCAATTGGATGACGGAATGGACCAGTGTAAAGGCGGAGACTATTTCTGGCTGATGAGTGGGTTTTGTCCTTTCTGAAGGATCGTGTTACCTGGAGACCCTCAAAGAGAAGCCGCTTTGGCTTGTGCAACTGCACTGGGCTATCATGTTTGCAAACGGGGCTTCTCAAAGCGCCCCTGGCATGTTGCCTGCTATGGACATGCCCTCCTGAAGAATTTATTTCAACCCAGAACCTTAGCATCACTGGCTTTATCAAGAAACACAAGCTTTGGCAGCTCGGAGCCATCGGAGACCTCCTTCCTCTGGTCCCCTTTGCCTTTAAGAATTCTTATTGTGACTGACAACACTCTCTGGGCGCAATTAATTAAATCAATGGCCCTCTCATAAATTTAAAAATACATCCCCCCATGTCTTTAAATCTCCGAATCCCAGCTGGGAAACTGAAAGGCGTGAAATACACAGTCATCATGTCACAGTCATGGAAACGGGATCCTGGAGCTGTAATTCTGTGATAAATGTCTCCAAGACACACACCCACAATTTGGTTATGCCCCACAGGCTCTGGGAGGGCCCCAAGAAGGAGATGGAAGGTTCCAAAAGGAAAGACTGGGCTGCCCAGCTGTGTGCTGTGGGGACCCGTGTGGCCTAGAGGCTCAGACAACAATGTGGGGCATGACCTGGGCTTTCTAGAAAGTTCACAACATAGTTGTTGTCTCTACCCACAGATTGGGAAAGAAATTCCAGAAATTCCACTGAGACCGTTGGGTGGCAACGTGGGCCGCATCCTGCTTGTTTCTCTGAGTGAAGAGGTGAAGTGACGGTTGGGGACTGCACTCCTCCTGCCAGAAGGCTAGACTGCTCGGACCCGGCTGTGCAAACAACCCTCTTCAAACCCTGAGGACCAACTAAGCGCCTGGCTCTGACCTAGGCACTGACAGATGGGCTGGCCCCTGCCCTTAGGCGGTGAGCGCCCTGGCGGGGGGGCAGACATGCAGACAGGCAGGACAGTGTGACAGCAGGACGGGTGCTACCTGCCTCCATGGGACCCTGCCTGCTGGGATGAGGTTTCTCAGGGTTGGGGGGACTCCCGGAGGAACCAAAGGGCTATTAGGAGCTTCCCAGGTGGAAGGGAAGGCAGAAGGTGGGGAGGGGAGAGCGTACAGCACAGAGTTGCAGGGACTAGAAATTGTTCAGTGCCACCCAGATTGGGGGCGTAGAGCTCTGGGCAGGGGATGAGCTCCCCGACACCCTAGAAGGGCACCATCTCAGAGCCTTTGAACGGGGTTGGGAGGGACTCAGGGTGGCAGGGGAGGAGGCTGGCGGGCTGTGCATTTGGGGGCATTCGGCAAATGCCCTGTGGTGCATTTTGAGAATTCACTTTATTACTCAATTTGACACAATATTGAAGTCGAGACTTTTCTGTCCCTTTTGGTTTCTGTAGATTCTATTCATTTTTATTTCTTTTTGTTTTTGTTTTTGGTTGATATTGTTCCCAGTTCACTGAGAATTGTATTTCAGAAAATACTGCTTTCTGAACTCCTTGACTTTTCATTATAGCAATTATTTTATTTAGGACAAATCAGGGAAAGCCCTATTTCACATGGGCTAATAAACCTGCAGGACCCCCACCCACACCCCGATCACTCATCCTGGGAGGGGAAGCCAGGCAGGCAGCTGCCACTGATGCTGTGGGGCAAGGTGGGGATTCACCAGCCCCTAAATCTCTCTGAATACCAGTCAGTGCCTGGCACGATCTGTGTCTGCAAGGGAGGTGTGTGTCCACCCAAGTGCCCCAGCATTCCTCCACCCACATGGTAGAAATGATTGACCAAACGGTACATTTTAACTTCTTTTTTTAGTAGTGAAATTTTAAGGCAATTTTGAGTAAAAGCAAATATATTGCTTTGGGCTGGTGAGAGGAGAGAAGGAGGCCTGCCCTTGCTCCAGACTCCAGAGTGTCCCCAACGCACCCCCCAACCCTCTGCGACCCCCCACTGCACCCCCTCCACCTCCATCTGCCCTGCCTGCATAAGCAGCCTTTGAAACCACTGCTTGCAAATATTCTTGAATCTACATCTATTTTCAGCTTATGCTCCGTTCTTAGCATTAAAATAAACCCTAGCACCTCATTACACACTGTATGAAGCAGAACCTCCTTTCATTTTTAAAACTGTCTCCTTCAAGCTCCAAAGGGTGCTTTCTAGTTTGTGCAGGAATCCTCATGCTTTCTTGGGAAAAGTGCCGGCTTGGGAGCCAGCCGTCCTGGGGTTCGTCCCAGGTGCTGGGCTAACTAATGACTACTTCCCCCCTAGGTCCATCCTTCCACTTTGCAGCGACTCGTCGTCGTGAAATTAGACATTGCACGAGCCCATGCTTCTCTCCCTGGTGTCCTGGGTTTTACAGACCCAGGTCACCTGCCCATATCCTCTGTGACTGTTGGGTATGTTGACTAGCGACCCTATCCTGCTTGCTGCACTTCCCTGCTTATCTTCTCTTTATAAATTGGATTTTAGTAAACACAGAAGGAATGAATGGCCTTTGCTTATTTTGGGCTGTGCTGATCTTAGAAAGCTGGTTTTTTTTTTTTTTTTTTTTTTTTTTGGTATGTTTGAAAGCTAATCCTGGCACTGATCTTTCGTTCAAGTAAGCAGTGACTCGGTCAGCTCGAACATGGGGCCTTAGACCCTGTTGGATGGGGTCACGGGTGGGCAGTCACAGGAGCTTTTAACCAAGGGGAGGTACCCACACCCTTGGGTTTCTGCTCTGAACAGAGCCCTGTGATGTCACCTGTCACCCCCACTCTCCAGGACTTCTCTCTGCAGGTTGTCCCCGTCCCCCCCATCTTGATCCCCGACCTAAGGACTCCAAGTCCCTGATGGGTCCTGGACCACTGATTTGAGGCCTTTCTGTTCCCTTTGATTCGATCTTTGGCAGAGCCCCAGGAACAGGAGTCCTTGATGGCACCTGGCCCTTTCTAGTCACCGACAAGGGAAACCTGAGAAACCATTCTCAGAAATGGAACTAAATTGTCAGTGAATCTGTCCCCATCTGGAGAAGAGAGGAAGATTTGGGATGGCAACAAAGGCTCCTTTGATTTCTGTTAATTAACTACTTTGGACTCAGGGGTCTGAAGTGGCTTTCGTTTGACACACAAAGAATCCAGGGCAAGGATGACACCCACACTCAGGGTGTCTGCACTGGAAAGGGCTCCGTGTATTTACCTGTAGGGCAATTCAATTAAAAATCAAGAAAGGGATAAATCTATGAGATTAGCTCCAGGAACAATGGCAGCGATTGTGGCCGGGTGTAACAATCCCGAGGAAAGCAGATGTTAAACAAATATTTTGATGGCTCCAATCAGCCCCAGCGTGAATCTCCTCTTTGTCTTCCTCATTATCTCCAGGGCTAGAAATCCTGAAATCTTCATCAGTAATCCACTTTGGTGATTACTGAAACGATCATGAGCAAGAGCTTGGTCGTAAATATCCACACGAAGGGGCGTAATTTATGAATGTGGGGACATTGTGGTGTTGCCTGCTTGCTTTTCCTCGTCCCTCCCATCCTCCTGGGAATGTCTTTCCATTACTGGGAAGGTTTCAGGGGCTTTCGTGACAGACTCAGGAGGGGGGGTGGGCAGAGGAAAACAGGCTGTAGGCTGGGGCTGGGGGTGGGATTGATGGGAGGATCCTAATGGAGGCTACTGGAAGTTTTCTTCCGAGGTGTCTGGAAGAGAGAGTTGATGGGAGCTGCAGTGTGTGAGGAAACATGATCTGAGGGAAGGGCGAGTTAGGGAGGGGTGTCCTGGGCCACGTATCTCCTTCACAAATGTACATATTATGAATGAATGGATATATGTAGAAGTGTACGTAGAGTGATAAACACTTGCCTATAGGTTGACTCAAGTGATGTTTTTTAAATACTTGAATAGAAGTGGTCAAAACAGATAGGACTTATAATTTTTTTTTAAGATTTTATTTATTTATTCATGAGAGACACACAGAGAGAGAGAGAGGCAGAGACACAGGCAGAGGGAGAAGCAGGCTCCACGCAGGGAGCCCGACGTGGGACTCAATTCCGGGACTCCAGGATCAGGGCCTGGGCTGAAGGCGGTGCTAAACCACTGAGCCACCCAGGGATCCCCAAAACAGGTAGGACTTAATACAACTTTGGAATTTGAACAGCATTTCAACCTTCCATTAAAACGAAACAATCACCTGTCCTCTTCACTCCTCTCCTTTCTCCCTCTGAGCTGACTGCCAGCTCCGCCAGGACAAGGGCACCCCTTTCTTGTTCATGTTGGGGCTCTAGGATTATGGTGAGGCACTTAATAGGCCTTCAATATGGATTTGTTGAACGAAGAAAGGGAGGAATCAAAGAAAAGTCGGGTTCTCAGTGGCCCATCCTATTTCCACCCCACATCTCTGAAAATACTTTAGAGCAGCGCAGATCTGAAACCTGGTCTTGTGGATACTTCCTACCCTCTCCTGGGCCTGCCACAGCTCCTGACTGTCTCTACAAAGCAATTGGGCTGCATTTATTATAATGTTGGTCACACTGAGGCAAGTAATAAAATTTGAGTGGTAGATACAGAATCATTTCATTTGAACATTTTTAACTTCACATTTTTCAAATGGCCATCTGGCTTTGTATAGACACAATGAAAGAATTACGACCCTTGGCCAACTTTACTGAACAAGGCAATAAAATATACTTGAAGTATATACTGCTTTTTGATTTTTGGGAGGGCGGGGATGTCATTATAGGCTGAATTATTCTGTTTCATTGACATGGACCCGAGCATCCTACAGAGACTGAAGAATCCTTTGGCTCAGCCTGTGAGCCTTTGGGAGAGGAAGGGCAGGCTGTCCCGGGAAGAAGTCATTCGTCTTCTTAAGGATTCGGGAGAAAAGGAATTTCACATCTTGCTAAGTCAACCCTCATTTCCCTGAGACTCAATCTTCCCTGTAAAACATGGAAATGACATGACCTGATTTGCCTTCTTTAAAGCATGGAAATGACATGACCCGATTTGCCTTCTTTATATCAAATTGTGTGGGCCAGTTAGAAAAAGGCATCTTTAAAGTACTTTCCAGACTTTGAAATGCCATGCAAAAATCTCTCACATGTTCTATTTGCTTAATGTGACCCTTCCTCAGAGGCTTGGAAGATATATTACATATGGACATATGAAAAGATAAATCTTAATATTCATCATAGGAGTCAATAGCACAACATTTGTCAGCTACATAATCATTATTTACCTACAATTGCAGATTACTTTATGAGGATAATGACTTGGGTAATTGCTTTGTTATGGCAAGATATCCACACACTTAGAGCCAACCATCTGAATTACAGCTTTTAAATCTCACAATTACAGAGCAGTGGGAAGGCTACCGAAGAGGCCGAGATACAACCTCTAATTGCCAAGCAGCGTGCTGGGACTTTACTTATTTCCTGTCGTCACAGTTTAACGGTGGGGTGCAAAGCGAGCGGTGTCATCTGGGGCAGGGCCTGGAAGCGTGCAAGGTGAAGACGCAGCCCCAGGCTTCCCAGAATGGCACTGTTTTCATTGGTGTTTTAAGAGGACACATCCCAACTTGAGATGCAAAGAGAAACTGGACCGCTGACCTTCCACTCTTCCAAGTGATGATCTAAGGTGGCAGGTAGAGTGGCCTGGAAGCTACCTCTTGAAATAGTGCCTGCTTCAGCTGAGGTCCTCAGGGAGGGGTCAGTGTGGAGGTCACACCCCTGATGAAGAGGATTTGGATCAATACAGGAAAGGGATCATTGGCTCACATTCATTCTAGTAAGAATTGATTCAGCTCTTTGTAAGAGGCGCACATCACCGGAGAGGGGCTCTGTGAGCTTGGACGGCTCCACTACTCTGGAGCCATGCGAACGGGAGCCAGTTTCTTCTCCTCTCCGAGTGTTAGTTTCCTCATCTGTAAAATGGGAATGACAACAGAACCTCTCTCGGGCTTGTTGTGAGCCAGGTTTTAAATGAGAGGATGCAGGGGCTCCTGGGTGGCTCAGACAGGAAAGCATCTGCCTCCGGCTCAGGTCATGATCTCATGGTCCTGGGATCAAGCCCCACATCAAGCTCCTCGCTCAGTGGGGCGTCTGCTTCCCCCTCTCACTCTGCGCCTCCTCCCCAGCTGGTGCTCTCTGTCTCTCTCTGTCTCTCTCTCAAATAAACAAACAAGCAGGGGATGCCTGGGTGGCTCAGCAGTTGAGCATCTGCTTTTGGCTCAGGGTGTGACCCTGGAGTCCCAGGATCGAGTCCCGCGTAGGACTCCCTGCATGGAGTCTGCTTCTCCCTCTGCCTGTGTCTCTGCCTCTCTCTCTCTTTCTCTTTCATGAATAAATAAATAAAATCTCAAAAAAACAAAACAAAACAAAAAGCAAACAAACTAAAAAAGATAAAGAGAGGATGCAGGTTCAGTGCTGAGAGTGGTACCTGGCCCGCAGGCAGAAGGCTGGTCACGGTAGCTCAACATCCATCTGACGTAACCCCACGCCGGTGCCTTCTTGCACTAATTCCTTACGTCACTGATTCATGGACAGGGAGTCCTCATGTGCCCGATATGCCATCAGGTCATGTTCGCATGCGCTGTCAGCCTAGAGAGGCCTGGCTCAACGGCTGGAATCTGACACTGAGGGTCAGTCATCTACTTTATGTTGAGGCCACTTTGCATCTGGGCTTTCCTGATGCTCGAGTGACACCCCCAGAGATACGTTACTTTTTAAATTAAATTAAATTTATTTGAGGGTGGGAGAAAGAGAGAGAGAGAGAGAGAGAGAGAGAGAGAGAGAGAGAGCAATCACAAACAGGGGGAGAGGCAGAGGCAGAGGGAAAAACAGGCTCCCCGCTGAGCAGGAAGTGTTATGCTGGACTTGATCCCAGGACCCCGAGATTCTGATCTGAGCCAAAGGCAATGCTTAACCAACCGAGCCACCCAAGTGCCCAATACTTTACTAATGAATCAGCTCTCACTCATGGGGTTTTTGGATGAACGTTCTCGGTCTTCCAGCTTGGTCTGCATGGGCACCAACCTGCCTTACTCCAAAATCCTGTGCCCATAAACACTTAGCTCGACTTGCCTCATCCCTGCCTTCTCCTTCCATGGAAACCCTCTTTATTTGCTAGGGTTCACGTGAATTCCAGCCTCATAGAACCATTTTTTTCTCCATCCAACCTGCAGATTCATGAGCCATCCCAACACCCACATGGGTAATATTCACAAGCGTACGTGCCAGCAACTCAGGTAAACTTGCACAAATAAGACCTTGACCTTGACACTCAGCGCTTGACTTTTCTCAGCCCTGTTCTGTCTTTCAGAATCTGAGCCCAAAATGGTACTTGTTTGGGGAACGCCAACATGCCTGAATTCACATACCCCAAAGCCTCAATATGTGTCTTCCTGGGGGCGGAGATAAATTCTGATCTTCTGAGAACCAAGAGTCCCACATTGAAACGGGAAAGGCAGGGGATTTCAGAATTCTTCCCTTAGGAGCGGTCCCGGGAAGCTCTCAAGGGGAATTGTACTGCAGAGTTGACATTTGCATTAAAATTCAGATTTCTATTTCTCCTAAAACCGTAGTCTCAAGAGGTTTTTGATCCATAGAAAAGAGAGACGTGGACAGCTGGAGGGAAGAAATAAGTGTTTCTGTTGAGAAGACAAATGAACCGGCTCCAGGTGAGAGCCTTTTCCAGGTAGCAGCTCCATGTTGGCATGTCTATCTTGGGAAGTATTTTCTGACCCATTTTTGTGTCCGAGAATAGAAGCTTTCCCACGATCCTGCCCATTCCCAGGTCCGGAGAACATGAACTGTAGAAGCGTGTAGCTTTGGTCAAATGGAAGCGGTGCACTGTAAATGCTTGTCCCCTTAGCATAAATGCATGGCGAGTGGCTGCATTCCATTCATCTTTTTTAGTGACATCAAAGCCAAGTGCAGAGAAAATGCACTTTTAAAGCAAAAAAGGTCAAAAGGTGTAGGTGCACAATTTTAATACCGGTGGAACAAGCAATTTTCTTTTCTTTTTTTCTTTTTTTTTTTTCTGATGTGAAAAAAATGCAAGAGTCTCTATTCTAGGTAGGAGCCCTGACCTCTCTTTCCTAAGAGACAGTCACTTTCTCACCAAGCCGGACTTGCAGTTGATTCAGAAGTTCTGTGTGATGGGGCCTGACCACCCTCTGGTCTGCTGGGCAGTGTGGCTGCTGAGGTGGGTCTGGGGGCAGCAGCTCTGGAAGCAGACCCGGAACCCAGGTCTGAATTCCTGGCCTCCCACTTTTCACGTGGCCTTGGGCAAGTTGCTGATATTCTTAGCCTTGGTGTTCGCATCCCTGTAATGGGTAGAGTAATCATGCCTTGCCGTGACATTGTGGAATGTGTGTAAGAGCACAGGACAGAAGCTGGGGAAATGTCAGTCTCGTTCTCATCTCTCTTTCTTTTCTTCTCCCTCCCTTCCTACCTCCCCACCTCCTCCCTCCCTCCCTCCCTCCCTCCCTCCCTCCCTCCCTCCCTCTCTCCTTCCTTCCTTCCTTCCTTCCTTCCTTCCTTCCTTCCTTCCTTCCTTCCGGAGTGCCTTTTGGAGTATGGGGGTATGGAGGGAAAAGCGGGCATTCCTGGAAGATCTGGGGTAAGAAAGCTTGAGTGTGTTCTCAGACTTCACCGCACGGTGTTGCTGGGGTGTGGTCTGAGGACACCCTCATCAGAAGCATCTGAGGGGCTTATTATGTCAAATGCAGGTTTTGAACCCTGTGTCAGACCTGCCTACTGAGAAGCTCTGAGGCAAGCCCTGGGACTCTGTTTTATAAGCCTACAGATGGCAGTTGCCCTTCCTTTCTCTGATGGAGCCCCGTTTTGCTCAGGTGTCCACCCTTTCTTGACAAAACTCGAAGGGCGAACCCTGATTGGTCTAAACAGACCCAGAAGCCCCTAGTCCCCCTGCCAGGTACAGGTGTGGTCAAGGGCAGGGCGCTCAGTGCTGACCTAGGAGACGCACAAGGACTAACGCTGGGAGCTTCTGGAAAGACTTCCTCGTGTCTTTCCACAAGGAAAACACTCTGTCTTTGTTTGTAAAACAAAGAAAAACTGTTTGAAAAACTTCTTCCACGAGATGCTGTGGTTTCTGTGTGTTGCCTGGAACTGGGTGGCTGTCCTGCAAGCCAGGGACCAGCCAAGGGCCAAGCTGAGAGGGTCCTCCCTGATGTACCAGGCAGGTGGGACATTTGTGGCAATTTAAAAGATCGAGACATAATTAATATAACAAAATTTACTGCATTAAAGTATATGATCCAGTGACTTAATTTTTTCCAGCATGTTCACAATGTTGGGCAACCATCACCACCGATTCTGGAACATTCCTGTCACCCTGCAGAGGCACCAATACCTGTCAGCAATCCCTTTCAATTCTACCCTGGCCCCAGCTCCTGGCAAAGACTAACCTACCTGGGTCTCTGTGGATTTGCTAATTCTGGACATTTCACGTAGATGTCATCATTTGGCATGTGGCCTGTTGTGACTGGCTTCTTTCCCGTGGCATAATGCTTTCAGGCTCATCTGCACTGCAGCGTGTGTTAGCACCCTGTTCTTTTCCAGGGCTGGGCAATATCCTGCTGTATGGACATACCACATTTGGTCCATCCATTTGGAAGCTGATGGACATGTGGGCCATTTCCAGTCTTTGGCTACTATGAATAATGCTGCTGTGAACACACCTGTACACGTATTGTGAGGAAGTATGTTCTCAAATCTCTTGGGTGTATACATCAGATGGTTCTCGTACTTCCTAAAATCTAGGTAATAGGGCAGTAGGCCGAGAGGTGGACTCTGGAGTTTGACCACCCGGGCACAATTCCTGGGACACTGGGGCAGGTGACAGGATGTCCTGTGCTTCAATCCTTCTGTCAGGTGGTGAGGGTAGCATGTTGTCTCCACAGGATTGCAGCGAGGACTAAATGGATTAACCCAGTAATACAACTTTGAACTCTACATGGTGCATAATTAGTGCCAGAAAATGTTAGCCGTCGTCATTAACGTCATATGCACGCACCAGAAGGAACTCACTGCAGATTCTCCTGCTGAATTTATTCTTCCCTGTTTCTGGGGAGGGAGGTGAGCTAGAAATCCCTCTTTGAAAACACCATCGTCACCCCTACTGGCCCTCCTAATGCTCCAGACAGAATGCACACGGGCCAAACTGGTCAAAACAAACAAAAACTGACCAAATAAGAGTGGCCGGTGGGATCACTTTCCTGATTCTTCTACTTCCTTTCCTGGGAGTTAATTATTGAAAATACAAGCTTTTTCTTTCTGTACAAGCCACGAGCCCACTCCACTTCCCTGTTCTGTGGCTGAAATTATTGCAAGGTTTTGATTCTTCTTTGCTCATTACCTTTTTTTTTTTACCAGAATGCACATTTCCCTGGACTCTTTGCTCCATGCCTCTATACATCTTTTTAGCTTCTCGTGTTCAAAGGTCAGCATTTTAGTCAGACTAGTAATGGCCTGGTTCTCCCACCCCAACCCGGCTCCAGCACGGGGGCCGATCTGCCCTTCATACCGTGCCTTAGTCACGGCTTCGAGTGAGAAATATGAGACAAGATATGGCCTTGGGAGAGGTCTGCGGTCCTCCATTTCCAGCATTCCGCGAATGTCATAATTAATGTGTTATAATTAATAACTAGCACTGCCCCAGCCTGAGCCTCCCAGGGGGCACATGCATCTTGGCAGAGCTACGGTTCCTGGGCCTGCAGTAAGACTCCCTTAGTGTTACGGGGCGCCTTCTTGCCAGGCCTGGAGCCCCGAGGCAGGTCGAGGATTTGATTCAGCCACCCTGGGGCTCTGGGCCTGAGAGGCCTCCTATCCCTAACTGACCGTTGCAAACATCCTGCTCTGGGAGGCTTGAGGACAGCCCAACAAAAGGACCCCAGGGCTCAGTTCCCAGCTCTGGGTTCACATCTGTGACCGTGTGGGGTGGTAGCTAAGCAGCCAGGCCCTGGGATCAGACGGTGCAGATGCAGCTCCTGCCGCCATCTAGCTGTGGGACCTCCGGCAAATTCCTTCCCTCTCTGAGCTGTAGTGACGTCGTCTGCAAAAGAGAAGAGAAGACAACATCCATCCTACCCCGTCATTTTGTGAATCAAATTGGACGACATAAAGTGTTTTGCTGAGTCTCTGGGGGTGAATTCTCACCAAAGCTGAGCTGCTGTCACCATCCCCTTGGCCACACTAGGTCTGTCCTCATTGTGTCCCCAGCCTTCCTTGTCCCTCACCGGGCTCGGCACCAGGCCCCGCTCTCCCTGTCAGCTGCACCCTGCACCAGTTCTCCTGCGTCCTCTGGCTTCCAGCCCCCTCATCTGTTCTCACACTGGGTCCTAAATGGGGCTCCTGCCTGGGATCTCACGACCCCCCACCCCCACCCCATGTGGCTACATCCATCTTCCTAAACCACTGCCCTCACTGCTTCACACTTGCTGAAAGAACTCCACGTGTGACCCCTGGAAACGGGTGTGGGCCTGGCTTCTCCTCTACTGGGCCTCCCAGCCGAACCCAAACAATAGTCCAGTCTCCTGCCTTCTGCCTCGTTCAGAGGAACCCTGTGCTACTCTGAGCACCCCCGGCCTCCCACGCCTGTGTTTGCACGGCCTCCAGCTCTGGACACCCCTCCGGCCCAGAAGATCAGGGCGCGGGGCAGCTCAGCCTGTGGCTGTGGTGGACATTTCTTCCAACCCTCCAGTCAGACAAGTGCTTCCCAGCCCACTACACCCTCATCACTCTCCTGGCTGCCAGCACATGCGTCTCTGCTGTCCCAGGGTCTCCAACGGAGACCCTCCATCCAGCCCCCACCCCAAGGCCGAGGCCTGGGCCTGGGCTGACCAGCCAAGTCCCACCCACGCTCCAGGCCGAGCAACTTGGCCAGCATCGTTTGGTGTATGGGGTCCCACTTATGATTCATTAAAAGAGAAAAGACCGCAACAGTGTTCTGCTTCTCGCAAAGCCGTTCTAGAAAGCTCAGTGAGCCGCCTGCCGCTGGAGAGCCGGGAGAGAGCCTTGCCACCAGGCGGTGTTCAACTGGTAGGAAGGAGAGTGATGTCTTAGTGAAAACCCTACACGAGCGTTCTCTAGGGCTGGGGGTGGCGGGGGGAGAGCGGGCATGGGTTTGCTGATGGGCCAGGTGGACACGGCAGCAAGAGGCAGAAGGGCATTGAAGGGCGTGGCCAAATCTGGGCAAATGTCACATGAGGGTCTGACCTCTGTCAGGGTCAGAGGCCTGGGCTCGGGCTCCAGCTCCGCCAGGGCCTCACGTTACGGAGGCTGATTAGCAGGAGTCTGTAGTTCCGCGGGAAAAAAACAATGATGGGTCGGCCAGGCCTGCCCGGGCTGCGGAATCCAGCGCTCATTACACACCCGTTTTCACGTCCAGGCCTGGAATGAAATGTCGAGCCGCTGACGGCTTCCTACAAATTCCTCGGTGTTTTGTTTAAGGGGCAGAAATGCATCCCGATCTTACCACGGGCTTTCCTTGCTCCGTCAGCCACAAAATAAATTAGACAGGTCAAACGTTGTAGATTTAATCTCACTGTGAACTGAAAACATAGTAGCTCTCCTTGCCATCGGAGAATCTGCGAGCGCCCGATGACCCCCTCGTGAACCGGAGGGGCCGGGGCGGCCGGCAGGTGCAGCTGCAGGGACTCAATGTGACATTCACCGCGATTCTTTGTGCCCTTCTGAGAACTGCTGGGTAGCGCTTGGAACTGAATACTCCAGGGCTTTCCCTCGCCGGCTCACAATTACCTGTGCAAGGCAGAAAAAAGGAGAGATTGAGAGAGAAGCAAGAGGAGGAGGAGGACGAAGAGGAGGAGGAGGAGGGAGGGTGGCCGCGGGAGAAGGGGGCAGATTCTCTGCAGTGCAGGGGAGGCCACGGTGGCTCCAATTATGGGCAGACATTGGCACAGGAGCCAAAGGGGTAGAAAGAAGCAATAGAAACAGTGCTTGGTAAACAGATTGCTCCTGGCTTCCCAGCAACACGAGGCGGCGCCTGGTCTCCACTGGCCTGAGAGCAGGAGAGGAGAGATCTGGGCGGCAGGGGTGGTGCGGGCTGGGTGGACAGAGGCCTGGTGAGGCTGGTGGCTTTGGGCCTGCGACCGGCGGCTGCTCCCAGGGTGGATTCACTGCAGCAAAAGGGAGCCAACACCCTGAGCCGCTCTTTCTGGGGATAAGGCTCCCCTCCCCACCCTGCACGGCCCTTGGGAGGTGCCCCACTCGGCCTGGGCATCAGCAGGGGCTGGCATCTGGAAAGGTCGTGGGTGAGCTCAGAGCACAGTTACGAACTGGTCTATGCCGGGATTTAGTTCCGGCCAGACAAGCCTCCTTCTCTGTGGGAAGGGAGGCAGGGAGAAGTGAAGTCCAGTTTGAGTCACAGGCAAGGGCAGGCTCTCGAGGTTCAGGGTTAGGGGCTGCATTGGCTCTTAGGTGTGTGGCAACAGACTTGGGTCTGCAGGAGTCATACGATTGAGAGAGAAAGGGTTTGACCGCCTTACAGGTATCTTAGGGAGGGCCTGGGGCCCCCAGAGCCTCTTCTCCTCCTGCTGTAGATGAGTGTCATCTATAGGAGCAGCTGGTGCCCACGTGTGGGTCCTGCCTGAAAGTCACCATCAGTAGGAGACTGGGCAGGTGTAGGGAGTAGACCTGTGGCAGCCTGTCTTACCTGCTTGGTATCTCCGACCATGTAACAACCTATAAACTCACTGGGCCTAAGCCTGGCGAAGAATCCTATTTTTAAAGAATTTACCTTGGCCAAGGAAACCATGTTTTGTAGTTCAGAGTAGAGCAGTCCTATTGCTATTTATAGGAGCCCAAAGGGAAGGAGAGGAAGAGGGTCTAGTTCCAGGGCAAGAGGAGACCCACTTGGGGACAAGGGGTGGGAGAAAGTCAGAGACTCATCCACCAAAAGCTTGCATACAAGCTCACTGTGTCCCATGCTGTGTCAGGCTCTGGGGATTCTCTGGCCTTTAGCAGGACTCATGGACAGCTGGTGGTGTCAATAACGTTAGAGTGTTTTGGGCAAACCTACTGAAGCTCTCCTTTATCACAAGCCTCCCTCCCAACCAGATGCCAGCAGGGAGCCTAGGTAGGGTCAAATATCTGTTGCTCTGAGTCACTCAGCACAGAGGCCTATTCACCTGCAGCTCAACCAGGAGCCTTGGACACAGCACTGGACTGGGAGCCAGAGGCCTGGGTTTGAGCCCCAGTATCTTCACTAACCATCTGGCCAAGTCTCTTCTCAAGTCTGAACCCCGTTTCTATCTCTGGGCTATGGTGCCCTTACAGGCACCTGCCCCTATACCTGAGCTAGTCTGAATTCTGTGGCCACTGGGCCACCCCCTTGGCCCTGCTCTAAACCCTGAAGCAGCCCCCAGGATTAGGCTGTCCTGTCCCTTGGAGCCAGTCCCAAGCCCAGGAAGGGTGGGAGGATCTGAGACTCCTATGCTTGCTGCTCCCATGTCACCAGACCACTGGGGCCACTTATTTCCCAATGACCTCCCCACTTTCAGATTCAAAATGGCACTCCCCGAAGACTCCTCCAACCCAGAAACAAAGATACCGACCGAAGCAGGGCAGGGAAGGGACATCCAGATGGGATGCTGAGTCATCTTTCTCTCTCTCAGAGCCTAGACAGTCCTTGGCAGAAGTGGGCAGCACATCCCAGAGCCTCTCTGGGTGAAGAGTGAAGGTTCTGTTGCTCCTGCTCACTTTCAGAATCTCCAAGGTCGTGCATTTTCCTAGGCTGGGTCGGGGCCAGAGTGTAGGTGCTGTGAAGGCAGCAGCCTGGTCTGTCTCACTCACTGCTTCCCCTGTGCCTAGCACATAACTGGTGCTCAGTCAATGTTTGTTGGCTGACAAAATGACCTGCCACTCCACTGCCTCTGTGAGGTGATGGAGGGATGGAAAAGATGGCGCTGGTGGGGAGTGATCCGCCCCCCGTGTCCCCACGGACAGAGGGGAAATGGACTTCTCTGGGTGGCTGGTCACTCATGAGGCAGAGCTTCACCTTGGCCTAGAGATGCCACAAAGCTTCCATCTTCCTTGTTGGGCTTTTCTGCTTGGCTCTGGAACACAGAAAGTTCATAACCCTTTTAGAAAGCACGGCCTGAGCCGCAGGGACAGAGTCCCTGTCTAAGCACTCATCAGCCTTCCCTGTAGGCAGCTGATTGATTGATTGGATTGAATGATTTATGTATTTATGTACTTATTTACTTATTTTTAAGGCAGCTGATTTAAAAGAGGTGCCAGGGTCATGTGGGTAGACTTTCTGCAATGTGTTATCCGCATCCTCCCATGCTCACCCACGTGCTTTGTATCACTCGAGAGTAGTGAAGACCATTCATTGGTGAATGCCATGGGAGCCCTGGCCACAGATAACGTCAGTGTCAGGGAGGGCTTGATCAGTCCCATGAGAGATGTTTGGAAGGGTTGCTTTGGAGGCCCAGTGAGGGGAAAGAGCCACTGGACAGGAAGCATCCAGAAAGACTTTGTGATACACTGGAGAAGAGCCTCACAGCCCAGGTGGGGGCCAGCAGGTGCAGAGGGAAGGAAGGACATTTCAGCGGAGGGGATAGCATGAGAACAGGCTGTGTTCACGGGGCATCTAGCTGTGGACTTGGGTGCAAAGATATCGAGAGACGTTGACATGACCGTCTTGATATTGCAATTCTTGCTCGGTCAGGGGCACGAAGCAGGCACAGAACGAGTAACATATCACGACGCTGCGAAGTTATGGCAGGTCAGGATGGAAGGGGGTCCGGGTGCAAACTGCAGGCGACTTCAGTGCCAGGGTCAGAAGGTGGCCTCTCCTGACTCCTGTGGCCGGTGGAAAGCCCCTGAGCTTTCTGAGCCTTTCTGATTTCTGATCAGCGTTCCATTTTAGGAAAATTATCAGAAGCGGGTGTTCTATCTCTTTTGGGTAAATTTGGAATTCACTGTGGAGACAACTTAGTTGAGGTGATTCCACCTGGAATATGGGGCCTTAGTGGGGTTTCCTCTTCCACAATTACTCCTTCGGCATCTTGGAATGTAGACTGTGTCAAGACATGCCCTCCGTCCCCGGCCCCCCAGTGCAGATCTGGGGTGGGCAGGACCGTGAGGTCTCTTCTAGGGAACGATGTAGACCTGAGCTCAGCCATTTTTTTTCTTCCTGTAAAGGGCAGATAGTAAATATTTTAAGCTTTATGGGCCATGCAGTTTCTGCCACAGCTACTCAATCCTGCTGTCCCAGGTGCAGAGGCACAGGTGAAGGAGGGGATGTGACTGTGTTCCAGTGAAACCATACAAATAGCAGGTGGTCTGGATTTGGCCCTCGTGCCATAGTTTGCTGTCTGCCAGTGGAGACGGCCTAATGGCTTGGGTCGCAACCTTCTTTTCAGGCCACTATGCTTCCCTTGTCTCTTGTGCGGGGCTGTCACTGGAGATGCCAACCCAGTCTTGGTTGGGCTGCCCAGATTCAGAGCCAGGGCCGATGGGGCTTCTTCCGTCCCCAGGGACGGTGTCGGACCTGATTATGTCCACCTTGACAACCACGCAGACTGATGGAGGAGTGAAATGTAAAGCTGAAGCGTGCCCAAGGATGTGGGCTTCCAGGGTGCGACACCCAGCACCTCCCCGCTCCTGCTGCTCATCACTTCACAAAGGGCCACTCGCCAGGAAAATCCTCCAATGGCCACTGTTGACATTGCCGTTACTCTCCGGTGATGAGTCCCCACTGCTGATATAACAGACGGTTTAAAACATGCTTAGAAATGCTGTCAACCCTCCTTTTGAGAACAGCCTGCCAGGACCCGATTAAACGGGGCTTGTAGCTAAAGCCGCTCTTCCCTTGATGACACATAGTAAGTGGCAGGTAATCCGCGTCCTAATCTCCTTGCTGCCCCCAGAGGCTTAGGGTAACTGATCCCCCTGTGAATGCCACGGAGTCCGATTGAGTTACCTTGAAAGGCCAGGGCTCCTTCCTGCTCCTCTCCTAATGGAATGTATTCAGATAAAGGCACTTGAAGTTGGCCACGGTCTCCTGAGATGTTGCTCTGAAGGGAAAATTGGATTTCCCCTAAGCTGTGGCGATCGGACTTTTTGATTTTCCCTGAAGCGTTTCACCGAATGCAGCCACGGTGGCCACTGCGCACCTGTCCCCACAGCGCGGGGGGGGGGGGGGGAGGTGAGGAGAATCCGGGGGGCTGGCCTGCTTCCTATTGTGGTTTCTGCCTTGATTCCAGGGGCCAGAGCGGGCCTGGCTCGTGGGGCATTTCACCATCAAAATTCTGACTTTTCCCACCACAATCAAGACCCAGGCTCCTGCTGTCATCAAGGGTACATGGCCCGCTGGGCCTGGAAGGCATCTGAGCGCACAGGGGCTGAGTGGCGTGATTCCACACCACTTACAGTTCTTCCCTGCATTCCGGCCCCGCTAACTGGATTCACGGAAGGCAGCCTGGTCGAGCAGAAAGAGTCCTGGACTTGGTCCTTGGAACCTGACCTTGGGCCTAAATGAGTTGCTAACTTACCCAGTGGGCGCCCCGCACCCCGTGCCTTTTCTTGGCCCATCTGTAAACTGAGGAAGCTTTGCTAAAAGTTCAGTCCTTTTGGGGGTTGTCAGATTTAGCAAATAAAAATACTGGTCACCAAGTTAAACCTGAATTTCAGTTAAACACAGAATTACTGTTTAGGGTAAATATGCCCCGTGTAATGTCGGGGACACGCTTACTATACTGAAAAGTTAACTGTTTATCTGAAGTTCAAATTTAACTGGGCATCCTGTATTTTATCTGTCAACCCTCCTCCTGTGGCTTTCACCTCAAGTGGTTCCTGAATCCACACTAGGGGACACCTGATATATGGTGCTTATGATATCCAGTGGATTTAGGTAACCATAAGCAAAGAGTAATATCTCGAGAATTCTGGAGAGTACCAAATAGATGCTCAGTGAGAACTGCTTGCATGTGTGCATGCGCTGTCTCCAATTCACCATACAGTGCACCTTTGTAACCTTGGTTCACCCTTCATGCTGTATCCCTTCCAGTCTAGCAGGACTGCCAGGACTTTCCCATACCCATCCCATCCTTTCAAGACCACTCTGTCTTTTTTTTTTTTAAGATTTTATTTGTTTATTCATGAGTGCTACACAGAGAGAAGCAGAGACACATGCAGAGGGAGAAGCAGGCTTCCTGGGGAGCCTGATGTGGGACTCAACCCCGGGACCCCGGGATCACGACCTGAGCCAAAGGCAGATGCTCAACCACTGAGCCACCCAGGTGCCCCAAGACCACTCTGTCTTTGCTCAAATTGTCCTCTTCCTGGCACCCATATCCTTCCCACAGAAGCAGTATCACACAGGGAGCAAAACTGTAAGCACTAGAGCCAGAATGCCTGGGGTTGGGTCTCATGCCTCCCATTGTGGATCTATGCATAATTTTCATTAACTTTCAGCGCCTCAGTTTTATCATCTATGAAACAGAAGTAACAATAAAACCTAGTAAAGCTGTTTTGAGGAACAGATGAGCGAATACATGTTTGGCATTTAGAAGACAAAGTTCTTCTAATAAGGGTTTATTCTAGTCCATCTATACACCCCTAATTCTGACCATCCTACAAGGGCCACTCTTGATTGTCCTCCATGAAGCCCTCCTGATTGTCCTCTCCTTACAGGTGGAAGGCACTTCTAAAATGTATCCTCTTACCCAGTGCTCTAGGAAAAAAATAAAACGTGGTCATTTCTCTCCTATAGATCATACATTCTTTGTGAGAAGGACCAACTCAACCATACTTGGGTGTCTACACGTTGCCTGGTAGGCAGAGGAGACCCAAGACATCTTTGTTGAATTAATGAAGCATGAATCCAATTAAAACACAGTGACTATAGAAAGAATTTCCTGGCAGGTTAGAGGATGGTGTTGTGATCCTAGGAGGTCTTTTTATCTGGTGCTCCCACCAAATAGCTGGGAGATTGAGGAAGGTGAAAAGGAAGAGCCCAACTAGTACAGACCTGGTCCATCACAAAGGGACACAGCTTGGTGTGGAAGAAAGAACAGGGGATAGGAGTCCAACAGAGGCATCCAAAAACCTAGCTTTTCATGTAGGTCTTCGTGGCTAAAGACCTACAGAAATTTCCACTTCTTCACATGTGAAAGGGGTATAAGAATGCTTCCTCTCTGGGATGGGATGGGGTGGGCTCAGGTACTGAAGAGAGATAAACACCCACAAAGGGCTGTACCAAGAAGGGACTCAAATGGGTCCTGTCTAGAGTCTAGGTATGGGTTCGGCTGATACTGAGTCTGGGGTGCCCCCCAATGCCCTGTTTGTGTCCTTCTTCATCCACACAGACACAGGCCACAGGGGCCTGGGAGCAGAGAATCTGGCAAATTCTCTCTCCCACTGAGCTTTTCCTGTGGCTCTGAGCCTGATATATGGTATGCACGTTCCTTACACCCCCAGCTACTCAACCCAAGGATAAAGGTCATTCTGAGCTTCAGTGGTTTGAGCTAGTAAAGATTTTTATAAAAACTCACTGTCTTGATTTGTGTTCAAGTACTTTAAAGTTCACATATTTCTTATTTGAACTTTGCTGGCTGTAGTCATTTCATCCACAATCAGCCTGGATTGGTTCTGCTTATTCAGAGCCCATCAATTACAGGGAACCGGACTGGAGCACACAGCGTCCATTCATTGGCTTCGCCCCAGGCTAGCCGATTTATCTGACATTTAATAAGGAGTTTTAGATTTTGCAGCTTATCAGGAGAGCACCATGCGAGAGTGCGGGTGAGCCAGTGAATCCCAAATAAGTGAGCTGCTCAGGAATCTCTTTCCTTTTAACCCGTTCTTTGTCACGCAACAGGGCTCTGCCTGTTGGGATCTTCCATCCTCCTGCCCCTTTCTTTTCTTAAAATTGCTTTTGGGTCCGTGTTTTAAAAAAATCACATCAATGTTGAGAGACCTTGGGGAGAATTCCAAATCTAGCCTAGATGTAAACAGAGAAACTCTGGAACTGCAAGCCAAGGCCTGGGAAGCTCTGTTGCCTGATAAAAACTCAAGTCAACAGATAACGCTGCGTGCCAGTTGTGTGCCAGCCAGGGTGCTAGGCATGGGTGTGTGGAGAGGAGGACCCTGCCCTGCACGGGCACACTGTGTGCCGGGGAAGCAGGGCATGGACACAGATGACTTAAATCCCAGGGGGAACGGAGCCGCCGCTCTGATAGAGGTATAGACGGAGCAAAATGGGAGTGTTGGGGTCGGGAGAGATTACTAATCTCCTTGATTTGCGCCGTTCTTTGGAGGCTCAGACAATGAGCGCACATTTACACATTTGACCATGTACAGAACTCTGTTTTATTAGGCTACTTTCCAGTTTCCTTTGAACATCAAGACTATTGTGTTAAACTTGTTTCTCCCTGATTAGGGTCTGTTTGGTTCTCTTGGGCATCTTTGTGTATGTTTAAAGACTCTTGGTGACAAAGGTTTCAGTCAATGTAAGAACACTGGCTGGCAGGGCCATTCGGTAGGAAGAAATGACTCTTCACTGGCTTTCTTCACCGAGTTTCTAGGTTTTTCTTCCCTAGGATTTTTACTGTCATTGTAGGTCTTTGGAGTTATAAGTATGATATATGTCCCAACAGCCATATATGAAAGTATCTTTTCCACCACCCCCTTGTTCATGTTGGTGGTGGTTCTTCTTCTTCTTCTCCTTCTCCTTCTCTGTCTCCTCCTCTGCCTCCTCTTCCTCTTCCTCCTCCTTCTTCTCCTTCTTCTTTTTTTCCCTTAAGGAAATAGAATTGTATAGTTTCCTCCAATGTTCCTCTCTAGCACCAGTGGAGCTTCTATAAGTTTTGTCCCAAACTGTCTCTATCCATTAAGGGCTCAGGTTCTCAGCAACCATCCCTAAGATCCTAATTTGTGGGAGTGAGATGAAGCCCGTGAACTCTCATGTCAATGGAGATCCACATGACTCCTACACCTGTTAAAGTTGAGGGACAAAGTCCTGTGCATCATCTCTCAACAGCCCCATCCAACCCCAAGCTTGGTGCTGCATCCTGCACTTCTCTGTTGAGCACCAGATCTGGGGGTGCAGCTGCTGCCTGTACAAGCTCCCTTGGATGACCCACAGACCCCCAAACCCAACATGACCAACGGTGAATCATCATTTCCTCCCTAAATCTTTTCCTCCCTGTGTTCCCCACAGGAGTAGGCATTGCCCACGACAGATACCTCCTTCTCTCTTCTTTCTCACACCCTTATGCACCATACATTGTGTGAGATTCCATCTCAAAAAAAAAAAAAAGGTCTCCATTCTACCTGTTCACCTAGCCCGGTTGCCACTTCCCTGGAATAAGCCATCTGCACCGCTTACCTTGGCCAGCCTCCTTTCCCCAGGGCTACACCTAATCCATTCTCTTCACTGAAGGCAGAGGGGATTTTTCTCCTAATTGGCCAATCTGACCTTGTTGCTTGCCATCCGTGGATCCCAGGGTGGCTCCCACTGCTTTCAGGATGGAGCACATCCTCTCCACCAGGGCTTTGAGGGCCCTTTGAGCCCTGCTCAATGCCTGCTTGTCCATCCTCCTGTTGCACCATGCTTCTGATCCACGCACACTAGGCTTCTTCCAGGGCCTCAGACCACTGCGCTCACTCCTCCAGGCCTGCCATCCCTTCTGCCTCAAACACTACCCCCTGCATTACCTGCACAGGAGTCCTACATCCTCACTGCTGACTTGAGTTGGCTGTCACTCCCCAACTCCCTAAGTTAGCAGCAGTGTTCTGCCCTTAACAGTACCTGCCGTCCTGATTAAAATTGTCCATGCACTTGGCTCTTACCTCAGTGGACCAGACCCTAGAGAGTCAGGGCCCCAGCAGCAACTAGCACCAACCCTGGCATGTGGGTGACATCATACAAAACTGCTGATTTTTGCTCTACCAAAAAATACCCATCTCATAAGGGCTCATCCTAATACTTGCCACTCATAAATTTTTGTCAAATGAAGATGTAAACACTGTATCTCTTTCTTTTAATTGGGATGTCTTTGTGAATGGGAACAAACTCCTTAACAGGTTTAGACTTTTGAACATAAATTTTAACTGGTTGCATTATGCTCACAAAAGGCCCAAATGGGATTACAGCATCACAAAGGAAAAGACCCCATTTCCCTGGCATGAAGTTGTTCACCTGAGAGGCCACTGGGGGTGGAATGGCAGGGATGGTGGGAAGATTTGTTTGAACAGGACCTCAAGGAGCACTCACCTGCTTTCATGGAGTCAGTGCCACCAGATGAAAGATTTAGGTGACAATATTTTGCAAGTTACATTCTTTTTTGCAGACTTTATTTCTCCAGGTGAAAACGTGATTTGTGAATACTTTAGAAACATACTTTTTATTTTCCAGATTAAACATTCCCAATGGCCATGTTGGTCTAGGAGAGACTTATTTGACTTCTGAAGATAAATGACTAATTGGCTGGTTTCTGTTTCCTTTCTGGACCTATTGCATTTGCTGAGAACGTATAGATCAATGGAAGCATCTTTTCTGTGGATTTTAGTTAGCAAGAGGCTGCCATCTACAGATCCTTGACCCAACTGCACACTGTTTTTAAGAGGCTGTAATGACAGGCCTGTGGCTCTGGTGGGCTTTTATGAATTTCATACCTCTCAACTCTGAGGATTAGAGTGGCAGGCTTTTCATAAGCTGTTGCTTTTAAATTAAATTTAAAAATTTTTTTAAAGATTTTATTTATGTATTCATGAAAGACACACAGAGAGAGAGAGGCAGAGACACAGGCAGAGGGAGAAGCAGGTTCCCTGCAGGGAGCCTGATGTGAGACTCGATCCTGTGACCCCAGGATCACACCCTGAGCTGAAGACAGACGTGCAACCACTGAGCCAGCCAGACATCCCTTAAAATTTTTTTATTTTGCAGACAAACTCAATGTGCTTATTTTAAGACTCCAGGACCATCTAGCATCCTGTTTTGCCCATGAAGAAACTGAGGTCGGCCAAGATTGGAGGACTTGCTGCCCAAAGTCCCCCCGGGATGTGAGGCAGAGCTGGGACTTGCCCCCAAGGGGAAGGCATCTCTGCCTTCCTAATGCAGGAAAAGCAAGGTTCTTGGCAGAGGGGTGCACGCCTGGTAAACTAAGTCTGGCCTGAGCAAAGGGCCAGGTAAGCCTCATCCCCACTGGCCCCCTGGAATTGTTTCCCCTTTCAGAGTTTGCCTTCTTTATAGCAGTGACTCAACCCCTTAGTCTTTTAGACAAAGTAACAATAGTGACAATGATAGTAAGAATTGCATACGCAGAGATGTGATCTGGAACAAGAGTTATGATTAGGATTATTTTCATAAAATGCCTCTGTGTTTAGCAATAATATTATGGAAACAGCCATAAAGCTATCTGCTTCTAATGAAGGGAAAGTGAAAGGACAACACGACTTTAAAAGAGCACATTATACAGAAACAAAGGGGTCT
Source organism: Nyctereutes procyonoides (assembly GCF_905146905.1). Classification (NCBI taxonomy): domain Eukaryota; kingdom Metazoa; phylum Chordata; class Mammalia; order Carnivora; family Canidae; genus Nyctereutes; species Nyctereutes procyonoides. Next base: position 25,481,908 of record NW_026575133.1, read on the forward strand.
GGGCCCCCACCCCACCCCCCCGGCTGCCCTCGAGTTTAAGTCTACTGTGTTCCGGCCAAAAATGAAATGCCTGCTCCCGGCTCGCTCCCAGATGCCAGGCCCGCTGACAAAGGCCCACTTGTTCCTTGGGACACGTGCCTAGATGCATTTTCAGAGAGGTTTGGAGGGCACCCGTCACCTGCAGCTCCCCCGAAGATGACACACGCAGCGGGGCTGTGTCCCCCCCACCCCTATTCATGTGCTCTGCGTGGTGATTATTCCTGGTTCCCGCCCCCCGGGGCAGCCTGAGATGAACCCCGCTGTGGTGGGAAGGGCGCGGGGCCCAGAGCTTGGAAGTCCCCAGATGAGCGCGAGGGGAGCCCCCACTGCTTGTTGTCAGCCCATCGGGGCGGCTCCTGGCCTCCGAGTCCGGAGGGGCCCGGGGCCCCGGGTGGGTGCGCCCTGATGGAGGCAGAAAACGGATCCACACGGAAATGGCTGTGCCCGGGGAAGGGAAGCACAGCCCGTGGGACCTGGCCGTGCTCTCCGCCACCAAGCGAGTTCTACCTTTCAGGCTCCTTGGTGGTGGCAGAGCTACAGCCCTTGGCGTCGCTGTCTCCGTGGGGTCCTGCCCTGCCCACCCTAACCCCCCAGGACCAAACCCGCTGCTTCCTCCTTCCGATGCCCCCCACACGGTCATCTGCCCACCTGGGCGCCCCACACCTCCTGGCTCTGCCTTCGCCGCAGTGTGCCCGTGTCCAGACCTCCCTCTGTCGTCACATGCGCCTGTGTCATCGCCATGGATGCTTGTGCTTCAGGATCAGCGCCACTGTCATGCCTCCAGAAGCGTCCAGCGGCTGCGAGGAGGACTGGTGGCCCGGGCCAGGGGCTCCACTCTGTTCTGTGACCCGGGATGGCCCAGCTCATGCTCAGAGGACACGGGCGGGCTGCTCATGGCTCCGCACCCAGGGCAGGGCTGGAGCCACCGCAGGGCAGGTGCTCAGAGCACCTCGCAGCTGAATGAACGAGGGGGGAGACCCTCGGAGCGAGACGGCCCGGCAAGGCCGTGATCTCGGGGAGCCGCCGTGAGAGCTTAGGGCAGAGGTTGGAAGCCTTCCCAGGGGTCAGGAGTAGAGGGTGTAGGCGCCGTGGGCCGGATGGACTCTGCGGCAGCTGCTCGACCCTGACCTGCGGTGCAAGGTGCGTGCGTGCAGAGGGGCACGGCTGTGGCCTGATACGACCTCATTTACACACATAGCCAGGAAGCTGGGGTTAGCCCAGCAGCTGTGTCTCCGGGTCTCTGGCGGAGGGTTTGGAATGGAACCCTGGGCTCTTTCCATGGCTGGGTCTTCCCTAGTCTGTGGGCCCTCTCCGGGGCCTGCTGGGGCTCCAGGCCAGGGGTGATGAGTGGCTTACACGAGTCTTACTCTCTCCTTTTCTTTGGTTCATTATAGTGAAGTTCTCAGAACTTTCTTCCAGCCTTCGAGCTAGCTTTCTGGGTATTTTCTGCATTTTGTTGTCCAGATACCTGCCCCAGGTAATTCTAGGGAGCACCCATCCCTATCAGAGCAAGAAGAAATAGGCTCCAGTCATCCTGGTCTCTCTCACACGTGGGCTAGGTGGGCTTCCCCTCCGGCTCCCCAAGCCCAGGCCGGAGTCCCTTCCTGCATCCTCCATGCAGAACAATGGCAAGCCCAGCAGTGTCCTCTTGCTGTGACCTAAGCCTGTATCACAAACCATCGCAAACTGAAGGACCTCAATGACACTGTTTTTTCTCATGGGCAGAGCTCGGCAATCCTTTGCCCCACTTGGCAAAGGCAGAGTTGTTCAAAGCCTGGGGACTGGAGTCCTATGAAGGCTTGTGGACTCACCATCTGGTGCCCAGGCCAGGAAGACTCAGTACCCAGGAAGATGAGCGGCTGAGGTGGCTACCCATCCTCCATGGCTAGCTTTCTCTATCTCTTATGGTGCCCCGACGCCATCTCTCCAGCATGGTGACTTCTGGGTCACCACATTTCTTAGTATCAGCCCAGATGACCCAAGGGCCCCGTCCCAGAAGATCCTGAAAGAAGACATATCACCCTTTATGACCTAGACTCAGAAGTCACGCAGGGTTACTTCTGGCACATTCTATTCATTGAAGTAGTCACAAAGCTCCCCCCAGGTTGGAGGTTGGAGGGAGGTGAAATGGGAAAGGATACAGTTCTGTAAGAGCATGGGGGACCATTTTCAGGAAATAGCATCCCCACATTTCTACTTCCTGGGCCCTGCTCTGTGCTAGTCACCGTGCTTGTCACTTTGCTATTTGTATTATCTGTACAGACGTGTTATCAATGCCTGTGTATCTGTAATCTCTTACAAAGTCCTTTCTTCATTCCCCTGAGCCCTTATTACCTGCTTGCAGACTTTGTTTTGAGTGTTTCCAGCTCTTTAGGCAGCTCCCAGGGGTTTGGCAGGGAAACCAGCACATGCATCCCTGCAGAGTCTGAAGGAAACGAGAGTCTCGGGGGTCTGGGCTTCCTTCCGGGGTGGGCTGAGCTGTCCAAGGTGGAAGCTGGGACAGTGGTGCTGGGACGTGACATGTCACTGTACCAGTGTCGAGCTGATAATCATGATGGTGTGCACATGATCGCATCCCCTGTGGTTCCAGGTGCCCAGTGTTAGTCTCAGGGGGTCACTGTCCACAAGGACATCTGGAAGCCGGCCGAGTAGGCATCAGTGGAGAAGCAACCTCAAAACTCATTCTGCTCTTTTCTCCAAAGCGAATTGGTCGGAGCAGGAGGACATACCGTCCTATTGTGAGAAGGGCTCCATCCACGTGAGGCCCTCTGTGTGGGGCGAGCTGGGGGCTGCGGGTACAAGCTCACCTCAGCTCATATTTAGGGCTCCTAGAGGGATGGAGGCTAATTTCAATTTCAATCTTATTTTTGTACTTCCTAAGAGGTTTTTATTCCTGTTTTCTTTCTTTTTCTTTTTTTATTTATGATAGTCACACACACACAGGGAGAGAGAGAGAGAGAGAGAGAGAGAGAGAGAGAGAGAGGCAGAGACATAGGCAGAGGGAGAAGCAGGCTCCATGCACCGGGAGCCCGACATGGGACTCGATCCCGGGTCTCCAGGATCGCGCCCTGGGCCAAAGGCAGGCGCTAAACCGCTGCGCCACCCAGGGATCCCCTCCTGTCTTCTTTCTTAATTATTATGGCTCTGATGACCAGAAACACTTTGGGCCAGCAAGATCCAGGGGTATTATTATTTTTTAAAAAACAACAATTTTTTTAGGCTTCAGAGACACCTCTAAGACTGCTTGCCAAGTCCCCCTGGTTTTACAAATGAAGAAACTGAAATTCAGGGAAGGGAAGGGACTTGCCCAAGGTCATACAAGGTGCTGGGCCAGGGTTTTGCCCACAGTGCCTGCCTCTCTCATGCGGCCTCTGGCTGGAGGGTACCTTGCTCTGATTCACCTGCCCCTGGTCATGGCAGCACCGTCTCCTTCCCAGTTTGTTCGGCTTGGCGGTGGCGACCTGAGAACACAGGCTGCATTCTGCACTTTACATAAAGCAGCTTCTTAAATCCTCGGGCCCTGACATCTCTGGAGAAACTCCTGGCATCCTTTCTTTTTCTTTCCCACTCATCCAATGTCTCACGAAGCCTGGTCTTCTTATTAACTCGGCTGCATTAGAATCACAGGGGCTACTTTTTTTGAAATGCAGAGTCCTGGGCCCCCAAGGATCTGCCACCTAGGACTCTTCTGGGGACAAAGCCCAGAAAACACGCACTTTAACATGCTCCTTGGACAATGTTTAAGCAGCTGGCGTTTGGGACTCTGCACTCGACGAAGGCCGGGGAAGTTATTTTGTGTACAGTTGTGCACCTCGCCCAGAGCCCGGCACCAACCAGGAGCTAATAAACCGTGCGTTGAATGAATGAATGACGCTCTATCCCTGAGCTTGACTCTGATCTACTTATTTTGGAAATGCCCTCCCATCGCATCCCTCAGGTGGCTCACCTGCTACCTGCACACCTAGAGCAGACAAGACAGGTAACGCTCTCTCCTGCTCACAAATGCTGTCCTTTTAATACCACTCCAGGTGTGGTCGAGTTCAGGGGTATGTAACACATAACCTCAGGCTAAAGAGGTTAATCATCCTTAAAATTATTGTTGTGTGCATGTATGTGTGTGTTCGGTGTTTAAGGGGTTAAAGGAAGGATGTTCTATTAAATTTGAGATTGTAAAATTCTGGAAGGAATTTGTTTTCCCTAACCAACACACAACGCACAAATGCTTAATTTTCACAGTGTCGCTTACGGCCTCTCTAACACACACAATGTGATAGGAAAATGTTTTTAGAAGAGCTTGCTTACGCTGAGTGAAGCAGGGGGCAGGCTGGCGCTGCCCTGCCGCCAGGCACACGTCAGTGGTCTCGGGAGGAGCAGGGCTGCGGGGTCGGCAGGGACGCCCAGCGATGCGTTCTCAGAAGGCCTGTAGTCGCCAAGATGTGGATAATTTATACGATGTTTAACTATCTTTTAAATAGCCAGTTTTTCTTGTACAGTGGCTGGGCTTCCATAAAACAGAGACAAGGCCTGCCCATTTGGCTCAGTTTTAGAGGGGACGGTGCTGTAAAGTTAATGCAGTGAGAAATCTATGGCGCTCTGGCATTAAACCCAACACGGGACATAAAGAATTGGGGCTGCTCTAAGCCACGACAGCGGGTAAAGAGATGAAGCAATCTTTGCAGATGAAAATCATCCTGAGTGGGAAAGAACCTCCCTGTCCTGAGAAACCGGGAACTAGGAGATAGAAGGGTGGGCTCTGAGCCCTGACCATCAGCACCGTAGGGTCTCTGAAAAGCCAGCCCCAGTGTTTAACCATTGCTGGATCCCAAAAGTCAGGGAAGTACTGAGAGAGAGAGAGAGAGAGAGAGAGAGAGAGAGAGAACAAGTATTTATATGATAGTTTAATTCATTTATTTATCGTCTATGTGCTGTTCTCATGCCCGACTTGGCTCCTGGGAGGACAGATGCAGGCCCTCCCAGTTACAGGCAGGGCCTCAGAGCACAAGGAGAAAGCATCTCAGGCCGCTGGGTCCTGCAGCTCAGGGTTTCCCACCAGGATTCCAGGCCGGGTGGGCAGGGCAGCGTGGGTGCTGCCGAGGAGATTCAGACCCCAGGCCCTGGCCGTCTTGCTCAGTGCTCCTCCCACCACCACCCCGGCCAGTCCACCTCTTGCTGGGGCGGGTTAGACAGATAAGGAGATGTATTAGGCCAAGACACCTTCTCTCCCCAACCTGAGTGGCTGAGTCAGAGACCTCCAGATCCACAGGTCTCACCTGCCCAGGTGGCTGTAACTACACGGGTCTGCTCTGCTTTCCGGGCGACAAAGTGGCCAGAAGCATTATCAGGGCAGGAAGAGGACGAGAGGCTACAGTGGCTGAACACAGCCAAAGGACCAATCCTGAAGGGGGCGGTGGGCGGTCGAGCTGCTGAGGAAGGGGCTGGGGCCTCCGGAAGCCTCTGGAGAGTCTGCAGAGAGGCCTGGGTGTGGTTCCTCCAGAACTTTCAAGGCCCCTCACCCTGGCCTCCGACGTAAGTGCCTGATAGGTTTTTGTGCTCATTTAGGACAACTGGTATTTCCTTCTGTGGTGCAAAGCCCAGAGATGGGGGGAGGTGTGCAGGGAGGGGTTGGGCTGGGGGAGCAGAGAGGGAAAGCAGGGTGCAGAGGGGACAACCAGAGCCGAGAAGGGAGCGGGCGGCAGGATGGGCTGGGGTCTGGAGGCCAGCAGGGCACAGAGCAGAAGAGAGTCAAGGCCAGGAGCCCAGATTTTGGCCTTTACAGGAGCCAGCAGGAAGGGTGAGAGGAATGGTCCCTGAGGGGTCCCAGGGCAATGGGGGCGAGCAAGGCAAGCGTGGCCCTTCCCGGGAACCCAGGGGCAGACCTCTGAGGGCCCCTCCCACGGTGGGCCTGGCCTCCCCACGCTGGGGCCGGCAGCTGTGTCAGGAGGGCCTCCAGGTTCCCAGCGCCCCCCAGACCCGCAGACAGGAGCTGAACAACTGGAAGCATGTGCCTGGGGCTGTGTTCCTCCACGTGTCCCCTCCCCCCCCCCCCACCTGCTCACTTGGCCCTGAAACGCTGCCTCTTCCCGGAAGCCTGCTGGCCACCGGAGCGTGGCTCACAGTGAGTCTCCCTGGTGCTTCTGACCCCAGCCTCAGTTCTAAAGGGACAAAGGTGGCTGCCTTGAGATTGCCACCCCTTCCAGGCAAGATGTGGACTTCCCACAGCTGCCTGTCCTCCACATCGCCAGGGCCGCCTGTCTTGTCTCACCTGAACAGGTGGGCTCCCATGAGGGGCAGACAGGGTGTGAGCACCGTGCAGGCCCAGGTGCCGGGGCTACACCATGCCGTGCTGGCACCAAAGACGATGACAGGGCATTTGGGTCACGGGTGGTCCTCAGATCCCATTAGGGACCAGGCTCCGGCTGCCAAAGGGCTTAACACAGAACCCTTTTGAGGCCAGAATCTGTGCCCCAAAAAAGGAAAGAAGCAGCCTCCTGCACGGAGATGTCAGCAGGCTGGTCCCCGGATCCCTCTGGGCCCCGGGACCCCGTGGTGCAGGGGCCTTTCCTCTTGACAAGACCCATCCACCGAGAATCGACCTCGTGTATCCCCAAATCTAAACCGCAACCCGCAAATCCCGGCCAGGCTGGGGGTCCACTCGGGCCTCCGAGAACCTGCCCCGCCGGGGAGCCTCTGCCGAAGGGAGCAGTCAGGAATTCATAAAGTATTTATTTAGTGGCCCACAGCACCCCACCTCCCTTTCTTAAGGCAGAATCGATGCAAAGTTTCCAAGACAAGCCCACGATTGCGGCTGTCACCAAACAATGCCATATTTCTTTTCTTCTCTTAAATTCTAGGGATCATTCCCCGTAAGAGGGCAATTTGTCTGTCAGGCAGGCAAAACAGGGGCCGCTCCCTGCCCTCATTAAACTGACAGCACGGTTATTAGCAGAAAACGAAGCCCGCCCGCATGAAGCTAGCCACTGTTTTACGGCGAGCGCCGGAGAGATATTTTCAGTAATTAATTTGATAAATATATTAATTATGAATTGAGTTGACAGTACAATCAGATTGTCAGCCTTCCAGACAGCCTCTTGTGATAAAGCTCTGTGATGAAGTGGTTGGATTTCAGACCTGTCATCCTGCCGGGCAGTCCCTTATCACCGTCTGCCCATTCACTATAATTTCCTGCGCGTTGTAATTAAATGGTAGCTTTCTGATTGGAAGTGACTCCTCAAACTTAATCTCTCTTTCTTTTCCAGCCCCGTGGGGGAGGGGTACAAAAAAGCCCTTTGTTTCAAGGGATTTTTTAATGTTAAGAAGCAGTTTTCTTTCCTTTTCTTCCTTGAGCGTTAAGAAAGCAGTGCTCTTTTTGAAGGCACCTGTCTGGTCCCATGGGTCCCCTCTCTGGGGTGGGGGGGGAAGGAGGAGCCTTGCAGGACAGGGTCAGAGGGGCCCTGGAGGGCTGGGGGTGCTCACATGTCCAGCTCTGCTGTCCTCTAAGCAGCTTGCTGCTCCTCTGTGGGCCTGTTTCTTCAGCCAGAGAAGGAAGAGGTTGGGCAAAATGACTACATGGGCCTCCCCGGGGCCTGAAATTCTGGGATCCTGGGGACTGAGCCACTCTGCAGGCTCCCCTGCCCTCCAGAGTCCAGGGAAGGAGAGAGACGGAGGGAAGGAGACTCGAGCCAAGTGTCAGCTGTATTTCTGCAGGACAGGTCATTCAGGGAGTCCCTTGCCAGCACTTTTTTTCCCCCCTTTTGATGAAATTAATTATGAACACTGCCCGGGGTCATTTGACTCCGGAGATACATGTCAAGATAAAATATTTCAGAAACACTTATATTTAATAATTTAATATGGTGGTTCGCATTTGGGTGCAACAAAGGGAATCATTGGTAATTGCACATTTTAAAGAGGCAGGAGGAAGCCCAGCAAAGTCCGTGGGGGGGGGGGTGGGGGGCGGGCGGTGGGGAACCACAGGACAAAATGAGGAAGGTCGCCAGAGGTTTTTGTTTCAGGATAAGGATCTATGTCATTCGTGTACCTTCTAAGGAAGTCAACTCCTGGAACCTTTTGAGGGAGTAGTGTCCAGGGCCCACGTGCCCCAGTGGGACAGAGAGAGAGAGAGAGAAAGCAGTGGTCCTAGGGGTAGTCGTCCTCAGCCTTGGAGTCATGGAAAGTCTGTTGTCTGGGACTCAGAGATGCGGAGGGGTTGTCCCACGCCACACAGCTAAGGAGTGAGAACCCGGAGAAGCTTGGCCTCCCAGGCCGGTGCTCCCAGGTCACGGGGCTCCATGGAAAGAAGAGCAGTTTTGCATCAGGAAAGCCTAAAATCCAAATCCAGCTGCCACTTGCCTGCCACGCCTGTTTCTTTGTTTGCAAAACGGGCTAGTAGACGGGCTACTAGACTACCAACCTCGGACTTGACGGGAAGGTTGAATGAAATAATGCTTTTCAGAGCAGCCAGTTCATGGTGGAAGCAAAGGAGTTATCAGCTGGTGCTCAGCAGGCTCAGATAATATGCGTGCATGCACGCCCCCATGGACGTGTGGACACACGACTGGCTCTGAGGTCCTTGGCTGCTCAGCTGTCTAGCCCTGCCTGCCACCCTTGTCCCCTCGTGATGTTATCCTCCATTCATGGCCAAGCATGTGGCCAGGGGCTCCTCAGGAGCCTGGCACAACGGCTTAACTCCCAACAACGACCCAAACAAACTAACCAGTGCTGCCCCTTGGCCAACTCATCTTTATGGCTTTGGCCAAGGCCCCCTTCAAGGCTTATTGTTTCTGCATCTCTAAGATGTAGGGAAGCAGCGTGCCCAGGTTGCTGCTCAGGTGGGTACTCATCGAGTCTGGGTGGTCGCTGATGGTCTGGGGCCTGTCTCCCTCCAGCGAGGATGAGCCGGCCAGTCCCTTCCCTGCTCTGGGCCTTTGTCTGCTCATCTTTAAGGCAAAGGTGCTGCACTCAGCAATTGGCAGTATCATCTGAGAAGCCCCTGTGGCCTGAGGTCTATGGCTGGAACATACTTAAACTCAGCTTTCTTCAGAAACCACAAATCCTACTAGAAAACTCAATTTTTGTCTATCACCTAGAAATCTTGGGCCCCACTTTGAGGAGAACGTAGGGGCCACAGCCACAAGGGCAGATCGGGGCTCAGATTCCCAGGTAGAGGAGTCCCCACTTAGGTTGCACCCATGGGAGCCCCCCCACCCAGTACTAGACAACCGGAAGTTGCACAGCCTCCTTCCTATGCTCTAGGAGGCGAAGCCGGCACATGTATGCAAAGCCCTATGAGCAAGACAGTTTTAAGATGGTGTAAGAACATTATCGCTTGGGATCCCTGGGTGGCTCAGCAGTTTAGCGCTTTAGCCTTTGGCCCAGGGTGAGATCCTGGAGACCCGGGATCGAGTCCCCCATCGGGCTCCCTGCATGGAGCCTGATTTTCCCTCTGCCTGTGTCTCTGCCTCTCTCCCTCTCTCCCTCTCTGTGTCTTTCATGATGAATAAATGAATAAAATCTTTAAAAAAAAAAGAACATTTTCGCTCATTGTAGGAGGATTTCTGTTCACGTTTCTTTCATGAACAAATGCACAACTTACTTTTCTCAAGTTCCAGTCCTTGGCCCTTTCCTTAACTTTTCAAAGAAAGCCTAAGTACTGGGCGTATGACCAGAGTTGAGTATTTTCCTTTGTCAGGTTGTACTCGAATCTATATTTTAACATGTTCCCATTATATTTCAAAGAGGAGACATGATTGCTCTTGAAAAAAAAAAAAGTAAGACCAAAGACGAGGTATTGTCTATTATGCCACCCTCCACCCCAGAAATGTTCTCATCAGAGCCAGCCGGGTGTCATTTATTAAATCCCGAATGGAGAATCATAAGCTTCTTTATTTTATACCAGAAGCGACGAGTAAGTGGACGCAAATTGATTCTGGAGAGGATGCTAAGTGATAATCCTTCCCGGGTTCCCAGTAAAGAAAATATACCTATTTGAGGGAATTTTCAACTTGGGTTTGAACTTGCTGATGCCTTTTTAGAGTCCAAGTGGAAACTATGGAGCTTTTGTGTGTCCGTCAGATAGCTTTGCTTAATGCCGAGGGAGGAATGATAAATATGCAGAAGCTTTGATGTTAATACGGGGCCTCCGAAGGGGCGGAGTAGGAGGCGGTTGACACTGCGGTTTTCATCCCTCCGCAGGGATCGAACGGATGCTTGAAAATAAATGGCACCTGCGGAGAAAGTGCTCTGTCCCTGACTCTGTCATCGCAGCCTGCGTCCCCCGCCACCGGCTCGAGGACCCCGGGCTCAGAGCTCTGCCTGGCGGGAGAAGGTGAATGCACGCAGGGGATAAAAGGCAGTGACTCACTTTGTTTTATTCTGTTTGCCGGGGAGCCTTTCTGATGAGCCCAGGCTAATCTTCCGCAGGTGGGGATATGAAAGGGAAAAGCACTCTCTAGAAATGAATAGATAACTCCACTTGGTTCAGCTGCCTGCCCCGTGGGGCCTCAGTTTCCCTGTCTGTAAAACGAGGGGGTTGGGCTGGATGAGGTCTGAGATGCTGTTCTCTTTGCCATTGTTTAGGAAGATGATGCTGTCAGACGCCCCTGGTTGGGGACTGGCCTCTGTCTCAGCCCCTGCCCCCCAGAGCCAACCTCCTTTCCTGGAGCAATTGGAGAGGGGAAGGCAGGGCATTGAGGGGGTGCCTAAAGCCCCCCTGTAGAGGCCATGCTTGCTCCTCTTTTAGCCAGGGGATGCCTCTTCTGCTATGGGAAGAGAGAATGGGTCTGAGGAGGGCCCATCGCCCTAGGACTCAGGAGACCACCCCCAAGCCACCCCACAGACCCTGGCTGTGTACTGGTCCTACCTTCGCTACACCATGCTCAAGGCAAGGCCTCTACCCAGCCCTCCCGCCGACCAGGCCCCAGCATGACTTTGGTGGACCCTGCACACTTTTGTCCTCTTGGAACCTTTCCTCCATAAAAAAAAATACTACAAATTTTGTTTCACAATTGCCTCAGAATGAAGGTGACTATAGTCCAGGCTGAGTTCATTGTTAAATATCATTCTTGTATTCATTTCTTTCTTCTGATTTTAAGAAAAAATTTTAAAAAAATTTGTGGACATTTAAAAAAAATGTCATGGGTCCTGTCTCTAGTGAATACATTGATCCCACTCACTGTCCTCGCTAAGAAGCCATCCCTTTTCAGAAGCTATTTGGATTTGCATCCCCACCAACTAAACACCTGTCAGTGCTGGCCAGAGGGCAGGAGATGACAATTCTATGCTGTACTGAGTTGATGAGGAAGGAAGGTTGGGGCCACCCGAGTACAGCCTGGCCCTGGGCAGGCAGCCTGGTGCAATGGGCTTTGGGGTCAGAAAGACCCAGACTCTCATTTCTCCCACTGCTCTTCCTACCTGAATAACCCTTTTGAGTTACTTCCTCTTGGCCTCAACTTCCTAATCTGGAAAGTGAGACTAATGCCACCTTGACTGCAGGTCTCCTGAGGTGCGTGGCACTGGGTGCGTGGGGGGCATTGTGGGAATGTTACATGGAAAAAGATTTTCAAGCAAATCAACTGAAACGTTTGCATGGGGACCAAAACCTCTGGGGACCCTCGCAGAATCCCTTCTGTTAGCTCCCTGGCAATAAACTTCTTTTAAGTTAGCCAATCTCAGCCCTTAAGACACTATGCACGGTTCAGCCCTGAATCAAATCAATGAGAGGTTCTGAAGGCTCCTGTAATTTTGTGTGGAACAAAGTCTTAAATTAATATTTTCTTTAGTTCAAAAGGCTGCCTGCGCCTTTGGCGGAGTACTCTGGCTGTGGGGGACCAGGGAGTGACCCTGGCCAGAGGGCCCTGCTAGGTGGGGACCACAGTCCATGCACACATCAATAACCAGAAAATATCTCACCCGGCGGCATTAGTCCACCAAAAATGTTTTACACTAGTTGAGCACAAAAATCAATCCTGAAGTGCAGTACATCACAGTCATAAATTACATGTGTCCAATCAAAAAAGTGAGGGAACAGGGCAAAGGCGAGGACAAGAGAGCGATCCCCGGAAGAGGTGGCTGTGGACACACCCACGCTGTCGCACAGGGAGGCAGAGGCCCGAAGCCCAGGAGGCCACCAAGGTGTTCCTGTGGGTGACAAACTCCCGCCTGCACCCCTGCCCCAGACTGCAGGTGGGAGACGGGGTGGGAGGCCAAGGCAGGGCAGAGCACAGGCCTCTGCCTGCATCACTGATTTGTTCTAGAAGATCACTGAGCGGCCCTCAGACCTGCTCTGCCCGCCCTGCCTTTGGATCTGTCTTGACTCTAGGTTAACGCCAAGGAAAGGCATTGTCTCGGATTGCCCACCATCCCCTTCCCTCCAAGTCTCTGATTAGCGTGCTTGGCTTTTAGAGGGGATGCATTTTAGGAACTGTAGGTGTTGTTGAGTGGCCAGGCAAGTGGCTTGCCAATGGGAAGAGACTGCAAATTGGTGTGGGTGGGCTTAGGAAATCCCTGACATGCACCCGCAAAGTGGACTTGCTTCGCCAGGAACTAGCGGGAGCCCACATAATGCTTTCCGAGGACCAGCTACCCCCTAGCTCTGTCCTGCCCATTCCCAGAACGCCTGACTCAGGCGTCCCCACTCGGCTGCTGCCCACCTCTCCCAGCTCCGGTCACCCTGTAGGTCCACGGTGGCTTGTCCCAGTCAATGCACAGGGCTTCTCCAGCAACCTGTTCAGTGCCCCGTCCGCTCTGGTCAAAATGAGAAGCAGCCCAGCCTGGGAAGCAGGACATATGCCTTTGTGCACAAAGTACTCGCCTGTACCTCAGTGAGATTGCCCCGCAGGCTCATTCATTCTATTCTCTTCTATTTTATTTTCAGACTCATTCCATTTTAGTGCCAGAATGAACCTTAGAGGTTGTCTAGTCTGACCTCTTCTTGTGTAAAGATGGGGAAACTGAGGCCCCCAGCAGGCAGTGACTGTTCAGGTCCATAGATTGATGGAGGTCCAGGATTGGGGCAACTGGAGTCCTCCCCAGGGCTGTCCTGTCCTGCCCAGGGCAAAAGTAGGGGTGCTGGGAAGAGCTCCTCATGCAGGGAGGTGGGAATAGCACCCATAACCACCTACGCCCCACCCCTTCCTCTTTTCAGCTGCTCCAAGGGAGTGGTGACATCCCTCGGCTCCCACTTTCTACTCAGTGAACACCCCTCTGTCCTGTGTGAATCATCCTATTAAGTGGAGCCCAGTGAGCAATAGGATATCTCCAGGGCTTGGGAAAACATCTGTTAGATGAAACTTCAACCCCAAATAGTGACCAGATCCTATCTGGGTGGTGTTTCTGCCTCATTTGGGAGGAAAGGAAACCAAGGGACAGGTGTCCCACCACCTACCTCTGCTGACAGTGAAGCTGCACAGCCTCTCATAACTGGCTGAGCTCAGAAGCGCCCATGTGGCCTTGACACCATGAAATGGGTGGGACCCCCTTCGAGGGGGTTCCTGCTGACCCAAGGGCTTTGCTTCCTGCCTCTCCTCTCAGAACAGGGTTGCCCTCTGCTCCACAGGTCCCTTAAAGTCCCCAGACCTGCCCGGGGTGGACTTGTGTGGGCAGGTACAGAGATCCCCCCATCCCCTGAATCTTCTGTGAGGCTGGGTCTATGCTGGGCCCCAAGGCTCTGCAGCGAGCAATACCCAGCCTCATCTAGAGGGATTAGAGTTTCTCAGAGAGGGCCTGACCTGCAAACAAGATGGGTCTCCAAGCTCACAACTCTTCTGTGTGGGCATTATTTTCTCCCCATTATAATTCATCTGGTTCTTCAGCCAATATTTATTAGGCACCAATATATGAAGGACGATGGGCGAGATCCGAAGGCTGGAACACTGGATGTTACCCGAATTCTACTACCTTTATAGAACCCACAATCTGCCCCCACCCACCCTCCATACTTTGTACTCAAACCACCCCAAATGGGTTCCCCAGACCCTGGCACACCTTTGCAAAGGTTGACTCCCTGCCTGGACCACCTTTCTCCTCCCCCACCAGTCATCTTCATCTGGGACACTCCAAACCACCCTTTCGAGGTCAGATTAAAAAAAAATCACTTCCTGCATGCCACTCTGGATGCCCTGATGGAAGCAAGACTCTCAGGCTGTGCACACGACAAGCTCACCAGAAGGTTTTTGATTCCTTACGTAGAAGCCACCTCCCCTGCAAGCCTGTCTCATGAGCCCTATTTCTACTCCCTGACCCCAGCATGGAATCTTGCACACAGTAGTCTTTTGTCCACATTACTGTTGGATTAAATATCTACTGCACGCCAAGCACTCCTAACCCCCACCTTCCCTGCTCTGGTATAAGACTACATGCAAGCAATGTGTCCATGAGACCATGATCCATTTTTAGAAATGTGTGTTTGCACTGGAGGTGGGCTGTGAAGAGTAGGGAGTTAAGAAATAAAGAGACCCTAGAGCCTGGTGCCTCACTAGGGCCACTTTCTCCAGGCCCAATCACATCATAAGGGCCTCCATTCAATGGAGGTGAAAGGCGCTGAGGGCCCTCTGTGCTCTGTGCCACCTGCAGAGCTGAAACTGTCTGGAAGCCAGTAGCTCTCTCCTGCCTGTTAAGAATTCAGAACCCCACTAAAACGAGTGCTGTCTCCACCTCCATGTGGTCCCAGTGTCTGCTAGAACCCCCTCCAAACCAGCTCATTGATGGTGTTCAGAACTAGAAGAGTTTGAAACCCTTAATTGATTAAATGAATGAGCGGTTGATTAAGGAATAAAATCTAAGTTGAAACAGTTGACAAAGTGAAATTATGACTCTGTCATGCAGTCACACAGGAAGATTAATGCATTAACATCTGTGGAACCCCCAGCATTTTAGAAATGGGTCAAGCCACCCAAGCTCTCATTTCAAGGCTGTTGAATGTAAAGTCCAGGGAGATCCAGACACTGCCCCAAACACCCATAGCCGAGTTTATTTGTTCCTTTATTCAACTAAGATATATTGAGGGTCTACTATGACTAAGCACTCTTCTCCATCCCTGGGATACATCTGTGAATAAAATGGACAAAAATCCATGCAGTTTGGAGAAAGACCATAAGGGATAACAAGTTTGCAAATTATATGGTATGTTAGAAGGTGAAAAATGTAATGAAGAAAAAATAGGCCACATTAAGAGGACTGGGAATGTGTGTGGGGGGGTTATGTGTGGTGTGGGTGTGGGCAGAATTAAATTGTGTGACTTAAACAGGGTGGGTAGGGCTACCACATTGCACAAGTGAGACTGGCATAAAGATTTTCGAAAGAGGAGAGGGAGTTTGTTTCTAGTTACATTGCAGATTTGTCATAAGCATTAAATGAGTGTGTGCTTGGCATGTCATAAGTCCTCTGCAAATGGCAGCTGTTCTGGAAACTATTGCTGTCACTATCATCATCATCATAACCATGATTACTTTGAACTTTTATGCTTCCATCTGTAAGGATTTCTTTCCTCTTATTTTGCTTTTCCCTCAAAATGACTAGGTGGAAAAAGAATTGGAAGCAATGAGCTCACAGTTGCCATTTCTGTGCTTCTCAACCCCCTTCCCTCCAGGAAGACCTTCATGAGGTTTTCCCAGCCAGAGAGGTTTCTACTGTTCCAGGATGAGGGAAATTGTCAGGAACCATTGTGGGGGTGGGGGCGGGGATCCAAGATCTCATCCTACTTGCAAGTTGACAAGTTAGTTTTCTGCAGTTTCATGGATGCTGGCAGGAGACACAAGACTCCTGGGCCAGGAACCAAGGACAGTTTATTACTTAGAGCAATAGCAGAAGCTAGAGTATCAGGATTAGCACCAATTCTTTAAGATACAGTTCCTACAGGGCAATATGATGTGGGCCAGGTGATGCCCTGCGCAGGTAATGAGTTGCGTTACATGAGAGGGGCACCAAGCTTAGGGAACCTGGAGCTTTTATAATGGGCAATAAGCCTACTTAAATGTGACCCAAAGGCAGACATCATCTTATTATCCTTGTCAGTTAACAAACCTGCCCTTTGCCCTGGAGGGAGACCCTGCCTATCTCCCAAGGCTGTTTGCAATGCAGATGTCCTTGGCAAGACTGGGACAAAGGCAGTCAGTGCTTCCATTCTCGACATGCAGAAACACAAGAGACCTGTGGACAGTTGTCTCCCAACAGGCTGAAGGAATTAGCTGGTAAGATACGGTAACAGAGTCACAATTGGAATTCAGTGTTTATCTGTTTCTTGACAACTCCAGGGTAATGAGAATCCAGAGACTTCTGTGCTTCTGCTGTGTCAGGGAGGCAGGCTAGTTCCTGGCTCCGGTTGTAGTCCTGGCTTTGAATCCCAGCCCTGCCACTTTTCTAGTGGTGTAACGTCAGGCAGTTTGCTTATTCTACCCTTATCCTTAAAATAGGAATAACAAAGGTACCTACTTCAGAAGGCTTTCAGGAGACCAAATGATAAGATGGTCTAACAGTGCTTAGCTCAATGCCTGGCATGTGACAACTATTCGGTCAATGATAAAGCTGGCAAGGATGATGGTTTTCCATAAGGAGAAACATAGGTCATAGGAAACCAGCTGGAGATGGGTGGTCCAGCCAACTGTGACCTGGCCCTCTGATGCCAGAGGTAGAGGAGAAAGAAATTGTTTATGCTTATCTGCAGTGATTGCTCTGGGCCTTTAGGAGTACGTTCTATTTCAGAATTTAATGTCCTACGACTTGTTTATATGTGTCTTCAGAAATTGTGTCACACTCAAAGCCTGAGTAAGGGTTCTCATTTCTAGAAGTCTCTTTTATAATCTCCAAGTTGAAACCAAGGTTTTCAATTGTCCTTAGATACCAAGTTGATATGTGTGTTACTGAAGATTAAAGATGTCTGCAGATCCCTGAGCAGACATATTTTCATAAACCATATATCCCAGAAACCCTGAGGGGATGGGACTTTTATTTGTGTGAAGAGTCAATCAACTCAATATACTATCTCCTGTATGTCTGCTGTGTGTGAGGCAATGCAATGGGCAGAGTAGTTGACCCAACAGTGTGTATGGTGCAGGCCCTCCTGCAGGGAGGTGGTTAGCACTTGGGATCCCTAATTCATGTGGAATGCAGAATTTCAATGCCACGAAGAGGTGTAATCAAAGAGAATATGCAGGGTGAGAGGGAGAGAAAGAGAATGAGAATGTCAGCAAAGAAATCATGGAGCCTTGGGCAGGGCCATGAAGAGCATGCATATTAGAGAAAACCAACTCTCAAGGTTGTCCTGGATTTAAATCCTGACCCAACTCTGTGACCTGGGTCAGGTGATCTAGCCTTCAGATTCTCTGAGGCTTTCCCCCCACTTATAAAGAGAGGATCTTAAAACCCACCTTGTAGGACCCTGTGAGGGTGATTGAAATGATTTATAGGTTTGACAGGCAGTGGTTTTGACAAATGGCATTTTTAAGACTTGTGGGCAAAAGTCTTAGGCCAGTTCCTGAAGCAGAGGGAACTTGGCTGGGAGAGCCCTTGGGAACAGCAGCACCTGTGAGATATGGAAGGCTGCAGGACTGGGCAGTGGGGACTGTCCCTGAGGAGGGGCATAACCTCGGGCACAACAGATCCCCTGGCAAAGGGCAAATTCACAAGAGGGCCTTGGCTGTGAGCCTTCAGCAGCCAACATTCCCAGCCGCTGAAAGAGCGAGGGCCTTGGCTGGAGGATCTCGCACAGGAGGCCAGCAGTTCAAGCAGGATCCAGTGAAGGAAAAGCCATCCCCCTCGGTATTTTAACCCTTTCTCTGAGGCCCAAGCTGGAAAGAAATTCAGAGGGCACCTCATTGACGAGAAACGGGAAGCTTTCCTTTGCCTCTGAGTGCTTAGCTCCTGGCTGGCTCTGGCCTCATTCTGCCTCCACTCTGATGCCTTCCTGCTCACTGGCTTCCTGCCTGGTGCTCCTGGAGACTCAGCCTCCTTTCCCCTGGCCTCACACGATTCTTACTTGTGAACCTTCTATTTTCTTGAGAGGATCAAGCATAGCAGAGTATCAAATAGCCAAATGCTACTTCTCAAAGAGAGCTAGA
This sequence comes from Nyctereutes procyonoides, assembly GCF_905146905.1. NCBI lineage: Eukaryota > Metazoa > Chordata > Mammalia > Carnivora > Canidae > Nyctereutes > Nyctereutes procyonoides. The sequence continues at coordinate 25,499,997 of NW_026575133.1, forward strand.
ACATCTCTAGAAAGCTCTAGAAATTGCATTAGATCAATCACAGACCCCACTTGCAGGGCCAGAATTGGGGGTTCTTGGCCTCCCCTCGGTGGTCAAAGCAGAGGGCAGGGCAATGGCCTGCAGAGCTAAGGCAGTGTTGGAAGCCCACCTGGGCTCTTCCAGCCCCAGACTCCACTGGCTTCCTGGCCTATAGTTTCCGCAATTCCCTTGCTCCCTCTCAGTACACAGCGTCGTGCCCCATCTCTCCCTCTGCCACTGACATTTTGAAATTAGAACTCTTCTATTCACCTGCGTCAGGACTCCAGCGTTCTGGGCTTCAGGCAAGACTGCCCGCATGCCATCCTTCGAGAACCTTGATTTGCATGCATCGTGAATAGAAGTCCACTAACAATTAATGATTAAGCAAAGGCTCCAAATCCTTTGAGAGACACTCCACAGTTTCTGGCCCCTCCCGAGGCAGAAGAACCAAGGAGGACTTTTGATAAGTGAAAAAGAATCCATTGTTAGCTGTGAGTTTATGGGGACCAAAGCTTACAGTACTTGGGGTTCACACTCAGCCTAAGCTAGGTTATTTTGCATGGTTTCTCCTTTCCAGTGCCTCTGGATTAATATTTAGCAATTTTATGGAGGTAGAAACTGCCAATTAAGGGCAGTTCTCAAATAGGGAAATAGTACTGGCATTTACCCAAGAAGAGCTCAACACTCCTGAGAATAATTTTGTCATTCTTTACTGGAATTCTCTTGAGAATTAATAATAGCTCCAAAATCAAGAAATTTATCCATTAGAACCCGCCGCCCCCATTCTCTGATACAGATCTCCTAATTGTGATTCTAAACTCAGACAACCATCGCTTCCCCCCTTCTTTTCCGATTCCGGCACCCCATTAATCATTGATTAATGAAATTGGCAGCTGAACTTCTGGGCTTCTCAAAGAGTGCTCAGAGTGCTTATGAATATTTAACTTCAAGATTGCTCTTTGCAGGGTCTTTTTTTTTTTTAATAAGAAATATTGGAAAGAAAGAACTTAGATGCCCAGGAGTAGGGAATTAGTTGAATAAATTGTGGCATTTAATGAGATATGCATTAGAAGATCATGCAGTCATGAAAAGGATATTGCAGAAGCATATTCCAGGGCACGAAAATGTTTATAGGACGAGCTACAAAAAATAGCGCGTAGAGCATGATCCATCTTTGTGACTACGGGCATGTGTGCATTGGCTGAACACGAGCATGTACATGAACAGGCCTGGAGCGAGATTAGCACATCACAGGTGTTTTCCCTTAACGGCGAGATTACCTGTGATTCTGTGTTCTTCTGTTTCACTCATGTCTTTCTCATTTTCCTGTACCATATATATATATATATTTCTTGTGGAATCAAGAAATCAAAAGTCATAAAAAGGTCGCAGAGGAGAGGGAGTTCTCCCTCCTGTTGAAATGTGGGCTCGCAGCACAAGGAGCAACCAGTTTGGGTCCCCAAAGCCCAAATTCTCACCGTCACTAGCCTGCCTCACATTAGGTTCGCAACCTGCAACGTGGGGAGGCCAGGCCCGCTCACGATGAAAGAGAGAGAGGTGCTGCGGCAGAGAGCAAAGGAAGTGTTAGCTGGACCGGTTTCTACCTTCTAGAATGAAATCTGAAAGTGGTGTCGTGCCCTCTTGGAACCTCCACTTGCTTTGATCCCCAGACCTGGGGCTCTTCTGGACAACTCTGCGATTCATCAGCAGTCCGGACGTGTCTCCAGTGACTTAGCCTCACAGGCAATGTTGCCCCATCCTCTGCCACAGTCCTGGGGGCAGGACAGGCACCTGCCCACGACTCGTGTACCCTGCTGGGCTCCCCAGCTCTCGGACGTTCACCAGGACCCAGGCGCTGAGCCCCCAGGAGGCAGGTGTCCTCTGCAAGGCGCACAGGGGCCTCCTGCTGCAGGCCGCAGAGTGGGGCGGGCGCCAGCAACGGCAGCGGAGGCGATGACACTGCTCTCTATCTGCCGATCTTGCTGTGGCTACGGTTGCGTGGTTTGCAATTAGACGAGAGGTCCGGGGGCCTGGGAGATCATTTCCTTCAGCAGGTTATCATTTGGGCAAAATCAGGGACTTGTCAGGCTCAGCTCACTGGCTCTCCCTTCCCTCTCTGCCCCCGCCCGCTCCTGCCCGGACAGCCCTGGCACCTTGGTGCTGCAGCAACGCTGGCTGCTGCTTCCCTGGTGGACCTCGAAACATTCTCTGAGCAAACTGTGTCATCCAGTGGTCCCTTCCAGGGGAAATTTCCCCAACGGCCCCTTTTTCCACCCCACTAACTCAGGACCCCTTGCGTCTTCTCTTGTGACATACCAGTTTGTGATTCTTCACTTACTTGTGTGCTTATGCGTTGCTCTTTTCCCCACTAGACTGTAGGACTAGGTTTTGCTCACTCCTGCCTCCCCAGGACCGCGTTCAGAGCCTGGCACAGAGTGGGCTTTTCAACAGTGAGATGAATGGCTGAGTGCACACACGTGTGTGTGATCCACGCATGACAGTCACCTTCTTGGCAGTGTTCTAACCTTAGATGCTTCTACATGGGACTCAGTCCCCTGGGTGTGAGTTCATGTTCAAGAAATCATTACTGAGTGGCCGTGGGTCAGTTGCATACCGAGGTTGAGGTTGTTTTCCTTTCTGTCAAATTGAATGCAAATATATATATATATATATATATTTCCAGCCACAGCTGGAGGTCACCCTTAGTTTGTGACAAAACCTCTGGATGTCTATGTGGCTCTGGGCCTCTATACCTGCCTGCATGTCACTTTGTCATCCACACTCAGTGTCTTCGGGTTTGGAAGGGGGCAGAGAGAATGAAGAGACTCTACCAATACAGGGGGAGAATCCTGCTCACTGGGATGCCACCTGGAACCTAATCTGATTCTGGGGAGGAACATTGTAGGGGCTACCAATGCAGGAACAACCTTCCAGGAAGGGGACCCCGAGTGTCGAAGGAAGTGTGCTGGTGGGCTGACCGCTCCTGCCTCCCAGACTGGGCTCCACAGGGAGCTGACCACTGAGGTTCAAGAAGGGATGCAGATGGGTGTGTTGTAATCTGGACGCTACTGTGGGGTGGCGGCTGTGGAAGGGAAAGCAGACTCTGGAGAAATTTGATACAGTTATGGGGACATGAAGACCCAGGGATGGGCTTCTCAGGCTCATGAACAATCGGGAATGTGTAAGAGTCTGTTTCCAGCCCCTGGATTCCAGGGGGACTCAAAGAGGTAAAGCGCCCCACATGTGGTCACACAGCTGCTAAGTGACGGAGGCAGGACTTCCAACACCTCTGCCATTCCAAAGCTTTTCCTGAAGCCACACCACTTCTCCGATCAGTATCTCCATTCCAAGTTTACCTGGACACCAGTTTTAATGACTTATAATCATGTGGTGGGAACACTCGCACATACACATGTTTGGTCACCAAGTTTTATATTTTTTAAAGATTTTATTCATTTATTTAGTTAGTTATTTGGGAGAGAAAGAGAGTGAACAATGGAGAGAGCACAAACAGGGAGGTGTGGGAGGCAGAGGGAGAAGCAGACGCTGAGCAGGAGCCCCCATGCAGGACTCAATCCCAGGACCCTGAGATCATAACCTGAGCTGAAGGCAGATGCTTAACTGCCTGAGCCCCTGACTACCAAGTTTAAAATGTCAGGTCCTGGCTGAGGCCCAAGGATACGAAGATGAACCAGAGTGGTTCCTGGTCTCGGTTGATGGAAGAAGCCCTATGTTGAAACACAATTATATCTCACTTAGACGTCCCCACAGTCCTATGTGGTAAGTATTTATCCGTCTTTATTCATTTTTTTCCTCCTACTTTGTGCCACCCAATGTGCTAGGAGGCTAAAGATAGAGCCATGGGCAAGAAATAAAGACCAAACACTGCCCTCAAGGGACTTAGAGAGGAGAGATATAAATAAGCATATGGATCAGTGGGTTAATCACCACAAAAAAAGGGGGACTCTTTCCTCTCATTTGCTTCCATCTCTGAGAGATCAGAGGAAGCCTCCCTTCAGAGCAGGCTCTGAGCTAAAGTCTGGAGGTTGAGTGGGATATGACTAGGCAAGGAGGGGAGGGGAAGATCATTCCAGGGAGGGAGAATGGGCTGTGTAAACATCCTGGGGCAGAGAGAATGCATGTGAGGTCCTGCGGGACAGCCGAGGAGGCAGGACAGACAGGGGATTTTTGTCTTTACCTCCCAGAAAAATGGGCAGCCATTGCAGGAGTTTAAACCAGGCAATGGCACAATTAGATTTCATTTCCAAAAGATTGCTGTCACTGCAGAGTGGACTCCAGATTGGAGGAAGGCAGGACAGTGTGGGTGGACCAGTTGGAGACTGTTGTCAAGGTCCTGATGAGCATAGATGGTGGCCTAGAGTAATGTGAGGGCAGGACAGCTGAGTGAGGACTGGGTTGTGGAGATATGTGGGGAGCTGGCAAGGGAACTAGAAAACCAGAGACAGAGGTGGGAGCAGATGTGTGTTACACCATGAGGGCAAAGCAAGAGGGGTCCAGGGAGGAAGTGATGGGGGCGTTGGGTGTGGCAGAGAGAAGAGACAATGACTGCGTGATGCCTGTTGGTTTGAGAGACCCGAGGCCACTGGTGACCTTGCAGAGAACTGTGTTGGATGACCAAGCCCAGGGCTCAACAGGGTAAGGTGACTGATGCCAGTCATAAGCTAAGGGATGAACCAAGTCTTGAACCTAGATCTCCTGACTCCAAATCCAGCGCCTTTTCTGACATCTGAGAATGAGGATTTAGCCAGGGGCCATTCTGTGGTCTACCCAGAGCTGTAGGTCAACTGTAGCTCATCCACACTAATGCGTACCCCAAATCTCAATGGCTTATAATGAAAGCGGCTCACTCTGCTCGTGTTACATGTAGGCCGAGGGTCAGCTGGGCCTGGACCCCTGTGTCTGCTCCTTCAGAACCCAAGAGGAAGGCGGGGCGAGACTCGTGTGGGACTCGCCTGTACTGGTGGCCGAGGGGAAGCGCAGCGTGCCGCAGTCAGGCATCGGAAGGCACTGGCTCTGTGACACGGACCAAGGCTGGATGCCCTCTCAGGCCCCTTGCAGATGCCTCATGCTGCATGGCTGAGTGGCTCCTCTCACTTGATCCATGATGTTTAGGTAAATGAGCATGATGAGCATAGCGCGAAAACCTTGTTTCATTTTTAGGTGGATTCGTGAGGGGTCATTCTAGTGTCCTTGGGCCACAATCGTTGAGGAACACGTGTTCCTTGCTGGTGCTGGAAGTTGTTTGTGATTTTCCTATTGGTTTCCTTTTTTGTTTTGAAACACAAACCTGGGATTAATTTGGACTTGGGCTGAGAGCGTGCTTGAATTCACACAGGGCATCCAGCTGCCTGCCAACTCTGGGTCTCTTCCTACCACGTAACTGCTTTTCAAATCAAGCATTGCCAAGCCCCAGAGAGTCAGGGAAAGGGTCATTGCTGCAGGAAGGACAGAGGAGTGGGAGCTTTTAGTTCACATCTCCATAGAAAGAAACTTCTGATACCCTTAGCTGTGGCAGCTCAGGGTGGGGTACAGGTGTGAGCATCTCTGGTTTCTCCTTCCTCCCTCTGGGAGCAGCAGTGGCCTGTGGTATTGTGACACCCTGACAGCTGCAGGCCATCCCCAGAGCATCCCTGCACTGAGGCATTTGGGTGGTCTCTAACATCTTCTGCTTCCTGTTCTTTTGGTCTCTTTTGTCTGCTCTGACATCTGGGGCATTTGTACCGGAACAAGGGCCTGCTAAAGGGGCCTCTGCTCTCCAGCTTCTGCCTCTCAATCTGCTTGAAGAGGTCAGGTTTGCCAGCCTCACTGTCCCAACCGTCTAAAATGTGGGGCAGGAAACGGGGGTGCCAGCTGCGTTCCCGAGTCCAGCCTGGGGGGTACTTGGGGAGGTACCGGGTACAGTTGATAACTCGGACATTTGGATGCCAGTTGGCCCCTTGGGTTACCTTCTACCAGCGAGAGGAAGGGGCAAAGAATTTGTATTGCAAACCTCCAACAGGCTGGGGCAGGGTACAGCTACACTCTTCTTTCTCTTCTGTAGTTTTGTTTGAAGAAGGGATCTCTCTTCTCTCTGTGAAAGGGTTAATTTGAAAGCCAAGGCATCCTGGGCATTTGAGGCACAAGTTTACGAGCTCTTGGAGTGGAGAGGTCTGTGGGACAGGTGAAGGACTTTCTGGCCATTTGAAACTGGAATACTCTGTTTCCTTCCAGGCTCTTAGCTTGGGAAGAAATAAGCCATCCTGCCAGTACCTCAGAAGGATTTACTTCAACATCTGTGGGCGTATTTCAATTTCTTCTTCCAGTAGGGTTCAGCTTGGCCAACTAAAACAGTGTTTATTTAATCGTGTTAATAAGAAAGGCAGCCTGCCAGGCCCCCAGGAGGAATGTCTTTCTTTGTTGTGTTGCACAAAAGTAGCTTCCTCTGCCTTCCCTCTGGTGGTGTGTTGGGTAATCCACACGAGTTCTTTGACTTGCCCTCCAAGCAACTAGGTGGGCAGGTGTAACTGGCTCACATTTTACACCTGAAGACACCAAGGCTCTGAGAGATTAGCAAGACAGGTGTCTCGCTGGAGGCGGGGGAAGGAAGCACAATCATCTTGGAAAGTATGTCCTGCCCTCGAAGAAGAACCTACGTTGGGGTAAAGAGATCCTCAACTAGCAAGGCCCTTGGCGATTGGCTGGTGTAATTTGCTCATTTTATAATGAGGACAGGCAAGGCCCAGGGAAGGGGAGGGTATGTCTGAGGTACAGGGCAGCAGGAAGTATCCACCAGCAGAAGGTTCCGGCATCCTTGCCAGCATGGCCATGCAACAAATTGTGGCCAAGAAGACCTAAGATTTCCAGGAAGTATGAAAAGGGAGAGGGCACACCTCGGTTTGCTTTTTCAACCTGCCTGCTGCCTGAAGCTCTATGGTCAGAGGTGTGTATTGCCCTGTTGTTTGTCAGAGAAAACAAAAAGGCAACTACAAAGATATCCAATTCCTGGCAACTACTTTAAAATTCTTTATAGAACAAAGTAGAGCATACTGGTCAGTAAAAAGTGAATAATTATTGCATATCCAGACCAAAAACTATCATGCAACAGCCCCCACCTTATCTGCGGTCTCTTGGGCAGTCGTCCCTTATTATCCATGGTGTCGCTGTCTACAGTTCGGGTCACTCGAGGTGAACCTCAGCCTACAAGCAGATGATGCTCCTCACGTGTGGGCAGAGGGTCAGTAGCAGCCTCACGCTCCATCACAGCCTGCATCACTCACGTCCCTTCCTCTCATCACAGAGGCATTTTATCATCTCACATCATCGCGGGAAGAAGGAGGGCAGTACAGTAAGATATTTTGAGATAGAGACCAAGTTCATACAACTTTTATCATAGTATATGGTAAAATTGTTCTTTTTCATTGTTAGTTATTGCTGTTCATCTCTTCCTGCAACTGATTTATAAATTAAACTTTATCAGAGCTGTGTACACATAGGAAAAAGCATATGTAGAGTTCAATAATATTCACAGTTTCAGGCACCCCCAGAGGGTCTCAAAACGCATCCCCGACAGGTATGGGGGGGCTACTGAACCACTCTTTCTTGTAAATCCTTTGCGGAGTTTTCCTTTAAGTCTTTATTGAACTATGATCGGCATACCAAAACCCACAGATATTTGGGTTGAAATGTACAATTTGAAAAGGTGGATGTATGTGTATGCCTGTGAAACTTTCACCACAATCAAGATATTGAGTATATTACCCACCCCCCAAAACTTACCTTCCTCCCACCACTTTCTAATCCCCTTCATCAAAGTGACCATTGATCTGCTTTCTTTGACTGTAGATTCTTTTTCTTTTTCTTTTTTTTTTCATTTTCTTTGTCTAGAATTAAATTTGGAATCCTACAGTATGAATTCTTATTTGTCTGGTTTATTTCTCTAGCACAATTACTTTGAGAACCATCCATGTTGTATTGTTTTAAACTGGTAATTGCTGAGTAGTATTCCATTATATGGGGGAGCCACCGTTTGTTTATCCTCTCACGCATTGATGAACATTTGGGTTGTTTCCAGTTTTGAACGATTACAAATAAAGCCCCTATTAATAATCATGTGTAAGCCTTTGTAAGAACATATGCTTACGTTTCCTTTGGATAAATACCTTGGAGTGGAATGAGTGGGTCATATGGTAGGATTAGGTTTAACTTTTAAATATTTTAACTGTAGGAAACAAACTGAGGGTTGTTGGAGGAGAGGTGGGTGATGGGCACTAAGAAAGACACTTGACGGAATGAGCGCTGGGTGATGTACACAACTGATGAATCACCAGATTCTCCCAGAAACTAATGATACAGCGTATGATAATTAAATTGAATTTAAATTTAAAAATTTAAATAAATAACTAAATAATCTGCCAAACTCCTCCCCAAAGTGGTTTGACCATTCCACATTCTCACCCAGCAAGTATATATTGGCTCCCTCCACATGCTTGCCAGAGATTGTTCTGGTCAGTCTTTTTAAGCTTCCACTTTCTAACAGGTGAGAAATTATGTGTCCTTATTTTTTTCAATTTGTATTTCCCTAAAGACTAATGACTTTAAGTATCTTTTCATGTGTTTATTCATGATCTATAGATCTCCTTTTGCTGAATTGTCGCCTTAAATCTTTTGTCCTTCTTTTGTATGGGGTTTATGTTTTCTTGTTACTGAATTTTTGGAAGTTTTAAAAAATATATCTTGTGAACACAACTCCTTTATCAGGTGTGTGATCCCCAAATATTTCCCCCAAGATGGTGGCTTGTCATTTCAAAGTGTCTTTCAAAGAGTAGACATTTTTAATTTAGATAGTCTAATGTATTAGTTTTTGCTTTTAGGTGGTGTCAGTTGTGTTGTTTTTAGGAAATATTTGCCTAACCCAAGGTCACAATCGTAGTTTTAAAGGTTTAGGTCCTACATTTAGTTCTAGGATTCTTGAGTAAGAGGTATACATCCAAGTTCATTATCACATATGGGTAGCCAATCGTTTCAGCAACATTTGTGCAAACGGCGATTTTTTTTTCTCTACTAAGTTGTCTTTGCACCTCTGTTGAAAATCAGTTGAGCGTATTTGTGTGGGTGTATTTCTGGGTTCTCTATTCTGATCTATCGATCTGTTTGTCTATTTTGACACCAATTCCGCACTGCTTTGGTTAATGTGGCTTTATAATCAGCCTTGAAGCCAGGCGAGGTAAGTTCTCCAAGTGTGTTCTTCATTTTCAAAGTTGTTTGTCTCAGCCTTTGGTATTTCCATATGAATCTTAGAACTGACTTGTCAATGTTCACAAAAAGAAAAAAAAATTCTTCTAGGTAGGACTTTGGTGGCACTGAATCTATAAATCAATTTGGCATAAAATAGACGTCTTAACCATATTGAATCTTCTAATCCATGGTCTTAATATAGCTCTCCATTTATTTAGAGGTCTTCTTTAATTTCTCTCAGCAATGTTTTCAATGTACAGGTCTTAACACACTTTCATCAGATTTATTTCTAAATAGCCCATGTTTTTGTGCCATAGGGATATAGTATTTTGAAATTTCAATTTCCCATTGTTCATTGCTAGTAAATAGAAATACAATTGATTATTGTAATTTGATCTCATATCCTACAAACGTGTGAAGCTCACTTTTTAGTTCTAGCTGCATTTTACAGATTCCATAGGATTTTTAAATATAGACATTCATGTTATCTGCGATTAGACAGTTATACTTCTTTCTTTCCATTCTGGATTCATTTGATTTTTTTCTTGCCTTCCTACCTGCCCAGAACCTCCAATAAGAAGTTGAGTAGAAGTGGTAATACTAATTAACCTTGTTTTATTTTCAATTTTGGGAGAAAGTACTCAATCTTTCACTATTACTTATGATGCTAGCTACAGGTTTTTATGTAGATGACCCTTATCATGTTAATGAAATTTCCTTCTGTTTCTGGTTTGCTAAGTGTTTTTACCTGGAATACATGTTGGATTGTTTCCAAATGATTTTGTTGTATTAATTAAACATTACCTCTCTTGTTTTAGGATAGTGAGTTAAATTAATTGATTTTTAATCAATTTTTAACATTGACTTCCTAGGTTAAGCTCTACTTGATCATGATATGTTTTTCTTTTTAAATATATCATTGCATCTTATTTGTTAAAATTTGTTAAGAATTTTTGCATCTATGTTTATGAGGAAAACTTGTCTTTAGATATCTTCCCTTATAATGTTTCTGTCTAGTTTGGGTATCAAAATAATGTTTCCCTTACATCATGAATTGGAGAGCATTCCTCCCTCTTTAAATTTCTAGAATGGAAAATGCAGAATTGGTATTGTTTCTCCCTTAAGTGTTTGATGGAATTCACCAGTGAAGTCATCTGACCCTAGAGTTTTATTCGTGTGAAGATTTTAACTAAAAACTCAAATTCTTTCATATACATAAGACTATTCATGCAATCTATTTTTTCTTTTATTTCTATTTTTATTTATTTTATTTATTTTGGTAGCTTCCAACTTTCAAGGAATTTTCCATTTCATGTTAAGTTGTACATATTCGTCTAGCATTGCTCGTTTATTCCCTAATCATCCTTTTACCATCTGTAGCATGTGTACTAATATTACTTCTCTCATCCCTAATATTGTAATTGGTATCTTCTCTCTTTTTTTCCTGATCCATCTGGCCACAGACTTATCATTTTATTAGTCTTCTCAAAAAGCCAACTTTGGTTTCATTGATTTTCTATATGGTTGGTGTTTTGTTTTATTGGTTTCTGCTTTGATCTTTATTATTTCTCTCCTTCTGCTTGCTTTGAGTTTCTTTTGCTCTTCTTTGTCCTGTTTCTTAAGATGGAAGCTGAAGTAATTGATTTGAGACCTTTTCTCTTTTTTAATATAGGCATAGAGCGCTATAGAGTTTCCTCTGCAGACTGCTTTAGCCGCATCCTACACAGTTTGTTATATTCTGTTTTCATTTTCATTTATTTCAAAACATGGTTTAATGTTATTTTTTTATTTTTTTGAGCCATGACCTACTTAGAAGTATATTATTTAGTTTCCCAGTGTTGCTATTAATTTTTAATTACATAAAAATATAAAATCTCACAAACCGATTACTTTGCTATTTATTTGTCCTGCTTCTTCTTTGTGCCTTGTTTCCTCTTTTTCTGTCTTGTTTTGGATGAATTTTGTTTTGTTATGACTTTATTGTATCTCTTCTATGAATTCTTTAGCTACAAGTCTTCATTGTGTTATTATAGTAGGTGGTTTGGGGTTCATACATCTTTATCACATTTTGTCTATAAGAGATCTTATACCATTTCATGTATATTACAGGGACTTTATAACAGTATATTTTCATTTGTTTCTTGGTGGCTTTTATGGTATAATGCCAATCATTTTACTACTAGATGTATTATCAACCCCAGAGAACGTTGCTATCATTTTTGCTTTCAAGAATTAGTTATATTTTAAGGATATATAGATAATAAGAACAAGTGCTTATGCTCACCAGTGTAGCTTCCATTCCCAGCCCTCTTCAGCCCTTTGTATAGACACATATTTGTATCAGACATCATGTCCCTTCAGCTTAAAAGATTTCTTGAATATTCTTTATAGTTCAGGTCAGCTGGTGATGAATTCTTTCAGCATTGAATCAGACAGTTTTCAAGAGTCTTTATTTTGCCTTAATTTTGAAATGATATTTGTTGGATACAGAATTTTGGTTGTCAAATTTTAGTGCTTTAAAGATGTTGCTCCCCTGTCTTTCAGCTTGCATTGTTTCCAGCAAGCAATCTGCTGTCCTTCCTAGTTGTGCTTTCTCCCTGTGTATTGTGTCTTTTTCCTTTGGCTGCTTTCAAGATTTTGATTTTTTACTGATTTTAAGCAATTTTAGTATGATGTGTTTGAAGTTTTATTCATGTTTCTTAGGCTTGTGGTTTATTGAATTTTCTATATATGTGGGTTCATAGTTTTAATCAAATTGTGAAAATATTTAGGCATTATTATTTCAAATACTTTTTTTGTCCTCTTTTTCTTTTCCTTTACATGTATATATATATTTTATATATATAATATATATATATATATTTTTTAGCTCTGAGTGTCATTTAGAATAGTTTCTATCGCTATACCTTCAAATTCGCTATTCATTTCAGAAATGCTTAATCTTGCAAAAAGTTTTTGATGTAATAAAATGCTAAGATTTTATTGTTAAATGAAAAAGAGCATGGTATAAAATGTTTACATCATGTGATTATTGATATCTTTAAAATGTACCCAGAGAAATGTTAGGAGAAAATATGTATTTGTAAACAATGAATTCACCTGGTTGGTGGGATTGTAGATCCTAAGAATCTCCTTTATTCTTTTCTATAATTTCCAGAATTTTTACATAAGCAAGTGCTTATTACTTTACAATTAATTATATAAGAAAGAAAGGATATAAAATGTAATAAAATGATATAACATTTATTGACTATCAAATTAGTAAAAATTCAAAATAAAATGGGAATGTCAAAATCAATGAGGATGCCATAAAAGTGCCTTCTTGTTCAACCCCTCTGGGGTAGGGGTAGATGGAGGGTTACAGGACCTACTTCAAGGCCCTTTGATATTGACTTTCTGCTGCAGACTGCTGGGACTTCAGATGGGGGTACTCAGCCTCATACTGACCATATGCATGCCTGCACATGTGCACTTCAATTTATGTCAATATGGCCATGAGCAGTCTATGCAAATCAATTTATTTGCATATTGGTTTGTTGAACTGTGGCTGGGACTATTTAAAGGAGTCCTGAAGCTAATCTCTCATTATGCACATATTCTCTTGCTGTTCCTCCTTTACAGACTTAAATTTATTTATTTATTGCCCGTTAGCATTTTCACTGTCTTGTTGAAGTGGGACTCACCTGCATTTTATTCCCTATTCACTCTCCTGATTTTAGCTCTGGCTTAACTGTTACTAACAGGACGTGTGATCCTTGGGCAAGTTTATATCTGCCTCTAGGCCTTTCTTGTCATATGAAAGCTTTAGCCCTAGACCAGTGATTCTCAAGGTCCAGAGTGCATCAAAATCCCCTGCTGAAGGTTTGTTGGGTTCTGTCCTCAGACTTTTTTATTCAGTTGTTCTGGGGTGGACTTGAGTTAATGCATTTCTGACAAGTTTCCTGGTGATGTTACATGCTGCTAGCGCAGAGAGCACACTTTGCAAACCACTGACCTAGGCCTTTGAGATAACTAAGAGCGGTGTAAAATAAACAAGACACAGAGAATGCTTGTTTTTAATATGTGTTTTTGATAAGGGGATAGTGAAAGGTGCATTTTGCAAGTCGGCTTTATGCAAAATTCAAACATTTCTAAAAGAAAGGAGAAACACTACCTCTTAAAAATTCTCAGGATTTACATATATAGGCAAATCAACCTAAGAATAACTCATCGTATTCAAACTGTAATGTTTACATATTTTTAAAAGCTCCGTTAGAGACATATGGCTCTTTCAAATCTAATCAAAATGAAGGTAATCACTTCTCTGCTGGTTCTAAATGACTCCCTCATCAGCACTATTTACATGGCAAGAAGTACTCCGTCTTGACATTGGTTTCTTCTTCACAATTTATGTGGTTTGTCCTGAAATTTAACTCTTGTTGCAATTGGCTTTTACTGGGCAAGGACACTCTATTCTTTAAAACCAGATAATTTTTATTTTTTTTTAACCTGTGTGACAGAGTGTGCCCGATAAAGAAACCATTTCTTTCATGCCTTTAATCTCCTTCGAGGGCGAAAGTAGTATTTGCTGAAATAAAAGTACACCCTTGCAGAAATGCGATGCTAATCCTCTTAGTTTTAATGGTTTGGAAATGGTTGGAATAAGAAGGTAAACATTGTAGTTGATTAATAGGAAGGAAGTCAATTGTCCATGTAGCCACTGCTATAGGCCATACTGTACAATAGTGCTTTCTTTCTATAAACCCCCAAACAGGGTCCTTGTCCATTTTCACGTTCTTACCTGAAAAGTGATCTACTAGCACCGCACGGTTCTAAGTGTTTGATTCCATTACCCCAAAAAGCAAGCAGTGCACATTTCAAATCGACGTCAAACAAGTCCCGCTGATAACTGGTGTCATATCAATGGCTTATCAGGTCTTTTTTATTGAAAATAGTCGGATATAATGAGGTGCTTCACATTTAAAAGTCTTAAATCTCTGAAAGCTCCAGGCCTAGATGGTTTTGATACTGGCTTATTAAACTTGCACTGGGAGAGAAAGCAGAACTGGGGGAGGGTGGGAGCAGGCAAGAGAAAGAAAATGGAGCAGGAGTGAGAAACGCAGAGGTGGGAGCTTTCAGTAACATGATTTAACCCCACGCTGGCCATGGTGAAAAGGTCATGTTTGCCGATAGCAGTTTCTGCCAGCGCGTCCCAGGGAGGGCCCTGAGGATGGAGACTCAACGAGCCTGTCTGGGTACGCAGCCTCGCAAGAATTCACCTGCCAATTTAGTAGGATCTCACGGCCTTCCCCGTGTGGTGATGAGCCCAGGGCTCTGGCCCTCCAGTCATCCTCCATCCACTAAAGTGGAGCATTAGACAAAGAAGACCTTTTGACCTACTTTACAACTCAGTTGTGAGTAGAAAGCCTTCAGGACCCAATAAGGAGGGGCCTTCACAGGTTGAGACTCTACCAAGTACCAGATGCTAGAAGATGCCCTTTCCCTCCGTGACCTCCTCTAACCCTGCTTGTGCTCCTGCTGGGTCAGGGTTGACACCTGTTCCCAGATGAGGAAAGTGAGGTCCCAAAGAGGGGAAGACATTTGTCATGAATTGACTAGATGGGTGATTCTCAAAGTGTAGCTCCCCATCAGCCAAATAGTCCTACCTGGGAACTTGGTCCCCACCCAGACCTGCTAATCCAGGAACCCTAGGGGTGAGACCTGGCAATCTCTGGAGTAAGCCCTCTGGGGATGCTGATGCACACTTGAGTTTGCAGGTACCCTGCTGCCAAGGGCCCAACATGCTGAACCCTTCTTAGGAGTCTCAGCAAGTGAGAAACAATACTTTGAATTGAGGGAGATGGGAGCAGGAATGCCAGGCACCCTCCTGCTCTTTGCTCCTTAACTTTGTGACTTCGGGAGGAGACCAGAAAACTAAAAGGGACAAGATAGGATTTTAGTGTCCAGCTATCAAATGAGGGTCCCATTCTGCTGGGATGCCTGTGACTCCAAGATGAGAAGTAATTGCTGCTTTATGGGAGTTTAGGAGGGTACTGAAGACGAGGCATGACTTCCCCCTCTCTCTGCCCACATCATCAGTGCCTCGCTGATGGAGATGCTTTCTCATGGGAAGGAGTCCCAGAGGAGCCACTTGCTCTAAAGATGACTCCGAGGACCATGGATCCAAGGGCACCCTGGAAATAACTGTATCACCTAGCAAACTGCTAAGTATGACTTTCACAATGTCTGGCATTGCCTGGAGCAAGGTATGGATCGTAATAGTGAATCAAGTTGGAAGAGAAGGGCCCCAAGGAGGCCTGGTGCACTTAGGGACTCATTTCTGTTTCTTTCCTTTTTTTTTTTTTAAAGATTATTTATTAATTTGAGAGAGATTGAGAGTGAGAGAGAGCGTGCATAGAGGGAGAGGGAGAAGCAGGCTCCCTGCTGAGCAGAGAGCCCGACGACGACGACGACGACGACGACGACGACGACGCAGGGCTCCACCCCAGGACCCTAGGATTATGACCTGAGCCAAAGGCAGGCACTTAACTGACTGAGCCACCCAGGCATCCCTCTGTTTATTTCCTTTGCTGCCACCCCCTGCCCAACCTCCGGAGTGGCCCACCCATAGGCTCTCATCCTCGATCTCATTGGCTCCCCAACATGCCAGGTGAGTGCTGAGTGAGCAGCTCAAGGGGAACCCAGAGGTCAGTACCACAACAGAACCCAAATAGAAGCTTGTGTTTCTTATGGGGTTCGCAGGAGGTCCTCACCAAAGACGGAAAAGACAAGTGGGCAAGAGTGAAGATGCAATGTGCCCATTCTACCCTTCCCAGTGCTGTGACCTTGGGCAGGTTACGACTTCCTCAAGGTCCCATGATTGCTGTGATGGCCCTGCATCCCCTCGCCCACCCAGGGCAGATGTGAGGATCTCCAAGGATGTGTAAGGACAGTAGGTGCGCCTTAGAGCAGCCTGAAGAACAGAGCCCATGAGATGGGCCTTGAGCTGCCAGCTGGATAGCATGCTTCAGTCCCCGGGCAATGAGAAGATCACAAATGTGGGCTTAGCTTCAGGTAGGGTGAGAGACCTGAACTGGTTTTCCTGGGGCTTCCCTGGATTTGACACTGAAAGTCTCAGACAAAATAGGATTGTTGATCACTCTAGCACAAAGCTCACTCCTTCCTTTACTCATCCTGTAACCTGGCCTCTCAGAGACGTGGCTCTATCTTTGTAAAATAGTAGTGGAAATACTAATACTAATGTAATAGGCACTCGACACGCTCTGTTTATTCCTGCCGGGGAGCCCCACATGTCTGCCATCCCTTGCTTTCTGAGGTTGACCAGATCCCAGCTTGCCTGCACGGGGCGTCGAGCATGCTTTACCTCAATGGCTTGCTTCATGCCTGTGACCCTCATCCACTGGGAGCTCCTTGAAGGAGAGGCTGTATCCTGTTCAGCTTTGCTCCTTGGTGCCTAGCACAGTGCCTGGGCCCTGGAAAGCGCCTAGTAAATGTTAGTTAAAATTTCAGTTACTGACCTCCCCCACCAGGAAGACAGACAGCAGGAAGCTATAACCTGGAAAATTCAGTTTCCAAGAGCCAGCAGCAACAGCTGGCATTTACTCAGTGGCATTGAGCATCCACCAACGCGTTTAACACTTTACTTGCTTGGTTTCATTGAACCCCTCCCAACCCTCCTTGGAGGTAAGTAAAGGTTTATTATCACCTCTGTTTTATGTACAAGGGGCCCCAGACAGAGAGGTGAAGAGACTTGCCCAAGGGCACACAGCTGGAAAGTAGAGGAGTCGGGATTCAAACCCGATTTTGTCTTTACCAAACAACTTGGAATGACCCAGTGCACTTGGCAAAGCACTTTTTAGGGTGCTTACAGATGCTGGAAAAGCCGCCTGGTGTCCACATTGTCTCCCCAGCTCATTTCTAGTAAAAACCTGCTACCTGTGGGCCGCTGCCTCCTTAGTTCTGTGTGTAGATCCAAGGGGCCCAGGGCAGAGTTGCCACCGTGGTCCTGTTTCCGTGACCCCCCAGTGAGCCTCCCTAATGGGCAGCCGGACAGGCCGCCCCGGCTTGAGAGTGCCAGAGACCATTTTCACCACCTAATCGATGACCCTGTTATTGACTTGGTGTTCCCAGAGGGCAGGTTTATAACTTTATCGAGCACTATATGCGGGGGCAATTATAAGGATAATGGAAAATCATCGACAAATGGAGGCTTCTGCATTGCAAATTAACATCTGCTCCAGGTAAGAGAAACATCGTGTTTTAATTTCAGGATTTGTGAAAATGGAAATGCCTGTAAGACAAAGTGTGTGATTTACGGTGGGTGCCCAGCAGTGCACCCTGGTCGGGGCCTTCCACCCAGACCTCATTAGCTCCTGGTGACCACGACAATCCCCATGTGATGAGCTCGTCGGTCACATCCAGGGCATTGTCTGCAACCACCTGCTCTCATCCTGATTTCCCGGGTCCTGAAACAACTGCCACGCAGAGTCCTCCTGTCTTGAGAGTGGACAACCCTAGAAAGACACTTGGCCTCGTCCCCTGGAGGTTGGCTTCTGCTTGGTGCTCCTCACACAGCTGGGAGGTACTGGGAAGGAGGACTGGACCTAGACCAGGGGACCATGTTCCACTCTTGGTTTCACTGGCTGTGTGGCTCCAGGCAAGCTGCTTCAGCTCGTTGAGCTCCCACTGTGTCCATCTGTAAAATGGGGTTATAACACTGTCTGCCCTGGAGGATCCTCATGAGGTTAGATGAGCTGATACCTTTGCAATTACAGCCTCGTATTACAGACTCATGTGTCCAGCCCTTGGCCTCCTGCATGCTACGCATCATTCTTGGCACCTAGAACAAGAAAACGAAATAAATCCCCTGCCTTTGTTAGGCCATTCTGGCTGCAGAGAGTTGATCCAGAGGCAAGCACAGAAACAAGATTGATTGATTGATTGATTGATTGATTGACTAAAGATTTTATTTATTTATTCATGAGAGACACAGAGAGAGGCAGAGACACAGGCAGAGGGAGAAGCAGGCTTCATGCAGGGAGCCCGATGTGGGACTCAATCCCAGGATCCTGGGATCATGACCTGAGCTGAAGGCAGACGCTCAACCACTGAGCCACCCAGGCACCCAGAAACAAAATTTAAGAAAGACCACCAGGGGGGCCTGGGTGACTTGGTCGATTAAGCATCTGACTTGATTTCAGCTCATCTCAGGGTTGTGGGATTGAGCCCTGCATTGGGCTCCATGCTGGGCATGGGACCTGCCTAAGATTCATTCTCTCCCTGCTCCCTGCTTGTGCTCTCTCTCTTAAAAAAAGAAGAAGAAGAAGAAGAAGAAGAAGAAGAAGAAGAAGAAGAAGAAGAAGAAGAAGAAAGACCCCCAAAGGGCAGGTCTATGAAACACACTTAGCTGTTCCCAGAGGAAACACGACAGGCCCAGGAGGCTGTTGGGTTTCTACTAAATCTTTGGTCTGCTGGCTCTGGTGTCATCTATCATCCCGGGAGGCTTCCTCTGTGCCCGCTGCTGTGCCCAGAGCTGTGTGCTCATTCAGTCCTTGGGTCCTCCTCCTGCCAACTCTAAGAGGTGGTGATATAATGCTCCTCATTTTCAGGGGGGGAGGCACAGAAAGGACAAGTGACCTGTCTGTGCCACACAGCATGTGAGTGGTCTGAGGCCAGATCCTGGGGCTCTCCTGACTCCAAGACCAGAACCTGGAAGGCCCCCAGCGCTGCATGTGCCTTCATCCCATGGCGAGGTAGAGCGGCAGCAGGTGCCCACGTTTCCCGCCTCCGAGCCTCAGCCTCTCTCAACTGCTCTGCATGTTCGCCGACGTTTTTATCCCTTCAAGTCCCCCCAGAACCCACGTGAGCCAGCTGTCCTGGTTCCGGGGTCTCTGCCTTGGTTATGCCAACGGACAAAGGCTGGTCCATGCACAAGGAGGCGCTGGGGTTGCCACTTACAGTCAATCCTTGTTGATGAAGGACCAGAGAGAAGTGGACTCTCCAGCTGGAGTAGGTGAGAGCTGGCAGGCAGGGGAGCCAGACTGTTAGCCCTTTGAATGACACTGTGGTGAGGGCTCTGGGGGTGGCTCTGTTGGTGTGTGCAGGCAGAGATGGAGGCCCAGAGAGAGAGAGGACTCAGGGTTCTTTGGTGTGACTATGATCAGATACCTAGAGCACCTCTTCCTGTCATTGAGGCTATGACTCTGCCCCCGAACCTTCCCGGCCTACACCCAGCAATGTGGTCCAGACACAATCACACCCCCTTGTGCAGCTGGAGTCCTGTGGGCTGCCCCATTGGTGCCCTGGAGCCCCACGAAAGGCCCCCACTGGCAGTGCAGAGGTTGGTGATCCCTTCATGACCGATCCCTGGAAGGCCAAGTTTTCCTAGGGCGTCCTTATCGCTTTTACTGATGCCCACAAATCATCAGGGACAGCCGGCTCTATAGGTGGCCTCAGTTCTTTGCACCTTTCTGTGTCCATACTTGTTGCTCAGTGTCCTGGCAGTGTCTCCCACGTAAGAGGTGGAGT
Source organism: Nyctereutes procyonoides (assembly GCF_905146905.1). NCBI lineage: Eukaryota > Metazoa > Chordata > Mammalia > Carnivora > Canidae > Nyctereutes > Nyctereutes procyonoides. Next base: position 25,519,776 of record NW_026575133.1, read on the forward strand.
CAATCTCTCTACCCCCTTGAGTTTGGGGCTTGCTTTGGTCAATAGCCTGCAGCAGACACGATGGATAAAGGGTTCTAAACCTAGCTCCAAGGGGACTCACACGTTTGATCTTCCTTGCACAGCTGGTGTGCCACGGTAGCCCTGGAGGGGCCGGCCTACATCATCAACCGGCAGCCAACGGCTCTCAGATTCCTGACCAACCTCTGCCCATGTCAGCTAAGCCCAGGTGAGCTCAGCCAGTCCCCAGCTTTGATTCATGAGCTGTAAATAATAAGCGACTGTCATTTTAAGCCACAGTTTTGGGGCTGGTAGTTAGTTATATAGCATTAGCTAGCCTGGAAACTCTGTGAACTTCCTTACCCCCATCTGGCACTTACTACTGGTTTTGAGGGATAGAAAAATGTGGGGTTTGCTACTGACAACATTCTGACCATCCTCTTCCTCGGGATCATCGTCACCATAATCTCCTTATAACCACCACTTAATTGAGCATCAGCAGCTCCAGGCTTCGTATATCTATTATAGGCTCTGATCTCCACACACTCCGAGGCAGGGATTATTGCTACATATTTGATATATAATGAAGCCAAGATGCAGAGATGCTAACTAATTGGCCCGAGGTTCATCCACAAAGTAGCTGTATCAGGATCGACCCCGTGGGACTCATGCAGAAAATGTTCCCATGAAAAGTACATCCAGACACCGCCCCAGAGCCAGGTCCCTCCATCCCTCAAACTCCCTCCAGGTGTTGGATCTTGGGAATTCAATCCGAGACCAGAGGGCAGGGCTTGTAATGGACTCTATACAATTAAAACCAGAATCCGTTAGTACGAAAAAGATTTTTAGCTTCTTCAGGGGGACAAACGCACCACCCTGAGCTCTGATCAGAAGACCTGCCCAGTCGCTTTCTCGGGAGCACATACGAACTATCTCCTTCCCCAGGGGCCGCCTGATTCAAAATCTAGGCAGGAGGAGGCCGTGGTTCCCCTTGAGTGACTCGGAGTCTCGGCGAGAGGCTGTGTTCAGGTCTGGTTAACCTAATGTGCACAATAAAAATTTTTATTAAAAAGAGAAGAAGAAAGCAGGGAAATGGCAATTGGCCATGGAAGGACATTATTTTTTATTGGAATTAGAATTCTTTTATTTAAAAAATATATAAACCCTCAATTTTCTTTCTATCACTTGGCTTAGCAGCCCGTGGCAAGTTTCCGAGGGCAATTTCAGTATTGGCAGAGGGAACTTGCTCGCTTTTCCTAAACTCTCTGTTTAGGAGAATGGGAGCTGCTGCCCTATGGGGTGCCAGAGCACTGGGACCCCCTAGTACAGGCCACAGAGCCATACTGATGTGGGGGCCTCTCCTCCCATGGCGAGCCGTGTCCCCAAGTCTGGGCCCAATAATCCATCCCAAGTCACCTCTGCATTCTTGGTGTCATGCTCAGGGTTTATATTTTATTTTATTTTATTTTATTTTATATTTTATTTATTTTTTTTGCCAAGGCCTGCTGGATTTTTGTTTTAACAGATAACATTTCCGTAGGTTTAGATGAAGAAGTAAAATTCCCGTGCTTTGCAAAGGGCAGCAAAAAGGGCAGCTGTGCTCACCTGAGGATTCCAGTTACCTGAGAGCCACGTGCTTGTCCAGCATGACCTGTCCATGCATCACAAGTCTGCTCCCCGGGTAGCTTTCCCCAGGCTGGGAGCAAGGCACCCACTAGTCCCGCATCCTCTCGTCTCATCCCTGAAGCTGTCGGTTTGAGGCAGATTCTGTTCCAGTCCCCCCTTGCAGTGGCAGAAACGAAGACCCAACAATGATAAGTAACTTAGATTTAACTAATGAACACGTACCGAGCCCCTCATGTGTCAGATGCCATCCGAGGCACAAGGGGACACCGTGGGGATGCAAGAGACCCAGCAAACCTGCCTGTTGCCGCAGAGCCGGGAGCGGTGGCCCCGGGTACAGAGTCTGTGGGGCTCTGGGGTGCAGGCTGCCCCTGCTGTACTGAACCCCCGACCCGTGCAAGGTTGGGGATTTGGAATAAAAATCACCATGGAGCACGGGGTGCGTCCATAGGTGGCAAAGTCCATCTGGATTTGCACCCTGACTCTTCCACAGTTTTCCAGTTGTTTTAATCAAGATTTCAAAGGGCATCACGTGACAGAGACCACCTCTGACATTTGTTGAACACCAGTTACGGGCCAGCCCTCTCGTACTGGAGACTTTCAGCAGTTCCAGTGATAGATAGATACCATTTGCCATGTCCCTTCTGCAGAAAAAAAGAACTGGGGAAGCACATGCTTTGCTCAGGGATGCTCGGCAGGCAAGCGCAGAACGGGGGAGCACATCGGCTGCCTCCCCCTGGGGCGGCTTAGCCCCTGAGTATTCCTCCCGGGGGCAATGCCCTGCCACCCTGGGTCTTGAGTCTGGAGTATAACCCTCTGTTCCCCAGTAAGACTGGCTTCGTCCCCTGGCTGGGGACAAAGAGGGTGATGGGGGAGGAGGAGGGGAGGGGGACCAGGGAGGGGGAGGGCAAAGGGGGAGGAGGAGGGGGATGAAGAAAGAGGAGGAGGATGGTTAAAGCTCTGCTCCTTCATCACACTCCACCCTTTCACCAACTCAGAATGCCCAGCTAACACCCCATTTTCTCTTCCTTCCAATGACCAAGCCGCCATCCCCTGCTGCGTGTTGCCCAGCTGCCTCAGTGGCTTGTCCTGCTCCCAGCTCCCTGGGCTGCTTGTCCGGGGCCAGGGCCAGGGACTGAGAGGCTTTGCAGCAAGTCACTTGCTCTCAGAGCTGGGGAAGCAGGGGAGGCAGGAGATCCACAGGAATGGGGGGCCGAGGAGGAGGCAGGGCCTGGCCTAGGGCCGGGCCTCCGAATGTGGGTTGCACGTCCCTCGGGCCTCGGGAGATTGAGAAGTAGAGGGGGGAAGTGACCCAGGCTGGAGCTGGTTCCAGGTTCAAAGGCACAGCTGACAAGACTCACCCTGGACGGGGCTTCTTTGGGGGAGGAGGAGAATAAAGGAGGCGAGCTGGTTTGCCTTTGTGGCTGAAACGGTTTGCAGCCCTCGGAGTGCGCAGCTCAGCTGGTCACCTGGGAGGCCGGAAAGCTTATCGCGGAGCACATCCTAACCTTGGACGGTCCTCTGACACCAACGATCCCCAGGACGCTGGGAGGCCACCTCGTGAACAGGCCCACGGCACGGCCCACCTCCTGCTCTACGAGGATCATGCGTCATGTTCCCTGGGAGGCACGTGGGAGTTGTTTCCTGGACTCATTCTGAGCCACTCCCCGGGGCCAGCGGATGGACAGATGTGGCTTCCCCAGCCTTGGCCCACAGCTGTTTGCCCTACACCTGACCCCCGCAGCCAGGCCCTGTGTCAGGCTCACCGGTGCCCTGCCAGGCTCACCAGGGCCCTCAGGAGGGCCGAGCCCCCGGGGCCCACACGGGTCCATGGACTCTGGCATGTGGGTGCCAGGCTGCCCTGCCACCAGCATCCCGCCTGGGAACCTGCCACCCTGTCAGTAGGGTCCTGGTCGTCTCGGTGACTGGGCCGCTCAACAAAGAGGCGGGCCTGTGGGCCAAATGGAAATTCAGTCTGTACAGGTGACCCACGGAAGGAGTGTGGGTGGAGCTGAGTCATCTCTGGCAGGCCCCGAAGGGTCCCAGCCCCTGCTCCCGCACTCACCTTAGGGCTGCCCAGCATCTTTCTGATGTCTGTCCTAAGCTGCTACCAAGAATCCTACCTGAAACAGAACATTAGAGGGAATGACCTTCCCCATGGGCTCCAACACGTACCGGTGGGGCCAGGGAAGGCTCGTGGATGCCAGGGGCTGGCTCCAGGGCACACAGGGATTTGAGGGTGGGGATTGGGACAGAGGGTGCTGCCCTCAGGCAGGAACGTGGGGCCTGGTGGCAGCTGCTGGCCCTTCCATTAACCTCTCTCACCTCCAGCCAGAAGCAGGGGTTGGGGTAGCCCTCGGGAGCCGGGCTTCTTTGCTTGGCCTATCCCCTGGACCCTGAAGCCACAGGATATAGCACTAGGAAACCATGAGGGGTGTCCCTGGGTCTGCCACTGACTGGAAAGGAACAACCTTCCCCCGATCCTAGAATTACATGGAGCTCTGTGGTGTCTTGGGGAGCAGGTGGTTGTGAGCCTGGGGCCTGAGGGTGGTGATCTGAGGCCCTACCCCACAGCTCAGGGACCCTCCTGTCCTCACCCCCCACCATGCCTCATGGAGCACCACCGTAGGGTTGCCCAGAAAGCCCCGCCAAAACCCCAGCCTGAGATTGCTCTGGCTGGGAGAGGAGGGTGAGGGTCACCATCTCATGGTCCGGCCGGGCCCAGCAACCTGTGGCCAAAGGCTTCAGTTTCCTTAAATGGTATCTGTTCTTCACCTTCATCACAAAAGGGATGAAGATCACAAAATTAGAAAAATAAAGAGCAAACAAATGCAATCTCAGCACCAAGCACAGTATTTTCAGGGATATTAGTAGAAGATTGAATTATGGAGGCTGCTAATCACAGGTGGAGAGAAGAGAGTCCTCCCTGAGGAAAGGGAGGCTCAGGATGCTGAGCTGAGTGACCTGCAGGTTAGCAGACATGGGAACAGCCACTCGGTGCAGGGGCCTGAGCTCCATGGTCGGGTGTGGGATCTACAGCCCTCCTGGCCAGGCTCTTACTACCCCCTCCTTGGACCCAGAGGTCTGACCCCGGCCTCCTGCCTCAGCCCTGCCCTCCCGGGGGCACCAGGAACAGACCTAGCCCAGCAGCAGGCAGGCACTGCCAGGGGTGGAAAAGCAGGCTCAGCTTCAGGTTCAAGAATGTGGGGAGACTCCCACCTGCTGTTGCCATCTGTCCCACCAAGGCTGCTTGAGAGTACAGCTCGTCACAGAGGATGGTTCTTTTTCTATGCATTTTTTGTATTTTTATTTTTATTATTTTAAGAAATATTTTATTTATTTATTCATGAGAGACCCACAGAAACAGAGACATAGAGGGAGAAGCAGGCTCCCTGCAGGGAGCCTGATGTGGAACTAGATCCCAGGACCCCAGGATCATGACCTGGGTCAAAGGCAGACACTCAACCACTGAGCCACCTGAGTGCCCTATTTTTATTTTTTTTAAATATTTTATTGAGAGAGAGAGACAGAGAGAGAGAGAGAGAGCATGCACATGAGGTGGGGGAGAGGCAGGGAGAGAGAATCTCCTGCTGATTCCATGCTGGGCACAGAGTCCATATGGACTTGGGGAGCAGTCCCAGGACCCCGAGATCATGATCTGAGCAGAAACCAAGAGCCAGTCACTTAACTGAGTCTCCCAGGCGCCCCACATTTTTGTATTTTTAATCGCTGGTATAAAATATTTTAGCAGGCAAGCCTTGTCCCTCAGCAAAGGGTATGCTTTAGTTTTTAGGGGATGAGTAGTCCTGGAAAATCAAATCTCCCTTCACCCTGCACGAATTGTGACTTCTGCAAAAAAGGGCAGGGTAACACACAGCCAGGTGACATTTGTTTACCTATGCCCAGCCTATACTTCTCCTGCTAATAAAATATGTCAGAGCCTGCAGGGAGCTCTGGCCCCAACCCTTCCTGAAGAGTGGGGTCCTTTCTGTCCTCACCTAAAAGCGGAGGAAGCTGAGACCCAGAGACACCTCGCCAGCCAGGGCAAGCTGAGTTTTATACTTGGGTTTGTCCAAACCAAAGTCTGTGCTCTGGGAGCGAGGGGAGCGACCCTCCCAGCCCTCTTGCCTGGGGGTGTCAGGCCCCAGCCCATGGTGTAGGGTGGGCTTTGGCAGGCAGGACCACCCCGCTCCCCAACCACACACACACACACACACACACACACACACACACACACACGCACCTCATCCCCCTTTCCTTTGGTGGATCACTTTGAGATCTTGCCCTGGGGCCCAGGCAGGGGATGTCTCCAAGGCTATTCAGGTTGAGGACCCTCAGAGGCCCTGGAGGCAGACCATTGGCTTCCCACTCCCACAGGCCCGCTTCCCCCATAGGGATAACTGTGATTCCCGGTTGTGGTGTGAAAGGCAGGGGGTCCCAGGAGGCCATGGGGCTTCCCAGGCACGGGGGGCAGCAACCATGTAGGGCACCTGCAGTGGTGCCTGTGCCTGGCACCCTGTTCTCGCCCCTGTCCGTGTGCACAGGGCTGGGGGGCAGCTCAGACTCGGGGAAACCTGATCCGCACCCAGGTCACTGCGAGGCCCTGGCCTGCAGCGCCGACGATCGCTGGGCCTGGCGCGCAGATGCTATCATGTCCCGCTGAGCAGATGGGAAACCACGAGGCCCGGCAGCCGGACGGCTCGCCCACTCTGCTTGCTGGAATTTGACCTTTGATGCCTTCAAATCTGCCCCTTTCATCCGACCCTGGCGCTGCCTCTCCAGCCTGGTGGGTTTGGCTACAAGGCCAATAAAGCTTTCCTGGGGCCCCGGAGCCTCCTGTCTTTCAGGCCCTGACCTATTTTCTGAGCTGGGCCCAAGGCTGATGCTCGAGGTGGAGCCCCGCTTGGTGGCGATGGGCACTCTTCCACCCAGAACGAGGTCGCGGATGCCCAGGCTCGGGTCAGCAGCGTCTGTAGCCAGAGGCCGACTGGGACGATGGGGAGGGATGGCAGGGCCGGGAGTGGAGAGGAGTGGCACGCAGCAGGACCAGCTGCTGTGCTTCCTTTTTTTTTTTTTTTTAAGATTTTATTTATTCATGAGAGACACACAGAGAGAGGCAGAGACACAGGCAGAGGGAGAAGCAGGCTCCATGCAGGGAGCCCGATGTGGGACTCGATCCCGGGTCTCCAGGATCAGGCCCTGGGACGAAGGCGGTGCTAAATCGCTGAGCCACCAGGGCTGCCTGCTGCTGTGCTTTCTTGAATGGAGCTAAACCCACCCTCACAGGCCAGGACAAATGGCTTCTACCCACAGGCAGTGTCGGATTCTGGGCCCAGCCTGGGGGGCCTTCTGACAGAGTCCCGGGGGACAGCAAGGTCAGGGGGAGTCTGGTAGGAGGGGTACAGCAGGAGTCGGAAAGGCAAGTCGGTGGACAGCATGGGGCTGGGAGGGGGGCACAGGTGAACAGGGCCTCAGGTGGAGAGTAGCCAGGGAGCTGGGAGGATGGAGATGGGCCCACGGGCTACAGTGAGTCAGGGGATTTGAGGTGAGGTGGCCATAGGGACCGGCTCAGCCAGCAGCTGTGCCAAGTCTGATCCCACATGACAGAGGGCCCAAAGCCTGTGCTCGCCAAGGATGTGGCCCCGAGCCCTGTCCCTCCACTGCAGTGGCTGAGAAGAGGAAATAGAGCCAAAATCCCAGCTAAAATCCCAGCTCACAGCACTCGCCTGCCGAGTCCAGCTGGATTCAACGAGGTTAGAGTCACCAGACTGGAGGAAGGAAACTCCGGGTGCCGGTGGGAGGTTGGCCTGGGCTTGGCAGGGGGCGGGAGAGCAAGACAGAGCCAAGGACACAGGTGAGGAGTGCCACCTGTCAAAGATGGTGGGATGGCACAGGTGGGGAGACAAGAGAAGGTCCTGCAGGAGCCTTCCACCCCGACGCCCCCGGGGGTGGCCACCAATGAGCCATTGGGCCTCCAGCCCAATCCCAGTTTCCCGGGGCCAGCGCTGGAACAAAGGGCCTCAGTGCAGACAATGGGCCCTTTATGTGGACGCCCGCCCCAGGCTGGGCACAATCGCTGATTCATACCCGGGGCTGGGCCCCTAGGACCAGGTAGTGAAGGTTCAGCTGAGAGGGATGCGCTGAAGGAGCGAATGAGAGCAGCAGAGTCTTCGATGGGGAAAGGCTGCCCCCTGGTGTTGTACAGCGGAACTGCGCAGACCAGGCCTGCAGGACCTTTGGGACATCATACAATCGGGGAAACTAAGGCCCAGGACCACCCAGGGACTCACCTGAGGCCATTTTCTTGATTATGAAGTGGGATTCGGGCTGCGGGGATACGCAGTCAAAATCCCTCCCCCGTATGGGACAATCTAGCACATGAAAGCATGTCAGGGAGCCCAGGACGGTGGGGTGCTGGAGTTAGCTGATTCCAGCTTTTCCCCAGAGCCGGTGGGACACATCTCTTCCCGACTCTGCATTCAGTGCCATGCCCATAGCCTGAAATCAGCGATGGTGGAAGTATTTACACCATGGAAACCAACCAGCAAACGCAACCAGGACCTGCCCAAAGCCCTCTCTGTGCCAGCGAGCCGGGTCTTTGACATTTGCCAGCACACCACTGCCCAGGGACCAGTCTCAGCTCCAGAGCTGGGGATTATCAGCAAAGCATACCATGTCCTTGAACCTCAGTTTCGTTTCTTTTCTTTCTTTTTTTTTTTTTTTAAGATTTTATTTATTCATTCACGAGACACACACACACGAGAGGCAGAGACACAGGCAGAGGGAGAAGCAGGCTCCATGCAGGGAGCCCGACGTGGGACTCGATCCCAGGACTCCAGGATCACGCCCTGGGCTGAAGGTGGTGCTAAACCACTGAGCCACCCTGGCTACCTATGAACCTCAGTTTCTATACCTGTAAAATATCCGTGTGCATATCCTGCGCCAGGCATAATCTTAGGTGTTCGGGATATAAGAACAACACGGACAAAATAAAAGTTCCCACCTCTGTGGGGCTGTTTTCTGGTGGGGGGACAGAGCATAAACAAGAGAAATGCAGTATATCACGATCAGGCAATGATAGCAATACAGCAAGGGGAAAGCGGGTGACAGTGATGACATTTGTGGTGGGAGAGGGGTGGGGTAAGGGGAGGTCTGTCGGAAGAGGGGGCTCATGAACGGAGTGGAATTGACTACAGTGGAGGGGTAGGCCATGGAGGGGAGACACCCTAGTGGGGGAACAGTTTCAGCCAGAGGGAACAGCAAGAGCAAAGGCCCCAGGATGGTACGAGCTAGAGGCTCAATGTGTAGAAGCCATCAGCGTGTCCCTAGTGCAGGAACTGAGGGGCCCGTGGTGGGAGATGAGGCCTCGGGGTGGAGGGATGAGGCCATGCAGGGAGCCAGCGTTTCAGTCCCCGAGGACGGAAGCCCAGGGCCTCATACAGAGGGAGGGGATGTGACCCCACCTGGCATTTAAAGGGGTCTTTCTGAGCTCCTTGGAGAGAAAAGACACGGGGTGGGTGGTGGGGCTGGGGTGGGGGCTTTGGAGGCCAGAGGGCTGGGCCAGGACCTTTCTGCTGGTGGGCAGGTTAGGACAGTGTTGGGTGGTTCCCTGGCCTTCTGGGGGAGAGCTCAGAGGCTGGAGGGCGCCTCGTATCCCCAGGCATCCCCAAAAGCTCCCTGCCCGCCCCTCTGGCTTGTACAATCGCCTCTGCCCTCTACCGGGTTTCATGCCCTGTGCATTTTGACAAGTCTCTTCATCTGCGTCATCTTCCCCATCTGCTTGGTGAGGACCTGGGGCTCAGAGAGACTGGCCCGCTCAGGGGACACCGTCCGCTAGTCGGGCCTTGACTCCCCAGGTCCCTGGCCAGTGGGCAGTGAGCCTCCGGTGGGTGGCTCAGAGGGCCTGGTTCCTCACTGGCTGCCCTGGGGCCCCCCAGCCCTTTCATCCTGTGGTCCCCTCTCCCACATGCCTGTTTCTCCAGCTCCCGGGGTCACCTCCACCTCTTTCTCATCATCATCCCTCCCTCCTAGGACCCTTCCAATGTTTCCAGTTCCAAACAAAGATGGAGAACTAGGAGGTATGCCTCAGTTTCCCCAGTGTGGCATCTCATGCCGTGGTCTACTTGAACCATAAACTCCTGTGGGGCAGGTGCTATGCCCTGCTCATCTCTATGGCCCCAGGGGGCCCTGAGTAGGGTCAGTAAGGACGACACTGGGGTCCATGAAGCACATGCTGTGTGTCGGGCAAGGTGCCGAGAGCTTTACCGGTGTCGTCTCATTTAATACTCTTAAGAACTTGGTGAACGAGTTCAGGTTATCCATCCTGGGGACCTGCTACATGGTGCGTGGAGCACAGTACACGAGGAAAATGTGGGATCCCATGCAAAAAAAATATTAAGAATTCCAAGATGATGGCAGCAGGGCATTGAGCCAAACACAGAACCCTTCTAAGTATGACCGCTCAGATTAAACACCTACGAAGCTGGCGCTGTTCTTCCGACCATGGTGGGCCTCGTGCGATCAGGGGAAGGCCCGAATAAAACAAAAAGGTCGACCGCTCCACTTGCCCACGGAGGAGGGAATTCCTCTTGCCTTCCTGCAAAGGAAGAACAGAAACACGGGCTCCTCCTGCGGCTCGAGACCCAGGCATTCGGACTAGAGCTGCATTGTCAGCTCTCATGGGGCCTCAGTTTGCCCTGACTTACCCTCTGTAATTCTCTAACACAAATCTCTTTTATACACACACACACACACACACACACACACACACACACACCTTATTGGTTTTGTTTCTCTGGAGAACCCGAATTCAATCCCATCCAACACTCTATCACACTGATTGGGTTTGACTACATCAAATTAGCCAAAAATAAAATAAACTGGCCCCGTCTACTCATGATTTGGGATTTTCATGTTCACAGTTATCTGCCCAAAAAAATCTCCATGACTCCATTTGGTATGAAAGAGATGTTGAGGTGGTCCCTGGCTCACCAGGCCCCACGTGAACTCCAGACTGTGGTCATCAGGCCTCTCCCCCTGTAGCTCTCAAGCTCATTTGCACTGTTCCAGCCATGCTGGCCTCCTCAATATTCCTCAAGCAGGCCAAGCAAGCTCCTGCCTCAGGGCCTTTGCACTTGCTGTGCCTGCTGGCTGCCCTTCCCCCACATGCCTGCATGGCTCCCTCCCTCCTTTACACCTTGACTCAAATGTCCCCTGGTCCATGCTGTGCATTCTGGCCTCTCCATGAGCTATTGCCCCTGCGCCTCCCTTCTGTGCTGCTCACCCCTTCCCTGCTTTGTTTTTCTCCTTAGCCCTTAAGACTACTTGAGTTGACCTATTTTACTTCTTGTTCTTGTTATCTGTAAGTTCCGGGTAAACAAGGATCTATGTCTGTTTTGTTCTTTGCTCTTCTCCAGAACCTGGAACAGTGGCCAACATAGCAAATAATTATTTGTCAAATAGGGAAGCAGTTGGCAGAAAGACGCTGGTGCCGATTCATGCTGCTGCTTCGAGCCTGCGCTCTTCCGCTGGCCCAGCCCCCTGCCTTAGCCCATGAAGCTGCCTGAGGTGAGCGAGCGATGGGAACAGCTGCCCGCCAGGGCCTCATTGGGCATTCCCATCAGGTGGGGGAATGTGCCAGGAGGACCCTAGGACCAGCTGGCGAGTCTGCCTCTGGCCCCTGGGAGCCCCAGACTTCTGAGAGCAGGAGCCAGCCCTGCTGGGGAAGGGTCTTGGATCCCTGTGCCAGGGATGCTGTGAGGTCCTTCTAGCTACAAGATAATATCCTGGATATCTCCTCCTCTAGGGCTGTGAGACTTTGCGTCTGGGTGAAGACCCTTTACCTCTCTGGGCTGGCACTGCCCCAGCCAGGGGCCTTGAGCTGGCCTTTCTGGAAACATTGGGCCAGTTCGTTTTAGTAGACTGAGGCGTTTGTTTGCTGTTCTGTGCTGGGAGGTGGCCCTGCAGATCCTTTGGTACTGCAGGTCCCCGGGGCGTGCAGCATTGCCCAGCAGTCAGCTGCTGTCCGCCACAGGGCATGCGGTTTGGGATTTGTTTGCAGGCCCCTGAGCCCATGATGGGCTCACTTTGCTCCCCGGGCATGGCCTCAGAGTCCTGGTCGGGTCTGTTCTCCTAGTCCACGCTCTGTGTTTCTGGCCCCCTCACTCCCCTCTTCCGTCTTGCCTTGCCTGGATCTGAGCTCACTGAAGAAGAGAGGACACTCCAAGGGACACCTACGTTGCAGGAGCCACGAGACTGTCCCGTCCACAGGAACCCAGGCCCCAAGAAGCGAAGTGACTGACCGGACGTCACAGGGTCCACGGGTGGGCTGTGGCCTGTATGAGTCACGCACATCCCTGCTTTCTGTGCCTCCTCCTGTCCTTGAGAGGATGGACAAGGTCAAGAGTTTCCAGGTGTTTTGTTTAAGCAGGAAACCCTTTTTGTTCAGAGTGAAACTCATGTGAAAGCTCATCTATAAATCAGATATGGTCAAGGCAGTCGTAGAACAGCCCACATGAACGGGTGGATACTGTGTGCTGGACCCTGTGCTCGGCTCTCCAAGGACCAGCTTGAAGAGTCCTTCCTGGCACCCCATGGGAGGAGAATCTCCATCTTCATTCTAGAGAGAGGTGCCAAACTTGCCCACAGGGCACAATACAGAGCCAAAGGGATCCCTTCAAGCGGAGGGGCCACCATGTCTGAAGCCACTGGGGGGTGGATCTGGCACCCTGGCCCCGAGACCACAGCCCCTACAAGCGCTGAGGCCCCTCTGAACACTGGTCCAGCTAGAAGTTCCCTCCAGCACTGAGCTGTCACCTGACCTACTTCCCTTTGCAGAGCAAGGCACTGTCTGCTTCGGGTTCAAATCTGGTATCAGTGATGTCGTACTGTGTGCATTGTTCTGCAAGAAGGGTTTTCAGGCAGCACTGCATATGGGATTGATCTGAGCTGATGCATGTACTTCTGGTTCAATCATTTTTACTGCGGCATAATATTCCATTACATGAAATTTTCACAATTTATCCATTCTCTTGAGTAAAGGTTGACATTTTAAAAGCTTGGCATTTAAAAACGTCCCAGTGGCACTTTTCAGCTCCCTATAGGATGTCTCTTTCAATTGGCCGACTGTGCCAGTGTCTTCTGTGCTCTGGACACTCCCAGGACCACCATGTCTCCCCCCCACACACACACCTGCTGTCTCATCTCTGTTCAGGGATGTGGACACTGAGCAGAGGCAAAGTCTCTCCTGTGGGTCCAGAGCCTGGCCAAACACCTATAGGTTTGGGCAGGGGTGGGGGGGGGTGCTCTGTGTACCGGCTCACCCACAGACAGCACCTCTCAGGGGCCAGGGTGGGTGCATCCTCGGTGGCTTGAGGGAGGTGAGGCCCAGGAGATCTCCCTCCTTGCAGCAGCCCGTGGGGGCATCTCCAGGAGGTTGAGGTGCTGAGCTGCCCCTGGCAGGCAGCAGGTAGCTCTGTTTCCCTCTGAGATGCTGGTCGAGATTAGCCAGGCAGGGCCCAGGAAGTGTGGTTTTGCCACCATCCTGAGGAGGGGGGTCGAGAAACAAGTTGGCAAGCACAGTTGTTAATACCACGTGTGCATCTGCACACACACACAGGGGTCAGCAAGAGAATGGGTAAATGGTGAAAACTTCATATACTAGACTATTTACAGTGATTTAAATGATTAAATCAGAACTACATGTATCAACCCAGAGAATTCCCACTCACAATGTTGAAAGAAAAATCCTAGTCGTGAAAGAACGTGTTGCTTACAGTACACAAACATCATTTATATAAAACTTAAATCACGTAAAACAATACTACCTGTTGTTTAAGCTACAAAAATGCACAGGATTAAGTAGCATCTGATTTTGGGGGAGAAGAGACCCCTGGCAGTGTGACAGGAACAAGGTGGCCAGGTGGGGACACAGATGATTTTAGTGCATGTGCCATGCTTTATTTCTTAAACTGGGTCATAGGGGGACACCTGGGTGGCTTAGCAGTTGAGTGTCTGCCTTTGGCTCAGGTCGTGATCCCAGGGTCCCGGGATCGAGTCCCACATCGGGCTCCCTGCATGGAGCCTGCTTCTCCCTCTGCCTGTGTCTCTGCCCCTCCCTCTGTATCTCTCATGAATAAATAAATAAAAATCTTTTTTTATTTGGGTCATAGGTTCATAATCCAGGTTTAATCTTAAAGACTGTATAGCTTTTTTTTTTTTTTAATAAAAAGGAAGCAGGAAAGGTGAGAAAAGCAAAAAAGAGACAGAGAAAAGAAACAGGGAATTGTCAGAACCCAAAGCAGAGCCACCTTATTTAGCTTGAAATCTTTCGAATTTGGAACAAAGGAATGTTCTCTGAAATAAAGGGACACGGCCCCATGTCCACACCCCTGGGACACCCTCCACGCCATCATCGTGGGCACCTGGATCAATCCGAAATTCCCAGACAGCGAATGTGGCTTGCTGGCGACCACACAGCAGACATGGGCCTGGCCCAATGGGCTGCTGGGGAGTGGGGGACACCCATTCCGGAGCCGTAGGATCCAGTTGGGCCCCGAGGCTGGACAACAACTCCCGCTCTCTCTGTCTCCCACCGTCATCTTGCAGCACCTACCCCGGGATTCTCGAAGCTGCTGAAACGCCAACAAGCAGACCAAGCCTGTGTCCTCGGACTCTTATTGTGCCTAGAAGCCTGCTACTTACCTCGTCCACATCCCTTACGCTTTCCTGTGTGAGAAAGGATTTTAATGTCAAAGACTGACACCTGAATTCTCTCAGTGTTCACCTGTTTTATTTTTATTATTATTATTTTATTTTTATTTTTATTTTTTCACCTGTTTTATTTCTGCTACTGCGTGCACTGGGCCGGTGCACGTGGCCAAGGGGTAGCGGAACCACGGCTCCCCGATGGTCTCCGTCCTGCGAGTTCAGTCGCTAGATCTGTTTCCAGGGGTGTCCTTCAGCGGGCGGCCTGAGCAGCGAAATCACTCACACAAATGACCTACCACGTATAAAAAAGCCACCAATATATCAGCAGGCCTTAAAACCAAGCAACAGTTAAAATAACTACTAGATCAGTAGCCGCGAACATTCTGGGCAGACACACCACCGGGGAAGGCAGGTCCTGGGCATTTCGCTCCTGATTTATGCCCCCACTTCATTCTCTATTCAAGGTATGAGACATTCTGAACAGCAGATGCTAAACAATGGAAAAAAGATTGCCATAACAAGACGAAGGGCAGGGTGCCGGGCCATCAAGAGGGACATATTTATGTCCCCGAAGAGATAATTCTCATGACACCTCACTCATGTATCTTCCACCAGGCCGTGGAGGGCAGGGGATGGCAGGAGAAGCAGCAGCCTCACCTCCGCTGGCCCCCCAAGGCCAACCTGTCCTGCTTGGGGCCTTTGTCTTATGCCCGGCCCCAACGCGGTGCAGGGATCCTCCATGTGAAGGCACAGAGGCAGCGAGTCAGCAGCATCCTGGACTTGGCATCTGAAGACCTGGGTTCAAGCTCCCGCTATGCCATCTACTAGTGGTGTGACACTGGGTAAGTCATTTGTCTCTCTGAGCCTCGGTTTCCCCACTGGGGCAATGGAGTCAAGGATTACAATGGAGTCAATGATCCCCATCTCACAATCAGATGCGGTCCTGGACATGAACATGCTCTGAAAACTGAGAAGGTCCCCAGGGAGCAATACGGTGACCCACTGTGTCTCTTCCCCGATCAACCCTCCTCTTTGTGTAGACCCAGCCGACCAGCTCAAGGAGGCTCCAATGGAGGCCAAAAAGGGTGACAGAGTGATGGGATGGATCTGTTGATGGGGGAATCTGGACAGGTCTAGCTCATCAGGAGAGAGGATGGCCCCAAGGTCTGGGGAGAAGCCAATGCTAGAAACTTCAGCTGGACTCCAGGGGTCTTAGGGGACAGAGCAGCATGTGGTGGGCTGAATTGTATGCCCCCACCCCAAAGATCTGTTCAGGTCCTAACCCTTGATGCCCATGAGTGTGAACTTATTTGGAAATAGGTCTTTGGGGATCCCTGGGTGGCGCAGCAGTTTAGCGCCTGCCTTTGACCCAGGGCGCGATCCTGGAGACCCGGGGTCGAATCCCACATCGAGCTCCCGGTGCATGGAGCCTGCTTCTCCCTCTGCCTGTGTCTCTGCCTCTCTCTCTCACTGTGTGCCTATCATAAATAAAATAAAAAAAATTTTAAAAAAAAGGAAATAGGTCTTTGTTGATGTCATCCTATTATGAGGAAGTCATACTGATGAGTTGGGTGGTCCCTAATCTAGTGTCCGGGGTCCTTGTAAGAGCAAAGAGAGGGCAGTTTGGACACATACACATAGGGTAGATGGAGGCAGAAGTTGGAGTGATGCCTTTACATGCTGGGGAGGCCTGGTAGCCTCCAGAAGCTGGAGAGGCCAGGAGGGGCCCTTTTCATGGGCCTGTCATGACACCTGGATTTTGGGCTTCCAGCCTCCAGAACTGTGAGGAATATGTTGTCATGTTTTAGGCCACCCAGTTCCTGCTAATTTGGTGTGGCAGCCGTGGTGAGTCAATATATGGCCTGAGTAGGGAGCTCTGGGCCTCCAGGCTTCACCACCGGGTCCCTGGGTTAAGCAGGACTCTGAGGGAAGGGGGAGCCACAGGGAACCACCTAGGTCTGAGTGGGCCCAGGGGCTGGGAGGGGCCCATGTCTACTTCCGGTGGCTGCTGGGTCCCCACAGCTCCCTGTGACAGCCAGCATGATGGGGAGTCCTCTTGAGAACAAGCCAGCACCGGCTCCCTGGGATGGGCTAGAAGGGTCCAGAGTCGGGATCTGCCTGCCGAGCCCAGCTCCCCCGACAGGTGGCCCAGCGATGATGCATGCTCCCACATGGGCCAGTGTCTGAGACAGGACGGAAGACCCCGAGAGGATCAGACCTGCTACGAAGCAGGAGCGTAGAACTTCCAGTGGCCACCGTTTGAGCATCAATGGACACATGGATCCACCTTATAGCCCAACATGGTGGGACCTGGGTGTTTGGTGATATGAGGGTTTGTTTGACAACCCTGAACATCTCCGAATGAGCACCTGATTAACCAGGCAGAGGGGTTCATCACCTGAGTCTTGGGGACCCTCAGTGGGTGTGCACTCCCCCAATGAGCCCCAGGCTTGGATCTCTTGCATCGTTGAGCTACCATGTCTGTGCACATGGGAATGTCGTCCACACAGATGGCACGAGGACATTGGGGTCATTGTGGAATGTGGTTCCACAGACCATGAATGTCTTTATTTCCAGCAGCTACGTTGATTTGCAGTTCTTCATGGAATTATACCGGCCTGATTTTTCAGTTTCAGCAAAAATTAATTCACTTTTGTTTGAGCAAAACCAAGAAGAAAGAAAGAGGGAAAAGGAGAAGAGGAAACAGCAAGGGGAGCAGAGGAGTAGGGTTTGGAGCCACAGGGAACCAGGGCACAATCCAAGCACAGCTAAACAGATGGGCTTCGTCACTGTGTGTTCTCGGGCAGGCTACGGCCCTCTCTGATCTGTGGCGTCCCCAACACAGACCACCTGGGGGAGAGGAAATGAACCCATGGGTAAAAAGGGACTGGGATACAGCAGACACGCGCATGTTGGCTTCTCTGCATCTCTCAGGGGCTCCTGGACCAAGTGCACCGAACATGGAGAAGTTGGGGGAAACTAGCATGTGAGTGGTGGAGACAGTCACTTGGTCCCATTGCTCAGACGCAGACCGTGGTACGTCTTGGTTGAGTTGGAACCCTCACGGGTAAGGCTCAGACTTCATCTGAGCGGAGATATGCACTCAGCACTTTACCTGCTGACTTCATCCATGACCTACCCACCAGGGAGTCATTACCCCCATTTTACAGAGAAGACAACTGAGGCTGGAGGTCATTTAGGAAAGGCCTGGCCACAGGTGCACTGCCCGAGCGAAGGAGCGGGGCTGAGCAGGGGGCAGGCATTTCTCCTCCTTTAACATTTGTGCCCTGCCCACGGCAGACTGGGGATCCCACCCAGGGAGGTAGGAATGCAGCCCCCACCTCATACCTAACACCTGCCCCTCCAGAGGGGAGGGCTGGCTGACCTGCGCAGTGGGGCTCTGCAACATTTCCTAGGGGGCATGCTTACCGTGCACATCACAGGTAGACTCCCAGGTACCAAACTTCCTCACCAGTTTTCTCTGTGGGGGGTCAGCAGACCTCACCTCCGGCTCCCACGCTGGAAGCGCACCGCTACCTGCACGTCCAGAGCCTGTTGCCTTCCCCCAGGATCTTGCAAATGTGTGGTTCCCCCCGCCGTGTCTGCTCTGGGGCCGGAGCCCAGGACGATGCTTTTCTAAGTCTCCTAGGTGAGGCAGGATGCTGGTCGGGAGACCGCATCTGAGGAGCAAGGTTTTATTTATTTATTTATTTATTTATTTATTTATTTATTTATTTTTAAAGATTTTATTTATTAGAGAGAGAGAGAGAGAGAGGCAGAGACACAGGCAGAGGGAGAAGCAGGCTCCATGCAGGGAGCCTGACGTGGGACTTGATCCCAGGACTCCAGGATCACACCCTGGGCCGAAGGCAGCGCTAAACTGCTGGGCTACCGGGCCTCCCAGGAGCAAGGTTTTAAAGCAGAGTTTTACGATCTCAGTGCAACATGAAAATTGCAGGGGGAACTTTTTAAAAATATTGGATCTCTGGCCCCACTCAGACAAATTAAATTATAATCTTTTAGGAGCGGAGCCTGGGAAATGGGTATTTTTTAACACTCCCCGGGAGATTCTAACATGCAACCCACGTTGAGAACTACTGTTCTAGAAGCAGGTCTGGCTCTGTCCACCTGTGACTAGTGGGTAGCAGGCTGATTTAAAGTTTGTGTGCTGGCATTCTGCTCGACAGACACAGTCTCCCTCTCTCTCCTCCTCCTCTTCCTCTCCCTCATCCCCTGGCACACCTCAGATGTGTGCCAACCCAAAAATAAGAGTTGCCCTTGAGCCAAAGTTTTTGTCTCCAATGGAGATTATTGTGTGTGTGTGTGTGCACGTGTGTGTGTGTGTGTTTTTTTTTTTTTTTTTTTTTTTTACCAAAGCTTTGCATTGGCAGTTCTGGGCATCTGATACTTTCCCAGTGACAATTAAAGCAGCCCTCTCCTTCCCACCTGCCTATTTTTCTTTGTGTGTGGGCTTGGTCACTCAGAACCCTGTAGGACTGGGGAGTGCAAACATCCCAACCCCAAAAGACCAGCACCTCACATCTGCGTGTTCTCTGAAGCTCTGAGTTACCCGGAATGGGAAGCTGGAGCCTCAATCTCTGCTGCAGGCAGGAGTGAAGCATGAAACGGAAGAAGGGTGGCCTCATCACCCCCCAAATGTCCTTGGTGCCCACCCTGTCCTCCACCAGGCTCTAAACAACAGGCTCAGCCAGGCTCTCACCCCTCTTCCTGGTCTACTGAGCAGCAAGTAGGCAACTCAACAGAAGTGTGAAGAAAGGTAGAGCAACTGGGGTAAAGGACGCCTGGTGTTAGCCCTGCATCCCCACAGGCCTTGGAGTAGGGGCTGAGCAGGAGTCATCATAGGTCACAGATCACGTAACTGTTGAGGGAGGATTCCTCTCTCCTGGAATGGGTTGTCGGACCTCCAGCTCATTTATGAGAAACAGAGTGAGGGTCAGGGGAAATGGCATCCAGTCCAGTGGTGGGACATGGCAGGTGCCACCTGGACCAAGAGATCGGAATGAATTTCACTAATAATATATGCTGTTGACCTCACACATGCTTGGTATGATGCAAAGGCAAGGGTACTCACTTTTGTGTATTCTTCTCCCAAATCTATAACCACACTCCAATAGTGGGGGAACATAAGACACAGACAATTCAAGGCACATTCTACAAAAACACTTGACTGGTCGGTGTTCTTCAAAACTCTCAAGGTTACAAAAAATGAAGAAAGACTGAGAAAGTGTTAACAGGTGGATCTTCATATCCTGGACTGGATCCTGGGGCGGGGAGGGCGGGGAAGGACATCAGTGGAAAAATCAGGGAAATCCAAATGAAGTGTATAGTTAATAGTTCTAGTGTTAATCTCTTAATCTTAGTCCACGTACTCTGGTGGAAGATGTCAATGTTCAGGGAAGCTGGGGAAAGGTATATGGGACCTCTCTGTACTACCTTTGCCATCGATCTATGAATCTAAAACTATTTTCAAGCTAAAAGTTGTTTTTAAAGTATTGAAAGAAAATAAACGAGGTGAAGAATGGTCTCTTCTGTCTGTCCGTCTCTCTCTCTCTCTTAAACACTCTCTGATCTACAAGGTAGAACCATGAAAGGAGAAAGCTGGACTGCTAGCTGGAGCTGAATTTACTGCCAGAAAACAGGCATGCTTTGCTCTCTTTGCTGTGATTTACAGCCAAGGACCTGGACCCCCATCGATCCTCACTCGGAGCCCCCAGAGCAGGCGCAGGGTCTTCTGGGCAAAATCGATGCCTGGAGGTGACTGTGCATTTCACTGCCATCATAGGAATCCAGATTTATGTTCTGGGCAAGATATATCCCAGGGCAATGGGAAGGGGGCTGAATGAGGAGGCCGGGGTTCCAGGCTCAGCTCTGCCATTTACATCTGTGTGATTTAGAGCTATTTATTTTCCCTCTCTGGACCTTAGTCTTGGGAAATGGTCTCTATGTCCACGTGCAGCTCATATCATCATGTTTCTTTGATTACAAAGAACAGAATACGCCCATGGGTAGAAAAATCTTGAGTACAAAAGAATATTATTGGACCATCTATGGAACAGCTGGGGGCTCATAAATGGGCACAAGCAGTACTCATCAAGGCAGACTAATTGCTATAATAAGCAACCCAACCTTTTGGTGGCTTAACATAGTTCGATGTGTCACAGCCTAATCAGGTGGTTGGTGGTGGTGGTGGTGGTGGTGATGGTGGTGGTGGTGGTGGTAGTGGGAGTGGTGGAAGTAGTTCGGGCTGTTTGCTCTACAGTCATTCAGGGACCCGGGTTCCTTCCATCTTGTGGCTCCTCCCTACTCTATGTCCTTGGCTTCTTCTCCATTTAATCATTAGATGTTGAAACAGAGTGAGGACCACGAATGGGAGGTTTTATAATGGGCCATGTTGGAAATGGCCCACACTTCCATTCACATCCCACTAGCCAGACCCATGTGCAAGGCATCTTGGAAAATGCAGTTTGAGTGTGTTCCCTGGAAGATGTGGAGGCAGGAATCCTACAGATCACCTATCATCGTCTGTCACAGGCGATGAAAACTACAAAAGAGCTTTGCTGAAGTTTGACCACTGGGATGAGTGAGTTCCTACCACTGGGAAATGTCCACCCTAAAGTCTCTGTACCCAGATTTAGGGTCCTAGAAGACAGTGCAATTGGCCCAGCTTGGTCTCATGCTGACTTCTTGGCCTATGGGAGGGCAGGACTCCTACCCTGACACTTCCCATATGGCACACAATAGAGGGAGGGGAAATGCCCCCAAAAGAAGCACACCTGCCAAATGCCATGAGATCTGGATGAAAGCAAGGGAGGAGATGGGTGCCTATGCATACTCCTCTGGCCACAGGTAGGAACTGGAGTCCCTAAATGAAAGAGTACTGGTCTTTCAGGGCCAAATGATCTGTTGATTGAAGAAGATTTAGAAGTAACAGGAGAAACGAGGACGGTCCCCACAGAGACCCCCTTTGTCTCCATAGAACATGGGTTGGCAGACTATGGCCTGTACGCTGATGCCCATTTATATGAGGAAAGTTTCCCTGGAACACAGTCATGCTCATTCACTTACATATTGCCTGTGGTTGTTTCCACATTGCAACAGCAGGTTTGAGGGGGCGTGACAGAGACTGTACAGCCCTCAAAGCCAAAGAGATTTACTCTCCAGCTCTTTAAGATGAACAGCTTGCTAACCTCTCCCACAGGGAAGGCAATGGGAGGAACAGAAGGTGGCCCCAAATTCTCAGACACCCTTCCCATTGAGAAGTGGGTCTCCTTCCCTCCCTTAGCTCTGGGGTGGTGGAAGCTCTGCTCTGTCAGCTTCAGCCTAGATGTTCAAAGACTGCTTCCAGCACTGCTTCCTGTGTCTTAGAGTCCCGAGCCACTGGGTGGGAAGTCTGGTGACCCTGCTGGGGAGAGCACATGGAAACAGAGAGGGCCCCAACAAGCCCAGCTTCCAGTAGACCCCACCAAGCCACCGGGCATGAGAAGCCATCTCTGACCCTCTCAGACCAGACCAGCCACCAACCATATGTCACTTGAGTGACTCCAGTCAGTGTCACCTGGAACAGAAGTTGTTCCCAGGCAATACTGTACTGAATATCTGGTCCATAAAACCATGAGATATGATAAAATGGTTGTTGCTTTAAGTCACTAGGATTGCTGTTTGTTCAGCAGCATTGGACACCCAGGACCAGCAGGGACAAGAGCAACTGGGCTGAGCGTCCTTCCTCATGTCTACGACTGGGAAGAGGTGAAAGAGAGGTGGAAGGAGATGGAGATCACTGAGTCACCCCACGGGGATTCTGGGACTTCAGAGATGAACTCTGGACCAAACACAGTTTCCCAACTCTGAAAGTAGAGGGAAAGTGGGCTACTCCTCGAGGAAGCTGATGAAACATGGGGCACAGTACCCAAGACTTTGGCCCCCCAGGCCCCCGGGTCTACCAGTCACTCCTCCGATGTGCTGGGAACAACAACAGCACCAACAGCTAAGGTCACAGGGAAGCACTGGAGGAAATCACATAAAACCAATAAAAAAGAACAGGGTGTGAAGGGGATTTAGAGAAGACACAGATAGAGAAGATAGAGAAGACCCACATCGACATCACCATTCTATAAAAAGAGAACAGAACAGCGTCTGTCTCACCTCTCCGACCTGGAAGGAAAAGCTCCACTTGGGAAGACCCACTCGATTACACTGGGCACCACTCTGCTCCCCAGAGAATCCAGAGTAATCTCTCCATCTCAGTCTTTAATCTAATCCACCTGCAACACCCCCTCTGCCATGGAAAGTAATGTATTGACAAGTTCTGGGGATTGGGGTGTAGACCTCTTTGGTGGGGTCTATATTCTGCCTACAGTTGCTAGTGATGGTTATTTCTTGGAATGAGGATTTCTCTCTTCTTTCAGATTTCAAAGACTTCATAATGACTACATACCATTTTTATGAAAAAATACAGATTACTGTTTGAAAGACACAGCAACTTCCTTGCTTCTCTTGGGTCCAGCTACTTCCCTCAATGGGAGCCTGCCTCAAAATACCCATAACCAGAGAGTTTCCATCTAGATGCCCCAGAGCATTTGTCACTGGGTAGTGTTTCTCAGTCCCCATTTCTCTGGATGTGTCAGAGGACACCTGGATGATACAGCCCCTGCACAAGCAAATCTGGACATTGAGAAGGTACCTGCATATCACCACAATAATCACCAGCCTCTGGGAGGAACCCCTCTGGGAAGGGTGCTTTCCTTGCCTGCATTTGTACTAAAGGGTAGGGTCTGTCATTTCCCACTTTACAGCGGCTCATAGAGGCTCAGCAACTCACCAGAGACCTGAGGTCACGTAGCCACAGTCCATCGGCCCAAGAGCAGGGGAGGGAACAGCTGCCCCTTCTATGTCCACAGCTCAGGAAGGGAGCAGCCCCCACTTGGTAGGGTTTGGGATGCTGGTCACCAAAGTGACCAATGTCTGTGTAGCTTCTCCAGGACTTTACTGATTGTCACCACTGTGTGGGCCATTGTGTATAGAAATCAGGATATAGACATTTTTCTGGCTGTCTTTCCTCATTTCCCTCCAGTATCAGTGGAAGAGTGGGGAGGGGTCTCCTTCAGAGGGGCTCTGGAGTCCCCCCAGCTCCTCTGAAATTGACCCTTAGCCAGAAGCCCTCTCCACTTTGCCTGACCCCCTTTCCTTCTTGTCATTGAAGACACACCAACTCGGGCCCCTTTCACCTGATAAGCAAGCCCTCCTTGGCCTGGGTCCCCAGTTAGCACCCTTACTCTCCCTCCTCTTCACTCAGCTCCAGATGTGGGTATCCACCTACCCCTGAGTTGTCCACAAGCACCTCAATCTCATGTCTGAACAGACTTGCCTCTCCACCCTTCCCCTGGGGCCCCTGAAATCTGGCTCCCCCTCCTGCGTTCCCACTCTTGGATGCCACCTCCAAAGCTGAGCCACCCAATGCAGAAACCCTTCTAGGTCCTTCCCCAAGCTTTCCTGGGTCCTGTGGATTCCACTGCGAGGTTTTCAACTCAACCCATGTGTTCCTTTCCCCGTGGCCACCCCCAGTCATGGCCTCTGTCATTTCTCAGCGTCCCTGTCAACTGCAACTCTACTTCCTGGCCCTCTCGCCCCACTTTGGCTACTCCATCCTCCTTGAACTTCACCCTCCAATGAGCTCATGTTTCCTGAAGTTTCCCATAAAGACTCTGCTGTCATTGGTCCTCTCTGTTCCCTCTAACCGGAGTGTCCAGTCCGTCAACCCAAACAGACACACACACATACACACACACACAGAGGTAGATAGATGATAAAGATGATGATGATAGATAGATAGATAGATAGATAGATGATAGATAGATAGATGATAGATGACAGATTTACTCTCTCTGATCTCTATTTATCCCACTTCCTCTCTCCCCCTGACACTTCTCAACCCCCTGCTCTTGGGTTCATTTTTCTTCTCCTCCTTCCCTTTGCCCCTTTTGCCCCCTAGCTTTGGTGTCCCACCTCTCCGCCTCCACAGCACCCTGAACTTCTTCTCCTGCCGGGATACATATTGACGTCTAATCGTCTGTGTATCTGTCTTTCCTGCAGAACTGTAACCTCCTGGAGGTGGAGGATGGTCTTATTCATCGCGGTGCCCTAGTACCTGGCTCTGCACAAGCATTTAGAGGTTGGATATTTGCTCAGTCAATTGTGAGAGCGAGGTGTGTGCTGGGCTCCCTGAGCTGGTCCTTCAGAGAACAGAACAGCTGCCAATCTGCCGATCTTCCTCTGCACCACGCATTGAGCACAGCACCCTGCCAGCTAGATACCACCCTAAGCCGATTTTTACAGAGGAACAAACTGAGGACCCCTGGGTGGGTGGCTCAGTGGTTGAGCATCTGCTTTGGCTCAGGGCGTGATCACGGGGTCCTGGGATCGAGTCCCACATCGGGATCCCTGCATGGAGCCTGCTTCTCCCTCTGCCTGTGTCTCTGCCTCTCTCTCTGTGTCTCTCATGAATAAATAAACAAAATCTTAAAACAACAACAAAGGGGAAAGCTGAGGTAAGGAGCCTTCAATGAATCGTGCACATCCAGAAGGCAGAGCATGCATGTGTGAGAGCATGTGTGTGAGCATGTGTGCACACAGAAGGGCATGTGTATGTGTGGGAACGTGTGGGAACATGTGGGTGTGACAGCATGTGTGTGAGCATGTGTGTGTAAGGGCATGAAAGTGTGTGAAAGCATATGTGTGTCAGCTGTGAACATGTGCATATGTGAGCGTGTGTGTGATCACATGTGCGTGTTCATGTGTGGGCACACCCACACCTCTGCTCACCTGCCTCTTACTTGAGCAGTCTGTGGACTACCTGTGGCGCCCACGACGACGAGGAGATGAGCCTTGTCTCTGTCACCGCACTCAGGGCACACAAGCCTCTGTTTGGGATGCATTGAATAACAGGGGATGGGCTCATAGCAGGTGCACAGCGTGGGGGGGTGGGGGCGGGAGGGGAGGGAGGGCCCCAGAGCCACCCCAGGGAAGAGTCCCATCTAGAGATACCCCCAGATGTCACCATTGGCAGCGCTGCTTGTGTCTCCCCCGGGCCCCGACCTTGCCTGACCTTGCATGGGAGTCAGAGGTCAAGGTACATACAGTCCCATCCTCACCCCCTATTAGGGTCTGGGAGGTGGCGGGGTCCAGGCCTCCAGGGCTTCGGGCTGCCAGACAGACAGCCACTGGGGGGAGCCCTTGAGCCGTAAACGGCCGCCCTTGCACTTGGCCCAAGGGTCTGCAGCCAAGAGGAAAGCTCTTGCCCTTGAAGAAACCAGGTGCCTGAATGTGTACCCATGTGGGCTTCTCTTGTGTCCCACAGCAGCTGAGAACTTGTCACTGCTTCACACATGCTGTGGCTCCTAACAAGCCACCCGAGTCCTTGAGTTTGGGTGTGGCGGAGTGGGGAAGGACGGGCGGGTTCACCAGGGTCAGTAACCTAGGCAGGTGGAGCTCAGCTCTGCCTGCGCAGAACTGCTGTGTGACCTGTGACCTGTGCCCTGCCCTCCCCGAGCTCCAGTGTCCCGAGACCCGTCAGGATTTGTAGGTAGAAATGAGAGGACTGAGCCCAAATGAAGCTGCTGGGCGGCTTACGCAATTCAGAACAAGGCAGAGAGCTGGGCAAAGTGAGACACAAAGGTGGCCGGCAGCCCAGGACCGAGCTGGGTCACCCCTGGCACTGCTTGGCTTGAGCTGCCACCTGCCAGCCCCGCTCAAGGACTCTGGCTCTGCCACTGCTGCCAACCGTGCATCCCTTCCCTGGGTGTGGTCACATGGTGGCGGTCCCTCTGCACAATTGGATCTCCTTCCTCCTATTTCCACAGTGAACAAAGAGCCCAGTGCCCAGCAGGAAGGGTTTGGGAGACTGGTAGCTAAAAGTGACCAATATTTGGCCACGTTTCTTTTTTAATTTTTTTAAAGATCTTATTTATTTATTCATGAGAGACAAAGAGAGAGAGAGAGGCAGAGACACAGGCAGAGGGAGAAGCAGGCCCCATGCAGGGAGCCCGACGTGGGACTCGATCCCAGGACTCCAGGATCAGGCCCTGGGCCGAAGGCTGTGCTAAACCACCGAGCCACCCTTGGCCACGTTTTTATCCACATTTCAAGGGGCTGGATTGCTGAGACCTTGCACCCTAAGCAGTCACCACAACAGTCTCAAACATACAGCACCTGCCATGGGCCCGGCACTATTCCAAGAACCTTATGCATATAAACTCGTTTGATCCTCACAACTCCACGAGATAGATTTTATTAGCATCCTCGTTTTACAGAGAAGGAAACTGAGGCATGCAGAATTTAAGTGATTTGCCTAGGATCACCCAGCTAGCAAGAGGCAGATGTGGGTCTGAACCCAGGCATTGTGGTCCTCTTAACCCCATACCCTGCTGCCCGGCTGGACATTCTCTTGGGGTGTCTCCAACGACACCTGCTCCCCAGAACATGGACCAAACACTGAACGCACACATCAGCGTGGAGAGCCTCTGCTTTTCAAAGCTCTCCTCGTCTCTCTGGTTGAATGACAAAGCCACTTTTCGGTCGGAAGGGTCCGTCTTAGGAGAAAACGTTTTTGTCTTGCTGAAGGCAAGTCAGGAAATGTCATAGAAACCACAGCCTGAATCAGGAGCGGGGATGACACGTATTTGTTTGTTAGACCTTAAATCAGGAGTCGGGAAGGTGACGTGGAACAGGTGCTTGTGGTTCAAATGCTCCCCGTGGATTTTCTGCTCGACTGCTCTTAAGTGCTCTGCCGGTGGGGAGGGGGTGTCTTCGCAGGGGACAGACCGCCAGAGGGCAGCCTGTGCCCCGACTCCGAGAGGCTGAATTGTGACTTGAGAGACGATGAAGACACACAAGTCTGCTTTTTCCAGAGTCGGCTGTTTGCAAAACCGCCAGGAGGTGTGGCTCAAGGGACTGGAATTGTATTTTTATCGGCTGCTCATTTTCAGCGATCTGGAAGTCTCTCCGGCTCACAAAGGAAGTGCTTGCCTCCTGCAAAGCTTGGCTGGCGTTGTTCGGGAGAGGTGGTCTAGCGTGGTGGACTCGAGTCCCAGGGCACTGGGGCCACTCTGCCCGACACAGAGGTGTCACCCCTTGTTTTGCCCCTGGCTGGAGTCCGGTGCCCCTGCCCTGCTTTTCGACGTGGCCGGAGGAGCTGACTCAGGGCAGATGGCCACGTCCCTGCTGCAGCCAATCCAGCTGCCAGCAGAAGCCTGGCTCAGCAGAGCCCAAGCTCCCGGGGCCATGCGGGGCCAGCACCCCTCCTGCCTGGAGAAGAAGGGACAGACTGCCACCCTCCCCATGGGGCTAGGATCGCAGGTGGGAGGCTGCGGCGCCTCCAGGGGGCGCTCCGGGCAGCAGTGCGCTCTGTCCTCTAGCAGGGGCCGCAGCTCATCTCCCCGAAGCCCTGCTCCTGAGGCCCAGGCCCCAGCAGCCCAGGTCCCGCCGAGAGGACAGAGAGCCGCAGGGAGGAAGACGCCTTACCAAAGGGGATTCCCATGGACCCACTTTTTGTTTTACTTTACCTGCCCCAGCTTGGGGGAGACACCTCCTCCAGGAAGCCCGCTCTGATTCTCCTGCTCCTTCGTGGTAAACGACCGTGTCTGCGTCCTGAGGGTTCCCCCTGCCTGGCCCAAGCCCAGAATAAGCAGCAGGAAGAAGAGGTGGATGAGTGGATCACAACTGTGTTCACTTTTGAGGGCCGACAGTGGCAGCCCCCACCCGCCGCTGCTGCCATGTGCTTACACACACACACACACACACACACACACACACACACACGTGCACACACTCGGGCCTCCACCTACCCTTTTCCTGTACAATAGCATCAATCCTCTGCCTCACTCTGCCACCTGCTTTCTTATTGAAACCTCTGCCGCTGCCTCCTGGCCCATCCCCTGTCTGCAGCCTTGGCCCAGCCACCCAGTCTCCGAGGTCAAGTCCCTTTGGTGGCTCCTCCCTTGCCCACGTCTGCATCCTGATGTCCCTAACCACCCCCCCACCCCATAGCCCGACAACAGGGATCTGCCCTGTTCTCCACACACCGTGCTTTTTAGCACCTGCTGACCCTTTTGTTCTCGACTCTGCGGGAATGCAGGCTCATCCTCCAGAGTTCAGCTCCAAGGTGACCTCCTCTGTGGAGCCTCCCAGGTTTCCCCCAGGACCGAGCACAAGCAGAAGTGGCAGGGCTAGGCCAACGCAGCAAGTGCCTGAGGTGCCCTGGGAGACCCAAGCCTCCCGCCCAGATGGGGAAGCTGCCTGCATCCTGCCCGAGGTTTGGAAAGAACTACTAAGATTCTGGGCATTCTCACTCCGCTGTAGCGGGACTGAGGAGCCTACCTCTACTTAGCCAGAAACGAGGAGAGAGGCCCTGATTCCTAGGCCCAAACACCTGCAGAGCATCTGCATCTGGTAAGAGTGGATGTTTATGGAAGCCGGACTGTGGGCTATTACACAGGCCCAGGCCCCGGGGGGAACACTGGGGAACAGAACCTGCCTTTTTCGAAGCCTCCATCCAAGGGTTAACTCATCAGATCATATAAGGAGGCAGGAGGGAGAGGATGAGGAAAGGAAATCAGGAAATCCAGAGAGGCTGGGTGGCTGCCCCAGGCCCCACCATGGGAAGCCTCCTTACCTGGCCCTGTGTCCTCACCTCTCTCCTGCACAATGGGTCCCTGTGCCGTGGGGGAGCAGGGGACATTCTGCACAGCGCCCTGTGCAGTCGTCCCAGAGTCCCATCCTGCCCCCAGCCAGCATCTAACAGCTGCCAAGTGCAGACCAGAACAGAGAGAACCGTGGAGGCTGGGGTGACTTTTCAATTTATGCAGCGGCTTGAACAGGCAAGCGTAGGGCGGAGGGATTTGGGGGAAAATGAGATCTTTTAAATGCTCCAGGACACTTTCCCATTCAAAAGAAACACATAGTCACTTCTTTTCTAGCACACGTATGTCCTGATTTTTCTGTCGGTTTGGCTTTTTTGTGCCTTGATCTGAGGAACTTTTCTCCTTACTGCAAAGTCAGCACAGCAGTGATTCTTTTGTCCTGCTCCTTTGTTTCTCTTGCATTTGTGCAGCGCATTTTGCACAGAAGTTTCCAATTGTTCTGTGGTGGTATTTGTCAACCTTCTCCTCTGTGATTTCTTCCAGAGCCTCAAGGCTTAGAAAAAAACACACTTCTCTAAGGAAGTTATAAATATTTAATTTTGGCAGCTTTTCTAGGATTCAATTTTTGCATTTCATTCTTTTTTGAAATTGTTGAAAGGTGCATTTGAGAGGTGACTCTGGATATAATTTTTTTTTCATTTTTATCTATTTGCAAGTCAATGGTCTCAACTGCTTTGGGTGCCTGCTTTACCATCGGCTGTATAACCACATTCTTTTTCACGCACACCCCCACCCTCGCTTCATTCCTGCTCCTCTCTGGCAGGCTGTGTGCACAACCTTCAACTGTCCATGCATTGACACACATACATGCTACCATTTTCTTGTGTAAATAGGATTCTATTACATACACTATTACAGCTTGCTCTCCTCACTACTATGTCTTGGAGGCCTTCCCATGCTGTTGCATAGAGGCCCGCTCCGTTTGTTAATGACAACACAATATTCCATGGGACAGATGTGACATATTTTATTTAACCACCCCCCGTTAATTAACATTTGGATTGTTTCCAATTTCTCGCTATTGTAAACAATAAAGCAATGAACGTCTTTGTTACTTGTATCTTTGAAGGCAGGTGAAGCTTTAGAAACATATTTCTAGAAGTGGAAATGTTAGTTCTGGAGTTTAGATACATGTACTTTATCAAGAGTTTTGATAAATATATATTATCAAACTACCCTCTTTAACCGACCTCACTTCCATGATAACAAACAAACTTGCCTCTTTGTCCACATCCATGCTAACACTTGATATTCTCCTTCTTTTAAATTCTTGATTATATCATGGGTGGAAATAACCTCTCATTGCTGTCTTAATATGCATTTCATTTATCACTATTGACTCTTGCATTTCCTCCCATGTGAAACGCTTCTGTTGAATGACTAGTCAGAAATGAATGGAACGCCAAGCTCTTGGCAGACATGGGGCACAGTAAAGGTGAGAGAGAGGAAGGAGGGCAGACTTGACTCATTTCGGTAGGGGAGGAATGGATGAGGCAACAAGGAGCCCTCAGAGGAACCATCCCACCCCTCAGACCTCTGGTCGACGGGGCTGAGTAGAGTACAAATGCTATGGGTGGTGGACAGGTGGGAGCAGCCAAGCAGCCCTGTAAATTGTACCCTGACCACAGGTGCCCCTCCAGTGGGTGCAGGTGGGGCTGGACTCCAGCCAGATGTCAGCTTATGGAGCTGTGTCTTCTTGCCCAGGGGTTCTCAGTTCAGAGGAAGCTAAGACTTTTGTAATTCATCTGCCTGCAGGGGGTGCCTGTTTCTAATTCATGCAAAGGCTCCCTAGGTATTAGGAATGGCTCTGAGACATCATCAGCAGGTGAGTACATCCCTTGGGCTGCCTCTGAGACCCTTTGTCCGCTTGGCTACATCTGCTGTGGGGACCCATGTCATTAGGGAGCAGATAGAGATAAGGGCTGCAGGGCAAGGAGGACCTTTGAGGCTTCCTCTTACCTCTGCCAAACCACCCCACTTTCAGCGGAATACATCCCAACATGTGAATTCCCCCATTCAGACCCAGGTTTCATCTTTTCCAATGTCGGAAGCATGTAGCTCAAACTATAGAGAAATGCATAGACTGGGCACATCTTATTTTTTTTAATATATATTTTTTAATTTTTATTTATTTATGATAGTCACAGAGAGAGAGAGAGAGAGAGAGAGAGGCAGAGACACAGGCAGAGGGAGAAGCAGGCTCCATGCACCGGGAGCCCGACGTGGGATTCGATCCCGGGTCTCCAGGATCGCGCCCTGGGCCAAAGGCAGGCGCTAAACCGCTGCGCCACCAGACTGGGCACATCTTGAACAGTCTTGGGTAGAAGAATTACATGACCCACCCAGTAGCCAGGCATTCTAAGACAGAGCTCTTGCTTGGCCTTGAATGTCAACATCACCTTCTGTGTCCTGCAGCCGATTTTAGCTACTTAGATTTCCTAGCTTGAGCTTCCAACATTTCTCAAAGACACTGAAAAAAGATTACTTCCTTTTTTAAAAAAATCTGATTTGCTAGTATTTTTTTAAAAGATTTTATTCATTTATTCATGAGGGACAGACAGAGAGAGAGAGAGAGAGAGAGAGAGAGGCAGAGACACTGGCAGAGGGAGAAGCAGGCTCCATGCAGGGAGTCTGACATGGGACTGGATCCCAGGTCTCCAGGATTAGGCCCTGGGCAGAAGGTGGCGCTAAACCGCTGAGCCACCCGGGCTGCCCAGATTACTTCCTTTTGCATGCTTTAGAGAGGTACCGATATTTTATGTCATTACCATTTATTTATTTTCTGGAATACAAAGAGCTAACACTGGAACAAACCAAGTTCCTATGCGTGTGGAAGAACAACTTCATAGCAATGATTATTTGGGAAATCCAGATTGTTAGGTGTTTGGAACCATGTGGAAGGATGCCATGAAAGAGATAATACTTTTAGTATGACAATCAATTCCATTGTTGCCCAGCAGAAAA
Organism: Nyctereutes procyonoides; assembly: GCF_905146905.1. Classification (NCBI taxonomy): domain Eukaryota; kingdom Metazoa; phylum Chordata; class Mammalia; order Carnivora; family Canidae; genus Nyctereutes; species Nyctereutes procyonoides. Next base: position 25,551,782 of record NW_026575133.1, read on the forward strand.
GTATAAAAAATTTGGCTCTGTTAAAACTTAGGAACAAAATGTTAAGGGCTTGTGGTTCCCCCAAATTTACAACATGGTTTTATCAAGACATTTCGCGTGATGAACCGAGAGTATTTTGGGAAGTATTCAGCTGGCAGTAAGGTTGGCATAATAGGCAGGACCCCAGCAGTGTGGACCTCAGACTGGCATTTGGCCCTGATACCCCGATGAGTTTGCACAAGACTCTTCCCCTCTCTGGACCTCAGTTACCCCGCTCAAAAAATGTTAGAGACAATACTTCTAGCTGTGATGAAGTAACCATACCAGATTTTTTCCTCTCCTCTTAAACAGAAAACTGAACGATGCATATAACACAACAGGCAGCAAAGGACATTGATGTTAAAAGAAAGGAAGCAAACAAGATGAAAACAACAACAGAAAGGAAACAGAGCAAAACAAAGTAATAGAGAAAAAGCAGTGAAACTGAAAGCTGGTTCTTTGAAAAGATCAATAAAATCAATAAATATCTAGCCAATCTAATGAAGGGAAAGTAAGAGAAGACACAGATTGCCAATATGAGGAATGTGAAATCAGACATCATCTTAGATGCTACAGGCATTAACAGGATAACAAGGAAATAGTATAAGCAACTTAATTGCAATAAATACAGTAACTTCTATGAAATGGACCAGTTTCTTTAAAGACACAAACTAATAAAGCTCACTCAAGAAAGATTAAATAGCCCAATGTCCTAAATCTATTTAAATTGAATTTGAAGTTAAAACAATTCTTCCCACAAAGAACACTCCAGGCTTTAAGATGTCTTCAGCGACGAATACTACCAAACACTTAAGGAGAAAATAACACCAACTCTACAAAAACTCTTCCCCATCCAGAAAATAGATGATAAGGGAACACTTTCCAACTAATTTTATGAGACCATCATTATCTTGGTACTAAAACCAGACAAATACATTACAAGGAAATAAAATTACAAATTAAAATTCCTCATAAACATAAACTCTAACATCCTCAACAAAATATTAGCAAATTGAATGCAGCAATATGTAAAAATAACATGCCATGACTTAATGGAGTTTATCACAGAGATGTTAAATCAATGTAATTCACCGCATCAACAGAACAAAAAAAAAAAAAGAAAAAGAAAAAAAGAAAAACCCAAGTGATTAGATCACTATATGCAAAATGCATTTGATAAAATTTAATGCCAATTCATGACAAAAACTCTCAGCAGGGAGGCAGAGACAGGAACTTCCTCAATCTTATTTATGAAGGACCTACAGCTAACTTCAAACTCAATGGTAAAAGTCAAATGCTTTTCTCCTAACATCAGGAAGTAAGTAAGAATATCTTCTCTCACCACTTTTATTCAATATTCTGCTGAGATCACCGCCAGTGCTTTAGCACAAGAAAATTAATTAAAAGGCAGATCAAAATGGGGGAAGTAAAGCTATCTTTATTTATAGGCAGCACGATTGTGTATGTAGAAAAATCCTAAGGAAGATTTAAAAACTAGTAGTGATAATAAGTGAGTTTAGCAAGATCACAGGACACAAAATCAATATACAAAGTTAATAGTATTTGTCAATCCTGGGCACAAACAATTGTAAATTGAAATTTAAAACATAATACCCTTCACAATAGCACCAAATATTAAGGGATAAATTTATTTATTTATTTATTTTTAAATTTTTTTTGTTTTATTTATTTATGATAGGCACACAGTGAGAGAGAGAGAGGCAGAGACACAGGCAGAGGGAGAAGCAGGCTCCATGCACCGGGAGCCCGATGTGGGATTCGATCCTGGGTCTCCAGGATCGCGCCCTGGGCCAAAGGCATGCGCTAAACCGCTGCGCCACCCAGGGATCCCTAAGGGATAAATTTAACAAAAGATGTGCAAGACATGTATACCAGAAACTACAAAACTTTATTGAAAGAAATTAAAGATGTAAATAGAGAGATATATCATGCTTGTGGATAAGAAAACTCATCATTTGGTGCCTGGGTGGCTCAGTTAAGCGTCTGCCTTCAGTTCAGGTCATGATCCCAGGTTCTTGGGATCAAGCCCGGGTCAAGCTTCCTGATCAGCAGGGAGCCTACTTCTCCTTCTGCCCCTACTATCTCTCCCTCTCTCACTCTCTCTCTCAAATAAATAAACATTTAAAAATACAAAAATTGTAAAAAAGAAAACATTATTGCTAAGTTATCAGGTCTCCCAAATCGGCCTATAGGTTAAATGTAACCACAATAAAAATCCTACCAGGCTTCTTTGTGGACATCAACAAAAACAATTCTAAAATTTTATAAAAATACAAACGATGCAGAATATCCAAAACAATCTTGAAAAAGAAGAACAGAATTGGAGGACTTACACCACCTGATTGTAAGATGTGCTAAAAAGCTTCAAAAATCAAGCCAGTATGGATTTTGGCAAAGAGATAGAAATGTAGGTCAGTGGAAGAGAATAGGAGTCTAGAAATAGACTTACTTACGCATATACAGCCAATTGAACTTTTACAAAAGCTCCAAGGCAACTCAACATGTAAATGTTGCTCGAACACTTAGATATCTACCTGAGAAAAACAACAACAAAAAGCCTTAAACCTTCCCTCACATCAAGCCAAAAATGAACGCTAAAATTATAATTCCCTTGGAAGAGAAAATAAGGATGCCCCCAGTAGGCTTCCAATAAATCCCAAAGGTCCAGCCTTGCCAAATTCTGACCTGCATCCATTGGCCTCGGTGCTGTCGCTTCTTTGTACCAGACAGATCAAGAGTCACATGTTCTAGTGACTGAGCCAGTCAGGTGCCCCCGGGGTAGCTTATTCTTAACAAAGGCTGCGTGGCCTGGATGGTGCAAGCTTACTACCACTTTTGTCACCACCCAGGGGCCAATTCCATTGACTGCCCCTGGAGTGGAGGTGACTATGCAGTCAGAGCTTCATGCATGTAACAGATCACTGCAAATACAGCAGCTCAAAACAACACCATTCATTAGTTCACATTTTTAAAGGCAAGAAGTCCAGTTACAGCATGGCTGGGTCTCACCAGGCTGAAGTCCCCCGGAGCTGGGGGTTCTCCTCCAAGCTCATTCGAGTGCCTGGCGTAATTCAGTTCCTCTGGGACACGATTGTGTGAGAAATAGAAGCCCCTTATTTGTTTAAGTTACTCTTTGTGAGGTCACCGTCACCTGAGCACATCGGACACTGTCACCTGAGCACAATTGCTGACTGATTTAGGGTACAGTGTCCCCGTGGAGGCAGAAGGACATGCTGGGAGAGCGTCCACCTGGAGCTGTACTTGGCCAGTGGAACGAGGTTTTCATGGCCCTACGTCACACCTTAGCACGGTATTATTTCATTAGACCCTTATAGCTCTTCTTCTGATTTTTTTAAACCTCCTCCTACAGATGGAGAAACTGAGACCCAGAAAGATGAGGTAAAGTTTTCAAGAACCTTTAGCCTACTAGGGGGAGCCCAAAGACTGAACCGAGCTTTTCTGGCTTCTAACTCAGAGCTGGCTTTTCACATCTCCTTGCCACCCCAGCCCTGCCTCCAGCCCAGCTCTCCTGTAGGCTGCCCATGGTCCAGCCTCAGCACCAGCCCTTAGCCTGGAATAGCACCCACGACCTATGGGAGGAGGAGGCTGGAGTGTCTTCTGGCAGAGGGCAGAGTCCGTTATCAAACATCTGCTCAAATGTGGTCAGCATTGCGTGTGCTTCCCTTGCTCTAGCAGAGGCGGCCACACACCATCCCATCAGTGGGGAATAAAAGGATCTGACCAGGGCTTTGATGGGCGGGGAGTGAGGGTGCAGACTCAGGTTCCCACATCCCCCAGACAGGCCCTCAGCTGGGGTTCCAGAAGACCACTTTCCAAGCGCAGGCAGTTCTTCTGTGCCTCCCTACCAGCACTTCTAGGAGCAGCCTGTCAGAATAAATTGTATATTATGGGTTCTGGGGGGCTGGGGGGACCAGCTGTTACCAAAACGCCTGGGCTAATTTTAAATCTATTCATTATGCATGATTAATTACCAAAGCCCTGAGAGAGATAAGTGAACAAAACTCCTATAGCACGTGTCGAAGTCATGCCAGGAATATATTATCCGAGTTACCTCTCTTCTTCTTTCTTTGTTGTTGCTGCAAAAATTTTAATCTTAGGATAGATCTAGATTGATATGAATGTTGTGAAGATAAAACAGTATTTGCACTTACCCAAAATCTGACTTCTCCCATTATACATATCATGTGTAAGCAGTCATGCTTCAAGCGCGGTATTATTAACTAAAGTCCGTATCGTACTTGGATTCCCTTCGTGTTTACCTAGATGCCTTTTTTTATGTTCCAGGATCCCATCCAGGATCTCACATCACATTGGCTCTCATGTCCCCTTGGACAGTTCTGGGTTCTTTTTTTTTTTTTTTTCAGTTCTGGGTTCTGACAGTTTCCTAGACCCCCCTTGTTTTTGATGACTTTGACAATTTTGAGGAGTTCTGGTCAGGCACTTTGTAGAAGGCTCCCTTTGTAGGGTTTGTGTGATATTTTTAATCGTGGGTAGACTGGTGGTATGGGTTTTGGGGAGGAAGCCCTCAGAGTAGTGTCATTTTCATCACATTATATCAGGGGCACATTTATTTATTTGAAAGAGAGAGAGTGAGCGAGCATGAGCGGGGGTGCGGAGGGGCAGAGGGTGAGGGAGAAGCAAACTCCCCACTGAGCAGGGAGCCCGATGTGGGGCTCGACCCCAGGACTCTGAGATCATGACCCGGGCCGAAGGCAGACACTTAACCTGCTGAGCCACCCAGGTACCCCATCAATGTTAATCTGAATCACTTTCCTAAAGTAGTGTTTGAAAGATTTCTCTGTCATAAAGTTACCCTTATTTTTTCTTAACCTCCTTCCATATTTTACCTTTGAAAGAAAGTCACCATATGAAGCTCACACTTACAGAGTGAGGAGTTATGTTCCACCTCCTTGAGGAGAGAACATCTATATAAATTACTGGTAATTTTTCGACATAGATTTGTCTCATCTTTCATTTATTTATTTGGTCCTCTATACCAGTATGGACTCATGGCTCTATATTCTGTACTTTGGGTTATAATCCAATACTACAATATTTATTTTGTTGCTCAAATTGGGAGCATTTGGATAGGGTAGCATGGAATCATGCTACCCTATCCCAGCAACTCCAGGTGTGTGCTCAGACCAGAGCGCTAAGGTGGGGCCAGGTGGGGTTGGCCTCAGCTATGTATCCCACTTGGGATCATCTGATTTATTACTGACACAGCACCCACCAGCCTGTGTGGTTGGCACTGCTACTTTGTGAAAGCACAGGAGAGAGATGACAGGTTTTAGAGCCAGAACAGTCTGGATTTATCCTTTGCCACCTACTAACCAAGGAACCATAGGCACTTGCTTGAATCCTTGTTGTTCACAGTGTGACCAGCAGACCAGCATCAGCCACCCCTGGGAGCTTGTGAGAAATCTCAGACCCCACGCCAACCTTCAGCAAGATCCTTAGGTCATTTACAGGCACATTGAATCACTAGATGTTCTAGTGAAAAGCTAAGTCAGAGGACTTTCCCCCATTTGTAAAATGGAGGCCCCAGGGCTCTCTGGGCCCCATTCACACCGCTAATGCAATGACATACCCATTACAAGCTGGAGACTCAGTTTCCCCTGGCAGAATTAAAACACCATGCTCATTCAATTTCCCTGTATTTCAGTTTTTCCCTGGCACTAGACTTAAATGGCCTGAGAGAGAAGATCATACGGGATCCCCAACTCCCATTCTTCCCAGATAGAAAAACTGATGCTCAAGATCCCAGAACAAGCTCACAAAGCTAGGCCTGTGGGAGGACAGTCTCCAGATTCCTACATGGGGCCACCCCCCAATCCCACTGTTCACCAGTCACCCGCTTCCTCACCCTGGCTCTGTCACTGCTGGATACTGACTCATGCCACTTCCCCGGGGTGGGGGTGGGGGTGGGGGGGCAAAAGTCTCCAACAGCCACGGGGCTCTGGCAACCCTGCATTCAGACACTGGGGCATCCCTCTGAAGTCATCTTCTGCTGTTGTTTTTGGCTCCAGAGCTCATTTTCGGAAGGTCATTGTCAGAGAAGTTAGAAATCAAAGCAACCAGACTGGAAGGTCTATGTTCCTGATAGAGAAATGCCACTTGGAGAATTTCTTCTCTCTCAGCATCTATCCTTCCCCTAAGGGACAGACCCCTCCTCCCCCCAACCTGTTTGTCACAGTTGTCCTGTTGGCAGCACTCCAACATCATAGGGAAGGGGCTAATGAAAACCTGAACTTGTCATCCCTCTCCCCGCCCCTTTGTCTTTCCCCAGAAGGTGGTAATCTCCACCAGAAGCACCTGCTGCACTTGCTTAAAACTGCCTCTACCCTTAGGTGTGACATGTCTTCCTTCAGCAGAAGCCAGCTCTAGTCCACTGCTTTTCCTTCTCATTCCATCCTCCACCGCAGACCTATTTTGCCTGCGGCACCCCCACAGTGCAGAGGTGAGGCGTGCAGCTCACAGTGACCTCCCTCTGTTCTAATTGCCCCAGATACTTTCAGGCAGAGGTGCACAGGATTCCAGGATTAATTCAGCTTTTTTGTTCACAGATACCAATGCAAGGCTTAGAGAGGCAAAGAGATTTGCTCAAGACCAATGGCATTCTGGAGATGGACAAGAATTGTCTAGACCAGGTGTCCTGTCATGAAATTCCATACCTATATAACTATCTAGTCGTAAATCTATTAATATCTCCTCTCAGCAAACTTTATTATCTCCCAGAGTAGAAAGTTCAGCTATAAGCAGGCAGGGATGCTTGACCAACCCTGGTGGAATTAAAAGGCCTGTGCACCCATGGATGATGGGTCCCCATTGGGGTCTCGAAGAAGGAGAGTTCCCCTCACATGCCCTCTGTGCCCCCTTCCCCACCCTCAGTAACCTTCAGTACCTTCATTGGCCTCAGGTCAGATGTAAAAGTGCCCCTGTCTTGGAAACCACTGGAAGCTGTGGGCAAATGTAGGTCCCCACCTTGACAGAGGAAAGAGGACCCTCAGTTTCCCTATCTGGACAATGAGGAGCTTGCAGAAAGTGACTCTGAGGAAGGCCTTTGAAAATCATCACATTCCACCTGTTAGACATGCAGAACATCTGCTTCTCTCTCAGTTCCAGTTTAGTGGGTTTCATATGGCATCACCTGTTTCTTCCTACCAAGTAATCCAGGGGGTTCTAAGACCTGGCACATTTGGAAATCACTGTGAGGGGCCATTCTGACCTCAGGAGAATCTGCAAGGGACAATTAGGCACTGTGAAGATCAGGGCTAATAAAACCACTTCTCTGCACCCCTCTCTCCCGCCCATGGGAGATCCCGCCCTGGGATGCAGGGAAACTGCTGGCCTTGGGTGCTGTGCAGCCCTGACTTCTGTCATGTGTGTCTCCCTCATCAGAATCCAGAGAGCCAGACTCTTGTTTCCAAGCAGCTCCAGCTCCTTAAACTCTGCAGCCGATGTGCTTGAAGTCAATGCTTTGGGGAATGTCCATAGCCCAGATTCAGTTTGATACCACAATGTTGCTAAGAGCCCTTGTTACTGAGAATTAACTAATGCAAGACTGATGTTTGGAAACATCTTTACAGAAAAGTGAAATTGCCTGGACTCAGGGAAGCTTACCTAGTTTGCATATTTTCTTCCTCTTTTCCCCTCTCTCCTCCCTCCTTCCTCCCTCCCTCCCCTTACTCCTCCATCCTTCCTCCCTCTCTCCTCCTTCCTTCCTTCCTTTCCTCCCGCTTTTCTTCTTCCCTCCTCCCTGCCTCCTTCCTTCCTTGTTCTTCCTTTTTTCCTTCCCTCCCCTCCCTTCTCTTTCACTTCTATATCCAGAAAACATTTTAATTTTGGAAAGAAATGCTCTGTAAGCCAAAGTTATGTGATATGTGAAAGTATGGGATGTGGGAGGGGAGATTCAGAGGGAGGCATCTCAACACCTACCAAGGCAAGGAATTCATTTTGAAGAGAATTCTGGAAAAACAACAAGCTAAGCCACAGTCTTCAGAGTCAACCTAGAGGTACCTGAAGTGTCAGAACATGGAAATGTGCAATGACTCACTCAGATCCTAGGGACCGACTGGTCCTCATCCCAGGAAAGGCCAGAGGCAAGTGGCAAAAAAATGAATTTGGCCCCCCATCAAGCAGGTCAACTGAATGTCGCTGCATCCCCCAATCCTCCTGCTCTTGGCTGAGGCTTTCAAAACATGTGACTGGTAAATCCTAATCTGAACATTTGGATTATGCAAGGAGAGGGGGAAAACCAATTTCTCAAATAAGTAGGAGCAGCTTAGCTTTTAGGACTGGAATGGCAGTTGATGGGTTAACCAAAGGCTTCACTCTAGAGGAGCATTGGCTTGGGTGGTATCAGGTGACAGGTTTTCTAGAGAGAAAAGGGGTGTGTGTTGTTAAGCTGGGAGCTAGTCCAGCAGAAGTCAGTTAAAAGAGCACCCATCCCATCTGAGAATTCCCAGGTAACAGCTCTCCTTGGTGTGGGTGTACTGCGGTCTCTAGCCTGATCCCAACACCCCAGCTGGGTCTCTAGGCTCCTTCTGCCATCTTTCCCACACCCGCAGGGACCCTGATGGCCATTGTCTCATAGACCTGTTCCCTTCCTCTTCCTGATTGGGCTGAATGCCTCCGAGGGTCAACTGTGCCCGTTGTAAATAAACAGTGTACAAAACTCAGTGAAAGAAGAGGGCCAAAAGTGAGTTGTTTCCACAAAGACTAAGTTTAATTCTTTGGAAATGCTCCTTCTATAAAGGGAAGTCACTAAAAATAACGGCAGTTGAATTAGGTGTGGGCGAGGTGACTTTAAAAAATTGAGGAGAATGGTATAAATCTAAAAATACCTGCACTTAAAAGACTTTATCTTAAGTTCTCACTTGTTTTAGAGAAACCAAAATTGGAAATTATAGAGATGTGTTTGGGGTGGGTTTATGTAAGAAAGAAGACTGGAAACTCCAAACAAAGGACTTGTTCTCAAAGAAAAGCTCTCGATAATCCATGAAATTCATAGGTTTTAAGTTAAAAATGAAATGTTTAATGTACTATTATTTTACGATTAAGGGGAATTGTAAAAATCACAATGGGTCATATGTGGCTCATAAAGTTTAGATTTTTCCTGCAGCTGCGGGAAGCCACTGAAGAACTCTAAATAGGTAGTAGTGAGATGATTGGCTTGGCTACTCAGGTAGAGAGCACTGATGGTGTGTGGGGGAGGTGTGGGCGATGGTAGAGAGGAGGTGATCAGAAGAAAGAACAAAGGATCAACAAAGAAGCTGGAATCTGGGGTGAGTGGAAAGAGTCTTGAATCAAGAAGGTAGAGATGGAAATAAGGGTACAGGAAAAGGGGATATTTGGGAGGGAGAACCAGACAGGAGAAGGTGACTAGGTCTGGAGGTTTGTGGTCTAGGTGACTGGGTGGATGGGGATACCTGCGATTCAAGGTGGTTCAACAGCGAGTAACAGGGACAGAGCAAAGATGTGAGGGAAAGGAGACAGGAGTTGGCCATGTGCTGTACCTCAAAGGAACTTTCCCTTCCTATTTGTCTTCCCCAAACCAACACGACCTTTCAGATGCTCGTGGAAGCATCCAGTCTTTGAAGCCCCAGCCCCAAAGGGAGGTGATCGCCTCAAATGGAGTTACACCCCCACTTGGCCTGAAGCTTTCAAATTGTAGTACTGAGCTCACTACCCTGCATTCTAGAGTTCTTTGCTTGCTGGTCATTCTTTCCTACTAATTGCGAGTCTTTGATGCCAGGGGAAACATCTTCTTGAACTTTGTGCTTTTAATTTAGAACTCAGTGGCAAGCGCATACTGACTTCTCAAATGTGTGTGTCAGGAACTGATCAACAGTGTCAGCTTCCAAATGATTATTTGAATTATATTTGTTTTTCTGTCAGCTTATAGGTTGCCATAGCTGTCTCTGCTGATAACTTTTATCAAAAATTTATTAGTTCTCCCCTACTTCCACCCTCCAAAAAAGAATATGACGCAGTGTGTATAAAAATACAAACAATAATCAGGTCACTAACTATACAGGAAGACTTTATACAGATTAACAGAAAAAGTAAATTTATCAGAACCTAAGATGTTTGTAATTTAGCATCGAATTTGTCTCTGAGATTCCTGACTTCCCAGTGTTAAAGAGGAAATTAAACTACATACAGAATTTTTCAAAACCATGTTTTACAATAGAGTTCCATAGGATGCCAATAGACCATGGTGGTGAAGGAGGGGAAGATGAGCCCCACAGATCCTATTCCCAAATTAGTTCAAAAAGTTAAAGATGTCTTCTTTATGCTACAAAACATCCTGAGGCTTGAATATGGTAAGGGGCATCCTGGATCTCAAGGGGGAGAGGTATTAAAAGTGTCTTGACACCCTCTTAAATGTCCCAGATGGATGCTCTACAGAACCCCAGTCCAGGGAATGCTATAGTGTCAGGAGAGACAATTTCTGGAATTGAAATCTGTAAGGACTTTTGCACATGGCTGCTGCACAGGAGATAGGCTGGAGGAAGCATTGCAGGAGACAGAGGCATCCTGGTCTCTAAAAGCCTTGCATCAGACAAACTGGTGTTTGTATAGACAGGCTGGTGAAAAAACCTCTCCTTCCATTCTGGGCATTTGTATTTCATCCGTTTCATTGTGACATATTATCTACATAAAGCAGAAATCCGTGCCCCGCGCCTCCTGCCACCTTAGTGTTCATTTCTCCCAATTTTGACAAATGTGTGCAGTGGTGTAAGCACCATCACCATATAGAACAGTTCTGTCGACTCCCCCAAATTCCCTTGTATCCCTTCAAAGCTAACCCTTTCCCCCATCCCTTGCCCCAGGCAACCACTGGTGTTTTAGTGTTTTCTGACTCTAGAACCACTGGTGTTCCAGTGTTTTCTGACTCTAGAGCTTGACCTTCTAGAACATCTTGTAAATGGACTCGTGCTGTGGGTAGCCTTTTGAGGCTGGCTCCTTTCACTCAGTGTAATGTTTATGAGATTCACCCGTGTTGTCACAGGTGTCTGGGATTCGTTGCTAAGTGCTATTCCCTTGTAGGGAGGGCGTATATCCATTATCCATCCACCAGTTGAAGGACATGTGGATTGTTTTCAGTTTGGGGCCATTACTAAGAAAACTCCCATAAACATTAGCGTATAGGTTTTTGTGTGAACGTTAGCTTGAGATTCCTTGGGCAAACAGCTAGGAGTGGAAAAGTGTATGTTTATATGATCAGTGTGTGTTTAACTTTATAAGAAGTGGCCACACAGTTTCTCAGGGTTTAAGGCTTTTGGTCCGTAGGTGAGGGGGTGGGGTAGGAAGAGGGCCTGGCAGGGCTGTCTGCCCCTCCTACTGCTGTTCCCACCTCCATAGGGACCACACTTTGGAGACTTTCCACCATCTCTGGACCCTAATCTTTCATGGGAGACTCTGATGAGGTCCATGGAAAGCACCCCACCTGGGTATGAATTCTGCTTGTGTCGGAAGCCCCCAGGGCTTCTATAGTCTCTCATGTGCCCATACTCAGTCTTTAGCAGTTGCAGCTGATTTCTCCTCAGTGGTGGCCGGTGGCATCTGCCCCAGTTACACAAGTGCTCACAAGCGATCTGCACTTGGACGTACCAGTCTTTCCTTAGAGGTCAGGTTAGTAGGTTGCTCTGCAACCTCAGCTCTCTGATAGATTTAGGAACAGGTGTGACCTTGTAGACTGCCTCGCTTTGTTGTGGCAGTTGTTATAAGGTGGGAATGATGCTCTTTCCAGCTCTCTTCATTCTCTGGATGCTGGAAGTTCTGTGGGAGATAATTTAAGCATTTGAACTTGAACCCTGGTATATGACACAGAATGGAAGGTTATTCTCCTCGGTCTCAGAGTATTCCGGCGAAGAACAGGTTAAGTCTGCTAGATGGCTGCTTTGTCAGTCTGTCTGTCAGTCTTTGGTGAGCCCTGCTTTGAGCCAGGTGCTGCGACAGATACTGGAGATTGAACAGTGAATTACAGGAGGTTGCTTGCTCCCAGTGGGGAGACAGACCTATAGGCATTTGTCAACAATAAGCTGAAAGCTCTGGCTGGGGGTGGGGCCCAAAGTATTTCAGGGGATGCACTCCAGTGAGGAAGGGGGGGCGGTTGTGGAGGGAAGCTTCCAGAAGTGACATCTGAGACCTGTGTGAAACTGGCAGAGGTGTGTGGGTGGGGAGTGCTGTCTATGTGGCTGGAGCATTAACATGAGGAGCCAGGAGGTTGGAGAAAGCTGAGAAACTTGAATCTGGTTTGCTAAGCAGGCAGGTTCACATAGGAGTCAAATATATGGTTCCGGAGCCAGCTGTGCTAGGGTTTGAGTCCTGGCCCTGTCACCTAGCATCTGGTGGATCTCGGATGAGTTGCTGAACTTCCGTGTTCCTCAGTGTTCTCATGTGTGAAATAGAGATGCAGCAGCAGGGCCTACCTCACATATTTGGTAGAAGTTAAACACGTTGTGACATGGAAGACATTTAGCACAGGGTCTGTCCACAGTGAGGGCCCTATCAGGTTAGCTGTAGTCAAGCAGGAGGTCAGGAGGGTCCTGAGAACTACAGTAATAGTTCTAGACAAGGTCTTGAAGGATGTGAGAAGCCACTCGAAGGTTTTCAGCAGGAGAGTGATATGATTAGATTCACTCTAGGAAAATCAACTTGATTGTAGGACAGGGAGTAGATGATGGTGGATGGAAATCAGAGCACCTGGGGGGGGCAGGGTGCTGGGGCCTGAGTCAAGGTGGTGGCAGGGGCTAGAGAGAAGTGGTGAACTGGAGGGATGCCTAAGAGAGGGAATGGGTGCACCTGCTGGTTGACTTAAATGGAATGTGAAGGGGAGAGAGAAGCCACTGATAGGTAGAGTCCAATTTTCTGTATGGTGAGGGTGCTGCACAGTTACAAGAAGGTGTAGAGATATTCTTAATTTTCGTCAGCAGGAATCATGTCTTCTGAACTTTCCCATTCTGAGCTTTGTGTGGTACCTGGCCTAGAGACTGTGTTCAAGAAATACCTGTTGCTGGAATGATTGGCTTCTCCACTTGGGTTAAGTCATCGAGGTAAATCTAAGCGGGGACCTTTAAATGTTGAGCTGGAATCCCCCCTCCTTGAGCTCCCTTTAATTCTTCACTAAGTTCAGAAGATAAAGGTTCATGAAATGAAGGGATGCAGGGAAGCACAAAATAGCAATAAATCTGCTTCCCTAAGAAACACCCAGCACTTCATAACAAAAATGCAGCAATGTTCTCCAACTTGCACCTCAGCCATGACTACAAGGCAACCTCCCACTTCTGGCCATAAAAAAGATTTTCACTGCTGGGGAAACTGACAAGAAAATTGTGTCTTTGGAAGTTTGATAAGAGGATATTGTCTTTCATTGTCCCCTTGAGCTTTGCCAGATTGGTCCTCAAGACACAAAGACATCTTTTTTCCCCCCTTCCTCTCCAACACCCATTGTTCCCAGTCCACTGTCCACTCCAACCAAATATTTTAGCTATAAAATTGCATGATTTCCCAACCAAAAATGGATCCATTTTCTCTCCATGAAAACATGAAAAGCCTCACATATTCATTCCATTTATAAGAGGTGATGATGATACTTTTGTCTTTCAAAAGGTCTTTTTTGGCTTATAGTAGCATGAAGAAGGAAACTCCTAAACAACACTCTTTGAAATGCACTGTGTCAGAGGAGGAAAAAGATGCAGCTTTTTCTAATAAGACATTTATTGTGTATGTCTCTTGTGTTCAGCCAGGAATAATCATAGATAAATTGAGAGGGGGAGAGAGAGACAGAGACAGAGACTGAAAGCCCATCTGAATTAAAAAGGTGATTTTGTACATTCTGCCCAGGTTTCTCACTCCAAGCTCCAGGGCTCCTTACAGCTTGTTTTGAGGGCTGATTTTGTGCCAGGCACCTGTCAGGTGCTGGAGGAACACAGGAATGATGGGCTACAGGGCTCTTTCTTTTTTTTAAAATAAATTTATTTTTTATTGGTGTTCAATTTGTCAACATACAGAATAACACCCAGTGCTCATCCCGTCAAGTGCCCACCTCAGTGCCCGCCACCCAGTCACCCCCGCCCCCCGCCCACCTCCCCTTCCACCACCCCTAGTTCGTTTCCCAGAGTTAGGAGTCTTTCATGTTCTGTCTCCCTTTCTGATATTCCCCACTTATTTTTTCTCCTTTCCCCTTTATTCCCTTTCACTATTTTTTATATTCCCCAAATGAATGAGACCGTATAATGTTTGTCCTTCTCCGACTGATTTATTTCACTCAGCATAATACCCTCCAGTTCCATCCATGTCGAAGCAAATGGTGGGTATTTGTCACTTCTAATGGCTGAGTAATATTCCATTGTATACATAAACCACATCTTTATCCATTCATCTTTCGATGGATACCGAGGTGGTATCTCATTGTGGTTTTGATTTGTATTTCCCTGATGGCAAGTGATGCGGAGCATTTTCTCATGTGCTTGTTGGCCATGTCTATGTCTTCCTCTGTGAGATTTCTCTTCATGCCTTTTGCCCATTTCATGATTGGATTGTTTGTTTCTTTGCTGTTGAGTTTAATAAGTTCTTTATAGATCTTTGAAACTAGCCCTTTATCTGATACGTCATTTGCAAATATCTTCTCCCATTCTGTAGGTTGTCTTTTAGTTTTGTTGACTGTATCCTTTGCTGTGCAAAAGCTTCTTATCTTGATGAAGTCCCAATAGTTCATTTTTGCTTTTGTTTCTTTTGCCTTCGTGGATGTATCTTGCAAGAAGTTACTGTGGCCGAGTTCAAAAAGGGTGTTGCCTGTGTTCTCCTCTAGGATTTTGATGGAATCTTGTCTCACATTTAGATCTTTTATCCATTTTGAGTTTATCTTTGTGTATGGTGCAAGAGAGTGGTCTAGTTTCATTCTTCTGCATGTGGATGTCCAATTTTCCCAGCACCATTTATTGAAGAAATACAGGGCTCTTTCAAGGGGCCCCTAGAATGTTGGGAGGGTGGATAAGACACGTCCAAGTGTTGAAGGGAAGATAACGTGATCTGTCTGGAGGAGCTGGAAAGAGAGGCCAATTGGGATCCAGGGAGAAGCAAAGGTAACTCCCTTTGTGAGGACCAGGGATGTGCCAGAGATTGAAAGAAGGGCTTTTTGTACAGCACTCCATTTGATTCTCAGAATATGTCTACAAACAGATATCACTACCCAGCTTATAGCCAAAGAAGAGGAGGTTCAGGGAGGTTAAGCAGCATCCCCAAGTTGAAAGTCGAACTCAAGTTTGTCTTCTAGAAAGCTATTACGTGTGGTTAGCAGAATAATGGCCTCTTGAAGGTGTCCATGTCCTAATCCTGTAAATATGTTAGGTTGTGTGGCAAAGGGCAGTTCAGGTAGCAGATGGAATTCAGATGCTAATCAGCAGACTCTAAGATGGCGAGACTCTCCTGGATTAGCAAGTGGGCCAATGCAATCCCAAGGTCCTTACGAGTGCAAGAGGGGGCGGAAGGGAGAGGACTGGAGAGATGGCAGCTTAGGAAGGACTCGACGTGTCATTGCTGACCTTGCATATGGAAGGAAAGGTCATGAACAAGCAATTGTGATGCCTCTGAAAGCTAGAAAGATAAGAATACATGTTCTCCTATAATGTATTGATTTTAGCCGAGTAAGACCCACGTTGGGCTTCTGAACTCCAGAATAGTAAGATAATAAAATTGTACTGTTTTAGACACTAAATTTGTAGTAATTTCTTATGGCATTCATAGAAAACTAATACACTATGCTATACTTTAAGCTGGATTTTTAAATTCAAAAGCATTTCAACAGACATGTCATGCCCCAGAATCACATCAATTGAGGAACAGAGCAGGTGAGTCACTGCCTGATTTCAAGTCCCTGTTCCCCGCATCATTAACCATAGTACCCTTGGCACATCATTTAAATTTTATAAGCCTCCGTTTCCTTCTCTGTAAAATAGAGATAATAAAAATAACTGCCTCACACTGTTGTTTTAAGGGTCAGATGAGAAAATGTATAGAAATAGATTTGCCTAATGCTTGCTGCAAACTAATGCTCAACAAATTGCAATTCTCGCCACATCACCACCATAACCATCACCACCATCATCGTCATCGTCATCATCACCACCACCAACACTGTCATCACCATCAAACATCATCATCATCTCATCAACATCATCACTACTTCACCACCATCATTGTCATCATTGTCATCACTATCATCACCATCACACCATCAACACCATCATCATCATCATCATTACATCACCACCATCATCACCATCACCACCATCATCACCATCATCATCACCACCACCATCATCATTGTCATCATCATCACCACCATCTCATCACCGTCAACATCATCACCACATCACCACCATCATCGCCATCATCATCATCACCATCACCACCATCATCACCATCAATACCATCACCACATCACCACCATCATCGTCATCATCGTCATCATCACTATCATCACCACTATCACACCATCAACACCATCGTCATCATCACCATCATCACATCACCACCATCACCATCATCATTGTCATCATCATCATCATCACTATCATCACCACCAACACTATCATCACCATTATCACATCACCACCATCTCATCACCATCATCACCACCACTACCATCATCATGATTGTTATTAAAAAGTCTCTGGGGGATCCCTGGTGCTCAGTGGTTTGGCGCCTGCCTTTGGCCCAGGGCACGATCCTGGAGTCCCAGGATCGAGTTCCACATTGGGATCCCAGCATGGAGCCTGCTTCTCCCTCCTCCTGTGTCTCTGCCTCTCTCTCTCTATGTCTATCATGAATAAATAAATAAATCTTTAAAAAAAAGAGTATCTGAATGGGGGGAAGTTGGTAGGGCAGGAGAGGATGGTGAGAAGGGACAAGCACTGTCTTACCAGCCCTGCCTCTCCACATCCTCCTCCCTCAGTAGGCATCCTTGTGGGGCAACCTCTTGCTGCCACCAGAACTTCTCCATGGATTAATTCTGAGTCTTTTGGCCCCAGGACAGGCTTTGGGCTGAGTCTGGGGCACAGTCTGGCCTGCACTTCATGATATTTGCAACCAGGTTCATTCTATCTGTAACTCCTCTGCCACTTCCAGCCCCCATGCCTCAGGACCTAGGCCTTCCTTGGCAGGAGCCCAAGAGGGGATCGGGCAGAGATGCCTCTTCCTGTGAAAGGGAACTTAAATTCAAATTCTCAGAAAGGTTGTCTCTGGATTTCCCAGATTCCCAGATTTCCCAGAGGTCACACAACTGGACTTCAGAGCCCTGAGCTTTAGGTCCAAAGCATCTGTCCAGCATGCTCCCACCCCATTGCCACTCCGTACTCTTTGGCTCATGGCTTCCATCCAACAGGACTTCCGGTGCTATGGCAGCCACCTGGAGCAGAAAGGGCACCTGCTGCTTGTAAAGAGTAAAGAGAGGCTTGCAGGGAATTCCATTTGGGGCTCTTGGGTTGCAAGCCATAGGAACATGTTCAAGTAAAAAGAGGTAAGGGGGTGCTGAGGGAAGTCCTGTTAAGTTACCATAACTGCAAAGACAGAAAACCAGTACGGCTGGGTCTCTCACATGCTAGAACCAGCAGAAAGCCCCTGGAAAGCCAGTCTTCTCTCCCATTCCAGATCAGATTCCCTTTCCTCCCTGCTCATCACTGGGCATCTACCATAGATCTCATCACTACTAGGATATCATTGCTGCTAGGCCATGGATGCTATTGATTAAGTCACATTCATCCTCATACCTCCAATTCAAAGTCAATGCTATGGGGCTGTTCCTCACCTTCCCCACCCAAAATTTGAATATCCCTTCACCCACACTGGAACCCTGGTTCTTAATAATGTCACTATGTTAATTCATTTGCTCCACCCCATAATATAAGTAAAATAGTCTCCGACTTACTACATTATCACTGCTACCAACAACACACCCAGAACATCAATTTCATGATTTTTGTCCTTAGAATATATTGGAATGAGGATGTACATTCGGAGGGCTCTGCTCAAAGGCAAGTGCAACTTTACAGCTGCCACTGACAGGGCACCAAGAGTGACAGAAAATAAAATCTCTCCTGTCGGTCCACACCACAGAATGCTTGCTTACCCTCAGAAGCCTGAATATACCCCTTGATGGGTATCCACAGTGCTCAGCCATAAAAATACAGGGACTAGGATGCCTGGGTGGCTCAGTGGTTGAGTGTCTGCCTTCAGCTTAGGGTGTGATCCTGGGGTCCTGGGATGGAGTCCTGCATCGGGCTCCCTGCATGGAGCCTGCTTCTCTCTCTGCCTATGTCTCTGCCTCTCTCTCTGTGTCTATTGTGAATAAATAAATAAATCTTAAAAAAAAAACACAGAGACCAAGCCCTCAGCAAACTAGATTACCAGATGACTCTATTTGACCTGTTGTCTGAGAGCAAATAGAACTTCTAGGACATACAGGGTCCACTCCAGTTCAGATCCAGGTCACACTGCTCCAGAGGCAAAATAAACATAAATTGGAACATACCAATTTTTGGAGGTAACAGAGGCTATTACAAAACAAGTTTCTATTCATGCTTGCCCGTCAATAGGCATTCCCTGCACAGTTGTTGTGTGATCAACACAGAGCATGTGATCAACAATGGTCAGCAGTTATTGACTGCCAGTTATGTCCCTGGTGCTCTCCCTAGCGTTCTGCAAATATCATATCATGTATTCTCACCTTGTGACAAACCAAGGGTAAGAACTATTACTAACTCCACTTATAGCTCAAGAAAGAAAAGGTATGGGATCCAGGGTTCAAGCATAGGCAACCCGGAGATCTCAGTCTTCCCACTACCCTGAGCAGCCTTCCATGTGGTGGAAGAAAATAACATCAGTTCCAGAACAGCTTCTGATATAACTACATGATCAATTTACTTGGTTTGTCCAGGACCTTTCAGGTTTTGGTAGAAAAAGTCTCACATTCAGAAGACCCTCAGTTCTGGACACATTTGAGTGGCTAGTCACTCTTGACGCCCCTTGGCTCTGTCTTTTTTTAGTTTTCATCTAATAGGATCTTTGGGCTTATAGGGACTCTACACATCATCTGGTGTAGGCTTTATGTCAGGCTTGACCCTCTTCCACTGTGTCTCTGTGATGGGGTTTTCTCATTTCTGCTTTTACTTTTCCAGGGATCAGGAGCTGACATCCTTTCTGAGATTCCCAGCTTGTTGGCATCCCATTTGGACCCTTGGGCCTGCATAGCCCTTACTCTTCACACACTGAGCTTTATCCACACTGAGTGAACCTCCACTTACAGATTTGAGTGGAAGACCACACCATGGGACTAAGGATAGCTTTCTGAGAGGCTGGATGACACTCTCCAGAAGTCTAAGGAAGTCAAGCCCCCGTGGGACAAGTCTTGACTCATAGGAAGTAGGAATCAAACACATCAGCTCTGGCTATTTCCTCCCTCCATGGAATGGGAAGTGACTGCTAATGAGCACAGGGTGGCTTTTTGGGTGATGAAATGTTCTAAAATGTGATTGTATTGATGGCTTCAAACTCTAAAGATACTAAAAACTACTAAGCTGTACACTTTAAGTGGGTGAATTTTATGGTGTGTGAATTATATCTCAATAAAGCTGTTATAATCGAAGCAGTGAGAAATATGTGTTATTTTTAAAGTGCACACATATATAATGAAAGATACATAGAAATATATATATATATATATATATATATATATATATATATATAGTGAAAAGTAAGGGGAAAGAGAACAAATGTGAAAAATGTTAACAATTGTGATGAATATGGATGAAGAACAACCTGTATACATATTAGTTATAGGTGTTTATCATACTATTCTTGTTCTGTTTTTCCAACTTTTCTGTAGGTCTTTGATCTTTCAAAATAAAATATTGGGAAAATAAACTTGCCATCACTGGACTAGGAAGAAAACGCACCCATTTGGGAATTCATCAGTGGCAACTGCCTTTTTAGGACTTTGCAAAGCTGTTAACTCTACTTCTAACTACTTGGGCTCCTACCAAATCAGCACTACCTGTGCTGCCTGTGTCTAGAGCCCACAAAAACTTTAAGCTTTCAATACCTGATCTTCCAGGCATGCTTTCATTGTCTTCATGCTGTCAGCAGTACCTGATTGGCAATTTTCAGGGGTCCGTGAGCTCACTGAGTGAGAAGACATCCCACAGTGCAGACCCCTGGAGTGTTTGCTGACCATACAGATCCCGGGGCTTCAGCCTAGACCCTCCGAATAGAGCCTCTGGCCCAGAAGTCCACATGTTGAACCAGCTCCCGGGAGATTCTTGCACACATTCATATTGAGGAACTCTAGATAAGTAGACTGTGTATGCCTCAGCATGCTTTCCACCTCCATCCGGTTGTTGGTTTTTAGGATTATATAGCAAAGATTCTAGATCAGAAGAGATAGCTATGGATGTGACTGACAGGTGTGCAATCAAGCCGCCCCCTGGAAACAGACACTGCAGATGTCCACAGAAACCCAAACAATGTCACACAGCCACCGGAGCTGACAAGCCACTTGTCAGAAGAGATTTCTCTCAACAATGTCTTCTCGGGAAAGAAGATTTGGGGTTGTCCCTTGAGCTCCAAGGACATGCCTGTGGAACAGCAAGGGGCATCAAGCTGGCAACACTCCTGATTTTGTTCCTGACTTTGGCCAAGAATGGTCCTGGGAGACGCTCATGGGTCACTGCTTGAATCTCCTCTCATGCATCCCCTGCCTGGTGCCTAACCTCAGACGGATGACTCAGCTGCATGAAGCTGTCTGGTGCAGCAGGAAACAGGTCTTGGAGGGGCCCTGAGTAGGCACCTCCACAGAAGGGCTCACTTCTCAACCATCATAGTGCTTTTGAAGGTCAGCCCTATTTTTCAAATTTTTATCAAGGTGCTTCCCTTACATACTTACCTCCAACTGTGAGTTTTATTAGTAACCTGAAATATTATCTGTGATTATCTATAGGCCTTTGACAAGAGTGGGGAAAAGTAACCTCTATTAAATCCTTTGGTTTTAAACATTTAGAAAATGTCTTCCACTCAAAGGCATTTCAAATTCTGTTCCACTGAATTTAAAGATGAATCTTGGCAGATGAGAGACATTTAAGTCCATTTACAAAGTTTTGTTTATTTGCTGTTGAGCTGTATACATTTTTTAACAGCCAAGTAAAACCCCAAACCAATCATCACGATCTAAGCTCACATTTGTGAAATCAGGGAAAGATCTTCCCAGTCTGAATGAGGCCATGCTCCTGGGTTGAAGAAGTTCAGGCGCATCGCTTGAATAATTTTACAAAGTTTATTTGAAGTGAAAGATTTGAAAATGTAAGCAACAAATTCACATGTTTGCTTGACTTCAGCTGACTTATCCCGCTGCCCTGAATCCTGTCAGGTGGTCCAGAGACGTCCTTTCCTCAATGCTCCACCCGGGCAGAGGCTAATGTTGAGTGCTCCAGTAGACAGCTGGTCTTGGAGGGCAGACTTCCAGGGGAGAGGCAGACCTTGGAGTGTATTTCAGTGCCCTGTCCCAGGCTGGGGAGTCACAAGACCAGTTATGGTGGAGCCAGTTCCCTGAGTCCAGGCCATACCAGTGGGAAACAGGAGTCTGGAAACAGAGGAAAGCTTTTTCCTTTTCCCACCTGGCTCCTGAGGGATGGTCAGGAACCTAAAGAATTGGAAAGGGGCAGTTGGGATATTCAAATGAAGTCAAATTTGGGGGAAATTGAATCTAGTCACCCAAGATCTTAGTGAAAAATTGAAAGAAGTTCCCCAAATAAAATCTTTGGGGATGTGTGTGGAATCAACTGCACTAGCTCCCCATCACCTTCTTAACAGAGTCAACTTCATCATGGAAGCCTTCAAGGCTCCTACTGGCCTTCTGAGATTTGCTCCTGCCTCTTGCCTCCTCTCATGACCTGTCCTTAGCTCAGAGTACTTCCTTTGCCTGGAATATTCTGGAAATTTTATCACCCAAACTACATAAGTTCTAAGGCCAACTTAGATGTGACTTCTTCCAAGAAACCTACCATGATTGCTGTATGGAGACACTGTATATTCCTCCTTTGAACTCTCCTAATAAATCACCTCTCTCTCCCCCCTCCCTCTTTCTCTTCCCCTTGAAATTCAAATTTACCTGGGTGCTTACAATTTTAATTTTATTTATTTATTTTTAGAAACAGTGAGAGAGAGAGAGAGAAAGAGCATGGAGGAGGGGCAGAGGGAGAGAGAGAGAGAGAAATCCAAGCAGACTCTTCACTAAGCTCAGAGATGGAGGGCTCGATTTCATGACCCTGAGATCATGACCTGAGCCGAAATCAAAAGTTGGATGTTTAACCAATTGAACTACTCAATTTTTTTTAAATCTGATAACTCCATCAGAGTTTGTCTGTGTCTAGGTTAGGCATTCTCTACTAGAATCATAGATAACATACTATTGAAGAACGCTGCAATAGTTTTGTAGTTAGACAGACCTGGGTTGAAATTCTGACTCTCCTCCTTAGTGGCTGGACTTTGGGTATAATTTCACTTTGTGCCTCAGTGTCTTTTACTGTAAAATGGAGTGTTATGGACTGAATATTGGTGCTCCCCTCCATTTATATGTTGAAGTCCTCACCCTCAACGTGATGATATTAGGAGGTAGGGGTCTTTGGGAGATAATTAGATTTAGATGAGGCCATGAGGATGGACCCCAAAGATGGTATTGGTGATCTTCCCAGAGAGATCAAAGATATAGCTTGCTGTCTGTCTCCCATGTGAGGACACAGCAAGAGGACGACCATCTGCAAGCCAGCTAGTGAGTCCTCACCAGGAACTGAATCATCCAGCACCTTGATCTTGGACTCTCAAGCCTCCAGAGCAATGGGAAACACATGTCTATCATTTACATCACTAAGTCAATGTTATAGCATCCACAGCTGACCAATACAGGGCAATGAAAAGGGTCCTGGTGTCCTGGGGTCATTGTGAGGCTGAAGGACATAGATATGCTTGTGAAGATTTAGACTGTGAAGGCCCACAGCTGATGCTCATCCATGATGGTCATCTCTACCAAGTTGTGATCTCGTTAAAGCACAAACCACAGCTTACTGACTGCTTCCACCTCACAATGCCTGCCAGTGTGCCTTGTTCCTAGTAAACATTCTACTCACAGCTTGCTAAATCAAAGAGTGAATTATTGATTGATGATAAAAGTGAGAAATGATGCCCTCATATGCTCTTCACCACTGAAATTCCACAACTAATCCTAAATTTTTTACTCTAGCCTTAAGCACATCTGGTTTCTGATACTCAAACACAAAAGCTCTCAATGGGGCTTCCTCTCCACTTCTTTTGCAGGAAGTGCTTGCACAGTGAATTACTGAGAATTTGGAAAAGATCAGGAAGGAAGACAGAGATGCATGTTTGGTTTGCTGCTCTGTGTTGAGCCTCTATGTGCTCATTTCTTTTGCATTTATTATTTCACCTCGATCTTGAAAACCTTGTCATTACTCCTGTTTTTCAGATAAAGAAACTGGAGCTTTGAAGGCCAAGCAAGCTATCCAAAGTCACCCAGATAGGAAGTGGCAGGCTAGCATGTGATTACCACTGACTCCCAAGACTTTGATCTGCTCTTAGCATGGGGCCCTGGTCAGTGATCGGTCAGTGCTGACTGCTTGATTAGCTGACCTACAGATTGTAGCAGAGTGGGCCAGGCAGAGATTGGAACAGGACAGAGTTGCTTAAACAAACAGACAGCAAGTTTGGTGAGGTTTAGGATGCCTTCGAAGCAGGGATATGGTAACAGGGTGCAGTCAGTACCATGGACAGCTTCCTACACAGCAAATGTAGACCAGCAGTCTCCTGACGCTGGTGAGGCCAATCCACCGAGATAACTATTTCGAGTGCAATTAAAGAGACTGGTCTGGAAACCCAGCTCCAGACTTCCTGGGGACTGAACTGATCAAGTATCACCCAAGACTGGCAATGTCTCTAGTGAAGAGCAGACAGTGAGTGTGGGGGCTTGGCTGGGCTATTTAGAACATGCAGGCTGGTGGAGATGTTCTCACACACAGGACCCTGGCCTCTTCCTTACTGGGTTCTAACTCCTGTAGGACCCAGACCACCCTTGGTCCAGACATGGATCCCACCTGAGAGCCATTTAGCCAAGATCTTGGTCATATAGTGTCAAATGGTCCTGGGAAATGTTAAATTCTGATGCAAAAGATGGAATGAGTAGCAAGAGTTTTTAAATTCCCCAAACTGTGGCATCTGGCTACAGCTCCTTAAACAGCATCCCCAAGCCTCTCCCTCAAATACCCACAACGTGTGGAACAAGACAACCAGTCACAATAGCACTGAGAACTAAGATTGATGATATTCAAAGGGACGCTACAATCTATCATTCTGTGCAAGGCAGATGGAACTCAAACAGCAAAGCTTACCAGGCTTTCCAAATGGAAAAGCAAATCTCTAACAGTTGTCACATGTCACTCACACACACTCCACAAACATCACACGCCCCACATCACACACACACTCCACTCCACATACACATGACATATGCTACACACATCACACACACACCCACATCATACACATACATCACACACATGTCACACCCCTTCTCATACACCCCCCACACCACACATACCACACACACACCATGCACACACCACACACGTTACACTCACACCATGCTACATGTCACACGCATTGCAGACACACATCACACACATCATGCACACATACATCACACCCCATCACACCGCCCACACCGTGTACCACATACACCACACACACATACAGATCACACACATGCTCTACACACACCAAACACAAAGTGAGGAGGGGCTTTAGAGACTATGTTTAGGTATCACATTTAGGACTACATTTAGGCCTGAGAATGATTACAGAGCAAATTAGTTCAATTTGAAACCCTTAGGCAGCAAGCTGATTTACTACTCAGTGCTAAGCCAGAACTCCAGCTGGAAGCAAGGTTGTCTGCCCCATAATTTCCCTTATAGTCTGAGTTGTGCATCTGGAGTGTGCACACTGTAGTTATATGGGACCAGTTCCTGAGGCCAAGCATGTTTAGACAGACCTAAATATATACAATTACTGGTTTGGGGGATTTTCTCCTGGTTTGGGGGATTTTTCCACTGCATTAACCAGCTCTTCGAATTCCCTCAAGGAAAAGCTTGGGCAAGTGCTCCCTGGAGATGTTGACATGGACAACAATCAAGATGCAAGATGTGCTCTGGCAGGACACTGTGGAGCTGCCAATCCTCAGACCTGGACGTGAGGCTGTGTGTGGGCATCTGCCACATGGCTGGGCTTGCCTCCTTCCCCGGCAGCACATCAGAAACTGTAGGAGACATTCTTGCATGCCTGAAGGGCTTCTGGCATGGGAGGGCGGCTCCGTAGGAGAGGAGAGGCCATGATGGAGGGGAGCGGGAGGCTGGGGGCCTGTGGGAGTGTGTTAGAGCCGCCTTCCCTGCACCTCGCCCTTTGTAGCTGTGGCCAAAAGTTGCATATGGTGTTCAGGCATTGATATTTGGGTGACAGCTAGGGCCTTTGCATGATGGCACATCCATCATCTCAGTAACTGCTACTTTCTGGGAAATAAGTAGGAGATTGCATTCTCACTGTACAGGTGAGGGGTGCAGAGAGGTCTCAAACAGTTGGCGGTCTGAATAAACTGATTAAAGATGGCTTATTCCTCCAGGATAACATGGACAAATGCAGTCCTGCCCATCCATGCTGGTGGTGGACCCTTAGAGAGGGCCTGATAAGGTTAGGAGAGACCCTTCCCCATCCCTCTTGGAACTCTCTGCCTTCTCTCTGATTCCTACCCCATCCCTGTTGAGGAAAGTCAAAACGATTGGTCAAAACCATTGGTCAACAGGCCTGTAGGACCATGGTACTGGGGATCAGAGGCTACTGTGTCAGAATGTAGGCATTTGAAACTTTTCTTTTGTAGCCTCATCTGGAAGCACTTCTTCTCTTAAAATTGTCCCCTTCTGGATTGCTGGTTTCCTCCCAGGCTTCCTTGGGTTGGGAGCAGGTGTTCATCTCTTCCTTGGAAAGACAGGAAGAATCTGGCTGGTGATCCAGAGGAAAAGAACTTAGACCAGCAGAGGGGGCTCTCGCAGCTCTGGTGACTCAGCCCAGCTCCCTAGAGTTGGGGACCAGAGAGGGGCCTCTGCAGACAGTTTCCTCTGCACTCTATGGACAGCAGAGATGCCTGACGTTTCTCATGAGGGTGTATTAGCCTGGGTGCTGAGCCTTTTCTGGGTTTACTATGTAAACCCTTGGGGCCATCCTCTGGTGTGGGGCCTCTGGTAGCCAGGGAGGGTAGGACCCTGGCTCTCCCAGCTCTGCTGCTCACTTGCTCTCATACCAGGCAACTTCAACTCATCAAATAATCTAAGCCTCAGGACTACCTGTGCATCAGATTAATCATTCCTAATTTCAAGATGGGGAAACTGATAGCCAGAGGAGACACATGGGCAGTGTAGGTGGCTGAGCAAAAACTCCACTGGGGTGTGGCTGCCTCCAAAGCTCACATTCCTTTGCCCCAGTCCGCCTGCTCTTCAGCTCAGCGCTCATTTCGCTTCTGCCCCTGGAACCCTGCCTGCTCTTGGCCACTAGTGAGGTCTCTCAGATGCAGGTGGGCACCCACTGTGGCTGGTAAATGCCACTCCTGAACAGTAGCCCCTGGGATTCTCCTGCCCCACTCTGTGCGGAGCTTGGCATGTGAACTGTCCCAGCCAGCTTCCTTATCAATAAATACTCCAATCATTAAATACACAATTAAATATGATAATGCACATAAAGCACTTACTCCAGCATCCGATATGTAGTAGGCACTCAATGCCCTCTGCTGCTGGTACAGTGGCCAGTATGCTAGGGCTGCTGTTATTGGAAGCCCTATGGATCCAGCCTGCCCTGGCCTTGCCAGCCAGATGCAGACACCAGAAAGCTCATTAGTACATCTATAAGACATTTTTACTGAGCTGGACAGCTTGGTGATGTGAAGAAATCACATCCCAGAAATCATAGCTTCTAGCTAACCTGTACGCTATAAAGGTTTAAAAGGGTTAAAAAAAAAAAAGAGGGAGAGGTGGGGGGAAATGTCTATTTTTGTGCCTCAAGACAGACAGCCTTAGCAAAGTAACAGGTCCTCTTTAAAGTGCTCTTTGAAAATAAGTTTCCTATTTTAGCTTAATGACATTCCAGACTGAGCCAAATGATTAAATATTGAAACAGGACTGGCGATCTTGAGTTTCATCCGGTTGATCAATCTGAGATGAAGCAGCAGAAGAAAATGCAAATGTCAAATTACCAAATCCGAGTGAGTGCCGAGCCTTTGTAAAATGTCACAGGAGATACCCGGGACATTTGAATATTATTTTGGCCCAAAAGGTAAGACGCAGAAGGGAACGATCGGGGCTCACCACCCCCCCACCCAGTTAAGCCCGGGAGGTTGGCGCCACTGAGAAAGGTCACCCAGCTAACTAAAAACCTATGCTGTGTAGGATCACAGCTGCAGTGACCAAAGCAAGAGCAACAGACACCACTTTTGCCTGGGCTTCTCATGGGAACCTGGAGCCAGTACCAGAAGGTATCAGAAGACTCTGGGCCTATAGGAGAGGAACCCACCACGGGGATTCCCAGCTGGCCTCTGGGGCTTGGGCCCTAGACCCAATTGCTTTAGGACTTGGGGTTGACAGACTAGGAAAGCTGGGATAACACCGTCCCCATACCCCACAACTAACAATACTGTGGTAATTGTTCACAGACAAGAGATTAAAAAACCCTGAGTGTCCGTGGAGCTAGAGGGTCCACTTAAAGAAATCACTGCACATCTTTTCAATAGAATCTCTTGCAAGGAGATGAGAGATTTTTGATTTTTTTCCCCGCTGAACACCCTTTTGTATTGTTCACATTTTTTTAAGCACGTGTGTATATCATTAGAAAATACTGAAATAAAAAATAATAAAGACTCACAAACAAATCAAAAACAGTTGAACAAGGTCAAGAATTGCTCTAAAACCTGTCTTCACCCTGCCCTTGCCCTGGCCAGTGTCTCACATCAAAACAACCATGTTATGTGGAGAGAGAGTTGAATCCAAATAAGAATCATGGCTTAAGAATCATGTTATTCAAACTGTGAAAATAACTTGCCAAACTAGTTGTCCCAGCAGCCCCATTTGGATGTAACTTTTTATGGACCTGGGTATCATCTTTTCAAAATCAAGTCATATTCTTACTTAAATCCCTCCCACACTGTCCCTTCCCCTGGCAGCAGCTTTAGAACCTCCTACTCAGCAGATAAGTCCTTCTATGATTTGACCCTTGATAGGGTTCTTCACTCTCTCTTGTCATTTCCTGCTGGCCACCCCCACCAGTACCCAGCACCCTGCTCAGCCAACAAATATTTGTTAGATGAATGAATGAATGAATGAATGAATAGAATGATCTTAGAATATATAAATGATCTTCGTCCAGTCACCTAGAATAAGTACTCTATTCTTTACAAGAGCCATACTTTGCACACTTTCAAGACTTTGCACTGGCTGTTTCTTCTACTTAGGATTCCTCTTCAGGCCCTTCCTTCTCCACTCAACAAATCCTAATTCATCTTTTTGAGCCCCATTCCTGCTGCCTGCTGTGACTTTCCCTTTTCTTTCCATGTAGTTCCAGGCTGCACTGAGCACACAGCTGAGACAAGAGGGATTGTGGACTATGTGCTTATAGCACCTCAGAAATTTGTGGCTTCACATGATAGGGTCACCCTCTGCCTGCCCTCCTCAACTCACCCTGTGCATGCCACCTGTTTAAACCACTGGTTGGTTAACCAAAGACTCTGGCAGTGAGATACCGGGGCTTTTTCTGACTTCTCCCAATATAGAAAAAAAGAAGCATTTATATTAAAATTTGATCAAGGAGCACACAGCCAGGGTGCCCACTGGAGCCACAAGGTGTCATTTTCTGTGCAGGTAGATATGAAGTGAGTTCTCAGGCATCGACAGGAGGAGAATGGTTAGTTTGGACTGGCAGGGTTGTATCCTGCTTAAATCCATGTAGCTGCACAGAGGACTCATAGCCACAGTTTGGTGACCTTGAATTTCCTATCCCTTACTTCTCAGCTAGCTGTCCTGCTGGGAATGAGAAAAGACAAATTTGACACTGCTCAACTTATAGGAATGAAAATCTTTGACATGGAGGAGAAAAAACAGGAGACAGCACTTCTAATTTGGCTGAGAAATGAGGGAATTCAACACATGGGAGATCATGTGTTAGTGACATGTTTGGGCTGGTTTAGATGCTGGTCACTTTCTCTGGGCTCCCAAACCAGGCATTATTCTCTTTTCTTTGCTTCTTGGCAAAATGACAAGATGGAGCTGAGGAGCAAGTCCAAAAAGAAATGGCACGTCTTGGATAAAAGAGGCCGAGGGGGTGGTTGGTGAGACAGTGGAGCCCAGTGGTGCCTGTGTTAACCCAGTGGTCAGAGGTAGACTGGAAGGGAAGATGTCTTTCAAAACTTTTTCTTTCAAAGTAATTGCAGATTTATGGGAAATTGCAAAAAATCTATAATGAGATCCCAGGTTCCCTTCCACTTCCCCCAATGCTGATATCTTATACATGATCACACAATAGCACAGACGGGGAACTGACACTGGTGCAGCCCACAGAGCTGGGTCCCACCCATTTTACAAGCACTCATTGTCATGTGTATGTGTGTGCAGTTCTGTGAAATTGTATCTCACAATTGGATTTGTGTAACCACGGTCACAATCAAGATACAGAATTCTTCATGACCACAAGACTTCCAGCAGTCACACCTTTACAACCATTCCCACTCTCTTCCCTAACTCCCAGCAATGCACTAACCAGTTCTCCACATTTATAATTTTGCTATTTTGAGAAAGTGATATGAATGCAATCATACAGGAGATAGCTGACTTGAGATTGGCTATTTTCACTCAGCATGAGCAGGAATGGAATATTTTTTACAAAAACCAACGCTCCATACCAATGAACACAAATAGGACTCTTCAAGCCTCACAATGTGGCTGTTTGATTTATGGAAAACCTTCAGTAGGGAAGGCGAGCCAACCTACAGGCCAACCCACCCTTGGTTGGAGTGGTTGGATGGGGAATGATGATGGTGAAGTTGGTGAGGGTGATGAGGAAGGCACTGGTGACAAGGACAATGATGATAGAGGTGACTGGAGCAAGTATTGAAAATGGACAAGGTAATGATGGTGGACAAGGGTCACAGCAGCAACAGCTATGCTGACAATGATCCCAATGCAGATGACAGTGTGAATGACCACACAAAAGGAAGAACAAGGATGCAGCTGACAGCGGTGATGCCAACAGGACTGATAATGGTGGTGATGACGCAGATTTTAGGGTGTATAAGACATCGCAATTTACATTGCTATATCTTCTCAACAACGTGATAAGCCAGTGACAGTAATCTCATTGCAAGTGAGGACATTGAGTGAAGAATAAGAGAGTTGTTCCAGGCTTGTAAGTGATAAAATGAGGTCTTTGCTATTTTCTGACTCCAAATCCTGGGTTCTGTTTCCTGCATCTTTTGAGTCTTGCATTTCTACAATCACTAAAAAGGAACATGAGCCCTGTCATCATACAGAATATCTTACTTCTCCTGAGTCTTATTATAACCATTTTTGGTAAGCAGGAAAGCTATCCATGGAACACATAGGTTAACATGACAGCCAAAGGAGAGTGAACTCTTGGTCATTCCTGGGAAACCACTTTAACCCGTTTAGATTTCTTCCAGTCTATGTCCTTCTGCCTGTGAGAACCACAGGACTATAACCAAATGTCTGCTTTGATGGTAATTGACACACCATACAAGGGTAGGCTTGGGGGCAGCTGGGATTCTTCTCTGTCTCCAAAAGGAATCATGGTTTAGCTCCACCTCTGCCAGCTTTTCACCCAACTCCAAGCCCTTGCTTCCTTGAAATCTATAGAAGACAGCTAATATCATGTCTGCTTGGAGACCAAGAGGAAAGCACTGTCACTGTCACAGGAAAGTACTTCAGGGTAACCCAAAATTTACCCTGAAGCCACATGGGTTCACACACACACACACACACACACACCCTAGTTGTGCTGCCAGCTTTGGCCAGCAGAAAGAAGAAATAGTCGAGCGACTAGGTGGTTAGTTTCCACAGCAAAGTGATCCAGGAAGAGGAGGAGTGGTTGGAGGCCAAGGGGCCTCCAGCCACGAGTATAGCTGTAGAAGGAAACAGGGTGGGCATGACTGTGAAGTCCAGCACACCAAATGGTTTTTAAAGCAGGTTCAGAGCATATCTGCCGTGTTGGTCTCATCCCTTCCATTTTCCATTTTTAGTTCTGGGTCTGGAGGCTGCCTCATTACTTATTAATGCAGCCAAGTAGAGTTCGGTTGTTTGAATTGTCTGTGTCCTCAAAATCCAGTAGAGAGGAGACGGGTGACCAGCAATGGAAATGAAATATGGCCAGAGGCAGATGGTACAGAAAATGAAGTCTGTCTGCCACTCTGCTGGCCCTCAGGGGTGGCAGTGATGGGGAGTCAACTGGGCCACCCAGCAGGTGAGGGGGAGCTCTTGGTGGCAGCCTCGTGAGATAAGCAGGAAACCCATTTGGGAAAATCCACCTGCTTGTCCCTCAGCTACCTCTCCTGGCTAGAGACAGGATATTATTTCATCTGTAAATATGTTAGCATGTACCAAAGTTAGGAACCTACCATCCTACCAAAGTTAGGAACTCCTTCCCACCTGCCCCCCACAACTATTATGTCCTAATCAGTGCATATGCCAGGGCCTCACAATCTATTCATGGTCCTGAGCTCATCCAAGGTGGGAGGAGCTGCTTGTCAGAACTGGATTTCAGGGGTCCACAGGGGTGTTTCAAATCTTAGGGCATATTCATGAACAAGCATTTACAATAGTCCCATTATCATCAAATATCCCATCAAAATTTACATTTCTTCACTTGTCATGAATTTTAAAAATTTTTACCAACTTGACTTGAGCTCCAAATAAGTTCTGCACATCACAATTGGTAGGTGGCTCCTCCATCTGGCTTTCCTCCTTGCGAGTACTTTATTGAAGAACTCATCCATGTAATTTTCCTAGAGAGTTTCCCATTATCTGGGTTTTGCTAATCGAATCCCTGTGGATTCAGAAACTTGTTTATTTTTCTGTTAAATTGGTAGTTATAACTAGAGTTTTTTTTGTCAGGTCCTGGTTTGGTGGGTTTTTTTGGCAAGACTGCTTCACCAGGAGTATTGTGTGCTTCTCTTAGAAACTGTATAATGGTGGTTTCCTCACTTGTTGTGATGTTAGCATCACCGAGAATCATTTGTTCTAGTTTGAAAGGAAAAGTTCGTGAAAGACATGAGAAGTAGAAGGAAAGGTATTTCAAGCAAAGGTTGGAAGGCAAAGTGCATGGCCTGCCAGGTAGGGCAGGAAGATCAGCCTGGTTAGGGCAAAAAACACAAGGCAAGGGGGGAGCTCCAAGGACCTGGCCCAAAAGGCTCCAGAACCTGGACTTCATCTTGCCAGGATGAGGGAGGAGATGAGTGGCCGTGAGTGTTGTCCCAGTGCAGAAAGAGACTGGTTCAGTCAGCTCTGCTCTTTAGGCAGCAGTGGGTCATCCCGGTCCTGCTGTGCCCGCCTGGACCAACCTCTTGATGGCAAGAGGCAGGACCATCTTCTTACTAGGCCAGAGCAGTTCCTCAATAGAACCCAATCCTCTCAAAAACACCTTGCATCTTTGAGTCTACATTTATGCCATACCAAAATACCACAGGCCGGGTAGCTTAACAATAACAAACTTATTCTCTCAGAGTTCTAAAAGCTAGAGGGGCAAAAGCAAAGTGACAGCTGGGTCATACTCCTTAGGAGCTTCTAGAGGAGGATCCATTCCTTCCTCTTTCAGCCTCCAATAGTCCCAGGCATCCCTTGGCTTGTGGCAGCATCACCCTAATCTCTGCCTCTGCCTCCACATGGCCACTGCTGACTGAGAAGAAGAGGCTGTAAAGCAACCAGTAGCAATTGGGTTCCATCCAGGAACCTCCCTAGGCTAGTAAGAAGATGGTCCTGTCTCCTGCCATCCAGATGTTGCAGTCTGGGAGCCATAGAGTGGACAGAAATTAAAATTGTGCTCTGAATTGCAAGTGGGGAAGTGCAGGATTATAAAGGCAAAACCCCAAAAGGTTACATAACTTGTTTTGAAGGAATTCTGACTGGTGCTGGCATAGTTTAACTGACTTTAGTGGGGCATGGTTGGCTATTTAGCAAACAAATGCTGCATTATCTTGGTGTCAGACCCAAGCAGAGGGATGTGTGCCAGGAGATGGGTGAGGGCCACATTGGAGGAGCAGATGAGGTCAGGTTGCAATTGAGAAGTCAAAAGTCCATGGTGCTCCCCGAATCAAAACTGGAGACGTGCATAGGATTGAGTCCTCATTGTCCTCCCAGCCCTTGTTCTGAGAGACTCTTCCCAATGCCGACTTAGCTTCTGGAATCCCCATGTGTCTCTGTGTCTTCACATGGTCTTCTTTTCCCTGTATTTGTGTTCAGTGCCTCCCTGTGACTCTTCTCTTCTTGTAGGGACACCGGTCACATTGGATTCAGATCTCTCCTACTCCAGTATGACTTTAGATCTGGTAAGATGGGATTTGCAAGTGAGGTCACATTCGCAGGCACCAGGGGTCAGGATTTCAATTATTTATTTATTTATTTATTTTACTTATTTATGATAGTCACAGAGAGAGAGAGAGAGAGGCAGAGACACAGGCAGAGGGAGAAGCAGGCTCCATGCATTGGGAGCCTGATGTGGGATTCTATCCCGGGTCTCCAGGATTGCACCCTGGGCCAAAGGCAGGCGCCAAACCACTGCACCACCCAGGGATCCTCAGGATTTCAATATATCCTTCTGGTGGACACAATTCAACCTTCATAGCATCTTCAAAGCATACTGTGAATGTCCTCAGCAGTGACAAGTACTTTTTTTTTTTTTTCCAAAAAGGTGATTTTGGAATGATGGATGTGCCCCCAAGCACTTAAGCCACCAGCATTATTTCTTCTTTGGACACCATCCCACAAATCATGCAGGATTCAGGCTGCCTAAATGTGGCCAAGCCACATTCTAGCAGAGACGGTCCCGTGGTACTGGGCGGGCAGGTGGGGAGGCGAGCGGTCCAGTGGCATACAAACCAAGCTGATGTTAACTTGGGCCTGAGACACATTTATAAAAGACAGAAAACCAAGAGAGTCCACTACAGTTCCAGAAAGACAGCTGTTTGCATATAATTAGATTCTTACCAAAATACACAGCGAAGAAGCTAAATGAGCTTTGCTGACAGTTGGGTGTAGGAGAGCGTGCGAAGTCGTGGTGGGCACGGCGCAGGGCCAGCAGCCTGGCTGACCACTAACCGGCAGCCTGGAATCTAGAGAGCCCCTTGCCCCTGAGGTCTCAGGCCTCCCAGAGTGGCGGGGGTGGGGGGTTTCAACTGGGCAGCTGGAAAGGCTTGCCTCGAGCCAAACAGGAGACTGGAGCCCCTTTTAAACACATCATGACTACTGTGAAGGACGAAATATGATGTCCCTAAATGTCAAGTCAGGAATGTAGAGAGGGAAAGATTGCAGACCCTTGAGCCCCAGAGCCCCCTGAGCTGATACCCAGTGTTGTCATGTGCTTCCAGGCTCCACCCTCAAGCTGCTGAGCCCGCTGTCCACTCTCCCCACCCCGGAATTTTCTCACCTCCTGTGTCTCTCCAGGGGAGTCCTTCCTACTCTGAACTCACCGCTACCACCAACCTGGGCTGTCTGAATGCACATGACAGGGGCCCAGCCCACCCAGGCTATGAGGGCTGCACACCCAGAGCTGATACCAGGGCTCTCAAAGGTGTTTCAAACACTTGGGGGCACATACACACACACACACACACACACACACACGAGCATACACACAAATATCTACAAACCTGCCAGTTGGCCATTTTAAGTTCCTGGGAACTTCCATCCACCCAGGACGCATGGGCTGTTTTAACCAGGGAGCAATCCTGGTATCTGTCCACAGAGATCCTGAGATGATGCCCTAGCAAAATCCGACAGAGTCCGGTTGCCCGATTTCCCTAATTCCCATGCTTTTTTCCGCACAACCTCCCTACTCCTCCTGCACACATTCCCTCGTTCAGTCAGCGCATATTTACTGTTCTCCTGGTGTATTGCACTCACTCTGCTGTGAGTGTAAGATCTCACTTAATCCCGTCAGTAATTTTAGCAATAGCAAGAGGTAACATGTATTAACTAACAATGGCTCAGTCTTGGCCCCTGTGTACTCTACTAAATGTTTTATAGAATATTTCTTTTTTTCATAGACCTCATTTTTTTTAGAGCAGTTGTAAGTTCTTAGCAAAACTGAAAGGTTCAGAGACTTCCCATATATCCCCTGCCCCCAGCCAGCCTCCCCTACTGTCTGCATCCCCTACCAGAGGGTTATAATTGATAAAGCCACACTGGTACATCATAATATCCCAAATCGCCCTTTGGAGTGGGGGATATGGTCTCATTCCCCAGATGGGAGCACTCACGTTCAACAATGCCTGGAGCAGAGGCTATAGCCATGTATCTCTGGCTGGACAGACTGGGCCTCTCTCTGATGCACTACATTGTCCTGTGAGCTAGATATAGTCCCCAGTATGTAGAAAGGGGGATGATGCTCAGTGTTCATTATCACCCAGCAAGTGAGTGACCGAGCTGGATTCTAATCCAATCTTGCTGGGCCACAAAGCTCTCTCTTGATCCCAGCTTGCTGTCCCCTCTACCGATCTGCAGGCAGCAGGGAACTAAGATCCTGACCTCGGGGCATGTTGGCAGAGCTCAGAGGTGTCCTCCAGTTTGGGGTTAATCTCTCAGTCCTAAACTGGGGTTTCTCAGCTGTGGTGCAGTTGATATTTAGGGCTAGAAGCTTCTTTGCTGTCAGGGTTTCTGTGCATCATAAGCAGTATCCCTGTCCTCTGCCCACTAGACACCAATACCCCTTCCCAATTTGTGATAACCAAAAAACCTTCTGGGGGGACAAAATCACCCCATGTTGAGAACCACTGTCCCAAACTGAGGAATCTACTTTGTTGTCCTGATGCCTAGCTCCCAGGAAAGAGGACACGAAGGGCATTGATTGGCCCTAACCCAGGGCTCTCATATCTTAATGTAAACATACATCACCCAAGGATTTAACTAAAATGCAGGTTTTCACTCAGTGGTTTAGGGGTGAGACCTGAGATTCTGCATATCTCACCTGCTCCCAGGCGATGCTGAGTCTGCTGGCCCAGGCACCACACCTGGAGTGCAAGGACCTTAGTTACAACTAAGCAAATCACTAAAACAAGGCTACCTAACCTCTCTGATTGGGACCATGCAGGAGATGGAGCCACGGCAGATGCCAGGCTATGTGCCAAGCTCTCAGTTGCAGAGGGGGCAAAGGTTGGGCACCCAAGGAGCTGTTGGGGATTCTGGGATTTTGGGTTCTGCTCCTGACCTGTCAAGAGAGCTCATGGGAGTCACTCACTCACTCTAGGGCCATATTGCCCTTGCCTGAAACCCCAAACGCCTTCTGCCCATCCCTCAGCAGTCTGGTCACTCAAGTTCATGCACTTCTTTCCTGGGACTGCGTGCAGCATAGGAGCTAGAACCGCTTCTGTTTCCTTCCGAGGTTCAGAGGAGGCCCTCAAGGAATGTTTGTTGTATGGATGAAGAAAGAGCCTGCTCCAGGAAGGGGGGCTGTCAATGTGTGTCTACATTTCTAAAACTTCAGCTGACCTGATTGACTGGCCTGCTAAACAAGACAGTAGCAGACTTCTTGAAGCTGCTTTTGGAGTCTCAAGTAGGAACGAGCTGAACCCTTAAGCTCCATGTGTGACCAGCCTCAACAGAAATCTGCCCTTTACACAGCCCTTTTATTCCTCCTCAAGAACTTTGCTTTGCTGTTCACTTGTTTATTTTTAAAAAAAGATTTATGTATTATTTTGCGAGAGAAAGAGAGAGAGATGGTGTAAGCAGTGGAAGGGGCAAAGGGAGAGAATATCCATCCAAGCCGACTCCTGCTGAGCACAGAACCGGACCTGGGGCTCCATTCCATGAACCATGAAATCAGAACCTGAGCCAAAATCAAGAGTTAGATGCTCAACCAACTGAGCCACCCGGCACCGCTCATTTGTTTGTTTTAATGTAACAGCAAAAGAAAGAAAACAAACACACAGACTGCCCCCAAGGAACCAGTTTCAGGGAAGAGGAAAGGCCAGGAGGCCCACTCTCCCTGGAGCTCCCAGGGATACCAAACATCCCTTAGTTCCCTTTGCCTCTTCATCCACATGGGTTGCAAATATCCTAAGGACAGGGGCCACAGCAAAGAGACTCTACATTGAAACACGCAGGGAGCTTGCTTGGGGTGCTGGGGACCCAGTGTATCAGAGCCCCAGAGGCAGGCGGGGACATGACCATCCAGAGCCTCCCAGGCAGAAGGGACGGCAGCCTGCCAAAGCATCTCACCTTCCTTTTCCTTTTGCTTATTTCAGAGAAGTAGAAAAAATACTTCCTAAACAGATTTTTGGTGTAAAAAGAGCAAATGGTACAAATATAGGGAAGTCTCCGTTGAGGATTTTCCAAATGTCCTCTCCTCCAAGATGTTTTTCCTTCTTTGGGTTGCCCCTGTTGCTCTCGTCTCTCATTCCAATTTTATTTCAGATTTTAGAGGGGCAGAGTGTTCCATTTACAGGAGAAAGTGAAGGAGGTGGGGGGGGGCGGTTTCTCCAGTTCTGTATGCTCTCTCCCTCTTCTCCCTGCCGCTTCCCACCTCTCTCACCCTGTATCCCCTTCTCTGTCTCGGTCCCATTAAACTTTCTCCCAGGAAAAAACACAGTGCAGTGGGGTATCGCTTTTGTCATCTACATACATTGTATAAATACACAGAAGGGGTTTGGACGACATTTGTGACAGTTTAACAATAGGGGTCTCTGGGTACACCTGGGGGAGTCTTGTTTTCTTCTTGATTGTGTAGTTGAATTTTCTCTGCTAAGGAAGATGGATTATGTATATAATTAAGATATTATTGAAATACTTTAAAAATTAAAACGTGCGCCTCCTTTTGACTTTGCCCACTGAGATAAAGTCCTCCAAAAGCCAGCATTTGGGGAATGTGTCAACCTGTTGGTCAGTGCCTGGATGACTTTGGTGTCATATGCCAGGCACAGTGGGGATGACAGGATCTGAAGGGGTTGAGGGCATAAGGCAGATTCCCATCCTCCAGTTGGGGTGATAGGAGTAAGGGAGGTGAACCACAACGCTCTGCTGCATGGGGCTGACGAACGGTCAGCACATTCACAGGCAGAAGGGGAGGCTGTTGGAGGAGCCACAGACTCCGCACCTGCAGCCCTGACCTCTGGCTCCCCATGTCCAGCTCTGCCTTAACCCCTGGCCAGCACAGTGGCCTTTGTGGTTTTCTCATCTACAAAATGGGTGAGTACACACAGTGAGAGCTACATCTCACCCAGCTCTTGTAAGAATCCAATGAGTACCCAGTGCGAGAGGAATTGGAAAAATTAAAAACTTACTCCACAGCTGTAAGAAAGTATTATTATTGTATTATTATTTTTATATGACAGTGATGCAAGCAGGTAGTAAGAGCAAACAGACTCAAAGTGTAGGCTTTCGGGAGAGGCGAATGATATTTTCAGTTCCAACTTCAGTACTTCTTAGCTCTGTCACCGTGTACATTTAAGCAACTCTTCCGTAACTCAGTTTCTCATTGGCAAAATTGAATTTCTTTTTTATTAGGATGAGATTCATACTGCATATTTTAAAAATCAATTTTACTGAAGTGCAAATTATGTAAAACAAATGCATCCTCTTGAAGTATAAAGTTCAGGGATGCCTGGGTGGCTCAGTGGTTGAGTATCTGCCTTTGGCTCAGGTCATGATCCTAGGGTCCTTGGATCGAGTCCTACATGAGACTCCCCACAGGGAGCCTGCTTCTCTCTCTGCCTAAGTCTCTGCCTCTCTCTGTGGTCTCTCATGAATAAATAAATAAAACCTTTTGAAAAAAATTGGGGGTTGTATTTTATTATTAAGTTATAAGCATTGTGGATACAAGAATTTTATTATAAAAATGTACTCAATATGTGGCTTGTTTTATTCATTTTCTTAAAGATATTTCTGGAAAGAGTTTTTAATTTTGATGAAGTCTACGCCTCCACTTAATTTTTAACAGTTTGTGTTTTTTTGTGTGCGTTTTGTTTCAGAAATGTTTGCCTACTCCAAGGTGGTAGATATTTTATCTTTTTTTTTTTTTGTAGGAGGTGTAATGTGGTTGCTATTAAATCTAGGTCAAGTTATCTATTTTAAGTTTAATCTTTGCGTGGCATGAGGTAAAAGTGAAAGTTCATTTTCTCCACACAATATATTGAAAAGATGATCTCTTCCTCATGAAAAACCCTGCAAACTTTGTCAGACCTCAACTGATCACATATATGTAGATGTATTTCAGGAATCTTTATTCTATTTGAGCTTATGTCAATATCACAGTATCTTGATTATTTGATTACTGAAGTTTTATTCTGAGTCTAGAAATCAGGTAGTTTTATGACTTTGTTCTTTCTTCTAAATACACCTTGGCTATTCTAGGTCCTTCACTTTCCCAAAAAGCTGGAATTCCTTCAGTGTTTAAAAATATCATCAGTAAAGACATCTGGACCTAGAGTTCCCTCTGCAGAGAGATTTTTAATTATAAATTCAAATTCTTTAGTAGTTATTAATTTATATTGTTGCTATCTACAAAAATGTGGCTCAGATTTTGGCTAAGGTTAGCATCTAAAGATTAATTTTTGGAGAATTTATGAGTTAACAATATTGAGCTGCTGATCCACAAACATGATCTATTTCTCCACTTTTTTTAGGTTATTTACTTAGGCTATTTGTTTAGATTATTTGCCTCATTTGTCTCATTGATGTTTTATAGATTTTAATGTACAGGTCATGCACATATTGTCTTAAATTTATCCCAAAGTATTTTATATTTTTTGAGGCTAATAATACCATGTAAGTAGTATTTAAATTATTAAACTCCAGCTGTTAGTTGCTAGTATATAGAATACTA
The DNA here is from genome assembly GCF_905146905.1 of Nyctereutes procyonoides. Lineage (NCBI taxonomy): Eukaryota > Metazoa > Chordata > Mammalia > Carnivora > Canidae > Nyctereutes > Nyctereutes procyonoides. Next base: position 25,592,039 of record NW_026575133.1, read on the forward strand.
CTTCATTGCTAGTATAAAAAATTTAATTTTTTAAATATTGACTTGTATTTTGCAGCTGTTCTAAACTCAGTTGTGAGTTATAGTAATTTTTTTCTATAGATAAAATGTGTAGCTTTTCTATAGGTAAAAGTTTTATATAAATATGATCATATAAAAAACATGATCATATCATTGATAAATGAAGGCAGTTTTACTTCCTCATTTCCAAGTGAATTTAAACCTTTTTTTCTTGCCCTATTGCACTAGCTAGGGCCACTAGTGCAATGTTGAATGAACAGTGTGAGAACATACATTCTTGTCTTGTTCCCAAACTTAGAAACCATTTAGTTCTTCACCATAGATGTGATGTTAACTAGATTTTAAAAAAAGAAGTTATCAGGTTAAGTAAATCCTCTTCTATTCCTAGTTTTCTATGAGGTTTTTTTTAAATCACAAATAGATGTTGTATTTTCACAAATGATTTTTTTGAGCATCTATTGTGAAAATCATATTGTTTTCATTTTTCAGTTTGTTAACACAGTGAATTACATTGACTTCCAAATGTTCGCTTAACCTTGCTTCCTTGGATAAACTCCGCTTAGTCATTATGTACTGTCTATCTTTATATATTTCTGGATTCGACTTGCTAATATTGGTCAAAAACTTTAGTGCCTGAGGGATACATGGCAGATACTAGTCTATTGTATCCTTGTAATATTTTTGTTTCTCCTTTGACATCAAGCCTTTATCTGTCAATCTGGGATGTGTTCCCTACACTCTATTTTCTGAAAAGTTTGTGTGGAGTTGACACTATTTCTTTCTGAATTGTTCAAAGATCATTAGTGAAGATATCTGCAATTGGAATTTCCTTTGTGAAAAGATTTTAAATTGTAAATTTAACTTAATCAATAGATACTGACTCTTTCAGATTTTCCAGCTCTTCTTGAATCTATTTTGGTACTTTCTGTCTTTTAAAGAATGTATCCATATCATTTATGTTATCAAAACATTGGCATAAAGCTGTTTAAAAATTCCCTTATGAGCCAATGGTGTCTATAATATCTGTAGTGATGTCCACTTTTCACTTTCTGATTCTGGAAATCTGGCATTCTCTCTTTTCATTCTGATCAGTCTAATCTGAGTTTTATCAATCCTCAATTAAAAAAAAAGACTATCTTAGGTTTTATCGCCATTCCTAGTTTGTTTTCTATTGAATTCTCTTAACTTTGTTTCCTTCCTCTGACTTACTTTGGGTTTACTTTGTTGTCATTTCAGAACCCTAGATTATTAATTTCAGACATTTTTTCTTTGCTATTATATATATTTAATGCTATAATTGTCCCCATAAACACTGCTTTTGTTAAATCTCATATTTTTTATATTTTTACTCTTCTTCACATTCAAAATATTTACTAATTCCTCTTGTCATGTATTCTTTACTCCATAGGTTATTTTAAAATGTGTTGGTTAACTTCCAAATTTTTAGCAAATTTCCACCAGGAAATATTATAAAATAATACTAAATATAATACTAAACAAAATAATTAATGATGAAAAACAGAGCATGAGAGACATGTTCTAACATACATGTAATTAGAATCCCGGAAGGCAGGGAGAAAATGAGGTAGAAGTGATATTTGAAGAAAAGATGTCTGAGACTAGCCCCAAACTGATGGAAGACATTAATCTACAGTCTCAAGAAGGTTGCCAAAGCCCAGACAGAATAAGGACAAAGAAAGACTCACTTAAGCACATCACGGCCTAACTGCTGAGAAATTAGGACAAAAAGAAAATATCAGAAACAGCTAGAGAAAAAAAGACCCATTACTTTCAAAGAGGGAAAAGAAAAATAACAGTAATGACTGACTCCCCAGCAGGAAACAGAAGGCCAGAAGGCAACAAAAATAGTATCTTGAACATGTTGGAAAAGACAAAATAAAAACTAGCCATGGAGAATTTTATACCCAGTGAAACATCTTTCAAACAGAAGTGGGAGATAGGATGTTTCAAGTTCTAACAAAATGAGCTCAGCTGGAAGTGCAATACTGCAGGAAGGGACTGGAAACAGCAGAACTGGAGACTAATTATAGGTTATTTCCACATGAGCTGCACAAAGGCAATTGTGAATGGATTGCAGGTGCTGTTACTGTAGCTCAGTGCCTCATTTAATCCATAATGGACCAATATTGCTGGCAAAACATTTGCTGCAGAAGAGTAGTCATGATTATTTTGTAATAATACTGAAGAACATCATTGCCATTTTCAGAGGACTGTGAGACTTGATCTGCTTATATGGTTCAGTTATGTTTCATGACAATATCACTATTTGTGGGGGATTTATTTAAGGACTGTTCTAGGCATGGGGAATATCTAAGTAATATTAAATGCTTTCATGTAAGTGCGAGACATTTACCTCACGTTTTGCCATTTGTACAAAGAACTTTTGGAGTGGCATGTTTTAAATGAAAATGGACAAAATTAGTGCAGATAAAAGTTGAAAATGTATCTGTAGACTAGTATTGTTTGGCTCATTTTGGTTTTGTTTTTAGTTTTTAAAAAAATGCTTAGGAAAGCAAATCTGTGTACTACTTTTACATTTTAAACTTCAAATTCCTAGAAGTTACTTTTAAAATCAGAATATTTACTTTTGAATATTCATTTCCTCCATAAAAAATCCATGGTATTTTGTATGGTGTAGTTTTGACTTTTACTGTGATTTTCTACTCTCATTTCCTATAAAATCTCAGATTCATATGTTTTTAAAACCGTTGAGCATTGGTTAAGTTTGAACTTTATATTGTAGCTGGTGTGAATGTAATACTGACCTTCGGAGGTGGGTCAATACATTCAACTGAATTTTTAAAAACCAAAAATTACATTTCTCTAAAGATGTTTGAGGAAAGATAAATTACTTACATCTTCAAAATATTGAGGCATTTAAATTTATTCATAATTCTGTTTTCATAATTCAAAATATCTTCATTGTAGTAGATGCTCACATAATCAGAATTGCTATTTTGCCTTTAATAAATACAAACCTGAAATGTGCAGAAATGCTTGATTTTGATTTTTTTACTCTCCCCCAAATTAGAAAAAGTAGAAAAGATACTCTTGTTAATGGCACTGATAATGAAACTTACATAGTTTCATAATTTTTTATTTAAATGTTCTATATTGCTCTATAATGTGGATTTTTACGTGTTCGTAGGAATTAAAACTTAATTGTTCCCATATTCCTCTCTATCTCTAGGTGCTTTTTTAAAACTCACCATTATTTTAAAGAGATGGACTTTTTTTCCCTAAAGTTGCTTCTCCTGGATAAAGAAAAATCACTCTAGAAAACCAGTGTGTAGCCAAACTGCTTATATAAACTAAATGGAAAAATATATATAAGGCTTTCCCTCCATATCATTAGAGTGTTGTGACTGAGTGGAATGATTTAATGAGATTTCTATGTTTTCTTTTTAACTATTAAGGAATCTTTAGTGGGAAATAAAACATAGGTTGCCAAAAAAAGGTGAAAGTAATAAGGAAAGAAGAAATATATATATTTACCAGGCAAATACTTATAAAAAGAGAGCTGGAGTAGCTGTATTAAGTTTTAAACAAAATTAACTTTAAGACCAAAAAAAAAGGCATTAAGGATAAAGAAGGTCAATGCATAACAGCAAAAGAAAAAGTTCCTTGAGAAGAAATAACAATTCTAAATTCGTATGTATCCAGTCATATGGTCTCAAAATAGATAATAAAACAAAAACCAAAAGAATAAAAATCCATCCATCAGGTTGGCAAAAGCCTTCATTTTTTTTTTTCTATATGTGGAGCAAAGCTGAAGGAAGCAGAAGTTGCAGTAACTTTGGAAAACATCTGCGCGTGGGCAAGGACAAGGACATTCACCTACTGAAACCTTGTTCGAAATGAGGAGAAAATGGAAAGCACCTCAATGCACCTTGACAGGAGAATGGACATGCTGGGTTATTCACACGACCGAGTAACATACAGCAGCTAAAATAAAGGAGTAAGGCTGCATGCAACGAGGTGGAAGAGTCTCGAAAGAGTAACTTTGAACTACCACAAAAGCCATGATGGTTTATTGTGTTGCTTTCCTGGATGAGATTTCCTCCAACTTATGGCACAGGGATGCCTGGCTTCCTGGGCAGGGTGACTTAAGGTTTGGGCATGGGGCACGTGTCAGATGTCAGCAGTGTGTCCTCTGGAGATGTGGTACATGCCCACTCCGGAGTGCACTGAGCCCATCCTGGGAATAGGTATTTCTGATGGAGAAGTCCAAAGTAGGTTCATGGAGATAATGATGTCTTGATCCCCCAAAGCCACCAAGTGTGGCCAAGTTTGTGTGTGTTCAGCAATGTGAGCAACACATGTGGATTCTCATCTTTGGGAGAGGCTGGTCGAGTTTTTGGACATGTTCTGCATCTTGCACAGTGGAGGAGCTCCTTTGTTCTTTCTTCCAGTAGAAGAGAGCTGTTGTAAACACGGCAGAACCAGCAACATGTCAGGTGTCTCTCAGGGTAAGGGGACAGGTGTGTAATCACCCCCCACCTCAGGGCTGGGATATCAGCCCTTGAGCTTACATGTTTATCGGGGGTGGAAGGTGGCAGAGAGCAGGGTGGGAGCAGCACTACAGGTGGAGAGAATACTGTATGAACATGAACCTATCTGCACAGGGATCTAGGCTGTGAGTAGGGCAGAAGGAGCATAGCATGGAAGTCAGAGAAACTGAGTGTTCCCTCTCTGTCCCCTCACCTGTCACAACTGGTAGAGAAGTTCCTGGGGGAGGGGTGGAGCTGGGAGTCAGGCAAACAACCTGAAAACCAAACCCAGGGCCAAGACTGTACTACCAGCTTCCCACTCAAGAGAGAGGTTTCAAACAGAAAGCTACATGCCCAGAGCCATTGAGACCTGCAAGATCTCCCAGGGGAACCGAGGAATACACTGGCTTGGCAGGAATTCCTAAAGAAATGTTATTTTCACTTTGGATGGTAGCAACCGGAAAAACAAGACTGAGGAAACTCCCAGAGGAAGCAAAAGCTGTTCTATGCTGACTCAGAAGCACCCACAGTTTCTCTGGAATTTAGGAGTTCTTTGGGCAATTGACCAGCAAGGCTGGACGCAGTTGCTTTGACCCAAATGATGGGGATCAAGCCATAATTTTCTCCCTGCAGAATAAGGTGGGAGTGCCAGATGATTTAAAAGGTCTCTTCCAGGTGCTCTCTGTCAGTTTCCTAAGGGGAATTTCTCCATGAACCAGGAAGCTCAGTCAGGACATCTGGTCGAACACCACTCTCTAAAATCCACCTGACTGTCACACTGGATGCGAGTGTAGACGCCGAGTGAACTGAATGCCCTTCTACCAAAAAGCTGTCTTGGTTGGTTTCCCAGCTGCTGACCTTTAACTGATGTTTTAGTGAACAGATGGTTCTGAGCTAACAAAATGACCAATTTCTGAGCATAGATGTATAACTGATGGGGGTTCATCTCTGGATTCATCAGAGCTTGAAGCAAAGTCAGATATATCAGGTGAATCTTAGCATTTCCCAAACATTAAGGCATTTGATCATTTCCTCAGTCTGTGGGTCTCAAGTTTGCAGTCCACCACTTATCTACCAACACTCCCAGCTAAGATTCCAGTGCTGTAGACCACAGGGACTGTCCCTCTCAACAAGAATCAGATGAGGTTTGGAGGTTGGAGGGGAGAGTGAAGAGAGGAGGTATGCATCCCAGTGGATAACCAGTGCCCTAAAACCCTCCTTCTTGCAACCCTACTTTTGAAAGTAAAGATGCTGCAGAATGGAAACTCACTGCTCATGAACTCTCTGCACATCTTCTCTTTGGGATGAGACAATTATCTCCATTTCACAGGTAAATACATTCAAGTCCAGAGAACTGGCACAAGTTGGCCAAAGTCCTATAGCAAGAGAACAGTGGAGCTGCTCTCACATCCTCATGAATTAGGATCCAAAGCCCTTTCTGCCATATTGGCAGAGCCCACGACATGTGCTGGTGGACATAAATTCAGCAAGAAGTCCAAAGACTGGTAAGATCCAGTCTATCCTTGGGGAGCTTTCAGTGCAGCTGAAAAGAGACAAGGGTTAGCTTGATTGCATGTTACTATTCAATGTTATGGCCCCTTATGATTTCTCATGAAAGAACAAATGAATGAAAGACACAGCACCTGCTTCAGTATTTAGGGAGGGACAGATGGCATTTAGGGAAAGCTTGTGTAACTCTTGCATGTGTTACACTTAGCTAGGTCTCCCTCCAGAAGAAGAGCCAGGTCTCATGTTGGTCCATGCATGGCACTGAACAGGTGCTTAGTGCACAACAGATGAAGTAAGGAGCATACAAATGACTTGGGGGAAGGGAAGTTTCCCATTTGGCTCACTTGGAAGGCTTTTGCCATAGATGATCATGGCTTCTTTGCAAAGTGGAAACAATAATACTACCACTTCCCTGATTTTTGTGAGGCTAAAATGAGACCAAAAAAGACAGAGAAAGTGTATGGTCATTACTAAGGCTCTCCAAGGTAGATGTACTCATCCAGCAGACCTGCTGGCCCCAAGTGGCCTTCACAGCTCCCCACAGAAGGATCAGACTTGGATTTAATACCTACCAGGTGAATGAGCCAGGCTGAGTTTTGTATGTTTGCAGTTCTTCTAGGCTTATTTGACTTCAAAAGAGATATAGAACAGAAATTAGTCTTCGTCAAGAACATCATTCTTTAAATATTTATGTCTCATCTTCTTAACTAAACCCCTTGACAGAAGAGCAACGTGTCAGGTGTCTCTCAGGATAAGGAGACAGGTGTGTAACCCCCCCTTAAAATGTGTGTAATTCCCTTTACTGAATACTGCAGGGGCAAGCAGTACCTGCTACAGATGTTGGTAATAAGGAGCACCCACCTACCTCTGCCTGGTAGTTCCATGAACACACAATAAACCCATATTCATGTATTTATTTATTTATTCATGAATTCAATCAACGTATACTGATCACTGACTTTGCTTGGTATTGTGAACATAAAAATAAACATGACACGACTTAATATTCAAGGGGCACATCTCAGCAGAAGATGTAGAGATGTGCACAAACATCAGCAGTATAAGGATGGGTGCATCCAGAGTGTGATGCTCAGTGCAGTGTAGCCCAGAGAAGTTGCCCAGGGAGGGAGGTCCAGGGCTGAGAGGCTAAGGGGGTGAGGAAAGCTTCAAAACGAAAGTGACATTTGAGTTGGCACTCAAATGATGGCCAAGGGAGAAAAGGACAAGACTTGTGGAATTACCGAGATATAAGTGAGATTATTAGTCAATGAACAGTGATTTCATTTGTATGTAACACAGGACAGGTGCCTGGGTTGGAAGGAGGGGAGGCTGAATGGGGGAAATGGAGCTGGGCATGGGGCTCATGAGTTGGAACCACAAATACCATGCTGAGGAGCTCAGATTCCACCATATGGACATTGGGGTGAGAGGCAGTACAGATTTAAGCTCCTAGAGGAGGAGGGAAATAATCCACTGATGCTGTGGGCAGTGGTCAGGAATAGAAGGGACAAGGGGAAAGTAAGGAAATCAGGAGACTACTATATACATCCAGGCTTGAGATGATGAAGTTCTGAACCAGAGCAGTGACGCTAGGCTGGAAAAAGAAAAGGTGCTCTGGTAGACGGAGTCCATCCAGAGGCCATGCTGAAGGATTTCTCATCTCTCCAGTGCCCTTGGCCTCTTCAACTACAAGCTTAGACTGGGCCAGCTGGACTTCAAACTGTATGAATTTAAAAGATCAAAACTGCAATCATTGGCTTGGACGGGTAGCTTTGGAAACACATAAGCTTGAACTGTGGTTTGACTTTGCATCAGGTTGAACCCATCATGGGTGACTCATTTAGCCAATTACTCACTGCTGGAAGCATTTGAGCAAAAATGATGACCAGCAATTTGAGGAACACTTGACAGGTTTTTTTTTTTCCCCACTGGGAAATACTGCACTAGATGAACTCTACAGCTCTAAGATCTGTGATTCTAATGTCCAGATAGATGGTCAAAGAAAAGCCCTGCCCTTGATGGGCTCATGTTCTGAAGACTAACTTGCAGCTGTGGGGCAGAGTTGAGCCTCTAAATCAATTTTTATGTGCGTGATGTGACTGCACACAACAAGTTCCCCAGTGAAAACCAGTACTACTGGTGACTCATCTTGTTGCAATGTCTTTTTGAGCCTCAGGAACTGAAGGATGAGAAATGCAGTTCATCCCCAGCAGCAGAAACTAGCCAGCGGGGGAGAGCATCTAAGACAGCTTCAGTTTTCTCTGTGCTACTTGTGACATATTCTTACCTCTGTCAGCATCCCCTTGCCATGCTTTTCTAATATAAGGAAGGAAGTCCCAGTGGGACCTGAGGTTTCTGGAATGCCACCAGCTCAGCATGGGGTGAGACTTTTCCCATGGTTGAGTAGTGTCATTTGAGTAGAAGACTACTTGGAAGGCAGGTGGGGAAATATGAAGATTCCTTCCCTGAGGAAGCCAAGGTTGGCTTTTCTGGGCTTCCACATTTTCTGGCCCCCACAACATGGCTCAGGATAGAGCTGAATGATCATAATTTTCTCAGACAATTCTCAAAGGTCTCCTACTGGCTCATAAGTCCACATCCAGACAGTCAGAGGACAACGATCCCCCCCACTCCTGGGAGCACTGAGGGCAACTAGACATTCATCCCCATTCTCGGTTGCTGTCCTCAGGCCAATGAGCCTCATGATGGAAGCAGAGTCAGCGGGGGCTGCCTCATTACCTAAGTGCACCTGCCACGCGTGGCCCCAACCATGCTGTGTAATCTGCCTTATCTTCCTCCCTGCCCCTAGGGCCTCCCGGCCTCTGAGATTTGCCTTCCTTTCTATGTCACTTTCCTACAAATCCAGTCACTCAGAGCTTGTCTCTTTTCCTCTGAACACAACCAGACCTTCTACTTTTGTCTGTCTTCATACTGAGCCCTCAGCCTTGTCCCATTTCATACTGTTGAATTCTTGCCTTCCCTTTAAAGTCCAGCTGGAAGGCCACCTCTTTCACAGAGGCTCTTCCTAATCCTCGGTTGAAATGAAACTTTCTCTGGGGTCCTACAAAATGTCCTACCTGTACTGATGCTACTGATGCAGTGAAGCCTCTCTACGCATATTACAGTGGCCCAGATACATGCCCCGTATCATTTCCACAAACTCCTTGAGATCATAAATAGCATCTTATCCAAATGGGTAGCTCTAGCTCCAAGCACGATGCCTAACATAGAGTAGGTACTTCATTACAGATCATGGCAATACATGTCACAATGCCTAAAATCTCCACCACACAGGCATGCCTCAGGTCCCTGGAGACTGGAATATTCTATGAAGGGCATTTACTTCCAGTGAAAGGTCTCTCCAAACCCACAGTGGGTTTACCAATACAGCCATGAACAAACTGCATTAATTATACACAGGCATAGACTTACAATTTCTTTAAAAATACTGTCAAAATAAGTGTCCCTTCGGTTTATAAAAAAATTCATTTTTCCTTTCGTATTAAGAAAAATCTATTTAAAGATGATATCCACCCAAGGGAAATACATATAACAGGAAGCTCTCCTCAAACACCTCTGGGCCGGAACACGCTCTGCATACACTTCAACCCACGTGCTCTGGGACTATTGCCTCTGATGACAAAAACAAACAGCCTAATGAAAATGAAAACAGTCTGTCAATTGTTTGCACATTGAGAATTTGTCTAAGTGTTGGAAGTAAAATTGGCTAAATTTTTACAGGTCTGACCCAATGTTTTTGTCCGAAGAGCTGTGGCAATATTGGGCACAAATCAAACACAAACTATTTGAGGAGTCCAAACAGTGCACAAAGTTGATATTTTCCCCTGGCATTTAAAATGGAAAATAATTGAAAGCCAGGGAGGAAAAAAAAGTATTTGCCTGTACTGGGAAAAGAATAGAACCAAGTGGTTCAGTCAGCCCCGGAAAAATGGAATACGAAGGGTATTTCCTTATGGTATCTGCCTGCAAATTCAAAGTCTTCTGAAGGTTTACTTTGCTTCTCCTCAGACATCCCCAGGAGATGAGAGGGGCACACACACCAGCGTCTCCTCAGGGCTACACGTCAGGTGCTCTGCATGGGGCTGGGACCCACATGCGCATTCAGCACCCAGGTGAGGCTGTACTGTTTGGAGTCTGAGAACCGAAGCCCAAGCTTTCTTCTTGCTGCCTGCCAGGACCTGAGGTGGGATGCAGTGACCAGCCAGTGGGGAGGCCAGTGTCCTTGCTTAGGGTTTTGTTGCCATGATTCCAGTCTTCTGTGGCTTTGTCAGGAGAGAGAGAGAGTGATGTGTAGAATCCAAGGCTCTCCCTCCCTCCTTGCTCCTGATGGTCTCCTCTCAGAAGTGAGTGCTGAGTTCCCATCCCTTTAGAAGAAATTGGGCCCACGCAAAACTTGGGGATCCATGTATCGGGTTTTTACCCTTAATGAGGGAAGTTTCAGCTGCTTTAACAGCCTATTTCTACAAACTTAATTAGGTTGGCCATGCAGCCCATCCAATTCATACCCTCTGATTACCGAGCGTGAAGGATGGGCCAGCATTAAATACTAGGAGGCTTTTTCTGGATTTCCCTAATCTCTAGTCTCATATGAGGCTCTGCCACTGGCCTTCTTTAAATGGCACTGCTGGGTGACAAGACTTCCGGTCGGGGGGAAGGCTCTTTTGGGGAACGTAGAGTGGCAGTTGAGGTGGCTGCAGGTGGCAGTGCAAAGCTTTCTGAAGCAAAGGATGAAATGACGGTGTTGTGGTTCGCTGGCAAGCCTCCAGCATAAAAATGAGAGCCACATGCAGACAGCTCTCTGTGTGAGTTTCCTCCTTGCTCATGGACTTGGACACATGCCATGGAATTAGTGACATTGAAAGACCCCAGGCCTCTCAGATCTTGCTGGTAAGCCAGCTCTCCTCTAAAAAGAGAAGGCAACAGAGACTTCTGGCTACAAATTCTGCTGGAATCAGGGCTGATATGTCTTTGTGATGGATTCCAGTCTCCAACTCACTCAAAGTAAACTTGAAAATAGCTCAAATGAGTGAACAGACCTCATCGCTCTCTGGGGTCAGCAGGATGAAAAGGCAAGAGTGGGGGTTTTGAGTCATTTTGCCTGACAAGGAATCCAGCTGCACCCCTCAGCAGTGGGTGTGACCTTGGGTGAGGGCTGGCTTTCACATTTCCTGGCCTTAGTCTCCCCAGTGGCAAAGAAGGGCGCTAATAACTCCCTCGTATGGTTGTGGAGAGGATGACGCAGAAAGACAAGGATTCTAGGAAGAGCTCAGCGAAGGCTAGTTTCTACTCTTCCTGGCAGAGCCTGAGGCAGAACCGGGGCCAGCTCTGTGGAGGTTAGAATATGGTGTTCTTGCCCAAGTGCTGGGGATAGAAGGACAGGCCAAACTACCATCATCCGGGACTGGTGACGGGCACCCAATAGAAGAGGGCAGCTCCAGGAGCCTCAGGGTTGTGCCCTGAAATTAGGGGCCATCATCAATTCCCTCTGTTATTTAGTGAGCGCTCTTTACGTGCCAGCTACAATGATAGGTAGCTCAGGGCAAGCAGTGGTGAGCCAGGCAGATGCTGTCAACCTCATGGAATTTACAAGCTAAGGCAGTGTTTGAAAAATAAAGAGCTGACTTTTTTAAAAAAAAATTATTTGAGTATATAGTTGACACACAATGTTACTCTAGCGTTAGATGTACAACATAGTGATTCCGCTTCTCTATACATTATGCTATGCTCACAGGTGTAGCTCCCACCTGTCACCATACAACCCTATTGCAGTATCCTTGACTGTATTCCCTTTGTGGGGTCTTTGATCCCTGTGACTTAATAATTCCATAACTGGAAACCTGTACCCCCACTCCCCTTCACCCATTTTGCTCACCCCCACTGCCTCCCCTCTGGCAATCACCAGACTGTTTTCTGCATTTATAGGACTGTATGTTTATTCCTTTGTTCTTTTCAGATTCCACATATGAGTGAGGTCATACGGTATTTGTCTTTCTCAGCCTGACTTCACTTAGCGTAATATGTAAGAGCTGATTTTTAAAAGAAATTGTTCATTTAAGGAATTCTTATTCTTTTTTTCTTTTTTTCTTTTTTTTTTTTTTGAAAGAGAGAGAGAGTTGCGGGGAGGGGCAAGTGGAGAGAGAATCTTAAATCAGGCTCCATGCTGGGTGTGGAACCTGGCTCGGGGATCCATCTCACAACCCTGAGGTCATGATCTGAGCCGAAATCAAGTTGGACAGTTAACCAACTGAGTCACCCAGGCACCCCTGTAATTCTTATTCTAATGTTACTGAAATGTATTAAAATATAAAACTACATATTAAATTTATGAGTAACTTTTACACAACTGGGGAAATAAAGCAGATTAACAACTAAAATAGAAATAAAACTGTAAAACCAATCACACTTAAATTATCACAGTTTGATGTGACAGATGATGCTGTTTTTCTGAAACTAAACATCCAATTTGGAATTTAAAAGTAGAAAGATGCTGCCTCCTATCTATATTCAATGAAACTTTAGCAAAATTTATGTACCCACAGAATGGGAGGAATTATTTTCAGGTCGTATATCTCTGATAAGGGACTGGTATCCTGCATATATAAAGAACTCTTACAACTCAATAATAAAAAGGCAAATAATCAATTTAAAAAACAGGTAAACATTAGAATAGAAATTTCTCCAAAGAAGATGTACGAATGGACAATGAGTATGTGAGAAGACGCCCTACATCCTCAACTGTTAGAGAAATACACATCAAAACTACTAGAATGGCTATAATCAAGCAGTTGGATAATAACATGTATTGGCAAATAGGTGGAGAAATTGAAACCCCCACGCACTGCTGGTAAGAATTTTATATGGTGGGACTTCTTCAGAAAACAGTTTGACAATTTCTAAAAATGCTAAGCACGGAGTTACCATAGGACCCAGCAGTTCCATGCTGAGGTATATAACCAAAAGAATTGAAAGCATATGTTGACATAAAAATGTGCACATGAATGCTCATAGCAGCAGTTCATATGGCCAACAAAGTGGAAATTTCCAAATGTTCATGAACTGACTGACGGATGATTGTATGCATGCAGCACTCTATCTGTACAATGGCAAATTTGGGGGACATAAAAAGGAATGCAGTCCTGACACCTGCTACAACATGATGAACTTAAAACATGTCAAGTGAAAATAAGTTAGACCTAGGAGACCACGAACTGCCTGATTCCATTTATATGAGATGTCCACAGAGGACAGGCAAATCCATAGAGACAGAAGAGAAGTTAGTGATAGTCTAGGTGTTGGGCGGTGGGGGTGGGGGTGGGGGCGGCGGTCACTGTTCATGAGTATGGTGAGTATGAGGTTTCTTAACTGTATGGGGTGGGCAGGGGCCAAAAGCCTCCAAAACTGGATGTGATGGTTGAACCACCCTGGATATACTAAAAAACATTTGATCATAAGTGTAGGTGGATGAATTGTCCAGTATGTTCATTTTATATTCTCAATGAAACTGTTAAAAAAATGGAAAGACAACATATGCCCAGAAACATATGCTGAAGAAACAAAGATGTGGTATCCAGGGGTCCGAGTCCCACCCAGGCACTGTCTTCCAGCGCTGGGTATGGAACCTCTGCATAGAATGGAAACTTGCCATGAACAATCCATAAACGCCTATTTTAACGCGGTGCCGCTTGATAACGGAAAAGCTACATCATGGCATTGAAGGTAGTTAGCGCGGGGGAATTATTCAGGTTGGGAAGTTAAATGGATGCCTCATCTGATTACTGCCGTTGGAATCGCGAACAAAATACATTTACTATTGTTGTCGAAAGCTGGTGCATGTGGACATGAGTCCTCAGACTGGGGGTGGTTTCCTGGCAAGACCCTTTCACACCGGGGCTGGAAAGAGCCCAGTTCTTCTCAATCACTGGCACGACCAGGCGCCAGGTGCTGCTGCACCTGTTTTCTGTCCACGAAACCATCGGTGCAGGTGCTCTGACATCCTCTGGCACTCACCTGGCCCAGATGTGATGGCCAACACATGGGGTGACATTGGCATTCTAGGGTAGAAGCAGGTTTTTCGATGGCCTCCCTCAAAATTGTGTGTTTGTCATGCAGCTACATGTGCACAATTACTGTAGAGAAACCCACACCTGCTTAAAGAAACACAGATCAAGAGTTTAGAGCGCCAGGAACGTGGAAGGGAGTCGATGAAAATAAACAAAGCTCCTTGTAGAAACCTGGCCCGTGGGCTTATGGGGATACTGGGTTGGGGGCTTCACTGGACAGTGAAATAAGCCCCTGGGGAGTGTTGGGCCAGCCTGAGGCACTGCAGGTGGGGTGGGGGTGGTGCCAGGCTTTACAGGCTGGAAGGATTTGAGGAGGAGGGCTTAAATGCTAAAATGTCACCTATCCCTCCTGCCCCATGGGCTCTCTAAGAGAGGCAGCCTCTGGACCTTTCTGCTCTTTCATCCAGAGATTTCTAGCCATTTTCAGGTAAAAAGAAGAAAACTACAGACACAAAGAACCTTTGGAAGGTGCAACACATGACCCAGCAGCAGAATTATTCCAAAGAGCTGCCAGAGGGGCTGGCCTTCAGCCAAGGCCTCAGGCCTGCTGCTCTTCCACACCTTCTTTGGTTCCTGGGGGCGGAAGGAGATAAATCAACCCAATGAACTGAACATCAGGCCACTAATTAGCATTCTAGATAAAGTAGGATGGAGAAATCACTCCCTCTCCTAAACAACCTAAATGGTGGAGCGGTGCTGGCATGTTGTCAATGTGTGTAGCCGATGTCCGAACTGTACAGCCTTCTTGGGCCAGAGCCTTGCCAGTGCCTTTGCGTCCCCTTTGCTCAGGGTCCTGGAACAGGACCCCAGGGAGCCAGAATGCTCTTTTGTATCTAGCACATTTGACAGGGTACACTGTGCTTTCAAAAGGCAGGTGCCCGGATGCCTGGGTGGCTCATTGGTTGAGCACCTGCCTTCAGCTCAGGGCATGATCCCGGAGACCCGGGATCGGGTCCTGCATCGGGCTCCCTGCAGGGAGCCTGCTTCTCCCTCTGCTTATGTCTCTGCCTCTCTCATGAATAAATAAATAAAACCTTAAAAAAGAAAAAAAAGGCAGGTGCTGACTGTAGCTGCTGTGGGGTGGGAAGCTCAGAGGTGAGTCTGAATCAGGGTTTGACAAGTGGGGCAGAGGACAGTGGGGAGAGTTTTATATGGGATAGTTCTTTATCCAGGGGAGTCAGGGTTCTAGGTCCCAGCACCTGGGTCAGGACCTGGGAGGCAGTTGGGAGTGGGCTCGTGTGCCCGAGTGATAGGAGACCCCTTCTCCTGAATGCCCACTTCAAAGGCCCCTGGCATAGGTGACTCCCTGGGATGCTGGCATCTAGACCCTGTCACTCAGCCCTCTGCAGATAAGTGCTGGACACTTGTCATGGAGGCACAGAGACAGGAGGGGTCCAGTGTGCCAACTCGGGTAACGTTTTGCACTTATTAGCTACACGGGAAAGTTTGGAACCTTGGCTTCATCCACAAGATGCAGACAGCAGTGCCTACCGATGAGATCGTGATGTTAGGCAATGACACGCCTAACATCTACTCTCACCTCTACTCCCAGTCCCCAGTGTGCGCTCTCCTCACCCCCTCCTTACCTCGTCGCAGTCATCTTCCTACTTATGCCTGTTTATGATTTGCACGTACATGATCTTACCGGATCATCCCCCACACTGGGGGGTCTGGCTTATTGTTCGTGTGTAACCGGTGGGGGAACTGAGACATGGGGAGGTGAGGTCACCTGGCGCAGGTCCCATCACCCAAGCTCCCAACCTGAGTGACACGCCCTCTGCTGCCCCCTGGTGGAAGTGGGGGTGGAGGGCCCGTCATGCTCAGCACTCACCCCTCCAAGGAGCCCTGAACCCCCAACTTCACTGCTGAGAACCCGCCATCCCCTTCCAGAATTTATGCTTCCCGGTGTCATGGATTCAGTGTTTTTACAGAGGTACCTTGTTACAAGAGAAGCAAAGAATATATGAGTGTGAGGTAACGTTAGGGCAAGGAAGGCCCTCCCCAGCCTCCCACCCTTACGCCTCCCCACACCCAGATTGCCTCCACGAAGGCTTTGGAGCGTCCTTGCAGCCCTTTTGCTAAGCGTTTACATGCATATTCATGGACATATATTTTAATATGCACGGTGCCATACAACATATATTATTCTGAGAATTGATCTCAACAATACGTCTTGGGGAGACTTCTAAATCAATGGCCTCATGGTAAAGGCCTTTAGAGTGCTCCCTTGGGTGGCTGATGCCTATTTTACCAGTTCTCCAGTGACAGGTGTTCAGATCGCTTTCATTTTTCATATTCTGAATGATATTACAATGACCAGTCCTAGACACTGGTCTTCGTGCATATGTACAAAAGAAAATTTCTTCATTATACCCATTTTACAGATGAGCAAAATGAGGCAGGATGAGTTGAAGGGATTTGCTGGGACCAACACATGAGTATTCATAATCTTTCGCCGATGCTCGTGTTCTTCGGAATTCTCAGACGTCCCCAGAGGAAGCAATTCCACTGGAATGCCACGTGGAACTCTGAGCATAGGTCCTTCCTCTCGTCATCCCGCACACGGCACAGCTGTGACTCCCCACTGCCTGCTTACACCTGCTCCCTGCCCCCCAGGTGGTCCCCATGCCCTTGGGAGCAGCCGTGCGCCTTCTTCCCCAGCACTCCTCCTACCCCAGCACTCCTCCCACGCCCTAGCATGGCTCTTGTTTTTGAACTTCCTTGCCTATGTCCACGCTCACCAGGTGGACTTCCCTCAGCTCTCAGGTCACCTTGACCTGCCAAGCCCTCCAAGAAACCTCCTGTCATCCTTCGCAGAGTTTTCCAGCCTAGCCACGCTCCTCCACCCGCCTGCCTGTCTCACACCGGGGCGCGAGTGCAGGAGGGGAAGGGCGGCCTCCGCTCACCTGTCTCCTGGAGTGGCGCTGGCCTGGCACTGACTGTGGATTTGTGGAACCTGTGAATGAACACACCGAATGGACATGCCGCGCCCCCTGGGTGGCCCTGAGAAGCGGGGGGACATCGGACACTCTGAAAGCACTGACACTTCGACACAAGGCCACCCCCGGCATCCTGGGACGGTCACAATGCACAGAGTTAGCCGCTTCACTTGATTCTGTTCCCAATGCTGCAGGAGACAAACAGAGCGTCCCTCAGAGGAAGAGAAGAGAGAAAGGGGACCAAGGAGGAGGGTTGGAGGTGCCCAGAGGGCCACCGTCCTCGAAGATGGCTTCAGACGCTGGCACCTCGCTTGGGATGGCAGGCAGGGAGGGAGCGGCACAAGGCGCTGTGGCAACGTTGTGGTCATAGGATGAGCCTGTCCCAGCAATCTGGGTCCTGAAAGGACCAGCACCGTGGGGCACGCACCCTGCAAAGACGTGCACAACCGGCTCCTCACCCCACCGGCCTGTCTACCTGGCGCTGCTGGCTCCGTGAACACCAGCACCCGCAGAGCCGAAGGAGGGCCGGCTGCCCAGGCACCTGGTGGCCCAGCAACCTCAGCGTGTGTGCCTAACAGTAAGTGCCCCTGCAGAACTGACTTCCTGAAATGTGGTCATTATTGCCTCCACTGTGCCACTGAGCAATGGAAATCGGACACTTAGAGGGATGAGCAACATGTGCCCAGGCTCGGGAGGTCCCAGCCTGACCTCTGTGTCTCCAGGGCATCACCGCTGGGGCTGCAGAGGGTACGGAGGGTGTAGACAGAGCCGGGGACACCATCTGGACTTCTCTTTCCCTGCCTCTCGCCCAGCTTCCTCTCTCCCTCTCTGCCACTCCCTACGCCAAGCTTTTTCTTTGGAACAGACCCCAGGAGTAATTGCTCCCAGGAGCACACGGTTCCCAGGAAAAGACCTGCTGCCCTCGTGGAAGGGTCTGTGCAGCTAAAGCAGATTGAAAGCTCGAGGACTGGGATATTTTTGATTTTGAGGCAGGTGGCTGAGGCAAGATAATCCCTAAAATTAGAGAAATGTGTAAAATGTATGCTTTAGACTCTCTCTGGAGGAAGACTCCCTGCCTGAGACTGGTGCATCCCTGCATCCCTCAGCCTGCAGCCAGCTTGGCATCCCACTAGGGCATTGTAATCAGTTTCAAGGCAGCTAATGCCTTTCCTGGGTAAATGGTTCAAACGCTAGGATAATGCAAAGATCCCTCCAGATTCCAGAAGGGGCTGGATTTCAGGGTCCAACCGGTATAGGAAGAGACCAGAAGATGCAGAGAAAGGCTGTCACAACCCAGAGGGGAGAGGGGATGGAATCAGGAGAAAATGTCTGTGTTTGGTAAGAAACGCTAATCAAAATTAAAGGGGAAAAACTGCTTCCAAGGAATGTGGGGGGAGGGGAGTAAGTTCAGGGCACCATAAGGAAGCAGCAGGACAAATCCAGCAGGTGGGTTTGTCTGCAGGGGGCCTGATCTGTCACTTAGTTGGGACATTGTTGAGGTAGCAGAGACCTGGGACATGGCAATATGCTCTGAGAGGTCCTGCATCACATGCTGCTTTGAATGAGCCAGCTCTAGAGACCATGGTTGGGTCAATCAGAGAAATTAGAATATGGGCTGGGGACTAGATGGTGTAAAAATATTCCCAAACCAACAGCAAAGTAGAGATTATTTACTGAAAACAATCGGATTATAAAACATGATGTGCAGAATGATCTCATTTGGGTGAAGTAAAAAAGGAAGGATATGCACTGA
Source organism: Nyctereutes procyonoides (assembly GCF_905146905.1). Taxonomy (NCBI): domain Eukaryota; kingdom Metazoa; phylum Chordata; class Mammalia; order Carnivora; family Canidae; genus Nyctereutes; species Nyctereutes procyonoides. The sequence goes on from NW_026575133.1 coordinate 25,610,850, forward strand.
GGTGTTAGTGGTGGAAAGCTCTGTGTGGTAGGAATGTGATAACTTTTCATTTTTACTTTTGCTTGACTACATTTCTCCTTGTCCATAACGCACACGCAGGGGGGCTGGCCTGGTCTCTCCAGCAAGTCCGTCATTGTGCTGAGTAACAGGGACCTATGGACAAAACAGCACGATCCAGGTGTCACCTCAGAGCTTCTAGAACAATGAAAGATTCATTTAAAGGCCAAACTATTTGGGCAATTGATCTTTCTTTTCTTTCTTTCTTTCTTTCTTTCTTTCTTTCTTTCTTTCTTTCTTTCTTTCTTTTCTCTTTCTCTTTCTCTTTCTCTCTTTTCCTTCCTTCCTTCCTTTCCTTCTTCTTCGCTTTCTCCTTCTTCTTCCTCCTCTCCTCCTCCTCCTTCTTTTAGAGAGAGAGAGAGCACACATGCATGAGCAGGGGTACAGAGGGGAAGAGGGCCAGAAAGAATCCTTAGCAGACTCCCCACTGAGCAGGGACTCCTCCAAGGAGCTCAATCCAACGACCCTGAGATCATGACCTGAGCTGAAATCAAGCGTCCGATGCTTAGCCAATGGCACTGCTCAGGCACTGCAATATTTCTAAGTAAGCTTGGCAGACAATGGGCTAATAACCCCAAGGGGAGCATTCCCCCTGGACCTATTAGAAAACACCAAGGGAAGAAGAGAAGAAGGGGGGTGCAGGGGGGAGCCAGGACACAAATAGAAAAATCCACGGAACAAGGAAATGCAAATGGCTAGTACATTTGAAAATGTTCACCCTCATTAGTAATCAAGGAAATGCAAATTGGAACCAGGAGCCAGCTCTCTCCCCATCAAATTACTAAGCACTGGAAAGAGAAAGAATAGCTTGCTGAGTGAGGAGAGGTGCTGGTGGGCACGCCAGCTCCCTACCTTCCTTGAGGGAATAACCTGACCCTGAACATCGGAACCCTTGATGACGTCCGCCCTCATGAATTCACTGCTGTGAAGTTTTCTTTTAAAAAAAGAACCATAATATGAAAACTGGGATGCTTGTTGCAACACTGTTTATGATTCTGGAAAATTAAAACTCCTCCAATCGTCTGGCGTGTGAAGGATGCTCTCAGGTAGACAGTGGCAATTCAGGTGGCTGCTTTAGGATGTTGAGATGCGGGACAGATTTGTCATAACATTAAGTAAAAAAGGCCATTGACAATACCATCTCCATCAAGGAAAGCAAAAGCACAAAAAGAAGCCTAGAAAAGGATGACAAAGAAATGCCCAGAAATGTTTCCACCTCTGCCTGGAGGAGGGAGGTGTGGTCAGCTCTTTCCTTATTTCCAAATGTTGACGCATGCCTCTTACTTTCATCATGAGGAGCTAGAAAAAAATAGCAAAAAGCTGATCCTGAGGCTTTTTTTTTTCTTTCTTAGATTTTGGGAAAGTTGAGAAAGCTCTGAGTGCATGAAAATCAACCCAGCCAGCGGCCTGAGTGGCAGCCACCAAGGTGCTGGTCAGTTCTTCCAATGCCTGCGAGCCACGGGAGCCTCCAACTCCAGGAAAGGAGGTAGGAGCGGAGGGAGGCCCGGGCTGGACGTGGACTTCCCACAGAGTGTGGGAGCAGCCCAAGGGGGCTCACGGTACCCTGACCATCTGACTGCAGCCAGCCCCAAGCCAGAAGCAAAGGCACCGTGGCCAGAGTGGTATCTTTGCCCCTGGTTGGGGCAGGATGCCATGGCTTCCGGAGCAGGGGCTGGGGTGGCCTGCAATGCAGAGGGAATTGCAGGGTGCATCCCCTGTGGCCTGTGCAGGCCCCGAGTCCCTGGCCCCAGCCTCCCTCACACCTTCCTGCTTCTGTCACTCTCTGGCAGGTGGCTTTGGGTAAGTCTGACCTCTCCATGGCGTGGTTTCATCCTCTATCCTGTGGGGCATTCATTCCCTGGGTGGGACTGTGCTAACAGAATATCAGGCATTTATTCTCCCACAGTTCCAGAGGCCAGACACTTACATCCAAGGCGTTGGCAGATGGTGTTTCCTCCAGAGGCTCGGGCGGAGTATCCTTCCTTGCCTCTTCGAGTTTCTGTGTGTTGCCAGTGTTCCTTGGTGTCCTTGGCTTGCGGCGGCGTCATTGAAACCTCTGCTCCGATTCCTACACAACTGTCTTCCCTCCATGTCTGTGTCTGTGCCTAAACCTCCCTCTTCTTATGGGGACATGAGACATCGGATTCGGGGCTCACGCTAATCCAGTATGATCTCATCTTGACTTGTTACTTCTGCTGACACCTTATTTCCAGATGAGGTCACATTCCCAGTTTCAGTGTGGACATGAATTTTGGGGGGACTCTATTCAACCCTGAATAGATGGAGACACTAATCACACCTGCCTTATGCAGTTCTCTGAGCTTTAAATGAGTGAGTATAGATCAAGTACAGAGAACAGTGCCTGACATTTAGAAAGCACCGGCTAAGTGATGATTATTTTTCTTCAGCTGAAGCCTGAAGCTGCCTTCTGGAACTTTCCCTACTCATAGGCAGATATTCAGAGATGCAGGACAAACTGTCCAGCCATAAACATGCCCTCAATTTTACTTCCCTTAGATGTTTTCCCACGGAGGCCATGGTTTTTAATTCCTTCTGTCTTGCTCTTCGTGGTCCGTAATAGCCTGAGCCCCCCATCAGTGGTAGATAAATGGGGAGCAGGGAGCAGAATGGGGTGCATGGTGGCTATCAGGGAGCTTCCTTGGTCATTGGGCCTGCATTAAACCCTCATCACCTCTATGGGGGGGGTGGCCCAGCATCTTGGCTCTCCTCTCCCTTCTTGTTTCTTAAAATGCTGTCACTTCCTGTTGGCAGCCACTCCCTCCCAGCACAGGTGTCTCAAGTGCCCAAGATGCTCAACTACATCAAGAGTCGACAGAGTAACCAAAGTCATGCTATTACACCTCCTTCCCCCGCTTGAAAGGTAAACTTAGTCTCCTCTTCACCCCTGCCATTGCCATACCCTGGGGGCTGTGGCTGATCTGGTTATAAAATCACCTGGTGAGGGGCACCTGGTGGCTCAGTCAGTTAAGCATCTGCTTTCGGCTCAGGTCATGATCAGGGTCATGGGATCGAGCCCCACGTCGGGCTCCCTGCTCAGCGGGGAGCCTGCTTCTCCCTCTCTCTCTGCCCCTCCCCTACTCATGCTCTCTCTCTCTTGCTCTGTTAAACAAATAAATAAAATAAATCTTTAAAAAAAAATAAAATCAACTTCGACTGATGTACTTTTTGCTAAACTGGGGGCAAATGTACTTTACACCCTGGAACTTCCTCTCAGCCCCTGGAAGAATGCTCATTTGTTATTTTGTCCACCATGCAAGTATAAAGCACAAAGATGACAACGAATGGGCAGAGCTTTCCACCTTACAACTAATCTTTCTTCTCTGACAGCAGTTGTGATGGGAAGCGGTGGTGCCCACGGCTCAGGCCTGACCCAGCTCAGCCACTAAGAGCCCTTCCCTGGGATTTGTTCATGTCCAATGAGCAGAAGGGACTGGGGTCCCCTTTGGAGGTAAGTTGATAACACGTGAGGTTTATAGGTCTTCAGTCACCAAATAGTCTACCAGACAAATGAAACCAGCACAGATAAGAAAACTGACATGGAGAACGGCAGGGTGACAAGTAAGGACAGAAGGTGTAAGACGGTGCGGTGTTCCTGGGGCTGCTCACAAGTGTCTATAAGACACAGATGCTCCCTGAATCAAGGTTAAGGGGCACCCCAGCTTCTTTCTAATAAATCTCTTCTTTTGCTAAACTAGTTCAAATTGGGTTCCTGTCCACTACAAACATTCCATTCTTTCTTTTTTAAAAAGATTTTTTAAAAAGAGAGAGAGGCAGAAGCATGGGCAGAGGGAGAAGCAGGCTCCTTGATGGGAGCTCGATGTGGGACTCGATTCCAGGACCCCGGAATCACGATCTGAGCCAAAGGCAGACGCTCAATCACTGAGCCACCCAGGGGTCCCCATAACATTCTTCCTAAAAGAACTGACTATATGCCTGTCCTCTTGGGACAGATTATTATTATTTTTTTTGGTGGAAAAGGAGAAAATTGAACAAATAATTCCAGCTGTGACCAGAATTATGAAAAAAGAGAAACACCAGGGATGGTAAGGTCTGATGCTAGTGCCTTGGGTTTTAATGTATGCTCTCTTGTTGCTACAGGAAAGAAAACAAAGACAGAAGTGTGTGTGTGTGTGTGCCTGCATGAGTGTGTATGTGTGTGTGTAATTAAACACAAACGAAGACAGCATCCTGTTGGCCCCAGCTGAGTATTCAGAAATAAAAACAATCTTCAAAAACAGCAATGTGCTAAGTCATCCTGGGTTTTGTTTCTCAGGTGTTGGTGGTGACAGGTGTTCTCTAAATCCAGCTCCTATCAGCTCTTCAGGACGTGTCTAACCATATTTTCACACACAAAAAAAGAATGATATGGTATGATGAACGGAAGTGGAGCCTCCCCCAGGCCAACTAGGGATGGGGGGAGGTGAAGATGTCACCCTCTGCTCCGAGGGAGCTCCTGCCTGTAGGGATTGTCCCGTGACACTTTGCCCACACTGCTGACCCTCGTCCCGACTGGTGGCCTCCATTCCAACAGGAGCAGAGTGTCTGCTTGTGCCATTCGTTTGTGGTTAGTGGCATCTGCCACCTTACTCTGAAACAAGGTTAAAGAAAAATCAGTATGGTCCTCACATCCAAGGTACTACAAATCGAAGAGATTTCCCACACGCTTTAGGCATGTGCATAAACTCTTTCTTCTACCAAAGATGCTCTTCCTCCTGGTGTAAGTTCAGGACTTAACTCAGACCTTACCTGTTCCGTGGTCAGCCAGCACACATTTAGCAAGCACCTACTATTAGCAGACACCCACTTCAAGGGCCAGGATCGTAGCACCTTCATCCTGCACCTTCAGTGAGGTCCAGAGACCCTCTGTAGTGTGTTGAAGGGAAGAATGAGTAAACTGAAGCCACATAGGAAAGTGAATGCAATTGTTTGATGATGACTTCTTAGAATTGGCTTATCAACACAGAGCTGATGTCCTAAAATCTCAGTGAAAACTGTGAACTTCTCAAGGGACAAACAAACACTCTCACAGGGCCAGCCTTTCACATATTCTCCTCCATTCCCCAAGGTTCACCCCAAAGCCCCATGCCCGGAGGAACCCCACCCCAGCCTACCTGTATGAGCTCAATCCCTTCCACAAGAGGCTTTTGATTTCCCCTATGGATTTATACAGTGAACCTTACCAAAAACACAGCCCATCCTAGGGGAACCAGGGCACTGGGTCTTGGCTCAAGCACCAGGTGACTCAACTCAGGTGGCTTCGGCCCTTCTGTGTTCCTGTAGCTGGAAGCTGTGGCGATGGGATGGGGACAGCCCAGGGCAGTTTGCAGGATTTCAGGACTATCAGATTGGCCTTCTGTTCTGTTGTGGGCACCATACTCATTATGGAAAGGATGAAATGTCTGAAGCCACCTTCAAGCCGACCTGAACACAACTGACCTGAGACTGGACAGAGTGAGTGGAAAGCTCCCCAAGTTGTGGGAAGAAGTGGTCAGAGGCAGTGAACCTGCTCTCCTGAATTCACATGCTGACCATTCCCATGCCCTCTTTTAATTGACAGAGGAGGTAGCCCAGACTAGAGGTCACTTGACAAAGAATGTGGGCTTTGAATATATTTTCTTAAAGAATTTATTTATTTATTAAAATTTATTTTTTTTATTTAGTGCAAGTGGGGAAGGGGCGGAGGGAGAGGGAGAAGGAGAATCTCCAGCAGATTCTCTGCTGAGCATAGAGCTGGATGTGGAGCTTGATCTCACAACTGAGATCTCACTCTGAGATCATGACCAGAGCTAAAACCAAAAGTCAGATGCTCAAATGACTGAGCCACTCAGGTGCCCTAAGAATGGGGTTTTGGAATGAAATAGACCCTGGTCCTAATGCTGGACCTGCCATTTCTTGTTGCAAACCTTGGACCAGTTCTCCCATACTCCGTCTGTGAAATGGGGATAATGATATGTTGTGAAGTAGAGTGACAAAACAGCATGGGATCACTCAGTGCAAGAGTTGAGGAGTCTGAGTCCTGGGTGTGTAACACAGAGGAAGGAGAAAGGGTCTGACAAGGGATACAAGCAGGGCGGGTATCCACAAGAAGCTAGGAACTTGCCTCAAGGCCAGTTTTCCTGGGCTACAGCAAAGTGAGCTCTTCTCAGGGCCTGGAACCATCTCAGCCAGGACAATATCACTTTCCAGTTGCCTCCAGGGTCCCACTGAGGGAACTGGCCCTTCTGGCTTGTGTCTGCAGACATACAGTCTATTCCTGAAGGAGTCCTTCACCGCTGCTAACATACCCTGAGGCGAACCACCCAGGGAAAAATGAAGAGAAGACTTACCTGGAGCCCAAATGCTTCCTGGCCAAGCCCCTCCCTCATCATCCATCATCCGTCAGTGTTAACCTATCAGTGTTAACCTTAGAGGGTCTCTGTTTGTGAGACTTCTGATCGGCAGCCACTCTGAGGCACATCTCACTGTCTCAGCATTCCTGAGGGTGTCCTTTTTGAGGGCAAGTAAGTTATACTATCTACTTGGAAAATGTACCTCTTATCCCAAATCTCCCAGGGGCTGTGGGGCTAGGATGGGGTGGGGTGGCAGGAGTCAACTCATTTCCTATCTTTTATAAAATGGAAGTAAGGAGAGATACATTCCTGGCTGGGGGGCAGGTTTGGGGATTCTAGGTCCTAGTGCTATGTAACCCTCTCCAGCCTCTCATTTCCCATCTGTAAAATTTGGGGGCTGCTGTAGATTATCCTCAGGGTCCTGTTAGCCTTCAGTGACCGTGACTCTGGTGAAACAGGTTTGCCTCATGAAGGACTTAAATGTGAGTAGTCTGAAGGGGAGGGGGCTGGAGATGCCTCAGGGGCATTGGATCATTCAAAATCCAGACTCACCTTCTCAGCAATTTGGGCATGAAACTATGAGACCATGCGCTCGAGGAAAGACAGTGGGTTGCCAACAATAACCAGAAGGCTCTTGCTACATAAAACCCCAACAAAAGTACTCTGCTAAAAAACAAATAAAAAAGGGTTTTATTGACAAAATAGAAATTTTCAGTTGGAGCCCTGTGCTGGCTTGGCCAGAAGACTTAGTGTTGGCAAAGGCATGCAAGTCTTCTCTAAAAGCATGGAAGGGCTATGCCAAGAACCCTGATCTCTCCTGAGGCCCACTTCCCTGGACTGCTCCCCACCACAGCCTGGCCCATACACCTACATTCCCCCAGATCAAGTGTTGCCAGCGGCACTTTAGATCAAACTCTCTCAGGAGGTGATGAGGGTAGGGTGGGAAGGGCAGATGGAGGTTCAAATCCCAGGTCATCTGTAAAGTGGGTATAATAATGCCAAACTATCTATTGCTAAGCTAATTGAGGTGAAAGCAATACTTGCCGTGGTCTTAGGAATGCTTTATTAGAGAACGCGATGACTAAAAGGTCAGTATTTGGAAAATCTTCTGAGTGTGATAGAGGAGTCCCAGGCAGCCTGTGGGTCCCATTGCCTCCTTATCCAGCAGGTGGCCTCAGTCCTGAGCCTTTCTTCTGGGGTCTAGGAGCTGCTTAGCAATATGAAATCCATGTTATCAATATCTGACATGAAAAATACCTGTCCCCAGCTGCTCTCTTTGGCTCCCAACTTCTCCTCTTTCATTCTCGATTTTATGCTGTCATGATAGTCCTCTCTGGTCAGTGCAGCCCAGCATCCCCACATTGTGGCTCCAGAAGTGGGGACAGACACTTTCTATATCTATACTTTGTGTAGGGGACTTAGCCTGCAACGCAGTGTGTGTGCTGAGCTGCAACAATGTCTCCCATCCACAGGTTGTAGAAAGACTCGAGTCTTGCTGCTTTCTTCCCCACGCCCTCTGCCCACCAAGGCTACATCTCTCCCACCTGCTCATGGAGCAGTGGGAGGGGTTCCTGAGATGACGTGCGCAAAGCACTTGAATTGTCCTCTATTAAGTAGATTGAATCCACACTTTAAAACCTTCCAACAAAGAAAACCACATGCCCAGAGGGTTTCATTGGTGAATCCTCCCATTTAGGAAATAAATAATATTAAATCTATACAATATCTTTCAGAAGTTAGAAGAGATGGAACACTTCCCAACTGATTTTCTGAGGCTAGTATTTAGGCACAAACATAATAAAATATTTTCAGTACCTGTATTTGAAAACTCAATAGCACTAATGAAGGGAATCTGAATAGACAAATGTATCATGTTTACATATTAGTAGACTCAATAATGCTAGGATATTTATTCTCCCTGAATGTTCTATAGATTCAATACATTCCCAATCAAAATCTGAATAAGATTGTTTTGTAGATATCAACGAGCCAATACCAAAATTGTATGAGAAGGAAAAGTAAACACGGTAGCCTAAACAATTTTGAGAAGCAAGAACAAAAAAGGGGAGTCACAGGAGTTTATTTTAAGGCTTATAATAAAGCTACAGGAATTGAGATGTTGTGATATTATGAAAGGACAGATACAGAGATTAGTGAAAGAGAAAAGGGTGTCCAAAATAAGACCCACAAACAAATGAAAATATATTGAATTGCAAAGGCAATTCAGTGAAGAGAGGATGGTCTTTTGAACACATGAGTGCTGGAGCAGTTGGATATCCATATGCAAAAGAATGAGTCTTGACTTATCCCTCACACCTCATAAAAAATTAACTAAAATGAATTACGCACCTAACATAAAACATAAAACTTTACAACATATGAGAAAAGTCTTTGAGTTAGACAAAGAGTCCTTAGAACAACAAATGCACTATCCATAAAAGAAAAAAATGGGAATTTGTACTTCATCCAAGCTAAATAGGTTTCTCTATGAAACACATTGGCTAAGAGATGAACCCCAGATTAGGAGAAAATACTTGTAAGTCACATAGTTAACAGAAGACTTGTATCTGGAATGTTTATAAAAGAGTCTCAAAACGCAACAATCAGTAATAAAATGCCCAATCTAAAAAGAGCAAATCTGAACACTTTGCAAAAGGTAAATAAAGAATGAAAAAATGGTCAATATAATTATTCAATGTGGGAATGTGAATTAAGACCACAGTGAGATACCTCTGCACACTGTTAGAATGGATACTTTTTGAAACCCACAATACCAAGTTCTAGTAGGCATGCAGAGAAACTTGAGTTCTCATAGATTTCAGATAATAATGTAAAAATATCATGACCACTTTGCAAAACAGTATGACAGCTTTTTATAAAGGGAACATTTCACAAGTCTTTCAATGAGGAAGCATAACCCTGATATCAAAATCGGACAAAGCCGGCAGAGGAAAATAAAACCGTAGGTGGATATTCCTCAAAAACATAGATGGAAAAAACCTTGAAATCTTAAGTAAAAGAAGGGCCAACTGGGAATGTGGAGTTGGTTTATCATGAGAAAGTTAATGTTTTTCACTAGATTAACATTATAAAGGAGAAAATAGAAAGGATGACATTTTCTCCAAACTAATCAAAGGATTCACTGCCGTCCCAGTCGAAAGTCCAGCATTAAAAAAAAAAAATTGGCAAGCCAACTCTAAAATTTATGTGTCATCAAAGAACACCATTAAGAAAAGGAGTAGACAAGTTGCAGTTTAGGAGAGTCATTGCAACAGATAAATCTAATAAATGACTTATATCCAAAATAGATTTTAAAACTCCTACGACTCAATAAGAAAAAGACAAACAGCCTATTTTAATGTTGGTTGCACTGTAAAATTATACAGACACTTTGGCAAACTGTTTGGCACTTTCTCATAAAAGTTAAATATAAACGTAGGTATTTACTAAAGAGAACTAAAACATATGTATGCTAAAAAAAATGAGTGCAAGAATGTCCATAGTAGTTTTATTCAGATTATCCCCCCAATTGCATATAAAACAAATGCCCATTAATAGGAGAATATCTAAACAAAACTGTTGTACATTTATATAATCCATTTCTACCCAACAATACAAAGGAATGGATTACTTAAATACACACCAGCATAGATAAACCTAAAAAATCTTATGCTGAGTGAAATAAGGCAAACTATAAGACAATAAGTTTGATATAAAAGAGCACACGTGTATGTTTTCATTCATATGAAGTTCTAGCTCTTCGCAAATTTAATCTGTTATGATAGCAGGACAGTAGTTAGCTGGGGTGGAGGCAGGTTGCCTGGAAAGGGCCATGAAGAAAGTTTCTAGGATGATAGCAACATTCTGAATCTTAATGAGTGTTTAGATTTCAGGGATGGTGTGTTTATCAGAACTCATCAATGACATGATTTATATCTTTCTCTACGTAGATCAAAGTTTGGTAAGAAAAAAAAAGAATTTGCAAAGGAAAAAGGAAGCTTCCAATATCAGAGTCATAGCACACAGAACAGAATGACTCTAACAATCTGGCTACTGAGCTGTCTTCCCAGTGGGGGAGCAGAAGAGGGGGGTGACGTCTTCCACTCCCATCTCCTTGAGCCAGGCCAGTATGACACATTTTAGTTGGATCCCTAAGTGTCAAAGATACAACATCTGGTTGGGACAGTGACTTCTGATGTTAACAGGTGGTAAATGAGGATGTATCATGGGCCTTGGGTCTGAGAGAAGCACACTCTTTTCTGTAATACCCTCTTCCTTTATCTCTCTGCCTTGAGCAAATAGTTTGGTCTTCCATAAAGTGCCCCTTAGTATCCATGCAAAATAAATGACTTTGTCCTGCTTCCTAAATCTTATTCAGCGCCACCTCCATAAAAGTTGAGTTATTTAGTAAGAGATTTATGTCTGCCTCAGTTTCTCTTGTTCCCAAACGATAAGAAAAGACCATTTTCAGGTCTCTAACCAGTCTGACTCATTCCCTCTTCCTCTCTAACTTTCTCATTTTCTCTCCCTCTCTCTCTCTGTCTGTCTCTCTCTGCCTCTCTGTCTGCATCCCTCTCTCTCTCTCACACACACACATACATACATACACACACACACAGAACCTCTGTCCCCAGCAGACCCACAGGCAGGTTCTTTTCCTGAATCATATACAGAGCAGCACCGGTTATGCATACACAGTCCCCTTAGTTGTGTTGAGGGCAGAAAGATGAGCCCTATGATTGTTTTGACCAATGCATAGTCATAGGAGAATGAGCACACACACACACACACACACACACACACACACACACCTCTTAAGCTAGAGTCATGCATGGACTTCAGCTGCCATTGCAGTGGAAGGGTTTGAATTCCAGCCAAATGGGGAAGGAAGGTCCCACAATGCCTGTCTCTGCTTTCCCTCTTTCCTGCTCCTTCCCCCTCTATCAAATCCTTGATGTGGCATCATTAAGCAGCCCAAATTCACAAGTGAGATTGCCTCATCCACCCACTTCTTTCCACAGATGGGGAGTCTGAGCTACAAGAGGGGAAAGAATTGCCCAAAGGCATATGGTCATTTAGGGCAGTGACTAGGCCAGAATCCTGAACTCCTGTCTTCCAGTGCAGGGTACTGTCCGCTGCATGACACTGTCAGCGCAAGGTCTCTTTCCTATCACAGAGATGGGTTCATTTCCCCCAGAAAGTACTGGAAAGTGGTACTCAGATCAGGGGCTCCTGCCTCCTTGTTGAGGACTCATGTGACTGTGGCCCCAGTCCTGGAGTGAGGATAAGACTGGGAGAACTTCACAACCACCAGTAAAGCATGTCTCCTTTTCAGACCACTGGGAACATAGACCACAGAGGTATAGATCATGGGGACAGTCCTCAGGAAACCTAGTGGAGTCAGGTCAAATCAGGCCACACATAGGAAAGGGAACAGCCTGGCGTGTTGTAAATGTTACAGGAGCTGATGATGGACAGAGAATGCCCAAGACATGGTTTCCAAACAGTCCAACTTCCAAAATGATAGAGCAGTATAGTTCAGTGATTAAGAGCTTTAGAATCCAACAGACCTGAATGTTGCCCCTCATTAGATGTATGGCTATAAACCTCAGTTTCTGAGTATACTGAATGGAATTAAACAGCCTAGAATTTTCTCCATAAATGGTAGTTGAATCTGGCTTGTTTTAAAAACCTGGTGTAGGAATTCAAAAGACACAGACCCAGGTCAGGTCTGGGCTTCCACAGCCACTGTTTCTTGAAAGTAATGGGAGAGCGAGACCCTGCTGGGAGGAGGGGAGCTGTCCACTGCCGCGGTGCTGATCCATCCACCACTCAACCCTGGGCAGGAGCCCAGAGTCTTCCCAGTGCTCAGGACCCCTGCTAACCTCCAGTCAGTAATAGTGGGGGAGTAGGGACAGACATGGGACAAGAAACTGCGAGAAACCACCCTTGCTGAAGATTCTAGTCCTGGAGATATAAGACAAGCTTCAGTGCTCCACTGTAGCTCAGAGACAGGAAATGAACAGAAGCCAGACATCCTTAGAAGTCAGTCCAAACTCAGAGAAGCCATTGTTCATGGAGCGGTTCAATGCCTCACAGTCTAACACTCAGGAAGATCAATCACACACTTCTGTCCTCGTGGAGCCAGTACAGGTTGCAAATAAAGAAGCTGCTGCTGCCATGGGCAGGTTTAATGGATTTTCAAGGCAAAGTACAAACCTCACTGGCTGGCTGTGTGGGCACGGTGAGTTCCAGTGGACAGGAATGGCTCTATATTTTGGCCAGGCGGGATCTAGCTGGACTGTAGCTCCTTCTGTACACCCAGTTGTGGGGGCAGCTGTGGTGTGATGGCAGAGCCCTGGGCTGGGGCCAGGGAGGGGATGGGCATTGCAACCCAGACTTACCATGACTATCTGTGAGAACTTGGGCAAGGTGCATAGCTGCAAGACCCTATCATCTCATCCACAGGTGGGATGGCGATTCCTATCCTATGAACTTTAAGTGGAGAAATGAATGTAAAGTGCTCCGAAGAAGGCCCGACCCACAAGGAGCTCTTGAGTTTACATGTGTCACACTGACATCTTATACCACCCAACTGATGGTGACCCCAAGGACCCAGCTTCTGAAGGAAGGCAGAGGAGGGCAAGATAGGAGTGATGGTTGATAAACATCATCAGAAGTGACCAAATCTGGGAGCAGAACAGAGTTGCATGATTACATGGATAGCATCCACATTCCTTCCCTCCTTAACTGAAGTCCTGGGCACATGGATTAACTTTTTAAACCTCAGTTTCCCCATATGTATAATGGTGGTAACTATAGCCTCTCTGATATAGGGTTGCTGTGAAGAATGAGTGAGATTAGGTACACAGACTGTCTGGATCATCACCAACCTTTGATAAATGTTCTTAGCATCATGAGTCCCATCAGACAGAGGTACCTCATCTCTCCCAGGAGACCACCAGTCAAGACTGCCAGGATGCAAGCTCCCTCTTCTTTCTGATGGGCCTACTTCCTTCTATTTCTGGTGTGTGGGGTCTGGTTTCAGCCATGGAGACTCAAGAGTGGCAAAGATCCTGTCCAGACAGCCAATTCCCCTTCTCCCTGCTAATAACAGAGTCCTGATGGTCCTGTTGGAAAAAAAACTGTTCAGTTTTTTCTGTTCACCTAGCTTGAAGGCTGAGCCAGGAGTCTGCATGAACAGCCTGTCTGGAGAGATACCACCACAGAGGTAACCACTCTGGAAGTGAGCTGAAGCCGGCAGCAGAGAGGACATTGGTGACATTCCAGTTTCTGTTCAGCTTATATAAATCTTTCACCTCTTTTTAAAGATAGCCATGGAAAGGACCACCTCTCACTGTGAGTATATGTGCTCTGTGTGTGTGTGTGCATGTGTGTATTCAAGCACACATGTGACAAGTCGTGTGTGATGAATATAGTATCACAGTGGAAAGAACATGGTTTTTAACGTCCAATAGATAAGGATTCTTTAATCTTGGCTCTGCCATCTTACTTCATTCTGCCCTATTGATGCCCACCTGGAGTGACCTTGAACAAACTGTGAGTCTTTCTGGGTCTTGGCTCCTTCACATGTCAAGATAGACTCATGACACTCATGCTGGAGGGTTGTGGTTAATGATTCCCTACCACAGGTATATGCACCCGCCACTATGTTGATCTATATTCAACAATCTGAAGAGATGAGGCTCAGTTCTGGTTTTGAATATGTCCTTGGGGCCCAGTTTCAGTATTTAATGACTCATGTTAATGCTGTCATGAACATCTCATCATTTCTCTCAGGTCAGAGAAGTATTCAGGCATACAGATCTGTTCACAGTGTGACACCCGCCCCCCTAAGGATAGGCTCTGCACCCTGACATCTCATGTCCCCTGATCAGATGTGCCAGATGCTTGAGTTCACTCACAAGAGGCAGAGGGGGCCCAGCATCCAGGCCTGGACAGGCACAGGCATCTCCCCTCCTGGTGATTATGGCCTTACTGTTGGTGTCTGGGGCTCTGTTAGGACCTGCATCCAGTGAGGCCCAGGTTGGCTGAAGCCATGGGGGCTGGGTACCTGGTCATCATGGAGGCCTCCTTCAGCCTCCCTAGGAGCAGGAAATATTGTTCACAACCAAAAGAAAATTAACTGTTCTTTAGGAAACTGAGTTAAAGTATTCTGAGTGTCCTTCTGGCATTTTAATCTTTCAATATTGCCTTTAAGAATTCAGAAGGCAGGGATGCCTGGATGGCTCAGTGGTTGAGCATCTGCCTTCGGCTCAGGTCATGATCCTGGGTCCCGGGATCAAGTCCCACATCAGGTTCCCCATGGGGAGCCTGCTTCTCCCTCTGCCTATGTCTCTGCCTTTCTCTGTATGTCTCTCATTAATAAAATTTTTAAAAAATCTTAAAAAAGAATTCAGAAGGCAAATTCAAAATGTGTGTGCATGTATGTGCATGTTCACTGGCTATTTGCTCTTGGACCTGGTTACATGGCCGCTGATATCATTTTAATGTTGCTAAGTTGAGATGCTTTCAAGTTCCTGATCAAGGACACCTGCTTGAGAAGGTGACATAAGACCTTCAGAGCGTGCAGAAGGAACCAATCTATGGACCTACTGATACCTACTTCCTCCCTTACCAACTCTCTCCTGTGTGCTCTTTGAGCTTCAGTGTCCTTTTCTTGTCATTGTGGCAATGATTAAATAAAGTGTGATAATGTTGAATGTGTCCTGTAAATGCCGAAGTGCTCTGAGGGTACTAGTTAGGGCTTGGCATTGTACTTCCTACACATGCTGGTGACCGGTGAGCGTGTGCCTCCAGGCCAGAACATCAGACCACTGTTGGAGGATGTGCTCAGGTGATGAGCAGACATCCAGCTGGCCCAACGGCCCACTTCTCATTGAGCGTGCTCTCCAGGCATACTCACAGATCATCCTCATTGGAGTTACCTAAGGAGCCCACTGACAATGCAGAGCCCCAGACCTGCTGACTTGGAAACCCCAAGTATGACACAAAAATCCCAATCTTTAACCAGCACCCATGTTTGTCGGTGAGTCTGCCAAACACCAAAGTGTGAGACTCATGGGCCCAATGGTGCCCCCAGAAATGTATTCCTTGATTCATTTACTTTACAGCAGTACATGGACACCTAGCTCATGCCAGGGGCTGTGTGTGGGGAGCCTTTGAGAGCAGGAGATGCACAGGTGAACACCTCACTCTCACGTCACACACCAAGTATCTAATGAAGACACCTGAAATCTGTGGGCCCCACCAGGGGGCCAAACGATGCATAGACTGCTGGTATTCAGCTCTGTCTCCTCCCCCGGGAGGCAAGGCTCTGCACACACACCATTATAGATGCTGTCCACCAGAGCTTTGAAAGGTAAAGAGGGAAACTGGGACTCAGCAAGTTTGCCCAGGGTCCTAGGACAGTGGTGGTGTGGTGGTAAAGGTTCAATCAGGCTCTCAGGGTTGGGGAGGGAAGCCCTGCTCCATACACTTTCCCTGCAGGGTTTTAGTAGACGGACAGAAGGGCCATCATCTCCGTGCACCTTCCTGACGGTAGGCTCAGACCTTGCATGTCCAGAGTCCCTAAGGCTGCCACCAAGCCATGCCACCCGCCATCCTCCCCTTTTTCTGAAGAGCTTTGGCACATTATGTCATCCAGGTCCTTCATAAATTGGAACTTGCTGTCTCACCAGACCCAGGGCAGATGGTGTGTGGCTGACAGATGGCCGCAGCTGGAACTCGGGCGGGGAATACTGAGCCACACCACGGCTCTGCCGAGGCTGGCTGTGGACTGTGGACGGACAGGCTGGCCCAAGTGTGCGTGCTCAGAGTCAGATAAAGGGCTATTCTGGCAGAGGGGATGCCCAGAGGTTGTCACAGCGAGCCCCTGCATCCCCCCAGCATCCCCCCGCAGACTTGAGCAGCTCTGGCTGGAAGGTGATGGGAAGAGAGCACCACAGGTGCCCTGGAGCCAGGCCCTTGGCCACGCAGGATGGAGGAATGTGGGTTCCTTCGCTCTCAGCCCTCTGGGCCGAGGCAGCCTCCCCGAGTTCCCCCAGCGCAGCCCGGAGAGGGAGGAGCGCCCCCGCCCTGCGAAGCTCAGCCCGGCCCTCCACGTCCAGGTCTGGCTGGGCTGCTGCTCGGCCTGGGACAGGTGGGACCGAAGCGTGCAGGTGCCGGGGCAGCCGGCCGCCTTTCTCAGACAGACTTCCTGGACCCAGCCTGTCTCGGACACCCGGAGGGGAGGGCTGGAGGGGCGGGGAGCGACCGGGAGCCAATCACCTGCAGCGGAGCCTTCAGGGCTGGTTCTCTGGGTGTGAGTGTGTGTGTGTGTGTGTGTGCGCGCGCGCGCGCGCGCATCAGCGGGGATTTCTGTGATAGCAGCAGCCAGATTCCAGAGAGCGAGGGAGGAGGAGGGGGGAGGACCACGGGAGGGGAGGAGAAAGATTGGGGGTGGGAGAGGCAGACGGAGAGAGCAGCAGCGGGAGAGGGCAGAGGAGCGCAGCCCGGGAGAGCGCGCGGGCGCGGGCGCGGGCGCGGGCGGGACCGCAGAGCCGGTGGTTGCGCGGCGGCAGCGGCGGCGGCGGCCGGCGCCTGTAGGGATGGGGTGAGGGCCGCGGGGCGCACGGCGGCGGGGGCCGGGGGGCCGGGGGGGCGCGGGGCGGCGGCGGCGGGGGCGCCATGGCGACGGGTGGCGGGCCCTGAGCGCCCGCGGCGGGCGCGCACCATGAACTCGTGGGACGCGGGCCTGGCGGGGCTGCTGGTGGGCACGATGGGCGTCTCGCTGCTGTCCAACGCGCTGGTGCTGCTGTGCCTGCTGCACAGCGCCGACATCCGCCGCCAGGCGCCGGCGCTCTTCACCCTCAACCTCACGTGCGGCAACCTGCTGTGCACCGTGCTCAACATGCCGCTCACGCTGGCCGGCGTCGTGGCGCAGCGGCAGCCCGCGGGGGACCGCCTGTGCCGCCTGGCCGCCTTCCTCGACACCTTCCTGGCCACCAACTCCATGCTCAGCATGGCCGCGCTCAGCATCGACCGCTGGGTGGCCGTGGTCTTCCCGCTGAGCTACCGCGCCAAGATGCGCCTCCGCGACGCCGCGCTCATGGTGGCCTACACGTGGCTGCACGCGCTCGCCTTCCCCGCCGCCGCGCTCGCCCTGTCCTGGCTCGGCTTCCACCAGCTGTACGCGTCGTGCACGCTGTGCAGCCGGCGGCCGGACGAGCGCCTGCGCTTCGCCGTCTTCACGGGCGCCTTCCACGCGCTCAGCTTCCTGCTGTCCTTCGTCGTGCTCTGCTGCACGTACCTCAAGGTGCTCAAGGTGGCTCGCTTCCACTGCAAGCGCATCGACGTGATCACCATGCAGACGCTCGTGCTGCTCGTGGACATCCACCCCAGGTGAGGGGGGCGCTGGGGGAGCGTGGGAGGGCCCCTGGTGGGAGGTAGGGGGTCCCTGTGCGCCCCCGACGCCCCAGCGTGCAGCCTCGGGCAGGTCCCTTGGCTATGGAGCCTCCATTCTTTCTTCGGGAAGCTCAGGTGGAAGTGGGGGTGGGGGGGACCGGGGCTGTGGGTCTTGAGACAGGGGCTTAGAGCATCCACAAAGCAGGGCCACCAAAAACGTGGGTGAGATGGTATGTACGTTTTTTGAAGCCTCGGAAGAAAGCGGCGTCAGGACTTTGTTGGATTGCTTATCCTTCTTCCGTGTGTTTGCGGATTCCACCTTAGCCAGCATGCGGAAGGCAGGCAGTGGTCTCTGCTGGCTGCTTGAGTCCTTTAAAAGGCTCCACGCGGGCCCTGAGAGTGTGGCTTAGGCGCCCGGGGAGCCCCTCGAGAGCTCTTGGAGTGAGAATGTGCTGCTCTTCTGGGTCCTTCCTTTCTCTGGTGTCTGATGCTGCCTCTGTCTCCTGATCCTGTGTGAGAGAGAGTCCTCGGGCTGCACTTTCCTCTGTGGGTCCTGAAAAGAGCATCTAAGGGAGCTGGAGGAGGGGGGATGTCTCTTCCCGCCCTTGCCAAATGGCACTGTCCTGCGTTTCCCAGACTTGGAGGTCAGAGGCCCCTGCAGAGGGGCAGTATCACCCACAGGGCTCCTGGCACAAAACCTGCCCACACCACCTCCTGCTCACCTGGCTGCCGTCTGAGAAAGGCAGGTCGGGGTGGGCAGTTCAGGTGCAGGTACGCCCTGGGAACTCACGCCATCCCCTGGAGCATCTCCGGGAAGAAAGGAAGAAACTCTTAGCTGAGGTGTCCTGAGCTCACCTGGGTTTTCCTTATGAGGCTAGCAAATCAAGGAAGGAAATGGCTGGTGGTGTCTCTAAGGACTGTTCTTCTGTATCTCAACGTTCCAGGGAAGGGCAGGCTTCCCTTCTGTCACCCAGGATCCTACGGTACCAGGCTTTGGCTTCCAGATGGCACAGAAAGTGAGGTAGACAGAGAGCTCCTTGAGGAAGGGGGGGGGGCTGGGGGCAGTGAGAGGGAGCTGGGTCCTTAGCATGCGAATGCCCCTCCCCCCCCGGGGAGAAGCAAGCTCATGGCTGAGGGGGACAGACCGGATGTGTCGGTCTGAGCAAGGGTTCATTCAATGTGAGTCATTTCTGCCCATGAGCAACAGAAAGAAGAGCCCTTAAACTTCACTGTGTCTGCACGTGCAGAGGGAGGCATGTGTGCGTTCATTGTTTCTCCCCAGAATGACCCTTCCTCATTACGTGCTGGGCCAAAGCTTCCAGCCTTCCAGTCTTCTCCATGGGATCATGGACAGTGTGTTATATGAATGACCAATAGCACAAGGACACCAGGGCATATGAACAGTCGCGTGTGTTCATGTGTAAACTGCATGTCTAACGGACGAGCCAGCACATGTGCACCTGTCACAGGTGACATGCATGCGCACACTGCCCACAAAGATCTGGGCTCATTCCCTGCCCGTGTCTGTTTATGGTTCAGTGTCGCTTATGGTAATATTGTGCAGTCACAACTGCATCTCCCGGGGTGTGGGGACCTTGCTTTAGAAGGTGCATCCCTAGGACTTGACGGGGGCTCTTTTAGAAGCAATAGGCAATGTTGCTGAACAACTAGGACTAGAAGGATTCCTATCGGAGGCCCTCCCACCAGGAGTCTAAGCAGAGAAGGGGTTGAGCCAGGAAAGGAATCAGTTCTCATTCAGACCAGTCACAAATCCCATCCGTGCTGCCCATCCATGTTCCAGAACAGGAGTCAGCCCATTTGGGATATAGGGCCGTCTCCACTCTTGCACAACTTGCAAATCTGTCACCGACTCCAGGCTGCTGCTCTGCTGCCCTCCAGTCTCCTCTGTTCCCTCTGTTCCCCTCTGGGGGAACCCTGACCTCTTCTAAGCCCCAGGATGCTGTCAGGAGCCCCTTCTCCCAGTGCCATGGGTCCCTGGGGCACCAAGGAACAGTGCTAGTCTGTACCGGGGAGAAGGGCTGCTGAGGCAGGGATGGCCCCCGGCCAGTTCAGACAGGCTCCGCTGGCCGAGGGCTGGCCTGAGGTGACAGCATAATGGGCAGCTGTGACAGCACTGTCCCTTCAGTGAACCCAGCCTGCCTTCTGTGCGGAGTCGAGTCCCCAGAGCAAGAGGGTGGGTGTTGGGCCACAGAGGAGGGCACCAGCTTCCTGACAGCTGATCCACAGCCTGTTTTCTTGGCAGCCCCAAACTCTTCCTCCCCACAAATGAGAAATTGCGATCTAGCTCTGTCAGATGGAGAAGGCTGCCCCTTGAACGTCCAAGCCCTAGGAACGAAGGCTCTAGAAAGATCAGCCAAGGCTCCTGGGCTGGTTTGGTGCTGACAGCCAGGGGCACCTGGGGATCAGCAGAAGCCAGGCCTCCTTATCTGGACAGCCAGGACAGCAGGTGGAGTCTTTGCTCACTGGAAGTTTTCTTTAACAGCCACCACACTAATGGCCTCCTGGGACTTAATTAGAAGGGACCATTCTGAGTTCCCTGAGGCCCAGGGTGACGTTTGTCAGAAAGCTCCCTGTCGGTGTCTGCTCTTCCCACAGAGTGTTTAACGCCGCGAGAGACAGGCTGGACTCCTTTGTTTCAATACTGCCAGAAGATCAGGGACCCTCTGTTTTAAATTAAATCTGTCCTGAGAGGCATTCCCCACTCCAGTCTTCCTGAGGTGGCTTTCCAAGTTGCGACATGCATAAAGCAATTAGGAATTGCTAATATTTTTTTCCCACCTGGTCCTCCAACTGCTCAGTTTGCTACATTCTGTTCTCCCAAACCACAGCTCCGGACTAGGAATAGTGGGTCCTCTCTCTGGTGCTGCCAGAGGCATGGGCTTTCACCTGCGTGGGACATAGGTGGGGCGTTGGGGCACCGAGGTGGCCTCCCTGCTCTCCTGGTCCAGCTGGGGGTCCGCCGCTCACTGGCACGGGTCTGTGATTTCACAGTTGGTAAAGCACACTCCTCCTTGTGACCAGGGTCTACTGAGGGTTGGGTAGGTGCCCGCCCCAGGGGGTGTCCGAGCTGTGGCATTGGAGATGGAAGGGCCCATGGAGACAACCTCACTGTGCCCTTGGCTTTACAGGGGAGGAAATTAGGAGACCCGGGGAAGGAGGGGAGGCCACTTGCCTAATTTAACAGATCAAGGATGTGGCTCGAGCCAAAATGTGTGCCCCGTTCTGCCCCTAAGATTTATGGATGGGACAAAAGTGCAAATAGAGGCTCACCATCTATATAAATATTTAGAAGTTCTAAATTAAGCCTACAAACTGTTAAATGAAATATGTTCTGTCCTCCTACCTTGACAAGTATACATTTAAAATGCGCTGCAAGGCTGGGTTCAAATTTAGACTTCTCGGGCTCCGTGGAGTTCAGCCCCATCCGTGGTGGGGGGCACCGAGCACACAGCCCCTGCCTCTCCTCCCAGCCCTGGTTCTACTCCCGCCTCAGCCTCGAGCCGAGCACACATGGCCCTGTCCACCCTCAGGGAGATTGCCTGTTCACGTCCCAAAAGCAGGATCGGGGCATCTAGGGGGGAGTTCTGTATTCCACGTACTTGGGGCCTGACGTGGAATCGGCGACGTGGGCTCTGGGTGGGCATGTGAAGTCTTCAGTTCGTGGGGAGGGGCGTCGTCCCCTCACCTTCCAGGGCCCAGCACAGGGCCCCCCTCTTGTGAGATCTGAGGACATGAATTTTCACACTAGTGTCCTGACCCCAAACTCAAGGTCTGCTCCCCCATTGGTCAGCCTGTTCCCTTGCCTTTTGTTTTGTTCTTTTAAAAGCCAGGAAACAAATCTGGATTACCCTGGGAGCACTTGGAGCATGCGCTCTGGACCGTCTGCAGTCATCTGAGGCCCTTTCAGGGCTCAGACCATTGTGTTGGGCCTGGAGGTGTCTGGGACTGGAAGATATTGGCCGTGATTGCCTCATTTATTCACTTCAGATATTCCCAGCCTTCTCTGTCCCCTCTGCCATTTATTGACGCCTACCAGGGAACATCTCTTTGGCCCCACATGTCACAATGCCGGAAAGGCCATCTCTTTGTCACAGGGAAGCTCTGTGTCCTGTGGCAGCCCTTGGGAACCCCCACTCTGATGCGCTTGCTTGTACTCTGGTCGAATGTTGCTGGCCAAGGGAAATTGGAGCCCCTCGCCCTATGAATCTACGATTCGGCTTATAAGTCTGAGGACTCCCGCTGCTACTCCTGTGCCCAGAAATATCTGGAGAATGCATTAGTGTGGCTAGATGCAGCTTGTTTCTTGCTCTGGGATCCTGTGGAGGGCAGTGGGATCTGGGGGAGATACCCCAGATCCTGAAGTCAGGAGTCCTGGTTCTGTCCTGAACTCATTGTGGGACCCTGGGCATGGCATAAACCCTGCTGGCCCTCTGTGTCCTCATCTGCAAATCAAACTGTAGCTCACAGGGCTACAAGATTTCAAAGAGCTCAGTTTTGCAAAGCTATGGTGGGGGAAAAATGAGAGCAAGTGCAGAGTGATTTTATTATTTTGTTCTGGGTGCAGGTGAGCTGCTCTCATATTGTGCTTAACAATAATGATAAGCAAGAGGGTTGCATGGCCGCCCTGCCCTCCTTCTGACATCCTCCCGGCCTCACCTGGTAATCAGGAGATCTCTGGGCAGGGGAGATGGATCCATCCTCTTGCAGGTGTTCAGGGAAGCAGCAGTGTGGTTCCTGACCAGGAGCGCCAGTAATGGGGCGCTGGCTCTTCCAGCATCTCACTCTCTAGGGGAGGGGGGCCCATTGCTCTCTGCTTTGAGCCTCATTTTCTCCATCTGTGAGCTGGGTTGGGTAGATGAGGGGGTTCCCCATACTACACGTGACTGTGTGACTGTGGGGTCTAGCCAGTCTGTCTCAGAGCAGAGACATGACTAGGCCCATGTGGATGCTAACCCAGACACAACATCCACCACCCCCGTGGTATGCCAGGAGTCATTAAGACAGCTTCCACTGGGTTCCTGGAGGCCAGAGAAGGTCACAGAGCCAGCGCAAGAGTCAGGAGTCAGCTCAGACCTCCTCTGGAACAGCCCTTGGTTGCAGCTATTTCTTCCTGTCTGTCTCTCACAAATGCACAGGGCAGAAAGAAAAACTTTTGCAATGGGAGGGAGCCCTGTGGTTTTGGAGTTCAAGATAGTACTGGAACATAGTAATTGTTCAATAAACATGTTGAATAGATAATAATCACGGTTGCTATTTATTGAGGGCTGAGTCAGGCACTGTCCTAGGTACATTTTGGATGTTAATCTCAGTAAGACCCTATGAGATAGATACTCTTAGAACTATCATTTTATTTTTTATTTATTTATTTTTTTAGAACTATCATTTTAGAGATGAGGAGGCTGATGAACAGAGAGGTTGTATAACTTGCCTAAAGCCACGCAGAAATTAAATGGTGGAGCCTGGGTTTGAATCCAGAAGCCGGGCTCTGGTGCCACATGCTTCCTACCACACCATTAACAAAAAAGGACTCCAGGCTAGTGGAAGCTTTCATGGCCTTTCATCCATTGACAAGACTGCTTTATTCAATCTGCTCAAGGTTTCTAAGGCTCACTTTAAAAAGTCTGTTTCAGAACAGGTTTCTCCCATCATCTCTTTTGAGGAGGTCACTTAAATGATTGAGACTTAATTTTCTAAGATGTCTTTTTAAGGGTTCATCACTTTGTACAACACACACTGATTAGGGGGTTTCTGGATGTTAGATGTTGAGCTTTGCACCGAGGGCAGCCACAGATATAACATGTCTGCAGAGAGCTTGTGATTTAATTCTTCCTCCTGTACAAAGCTTTGCAAGAACAGTTAAAATTATTCCCCATAGATTTTTACAGTGTACAGTCATGACGCTGATCATTCTAGCCTGTACAGCGTCTACTTTATTCTTGTACGGTCACTGAAATGTGTCTGTTTATCCTCCCAAAGACCTCCGAAGCTTTTACCAGTATCTGCTTTTAAGTCTGCATTGTGTCATTAAGGGAGGACTATCTGGCGCAGCAAGGAGAGGGGAGACAACTGGGTGGTCAGCTCCTCGGCGGTGAGCTCAGTCCCTGCGGGCGGTGCCGGAGGGAGCTCCTCACTCCTCAAGAGCTTGGGACCTGATGAGTGATTTTTGTCCCTGACAAATGGTAACTCCAGTTATGGCTATTATGAAATTCCCCGTGGATCAATGAGGAACCAGATTCAGAGAGACTGAGTGAGTTCCCCAAGGCCACATAGCAAGGAGGGCAGAGCTTGGACTAGGACATCTAATCCAGAGCTCTTTCACTCATTAGGGTTATTCTAAAGCATCTGAGAAATGGATAACATCGTCAGGGTCACAGATTGGAGGGGGGGCCCAGTGCCATCATCAGCTTCCTTGGGGTACCCTTGTTTAGGCATTTATATGAATTCCGTGCTTTTTTTTTTTTTTAGGAGAGGCCTAGAATGCTCTACTTCTCTCATGGGGTGAGTGTGCCGCGATGGCTCAGGACACCCAGCTCATGTCCCAAATCTAGCAATTCTCAACTCAATTACATGAATGTTTTTGGGGAAATAATATTAAAACAAATGGGCCTATGTTATGGAGAATATACCAAACATGCTGTGCCCTAGGGTGACCATAGTCCTGGTTTGCCGAGTACTGATAGGGCTCTCCTAGGACACAGGACTTTGAGTTTTAAAATAGGACAATCTCAGGCAAACCAAGATAAATCGGTTATTTCACTGCACCCAGACCTCCTGGGTGAGGACCTGTACCTTCTCTCCACGCCCACCCATATCATGCACACGTCACAGGAGCCAGAAGACATTGGTAGGAGACTCTGCAGAGACCCAAGTATAAATGGAGAGCAAGGAGATTAAGACCGACGTTTGCTGTGTGACCTCAGGCATAACACCCCAGTCCTCCTGTTCCATCAGCTGTATTCTTCAGGTTTTCTGGATAAGATGATGCCCTGGTGCCTCCCAAAGGGTTTGTGAAGAGACCCCCCCCCCACACACACACACACGCACACTAGTTGGGAGATGACACTGAAGCCTCCAGAGTCAGATGGCCTGGGTTCAGATCCTGCCATCACCTAGGGCGACCAACTGTCCTGGTTTGCTCTAGGTGGAGGGGGTTCTCAGATGTGGGACTTTCCATTTTAAAACAGGGCCAGTCCCATGCAAAGCATCCAGGATGCAAGACTTTTAGTGCTAAAACCAGGACAGTCCCGATTACCCAGGACAAGTTGGTCATCCTATCACCACTCACCACTACTCACCGGCTGTGTGGCCTTGAGCAAGTTGCTTAACCTCTCTGTGCCTCATCTGCTTATGAGGCAAAAAAAAATAAAATTAAATTAAAAAAAGATTATAGTTGTATCAGTCCTCAATATATAAAGATGTTGAGAGCCTCAAATAAACCGACACCCATGAAACTCCATCAAAGTATCTAAAATGGGATGGATTAGTCTCAAGAAATGCGAGTTGTTACTAATATTAGTTATTAGAAATGAATTAGTAATGTCATTTCATTTTAATAATTTTACAACGAGTGTGAAACCTGTTTGTACCACACCAAACTCCAGCTCCCAACTCTACATTCCAAGTCAAGGAGGAAAAGTCCTGCAAGAATTTCAGGGGCCTTCAATCCAATCTAATGTGGAATTGTCCATCTGCGATCAGAAATATGGTGAAGAAGAGTTCTGATTCGGTGTTAAGATGATAGTTCTTGTGGAAGGAAGGGGAGGCTGCCCTGGCATTAATGCTGCCTGTGAACCCGGCTCATGCACATTCTCTCCACTCCTTGCCTTCCTTGAACAGACTGGCCTAAATTTGGAGTGAGGTCTCTGCAGCACAACAGGCCTCGTTCTTGCCAGATTATCCCCACTTCCTGGGCAACTCACTCTGTGGTCTTTCTCCTTGTTCATTTTTGGAATGATGTGATTTATTTTAAAAATAAACAGCAGAAACACCTGCCCACATGGAAACCCATGGGTTGGAGCATGTGGAACCTTGTGGCTGGACCTGCCCCTTGGACTCTGACAGTGGCAATGGACAGCTCGCTGGTGTTCATGAATTACCCCGTGGCTACAGGAAAGGGTGGCATGAACCACTTCTCTCAGTTGGTGGGAGATGTGAGTTCTCGAAAGGCCCTGGAGCAAGTAGAGTCAGGATGAGGATGTGGTTAGAAGCATAGGCAGCAAGCTCCTGATTCCATCCTCAAAGCTGTGTCCCTGATTTCCCAGAGACCTGGGAGTCTTAGCTTCACTGAGCTTGGTCCCTGAAGGAAACAAGTGACTTCACCCTGTGACCCCATAAGATAGGGTCTGTAGCTCCAGACAGGGCTGAGGCTTTGGGATGAAAGACACAGCGCTGAAGGCTGGAGGAAAGGAATCCCTGTGCCACCCTGCATGCACGGAGTCTGTATCACCCCAGGTAGAAAGGACGAGCTTCTGAGAAACACACACAAGGGTTCAAATCCTGTCTCCATTTACCAGCTGAGCAAACCAGTTGGCTTCACTGAGCTCATACTCTTCATTGTAAAACAGGGGAGGGAAAAACCCACCTGGCAGGTAAAACCCACCCGGCACGATGAATATCAGTAAAGACAAGATTTAGATTTACTACTTAGAGAATGTGGACTCTGGGGCTGGCATACAGCAGGTGACCAGTGGAGTTCGTGAATAGTAATAATGAGGATTTATATTTCTTTCCACTTGGGCACCATGCTAATTGCTTTATGTGCTTTATGCATTGAATGCATTTCATGCATCTGTGTGCTTTTTGCATTTAATTCTCAAATGAGCCCCTGAGGGCATTTTATTATATGACCATGTACATTTTATGGATGACACTGAGGCTTGGCAATGCCATGCACATGTCCAAACTCATGTATGTGTCCCAGGCCACGCACCTACGGCCAGGACTCGACCTCGGGTCTCCCTGGCTCTTCCCTGAGTCCCTGCACTCACAGCCCTGCCTGCGTTCATTGATAGCAAGTCGTCTTCCTCTCTCTCATGCGCAGTGTGCGGGAACGCTGTCTGGAGGAGCAGAAAAGGAGGCGGCAGCGGGCTACCAAGAAGATCAGCACCTTCATAGGGACCTTCCTCGTATGCTTTGCACCCTATGTGATCACCAGGTGAGCCCGACCAGTGGGACTTGGGTTTGGGAGGGCAAATCAGGGCCCGTGTGGCCTGAAATGGTCACCGACCTCTCTTGGATGCAGGTTTCCAGCAGGTGTGTCACGGGTGACAGTGAACTTGACAGGTTTGGTGAGAGTGGTGAGAAGCACATGCTTTTTCTCTCTGGCCCTCGGAACCAGAAGGGATGGAAATGATTCCCCACCTTGATTCCCAAATCACATCATCTAACCCTTTAGCCTCGGCCCCAGCCCCAAGAGGCCCCAAAGGAAGGGAAACAGGAGAATGGAGGGAGGAAGACGCCCTGCCCTGGTTAGGTTACTACTGCCCATCAAGCACGGTGTGGCCTCACCCCCAGGCATTCTCAACCTGGACACCCTGGTCCACAGCAGGTGCCATCTGCCCTCTGCACAGGGAGCAGGAGCCCACTCTGTGCCCAGCCAGGTAGGCTTGCCTATCTCACCACTCTGGGGAGCTCCTGCCTGTTAGCCAGGAGCCTGCCACCTTCACTCCCATCCGTCCCCCACAACCCCATCATGCTGCAAGTTGCAGCTCACTGGCCACAGGGCTGTGCATTCCAAAAGCCACCCTGCTCTACCTGCAGGATTTCTCTCTTGTGCTTTAGCCAGAAAAAAAGCATTATCCCATCAGTTTTGCACACTGGAGGGAGGAAAAAAGACTCACAACTCTATATCCAAAATGGCTTAACTATTCGGGAAGCTGACAATAAAAAGAGACTTTGGTGTTTGATTAGGAGGTGGATGTTGAGCCAGGGAGGTGGGATCTGCATATGTGTGTGTGTGTGTGTGTGTGTGTGTGTGTGTGAGAGAGAGAGAGAGAGAGAGAGAGAGAGAGAGAAATTGGAAAAAACACAGCCAGCATCCCAGCATCCTCAGCTGGCAGGGGGAAAGACTCCTGCCTGACTGTCCACCCCGGGGTGGCCTTGCCTGCTCTGGGGAGGAGGAGCCCACGGTAGCCAAGTGTCTCCGTCCATCCTTATCCTGAGCCGACATCTGATGCCCTGTAGAAAGCTATCTGCTTCCTTTGGTGCAGGAGAACATCTGTCCCCCCCCCAGGGGCCCTGCCGATGTGCAGACAGTGAGCCTGGCTCCCCCACGACAGCCCCCATCTCTTCTCCTCTGGGAGCATCTTCCACTGTCTCTTCACAGCTGCTTCCTCTGACGGAAATCTCACTTTACATGTAGGCCCTAGGTCGGTCTGCAGGTCCCTGCATAGGTCTGATCTGGGCAGAGCACAGCCATGTTCTTCCTTCTAGAACCGTCCACTAGACCTCAGCACTGCTGACATTTTGGTGGAACTCCCTTTGTGGTGGGGCTGCTCTGTGCCTTGTAGGTGTTCGCAGCACGGTGTCTTCTACCCACTGCTCACCACTACTTCCCTCCTGCTCCCCGGTTAACAACTAGAAATGTCTTCAGACACTGTTCTGGGGACCAGCGTCACCCCTGGTGGAGAACCCTTGGTCTAGATGCACTACATCCAGGCAGGATGCCAGAGTTTGCAAGGATCAGGTTTTCCAGGGGACATGAAGCCCAGGCAGTAACAGGAAGGTGGGTTTCTGTTGCCATCCGAGGGCTGAGGGGGCCGGGCCACAGGGTGGTTACAGCACGGGCTCTGGAAAATGCCCACCTGGGCTCAAACTACAGCTGCACTTACTCCTGCTGTGTGACCTTGGGCCACTGATGTCACCTCTCTGAGCCTCTGGCTTCCCACTGAAATCAACAGTGCCTGCCCCTTAGGGTTGTTTGAGGATTGGAGGGCTTGGAACATAGGGACGTGGGCAGCACAGGCCCGGTGTGGATGACGTCGGTGGTTGGCACTCCCTCCCTCGTACTTGTAGCCACACCTGGGCCAGCCTGTGACTGGGTGGTTCGTGCAGGGAGGGGATTAAATCCAAGGAGGCATGAGGCATCAGGTGGGGACAGCAGGCAGACGCCTCTCCTCTCAGATCCCACAGGGAAGGGGACCGGTGGGCTAATGACGGGAACTTGAACCCTCAGAGGAGAATAGGTAATGTGGCTCCAGCTTTAAACTATCGGATTTTTCTCTGGTTTAATCTCATTTCCCAACAAAATTTCCTTTTTTTTTTTTTCTGATTATAGCTTGGTTCCTCTAATGGTGCCCAGAAAATAACGTTTCAGTAAAATTGATGGTAGATTCAGAATGCAATATGTTCCCTCCAAATGGATTTGATGCATTTGGGGTTTTTAAAAATATTCGCAAAACTGTTCATCTTTTATGGGGATGAATGGCAACGTACTAAGGAGGAAAAGCTATGCCCAGGAAACCTCATATATACAAAATACGGCTCTGGTGAAGCCTCTCCTAGCCCCACTGCCACCACCTAGCCAGCTCCTGCCTTGATTTTCTTTTCTTTTCTTTTCTTTTTTTTTTTTTTTGAGGGGTGGTGGTGGCAAATTTTAATTTTATTTTTCTATTGAAGTATATACAGTGTTATATTAGTTTCAGGTGTATAATATTCAACAACTCTACACATTTCTCCGTGTTTGTCATGATATGTGTAGTCTTGATCCCCTTTATTTCACTCATTCCCCCCACCCATCCCCCACCCACTGCTCCCCTCTGGCAACCACCACTTTGTTCCCTGTATTTCAGAGTCTGTTTTTTCTCTCTTTTTTCTTTGTGTTTTTTGTTTTGTTTTGTTTCTTAAATTCCACATATGAGTGAAATCATAAGATATTTGTCTTTCCCTCACTGACTTGTCTCACTGGGCATTATATTCTCTAGTTCCATCCATGTGGTTGCAAATGGCAAGATTTCATTCTTTTTATTTATGACTATACTATTCCACTGCATATACTCTACATCTTCTTTATCTGTTCAGCAGTCAGTGGACACTTGGGCTGCTTCCGTATCTTGGCTATTATAAATAATGCTGCCACAAACAGAGGTGTTCATATCTTTCCAAAGTAGTGTATTTATTTTCTTTGGGATATATACCCAGTAGTGGAATTACTGGATCATACAGTAATTCTATTTTTAATTTTTTTGAGGAATTTCCACACTATTTCCCACAGTGGCTGCACCAGTTTGCATTCCCACCAACACTATACAGGGTGGGGGGTTGTCGTTTTTTTTCTCCACATCCTCACCAACACTTGTTATCTCTTGTGTTTTTAATTCCAGCCATTCTGACAGGTGTGAGGTGATACCGCATTGTGGTTTTGATTTGCATTTCCCTGATGATGAGTGATGTTGAGAGTCTTCTCATGTGTCTGTTGCCCATCTGTTTGTCTTCTTAGGAAAAATGCCTATTCATGTCCTCAGCCCATGTTTTAATTGGGTTATTTGTTCTTCCTGTATTGAGTTGTAGAAGTTCTTTTTATATTTTGAATATTAACCCCTTTTTGGATATGTCATTTATAGATATCTTCTCCCATTCTGTGGATTGCCTTGTCACTCTGTTGATGGTTTTCTTTGCTGTGCAGAAGCTTTTTATTTTGGTGTAGTTCCAATAATTTAATTTTGCTTTTGTTTCCCTTGCCTGAGGAGACAGATCTAGAAAAGTGTTTTTACGGCTGATGTCAGAGAAATTACTGCCTGTGTTTTCTTTTAGAAATTTTATGGTTTCAGGTCTGACATTTAGGTCTGTAATCCATTTTGAGTTTATTTTTGTGAGTGGTGTAAGAAAGTAGTCCAGTTTCATTCTTTTGCATGTGGCTGTTCAGTTTTCCCAGCACCATTTACTGAAGATACTCTCTTTTCCCCGCTGCCACCAGCCCACCTGGCTCCTGTCTTGGCTTTCTTGTGTGAACAAAGGAACCATCCAAAGCAAACCTCATGAAATATGCAAACATTCCCTCCTTTCATTTCAGCACACATTTTTCCAACACCTTTTCTGTGCAGAGCATAAAAAAGACCCTGTAGAGGAGGCATGGGTTGGTGAGGTCCTGTAGAAGGCCCCCTCGGTGGGGACACTGACCCTATAGATATGGCTCTCTCACTCAGACAAAACACCATGTCATGCCATCCAACAGGGATTAGGGTCCAGTAGTTCTGAGGCAGGAGCGAGGTTTCTCAGCTGGAGCTTCCTGGATGAGGCTTGTGAAGGGGATTTGGTTATACTGGAGGGACAATCCAAGCAGAAGGAACAGCATGAGCCAGGTTTATAGCCCTAGGTGGTGTTCACCAGTCACAGATTCCTTTAGAGCATTTGAACATGGCCTGTCTGAATTGAAAGCACTGTCAGCACTGTAGGTGTAAAATGCACACTGGGCTTCCATGGCATGAATATATACACTTTTTGTATTGATTCCATAATGAATGGTGATATCTTGGATTAAATAAACTATACAATTAAAATTAATTTCACCTGCACCTTTTCATACCGTGACTTGCCTTCTCTTCCTGCTGGACAGCCCTGGTCTGTAGTCAGAGAGGCCTGAGGTATGAGGTGTCCTGATGCTTTTTCTCCCAGCACCATCTTGTCCGTGACCCCTAGCTGCTTATATTACCCATCCTTCACTGACCAGGAAGCTCTTGGAACCCCCATCCCTGCTGTGCTGCCAGAGTGCTCAGAATTTTCAGCCTCACTTCCTTCTCTGTACAGTGTCCTACTCAATATCAGAGTTTATCTAGGAGCATCTCTGGAGTGCCCAAATCACTGTCTCCCTCCACCACATCAGGGACACTGAGGCAGAGGCTCTTAGAGGACTTGAATGAGGGGACATCAAGCAGGGAGGGCAGTTGATGGCTGGCAGACAGTCCCCATGGAATTATACTCCTCTTAGAACCACCTACCCCATCCACACCTCTCCAGTGACTGAGGGGAGAAGAGATCCTGAGGAGGTGTGTAGTGTTTATGGTCACTGGAGGCCCCAGGCACACCCAAGGGAGATGGACATATGCCAGCGTGCTCATCACATGCAGGGAGTTCTCTGGGCTCCAGGTGTGTGCTGGGCATGGTCAGAGAAGATCACCAAGGCTTGTCAAATGACTATGTTTACTAGGATTCTCCAGAGAAACAGACAAGTAGGATAGATTGGTAGGTAGATAGATACATAGATGAGAGATAGATAGATAGATAGATAGATAGATAGATAGATAGATAGAAGAGAGAGAGTCTGAGTAGTCCCACAATCTGCCCTCTGTAAGCCAGAAACTCTGGAAATCTGAAGACCCCACTACCTGGGAGAGCTAGTGGTAAAAGTCCTGACCCCAAGGGCTAGAGAAGCTGAGATGAGATATTCCAGCTTAATCAGTGAGGCAGAGAAAAAGGGGGTGAATTCCTCTTTCCTCTGACTCTGGCTCTGTTCAAGTCCTCAGTGGATTGGCTGAGGCCTACCCAGTTGGGGAGGGCAATTCACTTTACTGAGTCCACTGATTCAGATGCTAAGTGCATTTGGAAAGAATGTTTAATTGAGGCACCTATGGCCAGTCAAGCTGACACATGACATTAAACCATCATCACACAGTACTCATGGGCTCAAACCAGCTGACTGCCCCTCAGCAGGCCTTATGGAGAGCCACTCTGCCCTGGGACAGGCAAAATCTCAGGCAACAGGGCAGGGGTGGGCCCTGGAGGGTTCCAGAGCTCGGGAGGAAGGAGTCACCTCCTTGTTCACCCAGCACAGGGTCTCCTGGGGGCAGTAAACATCTGTGTGTCTCTCCAACCGCCAAGTGCTTGGCTGATGATGGTTCAAGTGAATTGAGCTCAGCAGCAGTCTGGACCCTAAAGAGGCAACCAGAATCTCAGACAGGTGTGGACTTGCCAGGGGTCAGTTTCCTGAGGTGTGGGGTTCCCAGCTTCATGAAGGTTCAGAAGTACCAGGAGGCAGCGTGTAGGGCAAGGTGGGCCCATGAGCTAGGGGTTACGTTCTGGCAACAGGTTAGCTGGGCCTGATGTGGCTGTGCCTTCCGAGCCCTATATAGTTTGTTCACATGTTATCTTCCTGGAGCCTACAGCACTCCCAAGGGTGGGCTGGGCAAGCCATGGGAGCTGCACTCTGCGGATGGGGGAACTGAGGCACAGAGAGGGAAGGAAATGCAGAAGTCATCGGTTATCAAGGCACAGGGAGCTGGGCAGCCTGACCCCAGCCTTGGACAGGCACGGAGCAGCCCCAGGGACTCTCCTAGATGCAGCACCCACTCGCTCTTCTCTGCCTCACTCCTGTGCATGGAAATGACAAAACCACTGAGGCAGCAACTGGCCGATCCTGTGGGATTCAGAGAGAAACAGCTAAGAGCCAGCTCTGTCTTAGAAACAAATCTGGTTAAGTCCCCCTCTGTGCCTGGACCGGTGCCACCGTCCATACCTGTATAACATCCCCATTTCATCCTGAGGCTCAGATATGTTTTAGCCTCGCCCGATGCAGTCAGTGACTCGGCCGGGGTTCCAGCTCGGGTCAGCCTGGAAGCAAAGCCCGTGCACGGGGTCTCATGTTGCGCCCCTCTGCACTGCACCCCTTTGTTCTCCCCTGAGAACACAGTGGCTCCTGCTCTCCTCCCAGAAGGAAGTAGGAAGGCACCCTGTGCTGTGACCCACGCACAACCAGAAAGACACAGTTTGGGGGATGGTTGGGAGCAAGGTGTCCCCGTGTCACTTAAACACGACACTGAGCTGCTGCGGGGAAGCTATTTGCCGCCACCCTGCAGTGCCTGCCTAGCCATGGGACCTACTACTTTCACCCAGTCCCACCTTATAAATGGGGACGCGGGCAAGAAGGTGGGTCCACATCAGGACCACCGTGGTGAACGCCGGAAGCTGGCAGAGTGGGAGAGGGGAAGGGGCTTCTGCTGTCACCTCTGCCACCTTTTAGAGCTGATCAGGAAGATCTGGCTGGCTGGGAGGGGGTCCCCACCATTCACATCTGCTAATAACTTTCTTGGGAAAGCATCATTCTTGCGACAAGAACCATTCAGGCCTTCAAATCGGTTCTCCAGCTTCCCTTCTTGGAGACCATGAAGTCTTTAGAACCACACCTGTCACCTGTTGTTGGACACCTGTAATGCACCTGGGAGGTACCAGTACACACCTGATTGTACCTGGTACAGCTCTCCTGCAAGGTAAGTATGGGAATCATCATCTTACAGAGCTTCAGAGAGGTGAGATGAGTTACCCAAGGTCACAAGAGTAGCAACTGGCAGAATGAAGGGTTAAAGGTCAAGGTCAAGCATATTGGCAATCGTTTAGCCTAGCCACCATGCTCCATCTCCAAAGCCTGGGGCTTAGGCAACTGGAAATACAGAGATGCCCACCTACAGGGTGGATACCTGTCCGGCTTCTTATGCCCAAGCATCTTATGCCGTCACCATCTCTGGGTGAATGCAGACATAGCACCCAGGGTCCTAGGGGTAAAGGCAGGTAGAAGAGGTGGTAGGTTCTCATGGGGTTACCACTGACCACCTGGCTGATAGCAGCTTGGATAGACCTGGAGTAGGGCCCAGAGGCCATCAACTTTGGCAGTAGACTTGGCTGGCACAATGCCTGATGGTGCAGCAAATACCTTTCAGAAAGGCAGTTCTACCAATTGTACCAACCAAAGAGCCACTTGCACCTGCACCTGAGGGGCTTGTCACGTGACCGTGAAAAACATTTGGAAATCTCCACCTTCACTCTTGAGAGGAGTCACTGCCTTATACTACGCACTCATACCGACTCCCGTGGCCTTAGAGCCCTGAGGGGTCACATTTGACTTTTTCCAAGTGTCTGAACAGGATCTGAAGATCCGCAACAGATTCTCATCCAAGAGCTCTAATTAAATTTTTCTGAATTAAAATTCACATGTCTAGAAGCATTCGTAAGGCTATTATCTCTGCAGCGACATATGCTTACGAATAATTATGGTTGTCCCAAATCACCAGAGTGTGGCTTTGAGGCATTAGTGAATCTGACAGCACCATTGTTATGGCTTTTCAAAGTCATGGAATTATGTAGATGGCAGAGGGGTTTAATATGCAGGTGGTTGTCCAGTGTTCATATTCTTTTAATAAAACGCCTTCCATTCTAATGTCTCATGAAAATGTAAATTGTCAGCTTATTACTTACAGGTCTTCAAATGCACAAACCAAGTTCTCCAGGAGTCTTAGGAAGGCATCAGGCTGGCTTCCCAAAGAATGTTCTGTGGCCCATGTTTCCTTTGGTGCACAGTGTGTGTGTGTGCGTGTGTGTGTATGTGTGTGTATACCCATGCATGTGTGTGCGCACGGCAGCGGGAGGAGGAGAGATGATGGGGGTACGGAAGGTGTACTTACTTTATACGTAAGAATTGAAGGTAAAGGTCTTTGTACCCTGGAACTGAGTCAAGGAGTGAGGGGGGACAGCCTGGTCACTGGCGCCCACAGACCAGGCTTCAAATGCTGGTTTTTCCATGTCCAGGCTGCGTGGCCTTGGTACATCACTGCGCCACGGGGCCTCCTCCTCCGGACAGTAGGGCGAACACGGTGAGGGGCATGAGACAGTGTTTGTGAAGTGGCCATCAAAGCCCTGAGCCCCAGGGGACCCAGAAGGGTTGCTTGGTCTATGGCTGCTGTATTACTGGTCCTGCCCTCACCCCAGAACACCCCAGTTTCTCTGGAGATTCTCACTGTCAAGCAGAATGGAGACACTGGTCGCTCTGAAGGTTCAGAAATGTCTCGGCCTTCTGGCAAAAGTACCCCCATCCTCCCTCCAGGGACCAGGACCGCCAGGCTGCTGGGCAGGGATGACACCTGGGGGTGGGGGCTTCCCTGCCTCATCGTCCCTGTGCTGTGACAGCCAGCACAGACACCTGCCAGCCACCAGGATCAGAGGGCTTTCTGCTGAGAGAGAGGAGCATGGCTTTCTGGAAGAATTTCCCCCAACAAATACAGGGCAAAGAACTGGGGCCGGGCACGTCAGACTGGTGGAGCGAGGGGGGAATCACCCCAAGTCAGAAAAACACCGGTCTCTGTGCTCTGCTTCTGATGTGTTAACAGGCCCCCAACCTGTTAGCGTGTCTCCCGCTACTCTAGGTACTCACAGCGCATCCCTGAACCACCTGCAGCAGAGTCTCCTGGAATGCTGGAAAAGCAGCTCCTGCCCCTCTTCACCCTCCTCAGGCTGTCCTGCTGACCCAGAGTGTGGGCTCCCACCCCAGGGCCCCTGAGTGGGGAGCCGCGTCAGGGCCATCTAGGGCAGGCCTGTGTGCATTCTGAACACATAAGCATAAATGTTTCCCCCTGACTAGAACCTGCTGCCAGTGTCCAGGGCCGTGGTGATCAAAGCATCTCTTTGCCTGGAGGCCCTGACAAACCCCACACATGGGCTTTTCAGAGCAGGAGTCATTGTACTGTGGACAGGGGCAAGTGACAACGTCCCCGGTGGCACATAACCGAGGCAGAGGGGTTCTCGGGCTGGGAGAGATGTAGAGTTCATCCTGTCCCATCTCCGCTGCTGGATCTGAAGCCCAGAGTGGCCGGCCTTTAATCAGGACTCGGGCAGCGGTAGGTGGAACCGGGTTTCCGTGTAGGAGACACTGGCTCTCTGAGTCTCGATTCCCTTGTCTGTGAAATGGAAATAATGATATCCACTCTACAGGATAATTGTAAGAGGAGAGATCGTGTACATCAAGTATTTTGCCCAAAGGGGACATGCAGCTGGGAATTATTATTACTGAACCAGGCAGAGAATTCAGACTTTACATAAAATCTCTGAGAAGCAAACGAAATAGATTTTTATCTCTTAATTATCTAGTGGTGAAATTTTACATTGTCCTGAATAATTTTACACTGTGAAACCTACAGAACTTGCAAATAATAATGTTGATCTTGCTGGTTGGTTTAATGATATTTGGCTCTTTTAATAAGTCCTCTCGGGAGAGCCAAAAATGTTAAGACTGAATTTAGCAACATATAGGAGAGAAGACATTTTGGAGAAGCCATTTGGCATCACATAGCAACAATGTGCTGGCATTCAGCTATTTCATTGTTATTATTAGGTGTGAATTCTAAATTCAGGGGTTTTGTCCCCTTAAAGTCATCACTTCCCAAAATAGGTTTCTTCAAAGTGCAGCTTTCCTGAATGCTAACAGCTCCATTTCCCTTTTGGGGCTGACAAGGACACGAGCAGAAACGAGGCCACGTTCTCCCACGAGGTCAGAGGGCAAGGGTAGCCACTGGTTCTGGAAACAGAAGGCCAAATAGTGGGAGGGGGGTGCTTCAGAGTGGGTTCATTAAGGGTCTGTTAAAGAATGGGGCATTGCAATGGAGTCTGGAATCCTACCAGCTTTCTCCTCCTTCCCTTTGTAAACTAGTCCTCAACAGCCTCGACCCAAAGAGAGCCAGGGAGAGCACACAGGTTGGCCGCACAGAGCGACAGCCCCAGCCCAGTCCTTTCTGAACCTGGGGCCACCACTGCCTGCCCCAGGGAGCATGCAGGTGCCAGATCCCAGTTAGAAAGCAGGCACTGGACCTTCTGCTCTCGTTACGGGCTGTGTGACGCTGGGCAACCCCTTCTACTCTCTGGGCCTCAGTGTCCTCATTTGGCAGTGGGCATGGAGAGGGTACCTTGGGATCTCCGAGCTGTGGCCTTTTCTGTCTTAGATCAGTGCTGGATAATATCCAAATATGGCCAACAGCGCTGGACACGTTTGAGAAAGAATAAGTGGCTTGATTTGGGGGGGAATTCCATGTACACAGAGGAAAAGGCTTGTACTTCCTCACAGCTGGCATTAGCACCACTGAATGGAGTCGTTTGAGGGGCCCAGGGCGACTTTCAGAAAAACACCCCTTGGATACATGGGCTGTGTTTCCCGTGGGTCATGAGGTCACTTTAGGGTACCCTGACCGCTGCTGTGGCCAAGGGCCACCAGGACCACAGCCCTGGGAGGAGGCCTTTGTCACCTGCAGATTCTTCTTGATGCAAGACGTACTCTGAGCTTGGTAGAACGCTGGCAAAATTATACCCAGCCCTCCCTCCCAGGCGACTTTCTTAGGAGGGCAGAGCTGGATTTGAAGCAAAGAGTCTCTTCTCATTGTACAGATGATCTTCTTTTTTTTTAATATTTTATTTATTTATTCATTAGAGACAGAGAGAGAGAGAGGCAGAGATGCAGGCCGAGGGAGAAGCAGGCTCCATGCTGGGAGCCCAATGCGGGACTCGATCCCAGGTCTCTAGGATCGGGCCCTAGGCTGAAGGCAGGTGCTAAACCGCTGAGCTACCTGGGCTGCCCAGAGATGGTCTTATTCAACCACCTTGCTTTTCATATAAAACCCAAAAGCCCAAGGAAGGGAAATGACTTGCCCAGGGTCACACAGCAGGACAGCAGCCGAGTTGAAGGCAGTGGCCAGGACACTGTTAGTCACTAGCCTATGTCTTAGGTGAGCCTGGGTTCCAGAGTCAGACCTGCCTGGGTTCAAATCCTGCCTCTACAGTTTACTGGCTGTGTGACCTTAGGCAAATTACTGAACCTCCTTGGACATCTAAAATGGAAATAGTCCCCTGCCCACCCCGGGGCTCCACGAAGTCACACGGGTAAAGTGCCCAGTTACGTGGGGAGCTGGAATGAACCGAGTGCCTGGTGGATGTCCACCGTCTGTTACTGCTGCTGCTGGAAACTGCAGTTGGGGCAGCCCCAGAGAAGCTGAGGCTGGGCCGGGAGGCCGTGCTCTGGGTAACGGCCTCCCTGTGTCTCCGCAGGCTGGTGGAGCTGTCCGCCTCGGTGCCCATCGGCTCCCACTGGGGGGTGCTGTCCAAGTGCTTGGCCTACAGCAAGGCTGCCTCCGACCCCTTCGTGTACTCCTTACTGCGACACCAGTACCGCAAAAGCTGCAAAGAGATTCTGAACAGGATCCTCCACAGGCGCTCCCTCCACTCCTCGGGCCTCACAGGCGACTCCCACAGCCAGAACATTCTGCCAGTCTCTGAGTGAAGGACGCCGCTCTGGCCGGAGACTGAGGAATGAGGCAGCTGGTGAGAAGCGGGGAGGGAGGGCTTGGGGTCCTGGGTGGACACCGCCAGCTGCCACCCACCTGGCCGGCCCAGCCATTCCGGTTCCCTGGCCTACAGGGCCTCTGAAGCCTGCTTCCTGGTTCCTCAAGGGCAGAGGTTGGATGGTCCCTATTTTGCACCAAAGGATGAGCATGGTTACTCGCTCTGGCCTTTCTTTCTGAAGCTCCTTTGAGCTCCCGGACTCACCAGAGACTCCCCAGGAGTGACGCTGAGGCCGGTCATGACCAAGGACACATGGTGCTGGTGGCAGGTGGGGAAGCAAGGCATCCTTCCTAACCACTAGGCGTTGGGCTCCATGCTGAAGAAAAGCAGTTGTCTCCACGGGACATTAATCATGCTGAAAGTCAGGTTGGCGGTGGCCATTTGGCCTTACATCCAACGTGGCTACTCTTCTCCACATGGTAGTGGTGGCTGCTTTAACCCAAATATTATCCAGCTGGTACTCTCTGAATTGTGCTCAGCTGGGACTCTTGGGACCCTGAGCCCAAGGTGAAAATGTTTAACAGCTAGCGGCTACCCAATTGTTGCCGAGCAGCAGTCTCAGAAATGGTTAAACTCTGGTTCCCCACCTCCCCCCCCCAAAGCTAACGTTTGTGTGTGTAGACAATCTTAGCATGAAAATGGTTTAAATAGGCAGGTAATACATGTAATAATGTTCTTGGAGGTCTGACCTTGAAGTCACCTTCTTCTGATTCACACGTCATAACTGTTGGAGCCGAGGGGAGGCAGGAGGAAGGTGGCTGCCTGGGGCCCCCACCTCTGGTTGTGACCTGAATTTGCAGGAAGACTTTCACCTTGTCTCACACATCTTGTTCCACACACCCTGGGAGATGCACCCACCAGAACTGACCTGAGCAGGGTTTTAGCGTTGGTTCTAAAGCACTGGGTCCCATTATCCTAGTAGGCTCCATATCTAGTCTCCTTGAGTCTATCAACAGAAAGTAGAAGCTGTCCCAGGTGACCAAGAAAGTACCCTGTGCTCATCAAGGGAGAGTGACATTTTTATTGAAAACTATAACTTCAGTACCTATGCCAATCCATTAGCAGCCCCATCTTGATTTATGAAAAGCCAAGGTGAGTGGGCCATGCTTTCTGCCCATCTGTCTTTGTTTATCATTTCAGATGACGTGTGAATGCTAAGAGCAGCTATTTCTCTGTCCTTTGTTCTGATGCCTACAGGGTAGAAAGGATGGGAAGCGAGCGACAGACTCCGATGGCTCATTCTCTCTTTCCAGCTCTGGGTGTCTTAACTTTGCAAGTGCAGTGGCGGAGGGGTGGGGAGGACACAGTCCAAGAGGGACCAGGTGGGAAGAGCCGGATACTGTTTTACTGCCGGGGGGCCCCAGAATGGAAGAGGTGTGTCGTGCGTATCTACTTGAAAAGATATTGTCTTCTTTTACCTTAGCTCTTCATTTAGAAAACAGAGAGCTGAGCCTGGCTGGTCTTGCCTACTTACAAGGTTTTCCTGGAGACTAGAACAGGGACAGATGTAGCTTCCAAAGCCTTGGCACCTGTCAGATGTAGTTGGAGGTGTGCTCACATCTGCCTGGAGCAGTCAGTGGGGCACATCCTTTCCTAGTCCTGTGTTCAGGGACATCATGTTGGTAGCTTCAAATCAGCCACGATGGGAATATTTGTGCCAAGAAAATTAGCAAAGCCTACAAACCAGGACTTTTTGTATGGTGAGAGCTGATTGTTCTGCATCTACCAGCACACCACTGCCCAGACGTGACTTTGTGTGTTACGGAAAACTT
This sequence comes from Nyctereutes procyonoides, assembly GCF_905146905.1. Taxonomy (NCBI): domain Eukaryota; kingdom Metazoa; phylum Chordata; class Mammalia; order Carnivora; family Canidae; genus Nyctereutes; species Nyctereutes procyonoides. The sequence continues at coordinate 25,651,540 of NW_026575133.1, forward strand.
GCTCTGATTCATAGCACATTAGTTTGAATCAAGTTTGACTCACGGCAGACGTTCATTTCTGTGGGACTTTCTTAGTGACAAGGAGCTGTTCGCCACCCACCTTGTCCCAACACCAAAAGTACCCATGAGGTCGAAAACAAGTATGTATCCAAGAAGATATACACAATTTAATCTGACAGTCTCCCTTTTCACACAAATTTTCTCAAAATTGGGTGACAGAGGGCTAGTGACCTAGTAGATGAGGCCAGTAGACAGTCAAGTTCAAGCCGCAAAATATGTTTTCATCGATGTGACTATGTCAGATCCTCTTTCTGCCTGCTCTGTGTAGGCAATATATTATACTCCCAGAAGCAACTGGATCTCTTTTACCTCTTCTTGAGCTAAGAAACAAAAGATCTGTCATCCACACCACCATGCATCCTAAAAAGATACATGTTGGAATTTTGGCCAAGCATCTAGGACTGCTAAAACAAAACAAAAAACCCCACAATAAAACCAGTTGTATTGGCATCATGGAGATGAAAGCCCAGATAAGTTAGCTGAGCGGGTGTATCTACTATTGTTCAGACAGGCATTGAAGGCCAAGGAGAAGTATGGAGGAAAACACTGCATTAGCGGTCAGCACCAACCAAGTCTGCTCTAATTACCTGCAGATGAATGTCGGTATTCATCTCTACCCAGTCTCTAAAATTTTCCCCTGGCTTCATTATTCCCAGGTGAATTATCTACCTCATTTGGTAATTTGATTTATCCAACGTGACATGGGTTTCTCAGGTAAAACACTCCGAAACAGCAAGATCAGCAGGCCTGGGAAGAGTTACTTGTCCTCAGTCTAGTGTGAGGCTCGATGTGTAGGGCCCAGACTCTGGTGGACAACTGGACCAGGTGGGAAAGCATATTGGGAAGTTTGGAAATGAAGCCTGGCCGGGAGGGACCATCCGATTCCTAGCCCCACACCGTTTCTAGCCCTACGTGATCTGAGATGTAGGTCAAATCCCCACCCCTGGTGGCTTTTTTTAGACACTCTGCAACTATTCCAGCTTTTTCTTGCACTTCTTCTCGAAGGAGAGAGGACTTCTGGGCCCTAGGACCCCCTAAGGATCTGCCAGCTCAGACGAGGGTCATGGGGTTTGTGTGTCTTGTGGTCAGCCGACCCCCCTTAGATATGCCACCAAGAGCCAGCCTGTTTTTACTTAGAAATCGGCTGGGTCATGAGGGAAGTTGACTGCAGCCACCTGGTCCCAATGGTCCATTCTTTCTGGGATTCACTTCAGTCTTCTGAGCTGTCGCCCTGAGCAATAAAACTCTCTCCTCGTGTTTATGAAATTAGTTTTCTCTTTCATGGTGCCTTTCTCTCTGAGAGAAGACAGAACAGGCCACACCCATGTCCTGGTTGCCACCCATTTACACACGTGGGGGCAGGTAGACGATGCCTGTGGTGTGTCCTCTGGCTGTGCATTTCTAGAATTTCATCCAAATGCAGGATGACCCAGGCAGCCTATGGTCTGAATGAGACTATTTTATCAGGTGCCAGAAATTCCTTGCATTGGCTCCTTTCCTTTGGACCATGAGCATCACAGGGAGGAGCAAGGTCCTGGCTATATTTGCAGCTCCCATCCCCTTTCTGGAAGGTCTAAATCATCTGGAATAGAGCCTTTGGCCCTTGAGCTTCTTTTATCCACAAGAATTGCCAAGGGAGCTTGTTTAAAATGCAGATTCCTATACTCCCTCCTCAGAGATTGGTCCTAGGAGGTCTGGGCAGGACCCGGGACTCTGCATTTTCAAACCTCCACGTCCAGGTGACTGCTGCAAGGGACCTGCCCACTCCTCCCTGAGAAAGGTGGCCCTGGAGACCTGGATAAACTCCATGGAAAACTGCACCTTTCTAAATATCTGTTTCATCCTGTATCTTTCCCCAGTTCTCCAGAGAGTTCAATCTCCAGCCTCATTTAAGGGTTGAGTCGTTTCGTTCTCAGAGCAACAAAGCGCTCACTCCATGAAATTCTAAAAACCCATCCTCAGAGGACTCTGGTGGAACCCCTGCCACCACCCCTCAGAGGTATTTGCAACATAGCCTCATTCCATTCCATGGGGCTCCCGGGTAGTAAATGGGGGTGTACATGGCGCATCGGCAGAGCATGGCGGCACCAGCTGGCTCTGGTCACTTGGTTAGAGAGAAGGAAGCTGGCACCCAGAGGGGCCCACAGGGACACTTCCCTGGGTCTCGACCCCACCTCTGCCTGGGCAGCCTGGCCGTGGGAGCTGATGGCGTCCGGCCCCTCTGCCACTAACCGCAGCGCCCTTCCCACCCAGCCTCACACCCCAGGAGTGGAGCCAGGCTGAGGCCAGGCCAGAGGGAGACACTGCTGGATGCTTACCCCTGCGTGTGGGTCTTTTTAGGGTTCCTCACTTCATTCAGCAAGGCTGACCCTGCCAGGTGCCCCAGGAGCAGCTCCTTGTAATCACAAGGGTCCATAGTCCTAACAGCTGGTGTGTACTGAGTGAAGCCTACATGCCAGGCACAGCACTGAGTGTTTTCGGGTAGTGTTCCCATGAATCCTCACCATAACCCTAGGACATAGGTACTATCATCTCCTTTTCAGACCTCTGGGAAGATCAGTAAGTCCTGGGGCAGCAGGTAGAGAAATTTAAGGGGCAACGCAAAACAGAGGCATGGTCTGTTAGTCTCCGGAAGGGTAGGCTAGTGCCGATGGGACATCCCTTGCTGCACCCAACTCGGGGCATCTTTCCATCATCAGCAGAGGACACCCTGCTCCCAGCTTCTGTGCTAACACCCACACCCACCAGCTGGGCCCCAGGGCCCCTCTCATCCCATGGCCACCACTGGCTTGGAAGGGACTCTTTTGGATTTCTCTTTCTCTATAGTGTTTTTAGAAGAATTTGGGGACCAGGGGGCGGGGCTGAGCAGCAACCTCTGCACCCAGGATTTATGGTTCCCAGGTCCCTTGTCACCTCCAAGAAATCTGTCTAACTAGATGTCTTAGGTATCTGAGGGTTCGCTGTCAACCTGAATTTTCCTGAAACTCTGGACCAATAGCCCTATGACATCAGAACAACACAGCGCTGCCCTGGCACCAAAGTCAACTTCTTCATGCCCTGAAGCCAAAAGGGTTTCTGTGGAAGACCCTGGTGTTTGCTTAGGACCCTGGGCTGAGCCAGCCATGAGGAGAGGATGGGTGGAGGTGGCCTCCTTGGTTTGCTTTTAGGGGTTCAGAGAAGAAACCTGGCTGGGAGCAGTGCTTTGTAAGCTTTGTGAGTGTCTGAGTGTCTCCACATTCCCAGCAGGCTCCCACTGTGTCTCAGGACCAACTGGCCTTTCAGCCCAAAAAGAACAAGTCCAACCCTTGGCCAGCGGCCTTCGCTCTGCTGCCGGCTGAAGCCCTGGCCTGGTGGAAGGAAGAGATGCAGGAAGGTCAGGCTTGCTGTTGCCTTTCCAATTCAGATGTAGCCACGACTTCGAAGTCCTCCTCGTGCCTCCTTCCACAAATACAGGGCACGAATTGCTCATCTTCCCAAGGAATCTGTTTCAGGGAAGTGGATAGGACACGTGGCCTAGGGCAGCCTGACCTAGACCTCACTGCAGAAACAGTGGTCTTCAGGGGGAGGGGGGCACCCAGGAAAGCAGGGTCCTGGAGCTGTTCAGGGAGTGGCACATGGCAGCTGCAGACTCCAACCCAGAACTGCAAAAATACTTAGCTGTCACTCCTTAGACATTTACTGAGCACCTTCTGTGTGCCTGGCCCTGTGCCGTGTCAGCCTCTGGAAGAGACAAGAAATTACAGTGTAAGACGGGGCTTCCCTGGAGGTGTGTGCACCCTGCTGGGAGGTGCAGGGGCTGAAGCATGTGGCCAGTGGGGAAGGAGGGTCTGGAAGGCTTTGGAGAGGCGATGACGTTGGCCCAGAGCGTGTAGTAGGGAAGAACATATGACAAGACACAGAGGAGATGTGAATGTGCCGGTAAGGAGTTTCGTGGGCTTAGAGCTGTGTGTCCAGGAATGCTTTCAGGTGAGCCCAGAGGAGAGAAAGTGGCTCCTGAGAGTGAACGAGATCTGTGGCCCATGGGAGATGATCCATATCTTGAAGTTTGGAGTGCCAAAATTAGGTGGCTTAGAGAAAATGTGGGGGACATTGACATGTATTTAGCTACCAAAAAAAAAAAAAAAAAGAAAAGGAAGAGAAGAAGGAAGGAAGGAAGGAAGGAAGGAAGGAAGGAAGGAAGAGAGTGGAATCCATTCTTCAGAAACCAACCACATTTGGCCACTAGGCCAGGGCACATCCCTGACAATATACATGATTGGTAACAAAAGTCTATCTACAGCAGTGAGTGTACACATTCGGTGTCAATGCAGGGCCCTAAAGGGCACCGCCACAAAGCCCCCTGCGACAACCGGAAGAATTAGCACAACAGAAACAACCACATTTGCGAAAGTTGTCCTCGTGTTGCGTAGCAGTTCAGCCACTCTCCCTTCACACCCACCCTGTCACCGGGCTTTGTACAATTCGCTCTCGCAGTGTGTCATGCAGAGACGTCTCTAGCATTTAAAGGTCAAACATTATGAATCTCATCAATCCTAGCAGTGCTGTAGTTTATCACATATACCCATATTTAAGGATGTTTAAAATAATTTAGGCCGTTGACTCAAAAGACCGTGGATGCCTTTGGGAACGCTCGTGCTCTTAGGAAGGCAGACTCTAGTGGCATTTCCAGTGTCCTTTCTCCCACGGGCCCATGGCTCTGTCATCAGTATCCTACTTCTCCCCTGGTGCAGAAGAGCTGTTGGATGTATTCAGGAGAATCTAAAGTCCATGTTTCGATAGTTTCAAAGAACCTGAAATCTGTATTTGGACACAGAAGCCCACTCTGAGTTGTGAGAGTCAGATCATCACCATCAAGGCCCTGGCCTCTGTAACACTCACTACTTTCCAGAGGGAATGCGTTTGGGAGAGCATCAGATGCCTTCACATGGCACACCATTGACTGGTTCGCCCAAGCCAGTCCATTTCCTGATGACCAGAGCAAAGTGATGGCTCGTGCCTGGTTAAGATACCAAACACTCAGCCTGCTTTTGCCTTGGCCTTTATGTCATTTAATACCAAATCCTTGTTTGAATTACTTGTAACCAAACCCCATGCTCTAAAAGCCTTTAAATGCCAAGTTCCCCTGCAAACTGAAATCATTCCAAACCTCAACAATTCTGTTTTACAACAAGCATGTAAATATAACCTCTTCTGGAACATTTGAGGGACGTTTAATGAGGATGGTGTCTCGCCAAGCCCATCAGGGTTTCCCGGAGGGGAAACTTGTTAATCGCAGGTCACAAATAGCGTTGGAAGTCCAGTGACATGTCATCAAGGTGCCTTGCCTTATCCTCATTACCACATGGGGCATTTTTCTAAACCTTGGAATAGGCCCATCTTTACATTTGTAGGCTCATTTGGGAGAAGAGATTCAGACCCTTGCCATTTGGACATATTTTATCCATTTTGGTGAAACAGCTCCTAGGAGGACCTCAATCCATCCCTCTGTTGTGGTGTCCTGTGGTGAGTCACCCCCCCCCATTCATCCTGCCTAATGGAGCATGTCTGTCTCCCATACAGAGGCTTTCCCCTGCTCAGTACCCACTGAGAGAACCATCACTTCTCCTAAGTTTGAGGAGACTAGTTAGATTTTACCCTTAGAACTCACAGAAGCTCCACATAATGAGAACACCAAAGTCACATCCTTTGGCTACCTTGAGGTTTCATAGATTTCATTATTTTTTGTGTGTATGTCTGTGCAAAGAGGGGTTGGGGGAGTTACACCATCCATAGCTTGGGACATCCAGAGAACAGACCAGTAGACGACAAAAGGGAGCCCACATTAAAGAAACCTAAGGAATTTGCCACCTACTGTAGGGTTCCATGGGGAAATGTACTTTCTATTTGGACACTAGAAAAAATATTTTTGGAAACCAGGATTTAGAAAAATAAAAGAAATTCCATTCCCAGAGACAAAGTGATCTGCAAACGGCTGGCTCCTGTACAATGTTCTATCCCAATGTCAGACCCATAGGAAAATGGGTATGTTTATGTTGGAGCAAATGTGCCCGTGAACACGTGCGCCGTGATTCTGTGCGCCCTTGAGTTTATGCATATGGGTGAATGTTCACAAACTGAAGCAGCTGCATACTAACTATAAAAAAAAAAAATGAAGCAAAATTTTAGCAGCCTCTAATGTTTGTTAACATCGTAGCTTTAACTTTATTTTCTCCTAATTTATAAAAACAGAAATATAGCTCCACTAAACACACACACACACACGCACGCACGCACGCACACACACTAGAAGCCCTTCCAATGTGGCAATATTACCTTTCATGTAATACACTTGCCAACACTGTTTTTCTGTTGCAACAAGACTCAAGATTTTTGAATCCAAGGCCAATGTTGCCTGCTCTGTTTACAATGGCTTGTGTTTTGTGAATACATATCAAATGTTGTAATATATTTTTATGATAGAATCAATAGTTAATACGGGGGGGGAAAGTATATATTGTGATTCTGTCCAATAAAGCCTCCTGTTATAAAATCTTGTCCACACTTTGATGACCTGGCGTGAACACATTTTTATTATGCACAAATTAACTGTCAGAAATGCTGGTGATACGTGACTTCATGGTAGGACATAAGTTTATACTTCTTTTCTCTCCTGTCTTCAAGTATTGTGTTCAATTTCCCCTCCATCTCCACTCCCCAGCTGCCCCAACCCTCACACAGCCCTCTGAGAGGTAGGTCTTCATCCTTGGGGCCATCTCTTGACTGGCCCCAGCCCACAGCAGCCATCCCCTCCCAAACACATCCTCCCAGGGAGGGACTGACTTGCTGTCTCTGGGAGACACGTCCCCCACCCCTCCCAAATACCATGCACCTTTGCCACCATGGGCCTGGTTCCTTAGGCTTTGCTCGAGGACTAATTGCTGTCGATGACCAGTTATGGTGAGGTGTTAGGTGTCCCCAACATGCCCTCAAGGACCCATACACAGTCCCTGCCCCGACCTCGCTGGGCCCACAGAAGCCTCCAGTATGGCCACAACGCAGGAGGCCCCCCCTTCCCTAGGTGTGTTTGGAGTGAGGTCCAGGCCACTGCTCTGATTAGGCCTCTTCCTGCCCTGCAGAGCTGAGCTGAGCACACAGCTGCCTGGAGGAGGGCTGGGGTGGCCTCAGGGAAGTGGCCTGAGGGTCTCAACCCAGTCTCCAGGGGAACAAGGAAGAAGGAAGAGGGAATTGGAATATCCTGGGAATGGTCAGCCTGGGTGGCTCAACAGTTTACCACTTGCCTTCAGCCCAGGGGGGAATCCTGGAGGCCCAGGATCAAGTTCCATATTGGGTTCCCTGCGTGGAGCCCGCTTCTCCCTCTTCTCCCTGTGTTGTGTCTCTGCCTCTCTCTGTGTGTCTCTCATGAATAAATAAATAAAATCTAAAAAAAAAAAAAAAAAAAGAATATCCTGGGAATGGGATGTCCCAGCCATCAGGGGCCTCGTCACCCTCAGGGGACACCTCTGTGGCTGACTGCTGGAGGAAAGACCCTTATACTGACTAAGGGTATGAAGAGTTTGAGCTTCCTGAGAAGCTCTGAGAACCTATGTGTTCCAGATACTGCGCTAAATCTTTCCAGAGCATCACCTTCTTCAATTCCCTAATACTCCTATGGGGTTGGTTTAATTTTTACAATCAGGTGAGGAACTGCTGAGGAACTGTGATGCTAAATGTCATGTGTCACCTTGACTGGATCACGGGGTGCCCAGGTATTTGACTGAACCTTATTTCTGGGGGTGTCTGTGAGGGTTTCCAGAAGAAATTAGCATTTGAATAATTGGGGCTCAGTAAAACAATTTATCCTCCCAGTGGGGGTGGGCCTCCCTCAACCCCGCGAGGTCCTGAATAGAACAAAAAGGAGGTGGAAGAAAGAATCTGCCCCTTCTGTCCAGACTGTTTGATCCTGGGATATTGATCTCCTGCCCTTGGCAACCCTGCTTCTCAGGCCTTTGGACTTGGAGTGACACTGCTGGCTTTCCTTGGGCCTCCAGCTTGTAGAGGGCAGATCAGAGGATTTCTCAGCCTCCAAAATTGCATGAGCCAATTCCTATAATAAATCTATGCACGGGTGCGTGTATGTGTGTGTATCTCCAGGCTGCTGGTTCTGTTTCTCTAGAGAATCCTGACTGACACAGGAACCTCTCATGGGTTGGAACAGCTCATGGAAGATCCCACAGCTGCCATATGGGGAGCCAGCTCCAGCGCCACCAGCCTCTCACTTCCCCAGGGACCCCACAGCCAGGCTGGTGGGCTCCCAGGGAAGCATCATCCTTCAGCATCAACATCCATGCTACGATTTACTATTTCCCTCTTTGCTGACTTCCAGCAAGAATTAAAGATGCATACATACAAGAGGCACATTCTGTCCCAAGCCTCTAACTTATTTGGTTTGATCTCATACAATTTCTCTTCCCTCTCTCAGCTCCAGATTTCTCATCTTCAAAAATAAAGCTGTGGTGTAAATCAGGCATATAAATCAATGGAAAAGAATAGAGTCTGGAAATAGACCCACATGTATATGGTCGATTGATTCTGACAAAGTTGCTAAAGCAATTCAGTGGGAGCAAGGCTAGTCTTTTCAGCCAGATAGTATTGGAGGGCCTGGATACTCACATGTGGAAAGAAATAATCAACCTGACCCATCCCTCAGCCCGTGCACTTAACTTGAGATGTATCATACACCCAAATGTTGTAAACACTGGACACATACAGCTTCCAGAAGAAAACCTGGAAGAGAAGCCTTGCAACATTGGGGCAGGACAAGATGTCTTTGATGCTTTTTAAAAAAAGCATGATTGCCAACAGTCAAGGAATTAGATCTCACCATGGTAAAAATACCAGTAAGAAAATACAAAGACAAGCTACAGAGTGGGGAAAATATTGCAATACATGCGTCTGGCAAAAGAATCATACCCAGAATATACAAGCAGACAACCTATACCAAGGGGCAAAAGCCTCAAATAGATGTTTCCAAAGAAGATAAGCACACAGCCAGCAAGCACACGGAAGGGTATTCGACATCCTGAGCCATCAGGAAAGTGCAAATTAACACTGTGTGAGATCCCACTTCCCAGGGAATGGCTGAAATCAAAGCTTAGCAATACGGAGTGTTGGGGGCACTGGGGCAACAGGAGCTCCCATCCGTTGCTGGCGGGAATGCACGGTGACACGACCACTTTGGAAAGCAGTCTGGCAGTTTCTCATAAAGGTAAACCCCCACTTACCACAGGATCCAGCAATTCCACTCCTCAGGTACTTTCCAGGAAAAATGAAAATGTGTTTCTGCGGAAAGACCTGTATACACGTGTTCCTAGAACCATTCGCCACAACCCCCAAACTGGAAAAGACCCAAAACTCCATCAATATGTGACTAAAAAAATATCCTGCTGGATTCTACTACTATGAAATGGAAAAAAAAAAAAGAAAAAAGAAAGACAAAACTAGTCTACAGTGGCTGGGGTAGCTGGGTTTGGGGTTTATAAAGAGGCACAAAGGCACATTTGGAAATGATAGGAATGCTGTGTATTTAGCTGTACTGGTAGCCCCCTAAGTGTTTGTATTGGTCAGAACTCACCCAACTGCCACACTTCGGATGGACGCATCCTACATGCTAGTGTGAATATACTTGACACAGCTGAATTATGTACACTTAAGAATGATTAAATGGTGGGGTGTCCGGGGGGGTGCAGCTGGTGGTGTGTCCAACTCTTGATTTCATGATCAGCTGAAGCTTATGATCTCAGAGTCGTAGGATTGAGCCTCAAGTTGGGCATGAGGTCTGCTTAGGATTCTTTCCCTCTCCCTTCCTCTGCCCCTCCTCCTGCCTCACATATGCGTTTGTGCTCTCTCTGTCTCAAAAAAAAAAAAGTTTAAATGGTAAAGTCGATGCATTTTTTTGGTCACAATTTTAAAACAATGAGCACACAGGAAAAACGTGCATTTTATTATGTATAAATTTAAGCTGAATAAAGTTAACCAGCAACCAATAAAGCTATGTACCTCTCAGATTCCTTCCAGTTCCTGGAAGTTTTGATCAGCATGCAAAATGTCTGCCTTTTACCATTACAGAAAATTCTTCACTTCTCTACGCTGCCTGAAATTCTCTTCATAAGAGGAAATTCATCCCTACTAAGTCTTCCTTTAAAGGAGAGATCTTTGACCTTTGATGTACCATGGACTTATTGGCAGTCTATGAAATCTATGGGCCCCTCCTACAAGTAACATTATTTTTAAAGAATGAAGAAGAAGAAGAAAGAAGTAAAATACAAAGAAAAATAAGTAAACAAATTCTATTAAAATATAGTTTCCAAAATATTTTTAAAATATATGTTTGTGGGGATCCCTGGGTGGCTCAGCAATTTGGTGCCTGCCTTTGGCCCAGGGTGCAATCCTGGAGTCCCGGGATTGAGTCCCACATCAGGCTCCCGGCATGGAGCCTGCTTCTCGCTCCTCCTGTGTCTCTGCGTCTCTCTCTCTCTCTCTCTCTCTCATAAATAAATAAATAAATCTTTAAAAATAAATAAACAAATAAAATATATGTTTGCAATATAGTAATGTATGTGGTTTGTTATTAATATGCTGAATGATACGATCTAGGAATTGTCATCATTTTAAAAGATGAGTCTCAACAATATGTCAAGTGTCTGCAACAACTGCAAAGTGATGTGGAAATACCTGTGGTTCCCTTGGTGGCGAAGTCACAGGCAGGCGAACACACTATCCTATCCACATTTATAATTGCATTTATAATTGAAGGTACTATTGAATTTCAGCTGGAGGTTAGTAAAAATGAAGATGCAATTTCCTCTTTTTTAAGATTATTTCTTTTAAAAAATATTTAATTTCAATTTTCCAACATATAGTATAACACTCAGTTCTCATCACATCAAATGCCCTCCTTAGTGCCCATCACCCAGGTACACCATCCCCCACCCACCTCCCCTTCTGCAACACTTTATTTCCCAGAATTAAGAATCTCTCTTGGTTTATCTTCCTCTTTAATTTTTTTGCCACTCAGTTTCCCTCCTTTCCTTATGGTCCCTTTCACTATTCCTTATACTCCATATACCAGTGAAACCATATGATGATTGTCTTTCTCCAATTGACTTACCTCACTCAGCATAATACCGTCCAATTTGTTGAAGCAAATGGTAGGTATTCACCCTCTCTGATGACTGAGTAATATTCCACTGTATATACAGACCACATCCTTATCCATTCATCTGTCGAAGGACATCATGGCTCCTTCCACAATCTGGCTATTGTGGGCATTGCTGCTGTGAACATTGGGTGCAGGTGTCCCATCATTTCACTGCATCTGTATCTTTGGGGTAAGTACCCAGCAGTGCAATTACTGGGACATAAGGGCAGCTCTATTTTAACTTCTTGAGGAACCTCCACACTGTTTTCCAGAGTGGCTGCACCAGTTCACATTCCCACCAACAGTGCAAAAGGGTTCCCCTTTCTCCACATCCTCATCAACATTTGCTGTTTTCTGTCTTATTAATTTTAGCCATTCTCACTGGTGTGTGGCCATGTCTATGTCTTCTTTGGTGAAATGTCTGTTCATGTCTTCTGCCCATTTCATGACTGAAGATTATTTCTTTTGAGAGAGAGAGAGAGAGAGAGAGATGGGGGAGGGGCAGAGGAAGAGGGAGAGAGAGAGACTCTCAAGCAGACCCCCCACTGAGTGCAGAGTCCAACATGGGGCTCGATCTTACGACACTGAGATCATAACCTGAGCTGAAATCATGTGTCAGATGCTTAACTAACTGAGCCACCTGGCGTGCCCTGAGGATGGGATTTTCTATCCAACTTCATAAACTGACTTCTGTTCGTGGAACCCAGTGTAAGAATCCCCAGCATAGCCTGTGATTTCATCATTTACCCGTGGTGGGAAATTTTTCATCAGACCTCTTTCACTTAACCCTGAGATTCTTCCAGAGAAGGGATGGGGTGCTTACCAACTGCAGCAGCGGGAGGTGGCAAAACCAGGGTTTAGGTTAGTGGTTCCCAAACCTGAAGGTGCATTACAATTGCCTGGATTTATCATTGCAAACAGGACTCTTGGTACCAATCCCAAACTTGCACCATCAGAACCTCTGCTGAGGGCCTGGCATCTATACACTGCCAATAAGCAACCCAGATGGCTCCAGTGTGTGGCCACTTTGGGGTCCATGGTGCTGAGCCATTCCCAGCAGTACCTTAGGAAGGGGTTGGGTTGGGTCCTTTGACTCCTGCCCTGGGCTCTAGCTGTGGAAGAGAGAAAGGAGAATGTCGGTCTTGGGGAGGAAGAATTAACCAGAAAGAGGTGTTGGTTCAAGAAAAATTGAAGCTTGGAAAGGCAGGGATCCCAGTGTAGGACTCCATCCCAGGACCCTGGGATCATGACCTGAGCCAAAGGCAGATGCTTAACTGACTGAGCGATCCAGGAACCCTTTGTTGGCTAAATCTAAACCTAAGGAGGATGGTTAGGGGCATTCATTACATACACCAATATTTAATTCTCTGATTCTGTCCATGAGATTTAAAGAAAGAGGCCACATCGTACTCGTGTCCATATCCCAAATGCTCAGCAGAAAGCCAGGTACACAGCAGGTACTAAATAAATGCCTCTGTAATTGAATTCCCATCATTAGGTACCCTGTGCGAGGGGGACTTTCATGACGGCTTCTTCTTCCACCTCTTGAGTTCTGCAGACATTAGGAGTTGCTGAGAATGCTGTATTCCAAGTCAAAATATTCATTATGACACATGCTGCTTGCAATTTCCAAATCCCAGTCATTACCCTATAATGTGCTTGGGCAGGAAAACAAACCTCTCCTAGAAAGGCAGCCGTGTAAGAGCCAGGCCATAGCTCTGTCTTGATATTCAGTGGCTTTTTCAAGAGTACTTGTCTGTTGACCATGACTGGGAGGGATTGTAGGCCTGAGAGCACTGGCCAATGGATCTTTAGCTGGATAAGATCAAGTCACACATCTCAGGCAAGGTCAAAAAGCCCAAGGACCTGGACACCTGGCTGGCTCAGTCAGTTAAGTGACCGGCTTTTGGTTTCAGCTCAGGTTGTGATCTCAGGGTCACAAGCTCAAGCCCTATGTCGGGCTCCACAGTTGGCAGGGAGTCTGTTGGGGACTCTCTCTCCTTCTCTCTCTGCCCCTCCCCCTGTCTCCCTCTCTAAAACAAACAAACAAACAAAGAAACAAACAAATAAAAAAGCCTAAGGACCCAGGGTCACAACCCCCAGACATGCACTGTCACTGGAGTGATGTGGGGATCCCTCTGTTTGACATTTCCCCCTATTTATCTCATTCTGCACAGTGCAGAAGTTTGTTCCCAGTCTTATTAAGTGCCTCCTCCTAATTGCAGGTTTGGGAGCAAGCTCAAGGCAGAGCCTCTCATGGAAATTAAACCCAAAGAGAAAGAGAACAAGAAAAGCGCGTAGGAGTCGGATAATTGCGTGTGTGTCTCTAGCGGTGGGCTCAGGCAAACAAAGCAGCAGATGGAGTCGAAATGGAAGGAAATGCGGAAAATGAAGCCTAACCCAGACAAATGCTAATCAGAGCAAGGCCTGGAGCCTTTCTGGACAAGCTTCTGGCTCTTGGTTTGCTGACCCTACCTGGTACTGACTCCCGCCCTCCCACACACACACTCGGGATGGCCCTGGGCTGCCCTCTTCTCTCTTCTTGGTCAGGGAAGGGTTCTGGCACCTGCTCCCAGGGCTGCACGGCCCTGCTTGCTAGCCAGGGGCGGTTGGCTTGCACATTCCCCCCCCCTGCCTCTCCTCCTGCCAGCTGCACCCACTGGGATCCGACCAGCTGCTAACCTGACCGGGACACTGGGGGGTTCCTAACACTGCACTGTCACAGAGCAGGTGTAGATGTTTTTTTGTTTTGTTTTTTTTTTGCCTGGAATCCTGCTTAGTTTCACCTCCAGCATGAATGAGAGAAAAAAAATCATGGGTTTTGGAATCAGAATGGCCTGGTACAGAATCCCTGCATTGCTATCTGTGTGACCTTAACCTGTGAGGACCACCAACACTCACATGGTGATAATGGCACCAACGTTGTTAGGAGGGTTGAGTGAGCTCCCTCTGGAAAGTGTGGGAACACAGTAGGGACTCCACTTACGTGAGTGTCCTGTTTAATCTCCAGTGTCTGAGAACCTCATCACATTTTCTAGAGCAAAGGGAAGACCCTTTGGGGTATTCGAAATTTCTAGCTTTCCAGGGCAGCCTCTCTGGAAGAGACAGTGAGGGTCAGTGAGAGGAGCCCTATGGGTCTGAGTCTCCTGTGACCTTGGCTGTGGCCCCCAATCCCTCTGGGTCTCCCCAGCAGCCGCCACAGCTTTGAAGACTCTGCCCCAGCCTTGCCCAGCTCAGCTAATGAGGCTGTTGTGAGTTCTGGGTGGTTGAGGCATGGGGTTAAGTTTTCTAAACTGGTAAAAGGGAAAACTCATTCTGCCCCAAATCCGTGGCTTCTGGGAATGGGCAGCTCTGGAAAAGCCACAGAGGAACAAAGTTGCAAGGACTCCTGCTGGAGATGCTGCGTGGGTTGGTCACGTGACCTTAGTGCAGCGGCAACAGTGGAAAGAGTGGTCGCTTTGGAGCCTGCCCAGCATGTGAGGGGAGCGTCCTCACCTGGCACTGCTCCCACCATCAGGGCCGCTAAAGGAGAGCCAGGCTGTCCAGTGAGGACGCCCCGTCTATGGCTGACCGAATCGTTCTTACGAGGCTCCACCGTAGACCAGCTGAGTCCCCATAAGGGATTGGGACTCTGTTCTGGCCCTTCTAATCCCACATGGAACCTGGAATGACCACCTCAACCGGAGCATCTCATGATGCCTCCCTGGTACGCAGGACACAGATTGTGTCCTCTTCAAGACCTGGAGTCCCCCTGAGCTCAAAGTCCCCCCACACTCACCCTGTCCCTCTCACTCACTAGGATGCGTTCCTGCCACCAACCTCTGGGAATGGATGGGAAGCACTAGAACACATTTACTGTGCTTCTCCACTGCCCCTGGTTATAGCTTTGCTCTTTGATCAAGAACACAGGTGCACATATACTTATGTCAAGTGTTATCTGGGGACAGAGGCGGCCAATTATGCCATTACAGAAATCAGACACCTCATGCCTCAGGGTGACCCAATTTCACCCACTCAAATGAAGTGGAAGCGTCTGTGATGCTCGTAGGGAAATCAGACATGAACAAAAGTGACCGACTTAGGATCAGGGAAACACTGGCTCGGCAGCCAGCGGAGGGAAATTCCGCCCACTGAGAGCAAGATACGGGGTGGGATGATGGCTCTGCTGGGGACGTCGAGTCCAAGGTGCTGGGGGTGCCCTGGTGGGGAGGTCCAGTGCATGGCCAGCTGGATGTCTTTGAGGAAGGAGACAGGGTTCTAGGTTAGAGACAAGAATTGGGAATCATCCAATCCAGGTGGTAGTTGAAGCAGTATGGATGAAGCCATCACTCAGCAACTCAGTGACAGACCCAGAGAACCCCCAGCTGGAGCCACAGGGGAAGAGACCCAGGGTAGACACAGAGAGAGGAGCAGGGAGCTGGCAGTGCCACAGAGACCAAGCCAGGAGAAGTTTCAAGAGAGAAATGTGGCAGAAAGGACCAGAAAGACCTGGCCATCTCAGTAACCTTGGCCAGAGGAGTGAGGGGTCTGCAGAAATGGTGCCATTGGGCAGCTGGTGGAGATGGAAGTCAGAGCACAGAAGACAGAGCTAAGAATGGGAATGGGGGAAGGGGCTCCCTCCCACATGGGGACCAGAGAAGAGGCTGCTCCTTCTGCACTCTAAATAAGTTTGACAATAAACAAAGACTAACACCCCCCTTTCCCAATCCCTCACTCGTGGGGAGGTCTCTTCTTCCAACATCAAGGACTGGGGAGAGGGGTGGTGTGTGCTGTGCTTAAGTCATTTGCTTTCAGATTCTTACCTTAAAACTACTTAAAAGCAAAACAAAAATATATTTTTTAATGCATCTCACATCAGTCAGGGTTCTCTAGGGAAATAGAACTAACTATAGTAAGAGATTTATTTTAAGGAATTAGCTCATGTGATTACGGGGGCTAGCAGGTCTGAAATTCGTAGGGCTGGCAGGCTGGAAGCTCAGACCGTCTTCCGACAGAATTTCTTTTCTGGGAAACCTCAGTTTTTGCTCTCAAGGCCTTCAGTTGATTGGATGAGTCCCCCGCCTCCAATCTCCCCATTACTGAAGGCAATAATCTCCTTTTTGACAGTCCATTGATTGAGATGTTAGCTGCATCTACAAACACCTTTAACACAAGACGGAAACCAGGGTTTGGTTGAGTGCTCTGGCCTGGCCAAGTTGATGGGTAAACTGACCCCTATCCACCAAGGTCATGCCAACTGCCAGTCTCCTGCTCCAGCCCAACCACTGGCAGGGCGTCACATCCCCTTAATAAAAACACTGGAAGATGGAAGGAGGACTTGGGGATCTCCTATGGCTCCTCAATAAGTCATGAGAAAAAAAAACACAGGAAAATCAGCAATTCCATTTTTTCAGGCCATTTTCAGCTTCTTCAAAACTCCCCCCATGTGCTCTATATGATTCAAGGAAACATCTTATTATTTATCCAACAGTTGTGCTCTCGAAGTGACTTTTCCCACGACGTGTTAGCAAGCAGGCGCCTTTTCAATGACAAGCAGTCAGGGAGCTGATAAAATGCCCCCTCCCACACTCTGTTCTTATGGTACATTTAACAAGACTAAATTGGTCCAGGGCACTCACTTGTGGGTTTTTTCCTCCCTTCTTTTAATGTCAAGGATCAGCAGCTCGAGCAGATGTTCCTTGAGGGCTGCACTTCTGTTTTCACAATGGAAGGGATACGCTCTGAGACATCCATACACCACCCCCGAAGGATGCTTTTAGTCCCAACGGCATATGGCCAAGGGGAACAGAGTTGCTATCCATGGCTGGAAGCAAAGTGATGTTCACTTGACCTGTCTGGAAATATTTGGATAGTACCACCAATGTAATGGACTGAGGACCCGGTTGGGGGTGTGCGAGAAGGAGGGAGTCAAGTTGAAAGATTCCAGGGTTTTCGCCCAGGGCTAGCAGAAGGACAGAATTTCCACCAACTTCATGTGGCAGGGAGGACAGGTAAGGTGAGTCAGGGTCAGGGGCTCGGCTTGTTGAGGAGGAGATGGCTAAGCAGCATCTAAGTGTGGTGGCCAGTGACTTCGGACTCCCTGGTGTAGTAGAGGAAAGAATGGGTCTGAAATCTGAGTCCTGCCCCCCAGATCCCCCACACTCACAACAATAAATGTGTGATGCAACAGTACTACCTGGACATTGGTGTAGTCTTCTAAAATAATTCAGAGAGCTTCCACACCTGCTGTCTCGGCAGATAGCTGGTGAACCCCCATTTTACGGCTGATTACCAGGCTCCACAGTCCATCACTAACCCACTCCCCAGCCTGCCCTGACAGCCCGCCTTGACCACCCTTTGCAATCATGGCCGGATGCTTCCACCCTCTCCTCCTCTCTGCTCTCACCTTGGGGGAGCTCTGCCTCGTTTCACCAACTGACAAGTGCTGCCTTGTTTAGGAACCAGGTCACAAGTCATGTCCTGGGCTAGTTGAATTTGGGGGGCTGCAAGTATCAGGAAACAAATTCAGTCTAGCTTAGGAAAAGCATGTGTTCAGGGTGGGCGTCGCTGGCTTGAGTCAGCAAACCATAGGTGGGAGGAGGGGTGTCAGGCGAGGCTGGTGGATCACATGGCACCCCACTCCAACAGTGGATGGGGTTTGTAGGAAGGTGCACACACCATACCCTGGGTGGTTAGAAGGCATCAACCTCAGCAGAAAGGGAGCTAAGCCTGTCTCTGCAAACAGTGGTGTCTAGGGGCACAGTGGCTCTATTCTTGGGCTCTCCAGCAGTCTTCAGCCCTTGGGCTCCAATTCCTGGTTTGCTTGTCCATGTATACTGTGAGCCTCTTTTTTTTAAGATTTTATTTATTTATTCATGAGACACACACACACACACACAGAGAGAGAGAGAGAGAGAGAGAGAGAGAGAGAGAGAGAGAGGCAGAGACACAGGCAGAGGGAGAAGCAGGCTCCATGCAGGGAGCCCGACATGGGACTCGATCCCGAGTCTCCAGGATCAGGCCCTGGACTGAAGGCAGGCACTAAACCGCTGAGCCCCCCAGGATGCCCTGCTGTGAGCTTCTTAAGGAAAAGGGCTGCATCTTATTCAGCAGCAGGTGGAATAGTGCCAGGCGATCAGTAGGTGCTCAGTAAAAGTTTTGCAGTGAAACAATAGTCATAGATTCCTACGTGGGGTTCATATGTCAGAGACACACAGATACCTCCTCTTTTTCATCTCCTCTCCCAAACCACATGCTACCTGTAACAGCAAGAAGTCCAGCCTCTAAGAGACCAAAGTCACCTACCTTCGCCTCTGCAGGAAAGCAAGCAAAGGCACCCAAGCCAGTCACATTCAGACAGCTGGAACAAGGATGCAGACTAACCTCTGATCTTAAAGGTTAACAAACACTGGGCACCCAGTAGCCAGCTAGCCTTCAGCATTGAGGCCCCATTAATAGGGGGCCTTGTGGTCAGCCAGCCTGGAGGTTTCTCTTACATTATCCAGGGCACAAGTGGTGGCTCTTTGCTGTGATTTCCAGGAGTACTACTTTGTCTCTTATGAGGACCTCCTGTGCACACGTAGATACATAAAGCCAAGTCCCTAACACACACACTTGTGCACACCTGCACACACATGTACACAAACACACCCCTCACAACCTATCTCTGATCTCACAGAATGGCCCCCAGGACTCCTGGGCTCCTGGCTGCATAAGAAGGTGTCAGGGCTTCCGAAGCTACCTCTGTCTGCATCCCAGTCTCCATGGAAACCTTGAAAGTAGACAGGACTAGGCCAGGTTGAGTTATTTGTCTCCTAAATGAGGAGCTACCATGGAGCCCAGTCCCCGGGGCTAAGACTTAATAAGACAACCGCTTTTCAAATAGACAAGCACAACACTTCTCCGCCTCTGAATACTGGGGCCTCATAGTCTGGGGACAGTCCTTCAAATAAAACTAAATGTACTTCTATGTAAATATGGCCAGTGCTAGGATCAAATATGGGCTAATGTCTGCAGAGGAAGGAGTATCTTAATCACAGCTACAGTTTAGTGGTAATAACAAATATTAAAAAACAACAGCTATCAAGCGTTGAGTACTTACTATGTGCCAAACACTGGGTGAAATGTTTTAACTTAAATTATCTCCCATGATCTGCACAAAGATTAATTTTCCTATAGTTATGTTAACCCTCTCAGATCCCTAAATTCATTCGTTTCCTCCCTCATCCAGAAGTCCTCTGTGGTCTAGTTGTAGCGGGCTCTTGCTTTGGTCTGCCTTCTTCTGGTAACCATACTTTGGTCTTCCCTTGAGAAAGAGCCTTCCCCCTTCTCTGTCTGGGCAGCCCTATTTGAGAGACAACTACATTCCAGATCCAGGCCTGGATGTATGACCCAGGTCTAGCTGACTGGCACCTTCCTTGACTGTGGTCATACTAGTTCATGGATGGACCCTGGCCCAATGCCATCCTATGAGGGGTGACTTCAGGACATTCATAGGAAATGCTCATAAACAGGTTTGAGACCAGGGTCACTAAGCTAGTAGGCTGTAGGAACCTATTTGGGTTATCTATTGCTATACAACAAGCCACCCCAAAACCTAGTGGCTTAAGGCAACAAGCATCCCTCACAATTTGGTGGTTTGCTTGGGATCAAAGGACAGGTTCTTCTGTCGCCTGTGATGATGGTTAGGATGCAGTCTTTCGGGGGTTCTTCTGGGCTGGAATGTTCAAGATGGCAGGCGATGCTGGCTGTTGACTGGGAGCTTGGCTGGGGCTTCTGATTGGAGGGTCTCTGTCATTCTCCATGCAGCTGCTTCATGTGGTTTGGGCTTCACAGGGTGGTGAATGAGCTTCAACAGCAAATGCTTCAAAAAAAGAAGCCCTCATATGCAAGTGTTTATCATGTCTCTGCTTGTCATTTCATGATTGGTATATAAGCCAGATCATAAGGTGTGTAACTTTTTGAGCTTGGTTTTTTTTCACTCACATAATGACCTTGAGTTTCACCCAGTTCATCGTGTGTCATCAATAGTTTGTTCCTTTTTATCCCTGAGTACTATTCCATGGAATGGATGTACCACAGTCTTTTGTATCCATTCACTTGTTGAAGGGCATTTAAATTGTTTCCAGTTTGGGGTACAAATCTACGATGAATACTTATGTGTCCATCTTTGTATGAACATGTGCTTTCATTTCTCTTGTGTAAATAACTATGAGCAGAATTGCTGGATTAATTACTAAGTCTAAGCATAACTTCTCAAGAAACAATTGCACTATTTCCAAAGTAATTGTACCATTTTACATTCCTGTGAGCAGTGTGTATTCTAGTTCCTCCGCATCCTCAATGACACTTAGTATGGCTGGTTTTTTATTTTAGTCTTTCTCAAAGGTGTGTCATGATTTCTAATTATGGTTTCAATTTGCAATTCTCTAATGACTAATGATGTTCATTATATTTCCTTGTGCTGATTTGACCTCCCAATATCTTCTTTAATAAAGCTTGTTCATTTTTTTTGCCTATTCTTTAATTGGGCTGTTTCAGTCCTTTGCTTGTTGAGGTTTAAGGGTTTTTTATATATCTGGAATACATATTCTTTGTCAGATAGGAAATTTGCAAAGATTTTTCTCTCAGGAATGGATCACAGACCTAGGGAAAACCTAAAACCATAAGACTTATAAAAGAAGGCAGAGGATAATATATTCCTGAGCTCAGGTTAGGCAAATATTTTTTTAATACAGAATCAAAAGCATGATCCATCAAACAAGTGGATAAACCAGACTTCAGGAAATTAAAAACTGTTCTTCAGAAGACAAGTTTAAGACAATAAAAAGGTGAAGCTACTTTTATTAGCTTTTATAAGAGAGTTTGTCAACTGTCATGAAGATTAAGTGATTTGCCTAACATTATTCCTTCAGTATGTGAGGATCCAGACCAGAACCTGAGTGTAGGGCATTCCGAACTGCATACTTTTTAAAAAAGATTTTATTTATTTATTTGAGGGGCAGAGGGAGAGAGAGCATGAACAGGGGGAAGGGCAGAGGGAGAGGGACAAGCAGACTCCCTGCTGAGTGGGGAGCCTGACATCGGGCTCCATCCCAGGACCCTGAGATCATGATCTGAGCTGAAGTCAGACAACCTATTGAGCCACCCAGGTGCACCTCCAAACTGCATACTCTTAAATGGTTTCCCTCCGGTATTTCCTTGGAATGTACTGTGCCTTAATTTCCCCTTTAGGAAATGGGACCAACCCTTTAAAGCAACCAAACTCAACCCTTTAAAGCAACCTTACTCAACCCTAACTCAGAGAGGGTGAAACTCTCTGAAACATTTTCAAAATCCAAAAAGAGAAGGAAAAAGAAGACATATATGTTTGGGGGAGGGGGAGGAAACAAGAACTCCATCAACAGACTCAACATTCTATCCTCTGGAGCCTGTGAAATGATAAACCTTTCAACCTCTTAGGAGGACAGGGTGTGCTTTGCTTTAGAAAAATGGTTTCCAGCCAAGACTCCAAAGGCAGCCCCTCCTTCGCAGATGTTTAGCACCCTCACATTTTGGCCCATGAAGAAGACCAGATCTCTAAGTCGAGGCCACGAGAGCTGCCAGGTAAGACTTGGCTGGGACCCCGGACAGTACCATGCCCACCAAAACCTCCTCCACATGGCTCTTTCACATAAGAACCAAGGTTAAAATAAGCACCAAGGTCATTGATGAGGACAAAGAGGGTTCAGATAGAGCACTCTTGGAAGGAGGTGGTAGAGGGGAGGAAAAAAATGAGCAGTTCCCTCAGTCTGGAAACATCAGGAGGTGTTGTGCTTAAACATGAAGGGGATGAGGGGCCATCATATATGCACACTGCTACTTTATAGACACAGGCATTTTAATTAGTATGACACCAGTGTTGATGGGATTACATAGGTAAATGTTTCTCAGAGAAAAACTCATAGTCATTAAGAATGATTCTGCATGTGTCAAGCACTTTATAAACATTACTATATTCAATTTTTAATAACCTGATAATGTTGGCATTATGGTCAATCCCCATTTAAAAGATGAAACAGTTCAGCCTGCAGAGGTTAGAGGCTCAGATTTACTAAGTGGTGAATCCAGATTCAAGTGCAACTGTTCCACTGTACCTCAGGAGGCTGTGTCGTAAGAGGGCTACAAGACACTAGTGTACACCAAGTGCTCCTTGGGGGTTGTGTAGACACAGTCCTGATTAATACTGTAGCAGGAGTGGCAGTAGGTGGGAAGGTTGGAGTGGAGGGAGCAGGTGTGGGGAGGCTGAGTGGGCACCAAGGGACTTTTGCAGGAGCACGGGGAGCATGGCACAAGCTTCCAGAGTCTCTCTAGTGGTGCTGCCTACAGTGCAGAGGTAGTATGGGCCTACTCTCTCCTGCAGCCATTTCAAACCGGTCAAGGGCATGGCATCCACCCAGAGGTGGATGTCCTCTGGGTGCTAAGCAGCAGTCAGACTCTTACATGGGGACCTCAAGTTAGGCCCATTTGCCCCCTGGGAACTCTGGCCCAGCACACTGTCACTGCAGGCACACTCTCTCCGGTCTTCCTGGACCATGGCTTTTTGTTGAAAACAAACATGGTGCACAGACTGTCCTCAATAACCAAAAACTGCCTGACCTCCAGGTTCCCCTGGGGATCAGCTGGTTCCAAAGCAGAGGCAACGCCTGATCTCCCTGCCCTACATTATCTGACTCCAGGTGTTCCTTAATACTATCAAGACATTTCCACAGGGGTTGTGCAGAGCTGTGCCTCCAATCCCTAAACCTGACTCTACCCTAGGTTAGGTTCAGGGTCAGGAATGAGAAATCATTAGGTGGACAGAGGAGGACAGGATGACCTACATTTCCACTCCTGACTATACTTTTATCCTTTACTAGACCTTCAAATAAAGTCCTTCTTCTGGCCCTTCTATGCCTCACCCATGAGTTAGAGTCATCTTGACATTGCAAAGTAGAGTTTTGGACAGAAATTCTTAGTTAAAAAAGAAGTCCCACAGCCTGAGTTTTGATTGCAGAAATGTACTATTACAGGTTCAATGGTTTCTTCTCACTTCCTCAGACGCAGACTCAGGAAGGACAATTCAATCAGTGATGCAAAGGCTCATGAACAGATTGGTAGGATTTGGAAAATGCAACCAAATAAATGCATCTGTGAATTGAGGCTTCAAGCATGACCAGAACCCAAGAAATGTGTCATCTGTACTCGCTCCATTCACATCCAGGAGACCTAGGTCTATGCTGCCTTTCCCACAATATGGCGAATCCTTTAGGGCCATTAAATGTCAAGGGGAAAGGGCCTTCCCAGGTCACAGCAGAGTAAGCAGAGAGCAAAGAGGGAACTGCTATCTGCCCATAGGTTCTGTTCCTGTAGACCCCACATGGGGGCTATTCTACTTTAGAGAGCATAGTTAACTTGGGGCCTAATACACATACTCCCCACACACACATGGGGTACAGGCGTGGGGTACACCCAGCAGGAAGGGAGACACATTTCCCTGAGAGGCTTGTAGAATCTTATTAATCAGACTCAGAGACAATTTAGTGCTTGAAGGGAACAGAGAGGCCTGGTTCTGTAAGATCACTTATAGGAATGCGCGGCCAGGACCAGATCACGGTGTTCCCGCTCCCAGTCAAGTGTCTGCAATGGAGTGGACACCAATGTGTTGCTTTTGCAGCAGGGCAATCCCCCTTTTCTGGAAAGAACACCTCGGTTTTCTCTTGTAGAACCACTTTCTCCCCCATTCTTCCACCATGCTTTTTAGGTACGGTAGGCATGATTCCCCTTCCCAGCCTGGGAGATGGACACATGACCCAGGCCTGGCCCTGGGAGTACGGCATCCCCTGTGCCAAAGAAACTGGGTCAGAGATGGGCATGCAACTTGGGAAATAATAAAAAACAAATGCCATGGATGGACCTAGAGGGTATTACGCTAAGTGAAATAAGTCAGACAGAGAAAGACCCCATGTGATTTCACTTATAATGTGGAATCTAAAAAACCCAAACCAATGAATGAAGAAACAAACAAAAAACACAGACTCTTAAAGACAAGAACAAATTGGTGGTTGCCAGAGGGGAGGTGGGGGAAGGATGGGGGAAACAAAGGTACAAACTTCCAGTTATAAAAGAAGTCACGAAGATGAGAAGTATGATAAGGAATATAGTCAATAATAATAAGAACATTGTTCAGTGACAGATGGTGACCACACTGTGTGAAGGCTGAGGAATGTACGGAAGTGTTGCATTATTATGTTGTACACCTGAAACTAATGTATGCTGTAATATAATGTAATGCTGGTTGTTAATTAAGCTTCAATGAAAAATTGTTTAAAAACCCTCTATTTTGGTCTCTGCCCCCAGTTCCTACTAATATTTCATTTTTAATCCCAGATCCTGACACAGGGCTCCTAAATCCCTTTGAGTTTGCTTGGTGATAGAATTATCTTTTGTTTTGATGAGGCGACTCTGGATGGGCTCCCCGATATGGCTTTACACAAAAAGGCCAGGCCATGATTAGAAGCTTGGAATTTCCAGCCCCACTTGCCATTCTTTGGAGAGGGGAGAGGATCTAGAAAGTGAGTTAATAATTCGTCATGTCTTCTTAATGAAGCCTCCACAAAAATCCCAAGAGCTCAGGTTTTGGGGGGTTTCCAGGTGAGTAAACATGTTCATGTACTGGGAAGGTACTGCATCCCCACTCCATGAAGACAGAAGTTCCTGCACTCGGGACCCTCCTGGACCTCTCACTATCTTTCTTTTCATCTGGCTGTTTATCTGCATCATCATATCCTTTATTATGTCGTAAGCCAGTAAATGTAAGTAAGTGTTTCTCTGTGTTTTGTCAGCCATCCTAGCAAAGGCAAGGAAGAAATCATGGGAACCTCAATTTATAGCCAATTAGTCAGAAGTTCAGTTGACTTAGAATTGGCATCTGAAGTGAGGGGGCCTTGTGGGTTTGGGCCTTTAATTTGTTGGCTCCAACACTAACTCCAGGTAGACGGTGTTAGAACTGAATTGGATTGTAGGACACCCGGCTGGTGTTGGAGAATTAGTTGGTGTGGGAAAACCCCACACATCTGGTTTCAGAAGTATTTAGTGTGAGGGTAAAAGAAAACTGCATTTTTTCTAGATACAACCCAAGTTTGGAGAATCCTGGTCAATCCGAAGACTTCCCTGGAATTATTAGGGAAGAAATGTTCCCCTTTCCTGGTGTTGTTAAGCTGGTAGAATGGAAGTCTGGCACTTCTAAGATTTATCTCTAACAATTCATGTTGAGAACCTTCTCACCATGAAGCAACTTCAGAGAAAACCAGACACAAGAGTTGGAGAGAGGGGCCCCATGATATCGTCTGTGCCCAGACACAGCCATGCCTGATGTCCACAAAACTTCTGAAGTTGCATTTGCATTAGTTAATGGATTCCCTTGTATCTGAAGCCCATTTCGGTTGCTTTTCTATACTTGCATCTGAAAGAGCCCTAACTTCTATAATTAAGATGATCCTCTGTACTCATTTCAAGAACTACTTGTGACAAGCAAAGTCAGGGAACAAATCAGAGTCTTTTTCCTCATTCTACCTGCTTACACTCAGACCACTTCCAGAGGTTAGTTCTCTCCTCTTCTCTACCCCACAACCAGCACTACCTCCCTCCTCCACTTGTTTTCCGCCTCCACTCCCAATATCCCAGATCTTTCTCCATTGCCAGCCTATTTTGGGTAGCCATCCCCACCCCCGTCCCTTTCCCTCAGAATCATACTTGGTGCCAGGAACCACAGTTCTGGGAGAGGCCTCTCTCCTACTTCCTTTCCTGGCCCCAGGGGACCCCTTTCCTGCCTGTTCCCCCGCTCCCCTCCAGGAGGGATCAGAGACAAGCAACATGTAGCATCTTACTGAGCTCTTCTAGGTCAGAAAAGGCCAAAAAAAAAAATCCCAAGAAATGCAGACTATAGCTTTTCCTATTAAAAATCAGCAGATAGTGGGTGTTACAAACAGGTTTGAACGCAAAAGATTCTTTATTTGAATTGCTTGGAGACAAAGGTGACTTGTTCTGCTAAAGGTTAATTAAAGAAACCCCCAAATAATCTTAGTAGCCTCATGTCCTCTTAATGCTCGTATCTCCAGCAATGATGTTTTGGGGACTGGCTTACGTCGTAATTGAGTTAAATGCTTTGTAAGGATGAAATCAGACCCTAAAAGTTCAAATAAAGATGCCCTTTGTTTCCTAGAGTTATAATACGATTTTAGAGGCTTAGTTCATATGTGCTAGTTCTCCAGGTGTGGGGCAGGGAGGAAAAAAAAAAAGAAAAGGAAATACTAACAGAGGTGTTTCCATCTAGAAGTCACAAACTGGTGCCCACAAACCGAATCTGGCTCTAGACATTATTTTTATTTGAATTAGTGACCAACTGACACATTGCACAAAAATCCTGATTTCCTGCTTTTCTTCAGAAGTCAGCAGATCCGGTAGTGCTGAGCTGCCTTTGTATGTGGTGCTCGGTAACTCCAGGCTGGGCACGCCCACTGCAGATCCACCTGTTCCTGGCCTGGCACACTCGACTGCCACCCCTGTCCTGAGTCTCATCTTGAATGAAAGCAACTTTGCACCTCCTTTCACAAACCACCGCCTGGGCCCGGGGAACCTGCTGGGCAAACAGGTGTCTCGCCTTTTTGGGGAGATGATGGGGATTTGCAGAAACCACTCGCACTAACACCTAGTCCTCTAGGAGTTTTGGGCTTTGGGAGGAGTCCACCCCTCCTGGTGGGGAGGCTGGGAATTGGCAAGCATGCCAACAGAAAGGTACCCCTCAAACGAGCCTCACATTCCTCTAGCCTACCATTATTTTACAATTGCCCGATTAAATGTTAAATCCAGAACGCATGTCAGGAACAAGAATGTAAATCAGCCTCTGGCATTTATGCTGAGTGGGATGATTGGTAGTTGGTAACTTAAATGTGTGAGCTGATACCGCTAATTTTTCAGTAGCTTGACGTATCCCCAGGAGAACACATCATTTCTTTTAGGACACAGCTACTGTCAACAGCATTTTCCTTCCCACAGAAGGCACACTTCTCTTTCGGAAGGATATTAGTCCTCTTGTGTGGGAAACGTTACATGACGCACGGGATGTACAGATACTTGAACAGGCAAGGACTACAAAACTCATTAGACCCACTCGGTGGCTTCAGCACTCGGGACAGGTCCATCATACCGATAGGCATCAGTTGGAAAAATTGGCACACTTTTAAATCAGTTCCCAATGTATCGAAAAATATCATCCTTTCATCTCCAGAAAGTATAGCCAATTAATAAAATGATAGCATATGCTCCTCTTTTGAGAAAATGATGATTTGCGTTTTCTTCCCACTAGTACAAAGGGGAGATAGAGTGGGTTTTGCTAAAGATTTTCAAGAGTGGAAGAGAAACTTGCCGGAAGACAGCTTTTAAAATGTGGTAACAGCCTCCTGTGGGGTTTTATTTTTATTTTTTTATTTTTTTATTTTTTTGCCTAAAGCCAATGGATTTCATCAGCTCAAAGTCAAAGAACCATGGCCTGGATATGAGTGAGATGGATGGGAATGATCCATGGCAGCCTTGGCTTCGGTCCTATCTGATGGGGGGAAAGAGAGATTGGCTTGGAAGCACCAGAGGCCATGCCTAGCTTCAATATTTTTAGGTACTGATAGGGCGAGTTAGGCATGTTTGAGTCCATACATGACATCTCCACTGGGACCTGAAGCACAGAATCCCTCTGAGCAAGCCCTAGAATGCCTGAAATGTGATGGCACTTCCCACCCTGCTCCTGACCTTTGTCCTCTCCCATGGGGTCTGATGGAGTGACTTCCAATTGGCTCCTCTTTCCTTCAGTCTTTCCCTCACCCCCTTTGCTCCCACCAACACCATCCTTCCATCTGCTGTCAAAACTCTCTTCCTAAAATATAGAACAAAAGAATTGGAGAAGGACCACTCATCCTTGGCTCTATGGCAGTCTTCAGTGTCGCTCAGACTTGAACACCTGATCCCGTCAACTGTAGCTGAATCTCATAGGGCTGGAGGGGATATTTGTTCCCATGCAGTGAAAGGGTCCCCTTCTCCTAAATCTCCTCACCCCCTCAAGCCACCCCCATCAGGAAGGCTTGAGATTTACTCCCAGCCTCTTACCTCCCTCCAAAAATTCACATCCTGTAGACCTTTTCCCACATCTTTTCCCTGGATGACTTCTACTGGCCACATACCCAGATCGTCACTCCATTTGACAAGGAGTAGCCTCACCTGATTCCCTCCCCCTGGGAGCTCATGTACCGTCTTCCATGCATCCACAGGGAGCCCATGAGAGTTGAAAACCAGGATACCATGGGGGCAGAGACATTTCCTCTTTCCTTCCCTACCATACTCCTGAGCCCCAGCACATTTCCTGGTAAACAGTAGGTTTTAGTGAACATTTGTTGTGTGAATGAGGCAACAAATAGATGTGTTCAGCCACAGTTCCTCTTCACTTCCTGCCCTCCAGTTACTGGTGGGTGGTTTCAGATTCCTTATAACCAGCAGTGTGTCAGGGAGATGAGGGGACAGAGATTACCTGCATCTTCCCCATCCAGGGCACTGAGGCGTGCATTCAGAGCATCTTCTGTTCAATCGTCACCTGCATGGTCAGTTTCTTGGAACCACCTGTCCCCCGTGCCTTTCTGGGGTTGCAGACGCATCTGGCAGCTAACTCCCATGCCCCAGGTGCACCTGTCATTGAGCTTCACACTGTCCTCCTGCTGGAAGCGTCCCCTTCCAGGCTCTGCGCTGATCGCTTCTCACACCCAGACCCTCCTCTGACACCCAGGAGCCCATCAGGCTTCACACCAGCTCCAGCTTTGTCCCTGAGGTGGACACCAGCAGGAGGCATTCACATTCTTCTCAAAGTCCCCAGAAGGGGGGGCATGCCCTCCATTGCCTACAACAGTGGCCTCATCTTGACTTCCTCCCGTATCCTTTTTCCCACCTCCTTCACTCCTGCTTCCTGGGGTCACCCCCTAAATAAACTACCTACATCCAAGTGTTCATTCCCAGACTCCGCCTTGACAGAAACCCAAACCAAGGCATAGAGTTAGACAAAATATCCCACTGTGGATATTTTTTGCCCCAAATCCTCATCTTGCAAATCTTCCAACTATCTATCTTTTTACAAAAAGCTGCTCTCTCAAAATCTCTGCTTTTTGATAAACTGAAAGGAGCTTAGGCTAATTCCTGACCATTCCCAGGCTGCACCTCCCCATCAATAAAATGGAAATAATCGCACCATCTTCCCCAGTTTCATTGCTCCCCTGGAAGACAGTACGGGGCAGGCTAATGGGCGAGAAATGGTTGTTAAGTACCAGATTTGCCAGACTAAGGTTTGCAATTAAATCCTGCAGTTTCAGGGCACTTGGGTGGCTCAGTGGTTGAGCATTGGCCTTTGGCTCAGGTCATGATCCTGGGGTCCTGGGATCAAGTCCTGCATTGGGTTCCCCACAGGGAAGAGCCTGTTTCTCTGCTTCTCCCTCTGCTTGTGTCTTTGCCTCTCTCTCTGTGTCTCTCATGAATAAATAAAATCTTTAAAGAAGAAAAAAGAAACCTTGCAGTTCTCTGATTTAAAAAAAATGGCTATTTATCCTTCTTTCTAAAGAACTGAACAATTTTTCCATTCCATTTATTAAAAGAAAGGTTTTAAAAATGAGTATTTTTAGACTGAAGTAACCACTCACCGAAATGGCCCTGTTGCTTCTCAGCGAGAAGCCACATTCCTGCTCTCTTGTATTTCTTGGAATTGGGTGTGTGCCCTTTGCTGAGTCCTCCACAAGCACCCACAGTGCCCTGCTTAAAGCTTAATCCAGCACCTGAGCCTGCCTCTGCTCTCCTCTTGGCCATTGTCTGCCTTCCATTCCCTGATGGCTCTCCCTCTGTAATGCGGGGTCCTCTCACAGTGCCTCAAATATAATGTCACGTGTGTGTCTTTGTGTCATTGTACAGATTGTCCCCTCTCCCGAGAGGCCTGCTCTTCCTCTCCTGGTCTGCCAGGGCATCTCTGGTTTACCTTCCAAATGCTGCTGCAGGTCCCCTTCCCTGCCCAACACCGCCCCAGGTCACCAGAGAGAACTGGCCGGTCTCTAGGATGGACACCAAAATATATCGGTGGCCCTATTTTTGCCCAGGTTCCAACAGCAAGGTTGGGGTCTTTCCCATCCTAAGTCCCTAGGGCCTCTCAAGATGAACCCAAGGCAGGCACTCAATAAAGGCTTTTGATGACCAAGCTCATCTTATGACAAACCTTCATTTCAAGGGAATCCACAATATATTGCTATGAGCAGGACAAAGGAGTTTCTTCATAGAAGGTAAGATAAGCCATGGTGGTTAAAATGGTTGGGTCCCACTTCTGTGGAGAATGCCTTTCCATCTTAGCTATATTGTATCCCAGAGGTACAGCAGATAATTTGGTCTCTCCCAGCTCAAAGTCTGCCCCAAACTTTCCCTTTCCCTGTTTCTTGGTCACTCCTGAGAGCTGAGCTGGTTGTCGCTTGACCAGAACTCACGATAATCACGGGTGTGTGGGTTATGCACTTAAAGGCACAAACCTCTATAATCTTTCTCCCCTGAGGCCCTATGCAGACCTAGGCAGGCCCCCACTTGGATTCCCTGCTCATTGCACAGGCAGTGAGCCCTGTTGGAATCACTGGTCCAACACTACCATTGGGGATGGGGCGGGGCTGGGTTTGTGACCAAAAGAGCCGTTGTTGGCTCAGATCTTAATAAAGTGGCCTTGACACCTGTGGCACTAGTGCATTTCCTTGAATGGAGCTCCTAGGGATGGGGAAGAGGTGATTGACACCAGAAGGACCCAGACCCAGACATCTCTGCACCTCTGGCCTTAAGATCCTTAAGAGTACCAACATCCCCTTTTGATCTCAAATGGTCCCTGTTGCATTGGTAACAGAGTGTCAGCATAACAGAGCAGCGTGAATAAGAGTGGTCCTCAGAACCAAATGAGGGCTGCCCAGTAGTTGGCAGCATCATGGAAGGAAGGCCTATTCTGAATCAGGGTCCACATTCCATATTGGAAGCCTGGAGATCCTAAACGAGCACTCCCAGGAGCTAAGCAAACATGTTTTGTTTGCCTCTCTGTGCCAACAGGGATGGCATGGACAAGAGCATTTACCTAACTCTGCCTGCATAGCCCTTGCTAGTGAGGCAACTGGTCAACCAGTGCCTGCTCCAGCCTCGCTTCTCCAGCTGCATCATGGAGCTGATTAGAATCCAGAGGCGGTGGGGCACCTGGTTGAGCATCTGCCTTCAGCTCAGGGCGTGATCCCGAGGTCCTGGGATCGAGTACTGCATTAGGCTCCTCACAAGGAGCCGTCTTCTCCCTCTGCCTATGTCTCTGCCTTTCTCTCTAAGTCTCTCGTGAATAAATAAGCAAAATCTTAAAAAAAAAAAAAAAGGAAAAAATAACCCAGGGGGGTGCTGGGAAAGAGGGGCAAAAAAATAATGTGCTAATCCTCTGTAAACTGCAAGCTGCCCTGTAAATGGAGAAAAAAATTTATCCAATGTTTCTGAATGAAAGAGAAAAGAAAAAGGAAAGAAAGAAAGAAAGAAAGAGAGAGAGAGAGAAAGAAAGAAAGAAAGAAAGAAAGAAAGAAAGAGAAAAGAAAAGAAAGAAAGGAAAGAAAGAAAGAAAGAAAGAAAAGGAAAAGAAAAAAGAAAGAAAGAAAAGAAAGAAAAAGAAAAAAGAAAAGAAAAGAAAAGAAAGAAAAGAAAAGAAAAGAAAAGAAAAGAAAAGAAAAGAAAAGAAAAGAAAAGAAAAGAAAAGAAAGAAAGAAAAGGAAGTCTGGAAGTAATAGAATTGATTTTTTAGAGGAGGTGACTTTAGTAATGCAGGATTCCTCATTTCCTGCGTGCCTGTTCTGTGTCAGCACCAGGCAGGGTGATCTGCTTCGCTGCCTCCTTACAGATCATTAAAGAGACACTGTGTGGTCACCTTTGCTGGCTCATTTCACAGGTTAGGACACTGGGCCTGAGCAAGGTCAAGGGACTTTCCAGGAGTCACACAAGCAGTGAGTGACAGAGTCTGAAGTCAGATTCATTCCTCTCCTTCCAAAGTCTGAACTCGCTCCTGCAGGATCAGTGAAGACCACCCTAGCAAGGGCTACTTATTCAGAGCTTGCTGTAGGAGGGGGCCAGCTACCACCTCTTGCATTTTGGCAGAGACTCGAAGAGCAGGAAAGCTTCACAGCAGGAAAAGGGACAGACTGTGTGTTATTCTGTATGTTGGTAAATCGAACACCAATAAAAATTAATTTATTAAAAAAATAAAATTAAATTAAAAAAAAAAGGAAAAGGGACAGAAGTCCATGGTATTTTGATAGGGACTGCATTAAATGTGTAAATTGCCCTGGGTAACATTGACATTTTCACAATATTAATTCTGCCAATCCATGGGCATGGAATATTTTTCCATCT
The DNA here is from genome assembly GCF_905146905.1 of Nyctereutes procyonoides. NCBI lineage: Eukaryota > Metazoa > Chordata > Mammalia > Carnivora > Canidae > Nyctereutes > Nyctereutes procyonoides. Next base: position 25,684,250 of record NW_026575133.1, read on the forward strand.
TTTTGTGTCTTCCTCAATTTCTTTCAGAAGTGTTCTGTGGTTTTTAGGGTATAGATCCTTTACCTCTTTGGTTAGGTTTATTCCTAGGTATCTTATGCTTTTGGGTGCAATTGTCAATGGGATTCACTCCTTAATTTCTCTTTCTTCAGTCTCATTGTTAGTGTATAGAAATGCCACTGATTTCTGGGCATTGATTTTGTATCCTGCCACACTGCCAAATTGCTGTATGAGTTCTAGCAATCTTGGGATGGAGTCTTTTGTGTTTTCTATGTACAGTATCATGTCATCTGCGAAGAGGGAGAGTTTGACTTCTTCTTTGCCAATTTGAATGCCTTTTATTTCTTTTTGTTCCCTGATTGCTGAGGCTAGGACTTCTAGTACTATGTTGAATAGCAGTGGTGAGAGTGGACATCCCTGTCTTGTTCCTGATCTTAGGGGAAAGGCTCCCAGTGTTTCCCCATTGAGAATGATATTTGCTGTGGGCTTTTCATAGATGGCTTTTAAGATGCTGAAGAATGTTCCCTCTATCCCTACACTCTCAAGAGTTTTGATCAGGAATGGATGCTGTATTTTGTCAAATGCTTTCTCTGCATCTATTGAGAGGATCATATGGTTCTTGTTTTTTCTCTTGCTGATATGATCAATCAAATTGATTGCTTTATGAGTGTTGAACCAGCCTTGCATCCCCAGGATAAATCCCACTTGGCCATTGTGAATAATCTTCTTAATGTATTGTTGGATCCTATTGGCTAGTATCTTGTTGAGAATTTTTGCATCCACGTTCATCAGGGATATTGGTCTATAATTTTCCTTTTTGGTGGGGCTTTTGTCTGGTTTTGGAATTAAGGTGATGCTGGCCTCATAGAACGAGTTTGGAAGTATTCCATCTCTATCTTTCGGAACAGCTTTAGTAGAATAGGTATGGTTTCTTCTTTAAACATTTGATAGAATTCCCCTGGAAAGCCATCTGGCCCTCAACTTTATGGTCAACTAATATTCGACAAAGCAGGAAAGACTATCCACTGGAAAAAAGACAGTCTCTTCAATAAATGGTGCTGGGAAGATTGGACATCCACATGCAGAAGAATGAAACTGGACCATTCTCTTACACCATTTACAAAGATAAACTGAAAATAGATGAAAGATCTAAATGTGAGACAAGAATCCATCAAAATCCTAGAGAACACAGGCAACACCATTTTTGAACTTGGCCACAGTAACTTCTTGCAAGATACATCCACGAAGGCAAGAGAAACAAAAGCAAAAATGAATTATTGGGACTTCATCAAGATAAGAAGCTTTTGCACAGCAGAAGACACAGTCAACAAAACTAAAAGACAACCTACAGAGTGGGAGAAGATATTTGCAAATGACCTATCAGATAAAGGGCTAGTATCCAAGATCTATAAAGAACTTCTTAAACTCAACACCAAAGAAACAAACAATCCAATCATGAAATGGGCAAAAGACATGAACAGAAATCTCACAGAGGAAGACATAGACATGGCCAACAAGCACATGAGAAAATGCTCCGCATCACTGGCCATCAGGGAAATACAAATCAAAACCACAATGAGATACCACCTCACACCAGTGAATGGGGAAAATTAACAAGACAAGAAACAACAAATGTTGGAGAAAGGGGAACCCTCTTGCACTGTTGGTGGGAATGTGAACTGGTGCAGCCACTCTGGAAAACTGTGTGGAGGTTCCTCAAAGAGTTAAAATAGAGCTGCCCTATGAGCCAGGAATTGCACTGCTGGGGATTTACCCCAAAGATACAGATGCAGTGAAACACCGGGACACCTGCACCCCGATGTTTATAGCAGCAATGTCCACAATAGCCAAACTGTGGAAGGAGCCTTGGTGTCCATTGAAAGATGAATGGATAAAGAAGATGTGGTCTATGTACACAATGGAATATTCCTCAGCCATTAGAAACGACAAATACCCACCATTTGCTTCGACATGGATGGACCTGGAGGGTATTATGCTGAGTGAAGTAAATCAATTGGAGAAGGACAAACATTATATGGTCTCATTCATTTGGGGAATATAAAAAATAGTGAAAGGGAATAAAGGGGAAAGGAGAGAAAATGAGTGAAAAATATCAGAAAGGGAGACAGAACATGAGAGACCCTTAACTCTGGGAAATGAACAAGGGGGTAGTGGAAAGGGAGGTGGGTGAAGGGTTGGGGTGATTGGGTAATGGGCACTGAGGGGGGGACTTGATTGGATGAACACTGGGTATTATGCTATATGTTGGCAAATTGAACTCCAGTAAAAAAAAAATGGAAAAGGGACGGTTTCTGGTGAGCCCTGCTTGGAGGCTGTAGGCCTAGGGTAAGCTGAAGGCAGGCCACCAAGAAGTAGGGTGCCCTACGTGGTTGGCTAAGGGAGCATACTGGACTGTTTCTGGTAAGTCCTGACTTGGAAGCAGGGACAGAAATTCGAGAAGGTGTCAGTTACTGATCACGTCCTGGCCATTTGGGGGGTGATTGCTCCGGGGCTCACGTTTGACTCCCTGAATTACTACAAGAGCTAGAAGGCTAACTTCCTACAAGTCTGGCTTGCAGACAGCAGGCTGGTTTCCTGGGCTGGATTCTGCAGATTGTGGGTCAGAATTCTACTTTTATATCTGCTCTGGCTGTCGTCCATTTGTACATTCAGTTTCTCACTCCCCTCCACCACCTGACTCAAAACTTATGCCCTACAAAACAGGACACGTGTCTTTACTGGGCTATTAAGAGGACACTGGCATTCTGATCCCTAATGAAGCAAACACACAAGCAAGCCCCCTTGGCAGCTCATGACCTTTCTGTTAACCAAAAGAAGTAGCTTGAAAAGTTATTTATTTATCAATCAGCCAGAAGGTGTGAAGCAAAGTTTTGAAACATCACACTTATGTTCTCTGCAAGTGCACGATGGCCCCGGGGTCACCGATAAGGATTCCCCATGCTCTAAGTTCCCTCTCAAATGTGTGATCGCAGCAGCATTCGAAGCTCCACCAAGGTCGGGGCACTGAAGCGTCTTATTCTCACTCTGTAACCCGTAACAATGGTGCTGAGTTAGGAGGGGGTGCCCAGCGACAGCTTGAGAAACATTAGAAATAGCAGGCGACTTGGTGAGGATGTTCATAAAGGACCTCAGTGCATAACGGAACATCTGAACACAAGCTGAAAATACCCCAGCAACACGGCTCTTCTTTTTAGTCACAGTTTAGCATTTTGGCTTTTGGTTTCTAAAGTTCTGAGGCAGACTAAATTAGAAGGATATATGCAAAAATGTTCCTGAGTTCAGCATTGCTTCTGGGTTGGAGATGCTAACTTTTTTGCATCAGAGGGACCTGGATTTGAGCCTTACATCAGTTAGGATGAAGTCGTGCTGCATGTAACGTAAAACCCTCTCTCACTGTGGCTGGAATTAGATTGGGAAACATCCAGAGAGAGACAGCTGGGGGCTGATATGGTGGCACTTGGGTATCTCCAGGCCCTGGGCTCTGTCATCCTCAATTTTTGGGTATCCATCTTCAAGATTGGTATCAAAGGTGGCTGCTGGGGTGCCAGCCTTCGTGCCTCTGTTCCAGCCCAACAGAAGGACAAAGGAGGAAAAAAAAAAACATGCCTTCCTCTTATTCCCACTTCTTAGAATTTTCACATCCAGAACTTTTATAGCATGGTGCCACCTCTACCCACAAGGATGGTTTAGAAATGGAGATTTTTTCTTGTCCATATAAAATAATGTGGGTTCAGCTATTAAACATGAAGCAGATATTATGAAGACCCTAAGGGTGGGCTCTCCAGATGCACCTTCAGAGAAGACAATTTGTATAAAAGGGAGGTTTATTGGGAAGTGAGTCAGGGGAACCTGGCAGGGACAGAAAGATCTTGGGTCAGGAAAAGAGTCTAAGGTAGGACATGACATTAAGCCAAGTCTCACCAAGGGCAACCTTGACCGGTCCCACCCAGAGCTCTGGGACAGTATAGGGTTTACACAGAAAAGACCTGATCAGAACCAAAGGAACTGGAGTATTTACATGCTCACACCCCTCACTCATTGAGGAGGGGATGCTCCAAGGGGATATGTGTTCCCAGACACTCTGGCTCTACAAGCATGAGCAAAATGAACCCCGAAATTTTAGGGCAGCCTTTTGCCTAGAAAGGCCATTGCTGGCTGTTGAAAGTAAGAGGTCCCTATAAGTTTTTGTTTGTCCATTTGCCTATTTCAGGTCATAGCAGCTAGGAATCGTGTGCCTACCAGGAAAGAAAACAAAAATATCTTTGATATTTGGACCTGTGAGTTTTTATCAATGGTGGTTAAAATGCTAGGGTTGAATCCATAGGTCCTCTAGGGACATCCGTGTCCGTGTGACTGTAATTCAGAAAGAGCTCTACCATTCATTGTGTGTTTATTTGATGTTTTTCTCTCCCTAGAGGGCATTAAGAAATTAAATTTCAAAGTCTTAAATTAAAGGAGTGAGGATCTGGTTGGCTTACGGAGACAGACACTTATAGAGATTATTTCCTATAATTGTCAGAAAACAAGAACATTAATCTTCTAATACTTTAACTGTATTACTCGAACTCACTCTTGAAGCATTTGAGGAATCCATATCATAACGTAACTCTTCAGCAAATGAGACCAGTTTAATAATTTTGATTAGCTAAAAATGTCATGTCTTCTCTAATTTACTTATTTACACATTTATTTACTTAAGGAGGCTCCGTACTGGACAGAGCTTGAACTCATGACCCTGAGATCAAGACCTGAGCTGAGATCAAGAGTTGGATGCTTAACCGACTGAGCCACCCAAGTGCCCCGAATTTATTGATGTTATACATAATATCAGCCACATTTGATTCCACCAGGTATGTTTTTTTCCTAGACTTACTCACTTTTGCTGATCAAAGGAGCTCACACTCTTCCTGGTTAATGTTTAAGGCAACGAAAAATGTAAATTTGTGTTCCATAAATTGAGTCATTCTGAAAAGCTCTGTTTCAACTGTAAGTATGTTTTGTAGTGTGTGTGTCAGCTTGAAGATAATTTCCAAGATCTTTGAGCAATTTAAACCTTCGGACCCACACAGCATTAATCAGTGGATAACCATTGGATGCCTGGATCATTTCTAAACCAAGTAAAGACCAAAACATTGATTACTAAGCATAATTTTAAATTTATAGACCTTTGCTTCATAGCTTTAAATACATTGGGCCATATTAAAGAACATGTACATCTTTGCTACTTTCAGAGATTCTTTAAGGGAGAGATGTGGCTAGAAGAGAACACTGTTCTGTGGATTCATGAGTTCTCCCCATTTGCTAAGACGCTGGTGTGTGGAAGCAATACTCAAGCACCCATCCCCCAGTTCATTCTATGAAACAGAAGTTACTTTGGCACCAGTGATGGAGAAATACAGTTGTGTACACACTTCTATTTTTCAAGGAAAACAGTAGTTTTGTCCTGAAGCAACATTTCTCAGATTTTTTTTTTCGGTCTCCAGATACCTTTACCTCAAGCTTTATGGAAGACCCCAAGAGCTGCTGATTTTAGGGTTAGAACTATGAACGTTTTCTGTATGGAAAATGGAAACTGAGAGTTTTTTAAATGTTTATTTACACACACATTTGAAGAGAACAGAGAATGCACTGCATGTTAATAACCTCTTGGTATTATTAAACTAGTTCTTCTGGGAAGAGCCTTTGATGCCTATCCTTAAGTCACTTGATTCTAGAACATGAAGGCGCTAACGAAGGACAAATTTGGGAAGTGAATATTATTTGGCTTGATTTTTAATGCCTCAATTCAGAAACTCTGACCGAGTCTCCTTAGTTCGTGTGCTTGTGTAGTTATTTGTACAGGTTCAAAAGGAACCTATCCTCCTTTTAACTAGGATATGATTAGAAAAGTTGGTTATGCAATGAAGGTCTTATCTAGAATGTCCTATTTGAAAATGATGCTTATTGATTTGGTATGGCTCTGCTTTTTGAAAAACAAGAGCTTTAATGAGATATACTCCATAGCAGACAATTTATTCATTTAAAGTATACAATTTGGTGGTTTCTCAGAGTTGTGCACAGTTTTAGAACATTTCCATCACCCCAAAAAGAAGCCCCATACCCCTGAGCCACTACCCCATCCCAGTCTCCCAATCCCCCCCCCATCCTGAGCAATCACTGTCTGTCTTTGGATTTGCCTCCCCTGGACATTTTGCATAAACGGAATCACACAACATGTGGTTTTTTACAACCGGCTTTTATTTTACTTAGTGCCATGTTTTCCAAGTTCATCCGTGTTGTAATGTTCTCGGTCCTTTTCCTGGTTGAATAATATTCCATCATGTGGATATGTTATGTTTCGTCTACCCGTTGGTAGGTGGATGGACATTTGGATTGTCTTCGCCTTTTTGTCTACTACGAAGAGTGCTGCTGTGAACACTCCCAGACAAGTTCTGTGCGGACCTATGTTTTCACTTTTCTTGGACGTGGACCTAGGAGTAGGATGGCCAGATCATGTGGTAACTCCATGTTGAACATTTCAAGAAACTGCCAGACTGTTTTCTGAAGTGGCTATACTTTGCTCTAAAGATGGCCCATTTTTATTTCTAGATCTTTTCGATGCTGAAAGTTCCAAGCATTGTAAGTCTGTTAGCACTGACAGAGTCTCCACAACAACCCCGAGAGACAGGGATCACTGAACCCATCTCAGGGATGAGGCTACTTGCTCAACATCACCCAGATGGTAAGAGGCGGCCCTGGGATGGAATCTCAGTCCATTCCCTCCCCTCTGGCTCCCACTGCCCCCCAGGAGATGCAGTGACTGCTGGGCTCCTTCCTTCCTCCACCGGCCTTGGGGTGCCAGGGAGACTCCCTCTTCCTCCTCTTGCCCCGGCGAATCCCCCAGGCCCTGTGCAGTGTGTTTTATGTGAACTGGCGGAGACGCAGAGCTGGATCCTGATGTCCTAGAGGTTCTGGACTTGCCAGAGCTGGAAGGAGACGACACCCACAGGACAGCAGCCTTTGAGGCAGGGCCTGCCAGGAGTCACAACTTTCCGTGAAAATTCACTTTGAAAGCCATTCTGTGTGGTCAGTGCTCCCCGCACGACCAGGAGGTCACTTTGGTGGCTCTGGGGTCATCTGTCTCCTTGGTTCATCCCTTGCTCACTGCTCAGTTGGTGCAGGTCACAACAGCAGATTAAGGAGTAGATCAAGACGGTAGCTTCCATCATAGTGATAAACTTAAAAAAATCAAAGTAGGGATCCCTGGGTGGCGCAGAGGTTTAGCGCCTGCCTTTGGCCCAGGACGCGATCCTGGAGACCCGGGATCAAATCCCACGTCAGGCTCCCGGTGCATGGAGCCTGCTTCTCCCTCTGCCTATGTCTCTGCCTCTCTCTCTCTCTCTCTCTCTCTCTCTCTCTCTGTGTGTGTGACTATCATAAATAAATAAAATAAAATAAAATAAAATAAAATAAAATAAAATAATCAAAGTAGATGATCGGGCGTCACGTGTTTCTATGCATGTCCTAGGCCTCATTTGAAAAATAAATCATATTTAGCTCTAATGCAGCTGTGAAATGAGAAGCCCTAATGCTCATGTGGGGAACACAGTACCCAAAACTAAATATCTGGCTTCTTCTCTGCATCTTGGTGCTGGCAGTGTGCCAGGAGCCAGCCTAAACACTCCCGATGGCGATCCTCACCACAGATGTGTGTTCAAGCCCACTATGATACCCACTCTGCAGATGAGAAGACTGAGACTCAGGGGTTATAAGGCTGTGCACAGAGTAAGAGGCAGGGCTGGGACTGCCACTCAGCCTTCTTGACTCCAAAGACGAGACTCTTGCACACTTTGCTCTGCAGCAGCCTGGAGCTGAGTCAAGTGGAGCTGATGGCCAGTAGCAGACAGATGGCTCAGCTCATCTTCACCCTCAGCCTTGCTCGAGGGGCAGGCTGGAGGAGGCTCCAGGAGGCCCTCCTGCAGTGTCAACAAACAGATGGGGAGTAGACAGGGCCCATTATCTGAGGCGCTAATGGATGCAAGTGGCATCCCTGCCCCCTCCTCTGTGGGGCTGCTCTCCTGAGAGATGCCAAGGAACACCAGCGTGGTGCTGACCTGCGGCTGCTCAGAAACCTGGCCTGGTTGCCAAGGGCACGGAAGCGGCAACCTGATGAGCGTCACCAACCAAATCGCACAATGGGGCAGGGGAGCTGGAACGTTGTCTAGCTGTTAGGTCATCTGAAGTGGACAGGGAGCTATGATGTTAAAAAAAAAAAAAAGCCTACAGAAGCAGGCCCAGGGACACACTCAGGCCCTTAGCACACATTTCCTGAGCTCCTCGCCAACGGTCTCCCAGGCAAGCTGATCTAATGGACTCTGAACTTTAGTCTTCTGATTTCTGAAATGCACCTGTGGCTCCCAGGGCTTCCATCCCTGCCCAGGAGCTTGACCTGCTCCTAAAAAGTCAGCCAAGAGACACAGCCTCAGGGCTGGCTGCTCAGGACCAAACTAGAGTTTTCTACTGGGACAGAGGAAGGAGCATTGCCCTGAGTCCTGCCTCTGCCATAGACTGAAACACAGCTCTGGACACCTGAGGCCTCTCCCCATGACCTCAGTTTTCCTATCTCTAAACTCGGGGGGACTAGACTAGTTTGGAGATGGAAATGTACAGGGCTGTCAGCCCTTCCCACATCCAGAGAAGCTGCACCATTTTACCCCGCTGAGCCAGGACTCTGCCTCAGAATCCTTCTTAACACAGAGCTCCAAGCAAGCAGCTAGTACCAGTAAATCAGAGTTGGCTTACAAGAGGAAACCTGGTTGCTGCCCTTGGGCATGTTCATCTCGAGTATCCCTCAGCTCTAAAGACCTGCCATTCTCCTCTGTATCTCTTATGTTTGTCCCTCATTCCCTTTGTCTAATTGTCCCTGGACTCCTCGTGCCTTAGCTGGGAAGTTGGGGCTGTGTTTACATGGCAGGGGATAGACAGGCAGGAGGAAAAGCTCCCATGGCCTCGGGAGAGGTTGTCCTGGTCCTCAGAGCTCAGCTGCAGAATCAGGCTGGGGCGGACCAGTCTCTGAGTGTGGCTTTGTGGGTGGCAGTGACCCCAACCGCTGGCCTGAGGATGCCAATGCAGAGCGGCATGGGAATTTGAGCTCCTCCAGGCAGGGTGGTGACCACCAGAGCCAATTCAGAAGCTGCAAACTGGAGATGCTTTCTGGGCCCGGCCACCGAAAGCAGCATCCTTACTACTTTATACATTAACAGCACAACACCCTTCTAGAGTTGTTCCTGAGGTCTTTGTTACACAGAGACTTGAAGGAGTCCTGAGGTTTCCCATTATGGGCACAGAAAATGAGCTGTGATGGCTGAAGAGGAAGATTTGGGGCAGCTCCTTAAATGCCCATCAACACAAAGCACAGGTAGCAGTGTGGCTGTGGCTCGCTCACCCCGGGCCTTGAGCAGAAGGACCAGGATACGCAGACTGAGGATTCTCTGCCAGAAGCAGGGCTTTTGTGTAGATTTTGTGCTGTAGAAAAACATCCAGATAGAAAGCAAAACCTATGCAGTTTTTAGACATATTTCTCTGCTCAGCCAAACATCAGACTTTATTGACGAGATAAAGATGTGAAGTTCAAGTTGTGCATTTTCAATTTCTGAATTCCCGTGTTCATGGCTTATAAGGGAATCCTAAGAGCAAAGCACCACATGGCACAAGGCCAGTTCAATTCCATGTGTGCTCGTGGAGCACCTGCTGTGAGTTGGGAGCCAAGCCAGTCCCGGGGGAGCAGGTACTAAGGGGGGCATCGTTCTTGCCCTTGGGGAGTTTCCAGTCCAAAGGCAGAGAGAACCAGAAGCAAGAAAAGCTTCAGTGGAAAGGGACGGGGTAGCTGTCCCTTGGAGAGGCCCTGAGGGCTCTGCAGAGCTGCTCAAACATGTCCAGGGCAGGAAGGGGGAGGCTTTCTGCAGGAGACGGCATTTCAGATGGGTGGAGAGAGAGAGAGATCGAGAGAGAGAGACAGAGACAGAGACAGAGAGACAGAGAGAGAGAAGCAGAAGGGTTTTCAGCCTGGGGAGTCACATGCAGAGGCAGTGGGTGAGGTCCAGGAGGAGTTCATTCTGGCTGAAAGCAGGGAAAGTCACAAGCTCTGGGAACTAGGTCGGGAAAGGTGTTCGAGGCTTGAGGAATCCAGTGTCAGTTCTCCACCAGAAATCAGTGGACACCACAGCCAGACTGGCCTTTGGGCCCCACGATTCCCTCTGCAGGAACAGATGGGATGGTAGAGAGGCCACCAGGGCCCAGGCCACACACCGGGGTGGGGAGGGCACAGGCCGAGAGCCCATAGCCCTGGCCTGCAAGCCCAAGACGCCTATCGGGGGCCAGGGCTGACAGCAGGCCTGCAGACGGCAGAGCGTGTCACCAACAGCCCGAAGGGGACAGCGCTAGTCACCGGCAGTTAGACTGAGTCATCTTGGCACCACGGGGCCCTGACAAATCGGGTCTGCTGAGGCACTGGGAACGGCTATGGCTCTTCCGAAGGTTCATCACCTCAAGGGCTTTATCCGCATCACCACCTACCCCAACTGGTGACGCCACCTAAGTTCTTCCTACCGTGGGCTGGATGGAGAGCTGCACGAGCTCATATGGCTGTTACAAGTGAAATCTAAATGGGTGGAAATGATATAACACCAGAAATTCCGTCCCAAGTTGCACAAGCCACATTTCAAGTGCTCGCTACCCACACGTGGCTAGTGACTACTGTGTTAGCTCGCGCGGGAAGAGAACATCTCCATCAACACAGAAAGTTCTATCGCATGGCGCTGATTTGGAGCAGGGGTCAGCTAGTCATGCCCCAGCCTGGGGGTTGACATCTAACTACTATGTGCTTTTGTAAATAAAGTTTTATTGAAATATAGCCATGCTTGCTCCTCTGTGCATAATGCAGATCTGCTTTTGTGCTACCACAGCAGAGTTGAGTACTTGCAACAGAAACTGGCCGCAGAGCCTGAAATATTTACCATCTGGTCCTTTATAAGGAACGTTTGCAATCTCCGGTGTAGACTGTCAGAGAGTTGCATAAGGCTCCTTTCTGGAAAGATGCTCGCTGGCATCCCTGGCAGTCATTAGTGGATCCCAAGCGTCAGGATGACTTTACCCAGGCATGTGGCTCTCCTGGGAGGGGAGCAGGGAACACACAGCTGTCAGAACCAGTACCAAGCTTGGGGGGTGGGTGGGGTGGAGGAGGGCACAGGACACCCCTCCCCAGGCAGGCACCGCCTCTGGAGGCACTGACCCCAGGGAGAGGCAGTGGGGCATGGTGTTTGGGTGGCTGCGCATCTGCCCAGGAAAACCACACGCTGGAAGGATCTCACCATTTGCTTGTTTTATTTTTCTCACTCTCCCCAGGGCCACCTCTGCCCGGGTGGCAACAGTAATAAAAAGAAGACAATCTGTTTTCTTATAGGGTCATCCAATTACCCTGCCCAAACCAATATTCCACAGATAATTCTAAGAGCTTTTCATCACATTTGGCCCCATCTGAAGGTCTGGCATTCCACACATCAAAAATAACTCCCTTGGTGATGCTACGCCAACTTATGAGTGCTCATTTCCATGAAAGGAGGAACGTCTTGAGCAGAGAGAGAGTGGCAAGTCAGCCTCCTCCTGGCCCTCCTTAAGTTCTTGCAGGTCAAAGAGGCTGAAGGATCGACTCCCTTTGGAAGGGCGGCTCCTCCAGCGTTCCTCTGCCTCAGCACCCAGGGCTGGGGGTGCTGCTGGACCAGCAGGGAGCCTGGGGCTTCTCTGTGAACTCTGCATGTAGGCAATGAATGAGCACCACTGCACTCCACTGCCCACCGACCACTGGTGATCTAGTTCAGCATTCAGCACTTTTCTCCTTTTATAAACACAGTCCTTTGTGGAAAGGGAAACTAAACTGATTCAAGGGGCTCACTGATGCTCACTTGCTAATGCCTCTATTGTCCACAGAGTGTGGAATGAATCTGGAGCAGCTCAGAATGTCCCGGGGCCAGCGAGGGGAAGGCCCACGAGCATCTCAAATGGTAACTTTTGGGACCGCAGGGCCCGGGAAGTGCTGCAATCGGAGCCACACAAAATGCAAATGCACCAGGAGCTCTTGCTGTCACGCAAGCAAGAGGGGGGAGCACTGGCTTCCCCTCCTGTGCAGCCTGGAGGCCCTGAGCCGGCAAGCCCGCTCTCCGCCTCCGATTTCCCAGGCTGAGTTGCTCAATTCTCACTCCTAACCAGCCTTTCTCTGCTGATCTGTCCAAGTTATTTGGATAAATGCAACAAAGACAAAATATATATATGTATATCCTAAGCTTTCAGCCCTCCCTTCGGGACCAGCCTTGCAACGAACACATTCTCTCAGGCTTTCTGAGCTACAGAGAAAACTACAGGGGGCGAGTCCTCTATGGAGTTACGACTGGGGGTGGTTTAATCTGCAGGGGTGCAGGGCAGGTGTCCAGTGTGGGGAGGTCACCCGCGCTGTCGTCTCTTCCGCCCTCGCAGCTTCAGTCGCCTGGCTGGCAGGCTGATGGGCTGCTTCCCGAACTTTTCCATGATCTCCCGGATCCTGGCCAGGTTGGTTTTGCTGAGTGTGAAGTCACAGTGTGTGGCCCCCATGTCGTAGCCGACCATGCAGTTCTTGGTGGACGAGGTGAACCCTTCCGCCTTGGCCGTGACCACATACTCCCCGGGGTTCAGGAGGCGCCAGTAATCCCCATCGCTGGCTGTCAAGAGAAAGTAGGGGAGCTCAGAGCGGTCCTCTTCCAAGGCAGATACCACCAGACCTGCTGCTAGTCCTTGACCAGCATCCTGGCCAGAGAGAGACTCAGAGGCTGGCCGTATGGAATTTGAGCCTCTGCAGAGGCAACTTTTTTTTTTTTTTTTTTGCAAATTCTTAATGCATTTTGAATGTTTTCCTCTGTGGAAGCCACCTTAATGGTTTTAACAGGCAGAGGGCCCGGGTGTAGGCTCCCCGCAGTGTTAACACACATGAGTGGAGATGGAGAAATGATCACTCACGCGCCTTCCTCTGTGACAATACACGCCATTCATTATGAACTTGAGCTTCCAAATGCTGTGCCCTCACCACAAAATGCCATCTTGAAAAGCCATCAGTGCCTGGCTTCCTGGCCTCCTCTTTGCACGGCTATAAATACAGAATAGTAATTCTTTTCAGGGGTGGGGCTCTTGACTTCTGAAAAGAGAAATAGTAGACTATGGGGGACCAGGGCCAAATGGCCCAGGAGGAGGCCTGGTATCTGCATTCCCTGGCCCTGCGGCCAAGAGAAATGCGAAGTTGCCGGAGCACAGACATGCTGGTGGTGCGAGGCTGAGCCCCCGCCTCCCCAGTGACCCTGCTGGTCAGCCACCCAACAAGTACATCATGGGCCCCGTGTCCATCCTTTGCTCTAGGCTAGATCTCTGTTGTGTTGAGAGGTTCCACGCAAGGCTCTCCTCCCCAGAAGCCTACAACCTGCTAAGGACACTTAGACCTCTGATCTTAAATGAGCCTTTGAGGCAAAAAAGGGGTGACCAGCGAACCCCATGGAGGACGTGGCACCCGGAAGGTTGGGGCAGATACTGATCTGATGAACCTCCAAGCAAACCTCTGATGTGGGTTGTATAATGATTGCCTTCCTATGAGTGATTTGATGCCCAGGGGCTGGGGGTTGGGGTGTGTAAACGTCCTGCACGAGGTCACACAGCTAGTAGCCAGCAGGTCTCCCAGGGCCAGGTCTGGGTCTCTCTCTCATGGCAATCTCAGTGTCCCACCTGGTCTAAAGCTTTGGTGCCAGAAAAAAAAAGAAGAAAGGTGTAAGGAGGCCCTGGGCAAGGGTCATTTGTCTACACAGGCCCTCAAGTCTTCTAAGAGATGGGAGAGATTGTGTGTGTGTGTGTGTGTGTGTGTGTGTGTGCGTGAATATATATCTCCCACAAACACACATATGACACTTTGAAGCACCAGGTCTAAATCACCATCTTGATTCACCCGAGACATTTCCATGCAATTGAGTGAGCTCACAAGAACACAACATGTTGTGAAAAATGAACTCTGTAGGCAGCTGTCTGCCATACATCCTTGTGGCCTGCTTACCGGTGAACAGGACTCAGTGTGGGAGGTCGGGGTACCCACCACGCAGGTGGCTGGCTCAGAGTTCCTGGGCGCTGCGCCCTGAGTCTTCCCTTTGGTAAAAATCCGAGTTTTTCAATGAAATGAAATGCCATCTCATGCTTTTCAGAAGGCAAGAGCCCGCCAAGTATTCTCTGTCGGGGAATCAAGATGGCCTGAGCCTCACGATGCAATTCACCCTTCAGAGAGGGAAGCTTCCTTGGCTTTCCCAATAGTTTCTATATACTATTCAAATACTTTCTTCCTTGGCCTTCACCATAGCCTGCAATTAACTTTTAGATTTCCCTTTATAATTACTTATAGGTCTCTCCCACTAGAATGCATACTCTTTGAGGTGAGGGGCCATATCCGTCTTGTTTGCCACAGTATCTCTAGGCCAGCACACAGTAGGTGCACAATAAGATGAATGAAAACCATCAGGAATTCGTTTAGGTTCACAGAATCTGAAGAAGGGGTGTAAGCTCTGGACTCTGCAAGTCTCCATTTCTGAAACCTGGAGAGCCCAATGCTCTCATCTGCCTGGCCAAGCACTCTCTCCCCCAAAAGTCCTTGGTTAGGATTTCCCCACATTTATCACCAAGGCTCTACTTGTAATCCCGGCTTCTTCCCCCGACCACCAGTAAAGTCTAGAATCATCTACTTCATGAAATTCAGGGGTCAGCATGTTAGGTGACTATCCCATGGGGTGATCTGGTCTGGGTTCAAGGGTCAATGTTCTGTGGAGCTGCTGGGAGAAGACAGTTCACAGCTTGGTGTTGCTCAGCATAGTGGTCAGTGGGACAACCCAGGTGCTGACAAACATCCAGTCATTTGCAGGTTAGTGTCCACCAGACATAGGGCAGTCATGGAGCATTCTGAGTCAGGTGTTTGGCCAACATATTTACATGCATTTAAAAAGCACTCTTACTAACTTCTCACTCCTTGGAATCCAATTCCCCTGTTGATTTAATGCGAAATCCCTCCTGAAATAAAACTTGTCACATTGCAGAAGCCTCGGAGAGAGATCAAGGCAAATTCAGAGCTACTTCAAGCACTGAAACAAATACAGTAAGTAACCATGTGTAGAGTACGGAGTTCATCAGTTACGAGAATACACTGGGAAATTACCTTAGGGGAGAAATAAAGGGAGGGGGGAGGCGGCTCCTATGGGCTCATCCAAACCGCCTCTGTGATCACAGAGGCTTGAGGTTCAGAGCTCATTAGGCACACACAGCACTCTCTTCTGGCTTGTGGGGCTCAGGGGACTCTTTCTCTCCCACCCCATTTAAAACCTTCCTGTTTTCTCGCATTGCGTGTACAAAGTACTAATAGTCCCAAGAATGTTCTAGGCTCTTTTGTGAATCATTCTTTTACAGCAGCTTGTTAGTAATGCTTAAAATACGAGTCCTATGCGGAGCCAGATGCAGCAGTCCCTTCTATTCATAAGGATCGCCAGCATCCTGCGTAGATTCTGCCCATTACCAGTTCAGAATCTGCATTTGCTGAATGAATGAATGAATGAATGAATGAATGAGTCAGTGAATGAACACATGGATCCATGGATGCTGTGAAGGGAGGCTCTGTACCGAATGCCATGTTGCATAGTGTGAAAGCTCAAGGATCCCCAAGGACAAGCGGTAGGGAGATTCAGAAAACATGAAGGCGAGTCAGGGCATCACACAGCGGTCTACTAGTTCCTGGCGCGTCAGCTACATTTCCCCCGTTTAAACGACCATTGGCCTTCTGTACCAGGCACGTCCGCAGGCAGCCAGGTCAGTCTGGCACTGGAGTCTGAATCCCAGCCTAGCCCATCATAAGGTCCCAGGGGCTCCTTTTCCTCCAAGGTCAAATGGAAACGTTTGTTGGGAGGATCGGATCTGTTAATGTATGTGAACAGTCTGGAGAAGAGACTCCTGTCCCCTCAGGAGGATCAGCATGAGGGCAAGGGCAGGGGCACCACATTTGCAGTCCGAGGCCCCTGGCTCAAATCCCAGCTCAGCCATTCTTTGTGCAACCCGGAAACACCATGTCATGTTCATTCATTCATTCAAATTTGTTTGTTCATTCAACAAACATTTATTAAGCACCTACTATGTGCCAGGCAGTGTGCTTATACTTCATTGAGGCACAAAAGCCTCAAGGATCCCTGGTCTAGGAGCCAGTGGGGGAGGGGCAGAAACACCATAAGTCTCGTGGGTCCTAGCTTCTCCGGCACAGCGTCAGACGTCAGATGCAGAGGCACTAGGGGAGAAGGCAGGAGGCAGAAAGGAATCGGCAGGTGGTAGGGGCGGGTGTGCAATGCTAGGAAAGGTGGTCACCATGGCGGGACTTGTTGACACAGTGACATCTGAGCAAAGACCTACAGGGGATGAGGAAGGAACCAAGGGATTCTCAAGGGAAGGAGGTTCAGGTGGTAGGAGGTGGGAGAGTGAGGACCCCCTGACCACCTCAGTGCAGCCTCAGTCCTCAAGGAAGGAGCTGGCGGGGGTGCAGGAAGAGGTAGAAAGCATGGAGGGAAAATTATTCCTATTTGACCAAACCTGGGACTCATGATTTTCAGTTTTAAATGGGGGCAGTCCTGGGCAAACCGAGAGAGCTGGTGACCCCAGAAGAAGAGGTTTAGGAAGTCACCAGTAGCCCAATCCTGTATGGCTGAGAGGGTTCCCTAAGGACTCTGGGGTACCCCTGCAGGGTTCAAGAAAGGGACACATCACCCACTTAACTGGTAACAAGCTCACCCTGTCTGCGAGGCTGCGAGGGCAGACGTAGGAGAAGCCTGTCTGGAGGGGACCGCAGTGACCCTGGCAGGGCCTCAGGTGAGACCAGCCAGCAGCCGAGGAGGTGGTGAGCGGGCCTAGATACGGCATCTATTTGCTGACAGTGGGGTTGGGGCAGAACCAAGGCCGAATCTCTGTTCCCCATCGGCACCTTGTAGATCATTCCAGCCGTCACAGGCTGTACAGGTGATAACACATGGGGAACACAGGAGCAAGATGGACTTGGCCCAGTTTCTCTGGGATTGTCCCCGTTTTAAATCTGAAAGTCACACAACCTAGGAACCCCCTCCAGCCCGGAATCACTGGCCATCCCATACAGTGTAAGCTCTTGAACCAACAGGTTCAGCTCAGGCCACATTAAAAGCTTCCTGAATCAGCCTCATACACTGTTTATCCCAGTTGTTCAAGCGTGTCCGAGGGCTGAACGGGTCTTTCTCCTGGCAATCATGACTTCCCTTCTCCTGCTGCTGAGTCTGTCCTCTGTGCCAGGGAAGGCCCTGGAGTAGGCTGAATGATGGCCCCCAGCAGCCCACATCCTCCCACCCAGACCCTAGGAATGTGCCCTTATTTGGGAAAAGGATCTTTGCAGGTATAACTAAGGATCTCCACATGAGATCACCCTGTATGACCTGGGCGGGCCCTAAATCCATGACAGGTGTCCTTGTAAGAGGCAGAGAGGAGGAGACACAGGAGGAGGCCACAGAGATGGAGGCAGAAATGGAGTGACATGGCCAAGGAAGCTGCAAGAGCCAAGGGAGGGTCCTCCCTGGGGGCTCCGGCGGGAGCTCAGCCCGTTGACACCAGGATTTCACACCTCCGGCCACCATAATTGTGAAAGAATACATTTCTTATTTTTTAGGTGTGTGGTCATTTGTCACAATGCCCACTGGAAACCAACACAGGGCCCCATGCCCTGCTCACTGCAGCTGACACCAAAGCAAAGCCACCCACCCATGCTCTGACACGGTGCTCCGCAGGGTCTCCCGGGTGGCCCAAACCCTCTGTGTGGGGGTGTCAACAGGCTCATGGACACACCATCTCCACCAGGACTCCTGCAGACAACCAGCCTTAGGCCTCTAGCCAATTCTCTTCCCCGTGCATCTGTCACTGCATCGTGCTGCACACGTCCCCTGTCACAGTCAAGGTCACCATTTCCTCACGTCCCGCGGGACACACAGAGCGCTGTCCCAGGTGATGACAGTCCTGGGCACAGGGGAGAGCTACACGGGTTTCACAGCAGTGGGGAAACCCTGAGAGAGCAGGAGCATGCCCCCCGGCTGGGAGTCAGACACCCAAACCCAGGCCCCACCTGCCTCCTAAACCACCAGCAGGTCCTTTCACCTCTCTGGCATCTGGTTTTCATCTGAATAAGGGAGAAACCAGGAAGCACAGGCGGAGAACCTTGCTTTCGAGGGTCTCCATGGGGAATTTGAGGAAGGAGATGATCATTCAGCTCTCAGTGAGAAGTTTCCAGCACTCGACATGTGATTTTAACCAGAGTGAAATGTTTCGAAAAAACAGACGTTCCCTCCCGAGAGACAGATCATCTACACCCAGTTACCTGTTCGGATGTCATGATTGACACCTTCCACAGAGATCACGGCGTTCGGAATTCCTTTTCCATGGAAGTCCCTCACCACGCCTTTGATGCCGCGATGGACCTGCCCAGCAAACATGACAAGAAACGGGGTGAGCTCACGACTCACCCGGCCTGATGGGCACAGTGAAGAAGGCTGTGAGCCAAAAACCCCCCGGGGTGAGCTCTGATCCAACTTGACACCCTTATAAGAGGAAATGTGGGCCCGCAGAGACACCAGGAGAGTGTGTTCATGGGGGGAAGACCACGTGAGGACATGGGGAGGAGACAGCCATCTGCCAGCCAACGGGGGGGGTCCTTGGAATGAAACCAAGCTGCCGACACCTTGATGTTCACTTCCAGCCTCCAGAACTGTAATTTCTGTTGCTTACACCCCCCTGGGTGTCTATGTTTTTATGCAACCCTAGCTGCCAGCACAAGGGGACTGGGCATGCTGGCTCAGACACATGTCACTCTGTCCCCATAGGGCAGCATCTGGTCATGCTCACCCTGACCCAGCGTGAACCACCACAGGCTTTATGGCTCACTTGTGGGGCTGGATCAAGTACAGAGAGATGGTGGTTCTTCCAACACTGTGTGGGGCCGGCCCAGCATGGCAGCCATGGTCTGAAGCACTAATCTGGTCTCAGGTTCTCAGTCCCCTAATCAACCCCATTTCTTTGCTAGCTTCCACCGCAATGTGCGCTCACCTGCTCCATGAACACGATTAAGGATTCCCGATTATTCTCCCACTCCTCGGGCAGCTCACTCTCGTGTGGATACTTATCACAGCCCACGTAGATGGACAGCTCAAAGCAGTTTGTGTGAAGGTAGCTGAAGTCGTTGAGACCTGCCAAGCCAACCGGACAACGTTGTCACTGAACGGTGCTCAAAGTGGCAGAAGGGAAGCAGAGAGAATGTTCAAGAACAGGATTCAGAACACCTCATTTGAACAAGGAGGTATCAAGTATCCCCTATAGACATCAAATTAATTACCGCAAAGGGGAGGGGAGGGGATGGGGGTGGAGAGGATACAGCCAGGAAGGTTTACAGGGAAGACAGGTCTACATGGAAACATCTCTGACAAAAGGAAGATGAAAATAAGTGCTTTTCAGATAAAATTCTGCTTATTAAACTCAGTTTAATGCATTATTTTTAGAATAAAGTTACCATGAATTAAGAGTACGGATTCTACGGGTTTAAGTTTCTCTCTATATGGGACACCTGGGTGGCTCAATGGCTGAGCATCTACCTTTGGCTCAGGGCATGATCCGGGAGTCCCGGGGTGGAGTGCCACATCAGGATCCTTGTATGGAGCCTGCTTCTCCCCCTGCCTGTGTCTCTGCCTCTCTCTCTCTCTCTCTCTCTCTCTCTCTCTCTCTCATGGATAAATAAATAAAATATTTTTTAAAAAGTTTCTCTCTATAGTTATGCTGCTCTCAGCTCTAGTTCTATAACAGTGTTCCATTCTCATTCATACCACAAGCCACCCCTACCTACCACTCTTTGCTGAGTGCCACCCATGAGCCAGGACCTGTCCTTAGTGCTCTGCACCACTGACCACAAACTTAGCAGAGAGACAGACAGCATGGCACAACTTTATAAATAAGAACATTGAGATAGAGAACAGCTAGGATATGTATCCAGAACCATGTGTTTGGAAAGAGCCAGAGTCAGGGTTTGAACCTCAGCGTGTGCGATGCCAAGACAAGACCTTGCTCTTATCTCCAGAGCTTGGCTGCTTGGAGGCCACAGGGTGAACACACTCACCGACCGAGCCTGAGAGCAGATGGATCTCGCACATCCTGACACTACTGCAACAGGATGTGAAGTGCCAAGCCTGGTGTGGAGTTGGTCCTGCGATAACATCTTGGGGCTGCTGTTACAAATGATCACAAACTGGGGAGCTTCAAACAACAGAAATTTATCCTCCCACAGTTCTAGAGTCTGGAGGTCTGAAATCAAAGGGTTGGCAGGGCTGTGCTCTTTCCCAAGGCTTTAGGGGAGGAAGCTCTCTTGCTTCTTCCAGCTTTTGGTGGCTCCTAGTGTTCCTTGGCTTGTGGCTACATCACTAAAGATCCTATCTTCAGATGGCCTTCTCTGTCCCTTATAAGGACATTTGTCAATGATTTTAAGGCCCATCGAGGTAACCCAGGATAACCTCACTTTGAGACCCTTAATTTAATTATCCCGGCAAAGACCCATTTTTCAAACCAGGTCACATCCACAGGTTCCAGAGATTAGGAAGCAGATGTATATGTACATACATATATTTGTGGGGGGTGGTGGGTGGGAACAACATTTGCCCCATTATAGCACCCAAAATTTGCAAAGTGAAGAAATGAATGTTAGGTGGCATAAAGTTCTTCCCAACATTTTTGTTTTGGGGAACAGGGTGATTAGCAAGAACACAGTGCAGCTATGCTGTGAGTGACCATAGGAAGCACACACCTGGCAGGAGGCCCCTCCACGAGCCACTCCCTTGGGTTCTGAGGGTCAGGGCTAAGACAGCAGAGTTGGGTGTGCTGGATTTCTCTGTGGTTCCTGAGCAAAGGAGCAGGTCCTCCTGCACGCAAACCAGCCTTAGCCCTCGGCATGTGTCTTCCCCCCTTCTTGCCTACCTCACCATCATGCTCAGTGATATGTTGCTCCAATGGAAAGACCTGATTAAAAATTACGGCTTTGGGTGTCAAGGGTAGTTCTGTATCAATCTCTGCCTAATTGCTAAAGCCACAGGCAAAATGGTACAAAACACACAGCCACTCTCTTTAGCGGATTCCAGATTTGAACCACTCACATGTCATCAGATGGGGCTTTGATCACATTTGTGATAAAACAAGGACAGAGAGCTGTGGTATAAAGGGGTGGGACCATGTCATGTTAATGAAACACCCTTCACAGGGGCCTTGTCTGGTTGAAGAAGGTTGGTCAAATGCCATGTCAACTCATTCACTTGAACTCAAAGTATGGAATTACAAGAGGGCACAACATGGCCAACGGACACCATGTCCACTAGTTAGCACAGGTGGCACACACTGAGATGGCTGGATGCCTCTGTGCACATAAAATTTTCATTATTCCCAACCTTTTAGGTCTTGTTGGTGTGGAAACAAATCAATGTTACATAAGAAACTCTGGAGCAGGCCTGCCACCTTGCAATGTGTCTTCAAAGCACTAGAAGTGCCAGAGGAATCAGTGAAATGCTGAGAAGCCAGAAGAAGGGGGCAGAAAAGCTTGAACCAGGCTACCTTTGCTGCTGACTTCTGGTCCTACAGCAAATGGGGTGAGCTGAGAATACTTGGTGAAGAATGGCTTCAATAGCATTACATGTAGGGAAGGAGCTGTGGTGTGACCCAGACAGTCCCCCACACAACCTGGGCCAAGATGTTCCCCTGTGCTCTCTTGGTCTAGAATCCTACCATGGAGGCTTCTTCCAGGAGCACAGAGCTGTGCCTTCCTTAAGACCCAGGCACCCACCACTAGCTCAGCGTGTGCTTCATTGTGGGGATGGGATGGTAGAGGACACGGGATGGCAGCCCAGGAACAAAGGGGGTCCGGCATCACTACAAATGATGTGTGTTTTGAGCTTTCCCGAAGCCTGCTCTCAACTGCCCCATCTCCATTAACTAACGCCTTGTCACTCACAGCTAATGAGCGAGCAAGAACCGAACAAAAAGATGGAGCGGAGGTGGAGGGGGAGGGAAGGAATCAGAAGTCACATTTCATTAATCTACAAAGAGATGAATCTGCACACTTCCTCACACCGCCAGGAGGAAGAGTGATTAAGAAGGCTCCAGCCGCCACATGGCTCTGCCACAAAAGTCCCTGAAATAATGGAAAACATAATTGATAGGAAAAAATCAAATGCTGCCTATGTGATTATGTGGCTGCCAACTTTTCAGAACGTGACTATTGACTGGGTGCCAATGAATCCAGCTTGGTCTATACCCAACGTAGTCAGAGTGGTCATGAAAAATAAACCAATATTTTACATAAAGGTTGTTGCAGATGTTTAGGTCTAGAATTGCAAAGAAAGAATGGTTTTTGGCCATTAGAAAATCATATTGATTGACAGGGATTTGCATTTATTTTGCATAAGGCAAAACTATGATGGAAAATAAATAAAACACCTCTGCTGGGTAGGTGGCCAAGAAAAAAATGGCAAGCTTAATGTACATGTGAAAACATGGCCATAGGCACAAATCTATTTGCTACCTTTTAATTTTTTTTCCCCAAGCACAGACACATATCTGAAAAATATGTGAAGGCTGAATCTAGCAAAGGGAAATAATAGGATGGCTACTTAGGGAAACAGAGTAAGAGGTGTGATGGAGAGCATCCCACTGGAAGGGGGGGCGAAGATGGACGTAGGAGCAGGTCATAGCTGTGTGCTTCTGGTAAGCTAGCTGGGGAACATTCCAAACCCACCACCCATGAGAGCCTCATGACAGTCACAAAGGGCTCACCACCTTCACTGTTACCATCATACTCATTTCACAAATGGAGAATATGGGGTTCCAAGAGAGAAAGGAGCTCACCCAGGGTCATGCAGCATCCGAGTGATGAACTGAATTGTGAATCTAGGTCTGTTTGACATAGAACATTTTTCAGATTCATTGGTAGTTTAACCAACCCCCACAAAGTCAAGAAAATAAAGCAATGAGTATTATGCTTGGGCTCTTGCCATCCCAGAGCTGAGGGACCTTAGGGAATGTGACATCCTCTTCCCTCCTCACTGGGGAGCCCTGGGCGGGGGCGGCCCAGACACAGCAAAGAAAGCTAATCCTGAGTGGGATCCTGGGGTCCTCTGTGGCTACTGCAAGGAATTCCTGAAGTCCCTGCTGCAGGCCTTTCTGGTCCCTTAGGGAGGCCAGGAGCAAGACCACATATTTCCTGCATTGCACACAATCGGGCTCCAACCAGATGTTCTGATCTGCCTGGAAGGCCAGGCTGCTGACCTCCAGCAGCTGGGAGATTTGTGAAACGGTGTTCACCACACGTCGAGCCTCAGGACACACCTGCAGCTTGGAGTCACTTCACACCCAAGTGCAATATACCCAGCCCTTCTGGGGACCTACAGCATGGGACATCCCCATGATGGGAATGGCTCTGGGTAAAAACACCCTGGCCCCAGCACCAACATACACATGCTCTCTGCCCCTTTGCTCAGTTTGCTTCTTGGTCCCATACTTCCTCCAGGTCCACAGAAACTGTCTCTGACCCTACAGAATCCGAATAGCTCAGTGGCTAAGAGCCGGCCACAGGGCCACAGAGACCCAGCTCTGTCCCCCTTCTTGTTTGGAGCAACTGCTTCAGATCTCCAAGCCCCTACGATCTCATTCATAAAACAGGGAGTAGCCACACACCCCAAGACTATGGGAAGTTACAAGGAGGAGTCTATGCAGAGCGCCGGCGCCTTGTGAAAGGCAGGCTACAGTTGCTACTACACCCCTAACAAATGATCAGGGAGGGCTGGGTCCCTCACTGGCCCAGGAGTCCAGTACCATCTGGCTCCACCACAGCAAGGCCACCAGAGACTTACTTCCGGCGACAGTGTGCCAGGAGGCCCCGTTGACAGTCCCGTCCTCTTTCTGGAAGTCCTCTGTGTGGCATACCCTCCTCCTGGCGTCAGTCATGAGCCGGTGTGTGGAGGCGTAAGAGTAGGCCAGCCAGCGGAACACGTGGTCATCGGGTGTGGGGCTGTGCTCCTGTGTCTTCCACATGGACCTCACCATGTCGTAGGGGTAGGCCACCACCAGCTCGCCCCCCTGTAGGTTGCCACCCAGGACGAAGGGGATTTTTTCCATCCAGGCTATTACAGCCCTGGTCTCCACTGCCACCTGTGAATATGGTGAATTTAAACATGCACTGATAGATTAAATAGGAAGGAAATGGCTTTCTCTCTCTACTTTCCAAACAGGGGCACAGTTGGAAGAGCCACCATTTCATGGAATACTTTAGCAAAATGTAGGCTTTCAATATCTGTCCTAGGAAAACTGGACTTCATGCAGATCATGGATTTAAAAAGACAGAGAGAAATCCAGAGAAGTTTCTTTTTGTAGGAATACTCCAGTTAACGCTCAGAGGGAAAGACCAAGTTAGAGTATCAACACTTGGCAACGCCAATGAACCAATGGGCCAGGCCTGTTCATCCATGGCTACAAGAGCAGAGAAAGAGAGAAAACCAATGTAATGTGTCTCCCGAGGGAAGAACATACACCTAAAGGAGAAATATCCACCCAGAATATGACCAAGCCTCTAAAATCCAGGGGTCGGCAGCTGTTTTCTATAAAGGACCAGATGGGAAATACTTTAGATTTTGAGGGCACCATGGTCCCTGTCCCAACTACTCAACTCTGTCCTTGTGTCAGAGGAAGCGCCGGAGACAATACACCAATGAACAGGGCTGGGTTCCAATAAAACACCTCTTACCCAAACAAGCTTGGGCGGCAAGTGGCCCACCTACGGGCTACAGCTTGCCAACAACCCCTGTTCCATCGAGCCTAGTCTGGTCTAAATCTCACTGCCAAAAATTACAGGAAACACAGAAGAACAGGTTACAGGACATGGCAAAAGTACGCTTGGCAGCGCTCACACAATGGAAAATGCTACAAGACGATCTAATCTAGTGGCTTATAGCTCAGCTGTTCTGAGATACGCAATGAGCTGAACAACAGCAAGATTGCCAGGATAAGAGGCAGAAAGTAAAACAGGAGAAAGCTATAGGTTAAAGGAGATTGGAAAGAGGACACACCCCATCACAACAAGGGAGCTTTAGTTGGCTCCTGGTTTTGTT
Organism: Nyctereutes procyonoides; assembly: GCF_905146905.1. Taxonomy (NCBI): domain Eukaryota; kingdom Metazoa; phylum Chordata; class Mammalia; order Carnivora; family Canidae; genus Nyctereutes; species Nyctereutes procyonoides. The sequence goes on from NW_026575133.1 coordinate 25,709,530, forward strand.
TTGTTTTTGTTTTTTTTTAATGATAGTCACAGAGAGAGAGAGAGAGAGAGAGGCAGAGACACAGGCAGAGGGAGAAGCAGGCTCCATGCACCGGGAGCCCGATGTGGGATTCGATCCTGGATCTGTAGGATCGCGCCCTGGGCCAAAGGCAGGCGCCAAACCGCTGCGCCACCCAGGGATCCCTGGCTCCTGGTTTAAACAAACTCTAAGAGGGGCGACTGATGGCTCAGTTGATTAAGTGTCTGACTTTTGATTTAGGCTCAGGTCATGATCTCGGGGTCGTGAGATTGAGCCCCATGTCAGGTCTCTGCACTCAGCGGGGGACTGCTGGAGATTTTCTCTCTCTCTCCCTCCATCTCTGCTCCTCCTCCACTCACTCACACTCTCTCTCAAATAAACAAATCTTAAAAAAAAAAAAAACAAACTGTGAGACAGAGAGAGAAAGATAATAGGGCAAATGTGATCCCTGATTGGATATTTCATAATACTAAGAAATAATTGATTTTGATATGATAATGGCAATTGTTCATGGTTTTAAAAGGGACTCTGAGCTTTCAGATATGGAAATAGTTGCCAATGAAATGACACCACTTCTGGAATTTGCCTCAGTAATTCTGGGAGGGGAGGAGAAAGTGGGTGCAAATGTAGATGGAACATGAGCTGACAAGGTGTTGAAGTTGAGATGGGCACACGGGGGCCCTGCAAGCTTTCTCTCCAATTCTGTATGATCGGCATTTTTTATGATAAAAAGTTACAAGACAGCAAAAAAAGGAAGGAAGGGAGGGAGGAAGGGACAATTTAGGTACAAAATTAGAAAGCCTGCCATGGTCAAATATTGATATAAATTCAATCATTTATCCTAAGTTCTGATTCCTATGAAGAGAATTCCAGCAGAACAAAAACTGATAATGGAAAAGAAACAAACACTGGACATGGCTTAGCTGAGCAGTATAGAACGTTGATTAAGGAATGACATTGACTTGATAGGATTCATTAAGTTTTGTTTTCACTCCTACACACATCAGTGGCCCTGGATGGGACTACTCATAGAACGTGGCTCATTACACAGTATCATCCATGGTCCATGCTCGTCGTCTTCCCTATGTTGATACAACAAACACCCGTAAACCTACCATCTGTGCCCAAAACCTGATTTAACGGATAATTTCTATGTAATATGTGATTCCCTCTGTCCCATCCTCCTGCTTCCCACTCGGAGGCAGCCAGTGTGTCCTGGATGATATGGTTCTCACTCTTTCTCCCTTGTTTACCTTGTTTACCTCCCTTGTTATATGTGTATGCTTAAAAAGACATTATTTGGTTTTACTTGCTTTTGATATTTAAAAATGGGGGGGGTAACCATACTGACATACTGATTGTGGTCTTCTGCCCCTTTTCTCTCTCAATTCATATTTCCAAGATTCATCCATGTTGTTGCAGAAAGCTGTAGCTCAGTCTTTTCTACTTCACTATGAAGATATCATCGTTTATTTGTCCTTATGATGGTGGGCATACAGGTAATTTTCAATTTTTTTGCTGTACTGAACAGTGCTGCTTTATCTTGCATAAACCACCAGAAGTGGGACCGCAGAGTCATAGGATATACACATATTCCACTTTACAAGATAATCAAATTATTTTCCAAAGTCACTGTGCTAATTTACACTTGCACCCACAATGCATGAGCGATCCACTGGCCCCATATCCTCTTCAATGCTCAGCTACTGTCAGACTTCTTAATTTGCCAACCAGTGGGTGTAAAATGTTCTCTTATTTGCATTCCTTAGTACTAGTAAGGCTGAACATATTTTCATGTTTATTAACCATGTTTCCTCTTCCACAAATTGCCTCTTCATATCTTTTACCTACATTTTTCTATGGAGCAGTTCATATTTTTCTTATTTGTTATTCTTTATGTATTTTAAACTTTTATTTCTTTTGCAACTACCTAATTTGCAAATAACTTCTCTCAGTTTTTAGCTTGTCTCTTACAGTTTTTAAATTTTTGATGAGCAAGCTTTCCTACTTCCATGTAGTTGAGTTTATTAATCTTTTATTTTATGATTAATGTCATTTAAAATAGCCTTCTTCACCCTGTAACTAGTGATATGTATTAGAAAGTTTCATTAAGAGATTTTACTGGGAGTGATTATTAAATCTTAGCAAATCATTCTTTCTACAGACAAATCCCTTTATTTTTTTTCTTGGTTTTTCTATCATTCTGTTTATTTCTGCTTTTAGTTTTTGATCACAATCTTTTTAATACATTTTGAGGGGTTTCTTCTGTTATTCTTTTGCTAGTTTCCTTAGCTAATATTTAACCTTTTTTCTTTGGAATATAATCATGGCAAGGTATAAAATTACTGAGAACACAGGAGTTTTTGTGGTACTCCACAAACTTTGATATGCAATCTTTTCATTACTGTTGGGTTCTAATTATTTTTTAGTTGCCAGTAAAATCTTTTAATTTGACTCATTATTTAAAAGTTTTTTTTTTAATTTTCTAAAGACATGGTGATATTTTCATTAACCTTATTACACTCTTCTGGTGGAACTGTATGTTGGTGAGGCATTGCAGTCTGACTGTTATTCTCTGAAACTGGTTCAGATTTCCTTTACAGCCCAGAGCATCATCAATTTTTGAAAATGCTCCAGGATTACTCAGAAGAATATATCATTACCTACCTAGTGGTTGTGAAATTCTTAGAGATCCCTGTCAAGCCTGTTGACTACTAGTCACGTCTTTATCTTTGCTGACTTCTTATCTAATGTAACCATACCTGAAAAAGGTGTTAGAGGGAGCAGATCTGTGTAATTCTTCCAGTGTTTCCAAAAAACAAGATCAGAAAGCTAAATTGTAGTCTTAAAGGAAAGACTGATATCCAAGGACGCTCTACGATCATGTGGAACAATTCCTTATTTCTCATAGCCTCAGGGCCAAGAACACTGACAACCATATTCCAATTCTGGTCCAAGAGTTCCCAAATTATAACATCACTTGAATTCTGAGCTTTCTCAGATGTCATTAGTATGCTAACTTGAAAGAAAAGTGGGGGGGGGCGGGGATTGTATAGGATAGAATTAGAAAATATGAGACAGGATGCAGAAGACTCAGAGGTCTTGAACCCTACTCCGCAAGCTGCCCATGGGCACCCTAACTACACCACAGATAATGCCACTGTCTATCTGTATCACATGACTGGTTGCTTCCTGAGGGCCTGGATAACACCATCCTGCACATAACTAACTGAGGCAAACATGCTGGCCTTCCTCCAGTAAGTGGTACCCATGCATGCAGTGGGCTGGAGTCCCCAGGCAGAGCGCGGGAGCTGCCTTCTATCCATTCATTATTTCTCCCTTGATTCCTCAGAAAAAAGAAGCCAGTTACTTTTATTTTTATTTTCTTGAGCTTGCAATGTGCTTGCCTAAAACACAGTATTTTCCAGCCTTCGCCGCAGTGGGTTGATAGCATGTTTTGACTAAATTCTGGCCAATGAGGTTTAAGCATAAGTCTTATGTAGGAAATCTAGGAATAACTCTTCATGGAATTGTCTAAGAGGGGGATTTTCTTTTTTGTTTTCTTTTTTCTCAACTCTTTCTCCCCTCTTCCTTCATAGACATGACAGCTGGAGCACCCACTGCCATCTTGGATTTTGACCTTGAGAACGGAAGTCACATGCTAACATGGCAGAGGTAGAAAGATACACGAGTTATCGATTCCTGATGCTCATGGGGCTTCTGCTTGGCCAGGCTCCCATCATCTGCCTTCAGGGCTCTTCTATGTGAAAATAAATAAGCCTCTACCTCATCAAGCTATTGTCCTTTTGGTTTTCCTGTTGTTCCCACTGAACCTAACCCTAACTCACATAAGCAATCGAGGCAGAGCTCCTGAAGGACATATACAATCAGAGGTCAGGGGTAAAGAGGTGGGTGACTATGGGCAGGGGAGGCAATAAAAGGCATGCAAAATATCGTGAAAATTATTTCTCCCACAACACAGGCTTTGCAAAAGAAGACCAGAAAATTTGGGGGAAACCTTTCTCATTCAATGCATTTTTTTTCTCCTTCCAAAGCAGCACAACATGTAATAATCCACAGGGGCTTCTTAAAATAAAAATAAGATCTCTCAAGCAATGAGTAGGGTCTAAGGACAATTTCATAGCAAGTCCATAGCACTAGCAATGCTGAAGGTACTAAGGAACTACAGTAACCAACATGCAAAACTCCAGGGCAGGGCTTTTGGTTTTCTGTGTTTTTTCTGAAACCCTGTGTGGTTGTGAAGAAACCTAATTCAATGATCTCTCTCTTATGAAGAATAGCCACAAATATTGGCTTTAAGGTAGTTATTATCTAGCACACTTCCCCACTTTGGGAGAAAACAGGAAAGGAAAAAGTGGTTTTGTCTTGTTCTTAAATGTCAGATCCTCCGCAAATACCAGTGGGTGTTAACTTTGGCCTTCCACTGCTCTGCAGATGATGGGGTATTTTTACTCACCGTGGCATTTTCAGACAGAAACCACTCAGGGATCGCAATGTAGTGATTGGGAACTTTTCTTGGGATGTTTTGTCGGTCCTCTGCCTCCCAGAGCAGCGTGTTTAGGTCAGGAAAGTTGTTGTTGATGTCGATGCCATCATGCGTCCAACGCCCCAGGGACCAGCCACCCAGCTCTGAGCCCTGGGGGACAATTCCACATGTGAGGGACCTATGGGCTTCCAGACTTCTCTCACATAAGACGTTTCTGTCTCCATGCCCACCATCCCCATCTGGGTGTGTCTCTGAGCCCCACACGTCTTCTGGCCCAAAGATGGCACCCAGTATTATTACTTGGTGGGTGGTGGGTGACACCGCCAAATCACTCCAAGAGGGAATGCAGAGCATTCCTCCAGGCACAGGGCAGTGCTCAAGAAGTATTACATCCCTTCCCTCCTCTTCCCTCCACTGAGAGCTTCTAGGCTAGATGAAACTTGGTGTAGGAATGAATCTAATAGCCCAGCATTGCAAAGGCAACCACCACCACATTAACGCATTCTCCCTGCCATGCCCACGAGTCTGGCTCACAAACCCCTGCCCCCTGGCCTGGCAGATCAGGCACTGGAAATCCCTAACCAACTCTGTGCCAATAAACACAACCAAAATCCTGTATTATAAGGTTTGTGTGTGATAGGTACCAAGTACAGTTTTCCACTTTATTCCCATTTAATACTAATAATAGTCTATACATACTTGTGACCTGCACAAATTCTATGTCATAATTAGAACATGAAATGTAAACAATATATCAGAATAATCAAAACAGGGGCACCTGGGTGGCTCAGTGGTTGAGCATCTGCCTTCAGCTCAGGGTGTGATCCCAGAGTCCCAGGATCGGGTCCCACATCAGGCTCCCTCAAGGAGCCTGCTTCTCCCTCTCCCTATGTCTCTGCCTGTCTGTATCTCTCATGAACAAATAAATAAAAATCTTTAAAGAAATTGAAAAACAAGAATAATAAAAACAGATCTTCTTGGAGCACTGAGAGGATTATAGGCAATAACTGAATTGAGGGCCTGCCTTGATTATGTGCTCGATCAATGTTCAGTGTTCTTTTTATTCTATTCTATTGTGAATCACTGAAAATGCAACCCATATTATTCTTCCATGTTCACTTTTTCCAGTTTGTTGGATGTCCACCTCTTGGGTGCCCACTATTCTCAATTCCCACTTTGCATCTTTCATAAACCCTATGGGTTTCCCTGTCTCAGCAGAGAGACACTCAAAGGGAAGCCAGTGATATGGAACAGAAATCAACTTGTGGCCGATCGTGCTCTGCTCTGGGGGCCTAAGTGCTGCCCCGGGCATGGGGAGCGGTATCATTACCCCTTCGTAGGCCTTCTCGTAGCCGTCGGGGTTGAGGGAGGGGAGGATGTGAATCCGGGTCTCCTCCACCAGGCGGACAATGCGGGCGTTGCCAGCCAAGTACTCCTGACACAGAAACTGCATCAGCAGAAGCATCAGCTCCCGACCCAGCACCTCGTTGCCGTGGGCCCCCGCGATGTAGTGGAACTCCGGCTCACCTTTACTCGAAGACAGGAAGAAATACAGGGTCATATCTATTTCTTCTAGCAGCAGAACCCTCACCATTTAGAAAAAAAAATCTCTGAGTAACATAAATTTACAATTTTATCCTGCCTCTTCTTACAAAGAGGCCCCCCAAATTATGTCACTACAATACAGGGTCATATCTATTTCTTCTAGCAGCAGAGCCCTCACCATTTAGAAAAAAAATCTCTGAGTAATATAAATTTACAATTTTATCCTGCCTCTTCTTACAGAGGCCCCCCAAATTATATCACTACAATTTTCCTAAATTCCCAAATAGGTATGTAAGAAAATGTGTAGGGGTGCCGGGGTGGCTCAGTTGGTTAAGTGGCTGCCTTCAGCTCAGGTAATGATCCTGATCCTGGGGTCCTGCCATCAAGCCCTGCATCAGGTTTCCTGTTCCTCCTTCTCCCTCTGCCCCTCCCCCTGCTTTCTCTCTCTCTCTCTCTCTCTCTCTCTCTCTCTCTCTGTCAAATAAATAATAAAATCTTTAAGAAAAGAAAACAATAAAGTGTATAGAAAAATCTGGATGATACTAGCCCCTGGGTAATCATGTTTATTCTTATTTAGCAAGGATAAAGGAACACAGTGTTTAGGGTTTAAAGTTTACAAATTAAACACAAGCCATAGCAATTATTTTTCTCTTTTGGGAGGCAATCATTCTTCTCAAAAGAAGGTCCTATTAAATCTCTCAAGGACACAAGGATAGATAAAGAGAAGCAGAAAACAGTTCAGCAGGGGACATCAGGATGGACACAGTTTTGAGTTTTTCCTCTTCCAGGCTCAGCTTTTCCAGCATCGGGGCTTATCACGCTCAGTACAGACCAACAATACCTCTTCTCTCCCTGGCAAACGTAGGAAATGTGATTTTACCTGCAGATGAAACCCTGACCCTTTCAAGGAAAACCCTAAGAGGAACTGCTGAAATACTGGCAAATGTAGAGCTGAATGAAGCAGACAAATCTCAGACATGTTTAAATATCAGTGGGTTTCCTTTTTTGTTTTGTTTTGTTTTTATATCAGTGGGTTTCTAAAGGACTCGCAGATTTACCCAAAAGAAAACCAGAGAATCTTCTCTGACCCAGAAGAAGATCCAGGTTTGGGAGTAAGTGAATGAGAAATGGCTGAAGATAGGAGATGCTCGAAAACAGAATTAAATCAAAGAGGAATTTAGGGGATGTCCCTCTCACTGAAGCCATTAATGACTTATGTCCAGAATGTTCTTCTATAAAAGGATTCTGTCCTGACCGTCTCTGGTCAGTGTGACTGGCCCAAGAGCTGGAGAACAGAACTAAATGTGGTTCATTTGGAGAAAAGCAAGGTGTCTCTGGCTTAAATGAGTCAACAGCCCTTATCACGAGGTAAGAGCTTCACAGAACCAAGGTTTGCAGAATCTGTCTACGTGAGAGTGGTGTGTGGAGAGCTCCCGGCCTGTTTCATGAATGTTCTCACATGAGTGAGCTGTCTCCTGGCTCTGTGAGAAGGCACCAGATGCATCACAGAGGGGTAACCTCACCGACTTCGTGCTCCCCCGGGTGGTCGGAGATCTCCACGGCGTACAGCTTCAGGCCCTGGTGGCTCTTGCCAATGTTGTAAATTCTGGTGATGTTGGGGCACATTTCGTTCACAACCTTCATCAACTGAAAACCAAAATGGAGTTGAGGCTCTAAGTCATGATGAGCCCCCAAGATAGCCACCCGCTGTTCCCCTCCCATAGCCCCCCTGCATACCCTCACCCTCCCCACACACCAGCACTATCCCCTCTGCCTGGAATGTTCTCCTTAGGTCGTGATTATCACCTCCCTTGGCTGTGGTCTCACCTCCCTTGGCTGTGGTCTTACCTCCCTGGGCTGTAGTCTTACCTCCCTTGGCTGTGGTCTCACCTCCCTTGGCTGTGGTCTCACCTCCCTTGGCTGTGGTCTTACCTTTTTACTGTGGTTTTCTGTTTTCTTTTTGTCTCCTCACTAGACTACAGATCCTTTAAGGAACAGACTGAGACTTCTCCATAACTCTGCCTAAATAAATATTTATTACTGAATATCAACTTTCTCTCATCATTTAATAAACATCTTTGATGTTGGGAGGAGGAAAGACACTGCTCCCACCCTCCTGGAGCTTACAGAGCAGCAACAGAGGGGAGTAATCTGATGACCAATTCACCGGTGCTGAGTAAGAGGGTGGAGGGAAGCCATGGTAATGGGAGGTCATGTGGTGAACGGGTGGGGAGAACAGGCTTTGACGAAGAAGTCAAATTAGATATGTGTTATTTCCTGAATTTTCATTTAAAGTTGAGTTCGTTAGACAGACAGCTTTGGTCTGAGGGGGTGACACAAGCTGCCAAAAGGAGGTAAGGAGGGCTCTGCTAGTCACAGGAGCACAGGCTACCCTTGGGAGGAAGCGGGGAGTTGACTATAAAGGACTCTTGTCTGAAACAGAGCAAAAGCAGAAATCCACCATCCGTGGAGAGACGGCATGCAAGGGAACCATAGCTTTGGCGCCCGTCTCCATGACGGGCACGTACAGGCTGCAGGGTTGAAGCAGGGCCACATGCACAGCACCACATCTTCCCAAGAGACAAGATAATAATGTCACTAATAATGCCAACAATTGCATTAGCCACACACTCTATTTCTTCACTGAATTTCACTGACATGATGACCAGGTGGAGGAGGTAAGCCAAAGGTGACTGTCCCCATTCTACAGATATAGAGACTGAGGCTCAGAGAGTCACTGAGTGATTTGCCCAGGGTCATCCAGCTGATACCAGATGCTTTGGACTCAGGGCTCTTCTCTGCCTGTGAAGATGCAGCAAAGCAATGAACACCAGCACATCTCTGCTGCTCATTTTGTCAGCTGCGCACCATGACCATTCTGAAGACGGCCACAGCACAATCACCATCTGACGGGAGGGTGGGGGGGTCACACATCCCAGTCCCTGCAGACTGCTGTCATCCTCATCTACAGCATCAACCTCAGCAGATCCTGAGCAGCAGGTGATCCACTGCCTTGGTTTGGATCAACAACCGGTTCTGCAGACATAGCCACTTGCATCATCCTTAACTAGGCAACACAACCCTCCCACACTAGAGGCTGGCTGTCACTTAAAGTCAACCCTCCTCTTCTGTCCAATCAGCCATAGGAGCAACATGCCACTTGTGTTAGAGCTCATGACCTCGACACTGGAGAAGAACAAACTCCGCCTCCTGCTGGATGCACACTCAGCCGTGGACACACCTCTTGGTATAGGATGGCCTCAGCCATGACTTACCAGTCACCTCTTCATACCCCACCCATCGCAGTGTTTTCCTACCAGCCACATTCCCTCCTTGTCCTGGGGTGTCATGAGCACCTTTACACATGAGATTGACGACACAGGCATTTGAGGAATCTCCTTTATGAAGGTTCTTTATGGTTCTCTCTACACAGAGAGAAATTCTCTCTGAAATGCCAGGAAGGTTTCTCTTGTGGCCACCAACCCCATTAAGGACCTGGCCAGTGATCCACCTGGCTGATTCCTGAAAAGAGTCAAAGATGTCTTATTGGAGTTGCAGTCTTGATGGCTAAGGTGACAGTAAGGACTAGAACTTCTTCCTGGCCTTGGAACATGCATTCTCAGGGACGCCTGGGTGGCTCTGAGGTTGCGCATCTGCCTTTGGCTCAGGTCATGATCCCAGGGTCCTGGGATTGAGTCTCGCATCGGGCTCCCCACAGGGAGCCTGCTTCTCCCTCTGCCTGTGTCTCTGCCTTTCTCTGTGTGTCTCTCATGAATAAATAAATAAAATCTTAAAAAAAAATACGTGCATTCTCAGCAGGAGCGACAATCATCCCCAGGAGGTGAAAACTGGTTGTCAGGAGCTAGAAGTCTCACATAGCACAGTGCTTTGTGGCCCTCCAAAGCTCAGCCCTACCCAATAAAATCTTACTCGTTAATATTTAATATAATGGGTAGAGAATAATAAAGAAAGTATCTAAAAAGCCTCTTGGGGGATGAGTAGGTGATGACAAAACCACGTTGAGAACAATCATCTAGAAAATGCCTGGGTTTGCAGAGTCTGAGCCTCATCAAGACTCTGTCTCCATAATTCCCAGATGGGAATTATTGCCAACGTGGTATCTACTAAATCCTAGGCTCTGTTGCAGGAAAGAGAAACAGAGCCCCTTCTCTAGTAATTCAGTTTCTGGCAATCTACAGGAAGGGGTTTCTGCATAAAGGATGCTACAACTACATGCATGATGGCATTTGCTGTGGTGCTTCACCCTTTCCCCAGGGGCACTAAGCTCAGAGATGTCCAGGTGCTCCAGGGCAGGAAGGTAGTGGGGTAAGAGATGGTGAAGAGATGGGGAAGATGCTCTATCCGCTCCCTGGGACGTTCTGCAGCATCACAATTACAACTATGAGGACAGCATGGAAAATGGCTCATCATCCAATATTAACCAAGGGGAGCAGGGCAAAATTATAACCACCCTCTGATCAAAATTATAAGAATCCTTCAAATGCAGAAATTGAAATCCTGGACAGGAACGATGAGAAATGCAAATGGCTGATTCTTGAGGGTGGTGGGTTTCGGGAAGGCTGACCTTAGGACTTTGGGCCTGTGCTTGATGTTGACATAACATTGTTTCTCCAACGAATTAAAATGTTTTTTAAAAGAGTGGGAGGAAGAGGAAAAGTCCCTTTCCACCACCTTTATTCATTGGCCTGGCAGCAGGGACTGCATCTGGTCCCGTGGAGAAGGGATCTCAGAGGGCGGGAGGCGAGGATGGTGGAAGGAGGCCTCCCAGGGGTGGGGAGGAGGTGGGCTCGTCTAGGTCTACAGGCTGACTGCCCTGCCCTGGCTTCTTGCCACCATCACCCCCCACTCCCAGGCAGGCTAAGCCACTACCCCACTGCCCGGTGCCTCTGACCCTCCTGCACTGCCCTGGAAATTAGCACCATGAGCTGGCTGCCTTCAACCCATGTCTCCACCCCCCACCCTACTTAGCACCAGCCAACCCCAACTTCCTGGGCACCGTGCCCTCACAGTCCTACCACCAAAGTCAAGTCACAAACCTCTTCCTCAAAACCACTTAATTTGCTCTCTTTGTGGACGGTACCCCACCCTCCTCAGAAACATCCCAGACCTCCCTCTCTCTCCCCACTCATTCCAACAGGTGATCTAGGACTAGCCAGTCCTCCCCAGAGATGCCCCCCACCTCTCATCTCTCTTCAGGCCTGGTGGCTCCTCTCCTGGGGACTGTGACCATCCCTGCCAGTCCACTCCCCGCATTCCTTCCAGACTGATCTCCCCAAAACACTTGCTCTGCAACCTAAAAACCTTCTCAGATTCTTAGACTCCATTTAAAGCCTCTCCCGGCACTCAGGTAAGTCTCCTCTCCAGAAACATGTTATTCTGCTCCTGCCTCCATACCTTTATTCTTACTGCCTGGGGGGACCCTCCCTTCTATCTGCACCTGCCCAAGGCTGGCCAAAGGCCCCAGACCATAGTAGACCCCATCTGCAACCAATGCCTTTCCCCACCCGGGACCAAAGGGCCAATCACTTCTTCCTACTTATCCCCCAAGTATCTCCCCAGGAAGGACCTCGGATGTACATATTTATCCAGCACACATTACAGGTTTATGACAAAATGACAGAGTCTCTGCCCTCATGGTCCCAAATGAAGGAGATGTATATAGACATAGAGGTGACACAGCAATTAGAAACGGTGACACATGCTGTGAAGGCTGCAGCACTCCTGGAGGGATCGACTCCCTCGGCCCCACGACACCGGTGATGTGCAACTTGCTCTTTGTTCTCCTTTTCCCTTCCAATGCCACCTGCTGGCCGCCCCCAGCCCCCCGCCAGGGGAGAACAGTCCCTTACAAGTCAGTGCTCTAGAAATATTTCCTGCACACATTCTCAGCATTTCCCATGCAATATGTTTTTCTATTTTCTCCTCACTCTTCTTGCTGCTGTTTCTCATTTTTTTTTTTTTGTTGTTTGTTGGAAATGTCTCTCTTGATACTAGGATAAACTAACATTTTTTTTTTTCTGAAGTAGAAAGATTTCTATAGTAACCCAGCAGACTCCATACGGGGAATTGCTAAAAATGCTGGCTTCTTTTTCATCCCCAGGAGCCAGGAATCCAAATGGCAAATCACTTCCGGCTTGAACACCCTTCAGGATTGAGAGATGCTCCCCTGAATGGTTTCCAGTTGAGTGCTGCGGAGCCCTGAGGTCACCCGCCATCATCTGCAGGGGCTGCACCAACCAGTCCAAGTGCCTTCTTGGCTCTACATCACCAAGTGATGGTGAGCAGAGTTGCCCAGGGTAATGAAGTACACTCCATTAGCTCTCCTTTTCTGGAAGGACCCCGATTTTCGACACGGAATGACTATTTAAAGCTACCAGCTACCCAGACTCTCTGTGCGATAGCTCATTTTAAATGCATTTAGATTCATTGCTTTTGACATTAATTGCACCAGCTGAGTTGATATTTGCCTAGTTTCTGGGCTCAGAGAAATATCCCGAGATGTGCTAGTGAGCAAAGCTGAATTAACACACAAGTGCTCCGTAAAATGGAAGGGTGAGCAGAGTCGTATAAATGCCAGAGAATGTAGAGCAGCAGGGATGACTCAACGACCTCAGGTCCAAACACATTATCCTGATTTCTGAAGAGCAAGACAGCAAGATAATTTCTTTAGCATGTCCCACCGCTAAGTCTATGCTGACGGGTTTCTCAGGCTCCGTGTGAGTGTCTCAAATTAAATGACATTGAGACAAACTGGGTTTGTTGATTCCCTGGGATGAGGCGGAGAGGCCTCTCGGCTCAGCCTAATTGCTCTGCCCTCATGAGCGTCTCCTGCACTTGGACTGGGCAGCTGGCTCCTTCTCTCAGCACCCACGAGCCCTTGCTTTGAGCCTTGTCAATCTGCCCTTGGTGAATCCTTGTTCTGTAAATGCATTTGTGAGGACATCTCTCTGTTCTGTCATTTCAAACAGATTCTCAGGTATCCAAGGATTTCTCATTTGTCAGCGCCCCCTGAGCTCTCCTAGCACCACGCTGGGGGCAAAGGCTGAACAGGATTTTGTGGGCAAAGCACTCGGCACAGGCATGGCTCTTTTAGCTTGCCCTAATAAACGGCTGGTCTCTGCTCCCTTCTGGGCCCAGTATGCAAACACTGTCCACAGCCCGGAATTCCGTGCTTTCTGTAACTAAATCTGGGGACAGTCTCAGCTGGGATTGACTTTTGCTCCTAACGGCACTAAAGTACCAAAGGTATCAAGCAGTAGTTCTGAGGCCTGGCTGGCTATTCATTAGAAACACAAGGAGAGCGTTTAAACATTTAGACATCCAGGCCCTTCTCCTAAGGATCCTGCTTTTAACCAGCGGCCTGAAATGGGGTTCAAGGATAGATATTTTTCCAAGTTTGCCCAGGTGATTCTGTTCTACAACCAAGATGGAGAATCAGTGAATAATAAGGCCTAGTGTTCTGAATCTCATTGGTACCTGGGCTTCCTCATCAATAAGGTAAGGAAATAGTCATTGCCCTCCTAGGATGGTTAGGAGGACTGACCACGTTGATGCAGGTAAACTGCCAACGTAGCAAATTAACATGGTCCTACGTGGAGGCTTCCTGCTATTACTTTTATCGGTGGTGCCCTAGATCCTCTTTCTTCTTTCACTCTGCTTGTGACGAACATTCTCAAGTCAGTGTTATCGCTCAAGCATACAGCGAATCTTCACCACTACTGTGTTAAATTGGAAAAGTCTGGTCCAAATTCTGTTTCAACCATTTTCCAGAGAGGAAGCCTTCCTCTGGCCACCAGAACCCCAACGAGGCATTCTCAACCTAGAAACTGCAAGCATGTACTGTGGCTTCAGAAAACCAAAATGATCATTCAGATTCCTATTCCAAACACATGATCTTAATTTCTAGAAAGAAAAAAAAAACTAAAACAAAAACAACTATGTTCCCCTGGGCACAGGGTATAATACTTTGAGAAATCTGGAGCTTACCTGGCGCATTTCCTTATAGTTGTGGTGCTTAAAATCCAGGTCATCGGTGGTGGTCATTTCATTCCGTCGGTGGTAATAGTTATTTGGATCTAGGGACAGAAATATGGTTCTGAATTCACTCACGTAATTCTGTTGCTTGTGGTGGCTCTGTTAGTTGCCTGATTGGTGCAGAGACACAACCTAATCTCCAGCTTCTAACATATGCACAGAGGTGAGAGAACCAACTGTCGAAAAGCACCCCAGGAATCAAAATTAGCCAGTGGTAGAGATGGGCCTAGAGCCAGAATGCCTGGTTCAAATCTCCTCTCCTCTACTTAAGTGCTGTGTGACCTTGGATAAGTCACTGGAGCAGTCTCTGCCCTAGATTCCTTACCCTTAAACAGGGAAGAAAGGTACTTCCCTCACTTTTAGTATTAGTTGGGATAACCTATGTACCTGGCAAACTGTTGACACTTAAGGAATGAATGAGTGAACAAATATCACAACTGTATATATACATGGAAAGCCCTGAAAGTATGGTGCACACTATTAGTTACTCATCCAACATTCAGTCCATTTCTATCCTTCCTAACAGAAACTCTGTGTGGTTTGGGAATCACTCCAATGCTTCTGGGAAACAGACCTCGCATCTCAGCTCAGGGGTCCAGCATGAGAGGTTTCAACCAGTCAGAGTGGGATCCCTGGGTGGCGCAGCGCTTTGGTGCCTGCCTTTGGCCCAGGGCGCGATCCTGGAGACCCGGGATCGAATCCCACGTCGGGCTCCCGGTGCATGGAGCCTGCTTCTCCCTCTGCCTGTGTCTCTGCCTCCCTCTCTCTCTCTCTCTCTCTCTCTCTCTCTGTGTGTGTGTGACTATCATAAATAAAAAAAATTTTTTTAAAAACTTTAAAAAAATATATGTTCAACCAGTCAGAGCATAGCACGCCCTGGCCACTCTCACTGGTCCAGATTGAAGAGAAAGACTTTAATGGCACAGAGGAGTGAGAGAGAATCTCTCCAGAGTAGAGGAAGAGAGAACCCCACCAGCACCAGGAGTTACTGGAGCCACCCTGGAGCCCAATCAATCTCCCTTGGGACTTCCAATCACATGAGAGATCGAATTCCCTTGCCCCACTAAGCCAGGGGGCTGAGGTTTCTGTTGTTGGAGCCGGGGCACCCCAACTATATTAACACTGTAGCTTATGGGGACTGAGATTCGGGGTCTGGGAGATGTCTGCCCTTGACTTGATTCTCTTCCCCGTACAAATTAACCCTTTTCATTAATTCACATAGGCTCTATTATTTTTATAATTATGAAAGCAAAGGACACTCAGAAGAAAGGACAGGCGGGGGAAGAAGAGTGAGGAGGAAGATAAAGGGGAGGAGTACTCAGTGGACCTGGAGGTCTTTCCCCGGACCTGACCTGCGGCCGGGCCCACGGCATCCCTGTCTGGACGATGAAGCCAGAAACCCTTGCCAGCTCCTGACCTAGAGTTAACATGGTGCTTTAGACAGGTCGCCCTCCTAACCCAGACACCATGGAGGCAAGGCTGAAGCCACAGCAGCTGTGGGTTTGATCCAAGGGGCTTGAAGGAGGATACCAGAGGCAATGGCAGTGATGGATGACAGAGGGGATGAGCCTTTGCTCCAAGTGGTATCAGGGGCAGCGGGTCTCGATTCATGCCATCAAAGGTGCTCCTCAGACTAGTACTCTGGCTGCCTCTCAGACCTAGCCCAGACCTACCAAATCAGAATCCACAAGTTAAAAACAACCTCAGCTGACGCCACAGCCTCGGAAGTCTGAGGAGCACTGTGTTAAAGTTCTGAGCACGCTGCCGCAGGGACCAGGCACTCTGCGCACACCGTGCACAGCTGCCATCAACCGAGCCAGCTGTGAGTCTGTGTCCCCAGAGCCACAGGTCATGACCACCATAACCGACCCTGCCAGGGTTCACTGACCACTGGCTTCACCCTTGAGGCCTGAGGCAACATGCAATGAGTTGAAAATCATATAGAGACCCAAACACCACAAAGCCAGATTTTAATATCCACAGAAATAGTATTTGCTGATAATACTATTAGAAACAAGGACTGTCACTGAAGTGGGATTAGCACAAAGGCAAGCTGGCACTTTGTCCAGGAAAGAGCAAACACAGATCAGGTTTGGCACAAGCCCCCCAATTATGTTTCAAGCACTTTCCTTCTGGGAGTGCGTGCTGACCACATGCAATCTGTCTCCCCTTGGGTTTCCAAACCTGTATGTTTCCAAGCAAAGGTAAAGCTTATTTTTCACATTAATTTACACTTCATTTACCCATATGATGTCTTCTAAGAGCTCCTCATCACTCCCCAAGTCCCGGAGGCCTCTTTCCAAAACTCTTTAAAGTCCCTTTGTCTTCAAACACAAGTTATGCCTTCAAGGTTCTTCAAAAGGATAGAAGAAAAACTCAGAAGTTGAAGTAGCTCTGTGATTGGCAATGTTCTACCTTCCTTAAGACTAATCAACTTGCCTAAGGACAAGGGTACAAGTTCCAGAACTGTCTCAAAACCACAGGTTAAGTATTTTTCACCACTTCCCAGCTCCCACATTTTGAGCAAACAATTCTTGATTTGTCAATTCATTCTGATTGGATCAAGTTTTATTGAGAACCTATTAGGAGCTCAGTACAGTAGGCAAAAAACCAACTCCAGCCCTCTTGGGGCCCAGAGTCTGCAATCACAGCCAATTAGTCAAACCACCAGCCCCTTCTTCTATCTGTGGGTCAAAGATCCCATTTTCCTGTGAGGCATCTATTCCAGATGTTTCAGATAAAACTGCCTTGCCCAATCTGCAGAGTCATGAATATGTGACCAAGGTCCGGCCATGAAGCATGAGTCCTCTACCCACAGTCACTGGCTCAGAGGTGATCCCAAGATCTGAGGATCCAAGCTGGGGGAATCACATGACTTTCCCCGCAGAGCTATAGGAGGAGAGTCAGTCTCCTTCTACTGGCATTGCCTGGATGGTGGGTGAGTTTGGGGTATTGATCACCTTGTCCATGAGATGGAGAGAAGGGGAGCCCTGACTCCCCAAGAAGACCTCGACTTAGTGACCTATTCTTGCCTGAAGCTAGAGTCAGAGTCAAATCCACCCCCGGGAATTCTCATTTATGTGAGCCAAAATCCCTCCCCCAACCAAAAGCTAATTAGAATAGGGCTTCTGGCATTTGAAACATTAGTCCTGATTCAGTCTGTGAGGCCTTTATCCTCACAGATGGAGCTTTGGAGAATCAGTCTCCTACTCCCCTTCAAGTGTGTGGTTTTGCACGTCATATGTGCTGAAGACCAGCTGATTCTTTCTGGAACACCTTAGTTACAGGGGTGAATTCCTGATGAGGCATGTGGAGCCTAAGGCCATCCCTCTGACTTTTCTTCTCTTATTCAGAGGTCAGCAAGTCAAAATGAGGTCATTAGAGTGAGCCCTGACCCCTTACACCTGGCATCTCTAGCGAGGGGGATGTAAACACAGAGGTAAGCACACAGGGAGAAGGCTCTGTGGAGGTGAGGGCACAGCTGGGGTGATGCATCTACAAGACAAGGAACCCAGATTGCCAGCAGCCCCGCAGAAGCTGGGGGTACAGACAGGGAGCAGGTTCTCCCGCACAGCCTCTGAGGGAGCCAGCCCTACTGACGCCTTGAACTGGGACTCGTGGCCTCCAGAACTGAGACGGTAACTTTCTATTACTCTAAACCACGCAGATTTGGGTCCTCTTCCCAGCAGCCTTAGGAGACCGCTGCACACCTGGGACATTCCTGCCTCCTCACTGCCATGGACACCTGCTCTTCCCATCCCCAAACTCATGCCAGCTCACTACACAGGGCTCTTTTCACGAGTACAGTGATAATTCCAGACCAAACCGCATTACTGGAAATCCACAGAAGCATCAAGATTCTTGGACAGTTTTGCTTATCTATTTGCTGTTTTGGGGACCTTGCTTGTGAGGAGCAGGTGCTCAGCTGGGAGAGGAGAGGGTATCTTTGCTGGAAAGGAGGCTCACATGCAATCAAGAATCGCTGGGCTCACGAATCCTTTGACAAGCTCCATCCTGAGTAGGTCATCCGCAGAGCTAGAGTTTAGAGGTCCCAGGGATGGCAGAGGGGATGGAGAAGTGATTACCTAGGATGTGTTTATGGGTCCATGACGAAGTTCAGAAACTAGACAGGGCTGCTGCTTGCAACACGCGAACATGCTAAGTGCACTGACCTATATCTTTAAAACAGTTCATTGTATGTTATGCAAGTTTCACCTCATTTTTGTTTTCATTTTTTTTTAATAAAGGACTGCCATCATTCAAAAAAATGATCCCCTGCTATACTATGAGCCTTAGGCTTTGTTTTCCTATTCACAGTCTTCAGAGTGCTCCCTGAGGATGAGGAGGCCACCAGAGGCACACAGCCACAGCAGATCTTCCTCTACCTGCCTCAAGGCCAGGCTCTCAAGGAAGGAAGGAAATGCCCGCCCCAGTGGTCCTGCGACCTCCCGAAGCCCCAAAGCCCCAACACCCCCAGCACAGACTCCTGAGTGCAGACAGCCTTGCCAAATGCAAACTGAGCACAAAAGAGCTGGCCCCCTGGTGAAAAGAAGTGACATCTGTCCACACCCCACCTGACTATTATGACAAAGTTCAGTCGGAGAGGGGCAAGGAGGAGGGCTGGAACCCTTGTGTTGAGGCCAGGTCATTACTGTCAGTGGAAGCACCAAGCCCATGACTGCAAGTGGCTCCAAAGGGGGAGTAGCACGCCATTCACGCTTATTTCCCTCTCGCCCCCATTTCATATAGTCCTACTGCATAACAGCTCTGCTGTGCTGCTTGCAGACACCCGCAACCCCTCCGATCACTTGGCTGACGCTGCTTCTCCAGACAGTCCTGGGGAACTATTTGCAGCCTGACAGGAGAAACTCAGAGAAGACAACTGTTAAGACTACTGATGTTGCTGCAGTTCCCCAGGAACCAATATGGGGCAGATGGACCAAGAGAAACCACAGGTTTATTTGAATTCAGTAAAGGCAAGTCACCCTCAGTTGCAGGGAGGGCGGGCTGCAGCCAGCAAGGCTGGATCCCTCCCAATTGGAGTGGTTCCCTGGGGGGGGAAAGGATGCCCGATGCGCTTCCCTCGTTACCCCTTGCTCTGGGGGGAGCAAAGGTGTCCATCTCCTCCTGGAACCTCTGGGCCTTGCCTCAGAACAAGCACATCCTACGTGTTTGATGCATGAATGCATGAGTGAGGAATGAGAGAATGGGTGGACAGATGGATAGGTATCCCAATTAAGATATTTAGGAAAGAACACTTACAAAAAAGATAACACTTTTTTATCTGTGTTATCAGATAACACAGAGGGTTAGGAGGCTAGGAGGGCTAGGAGATGAGAGAGCAGGGGCTGGGGCTAGGAGACCTCGGAGAAGGGGCCCACTTTATGCTGCGATACTACTCCTTCTCGCCACCACGGCAGAGTGAAGGCTGGCAGGCAGGGCAGAGGGGGTGGTGAATGACAACCACATCCTCCAGATTGAGGGCGATTGTGGAACATTAGGCCATCCCGGGCCTCCAGGGTACTTGTTTTCTAAGGCTGCGAGCATAAAATATCATAAACTAGGCATTTTGAAACAAATTTACTGTCTCACAGTGCTGAAGGATAGAAGTCTGAAATCCAGGTGTGGGCAGGGCTGTGCACGCTCAAGCTTTCCTTGCCTCTCCCCAGCTTCTGGAAGTTGTTGGCAACCCCTGGCTTGTGGCCACATCGTGCCAATCTCTGCCTCTATTACCATCAGGCCTTCTCCCTCAGTGTCTCTGTTTTCTCTTCCTAAGGACGCCAGTCACTGGATTTAAGGCCCATGCTAAGCTTACCTAATCATGCCTGCAAAGACCCTCTTTCCAAATAAGATCACATTCTGAGGTACCCAATGGACAAAATAGGGGGGATGTTATTCAACCCAACGTAGTCATGGCATGCACTACATAGAGGCCCACTGGGGGAGGACCACCCACCTTTCTGAACTGAGCTATTTTGGTACAATAAGACCTAAGCTTCTTGCTGTGTTTCTGAGCCCAGGTCAGGAGGAAAATCTGTGGCTCCCCATGTGACCTGCTCTCTCATCTCCAAATCTGAGTCCTCTGCACAAGGGGGAGACATGCGAGGGAGGCATTCTGATTTCTGGAAAAGTAGAGGTTTATCCCCATCAGAAGATCCTAAGAGCAGCCGGTAGCCTGTAAGCTACATACAGAGGACAAAACAGAACCAGGACAAGAAGAAATGAGACCTCTTCTCTCTCATCCTCCCGCCATCCATGGGGTCTGGTGACCTTAGAAATAAATGACTTAGCCACAGAACCAAATGGTCTGACCAAAGAGCGTAAAAGAAAGTGGGAGGAGGAAATGGAGACAATGACATCTGTTCTGCACTGACCGCGTGAGGGCACTCTACAAATGGCTCTTGCTTAGCCTTTGCAGTGTCTGTGCATCAGGAATGGAAGAGCAGATGAACAATGACAAGGCAGGAGGGCAGCCTGCGTGCATTCCAGGGGGCAACAGAGTCCTTCTCGTGGAACTCGTGACTTTGAAAGGCAAGGCTCCATCAAGCCAGGATGGGAGAAGGGAGAGGAAGGGAGCTCCTGGTCTCTATCTAAAAAAGAAACTGATGTTTCAATCCCACTTGGCCCCCTCTCCCAACCCAGAAGTTTGAGAGACAGGAAGTCAGAAGAAGACAGAGCCAGACAGGGAATGGGAAGCAGAGGAAAGGTCTAGGTGGGGAGGGCACAGTCACAGGCCAGTCTGTGGAGAAAGGCAGCAAACCATGGATCCCCTTTGCTGGGATGACCAGGAGCCTCAGGGACAGAAATGTTGATTGTCAGGCCTGTGTGGTTCTATGTTACATGCAACAAAACCCCTTTTTTAATCTCCAAACCTCAGCAATAATCCTTCATGTGAATCAGCATCAGTGGAGACTGTTGCTCTCAAGTCCGGGGGAAGGGGAACGATGGCGTGAGCTGAACAGGAGCAGCACCAGGAGGAGTCACGTGAAGCAGAAGGCAGGAAGTGACCACCTGGAAAGTGCAAGTGACCACCCCAGGTAGCCCCAGAAATACTGGGGGGGGGCAGGAAGGGAACGGAGGCTCAGGACCTCCATAGGTACATGGGGAGGGCTTGAGTCATCTCACGGGGATGCTTTAGGGAAGGGGGACACAGGAGTGGAAGGACTTGGTCCCAATTCTACAGGGAAGCTATTGTCTCCACTTCAGACACAAGAAAAGCAAAGCACAGAGTATTTCCACACCCTGCACAAGACCACAGGTGCCAAGGGATGACAGTAGAACTTGAGCCCACACCTGATCTAAGCCAGAGCTCATGCCCTTTCTCTCCATTCGGCTTCCCTGAAAGGGACATGAATTCTCTCTCTCTCTCTCTCTCTCTCTTTTTTTTTTTCAGATCACACAAGGCCCAGGCAACCAGTAAGCATGAAGGCAGGCTGAAGCTGGTACACAGCCACTCTCGTGAGGGCTTCTAGTCTCAACTGGAGGAGGCTGAAAACGTCACCCACAGCAAAGGAAGATAAAATAAGGAACACAGCAACTTCGTGTTCTGATTCTTGTCTTTTCAAAAAATAATAGCCAGTTCCATGGGACAAGTGGGTATCCACACTGTGGTCTTTGTGAAGAAATGTGGAAGGTAGCAAAATAAGTAGATTTACGCAGTCCTCTGCAGCTATGCTGACCCAATGGAGCCCATCCTTCCCCCAACTTCTCCATATTGATGGGAAGCAGGTGAGGGTGGCTGAAGACAAGCAAGACAGGTGGTGGTCTTACAATCTAAATATTTCCTCAGTGATCTATGACTGGGAGGGTATGTGTGCTGGGAGGAAGGAGGGAGATGCAGCGTGTTCAGTGGTCTTGGCCCACCTGCATGAATGACTGTGGGGCATCTCCCCTTAGCAGAGCTTCTGTGCTGGAGGGAAAACAAGCTCCTGCCCCCAGACCTCCGCACATCTCTTCACAAGGTCTTGAGTTGCATCCAAGAACCCTAGACACCTCTGCACTGTGCAGATGGAGGGCAGTTGCTCAGATCTGGTGGCAGGGAAAATGAGATGGAAGGAGTGGTACTTTCCCAGGGAGGATGGAATCACCCTTCATGGCAGGAGCCTCTGAGCAGCACCAGGGCTCAAGCATTACCCTCCCCTGTAGTCCCCTGAAGTCATTTCCCAGGACTCTGGACCCAGTCCTGCTGCCCTGTGGGAAGTCGTATGTAGAGCAACGGGGCCTTTTTCAGAAACAGCACACATGGCACTATTGTTTGCAGTAGCAAAATAAATGAAAACTGCCAACTCTGTGACCTCAAAGTCAGCCAGTGTGTGTTTTAACCTGAAATATTTATTAAAAGTATATCTTAGGAAGCTCTCCGCAGCTTCTGATATGCATAGATCTTTAGGCATTCTCATCCAAAGTGGGCAAATCCATTCAAATTTGGGGAAGAGGACTTTTTAAAAATGTATTTACTTATTTATTTATTTATTTTACAGAGAGAGAGAGAGCATGAACAGGGGACAGGGAGCAGGCAAAAAGAGGGAGAGAGAATCTTCAGCACACTCCCTGCTGAGCATGGAGCCCAACACAGGGCTTGATCCTGTGAGATCATGCAGGACCCTGAGATCATGATCTGAGCCAAAATCAAGAGTTGGCCACTTAACCAACTAAGCCACCCAGGCATCCTGACTTTTTTTCAACTTTTCAAATAATGAACAACCCAGAAGGTATTTGTTAGATGAAATAAGTCAGACTGAGAAAGACAAATACCATATGATTTCAGTCATATATGGAATCTAAAAAAACAAATGAATAAACAAGAAAACTAAAAGCAGAACCAGACCCATAAATACAGAGAACAAATTGGTGGTTGCCAGAGGGGAAAGGGTGGGGGATTGGTCTTGTCCAATCACTACTATGCTGTACACCTGAAACTCATGCAACATTGTGTCAACTATGCTCAAATAGATTTAAAAAAAAGAATACAAAATATTTTTAAATGAAAAAATTTTAATTGTGGTATAATACATATATAATTTACCATCCTAACCATTTTTAAGAGTACAGTTAGGTTGCATTAAATATATCCACATTGTTGTGAGACAGATCTCTAGAAGTTTCTCATCTTGCAAAACTGAAACTGTAACCATCAACAACACTCCAGTTTCTTTTCATTTTGAGCTTTAAAAATCCTATTAATAGACTATGGCATGCGGTAATTCATTTTCCAGTTCAAAAATTTCTGGAAACAGTACTCAAGAAAGCTTGAAAAGAATCACCACCTTCTTCTGCCCCGACCTGAGAGTTCACAGGAAGATGGCAAGCACAGAACAAAGAGAGCAGAAGCAAAAGTAAATGAATTTTTCATAAACAAGCGTTCCAGGAAAAACAGACTCTAGGCGGTTGCATTTAGACCACAAGGTCCGAGCAGCTGAGTTGGTTGGGTCATCTCTGTCTTTGGCCTCATTACCTTGCACAAAGGAACTGTGCCAACAGCAGGGCAATGAGCAAGGTTCACTTACCCACGTGGATGTGGGGACCCCTGCGCTGCCCCAGTCCCTCTGGTGTGACCATTACCAGGTGGCATGCTCAAAGGCCAGTTTCCCTCTGTGTAGACTGCTAAGTAGTTTCTAGAAGAGAAATGGCCCTAAAAACTTGTGGTTGGAAATAAAGCCATTCAAAGTCTGTACTTGAAACCCATCTAGATTTCACACTGCAACTATTGTGTTTAAATTGCCCCAAGGATCTACCTTCAAACACCCCCCACCCCAAGAATAACTTCCCAGGGAAATATTTATTTCATGAGACTCTCACAGGCTACCCTTTGCCCTTTACCAGCAGTGGATGAATTCCTGTCCACAGAGAGAAACCATGACCCTGCTCTTTAAAGCAGGCAGGCATAGGCAGGAGAGCAAGCCTCCTCGCCTGGCACAAAGAGGGCCTCTCAGATAGCCGCCTGTTTCTGAGTCTGCAGACTCCGTGTGCTCTGCAAAGCCCAGTGGGCCCCAGGTGGCAGCAGGTGGGACCTGTACTGACAACTTCAACACAAACCAGCCACAAGAGGAGCCCAGGTCCCAAATCATGTTGGCCTTCATCATCCTCTCTGAATCAGCCTTGAAAACACGCACACACCCTTTGCACCAGAGTCCCTATTTATCAGAATCTAACATAAGCACTAATCCTATAACTGAATTATCCTGTAATTTACACAGTGATTGTGGACAGGCACAATGACATAGAAATAAAGACGTTCCTTGTGTGGTTCTTTATGGAACCAAAATATCAGAAACAACTGAACCTCCAACTGTAAGGTAGACTAAAAACTGGATTTTGTCTATAGACTAGATAGATGCATCCACAGGACAGATGGTATCTAATAGTTTTAATGACATAAAAAAAAAAGGTTTGCGAGCTAGTAAGTCCAAATATATAACAAAGAATCTGTCTGGTGTGAGTCTGAGTAAGTAGGCAGATAGACCCATCTTTTCTCATCGATACAGAGTTTGTGTTCTAAAAATTCATACTTGGCAAAGCAAGAGCATGGATATTATGGGATCAAGAGAAAAGCAATAAATGACATTAAATGTGCTTTGAAAATGCAATAAATATCAATTCACAGTAGGGGGGCAGGGGGTTGGATGGCTACAGAAATAGCCCGATGGCTATAATGGCATCTGAGAGCGTCAGAACTGGTGATGCGCTTCCCCAGGCTCAGAGAACCCCAGAAGTAGCAAGGCCTCACTCTCTCACTAGACAAGAGTGGTAAGGAAAGCTAGAACCCAAAAATGTGCTCTGTGTTCCCTAGGGACGGACTGCAGGTAGACAGGAATGGCTCTAATGAGGAGCCTTAGGAATGTGCTAGGAGCTTGCTTCCTGCCCTGGAGATGCGCAGGCAGGATGAAGGGGCTGCCATCGACAGGCTCCACGCAGGCACAAACTCACAAGTTCTGAAAGGCCAAACAGAGCCATCTGTGAGCCAGACCACATCAGCCTGTCCAGAGCAGACACCAGCGAGGATCCAGGTGACACACATGTGAATTCAAGCCCCCTTTGTCCTGCCACCCTGAGGGCACACCCAGATATCATCATGTGAAAATAGGCCACAGGAAAGAAATAGACACTCCCCCAAAGACACAGGCACCTAAGCACAGTGACATAAACAGAAAGAGCCTATGTACACAGTCACATTTAAAATTAAGGGCAGCCCTGGTGGCTCAGCAGTTTAGCGCTGCCTTCGGCCCAGGGAGACCCGGGATCGAGTCCCACGTCCCACGTCAGGCTCCCCTCTGCCTGTGTCTCTGCCTCTTTCTTTCTGTGTCTCTCATGAATAAATAAAATAAAAATCTTAAAAAATATATTTAAAAATTAATTTCTGGGGAGGTGGGCGGGGAGTTGGGGTAACTGGATGACAGGAACTGAGGAGGGCACTTGATGGGATGAGCATGGGTGTCATACTATATGTCGGCAAATCGAACTTCAATATAAACAAATGAAAAAATAAATAAATTAATTAAATTAATTTCTGACATCTACTCTACCCAGAGTGGTGGGAGTGCTCGAGGACAATTAAATATGCTATCAAATATTTTCTCTAATTTTTTTTTTGCTTGCTTCTGAGTGGTAGCATTGAGTGAGTTTTCAGCCTTGAAACATGCATCATCTTCAAATCCCAGTAGGCAAAACCACAGTTGACACATCACTTTGCTACCCCCAAATATTCATGACGCTTCTAAGTGGGATTATGGAGGCTTTTATTTCTTCTCTTGCTGCTTAGCTATGTTTTCTAAATATTCTGCAATAGATAAAGGTTGTTGTTTTCTTTTTCTTTTTTTTACATGAGAAAAAGATTGCTTGGTTTGTTTGCAGTCACCTTGGCTAGGCACCTGTTCTCCATCAGCACCCCACCTGCAGTAAGCAGGGAAGGGCGAGCTCACCTGGAAGCGGACAGCCAAGAATCTCCATCCTCATACAGATGCTCCCATTGTCAAACCAGGACTGCGGATTTATGCGGATATAGCGGGCCACCATGGGGACGGGCAGCTCGTTGAGAACAGGGATCTCCTTTTCGCTGTTTCCTTCAAATATCTACTTATGCACAAGGGGAAAAAAGGAGAATCGTTTAGAGCTTGATTATCGAGGGATAAAAGGGTGATTCACTCATTCCAGAAGACTTTACTGAGGAATACCCAATGTGTGCTGGGCATTGAAGGGGGAAAAAAAGTGAATCAAGCATGGACCCTACTCTCAGGAAGCCCCCCCCCCCATCTACTGGTGTAGTGGAGAGGGGAGGAGGAGGGAATACTTGGATAATCTGGGTAAAATCTATTAGTGCCTTGGTAGAGGGATGGCCACGGAGCTCTGGGATTTCAGAAGAAGGAAAGGACCAAGCAGAACTTTGGGGAGCAGGTGGCATTTGAATTGGTCTTGAAGGAAAACTCTTTAGACCTGTAGGGATGGCAGGGATTCTAGAGAAAAGCAGCAGGAATGACAGGAGAAGCCCAGAGGTGGGCTTCCAAAGGAGCAGAGCAGCTGGCTCGTGTTTACTGGATCATAGAAGGAGTGTGTGCAGGGCGAAAGAAAGAGAAAGAAGATTGAAGCCAGAGATGCCATCCGATTGTGGAAGACTCTGGAAACTGTGTGAGAAAGGAAATGCTTGAGAACCAGAGGAAGAGGGCGACATGAGCAGAACTGGCCAATGTGGGGTGAATCATAGGGTGGAAAGATGAAGGTCATCAGAGACCACTGGAGAACTGTGACAGCCGAGGGGCTGTGAGGGATGCCAGCACACTGCCTGTGCCCCATGGCTCCCAGGGCTGACCTGTGAATTCTAGAAGAAACGACATCCCAGCAGCTCAGAATTTTACATTAGCTCTCAAAGGGCCACTTGGCACTGCACTTCAGGGCATGGAAGCAGGGGGTGGGGGACATTATCCAGCACTGGTTTGAGTTGACACAGTATCAGCAGACATCGAGGGGGCACACATCCCCTCTCTTTGCAGAGACCCACGTAGCTGGATACCAAGGGCGTGGACGGAGGGAACATGAAACTCACCATGTCTCCAGATCCGTTCTTAACAGTGACCCATGTGTGGCTGTCATTGCTCACCATGACCTTGTAGGAGGTCACCCAGTCACTCCTAAAAGAAAATAAGACATTTTAAAACTACATTTTAAAATGTTTACCTCAGGCGCCTGGGTGGCTCAGTTAGTTAAGCGTCTGCCTTCAGCTCAAGACATGATTGGGGTCCTGGGATAGTGGGATCGAGCCCCATGTCAGGCTCCCTGTTGAGTGGGGAGTCAGCTTCTCCCTCTCCCTCTGCCCCTGCTTGCTTGCGCTCTCTCAGTCTCTCCAATAAATAAATAAAACCTTTTTAAAAATAAAAAAAATGTACTTTCTTTCCTTATGATTTTCTCAACATTATCTTTTCTCCAGCTTACTTTATCATGCATTAACTAACGCTAATGGTAAGGCTCCGTTCTGGTCAACAGTAGGCTATTGGTAGTTAATTTTTTGAGAGCCAGAAGTGATACAAAGATTTTCATCTGTACAGGGTGTCGATGCCCCTAACCCCCGCGTCGTTCAAGGGTCAGCGGTAGGTCCCAGTAATAGATGACACTGGGCCACAGCCTGGCCCCACTGCTCACCCTACCTGTGTCCTCAGCCAGCTAACTGACTCACCCATGCCACTGTGGATTCATCTGTAAAAATGAGGATCCTAAAAGCACCAAGCCTAAAGGATTAACATGAGCCTTCAATGGTTTAATGCTCCTTAAACACTTCAGACAGTGCGTGGTCCCCAGTAAGCACTCTGTGCTGGTCACACATGAAGAGACACAAACACTTATGTATCTGTTTATATGGAATATTAACATTACACGTGGTAGTCGAGTTCCATGTGGAAAAGTAACCTCAGTAAAAACTGCAAGTTGGTCTAGAAATTTCATCTGGAAAACGATTTGGGAACATAACAAACTGCATGCCACCAGCCACAAAAATAACAGCTTGACTGTCTAGGAGACACTGGGCTTCTCCTTGGCTGTCACAGCCATGCAGACAATCCCTCTACCCCCTAGCAATAATCCACTGTGAGCTGGGCCCAGAGCCAGACCTGCCACCATGTCCTACTGCACAGAAATTACTGAGGTGACAATGGTCATGAAAGGACTTCCCGGAGCGGGAGTCAACCCGTTAGGCCATGCCAGAAAAACAGCCTCACAGGGAAGGCACATTTTCGTCCCTCAGCCTCACTGTTCATAACATTAATGGTTAACCAATGTAGAAGATTCGGAGCATCATCCTTTTTAATTTTTAAAATTCTGGAACTAAACAACAATTCATTAATCCTTTAGAACATTCTGTCAGCTGAAGCATTTGGATCCTTCTTTTCCTACTGTGAAATCTCCTTGGATTCGGGAGCTAGATCTATCCCAATATGGTTCTGAGCTTCTGAATCAGTACTGCCTAGGAAAGTTCACTTAGAAAGATGAGCTTCGGGGAATCCCTGGGTGGCTCAGCGGTTTAGCGCCTTCCTTCGGCCCAGGGCTTGGTCCTGGAGTCCTGGGATCGAGTCCCACATCAGGCTCCCTGCATGGAGCCTGCTTCTCCCTCTGCCTGTGTCTCTGCCTCTCTCTCTCTCTCCCTCTCTCTGTGTATCTCATGAATAAATAAATAAATCTTAAAAAAAAAAGAAAGATGAGCTTCTTCTATTCATTCTGGTTCATCTGACTGACTCGTGAAAACTATTCCTAGGTGCTTCTCTAGGTGCTTGGAGACGAATCCTCCCCACAAGTCTTCTCTCTCCTCCTCTCTCCTCCCCACCAGCTTGGTCTGAACACCTTCCAAAAGCTGGAAGCTGTCAAGCACCGTGTTTTCCCCTGGAGAGGGTGAAGGCTGAGCCCACACCTGCAGGCTGCGAAGCATCAAGCATGCCTTCTGAAAGGCACCAAGGCACAGCTCATGTCCTCTTGCACTGGAAAATATCCTCACCCTGAAGAGCAACCTGTCTCCCATGTTCAAAGAATCGCTAAAGACCTTGCGAGTGTAGCCCCTTTTGTGGCTGCTAACAGTGATCTGGCAAGGCAGCCTGCAGACATGAGGGGTGCATCCTACCTGCAGAGACGGAGGTGATGACCTTAAGGGAGCCTCTCGGTCAAGAGAAACACACACAATGAGAAAGGGGTAGAAAGAAACATTAAAAATAAGCTGTCCAAAGGAAAGGGGAGAAAAGAAATGAAAACCAAGCAACAGTTTCGCAAACTCAGGACAAATGTGGACCAATCCGTTAATTATGTTTGAAGGGTAATTGTTTCCCTGGCTCTGACCTGTTCTCTGGACCGCAGACCTCCGTCACTTGCTCTGCCCATCTGACCTCTCTCCACTTCTCATGTCCCAGCAACATCCCAAATTTACCCCATCCCAATGAACGGATGCATGTCTCCTGCTCCGCACCTCCACCTGGGCCAGACAGAGCATCTGCCTCAGAAAGGCACTGCCATTCCCCAGGGGGGACAAAATCCCAAGGTCCTCCGTGGCACCCCACTCTCTCTCCCCCACCATCTCCATTGAGACTATCACCAAGTTCTGTCAATTTCACCTCCCACAGTTTTCTAGCATCTACCCACCTCTCTCCACCTTCACTGCCACCACCCCAGCCCATTCTCCCTGGCCAGGACTGCTGCCTCCCAATCTATCTTGCAGTCAGAGACTGTTTTTTCTAATTAAATACTATCATGTGACCGCCTGACTAAAATACTACCCTTCTTGGGTAGTAAGGCCAAAATCCTCATCCTGTTCTATAAGACTCTTGCTCACCTTTTGTTCTCTGTGCTCTTTCTTTCAATTCCTGATAACGATTAAACTCTCTTGCCTCCGGGCCTCAGCACATACAGTTTTCATTTCTTCTCTCCCATCCTGTCTGCCTCTAAATCAATCATTCAGACCTCAGATCTTATCAGATAAGGCCATCCTAATCGCCTAACCTGGCCAATTTCTTTTCTTCTATGTTCCTTTCTTTCATAGTTTAATTCCACTTATAATTTTATACCCCTTTCTAGAATTATCTGAGCGTGTCTTTATTTCCCACTACAGGAGAAGCATCTCATAGATGGAGGAAGAAGAGATCACGGTACTTTGGAGGATGCAAAAGGAAGCTGGTGTTCCTGGAAAGCAGAGGGAGGGACAGGGCAGGACAACTGGGGCTGGATGGGTTTTGCAGACCATTTGATGGAGGTGGAACTTCCTCTGTCAAGCAATACGGAGCTGGCCCCCTTGGAGTCCACCAAGCATGGTCAAAAGTACCTCAAGACCAATTAGAAGGTCTCCTCCACTTTCAAAATTTCCACCTTAGCAGAACATTTAGAAACCAGAGACTACCTGAGTGTCTCCTATTTAGTCTGTGAAACTGACTCTCCTTTCTACCACTTTTCTACCACTCCTGCTGAAATGCAAGTGATGGCAGAGGTCCCCCTGCCACCGTTTTATGCATAAACAGCCTTTGTTCATTTTGTCTCAGGCTTAGTTTTGTCCTTGACAATTCATACTGTTGCCCATATTATGATTTTTTTCCTTCTCATTGCTGTCTAGTATTCCATTCAAAGAACAGATACTTTGTCCATTTTATTGCTAATGAGCATTTGAGTAGTTTCCAGTTGGGGCCATTCTGAACAGTGGTTCCATGAATATTCTTCTATGTATCTTTTGGTGACTTTATACAAAATTCTGCTTGGTGTGTAATTAGAAATGGCATTGCTGGATCATAGGATCCCAGGATATAGATGTGTTCAGCAGTAGTAGTTTCCCAAAGTAACTATCTACGTGCACTCAAACCAGCAATGTTTGAGAGTTCTGGTTGTTCCATGTTCTTGTCAACACTTGGTATTATCTTTCTTTTTCATTTTAGCCATTCTGATGGGTGTGTCCTATTATTCTGTGGTGATTTTTATTTCAATGTCCTAGATGATTAATAAATTTTGACATGTTGCATGTTTATTGGGCATCTGAATATCATCTTCTGTGAAATGTTTATTCAAATCCCCCCCTTTTAAAATTAAGTTGTCTTTCTTATTGTGATTTGTAAGAGTTCTTTATATATTCTAGATAGGCATTTTTTTCTTGAGCATATGGATTGCTAATATCTTTTCCCATTTGTGTCCTCCTTTTCATTTTTTTGTGGTATCTTTTTTTTAATTTAATTTATTTATTTAAGAGAGACAGAGAGAGAGAGAAAGAGAGAGAGAGAGAAAGCACCAGTGGGGTGAGGGGCAGAGGGAGAGGAAGAAGCAGACCCTCCACTGAGCAGGATGCTGACTCCAGGCTTAATCCCAGGACCCCAGGATCATGACCTGAGCTGAAGGCAGATTCTTAACTGGCTGAGTCACTGAGGTGCCCCATCTTTGTGGTATCTTTTGATAAACAGAATGTCTTAATCTTTACATTGTCTAATTAACCTTTGTTTTCTTCACAGTTTTCAGTATTTGTGCCCCTTTCAACACATTTTTGCCTACTGCAAGATCATAAAGATATTCTCCTATGCATTCTTCTAAAAGCTTTATTGCTTTACCTATTACATTTAGATCTGCAACAGAGTCAACTATTATGTGGTGTGAGTTAGAGGTCAAGATACATTTTTTTCCGAAAAGGCCTCCCAACTGACCTAGAACCATTTATATGATTATTTTTCTACTGCACATCAGTGACACATTTGCTATAGATCATGTGGCTGTATACAGGTAAGCATGTTCCCTGATGCTCTAGTCTCTTCCATTGGTCTACTTCCTACCTGGTGCTAAACCCATCCTGTCTTGATTTCTATAGCTTTATAGTAAGTCTTTACACCTGGTAGTGTATATTTTCCCACTTTGTTTTTGCTTTTTGTAGTTCCCTTGACTATTCCTGGCCCTTTGTATTCCCATATAAATTTCAGAATCACCTTGTCAATTTCCAAAAGAAGGACTTTTGGATTTTAATTGAGGTGGCACTAAATATATAGGTCAGCTTTAAAGGAATCAACATCTTTCAATATTAAATCTCCTAATCCATAAACATGGTATATGGATTTATTTAGGTCTCTATTTATTTAGGTCTTTATTTTACTTATCTCTTGCTGGATTTATTCCTCAGTAGTTGATTTTTTGATGATTTTATAAATGATATTACCTTAAATTTTATTTTTTCCCTGTTTGTTGCTGGTATGGAGAAATACAAATGCTTTTTGTATATTGATTTTCTATCCAGCTACTTTGCTAATTCATTAATTAATTCTAATAGTCTAGGATTCCTTTAGATGTTGTTAAGGACATGGCTAGATTATCTGAGCACTATGATAGTTCTGCTTCTTTATTTCTTTTTCTTGCCTTATTTATTACACTGGTTAGGATCTCCAGTTCAGTACTGAAAGAAGTGGTACTAATAGCCACCCTTGTCTGATTCCTGAGATTGAAGGAAAGGTTTAGGCATTTCACCACTGGGTAAGATGCTTCCTGTTAATATTTTTCCTTTATTTATTTTATTTTAACCAAGTATGAGTTCATTATTTTTTCAAGTAATAAGAGAGTCTGGATGTTTGCAGCTGCTGGCACTCATTCAGCTGGTTGATTGTGTCAGGGTCAACATCAACAGACATTCATTTGTCATATCCGATATCTCAGAACTCTAAGAGAATGTTGCAGGACTCAGTGTACATTCATTTTTCCATATTCATTGTTTCAGAGTTCTAAGAAGACATTCTTATATATTCATTTTCCATACTTGTCTCAGAGTTCTAAGAAAACACCAAGATATACCCATTTTTTTCACACTTACTGTCTTTGGGTTGTAATGTAGTCGCTGCAGCTCCATATCATGTCCATGTTCAGAAAACATTGGATAAAATCTTTTAGTTTCTATCAAGCTATACAGTTTCTATCAAGCTACAGTTATAACAGGACAATGTGCAATTCCTCTTGTTTGGGCTTTTTTTTTCACATTTTAAAAACTTACAGTTCTTGAAATGAATCAGTACACATAAACTTTGGACTCACTGCAGAAGCTCCAAGCAGATGCTATATAGTATGTGCCCTGGAGCCCCTCACTACAAGGGGCTTGACTCTACTATATGTTTTTTATAGATTTTTTCAGATTAAGGAAGTTATTATTTATTCCTAGTTTAAAAGGAGTTTTTTTTTCTTTTAAACATAAATGGCTATAGAATTTTCTCAGATGCCTTTTCTGCACTTATCAGAGCAGTCATATGATTTTTCTCTTTAGTTCTCTTTATGTGGTGAATTACAGTGTTTGATTACAATTGTGGCAAAAGTACCCTTATATTCCTGGAATAAATCCCACATGGTGGTGATATATGACCCTTTTATGTATTGATGGACTCAATTTAGTAGTATGTTGATTAGCATTTTTTGTATCCATGCTCATGAAAAAGTTTCCCATATTTTTGCTTTTTGTAATGTCTTCATCAGATTTTGATATCAAAGTTATGCAAACTCATAGTTGGGAAATGCTTCTGTTTCCATTCTCTGTATTTTTTAAGTGCCATTTCTTTCTTAAATGTTTGGAAGAATTCAATCAAAAATTTTGAAATTAAGAGGTTTTTGAGGGGGTCAATATTTGATAATGAACGGATATTGGACTACTCTGATATTCTATTTCTTCTTCTGTCAGTTTTAGTAAATTATGTTTTTTGAGGAACTATTGCATTTCAGCTACTTTTAATGTTATTGGCATAAACTTGTTTTCGTATTATTTTATTGTCTTCCTAATGTCTGTAGCATTTTTAGTGATGCTACCTTTTACAATTTTGATGTTGATAGTTGGATTTTTTTATCTTTTCCTAATTAACCAAGAGTTAATTATTATTTTAATAATAATTAAAGAGTTAATTTTATTAATCTTTTCAAAGAATCAACTTTTGGCTTTGTTTTCCCTCTTTATTATTCATTTCCGATAAGTAACCTAGTGACCTAATATGTTTCCACTTAGGAACCATATGTGTTTCCAATTAGGAACCATATGACTCCTATCAAGCTATCATTTTTACAGATCAAAATGGTTGACTATCAGCAATTTCCTAAGGTGCAAATAATATTTTATTAATTTTTACTCTTTACTGTTTTCCTATTGCACATTTTTTAGGTTTGATTTGTTGTCCATTCTGTAGTAGTTTCTTGAGACCATTAATTTTCAGTCTTCAATCCTAATATATGCATTTATGGTTAAAGTTCTTTCTTAGAGCTGCTTTAGCTATATGCCATAATTTTTAAATTTTATATATATTATCATTTAGTTCAAAATATTAATTTCAGTTGTGATTTCTCCTTTAACCATGGACTATTTAGAAATATAATTTTAAATTTCCAAATGTGGGGGCTTTTCTAGTTTTATTTTTATTATTGATTTCTAGTTTAACTCAGGGAACAAACTGAATCATGTCAATCCTTTGACATTTGTTGAGACATCCTTTTATGGCTCAGCATATGGTTGATTTGGGCTAATGTTCCATGTGCACTTGAAACCAATGTCAGTTCTATAATTATTGTGTGCAGTGTTCCACATATAAAATTTTGATCAAATGTGCTAAGTGTATTATTCACATCTTCTGTATACCTAATGAATTGTGCCTGCTTATTCTATTGCTTGTAGAAAGAGGTGTGTAAAAGAATATCAATCTGATTGTGAATTTACCTGTTTCTCCTTGCAGTTCTCTAAATATATATATATATTCACACACACACATATATATATATGAATGAAGCTATGATATTGAGTGCATACAGATTTAAGACTGCCATATAGTACTAGTAAATTGACTCTTTTATGATTTAAAAAATGTCCCTTTTTTCTTTCTATCAATGCTTCCTGCCTTAATGTTGACTTTGCCTGATATTAAGATAGTTATCTTGTTTTATTTTGCAAGGGTATATGTATTTTTTTCCATTCTTTTGCATTTAACCTTCTGCTTCCTTAAATTTAAACTGTGTCTCCTATAAATAGCCTGTAGTTCAGTTTTATGAGGTTTCTTCTTAAGCACAGTACGATCATATTCTTCTTCTCTTGGAGATTGTAGTTCATTTAAAGATAACATAATCAGTGTTCTATTTGGATTTATATCTACCATCTTACTATTTGTTTTCTATTTGACCCATCTGTTTCATTTCCCTTTCTTTTTCTGCCTTTTTTATTTGATAATCAAATATCCTTATTATTCTATTTTCTCTTTATTAACTTACTAGTTACACACTCACATTATTCTTTTCATAATTACCCTAAATATTTCAATATGTATCCTTAAGTGACTAGTCTTATTCAAATTGTAATTCTATCATTTCCATGATAATATTAGAACCATACAATACTTTAAGTACATTTACCTATCTTTTGCATTGTTTTAGAGTTCAATTTTAGTTTTTAATTCTATGTATTTTAATATTAGTATTTATACTAAATATTTTTATAGTTAATATTTAATTCATTTTTATTCTATGTTTTTAAGATTTCATAACAAATTACTACTGTTTCATACAATTAATATTTATAAGCCTACTTATTTACCATTTTTAGTATTTTTTAAAGATTTTATTTATTTATTTGATAGAGACAGAGAGAGAAGGATGGAGAGATTATCTGAAGTAGACTGCACTGAGCATGGAGCCCAATGTGGGGCTCAATTCCACCACCCTGAGATCATGACCTGAGTAGAAACCAAGAGTCCAAAGTTTAACCAACTGCACCACCCAGGTGTCTCACCCTTTCTGGTATTCTTCATTGTTTTTTGCATTTCCATATTTCCATCTAGATCATTTTCTTTCTGCTTGAAGAACTCTCTTAGATATTCATTTTATTTTATTTTTATTAATAATAAATTTATTTTTTACTGGTGTTCAATTTGCCAACATACAGAATAACACCCAGTGCTCATCCCGTCAAGTGCCCCCCTAAATGCCCACCACCCAGTCACCCCCACCCCCTGCCCTCCTCCCCTTCCACCACCCCTAGTTCATTTCCCAGAGTTAGGAGTCTCTCATGTTCTGTCTCCCTTTCTGATATTTCCCTTTCACTATTCCCTTTCACTATTATTTATATTCCCCAAATGAATGAGACCATATAATGTTTGTCCTTCTCCAATTGACTTATTTCACCCAGCATAATACCCTCCAGTTCCATCCACATCGAAGCAAATGGCAGTGTTTGTCATTTCTAATGGCAGAGTAATATTCCATTGTATACATAAACCACATCTTCTTTATCCATTCATCTTTCGATGGACACCGAGGCTCCTTCCACAGTTTGGCTATTGTTAGATATTTATTTTAAATCAGGTATGCTGGCAATAAATGTTTTCCATTTTTATTGTCTGAACATGGCTTTATTTCATCTTCATTTTTGAATGATATTGTTGCTGGTAATTCTAGGTTGACATTTATTTTCTTTCAGTACTTTAAAAACATGATTATACTGGCTTCTGAGGTATGGTTTTATTCACACATACAATTTGAAGCTATTGTTATAGCATTTAGTAAATGTACATTAAGAGTATGAGTAGAGAAACGAGTTCTAAACATTTTAGCTCACTTGTCATTTACTAACTATATAAACTTGACAAACTGCCAAACCTTCTGAAAATAATAAAGATACCTACAAGGACATTTCATATTAATTTATAGATTGAGAGGTGTTTTAGTATAGCGGTCAAGCCTCTGACTTTGAGGTCAAGAAACCCACACTAAAATCCTAGTTCTTCCACTTCCTAGCTGTGACCTGTATGAGAGTTATGTGTCCTCTGAGCTCTAGCTGTGAAACAAGTAAACAACTCTGTCTTTGTACAGTAAGTGCAGACTGAATGAGGTATTGCATGTAGGGTCTCAGCATAGTGCCTAGAACGTAGTAATTGATCCATAAACCTAAGCTCTTAAGAAGAATGACAGTGTCATAATTAAGACACTGCCAAATGCTACACAACATACAGGACTCCAGTTGAACTGTAAACATAATTCAGGTGCTCCTCCAGACACTTCCAGGAAGTGACCAATCCTCAAGCTTAACCCTTTGTTAACCAGTAATGGTAACAATCTGACACAGCCATAAAGAAATTAAGAATTAATGAAATCTTAATTAAAATTAAGAAGGCTGATAATCCAGGATGACAGAAGAGGTATTTGCCAATCAGTAATGCTGTCGTAGGATTGAATTTTGCCTGAAGTTCTATCCACTGAAAACAGCGTGGAATGTGTTAAGTCCTGCTCCTCACTCTCCAGTTACTGCATTACAAATATCATGCCAGCCTCAGAAAAAACAAAGGTGAATTATACATGATCTCTTTACTCAAGGGTTTTAGAGGTGAATGAGGAAGACAGAGAGGTAACCTGGAAGTCTGAAGAGAATATGATTAAGTGTTATGATGAGCCTGGTGGTGGGGGGAAAAAGGAAGAGTGTGTGGCTTAGAGGAATGAAGGGGGGGGCAATGAAAGAGTGCTACATACTCCTTATCTAAAACAAAAGCTGCATATTTTATTCTTTTGCTACAGGCACATCCATTGTTACTACAGAGCCAGCTTAGAAGTTCTTGGAGCTATAATGTCCATGTTTCCTGGCCTCTTAATCCTTGGGGAAGGTTTGAAATTCACAGCAGTTTGTGGCTTTTTTTTTTCCACTTGCCTCAGAGAGATTTTTCCACATCACAAAACCACCTTGACATTTAATTCTCTGTGACTGGAGATTTCAACTCAAAAGCAATGCAGCCCAAGTAAAGAAGTATTTGTGTCAAAGACTTCCTGACTGCAGAAAGAGGGAGGCGACTCTCCTCTGGGCTCCAGCCAGTTCCCTCACTTAAAAAACAAAAAAACAAAAATAACAACCAAACCAAAATGAAAAGCAAACATTCTAATCTTGTATGAGGCTACCACACTCCCTACCAATTCAGCCTTCCTTCAGATCAAGAAAACAGAGAAGAGGGGCTACAAAAAATAAAAAATAAAAAGGAACACATTCAGATATTTTCTGACTTAATGTTGCTTTGGTTTAAATAAAAACTGAGAATGCCTATCATCACCAAAATGGCAGACTAAATACTTGCCAAGCCTTCTGCTACAATACAACTGGATCCTGGTTACACTAAAACTAAAAGGAATATTTTAAACCATCACTGGACCTTCAAGCAAGTAAAGGAAATCTCCAAGGAGAAGAAAAGAGCTGTGAACTAAGGGTGTGTGTGTGGAGGTGGAAGTTGCCTCAGGGAAAAATGCACATAACAGTGCTGGGCTCAAAACACAAAACCTAGGACAACTGAGGGATGTTAGAAAAGTTGAACCAGAGACTTTTGCCTGGACCCGCAGAGAGGACTGAAATGGTCTTAGAAGAGTAGTGTCCACTTGGCTCCCAAAAAAAGCACACACAAATCCTCTCTAAAGAAGAGTCTTCAGGGGCACAAAGGTGGCTCAGCAGTTGAGCCACTGAGTGTCTGCTTTTGGCTTGGGTTGTAATCCCAGAGTCCTGAGATCAAGTCACACATCAGGCTCCCCACAGGGAGCCTGCTTATCCCTCTGCTTATGTCTCTGCTTATCTCTGTGTGTATCTCATGAATAAATCAATAGAATCTTAAAAAAAAAAGTCTTCAGTTTAAGCTTTCAGAGGTTTTGCTAAATTCAATCACATGGGAACTCATATTTTTTTAAAAACTGTGAAACACATGCAAATGCATTCTCCATGAGGAAGGAACAGCAACAAATTTAAATCCTGAAGAATTTAACCATCAACAAAGAAAATTCAAGAGACTAGAAAAATTATTATACTTGCTAAGATAGTTTAGCAAGGTGACTGGATATAGGGCTACTATACAAAATTACAGTTCTATACATGAGCAGCCAAAAATCAGGTACATAGAGATAAAATGAACAAAAAATGTGTAAGACATTTATGGAGAAAACTTCATTAAAAGACATTTTAAAGTATATAAATAAGTGGATATCTATACTATGTTTATGGATAGAAAAATATTGTATACATGTCGAATCTCACTAAAAATCCCAACAGCATATTAAAGAAATTTGATTAAACAGATTCTAAAATTTATATGGAGGAAAATAATCAAGATACTTTATGAAAAGAAGAAACAGTTGAGGGAATTGTCCTATCGAGATATCAGAACTTATTTTAAAGAGCTTTGGTAATTAAGATAGTGCAATAATGATGGACATATAGACAAATTTATAAATGGAACAAAACTGACAGCCCAGAAACAGACCCATGTACATATGTAAACAATACAAATGTCTTGCATTTCAGTGGGAAATAAATGAACTATTAAATAAATGGTCTCAAGGCAACTGGATATTAATATTAAAAGAAACTGAAACTGGGGGATCCCTGGGTGGCGCAGCGGTTTGGCGCCTGCCTTTGGCCCAGGGCGCGATCCTGGAGACCCGGGATCGAATCCCATGTCGGGCTCCCGGTGCATGGAGCCTGCTTCTCCCTCTGCCTGTGTCTCTGCCTCTCTCTCTCTCTCTCTGTGACTATCATAAATAAATAAAAATTAAAAAAAAGTGAAACTGAAACTGGACCTTATGTTTCACATCTTTCACAAAAATCATGAACGGATTTTTAAGGAAAAAAAAGGAAAATCTTTGCCCTTGTAATTTCATATAAATACACTGTTTTTTCTTTCTTGAAAGAACAACTATACTAGCATTTCCTAATAAGAGTTCAGTTTACAACATGCTTCTACACACAGGCTCTTACTTTAACTAAGAAGAATAAGCCAAGTTTCTCTTTAAGGAGATGGCTGCTAACCGGACAGGTCAAGAGGAAAGGGTCAGATACCTGATATTTCTGTTTTTTCACACTTGGATGTTCCTGCCTTCCATCCTTTGGTCTTATACTCCTCTTTTCCCTAGGTTATACCTACAGGATTTCAGTATTCCAAAATCAATCACCAAATGTTTGGGG
Source organism: Nyctereutes procyonoides (assembly GCF_905146905.1). Classification (NCBI taxonomy): domain Eukaryota; kingdom Metazoa; phylum Chordata; class Mammalia; order Carnivora; family Canidae; genus Nyctereutes; species Nyctereutes procyonoides. Next base: position 25,749,567 of record NW_026575133.1, read on the forward strand.
TATTTAAACAAGTTCTCTGGAGCTGTCCACTGATGCATAGTAATTGCTCTGAGTCAAAAATGCTTACATCTTAACCCTATAATTGGCATTTATCAATACTTGCAAATAACCTCTCTGCAAACACAGAGTGACATAGGGCCACCAGAACAACTTTCAAAACTTAAGAAACTGAACTTTAAAAACATTAACTAAACATAAAATCTATACCTTAAACTTTTCTAATTAACATTATGTAACATGAGTTGTTTTCAATAAATAAAAAGATGAGAATCTCAAGTCTTTGAAGGTGTTCCAAAAATAGTAGTGGCCTAACAGATATATCTGCCTAAACACATTATTTTGTGTGTTCAGCCCTATCATTTCAAGAGTTACCTTTTCGCCAATATCCTTCTACATGATTATCTTTGGAGCAGATATTTTAGGCAGCAGGACTCTGGACCTTGGCCACAGCTGAATGGCCTAAAGGTGGATACTAGGCCGATAATAGTACCTTGATGATGTTGGCCCAGTTGATTTGCCAACACTTGACACTTGACCCTAGTGGGGCCAATACATTCTTCCCTGGGAATTTGGACTCGAAACCAAGATACAGATGCAATTATAATTTGTAAACCTTGAGTACTGATGACAATCCCATTCCCCATTGTGTAGCTGGAAAAGCAGAGGCCAGTCTACAGAGAGAGAATAATGAATCAGAAGCACAGAGAAGCTCAAAATCAAGACTCTCAGAGAGTGTCCCAACAGTGCATGGACCCCACGTTCCAGCAGAGAAGCCTGAGCTCACAACCCCCACCCCTGCTCTTAAGCTCCCTGAGACACACAGTGTGTCTCAAGATAGGATTTGGTAATTTTCACCCAAGGAAGTCCTATTCAAAAACTAACCGAGGGTTCAGTGATCCTCAAATGTGCAGCTTACTAAGTCTGAGTGGGGCAGAGAGTATAAGCCCAGGCTGGGAAGCTGGCAATTGTTCTGCAGGAGCAAAGCAATGAAACTGCTGCCAGCTATGTTTTGTGACTCAGTCCACAGGTTCAGACAAAATAGCCATGATCAGGGTACTGAAGTGGGTTGGCTACATCTTTTGACTTCAATAAAGTATGTGTCATAAGGGGAGAGAATCTCCAGTCCAGACTGATGTACCTGGAACCAGGGAAGGAACAGCAAGGCAAAGGCAAGTGTTAGAAAGCACTATTGGTCCCACCAAGCAACCTAAGTCTGCTGAGGGCAGATAATCAAGTGCCTGGCCAGCCAGCAGCCAAATTCCCTACTGCAGCCTGAGGAAAGCAGGTGGATTAGGAAACAGATATGACTACCATTACTATAGTGATATCTGATAACAGCCAAAAGAAACAGGACAGCCTGGTTTCCCCAATCCTACAGTTTTCACTGTGCTTTCCAGCAAAACTGAGTGCAGAGAGAAGGCAGGTCAGCATCATTTCTATACTACAAGGTCTGGCACTTGTGAAGATTAAATCAGTTTATATATGTATATAGGTATCTCAACTCTAGTACTCAGAAACATAGCAGATGTACTACAAATATAATCTCATCTTCTTTCAAACCTCCTGATAAGATAATAGGATCATGGGGCACCTGGGTCGTTCAGTCAGTTAAGTGCCCATCTCTTGATTTCAGTTCAGGTCATGATCTCAGACTTGTGAGACCGAGTCCTACATCAGGCTCTGTGCTGGGTGTGGAGCCTGCTTAAGATTCTCTCTCTCTCCCTCTCCCTCTGCCCCTCCCCATGTTCTCTATCTCAAAAAAATAAAATTTAAATTTAAAAAATAAATTAAAAATATAATAATAATAATAATAATAATAATAATAATAATAATAATACCAGACAAAAATATGTAAGCACTAAAGTAGAATAGAGATGTGTGGATGTGGTGCTATAAGTAGTCGAATATAAGCCATTCCAGGTAAGCTGGGATTTGAGGTTCTGCTCAGGGTAGGCCATGTCTGCATCCTGCCAGGCTCTGTATTTTAGCCAGTGTAAACATGCACCCCCCCACACATATGCACACACACTCCTCTCGCAGGCCATGCATTACCATGTAAAACAGGATCAGTGCTTGCCGCAGGATATCTGCTCCTAAAGTACCCTGCTTTGGGCTTTATAGACTCTTATTTTGATTTCTAAAGACTTTGAGAGATATATGAATTTCCAATGGCTGATGAAATGAATTACCGCAAATTTAGTGGCCTAAAACAACACACATTTATCATCTTACACTTCTGTAGGATAGAAGTCTCACTGGGCTGTGAGTCAAGTGTCAGCAGGGCTGGTTCCCTTTCTGGAGGCCCTAGGAAAGAATCTGTCCCTTTGCCTTGCCCAGCTTCTGGAGGCCACCCCCATAGTCCAGGATCCTCTCGATATCTCAAAAGTCTATAACTTAATCACAACTGCAAAGTCCCCTTCTGCCATCTAAAATAAGATTGTGTATTCTCATGTCCTGGATTAAAATGTGTACATCTTGTGGGAGGAACATCTGTCTACCACAAGAGCTCCACTCAGATTCTAGCTCCATTCCTAGACTCATTTCAGACCCTTTCTCTCCTTCTCTAGGCTTGTGGATCTTACACACATGTCCTACCACTTTGGTCCCAGCAGGATAAAACAATGGTTGTCTAATTCTATGCAATGAATCAGAAGCTCAGGGCTTGGCCAGAAAATGGCAGCCACAGAAATCTAAGTCACTATCTACCCTCAACAAACCAGTCTGTATCCCAGAGTGGACAGTAGAATTCAAACATACACTAAGGAAATTCCTTCCGAACTGACAAATCAATGTTGGATGTCACGGTCCACTTACCATAGTTTATGTTACTGATACTTCTCAGAACATTTGGCTTCTTCAACACAGTATCAGAAGCTTCTGGTTTTTTTCCCTATCAAAAGCCCAACTGGCAAGGTCAAGTACGTCATTTTACTGGCCATGGGAGATTTCTGAAAACTTTCCAAATCCAGCCCAATGCTTGATATGCTCTTCTGAGTACTCCAACTACATAAGTGTGTCTCTCCTACACTGGGGAACGCCAACTGGCCCTGCACTGTCACCAGTTGTATTTGACTAGAAAAAAATCCATGTCCACGTGTACAACAATGTTTCTCAACTAGGGGTGATTTTGCCCCCAAGGGACATTTGGCAATGTCTGGAGACATTTCCGATTGTTATGACTTGGGGGGTTAGGGTGCCAAGTAAGGTGCTACCAGGGGGCCCTCTAGTGGGCAGAGGCCAGGAGTGCCACAGAACATCCTAAAATCCACAGGACAGACTCCCTAGCAAAGTGGTCTCCAGTCCAAGGTGCCATCAGTAACTAGAGTTCAGAGTTCAGACACCCCAATCTGACAATTCAAAAACAACATGGTAATTTTCCATTTGCTTTGTTCAAACCCATTTTGAGGAAGGGATAAGTGTTACTGGCAATTAATTAGTGAGGAAACTAAGGCACAGAGTTTTCAGGGGCTTCTGACAGTTTAACTATCAAGATGGGTATCACGTGATACAATCTTCCTCCACCAGCTCCTAAAGGACTCAGAAACAAAAACACAACCCATGAAGAAGGTGGGGACTGCAGTGACCTCACAGAACACTGCTCAGCTGCCTGACAGCCTCGTGCGATAAATAATTGTTCACTGTACAGACCTGGTTTTCTACCAAATGTTCCAGGCAGCCCCTGGACAGGGTAAACATTGTTTTCCTGCTGACTGAGATTTGTCTTTATAAGCTGAGCCAATCTCAGCTCCAATCTTGTTCATCCTAGCATACAAGCCACCTTTTTCACTGACGCACCAGATATTTGTCAGCACCAGGTAGAGGGAAGCTGTGCTGGGCGCTGGGGCAGAGGGAATCCCAACACAAACCTGGCCCCTCGTCTTAGGGAGCTCAGTCTAAAGCGGGAGACAGGGGTTGGGAGACTAATTATACAATGAATTACTGAACTGTAACTGTGACGTTATTCAAAGAGGAAACAGCGAGTTTATAAATGGGGGAGGGGATAGGGATGGGCTGACTGTGCCTAGGGCTAGACAAGAGAAGTGTTCCTGGAAAGTGGTGTGTGAGCTGAAATATGAAGGATGGAAAGGAGGTGACCAGGCAAAAATTGGTTAGCATTTTAAGTCAGACAGAAAAAAATTAATGCAAGAGATTCACCACGCAAATAACAGTAATGTCAGGAAAGTTGGCAGGAGAAAATGGAGAGAAGAAAGAGGAGAAGGCGAGGAAAAGGAAGAGGAGGAGGGGGAAGAGGAAAGAGAAAGAGGAGGAGGAGCAGGAGAAGTAGAAGGAGGAGAAGGAGAGGAAAAGTAGAGGAAGAGGAAGAAGAGGAAGGAGGAGGAGAAGGAAGAGGAGGAGAAGAAGAGTAGAGGAAGAGGATGAAGAAGAGGAGGAAAAGAAGGAGGAGAAGGAGAAGGGGAAGGACTGGAAGAGGCAGAGGAAAAAGGAGGAAGAGGAAGAAGAAAAATTAGAATTTCCCCAAACTGAAAAATACTATCTTCCATATTTCCAGGTCACATTAAGTGCCAGTTACACAGCACACATGGGTAGTTTTTAACACAAGGGATATTTAAAAAGCCCTAAAACTTTATTGAGGAAAAATAATTCAAAAATATGTATAAGCATGCATATCCTCAGATGTATATATTGTAACACTGAAGGTAAAAAGGCAATGGAAAATGTTTCCAAGGTTTGAGGGACAAGTAAGGGATTTCTTTTCAGGATGATGAAAATGCTCTCAAATTGGCTATTGTGATGATACTCGGTGGATATATTAAACACCAGTGAATCACACACTTGAAATGGGTGAATTAAATGGTATGGGAACTATTCTCTTAATAAAGCTATTATAAACTGTTAGGGAAAATTATTTCCAAACTACCAACAAGGAGTAAGGTCGGCAAAAATGCCTACTCTGACATTCAAGGAATGCAAAATTTTACTTCCCAAACTCCATTCCCAGAAGATCTATGCCATCAAAATAAATGGAAAAACAGAGAGACATGGGATCTAAGAAACACAGAATACAACCCAGAAGACAGGTGAAGAGAATTCCAGCAGGAACAGTGGCGGGACAGAGCTCGGCCATGGGCCTGGAGACCAGACAAGCTCAGATGCCAGCAGAGGCCACATGACTCCAGGAGGGATAGCTCCAGGAGGACAAGAAAAGACTAATTGTTGATATTATAGATGTATTCAGGGTAGGTTTTCAGGTCTATCAGAAAGCTTTGAAATGAATTGATAATAGGCACGTGGAAAACCAAGGAACCATTAAAAAGAAATGACTCTTACCTCCCGGAAAAGCAAAAAAGCTACGGAAGAAGGTTGACATAATTATAGTATATCGTGTGACCCAGCTATAAATAATAGTTCAACAATGACCAAGGTGCAAACATTAAATACTGATTTAACTAAAATTGATACTATAACTCCTTTGGGAGGATAGGAGGAGACACAGAGACACATAAAATGAGTGTGTGTGTGTGTGTGTGTGTATGTGTGTGTGTGAGTGTGCGCATGCATGTTGGAGGTAGGTCAATAAAAGACATTCTCAACTTTCATAGCAGAAAGTGGACATATAATAACGAATTGAAAACAATCACGCAAGAGGGGCGCCTGGATGGCTCAGTGAGTTTAGCATCCAACTCTTGATTTCGGCTCAGGTGGTAATCTCAGGGTCGTGAGATCAAGCCCTGTGTCTGGCTCTGTGCTCAGCTGGGAGTCTGCTTGAAATTCTTTCCCCCTCCCTCCCCCTCCTGCACTGCCCCTCCTCCTGCTCCCTCTCTCTCTCTCTCTCTCTCAAATAAATAAATAAATAAATAAAATCATAAAAAGTAAAAAATAAATAAAACAATCAGACAAGAGTACTAAAAGCATTTGTTCAGAAATACAGGTATTAAGATAAATAAAATAGAAGAGACAGCTAAAGGGTTTACCGTAGTAGTCACCTTGGGACACCAGGAATTGGGACTAAGAGTATGGGACAGACACTACTATGTTCTTTTTAATTAGGCTCCACAATCAGCGTGGAGCCCAGTACAGGGCTTGAACTCACAACCCTGAGATCAAGACCCGAGCTGAGATCAAGAGTCGAACACTTAACCAACTGAGCCACCCAGGTGCCCCTGGAGGCTACTATTTTTAATTATAAGCAGTGCTATTAGACTTTGAAAGCTACACACATGATTTTTTAGTTAAAAAATTAATGAAAAAAATTAATGTCCATATTTCTTTCTCATGTCTGTTGTACCCTGGCACTTTCTCAATTTCTCCACCCAGTTTAGGGTCATTTTCATGAACGCAGGCAAGAATTGAGGCCAATTTACATCTTGGTTATAAATTCAAAGCAGGATTAAAAAACAAGGATTCTTTTTTATTTTTCTTTTAAGAGTTCACATTTTACTATGTTACTCTGGAGAGCAAGTCAGTGGAATTTTATATGATTGAAATTGGAAAGCATTTTGCTTTTTACTTCCTATTGCCCGCCTTGTGTTCTAAATGTATTGCCAATTGACCAGTCTGTTGGCCGCGCGAATGTTATTTTTTTAAATAGACTTTAAAAAAAAAACCCTGGAGATCAGAAAGTTATTTAAAAAGAGGAAAAATAGTGGCCTTCTGAAACTTAGCAGAGTTTAACTTTAAAAAAATGCTTAGAAAAAGCATGGGCTCGATCACTCCCTCCACCTGGGCTGAAGCTAGCATTGCATGAAAAGTCTCCCCAAAACGTCTCTCTTTCTAACAGGAAAATAGGAACCTTCCTACCAGGCATGAAAGATGGTATCAGAGACTCAGTCTGTTGCCTTTGACACTTGCAGTTCTCTGTAAAAGTGAATTGTTCAATTCTAACTTCCAGGGGCAATGTAAGGAACCAAGTTAGCACACACAATGCACTTACTACTGAAGTAGCTCAACATGTGGTAGTTATTTTCATCATGACTGTTTTGTAACGAAACTGGACAGCTTCAAGCACTGAATGACACCCAGGCACTCCACGGACTGCCACTTTGCCAACACAAGTGGAAGAGGTCAAGCCGGTGCGTGAAAACACGCAACCCGAGGAATCATGTCTTTTCCTCTTTGAAGTCTCCTTTCTCCCAAATCAAAATTACCAAACATGGTTTGGAAATTTCTGCTGAGATCGTTGGACACCTACCAGAAATTCCAGAAAGACCAGAAGCTTCTGGGTAGAGGACGATGAAGGGAAAACATTCATTTTCTGGACCTAAATGGTGCCTTGAGACCACAATTCAAAATGGACTTCATAATACAGAAAATCCACTGGCTAGACTTCACAGAGGCTCTCACATCAAGTGTTATACACAGATATTCAGTGTGTGTGTGTGTGTGTGTGTGTGTGTGTGTGTGTGTCCTCAGCAGAGAAGAGAGAAGAATGCCAGTAGAAGGCAGAAATTACTGTGGTTCATACACGATGGTTTCCCAGCATGTTAATATTTGTGCCACCAAGTCCCAGCCGCCAAATGGAAGCCACACTAACTCAGCTGAATGCAGCAGGCCACCAAGGATCCCAACACAAAATACCCATTCTCAGTCCTCTCTGCTCAGTTTGGCCATGTGCTCTAACTTGGAAATGCTCATCGCACAGTTATTTACTATCTTTATGCAAAAGAAACAAGCAGAAGATAATGAGCCAGAACTTTCATCTCTGTCCCCACAACATCTGGCCAGAGTGTGCAGCTGCTAACCTCTACCCTATCTTCTGACAATGACATCCAATCCATCCCTGTCTCCTAAACATAACACAGCAGCCTCAACCCTCACAAGCTAACCTCACCCTTTTGCTAAAAACAATACCCTTTATGTACTTGAATATAGGATGTAACATGCTGATGCTGACATTTTATTAGGATTGTTGTCAGTTGTAGTTGTGTTCTAGTTCCATGTTCCTTGCGTTTTGTGAGGTCTTCCCAAATAAGCTCCATTATTTTTAGTGTGGGGTTTTTGCCACAGAAAGGGCCCTCTGGGGGGAAGGAGGGCCCCATGGTTTTCCTAACAGCCCTCAGAGGTATTTAGTGTGGACACTTTCTGGGATGCCCACTTTCCACTACCAGCTTCATTTGGTTCTGGGAACCAGAATCTTCGGGTATAATTAGGACATGAATTCTGTGCCAGACACAGTTCCAGCTCTCTTGGTCATTTTATTCCATATAATCAACACTATGAGGTCAGTACTATCATTATTCCCATTTTACAGATAAGAAAGGAGAAGCACGTGAAGCCAGTCACTTGCTCGGGGTTAGAAGAGGGATAGTTCACTGCCTGACCCATGCACAGAAGGCAACACCTCACAGGATTGTTGCCTCCTCAGGAAGACGGTGTTACTAGGCACAGAAAGCTCAAGAGGCTTTCCCAGTTCTCAGTGGTGGAATGAGACCCCTAAACCCAGGTATCCTGGTGCTTTTTCATCTGCTCTTAATAGCTAAAGAAGGAGAAGGCAATTAAAAGATATTGGAAGTAATAAATTAGGAAGTAGAGGTATAGGAACATCTATCCCACAGAGACAAACAGTAAGCAAGATAACAAGTCAGCTAAAATCAAAAGGAGCAGAGGGGGAGGGGAACTACATAAATTTAATAATTTGTTCACAACAGGGTGTTCATTGCCAGTGCCTCAAGAAATGCTGTATTAGGGGCATTATAGAAACTTGTCATCAGAGAAAGAGCCATAAGAAGTACATCCTTATGAGCTTCCTAATCATCAGAGAAAAGACAACTCTATGGATATACACAGGAAACACACAGAGTGATTCAGAAATGTTGAAATGGAAGTAAGGGCACATGGCTCTCAGCAAATGCAAACTTGGAGAAAGTCGAGATAGCAGTTGTCAAAACTGCATATTGAATTCAGGAGTAAGAAAGCAAGAAGCCAGACAAAGAATGGCACTACATGATTCCAAGGGATGGAGTTCACAATAGGGTGTTGAGTAGTTATGCATCTCTATGCACTAAAACTTAGCACCAACATTAATGAAACAAATTACAGGAGACACAGGAGGGAGACAGGCAGTCTCCCTCGGTCATGAAGGATCATCAGCAGGAAGGAGATTAAACGCCATAATTAATAAGGTAAATCTAATGGCTATACATGTATTCTCTGTAGTCTGAAAATAAAAATATCCATTAGTCATGGAGCTTTCAAAAAAAAAAAAACCAACTATCCTTATTTTAGATCCCAAAAGAAACTTCCCAAATACCAAGATCCCAAAAGAAACTTCCCAAATACCAAGAAATTAAAACATACAGACAATATTCTCTGATGCAATGAGAAATGTACAAAATTAAAAATCCAAAACCCTCTTGCCCCAAGAAATGTAAATCAGTCTCCTAAACAATCTTAGACCCAAGAGAAAACCAAAATCAAGACTAAAAACATCTAGAAAACAGTAGTAATAAACATCATATGTCAGCACCACCAGGACAGAGGTAAGCAGTACTTAGCAGAGGCCTCTCAGCCTTACAAAGTGACATCACTCAATAAGAGGGAGAAAAATAAACGAATGAATGAAGAATCCAACTCAGAAAGTTATGGGATAATAAATCTAAACAAAAGAAAAGAATCAATCTAAAGAAATTAATGAATTCAAAAACAGAAAAATAGCAGAGCTAATCAATAATTCCAAGGAATGCTGTTCTTAAAAAGGGAAGGGAAAGGGGCACCTGGTGGCTTAGTCAGTTGAGCATCCAAATCTTGGTTTCTGCTCAGGCTGTGACCTCAGGGTCATGATATTGAGCCCCGTGTCAGGCTCCATGCTCAGTGGGGAGTCTACTTGAAGATTCTCTCCCTCTGCCTCTTTTCCCACTCATGTGCATGTGTATGCACGCACTCTCTCTCTCTCTCTTTAAAATAAATAAATCTTCTCTTAAAAAAGGAGGGGCAAATGGTAAAATAGACAATGCATTAGATATTCTAGTGAAATAAAAAAAGGAAATGTACAAATACTTCAACATCATGAGAAGATAATCACTGACCAGAAGAAATGAATCCTAAAACAATTTTGCTGAATCAAATATGAATATATTTCAAAACACCAATTTTCTAGGACAACAGAATTTATCAAAATAGACTAAAGAGACAGAAAATCTAAATAGCCTGAGCACCAGTGCAGAAAGAGATGCGGTCATACAAAAGCTCTCACCAGGCCCACTGAAAGCACATGCCTGGATGAACTCAGAGCATTAAAAAAGCAAGGAAATCTTCCCTCCATCACTCAGAAGATTTGATACCAAAAATCAACAGATTGCTCACACAAAGGAAACTTTAACCTAATGTTATATATTAATATTGATGCAAAAATCCTAAATAAAATATTAGCAAACAATACCACTCACATTTGCTCAAAAAAGATGAATTTCTTAGGTATAAATCTAACAAAACACACACTGGGCTTGTGTACTCGAAACCATAAAACACTGATGAAGGAGATCAAAGAATTCTAAGTAAATGAGAAAACATTCCCTGTTTGTAGGATTAGAAGATTCAGTGTGGTGAAACTGTCAATTTTCCCCAAGTTAATAGATAGATTTAATGCAATTCCTGTTAAATCCTCTTAAGATTTTTATAGATATAAACAATATTATTCTAAAAGTAATATAGGAAGGCAAAGGAACTAGATAATAGCTTAAACCATTTTGAAAAGGAAGAATGTGAGAGAAATCCATCTCCTCTGTTTCAAGACATCATATAGCTACACTAATAAAGACTATGCAGTATGGGTGGAAGGACAGACACACAGATCTGTGGAACATAGAACACAGAAATAAACCCACACAAATATGGCCAATCACCTTTTTCTTTAAGATTTTAAGTAATCTCTATCTTCAATGTAGGGCTCAAACTTACAACCCCAAGCTCAAGAATCCCATGCTCTACTGACTGAACCAGTGGGTGTCCCATGGCCAACTGACTTTCAACAAAGGTGCAAAAGTGATTTTATGATAGGGAAAGAGTCTGTTCAAGATTTGGTGAGGAAGCAGTAATGTATCTATACACAATTATACAGCATTAGGTTTAATGAGATATCTCATTAAACCCCACCAAACCTAACAGTTTAGTTATTAACTCAAAATAGATCATACATAAAAAAAAAATAGATCATACATTTAAGCATAAAATGTAAAACTATAAAACTTTAAAAGGTAATATACAAGAAAGTCTTTGGAATCTAGAATTTAGTAGAGAGTTCTCAGACAGGACTCTGAAAATACAACCCATAAAGGAAAAAAAAATCAAAAAGTAGACCTGATTGAAATTAAAATATTTTTCCCTAAGAGGTTAACATGAAGCCAATGTGGAAAAGATTAAAAAATAAGCTACAGGCTGGGAGAAAATATTTGCAAATCATGTATCTTGACAAAAGATATACCTAGAATTTATAAACTCTATGATAGACAGGAATTTAGAATATCAAGTTGGAGGCTCTTCAATTGGGGTCTGAGTCCCTGTGGGCTGCTATAACCAAACACTAGATTGGATGGCTTATAAATAAGAGCAACTCATTTCTCACGGTTCTGGAGGCTGGGAGATCTGAGGGGATCACAGGGTGCCAGGTGGTTTCAGATTCTCCTTACAACGTCCCATGGAAGAAGGGGCTAGCAAGCTTGGTTGGGCCTCTCATAATCCCAATCATAGGGGTTTCACCCTCACAGCCTAACTGTTTCCCAAGGGCTCTACCCACAAATACAACCACATCAATTATTAGGATTTAACATACAAACTTTGAGAGGACACAAACATTCAGGCCATAGCAGGTGAAGAAGATATGGGAAAAAAAATAATGTTGGAACATCCTAGTGGCCATTGGAGAATGAGTTTGGTCTATTACGCCTACGTCGATACACATTCCAAAACACAACAGTTCAAAGATTTCAACGTAGAAGTCAAAACCATAAAAGTGTTCGAAGAAAATATGGGGGAAATTATTGACATCCTCAGAAGGGAGGATGCCTTTCCAAGTATGACATAAACCTTCAGGGACTGGTTATATCAGCCACACAAGAATTCAGGTTTTGTACAGCAAAAGGCAAAGTGACAAGAAAGGGAATAACTGGGAAAAACATGAGTAGCTCAAATCAGAGTCAAAGAACTAATTTTGGGTGGGCACAGGGTAAGATCTGAAGCACCCACTGGAGGCCTACCACAATGGAGTTTCATGACACTTGGTCTTGCTGGTCAGACTCTTCTCTCCATCCACATCACAGGAGAAATCTCCCGAAATCCTCACCAACAACCACCATGGGCTTCAGGAAAAACCACCAGATATGGATAATGAGCAAAATCAGTCAACTAAAGTCCACCACCCCAGCTGTGAATAGCCCTGAGTATTGTCCACTTTCTCACACAAGCAGAGAAAGCACTGTAAAATCCCTTTTTGGTCAGAGAAGGAAGGGACCAGCAATCGCTCCCAGTTTTTAGGCCAATTTTCTGCTGGAACCATGAGGAGGCTGGCAGCTTCCTCTTCTGGTCCATCACCTCCTTGAAAGAGCTTTGCAGGCTCAAATCCTGGGGGTGGCCAAGCTATAATTGGGCAAGACCAAGGTCTCAACTTGCCCTCTGTAGCATCTTGAAAAAATATGCAGGGAAAAAAGTGTTACCTTTTGTCTATAATAGACATGGTACCCATAACACTCAGGAACACAAATGCATCCTCTTTATTCTCTCCTTCCACCCCCCTCTGCTCTCTGCTGGAATCAATCACACACTTAAATGGGTCTGCTATATTCTCAGTACAGACAAATGTTGGACACTGAAAAAAAAAATCAGGCCATTGATTTATTGGATTTTTCACTTTGGACCAGTTACCATGGCCTTTTGAAAATGCAGACCATAGGAGGGAATGTTATAAACTTAGAAATATTATCCAGTTTCCATTACCTCCAGTAAAAAATGTCTACCAGGGTAAGGGGAAAAATACCACTTTGGGGGCCAAGTCCAATAAATTTGGGTAAAGGATAAGGCAATTCCTAGTGAAGGAGCTCCACTGCAGAGAGCTAAAGGTAAAAGGAAGGTATTTAAAGTCCTTTAAATCTGAAAGAGTCACTCAAGAGACCAGGGGGAAAAAGGAACCAAAGAAATGGCTCACAAGAATCTTAAAAGAGAGAGAGAAGAGAATTGGCCCCAGTTCCGTTCAGGTAAAATGTGTGTTGAGCAGGAGCTACCTGGCAGGTGCAACCTGCAGCTGGCACTCTCTAGCACGGCATGACCTTGCATCACAGAGCAAAGCTGTGGGGCAGCCAGGCCATGTGAGGGCTTTCAGGGGCCCTAGAAACTTCTGCCTTTGTGGGTGCTATGAGTTTCCTATGGCTGCTGTAAAATCCCTGCAGACTTAGTGGTTTAAATAGTACCCATTTATTATCTTACGGTTTTAGAGGTCAGAAGTCCTGAGATCAAGGTGTCAGCAGAGCTGTGCCTCTTCCAGAAGCTCTAGGGAGCAGCTTCTAGAGGCCGCCTTCATTCCCTGCTCAGGACCCCTTCCTCCAGCCCCAAAGCCAGCAACAGCTGCCATCCCACTGGCTGTCTCTTTTCCCTCTCCCTTCCACTTTTAAGGATCCTATATCTACACTGGTCCCACCCAGACAACCCAGGGTCATCTCTATTATTTCAGGATCAGCTGATCAGCAATCTTAATTCCACGTGCAACCTTGAGGCCCCTTTATCATGAAACCTAGCATGTTCATAGATTCTTGGGGCTAGGACATAAGTATCTGTGCAGGCCACTATTCTCCTGACCACAGACCACTCCTTCCCTTAAAAAAATTAAAAAAAACCCCACAACATTTGTTCAATGAATAAATCAGCAGAACCCCCCCCCAAAAAAAAATCACCATTTGTTGACTGCATTAGTATAAAGATGAACAAATTAACATTATATATTAAAATGTATTCTTCGACCAAAAAGTTCACTTTTTTTATTCAGGTTGTGGAAGAGGTTAAACACTTTCACAGGCCCCTGAAGGTCACAAGGGCCCTGGCACTGTGCCTGCGGTGTCTGATGGGCAGGTGGGCCTGGGCGCAGCCAGCTGTGCCCATCAGCCCCCGCCTCCACCAGCAGAAGCACACACATCAGACCACTCACGGGGCTCGAGGCCTCTAGGTACAGGAGAAAATCATGAGGCCACCTTATAAAGAAGAGCAGCCACGGCTCTCAGAGTCTCTGCTGTGTCCCCAAAGTGCCCGTGTTTCCATCGGTGCCTCGCTGCACACTCCTAACGAGCTGAGAGAGGGAGTCATCACCTGTCCTTAGGGACTGGGAAGCACAGGCCTGGAAGAGAGGGGAGCCCAGCTGGACCACCCACCTCCCCCGGGTCTGGTGGCGGCTACCCCTGGGATCAGGGCTCTAAGAACACACAGAGGGAGCGAGGGCCGTCGGAGAGAGGAGGGGACGTGATCCGGGTGCCCCAAGAGGGCCGGCTGGAGAGAAGAAAGAGGGACTGCGGCCGGGGCTGGCATGTGAGCAGGAGCCTCCACGGAAGACCAGAAGAAGGACCAGCTGGGCACTCACTGCGTGCCAAGGACCAGCTTACCTGCCTGAGGGTATGAGCTCACTCAGCCACACGACGCCACAGGTACTACAGTCGACATTTTATAGATAAAGAAACTGAGGCACAGAAAGGCTCAGAAATGTAGGCTGGGCCATGCACCTAGGAAGTCTGGAGTCCCCATCTCACCCTGGAAGCTGTGCTCTTGTCCGCCCGCCCTCCCAGCTGAGGACCTGGCCATCTGAGAAGGAAGGACAGCAAAGGCCTGGGAGAGCTGCATCCCCAGAGGGTGTGACAAATGGCTTCTCAGGGGTCTGTGCACCAAAGGGCCCCCTCCTCTGGGTGCCTTCTGGGCAGGGGGCAGCTGTCCAGCCTCCAGAGAGCAGAGAGTCGGCACATGGTCTCAACAGTTCTGAATGATGCAGCAGGAGGGCGGTCACGGAGACTTTCCCTGCGGAGGGCACTATCTAGCATCCGGGGTTCAGTGGCAAACAAGAGCTAGGTCCTGCCTGCTGCCTGGAGTGATATCGGTGCAAGTGCCAACAAAGAAGTAATCAAATAAAGCCAAGGGAGGACATAGAGCAACTGAGAGTGAGTTTCAAAAGAATAGTGAGAAGAAAACCTCTGGATGCAAGAGGGTTGAGCTTTCAGACAGAATGGCAAGTGCAAAGGCCCTGAGGCAGGAGCATGCTTGCTTTATCTGTGGAACAAAGAGGGTGCTCCTGCTAGAGGTGCAAAGAGCAAAAGGAATGAATCAAACAGTGGGAGCCAATCCACAAAGGCCATGTGGGTCCAGGGGTGGAAGCCTCATGTGAGCTAAGCAGGGGAGGGGCCATCCGCTACAGGCAGGGCTTCCTCCACCAGGAAATAGAGGAGATAAGATGGGCTGTACCCAGCAGCCTCCTGGGGGGTTTCCCGAGGAGTCGCAGCTAGAGAACGAGGGCCCCTGAGTAGGGCAGGGTAGAAGTTCCATCCCCAGGAAGGAGCTCTGGAGTTGTTTCCGTTGCAAAGATTTTACCTTCTGAGAGCTTCTTTCTTAGTCACTGGCATATGCCAACCACCAAGTATGAGCCGTGCAGGGCATGAGCGAGAGTTTTGTTTCATTTCACACAACCCTCCCTGCGTTGTGAAAACATAACATGAAGAAAGGACGGACTTGAACTTGCAGAGGTTTTCATTAAAACCCTCTGCATTTCGTGCCAAACTCAGCAATTCAAAGACTGTCCATTTTCAAAGAAGTTAGAAAGGAGTTTGGAAGCTTGTCTTCCCAGCGCCCCCGCAGGTGGCAAACATCTCGTGTGGCCAGCAAGTGAGGAGACGCAGCATCATGCGTCCTGAAAACACACACACACACACACACACACACTCAGCAGGAGATGAGGGATGAGGTGCCAGCCAGCCTCCCCCTTCGGGTTCTGCTCCAGGGGCCTCCGGGCGCCCCTTCCCTCTGCACCCCAGTGGGCTGCCGCCGTGCATTCTGGGAGGTGGCAGGGGTAGGGGGGGTGAGAGAGCCATGAAGGCAGGGAACCAGATGACTTGGAAAGAAAGGGGGAGCCCCTCCCATGGGGGAGCCAGAGGACCAGAACCCCGGGCCTGGCAGGTGCACCCCCGTGTCTGGATGGATGAACACCCTCCAGCGGCGTCTCTGTTCACCTCTGCATCTTCTTACCTGCATTTCACTCCTCACCAGACCCCACCGTCTCCTCAGCTGCCCCCCCCACCTCTCCTGAGCTAGAGTCCAGCGTGTCCTGGGGATGCTCCCGACAGGGACAGCCCCGAGGACCAACCCCGCAGCCTCAAGGTTTGCAGCCTTCTGCTCCTGTCTGCCCCTCCGCGCACACCCCCAGAGCCCTGGAGCCCAGGCCATCACCTCTACTGGCTCTGTGGAGTCTTCAGATGACCGGGCCAGGCTATGTCACCTCCTCTGCCCCCTCCCTCCACCCATGGCTCCTGGAACTCGCCCTTCACTTCCAGGCCATCATCCCTCCTGCCTGGGATTCCTCCCCCCCGCCAGCCCTGGAGCTGAACCTCACACCCTTCCTTCCGAATGCGCTCTGGGTCCTACCGGGTCCCAAAATGTCCTTGTCCTTGGACACCCCTCCACCCCTTGCCCCACCCACCCACCCCAGCAGCAGGGCCACTGACTCTACCGCCCCCCTGGTGGAGAAAGTGCCAGCAACACCAAGAGGGACAATTCTGTTAAATTCTGTAAGGTCTGGACACCAGTTGAGAGCTCGCAGCTCTCCCCGTCCTTCCTCTTTTCCTCTTTGCCAGAAGCATCCAGCCCCTAAAGCTGCAGAGGACCCCGCTTCCTGCATCAGTGAGAGAGACACTCCGGGGTGCAGGCTATGGATGTACCACAGCATTTCTCCCCCACCCTCGGTATCTCAAGGCACAAGGGGACCCTCCTCTTTGCAGGACGAGCTCCTTCCCTGGGGGGTCAATCCCACTCCTCACTGCCAGCCCCAGGTCCCTCGGCGATCAGCCCCATCGGCCACCAGCCCCTCCTGTCTCCAGGGCAGAAGGGGGGACACGGGCCTCTCCTTGGGGCACCGCATCTGCTTACTCCTCCACCATCAGAATTGGGTACGGGGAGACCCACACCCAGAACCTGTGCTCTCCATGGACAAACGGGAAGCCAGCTCTGCAGGCCGGGCTGTGTCTCCCCACCCCTCGGTGTCCTGGGTCACAAGCCTGGCTCTACCGCCAGCGCCCTGCTCATCTGGCTCTAATTAGACCAGCTGCTTTTTAAAAATTCAGCCAACCAGCCAAACCCTCCCAGGCCTCGCCTTCCCAGCTCATCAGTCAAACAGCTACCTGACTTTAAGGACGTGTCATTTACAGTCCCTGGAGAGGACAAGATTTGTGTTGTTTATGAAACAATTAAAATTTAAAACACTGGGTTATCTTTAATCGCCTGTATTTTGCCCACATCATCACAGCATCTATTCACCTCCAGCAGAATAATTAACTTTTCAATCACTGCACTGGTTATAACGGTAACACCCATATGTCTAATATACTTTCTGAAATTAGGGAAATTAAAAATTGGCTTTTATGAGTATACTAACGTTTCACTAAATTGCAGTGCAGTGTGGAAGGATAATTTCTGGTGAAAATATAAATTATTCAGTATCATGAAAATAATTATACTTTATGACTTGCAAATGGAAAAAAAATGATTAAAACTCGAATTATAGTTGTTCATCAACCAGATTAGGAACTAGTCGCAGACCTTGGCTAGGCCGTGGTGACCCGGCTGTATCCCCTTTCACAACTACATCCTGGAATCTGCTACCAGCGCTCCTATCCCCATCACTCGTCAACGGTACTTGGAGATGCTTTGCAGAGGCTAGTGGGTCTGTTAACACACTGGCTTCTTCCACCAGACTGAAAGCTCCCTTGCAGGCAGTCACCCCTTGCCCACCCTGGCATCCCTAGTGCGTAGTACGGAAAGCTCGATAACAGATGGATGAATCCATAAACACATAAAAAGAATGTCAGGAACGAGATTATGGATGTTCACTTGAAAATGCCAATTGTGGGAGTCCTACAGATGAGAAGCATGAATAGTATTCCTAAGTAGATGCCTACTGTAACTCCAAGGTGCCCCTGCCTCCAAGAGGCCTCCAAGGCCTCTTCTAACAACCAGACAGAGGCCTTTATAAACAGCAAGATCCATCTGGCCCCAGCCTCAAGGGGCCGGCAACCCCTTGCCCTTCCATGTCTAAACCATTCCCAGCCGAAATGCAACACTCTGAGATTAAGGTATGTATGTTCTGCATCTTTAACTAGAAGAATCAAGCTTTGATACCAACTCTGCCTTTGCTTGTCTTGGTTTGAATTCCACGGTTTTCTCTTCACCTGGCAAGATTCAGGAGGTGGCCATGGGCCCTTGGAAGAGCTGGTGGGGTTGCAATGTGCACAGAGGGCCCGCGGGCTGTTCAGCACGCTTGCTACCAGAGCTACTTGGATGAAGGCATCCTCCAGGGCTGCTCCATGGAGGGGAGAGGGGGTGCCCCAGGCAGGCAAAGCTCCTCCCTCTGCCCCCTGGTTCCCAGAGCAGCCTAACCTCCCCGTACTCTCCAAAGGTTTCTATAGCTAGAAATAAAGCCTCACAGTCACTGTTCTAAACAAACCCCAAGAGGTACAGAGGGAAGAAATGAACTTTTACTGAGCCCTTACTATGTGCTGGGTGATTTTAAAACACAGTAACAATTCATTTGACTTGCACTGCATCTTTACCAGATAGAGAATGGTTATCTTCTTTCAGGCAGCAAACTGAGGTTCCGAGAAGGGCAGACGTGACTCCAAAGCCGCTCTGTTGTACGTGCCATCCACCTCTAGAGATCGTCACTCCTCAATCGGCCACGTCCCCTCTCCTCTCCCGACTCCCGTCCCCAGCTAGCTCTCAGGCACTGACACTCTCGGATTAATGAACTCATTACCGCTCCGTGTGAATGATCCTTTGTCAATGTGTTACTTTCTAACAATATTCGTTCATTAAAAAATCATTACTTGAGCACCTAAGAGATGCCTGGTACTGGGCAAGATGACCAGGCATTGCCTCTACCGTCAAGGTGTTCCCAGACCAGTAGGGAGAAATACACAAGCTGGTAAATAGGAATATGAAAAATGGGACCACAGATGCCTGTCCCGGGAACAAGGTGGGGACACAGGTCCTGGGGAGAGGGAAAGGACACCTGCTGCCTTCTTCACGGTTAGGAACCATTTGATGGTTTCTACGGCTGCCATGTTTTTCTGGTCATACTGGGACAGATCCCAATGCTTCCAGCATTATTCATGCCTCTGGGAAAAAAAGGTTCAGATGCCAAAATGCACCTTTGTCCTATTTCCTCTTCAGTCTTATTCCAGGAGGTAAGATGAACTGAAACTCATCAAATTTCTTTCCATTGTCCTAGAAGAATAATTTGACTTGAAATACATTTAGACATTAAAAAAAAAAAAAACAACACCTGACTCTTAAAAGCAATTCTATGCTTTCCCTGTCTTCCCTCTAAGATGTTCCTGTCCTAGGCTAAGTCAAAGAAAGATACTGTTCTACTGCAATTTCTTGTTCACCCAAAATGCTCTTGTGTTCTAGACGGAATGGAATGTGAGTGTTATTGCTACCCTGCTTGGTCTTTCTAATCCAATAATAACTTGACTACTGGCTCTCTAATGACAGTGGTTAGGCGGGTTAATACCCAAGCATCAAGGCAAAATCCCTTCCCTCATCCCTGTGGATAATCTCAGATCACTGCTTCTGTCCAAGTTTCTTTCCATTCCCTTTAAGCAATTCAACATTTTCTTCCCCCAAATTCTTGCCTTTCAGAATCTAAACCATGAAAACAATTGTCATGGTAATAAGCTGATTAGAGCACAATGCACACCACAGAGCAAAAATCATCATTATGAGCACATACATAGGCGCTGCTAAAAAGCGAAGTGACAAAAAATGAGCCGCACAAAACAGCACAAATACATAACCGAACGCTGTCAAAATGCACGAATTATCCCAGCTCCAGAAATGTATTTGAGGGACATAATTCAAAGGAAGAAAAAAGTATGAAAACGCTTTCTTGCAAAATGATATGTGATACCAGAAAACTGAGAAGGTGGCAGGGCCATGGCCGGGTAGATTACAAACTATTAAAAATAATCATTATGAAGTCTGAGTAACAGCATGAAAAATGCTTTGATACGTTTTTAAGTTAAAATAACATAATTGCATATGTAATAGGATTATAAATATGTCCAAAAAAAAACTATGTTTGTCTAAGGACAGTGGAATCATGGGTAGTAATGTTTTTAAATGTTGCTGGATATTATAATATCATCTTTACAATACAAAAGCTCAGAGGAAAATAGATGATGTGTCACTGCCTGACAATTGTCACTATGTAAGAAAGTCCCCTTTACAGTGACAATGACAGGCAGTTAAATGAGAGCACAGATGTCGGCTCCCTTCCTTTATCCTGGTTTATTTATTAATGTTGACCTTTCCAGGACTTAAAAATTAATCTAATCAACAAATTACAGAGAGATTTTACATGACTGCCGAGGGGTAATTAGCAAATCCTGAAATGAAATTCGAGAGGGTGGCACAGACAGGGAAGGTGAAGCGGGCAGGGCAGGGGGGTTCTTAGCTAACTGGGCCAGCATCCTAATGTCAGCACGTGAGGCATGAGTGCCCTTGGCTTCTCAGTTGTAATCAGATGTTAGAACTTGAAAATTCTCTCTTAAATTCAGAAAGCATCCAAGGTCTCATGGACCCTTCTAGGCTTTCCCAGCCCTCAGTCTCGCGTGCCTGCTGTTCACAGGGCAACCCCACAGATGCAGCCCTGCTTTGGTCTCTACAACCAGCCCTGGGTTGAAGCAGGGAAGTTGTTTGGATTTTTCTGTTGCATTGTTGTAGCCCATAGATTCTTTTCATTATTGTAGTAAAAATACATGACATAAAATGTATCATGCCAACCAATGTTTAAGTGTACAATTCAATGGCATTCGGTGCAGTCACATCTTTGTGCAACCACCACCTCCGTCCACCTCCAGAATTTTTCATCACTGCAAACTGAAACTCAGCGCCCATTAAACAATAACTCCTCCTCGCCTCCCCCGCCCCCAGGCCCTGGAGGCCAACATTGTACTTTCTGCTCTGTGGATGTGACTCAAGGAACCTCACAGAAGTGGACTCACACAATGTTTGTCCTTCTGTGACTGCTTTATTCCCTTTGGCATAATGTCCTCAAAGCTCATCTATGGCATGGCAGCCAGGTGTCAGAGTGTCCTCCCCTTTTAAGGCTTAGTGATATTCCATCCTATGTGTACCACAGCATGGAGTACCTACCTCTCCTTGGGATGACTATCAGGTCATCTTGTTATTGATCCAACCCTAGGCACCCAAGTTCAATTCTGAGAAATGGGCTCCATCTCGTTCTCCGGCCTCACAGAGGCTCATCCTTCACTTCTACTACTTCCCTAGCAGTCCTTGACTTGAGAAACTTTCTAGGCTTCCAATCCTTTTCAGATTCTAAAGGATTCATACCAGCTTACTCCAGAGCAGTAGCTTGGACTTGTTACCTATTGTTCACTGCTTGTTCAGAGTCCCCACCTCGGGCTGTGTTCAATCTACCAATAGGGGTACAAGTAACTCATCACAGATCCAAAATGGCAGCCACCTGCCTAAACTGCCCTATTTTAATGACACACTTGTCTATTCAGCCCAACCTGCCAGGTGGGTCCTTCTCTCTGTTCTTGTACAGGGAATAACATCATTTCAAGAGATGCTGGTGTCTACGGCAAGCTCAGCATCCTGTCCACATTCCAATTTTCTTCCTTTCTATTGCTTATCACCAGATACTTCTCTGCATCTTCCTTGTCTCTGTCCAAACCTTAAACATTAGACCCAAGGCATGGACTCTAGAGAAGCCCAGGTCCACCCACACTTACAGCCAAAGTGAGTTCCTTCCTTGAGTGATGACACCAGTGAATTTTGTCAGACGTCTAGCATCCACTTCAATCCACTGATGGAGGTCATTCCTTCCTGCACACCACGCCCCATCGTAAAAATCATTTTCATTAATACCTGCCTGGAAAGAAAAAGAGATGTTCTTCAGAAAGACCCAGAATCATGAATATTTTCATGAGATTTTTAGGAGTAGGGGGTGGGGGGTGGATAGAAGAAAATGAGTAGGGGACAAAGAAAAAAAAATCACTATGCCCTGAACACTCTTCATTCTAAATCATAAAATGCAGTGGCTTATTATTAACAAGTTGGAAATATTTCAATATGAGATGTCCTCTTCTTGCCCAGCATGGAAGACGAAATTTAATGAGCTCCCCTATTACTCATGCATCCAACAGGCACAGACCGTCTCCAACATACCCGCCTACACACGCCAGGTGCCGGGGATACAAAGGTGAATCGTTCTCTCCCAGAACCTCACCATCCAGGCACAAAGAAAGACACAAAAACAGATGAATTAGAAATACAATGGGGCATGTGTTATTTTGGGAACAGGAGCAAACCATTAGAGGAGCATCTCGGGATAATGGCTAACTTGGTCTGGGGGAGACCAGGATGGAAGTGCTATCTGAGCTGGGTGCTGAAGGATAAATTTATCTAGTGAATATTTATTTACTGACATTTAAATCACTTGATGTGTTGAGTTTTAGCTACTACTGCTACTAAAGATTCTTTTAATATGAATTTACATGGTATGTGATGTTTCTGCTCTGGAATGTTCCCTCTATTATCACCATTTCAAGAGAGAATTCCCTGATACAAAAAAGAAAAGAAGGAAGAGGAGGAGGAAGAAAAAGATCATATGAACTTCACATAAGTGAAGCTTCCTAAGTTACTAAGACTCTTTCTACATGAACCCCATGGTTTTTCCCATAGCTATTTCACAAATACATAATCAGAAAAAAAGTCTAAGTGATATCTTAGTGAAAGACAGGCCATCCCATCCTACTTCTGAGCACCTTTCAGCTCAAATTCTGGGGCAGCCTGACTTCTAATGGGCAACAGTGATGTGAAATTCCCAGTCCAGCTACAGCACAGAAACAACATGGCCAAGGGTTCCTTTAGTGGAGCCCCACCACCTCTGCATCAGCTAACATCAGCCTTGTGTCAGGACCAAACCACAGCACATCCATTCCCATCCCCTCCTGAAACAATCCTGAAAGAGCTCTGAGGGCAAATGTCAAGATACTAACAAATCATGGCCTCCTGAAAGCACTACCATCTCAAATGAAGGTGACCAGAAACACCCATTAGTCAACATTCTCCAGAAACTCAAGCTCTCAATTAACCAGCACCTCCAGGTCTGATGGTTTACAGGGCATCTGTGATAAGGGCCTGGAGGTGCTACAAGGTTCTGCCTTCTAGAACCATCAAAGAAAGGCTAAATCTTGCAAGTATGTGTTACCAGTACTTACCTGGGCTTTGGTGGGTTTTGTGAAAGTGAGGGTGACTCTCTGACATGCAAGCTCTCATTTCCCAAAGCTGCCAGCCAACAAGGAGACCACTGCCCCAGCCTGGAGCCTATAAGGGCACAATCCCTGCATGTCTTCACCAGGGGCAGCTATCCTCCCAACGACAAGTGCTGGTTAAGAGCATATGCTCTGAACTCCTCCTGCCTCAGTGTGAATCCCAATCTTGTCACTTCCATCCTGTACAAACTCAAGCAATTTGCCTAAAGGCTCTGTGCCTCAGTTTTCCCACATGCCAAAACAGGGGCAAGGATGATTTCTCCCTTAGGGTACTGATAGTGCTTTCAACAGGACCTGGCATGCTGTTTAGACTCAAAAAAAAAAAAATAAAGTGAGCACTTAATAAAGGTGAGTTACAAGTATATTCAAAACAATGACTATCTGGCAAATTATGGAAATATGGGTGATTTGTGAATTACCTCACATTCTCCAAAATTATAAGGAATTATGGTACTATTCTGGGCACTTGCTGCCACATTTTCAACAACTTCAAATATCTAGAATAGAGTTACAAAATCTGAATAAAGAGGAGACTTACCGTCTAAAGCTTTCAACAGGAATCCATGTCATCCCCCAGGGGATAGTTGCAATGTCTACACACATTTTTAGCTGTCACAACTGGAAAAAGTGTGTGCTATTGGCAACACACGCACAGAGTTCAGGGATGCTACTAACCATTCTACAATGCACAGGCCAGCCCTGCACCAAAAGGAAGTGCTTCCTCCAAAATTTGAGCCATGTCAAGACCGAGAATATATGGTTGTGAGCTGAGATGCCAAGAACAGAACTGCCACAGAGCCTGGGATTTTTCACCACAAGAGAATCATAGAGATTTGGAGGAGCTATCCTCATGCTACTTGACCAAAGTCTATTTGACTAAGACTTGGAATTAAATTAAATTAATTTAATTTTCTTTTTTTAAAATTCCCCTGGCTGTTTGGGGTCTTTTCTGATTCCACACAAATCTTAAAATAATTTGTTCTAAGTCTCTGAAGAAAGTCCATGGTATTTTGATAGGGATTGCATTATACGTGTAAATTGCCCTGGGTAACATTGATATTTTCACAATATTAATTCTGCCAATCCATGAGCATGGAATATTTTTCCATCTCTTTGTGTCTTCCTCAATTTCTTTCAGAAGTGTTCTGTAGTTTTTAGGGTATATTTTGAGAACCATTTTCCAATACAACTTGTTTTTGGCCACTCTGCACTGAGCAAAATGACTAGAAGGAAAACCTCACTTCAAAAGAAAGAATCAGAAACAGCCCTCTTTCCCACAGAGTTACAAAATCTGGATTACACTTCAATGTCAGAAAGCCAATTCAGAAGCACCATTATACAGCTACTGGTGGCTCTAGAAAAAAGCATTAAGGCCTCACGAGACTTCATGACTGCAGAATTTAGATCCAATCAGGCAGAAATTAAAAATCAATTGAATGAGATGCAATCCAAACTAGAAGTCCTAACGACGAGGGTTAACGAGGTGGAAGAACGAGTGAGTGACATAGAAGACAAGTTAATGGCAAAGAGGGAAACTGAGGAAAAAAGAGACAATCAATTAAGGGACCATGAAGACAGATTAAGGCAAATAAATGACACTCTAAGGAAGAAAAACCTACGTTTAATTGGGGTTCCCGAGGGCGCCGAAAGGGACCGAGGGCCAGAATATGTATTTGAACAAATCCTAGCTGAAAACTTTCCCAATCTGGGAAGGGAAACAGGCATTCAGATCCAGGAAATAGAGAGATCCCCCCCTAAAATCAATAAAAACCGTTCAACACCTCGACATCTAATAGTGAAGCTTGCAAATTCCAAAGATAAAGAGAAGATCCTTAAAGCAGCAAGAGACAAGAAGTCCCTGACTTTCATGGGGAGGAATATTAGGGTAACAGCAGACCTCTCCACAGAGACCTGGCAGGCCAGAAAGGGCTGGCAGGATATATTCAGGGTCCTAAATGAGAAGAACATGCAACCAAGAATACTTTATCCAGCAAGGCTCTCATTCAAAATGGAAGGAGAGATAAAGAGCTTCCAAGACAGGCAGGAACTGAAAGAATATGTGACCTCCAAACCAGCTCTGCAAGAAATTTTAAGGGGGACTCTTAAAACTCCCCTTTAAGAAGAAGTTCAAGTAACTCTGAACGTGAATGGGCTTAATGACCCCATCAAAAGGCGCAGAGTTTCAGACTGGATAAAAAAAACAGGACCCATCTATTTGCTGTCTACAAGAGACTCATTTTAGACAGAAGGACACCTACAACCTGAAAATAAAAGGTTGGAGAACCATTTACCATTCAAATGGTTCTCTCTCTCTCTCTCTAAAACAAAACAAAACCAAAAACAAACAGGATTTTTCTGTTTCGAGATGATAGAGTAAATGTTGATTTTTCTGTGCTCTTTTCTCAAAAATTCCCCCCAAAGAAAACAAGATGAGGAAACACAACCTTGATCTCTGACAAAACTAGAAGATATGGGATCCCTGGGTGGCGCAGCGGTTTAGCGCCTGCCTTTGGCCCAGGGCGTGATCCTGGAGACCTGGGATCGAATCCCACGTCAGGCTCCCGGTGCATGGAGCCTGCTTCTCCCTCTGCCTGTGTCTCTGCCATTCTCTCTATATCTGTGTGACTGTCATAAATAAAAATAAATAAATAAATAAATAAATAAATAAATAAATATTAAAAAAAACAAAACTAGAAGATATTTATAATTGTCAAATTATAATAAATGAAGACAGAAATCAGATGGAGGAATTCCGAATGGCTCAGCAAGAGGAGATGTGAGCTTATGAGGGAAACACCAGTGAGAAACAAGCCACCCAGGGCTTTAAAAAGCTCAGAAACTAGACTCTTAGGTAGCTTGAAAGGCAGAGTAGGGCTGAAAACAGGGAACTGATTCAAAATATGCATTAAAAAAATAGATTCCCACATCCCCTTCCCCACATTATAGAAGACCTGAAATTTTTCTCTTAAAAAAACCCCAAACATTCCTAGAAGCTCTGTATTTGGGGACTCTAGACATAGGGGAGCAGGTGTGATATGATAGATAAAAAAGGGGAACTCAGTCAGTAGATAGCAGAGTCAAGAGTGAGACGCCCCAGCTCCCCTCCTCCTTCCAGCTCCAACCAGGCTTTCAACAAACAGAAATTAAATAAACTAAAAATATAATGGGAAACAGAAGAAAATCTCAAAGAAATTATAATGACTATTCTCTGAAACAGAAGATCTTGCTTGCATACAACAAAAGAAGGATATTCTTAGAAAGGAAAAAGCATTGTTCTTACAATGTGAAAATACCAGTAACAATGGGCAATAAAAGAAAAATAAGAGCAGAGGAAGAAATTACCAAAAAAAAAATACTGTAAGTGAATAATGTCCCAGATCTGTAAGGTTTAAGTCTCCAAAGCATTAAGAATCTAGTATGATGAATAAGACCCACATCCAGCTGTATCTCTGTAAAACTTCAAAACATCACAAATGAAAAGAAGATTCTAAAAGCTTCCAAAGAGAAAACAAATATATAAAACAAAGCCAAAGGAATCAGAATGGTCCCAGAATTCTTAGTAGCAACATCTGAAGCTCAAAGAATGGAGGGATAATGACTTCGAAATTCTGAAGTTCATGAATTCAAAATTTCACTCATGAATTTAAAATTTCACTCATGAATTTTATACTCGGCCAAACTGTCCTTTGTGATGGTAAAATAAAGACATTTTCGGATTCACAGAACCTCAAAAAATTTCTCATGTACCAATTCCATAAAACTGTAAAATGAATGTGCTCCACAAAAATGAGGCAGAAAACCAAAAAGAAGACATGAGTTCCAGAAATCAAGGGTGCCAACATAGGAGAGATTCCCAGAATGAGGGAGGAGATATTCCCAGGAAAGCAGCTGTAGAAAGACCCAGAAATCAAGCCGTTCACAACACAGAAGGTCAAGGGCTCCTTGAAGGAATGTCTTACAGAAACATAAAAAACAACTGTGAGGCTAAAAAATCATTGAACAGGTTTGACCTTATAGAAAATTATATTAAAGGGTATTTTACAGACCCAGACATATTGCAGGGTATGGGAGATGTTTTTTAAAAATATAAGCAGATCTAGGAAAACAAAAAGTTGTCGAGAAAGTACATATCTCTTGGCTCAAAACTACACTACTTGTTGGCTTAGGCAGTAAGGACTATTTACACAGTCATAATATTGAAAACCTTTAATGTGGTTTTACCCAAAATTTGAGATATAATTTTACTGGAAGGATTAAAAAGGTTAAGGTAAAGGGATCACAAAAACAAGCTGAAATTTTTATCCTCTATAATACAGATTCAGAATAAAAAGGCAAAAATGTACAAACCAATACATATCAATATGTGCATGCTATTTAGAAATAAATATGTGGGGCAGCTGGGTGGCTCAGTCAGTTAAGCATCCAACTCTTCTTGGTTTCAGCTCAGGTCATGATCTCAGAGTCATAATAAGACTGAGCCCCATATGTTGGGCTCTGTGCTGGGCATGGAGCCTGCTTAAGATTCTCTCCCTTCCACTCTCTCTGTCCCTACACTTCCACCTTAAAAAAGATAAATAGAAATAAATACTTAAATTCCCAAAGAAACAATTAAAAGGAGTTTGGAGTAGTCACCTCATTCACAGCACGTGATGGCTTCAGGGGGTCAGTGGGTGTGGGGTGTATTGGCAAGGCACCTTTGTTTTTTATTTTTTCCAATTTTATTGAGGGATAATTGACAAATAAAATTATATATAGTCTATTACATAAATATATCAGACATGAATATCTGCTATATTTAAAGTATACAATGTACATACATGCTGTGGAATGATTACCAAGATCAAGATCCATCACCTCCCAGTTAACTTTTTGCGTGCTGAGAATGTTTAAGATGGTCCCTCAGCAACCTTCAAGTGTATGGTACCATATTATTAACACAGTCCCCTCACTTGCACTAGAGGCACTAGATGCACTAGATGTGCACTGTCCTCTGAACTTATTCCCCTTACAACTGAAAGTTCGTACCCTTTGTCCTACAACTCCCCACCTCTCTTCCCCCAGCCCCTGGCAACCACCATCCTCTTGTGTTTTTTTTTTTAAATAATCCTTTAACACTTTGATTTCTCAAACTACTTGCTGACAAAACTGATCGATACTGATTTTAATTTTAAAAAGTGAAGGGAAAGGCAGCATGGATATAGAAGTCAACTGGTATAAAGCCTGTTTTGTTTACTCTTCCACTTTCCAGGTGTCTATAGAGCTGCTATTACATGCTAGACATCATAAAAAGTTTTCTGCCTCACAGTATGTATAGAAAACAATGAATCTCAAAATTGCTATGCTGTTGTAAAGTCACCAAACTGCACTGTAATTCATAATCACGGGCTGCCTCTCTACAGAAACATCTGGAATGAATTAAAAAGTTATATCCAAGTGAATGTAACTATTTAGCAATTCCAGGATAATTGACTTACAGCTGCCACTGTGCAGACACAGCCCAGGACTATTTGGACAAAAATAGAATAATGTGATAGTTATTTTAAGAGATCTTTGAGAAAAATCTTAGACACAGTGGCTAAAACTTTACATGTTAGCAAAAGTTACCACCATGGGGGGGGTGTTACCTAAAAATGTTAGCTGTGACATGTGATTAATATAGTTAATCTCCCATGCAAGGGCCATCATCTGGTCTGAATATCTCCTTTGGCAAATTTCTATGATAGACCTTTGATAAACCCATAGAACGGCCCAGGTACAAATCAGCTGATCCTTCAAATCAGCAGAACATCTTGTCCCAGTTCAGACCTCACCATCAGTAAAGCTGGTTGCGAAGAAATATTCACTGTTTTTTTGGAGTGGTGTTTTTTTAAAAAGATTTTATTTATTTATTCGTGAGAAACAGAGAGACAGAGAGGTAGAGACACAGGCAGAGGGAGAAGCAGGCTCCATGCAGGAAGCCTGACTTGGGACTCAATTCCAGGTCCAGGATCATGCCCTGGGCTGAAGGCGGCACTAAGCCATTCAGCTACCCAGGCTGCCCTGGAGTGATTTTTAAAACCCAAAATCAACGTCTTAAAGAGTTCCTTGCACTGGCCAATGAAAACAATAAATATCTAGAGCTTGAAATTTAAAACATTTTAAAATAGAAATCTATAAAATATACCATACACCACTGTTTAATTGTTAAAGAAAAAAAAAACACAGGGACAGGAATATTCTAATTGAAAAAAGAGGGTAAAGGACTTTTCACATCAACATTCTAATTCAATTCTACTAAAACCTAGCAAACATTTTGGTCCTATAATGGCCTATCAGTGGAGTAACTAGTTTAATTCTCCCAACAATTATGTGTTCACCTGTCACGATCCACATAAAGACAGATGTGTTCCTACACTCTGAGGAGGCAGCACAGCTCAGGACAGCCTCCGGGGTCCTTGCTGGGCTAAGCTCAAGTCCTAGCTACAGCTCAATATCTGGATGCCCCCATTAGGTCCATAAAATAGGGACAGAAATAGAATCTGCCCTGATAGGAGTACACGGAGGAGTTTACAAGTCCCACGGAAGTGCCGTCCAGGGCACAGTCCACCCTCAGTAGAGGGAGCCATGGGGGTACAAGCATGGTTCACTTTGTTTCAAGTTCCTATCTGTGGAGATTTGTGGTTGAATTTGCTTCATGATGCAACCTACGTTTTCTTCTATTAATAAGTGAGTGGTCAATTTAGCCCATTGACAAATGTTCTTTGTTATCATGAGTTGTCAGCTTTTCTTAGACATTGTATTTTTACTGCTTCTTTTGTTTGTGCTTCCTCGTTGACTCCTGAGCTGTTTTCTTTGTTCGACATCTACGCCTCCTCTGAAATAATTTTTTTTTGGAACTATATAAGTGATTTTTGCTTTTGCTATGTACTTCTTTTTGGGGTTGTTTTTTTATTTTTTGTGGTTGTTGCTTCAGGTTTTTATTTAAATTCCAATTAGTTTACATAAAGTGTAATATTAGTTGCACGTGTAGAACTTAGTGACTCAACACTTCCCTACATCCCCTGGTGCTCATCACAAGTGCCCTCCTTAATCCCCATTGCCCATTTCATCCACCGCCCCCCCCCCACTTCCCCTCCAGCAACCCTCAATTTGCTCTCTCTAGCTAAGAGTCTGCTTCCTGGTTTGCCTCTCTCTCTCTTTTCTTCCCCCCTATGTTCATCAGTTTCATTTCTTATCCTCTAAAAATTTTAAAGGTGTGTCTTTGTTTCAGTGGTTAATTTAATAACTACATAACTTACATAAATGCCTTCATGTAAGATGCTTAATTCTATATTTTCTTAGAAAGTCCCTGTTGACTCCCTACCATAGGCAGTGATAAATTCATTTCTACCTCCTGTTGTACCCCTTTCTTCTCCTTCATCAACTAATTTCATTCCTCATATTCTTAACATTCACTTTTAAAGTTTAAACCAACTTTACCTCCTTTCTATGATTTATCAGCTTTTTAATAAAGTTTTATTGAATTAAAAAAATGTATCTATGTAGAAGGATGGATATTAACCAGACTTACTGTGGTGATCATTTCACTATATATACAAATACTGATTTATTACGTTTATTGAAACTTACTTTATTGCAATATTCACTTTGTTGAAATGGTCTAGAACCAAACCCACAGTATCTCTGAGGTATGCCTATACTGGAATTAAAATTATTAAGAACCAAAGAAAAGGCAATTCTGAAATACAACAGTAAAGCAGGAGAATAGATACATGATTTTATTATTTTAAGTTTCAATAAAAATTGAAATAAAAAATTTAAAAATGAAATATATACAAAAAAGTGCACAAAGCCTAAGTGTGAAGTTCAATAAATTTTACTGCACACTCACTCAAGTGTCCACACCCAGATCAAGATATAGAACAGGACCAGCTTGCCACAGCCTCCCTTTTACCACCTCCCACTATTACCTGCCCCTCAAAGATAACCTCTACTCTGACCTCCATTTCCCTAGATTGGTTTTTCTGTTTTTAAATTCTATGTAAATGAAACTTACCATAACTACTCCCTAGTGTCTGGCTTCTTTCGCTCAATGTTATATCTGTGAGATCAATCTGTATTATCACAGGTAGCAATAATTTACTCCTTTTCATTGGTGTAGAGTATTCCATCATTCCATCATGTGACTTACTCCTTGTATGCTGATGGACATGTGGCTTATTACCATTTTGGATTGTCATGAATAGTGATGCCATGAACCTACCTGTCCCTGCCTATCATGCACATATGGATGCATTTCTTTTAGGCATAAGAGTTGAATTTGTTAGATGAACAGGTATGAGAATATTGAGCTTCAGTAGACATTCCAAAAACATTTCCAAAGCTGTACTATTTTACATTTTCACCACCGTATAAAAGTTTCTATTGTTCCACTTCTTCACCCACACTTGGTACAATCCTTTTTCCTTAAAGTCATTCTGGGGTCTATATGTCATATCTCACTGTAGTTTTAATTTGTATTTCCTTAATGACCAATGATAGAGAATACCTTGTCTTACATTCATTGGCCACAATATTGCTCTGTAACCAAAGCTCAGCTCCAACCACACTGTCTTAGCTTTAGCCCCTCAAATATGTCATGTTCCCTACAACCACAGGGCCTTTGTACTACCATTCCCTTCGACCTGGAAGGTGATGCAGGGGCACGCGGGAGGCTGCCACGTGACCCTGGACATGGAGACTCGAGTGGTGCAGCACTCAGCCCAGGGACACCACGGGATGCTCGGGCCACCAGAAGCTGGAAGGAGCGAACAAGGAGCCTTGCCTAGTTCCCCGAGGCTGGGGAGGGAGAGCAGCTCTGCTCACACCTTAATTTCAGACTTCCAGCCTCCAGAATTGTGTCAAGCTGCCCAGTTTGTGATTCTTCTACGGTCATCCAAGGAGATGAATACACGGTGGTGCTTCCTTCTGAGCACTCATCCTAGGCTCTAGTCGTGCTTTCACTGGTGATTTATCTTTTTAATAGTTTCACTTCCCCATTAGATTATCAGAGGTATAGGTCAAAAAAGCACTGGAGGTATCCCTGACTCCTCTTTTGATCTCTCACACCCCTCATCCAGACATCATCCAGCCTCCTGAGAAAATCTTACTTTCAAAATATGCAAAATACAACCACCTTTCACCACCTCCACCACTCCTGTCACAGCCAGAGCCAGTGCTATCTCTCATCCTGGATGCCAAGGTCATGCCCCAACAGGCCTCCCTGCCTCCACGCTGCTCCCCTAAGTCAACACAGGTCGGTCCTTCTCACCTGTAAATCACAGCACAGCATTTCTGTGCCCAAAAACTTGCCAGGGCTCCCCCAACTAACTTAAGAACAAAAGCCAATGGCAAAGTCCGCCCAGTGTTCATTCTGGGCCTGCGCCTCCTTCCTTGCATGCTCATTGTGCTCCAGCCAGACTAGCCTGCTGTTGCTCCTTGGTAGGGCCATGCATGCAGTCACCACAGGACCTTTGCTCAAGCCATTACCACTGCCGGGAGTGCTCCTCCCACAGCTACCTGACTCCCTGATGATCACCTTCAGGCCAACTCAGCCCCAGTACCACCTCTTCAATGAAGCCTGCCTTGTTTACCTTTAACAACAGCCTGCCCCCTCCCCAGAGCCAGCCCTCCTGACTCCTGCTGCCAGCTCTAAGTTTGTTATGCTCTCTCTCCCTAACACTCCCCGCTGACACTAGAGAAGTTCTACTTTATTACATTCCTTGCTTTTATGTGCCTCCCCCACTGGAATGGAAGCTTTCAGATGGCAAAGACGTCTGTCCGTCTGGTTTTTGAAGCATCTCGGTCACCTAGACAGGGCCCAGGACACAGCACGTCCTCCCCAAACATTTGCTAAAATATAAGGACAATTTCTATTCTTGCTCTTTACTGTTTCCCCAGAACTAGAGGTAGGTTTGTGTTTATGGAATCAATGAATCGACCAACCAGCCAGCCAATCAAAGCATCTGCTCTGATCTCCTTTTTTTCTCTTCTCCTCCCTGTCTCTTCCTCCATCCCCTCCTCACACAGGCTTCTCCACCTGTGCCATCTATCGTGACCACAGAAACCCTGGTGCAGGATGACTGGCATACCTGACTCCCACCTGTCCACGTCTAGGAGAGAGCCAGGCTGGCCTGTGCGTGGCTGGGCAGACCAGAGGGCCCGTCCCCACGAGTCATTATCCGAGGAGGCACCATTCGGTTGTGCCAGCTGGATGGACGTGAGGTCCGTGCCTGCGACTCCCGGGGCCCCTCAGGCTTCTCTGGGCCTGGCCAGCGGGGAGCCTGGAAGGTACTGGGGGATGCTCGGGCCAGCAGTCAGGGAGATGAGTCACAGGATGGGACGCTGGCCGAGGCCACAGGCTAGAGAACACACCGAACCTTCTCGTGGGTACCGGAGATAACAAAGAGCTAAAATACAGCCAGAAACCTTGAATTTGACTCTCAGCTTGGCACTTACTAGCTGTGGGGTTGGGACAGGTCACAAAACCTCTGACTTCGATTTCCGTATCTCCAAAATAGAGTTTCCCTCTGAGTATAATGAAGATGAAATGAATTATTAATTTAATGAGATTTAATAAAAAAAATAGTCAAGAAAATTCCCATAGCAAGTAACAGAATCCGCATTTGAACCAGAAAGCCCTGTGGTTTCTTAATAATCTGTGGTTCACAGGCCAGGGAGCCCCAAAGGGCCCCTTCCTTTTGTTTCTCTGGTCTTCTACTCTTTGCCCTTCTCCTGCTCATGTGTTTATGGTACAAGCTTCTGGAGAATAAGAACAGCGCATTACCATCATTCTGGTAAATTCTCCTTTTAAATTTTCCAAGAGACTCATGATTTAGAATATTTGGTCCTGTTATTCCCATAAAAATCCAAACATCCAAAATTCCAGCACTTTGGCATCCAAATGCTGTCTCCCAGACTGCTTCTTAAAGCCAGATAGAGCACAAAATCCCTTTATCGGAGCAAGCAAGACATTCCTTGGTTTGGAAGCAATCCCCACTGTGATTATTTCTGCCTCTGCAGCACTTAGCACATTTATAGCCCCCACTGAGGACCTGCAGAGCTACAGCAGGGCTTTGTGCAGCCAGAAACAGACCGGAGGCTGAGCACCCAGAGAAGCAGGAAGATCTGATGGAACAGACAGGCTGTGGGGTCGGAGGACTCTGGGTGCAGATGATTCTTCTGATAAATAGAAGCAGGGCAGGCTCGAGGTGACACCTGAGAAAACAGTGCTGCCCCAGGCCGTCCCATGTTTGGGCAAGGCGGGGCACCAGGTGTTTCAAGGCCAAAGGAGACAGGGGGACAGATGATGGGATGTGCCCTTGCACATCAACCTGGACATCAGGATAAACCTGGGTGGATGTTTTATAACCAACTCCATGCCCTCCTAGGGGGTGCATGTGAATTCAGCCACAGGCATCGGCCATCTTCCAGGCTTACACCTCATTTCAGGTAAAAAGATTATCAGAACATTGGAACTGGATCCTAATATCGGCATCCAGGTGCTCCAGAGAATTGCATTAATGGAATGACTCAGAAGAGCTGTGGTTGATTTTAGTGGCACTGAGAAATGGCTTGGACAGATGCTCTTAGCTTAACCAGACATTTCCTCATGAGAGAGGTACCAGAGGCGAACTCCTCTCAGAGGTCAAACTCAAGTGAGACAAGACATGGGCCACAGAATGCTACGTGACGGTGGGCAGGCGCCACAAAGACATCTGGAGGTGTTAACGTAGTGCACCAAGTGTTTTCTCGTGACCTCAAAATGTCAACTCTTTCTTCAAAACTCTGATCTGAGTACCAACTGTCTCACATTCCCGGCTCCAGGCAAGAATCGTGGTGGTATCCTGAGTTCCAGCCATGCCCTTCTGATCCGTGTCAGGTTCCTACTTAGCACAGCTTTAGAGTCTTAAGAATGAAATCAAAACCCGGCCCTCTGAAGTGGCAAGTGCTGCTC
The DNA here is from genome assembly GCF_905146905.1 of Nyctereutes procyonoides. Taxonomy (NCBI): domain Eukaryota; kingdom Metazoa; phylum Chordata; class Mammalia; order Carnivora; family Canidae; genus Nyctereutes; species Nyctereutes procyonoides. Next base: position 25,785,027 of record NW_026575133.1, read on the forward strand.
TAATTTGCTCAAGGATTTGCAGCAATGAAAGCATCTGATGTAATAATGGTGGGGGGCAGATAAATCACTCAGGGAGCAGTGTGGTCTTGGACTCTACCTTGCTTAGTTTACGAGCCATGGAAAAATCTCTGGGGGGGGGTCTTCAAAAGAGTCTGCAAGAATAGGACAGCTGATGAGCTGCCACTGAATGACCCACCTGAGCACAGAGCCACCTCCTCAGACCGTCTAGAGGCAAATGAGGATCCGAGAGTGATTTTATTTTTTTTTATTTTTATTTTTTAATAGACAGAGAGAGAGAGACAGAGACACAGGCAGAGGAAGAAGCAGGCTCCATGCCAGGAGCCCGACGTGGGACTCGATCCTGGGTCTCCAGGATAGCGCCCTGGGCCAAAGGCAGGCGCTAAACCACTGAGCCACCCAGGGATCCCCCCGAGAGTGATTTTAAAGGACAGTGCTGAAATGTCTTTGAGACTTAAAATGTTAATTTCTATTCTGCCTGTGGCAGCTCCTGGAGCAGAAGTCGGTGATTATTCTAAATGAGATCACGTCACAAGTGGGTCGGTGTTAAGAGGATCTTGACCATGCTGGAAAAACAATCACAGATGAGAGGATAAACCTTCGCTATCCTGATGAACTTGATCTCTTCCTTGAGTTCTTGGAAGATCGATCTTCCTTCAATATGAGAAATGTGAACTTGGGTTTCTTCTCTAAGTTTATATTATTAAATCAACATTAGCAAAATTCCATTTGCAAAACAAAAGAGGTTATAAGGTGCTTTTATTCTTCCAAAGTCTTCTGCTTAAAAATGAGGACAGGGGATCCCTGGGTGGCTCAGCAGTTTAGAGCCGCCCTCAGCCCAGGGCATGATCCTGGAGACCCAGGATTGAGTCCCTCATCGGGCTCCCTGCATGGAGCCGGCTTCTCCCTCTGCCTGTGTCTCTGTCTCTCTCTCTGTCTATCATGAACGAATAAATAAATAAAACCTTTTAAAAATGTTTTAAAAAATGAGGACAAAGAGTGCCATAGACTGACGGTGTGTCCCCTCAAAGTTTGTATGTTGAAACCAACCCCTAAGGTGATGGTGGTAGGTGATGGTGGTAGGAGGCAGGGTCTCAGGGAAGTGACTAGGTCATGAAGGTGGAGCCTTTGTGAGTGGGGTTAGGGCCCTTAAAAGAGAGGCCCCCAGAGCCCCTAGATCCTTCCACCACACGAGGACACAGAAGGTGGTGAAGAAGGTGGCCATCTATGAACCAGGAAGCCAGCCCTCTCCAGACACCCAGTCTGCTGGCATCTTGACCTCAGACTTCCCAGCCTCCAGAACCGGGAGAAATTCTTTTGTGTGGCTAACAAGCCCCTGGAGATACAATGTTGTCCTAGTGGCTTAAAAGGATGAAGACAGAGAAAAGCGTTTCTGCTATATGGCAAATGGCAACTCAGGAAGAGCTCACAGTCTGCAAAATCTGCACTGTCAACACTGGGTTCTGGTATTGTCATACCAGTGTAAACCAGTGTGAGATCACAGTCAGAAAAGAGAGACGGTCGTGGTCTAATCATCGTTCCCATCACGCCCAGAACACTATCTGCTGACCCGGGGACAGTTTCATGGCATCGTTAGGGGCAACAAGTCTGGGTTGAAAGTAGCTTTGGATTCATGCCCTGCCTCTCCTGGGCATCTTAACCAAGTTATTCCACCCATTCATGTGTCTGATTTCTATAAAATAGAGGTAATAATAAGAAGAGTATTTGTTGGGACGCCTGGGGGGCTCCCCGTTGAGTGTGTCCTGATCCCGCGGTCCTGGGATCGAGCCTGCTTCTCCCTCTGCCTCCCTGCCTCTCTCTCTGTGTCTCTCATGAATAAATATATAAAAATCTTAAATAATAATAATAGTACTCGTCTCCTGTCAGGGAACAAATGAAAATACTGGGCAGAAAGCATTTGGCACAGTGCCGACACCTCTCGGAGCCGAGTCCGCTCTTCCTATGCATCTGAGGAAAGGGGGGACCCAGGAACGCCCCGTCTTGGCTCTTCTGGGGACAGCAAAGTCCCTGGCTTGTACCGGGCACTTCACAGGGGTCAGAGAAACGAGTGGATTCTGATGGGCACACATAGGGCATTTGAAAACTTCTAAGGACAATTCTCTTCCCTGGTTTGGTGGATCCCCATGTTCTGAGAAGGTGACTGTGCAGGGGGCGGGGGGGGGGGCTCAATTCGTGAATGAGATGAAGACACCAAGGCTCAGACGAGGGGGCACCGTGCCTAGAGCCGCTCAGTCACCAGTGATGGAAGCAGGATGAGCACCCGGCCCGCATGCCCTGTGCGCCTCATGCACCCCGGGGGCACCAGGGCCGAGCCTGCAGACGCTGGGCCATCCCGCTCACATCTGTAACTCCAGCGCACCAACGGTTCTCACACCTGGGTGTTTCTCCCACATCTAATCCCATTAGCTCTGACACACCTACAAAATACTCCTAAGTGAGGAGAGAGGATATTTTTAAGCTGCATTTCAAACTGTTATGTGTGGGAAGATGTATTTTAGAGCACCTGTGGCAGTGAAATCAGGCTTCATGGGGCACTGATTCTGGAAGGCCACAATAGAGGCCCCGCCCACGTCATTATTTCCCTGTGGGGGCTGCATTGAAGCCCCTCACACAGCTGCAGGCAGCCCTCCACTCTCTGCAGTTAACACCACATCACCTGCTGCGGGGGGGAGGCACCCCAGGACTTGGGGCGGGGAGTGGAGGGGTGGGCACTGGCCTGGACTTCCCTGTTAAAACAACTACTTCCTATTCTAAGAGCAGGTGCAGAGATTTTTCTTCTCAGAGGGTACTTGGAGAAATGATAACCCACTGAAGAAAAATAAATCCCCATAAGGACAAGCCGCACTGAAGTGGTTTTCAATGACTCTCCTACTTCCTCTTGCCTGAAGTCAGGAGGGTGGGTCTGTCCCCACTTTCCAGCCTGGGATACCTGCCTTCTCCCTGGCCTGTGCCTCTCTTGAGGGAAGGATGAAGGAAAGATGATAAGGACCCTGCTCCCTGATGGCTGACCGTCCACCAAGGGGACCTCCTGTGGGGCCCAGCAAAGGCAGGGCGGTGAATGCCCACCATCTATCCTCTGTGTGTGTCCAGGCGACATTCTGGGTTGGGAGGAAGGGGGTGGAGGAGAGTCCAAGCCCCTTCTAACCTGGGGCTTCTGCTCAAGGAGGGGCAGAGAACACCCAAGGGAACAAGTCACCGGCATTCGAGGAGGGACTGCACCCCACAAGAATTAAGAGGGGCCAGTCACGTGGGGCCACCTAGGAGTTTCCAAGAGCCCCTGGAAGCTACCAGAGGCTAGAAGCAGAGAAGCGAAATGATCCAGTAAATGTTTTCAAATTATAAACCACCTAATTTCACTCCTCCACTGATCCTATGAGTTCTCAGCACTCCCTCTTGTCTGGTGAGGCAGGTGGGGCTCAGAGCCATAAGATAATAGTTCCAAGGTCCCAGAATCTGGATGTGTCAAGGCCAAGGTCTGAACTCCACATGCCTAGGGCCCCTGCACTATGAGCCCCCCCCCACGCTCCACCCATCCGCTCTGGGAGTAGAACTTCCAACAAGAACAATACAACTCTCAGGCCCTATCCCCCACCAACAAATTCAGGACTTCCAATTTCTTGACTGAAAGGTTGGATAAATGTGAGCACGTCCTCTGTAACAGAGAATAACTTCATTTATAGAGAGGGCATTCAAGGTATTGGCTGACAGCTCCTCCAACTGATGCTCAAAATAGCTCCACACCCATTGGGACCTGGCCCTGCTAGCCCTTGACTTCCACAGAAGCCTGGACCCTGACTTGACTTCCACAGAAGCCGGGACCCCATCCAGGTTGCCACAGGCACTCATATTATTAATGGTCACTCCTGTGAAACTTGGAACTTCATCCTCTTGAAAATCATAGTGTTGAGTTATACACACCCAAATGTCTCTTATCAGCTGTTATTAACAAAAAATCATACTCATAAAGCAACTTTGGACTTCATTAACGTTGGTTCTGGAAAAGTCTTACCGGGGTTCTGGCCTGCAAAGTGGTGCCAGGTGAGCGGCTTGAGAGTCTGTGTGGTGCGGCCAAGTGTCAAGGGAGGAGGGAAGGGTTGCTGGGAGTCGGAGTTGGAGGGCCACTCAGACACCCCCGAGCCCCTGAGCTCCTGGGGAGGGGCCTCGTCCACCCTGGCCCGGTTCCCAGCACAGCAGCTGCCCACAGCGTGTTCACAGGGATGGTGAGAGCATGAGGTGTTGGTGACGTCGCTCAGAAGGTGTCCGCCTAATGGCCCCATGTCTCAGGGATGCAGGGCCATCTTCTTCCTTGGAGCTGGATGAGACGGTGCATGTACAGAAGGGGTTTGGAAAACACACCCACAGTCATGGAGCAGCGGGGGAAAGACGGCTAAGATACTAGAGACCCATACAGGACAGCACATGACCAAATGCTGAACAAGGAAGGAATGGAATGGCACCAGCTGGAGCTGGAGCCAGAGGGAAAGGACCCCGTGGATGGACTGGTAGGATAACGCCCCCTCCCCAACAGAGAGGCCAAGGTGCTAATCCTGGGGCCCGAATGCTGGAGGCTCTCTGATAAAGGAAAATGAAGTTTGCAGATGTGATTAAGGTCACTTGAGGTGGGAGATGATCCTGGAGCATCCACGAGGGTCCAGTGTCATCTCAAGCCTCCTTAAAAGTGGAAGAGGGAAGCAGGAGGAGGACCCAGAGGCTTGGAAAGAGGAAGGGACCACGCAAAAGGAACACAGGCACCTCTGGAGGCTGGAAAAGGCGAAGAAATGGATCCTCCCCTCCAGGTCCAGAAGGAACGCGGCCCTGCCCACATGTTGATTTAGCCCAGTGGGGCTCCCATGCTCCAGAACTGGGAGAGAATGGGTTTGTGTGGCCTAAGTGGCTGCATTTATGATAAGTTGTTAGAGCAGCACAAGGAATCGACCATCGGGGATGCTGCAGGACTTATGATGCCTGGCAAGGTGGAGGCCAAGAGGTTGCCCAGGCAGGGGGACCTGCCTGAGAAAAGGCAAGAAGAACCACATGGTGTATAAAATGTGCAGGGAGGAGCTCATGTTCCTGGAGCAGGACCCCGACAGTAGTGAGGACCAAGGTCACAGGACCCTTGAGTTAGAGAAGCAGACCAGACATGAGGTGCTGAGCCTCAGAGAGGCACACAGGGTTTGCCCTGGGGGGAGCCATAGAACAGCCTGGAAGAGGTTTGTGTGGTGGTGAGAAGCAGTGGTGGGGGTGGGAGGAGAGGACAAATGCCTCTGGCTGCCGATGCCTGCTGGATTTGCCGATGCCCGCCTCCCCGTGCCTGTGCAGACAGATCACAGGAAGGGGAAGCGCTCAAGAGGTGGAGGAGGGCCCACGTGGGTCCGGGTACCAGCAGCATCCTTTGTACTGAGGGCTCCTTGTAGAAGACACATATCCTGAGTCTCATCTCAAGGCTCTCTCTCTAAGATGAGGATCTGAGGCAATGCCCTTCCTGCTGGGAGAAGTGGAGCTAATGCATTTGGAATGCCATGTGGGGTATCCAACCCAAGCCCAGCGAACCGCTGGCTGCGTCTCCTGCCAGAGCGGCTAGCAATGCAACCAGAATCCTTTCTGCACCACCAGTACCTGGATGTTGAGTCTCCCTCGATGCGCACCCAGGCCATAGCGCTTCGAAGTAGATGCATGAAGCTGGAAGTCTGTGATTTTCAGGGTCTCCAGACCCAGAGGTGGGCAACCTAGAAAGGACAATGCTTGTTAAAAACAAAGACAGATGTTCAAAGGCAACTTTCCAGTTTTCTCCATCTGGCCCCCCAGCTTTCCATTTGCTCCTGAGCCCCCAGCCACCAGCGCGGCCCACCCCCTGGCAGGTCCAGGGCTTCCAGACAGAGGCCGTTGTCAACTCAACCATGAGTATGTCAACTGCCTTTCTCATGGGCATTTCCTCTCTGGCTGTTTGTGCTCTGCTATCCCTTATCTCTGTTGCTGTCCATGCTACTGTCTGAGGCTGTTTCCAATTAAGGATCCTTCCACGGTGTGACTCAGCCAGGGAGCGCTATTGGTTAGAAATTTTGAAGTGATCCCGTGGTTGAACTCTGCAAATTAATCAGAACTTGTTGATTTTGCTTCAGCAACTCTGGCCTTTGTGTTGTGCATGCTAATGAGCAAGGCAATATAAATAGAAAAAAAAATCTATTGTTTTCCATTCTTGGCAAAACTGGTAGTTTTGAGAACAGCTACCAGACACAGTTTAGTCCAAGCTGCCCCTGGAATAAGACACTGGAGCTTGGGCAGGCCCCTGGTGATCCTCCCTGTCCAGACCAGCATCCTGTAGGTATGGGCTTTGACGGCAGCTCCAGGGTCAGCTCCCAGGCCTCCTGACTCCTGGGCTGCTCTTCTCACCGCCCACTCTGTCTTGGAGCTAGAAGTCTCCAAGAGATGAAATCTGCTTCCTCAAATCTGACCCTGGAGAAAGAAAACAAAAACTCTGGAGGAGAAGTAAAATCTATTTCTACTGGAAGTGTGAAAAATCCCTTAAGTAAGAGGCACATTTTAAAAGCTGTGTGGGAAGAAAAAAATAAATAAAATAAATAAAATAAAAGCTGTGTGGCTCACTGCTGAGATGGGTGTGCCCCCAGGGACCCCAGGACACCTGAGGATGTGGGGGTATCTGTCCATCCATGACAAACCCCTGCAGGGAAGAAGCCCCTCTGGTCTCAGGATGCTAGCGGAGCCTGGCAAGACAGCAGCCAGACCAGGTGCTGGGCGGGCAGCTGGGTAAGAAAGTCTGCCCACAGGTGGGGGGCAGGGCAGAGGGGTTCAGCCCTGCCAGATGCCGAGACACCATCTAGTCCTCCCCTTGGGTCCTCAAAGAGGAAGCTGAAGCCCCGAGATTAGAGGTGAGCCTTTCAAGGCATCCCTGCCAGCAGCCAAGCTGGACCTTGGATCCCGGGCTCCAGACTCAGCTCCAGGCTTTCAAACACTGCCATGCGGCTTCCCTGGCCCTGCCCACACCTGCCACGCGGCTGCCTGGGCTGGTACTTATGCATCAGCCATCTGTGCTGGATGGGGGTGGGGGGAGGTACTGGTGCCCAGTGTGGTGGGGAGCACTAAGAGTGGGGTACGGTGCCACTGCCACCCACCTGATGCTGCAGGGGAACCCAGCAGGCTTCAGCTGGCACCGTGAACAACGGTGTTCTAGCTGGATTCCTCCAGAGGGGGCTGTGCCTCAAGTGGGGGGCCATGTGAGCAGGAACCATGCAGTGAATGGGGGCGGGGGGCGTGTAGCCAGTGGGGACAAGAGAATGAATGGGGAGGGCAGGGCATGCGGCCCGTGGGGATCCACACAGCAAGCATCCCTAACCACCCAAGGCTGACCCCACAGAGGCTAATCTCATTGTCATAACCCCCTTCCCTCACTAGGATTGGCCCTGGGCACTTTCCAGGCCTGGAGGGCACAGGGGTCTGACCCACCCAGGTGGCATTTCCTCGGTCCCGATGTTGAACGAGTAATTCTCCATCACGCCTCCCGAACACTGACCAAGTGTCTGACGACTGAGCAAAGGTATTTCTCACACACTTACTCAGAAATCCACGCTGCCTGCCTCCACCAGCCACGCCTAGTCGTGGAACCTGCTCACGCTCACAGGCGGCAGCCACACCTGCCCCTCCGCAGCCCAGGCCCTGCGCCCAGCCGGGAGAGAGCAGGAGCCTGAGCCCCCACGCCGTCCCACCGTGGCCTCCGGACAGCAGCACCGCCTCTCCATGCCGCTCCTCCCTGGGCCACGTCCCTCCAGCCTCTCACTCCCCAGTGGTCACTGGCATGCACCTGAGGCCCTGCTCCAGACGCAGGGCAAGGACGGAGGGTCAAGATCACTTCCTGTCCCCTCTGGGAGGTGAGACTCCAGAAGGTCCTCCACAACCTGTCATTCAGCCCTGGTCCTGAGCCTGGGGCCTGGAGACTCCCTCAGCTGGAGATGCCGCCCACTGTCCCCAGCATCCCACCCCCCCCCATGCCCCTTGTCACCTTGTCCCAGCCCACCCTGCTCAAGGCACATCAGCATCCTCAGACAGCCCGCACCTCCAGAGCCCTGACGCCAAACGGTCTGGTCAGCCCTTCTGCTGGACGATTCCCCGTGTCCTGGGAATGGCCTCTGCACCTTGATTCCACCAGGTACGCCAGCTTTGGTTTCAGACCCTGATGGGACCAGCACACTGGTATGTCCCTCCACATCCTGGCGCTCCGTTCAGAAGCCTGGTATCCCCACGTGAGCGAGCATCAGAAATACAAAAAGGTCTTGCTACCATTTCAGGGAAACTCTTTCAAAGTTATATCAGATGTGTTCCTCCTGTTTTTTGTTTGTTTGTTTTTCTTTTTTTTTTTTTACAGATTTTATTTATTTAAGAGAGAGAGAACCACACTCACAGTAGGTGGAAGGGACAGAGAGGCAGAAGCAGGGAGCCCGACAGGGGTGCTCAATCCCAGAACCCCGGGATCATGATCTGAGCTGAAGGCAGACACTTAACCGACTGAGCCCCCCAGGGACCCCACCATCCCTCCTCCTTAGCAGAAAACACAGCAGGTGGTGAATTCCAGGTACTTCATCAAACTAACACCTTCTATTACTCATTTAGATTCAGACAGACAAACTGACAGGTGGATGGCACAAATTTTTTACGAGTTAAATAAGGAACAATAACTGCTATCCAAAGCATTTCTTCCAGGAAAAGAGAACATCTCATTTGCACATGACTATCTTAATTCGAAAAGAAACTACCTGAAAACAATTGCATACTCATCAAAATCACTCTTATATTGATAAGTGGAAGCTGCACCACATGCTCTCCCCAGGATGCACAAGGGGTGGAAAGAAAGTGCCCCTAGGTGGGGTGTTTATTGCTTACACATCTGATCTCAACCCAAGAGCTCAATGCCTGCCCCCTCGAGGGGCACAATCGCCGTGTACAGTAAGCAAGTGTGGAGTCCCACAGAGCCAGCACCACATCCGATGACAAATGTCCACTCTTGCCCATTCTTGAGATGATGTGACCACATAAGCCAGAAGAGCCACTGCTTCGGTCCACAGCACAGCTGATGACGTCTTTGGTGGGGAGCCCAGATAAACACACACGCTCAGCCTGCACGCAAACGCAGTCTTCCCTGAATCCTAATAAGGATTTTTCTTTTTCCCTTATCAGAAGACACTATCTTCAGAGAATGTGGCTTTGTTTGGGAGCCTTCTCTGTCAGCCATGCCATTAATAGAAACGCTAGGGACATCCACCCTGAGATAGGCTACAGCAAAGTCACCGACTCACGAAGGTTAGGGAGGCATCTCCGGTTGTTAGAAACCAGCAGAGGTTAACTTAAGCAGGAATGGGGGTCATTGGAGGAACAGCAGAAAGCTCCCAGAAGGGACCAGGGCAGGGACACGGGACACACACAGCAGGGAGCCCCAAGAGCCCTCATCACCCAGGCAGCAGAAACCACGGACCACGTGCTCCCAGAGGACTGGATGGATCCCCACGGCACCTCCAGCCACACCACACCTCCCGAGGGTCTGCACCAACTTCACACGGCTCATCCCAGGGAGGGCCTGGCTCACCGCATCACCAGTCTGCTCACTGAAGTCAGGTCCCGACAGCAGGGGACAGACATCTGGAGCTGCCTGTGCAGCCCTGCAAGGTTGGGGTGGGGGGTCCCACCCTGCGCAGCCCTGCGCCCTGTGATGCGATGGGTTCTCCAGCCGCCTGCCCTCACTGCCCAGCCCCACGTCCACGTCCTCCCCTGATTTTGCATTCTGCACTCTGGTTTTCTGGCTTGGCGACTCTCCTCATTTGGTGGCCTCGTCTCGGGCTCCCTGAGTCTGCTCCCTCTTGGCTACTCCTGCCCCGGTGGTTTCCATAACATGACCGTCTTCTTCCACTCAGGCTGCTGTAACAAAACCCCATGGACATGTGGCTTGTAAACAGAAGTTTATGGCTCACATGTCTGGAGGCTAGAAAGCCCAAGAGGAAGGCCCCAGAGCAGCTGCCCTCTGCTGAGGGCCCCCTGCCTGGCTCACAGCCGCCCCTTTTCACTGAAGCAGCACCTGGTGCCTCTTAGAAGGGCCCTAATCCTGCTCGTGAAGGCTCCGCCCTCAGGACATAAGCACGTCCCTAAGCCTCCCACCTCCCCACCTCCTCACACCATCACCTTAGGGGCTGGGATTTCAACACAGGAATTCCGGGGGTAGGTGACCCAGACTTTCAGGCCACAGCAATATTTCCCTGTTTCTCCCCTTTTCCCCCTCCTGGTTTGTGGGGCCTTTTCTTCCCCTGCAGCTCAAGGCTGTAACCCTCTGACTCCTGGAGAGTCCTCCCTCCCTTCCCCTTGAACAATCCATGTGGGCGCCAACAGCTGCATCCACGCAATCACGGGCACTGTCTACGCCAGCAGGGGTCAAGTCACATATTTGAGGTTTCAACTCAGGACCCCTCCTGTGAGTGCATCTGGAGACCAGACTCTTCTACAATGTTCCACGTGAGGCCTGCTTGGCGGCAGCAGCCCTGGTGGCTTCAGTCTGCTGTGGACGTGAATATCACCCTTGACACGTCCCGACTGTCAGCCCACTGCGGAAGAAGCTCTCCAAGACCGTCGTGACTTTCTCCTCTTCCTCCTCGGCATACTGTCCCCGCTCGGTCAGATGGCAGGAGCCCTGGGAGGGGTCACGGAGACGCAGCACTAGTGCAGGCTGCCCCCGTGAAACTCCCCTCTGTTCCACCGCCACTGGGCTTTGTCCTTGGAGGACCTCCAGCCTCTCCTGCCACCACAAGTCTGTTTCACATGGGCTTTCCCTCAAGTCCCATAACCATCAAAGCAACTTAGCACAACACACACTTACCGCATCCCCACCTGCAGGGCCCTGGGCACCACGATGCCCGATCAGCTCGGCTCAGACTGACGTGCTACACCAGCTGGGAGTTCCCTGCCTTCCCAGAATCTCATTCAAAACTTTTTTTTAGGGGCACCTGGGTGGCTCAGTGACTGAGCATCTACCTTTGGCTCAGGTTGTGACCCTGGGATGCTGGGATTGAATCCCATATCGGACTCCTTGTAGGGAGCCTGCTTCTCTCTCTACCTATGTCTCTGCCTCTCTCTCTTTTTCTCTCTTTCTCTCTCTGTTTCTCATGAATAAATAAAATCTTTAAAAAATTTTTTTAATTAATAAACTGTTTCACCATAAAGTAGTTTAGCACAAACTCTCTATCCCACATGCCTTCATGTAAGGATCGACAAGGCAACAATGCCAGGTCAAAGCCACGTTATTCTGCACAGAAAGTTCCTAGGCCTATCTTATGCAGGAATCTCCACATTTAGAAAAATGCAGGGTTTTCCTGTCCTGAAGGATAGGGAAATGAAGGACAGGACAAATATCTTTTGATTTAGAGATTCTAAATTAATTCAAAATAGAGTCCTGCAATGTCCATATTAAATACTTAATTCTGATGAATTCCAATATATTTCCACCTGATTCATTTTTCCCCTCTTCTTTTTTTTTCCCTGGGAACATCAACCTCAAGGCTTTTGGTGGATCTACTCAGTGTCCACAATGAGCAAAATGAGCTGTCCTGCCACCTTGGGTTCACCCGCAAAGAGGAACAGTACTGCACTGGAAAGAAAATTGCAGAGGAAAAAAAAAGAAAAGAAAAGAAAATTGCAGAGGACAATTAAGAAAGCACTGCCAAGTGCACTCAGCCGCTCAGGAGAAAGGTGCGGGTAGGAAATGGAAAATGTACAGAATGGTCTGGAAGGCTGGGGTCCACCCGGGCGAGGAGTGAGCCACATGCTGCTACAGCACCGAAACCACCTCGGGTCCCCTAGTATGCAGAGGCCTACAGGGGGGCACGGGGTCCATTCCTCCTTCCAGCTGCACTCCGAACCATCAAAGACTAAAAAGTAAAATAAAGAAAAAGAGCAGGAAATGGCAGGCTGACCACATCTGGCCACCAGGCCCCACGACCTCAGGCCAAAGCTCAAAGCTGCCCCCCACTCCTCGAGGTGACATCTGCAAAGCTTTGGTGACTCAGCTGGTCCCTGGTTGTGGACACAACAGGGGACTACTACTAACATTATAACCCCAGGGGCAGAAAGGAGCCAAACAAAATCTGCAGAATGAATTAGCCTCTGCACCTTTAAAACCAGAACTCTCGGACTACTGGAGATTATCAAGACAGAGATAATCAGACCAACGGGAGACTTCGCAAAAACAAATTAGAATCTAGAATCCACTATCAGTCAACAGCCCACATAACTAAGGGCATTTTCAGAGATATAATACTTAGAAAATTTACCCCCTGCCACCAGACTCACTGAAAGCACTTCTGGAATAATGTGCCAGAAACACGGAGAGGCACAGACGTGCACACAGCAGATGGGAGAGCGGAGTACTCCATGTAGTCGTTCCCCCTAAAAGAAGCCCAGAGGACTCTCCAACCAAAGCACTCCAGCAATGCAAAGTGAGAACAAGAAGTGAGAATTCCTTTGGTTTTATTTTTTTTTCTTTATTTAAATTCAATTTGCCAAGATATAGTATGACACCCAATGCTCATCTCATCACGTGCCCTCCTTAGCGCCCATCACCCAGTTACTCCAGCCCTCCACCCACCTCCCCTTCCACAACCCTTTGCTTGTTTCCCAGAGTTAGGAATCTCTCATGGTTTGTCTCCCTCTCTAATTTTTCCCACTCAGTTTCCCTCCTTTCCCTTATGGTCCCTTTCACTACTTATATTCCATGTGTGCGTGCAGCCATATGATTGCCTTTCTCCAGTTGACTTATTTCACTCGGCATAATATCCCTCAGATGTAAATGATAAGTATTCGTCCTTTCTGATGGCTGAGTAATATTCCACTGTGTATATACAGACCACATCTTCTTTATCCATTCATCTGTCAAAGGACACTGTGCCTCCTTCCACAGTCTGGCTATTGTGTATGTTGCTGCTGTGAACATTGGGGTGCAGGTGTCCCATTGTTTCACTGCATCTGTATCTTTGGGGTAAATACCCAGTAGTGCAATTTGCTGGTTGTAACGCAGCTCTGTTTTCAACTTCTTAAGGAACCTCCACAATGTTTTCCAGAATGGCTGTACCGGCTTGCATTCCCACCAACAGTGTAAGAGAGTTCCCCTTTCTCCACATCCTCACCAACATTTGTTGTTTTAAATTCTCAGAGAAACATCCTACCCTGACCAAAGAGCTGTCAACCATGACGCCACCTCCATGGAGGGCTTGTCTGCATCCTTCAGAATGCTTCACTGAGGGGACAGGAGCGCTGCCCAGTGAGCAAGTAAAATGGAGAAGAAACAATTGCTTTGAAGCTCAATTCAAATGCCCACAATTGGAAAGTAAAAAGGCCAGAAGCTGAAACTGTAATGTGCTTATATTACAACCAAGACTGTAATGTCAATTGAGGTGATCACTGCAGGCTTACAGAGTGTGGGGAATCCACGGGGAAGCTCAATCCCCCACCCTCCTGGCTCAGCCCCGGCCAGGCTGCCCCGAAGCCACTGGACAGTGACTCTGTAGAGACCCCACAGCAGTCACAGAGCTCTCCCTTCCCCGCAGCACGGTTCCCGTTCCTCCTACAAAACAAACCAATAAAAAAATCCTTTCTCATCAAATCAAGTTGTTGCTTCTAAAAGGAAAAAGAGGGATCCCTGGGTGGCGCAGCGGTTTGGTGCCTGCCTTTGGCCCAGGGCGCGATCCTGGAGACCCGGGATCGAATCCCACATCAGGCTCCCGGTGCATGGAGCCTGCTTCTCCCTCTGCCTGTGTCTCTGCCTCTCTTTCTCTCTCTCTCTCTGTATGACTATCGTAAATAAATTAAAAAAAATGTTTTAAAAATAAATAAAAAAATAAAAGGAAAAAGATTAATCCTCAGAAGCACGTGGGGGAGGAGAACATGAAAATGAGTGTGAAAAAGAAACTTCAGGAAGATATTAGAGATGAGAGATGTGTCATAACCGGGAGGAAAGAGGGTGACAGTCGTCAAAGGTGACTCCATGTCACTCCTAAGGGCAGTGCAGCTCTGTGAGAAGGCTCTGTGCTGAGCAGCTCCATCCACCAGGCTTGGGCCTGTTCTTTTTTTTTTTTAATTTATTTTTTTATTTATTTATGATAGTCACAGAGAGAGAGAGAGAGAGAGAGAGAGAGAGGCAGAGACACAGGCAGAGGAAGAAGCAGGCTCCATGCACCGGGAGCCCGACGTGGGATTCGATCCCAGGTCTCCAGGATCGCGCCCTGGGCCAAAGGCAGGCGCTAAACCGCTGCGCCACCCAGGGATCCCTTGGGCCTGTTCTGAAGGAGGTGGGCAGAGGCCTGCCTCCCTCCTCTGACCAGCACACATGCACACCTGCACACTTCATTCAATCTGTCCCGTGCTTCTTACAGGACGAGGTCAGAATGGAGGGTGTAAGCTAGGATTCCGGGTCTGGAGCACCAATCCCAACATCCCACCCCCAAAACCCTGATCCGCCTAGGGGAGCCTGTCATGACAGACAAGTCAGGAAAATTATTTTAAAAGACTAATGATTTGGGGAGCGAGGGGGCTAACGTGCAGGCAACTACCATGAGCACAACGCTCTGAGGACATGCTGTTATGTCATCTCCCTAAGGATTGTGAGAGAAGGGCGTCACCATCCCCATCCTACACATACACAAACTGACTTACACAGAGTTAAACAGCTAAGCACCCAGGTCAAAGTCTGAAGATCGAGTATGCCCTAAGAGCCCAGGCACGCTTGTTAGGCCACCTGTTTGTCTTGAAAATGCAGGAGCATAAGGCAGGTGCCAGTTTCATGGTGGTGTTTGGGGTCACACCGGAGAAAGGCAGTGCAGTGGGACAGGGGAGCTCAGAGTCCCAGACCATGAAGCCTGCGGTGATCGTCGGCTGGAAGCAGAGCAAAGAGTTCCCCAAGACCTCAAGAGGGCTGCCAGGGACACACCATTTGCTTCAACGTGGATGGAACTGGAGGGTATTATGCTGAGTGAAGTAAGTCAATCAGAGAAGGACAAACAGTGTATGTTCTCATTCATTTGGGGAATATGAATAATAGTGAAAGGGAATATAAGGGAAGGGAGAAGAAATGTGTAGGAAATATCAGAAAGGGACACAGAACATAAAGACTCCTAACTCTGGGAAACGAACTAGGGGTGGTGGAAGGGGAGGAGGGCGGGGGGTGGGGGTGAATGGGTGACGGGCACTGAGGGGGACACTTGACGGGATGAGCACTGGGTGTTATTCTGTATGTTGGTAAATTGAACACCAATAAAAATTAATTTATTAAAAAAAAGAGGGCTGCCAGGGATAAATGCACTGTCGCCATAAATCAGATAGCTGTGACTTGCGACATTCCATCTTTCACCTTTCCGAACCTGACGCTCCCTTTGATGGATGCGAGCGTGGAAGCGGTGTCCTGCTGCCCTGGAGGACGTTTCTGCAGTGGCTCTCTGTGGGTCTCAGACACGCCTGGCTTCCCAGAGGGGCATGCCTCCCTCGGGGTCTTGGGGAAAGGAGTTAATCTCACTTATTCAGCCACCCTTGGAAAGCACCACCCTCACTGCAAGACCCCCTCCCATGGTGCTGTCAGCCTGACCCAATATCAGAATCTGCTGGGGCTGCCCAGAGTCCTCCACAGAGACTCTGATGGACAGGACTGCAGAGGGACCCTGGTTTCTAAAGCTCACAGGGATCTTCTGAGACCCTCAGAATCTGGCTGGTGTCTTCCCTGAAAGATACACAGGCTCAGAGCTCCCTTGTGCAGGCTCTGTGGAGCAGGGACAGGAAACCCTCAGGGAGCAGCATCTGTAGGCTGAAGCCTCGTGCCCGCATCATGCCCAGAGCGCCTGCATCGCAGAAGCCCTGACCTCTGATCATCCGTGGCTGCTCACTTGAAAAGCCTCAAAACTTCCTCCCCGACCCCCATCCATCTCATCCTACTCACCCCTGGCTAACAAAGCGACAAAGCATACTGTTCACATCACAGGGCAGTAACTATGAGTTTCCATCACTGAATCCCCAAAGCCCAATCAATATTTCCCGAGTAAATGAAAAAATGTGTATGATGATCCAACAAAACTGACAATCATTAGCCTGCACCACCGTGGAAAACTGTTTTATTCTTTACATATTGCTTATAAGGCCAAAAAAAAGGAGGAATTATTGTTTCAAAAATAGCATTTCTCAAACCTCAACCACCTGCTTATTTTCTTCATGAATTTTTCCATATCCAAGTACCACCTGCATTATTACCTCATATTTTTATTTAAATCAAGAATTTTAATGGAAATAAGTCAGTGCAAAAGGAAGCCTTTTTCTAGAAGACAACATAGGAAAATGTCCTCATGATCTTCCAGTAAGTGAAAAAAATTAAACATGCAACAAAAAGGACTAAAGGAAAATACTGATGATTGGTCTATATTAAACTTAAGAACATCTGTTATTCAAAAGACAGCACTACTAGAGAGCAAAAGTAAGCCAGGGAGTGCAAGAAGTGTATTGCTTGGCATACATCTGACAATGGACTCATATCCACAGTATTTTTAAGAAAGGCAAACATACAAATAAACCCTCCTATAAATCAATAAGAAAATCGATGAGCAAAAGATCTGAGCAGGCATTCACAAAAGGAGATATTCTGATGGTGAATGAACATTTGTCATTTGTCCTCAGGAAAACGCCAATGAAGACCACAATGAGATGCTAGTACACACACACCAATATGACTACAACTAAAAAGACACATATTGAATGTTGGCAAGGAGGTGAAGCACCAATACTGGTAGAGAAGTGTTAATGGGTATGAGGGATCTGGAAAACTCTCTAGGAGAATTTACTAAACTATAAATATTCATGCCCTAGGACCCAGAATTTCTACCTAGGTGCAAATACCCAACAGAAACGCACTCACGTATACACCAAAATGCTTATATGCAGGAATAATCTGAGAAGCACTATTTGTGGTAGCTGAAAATGAAAAACAACCCAAATGTCCATTAACATGAGAATGAAAAAATAAATGTGGTAAAGCCATGTCACAGAATACATGAACCACAACTATACACAACAACATGGAGGAAACTTATAAACATAATATTAAGTGACAGCAATCAGACACAGTGTATGATTCGATGAATATTAAGTTCAAAAATAGGCAAAAGTAATCTCTGATGGTGTTTATCTTTGAAAAGGAGCAGGGCTTGTGACTAATGAGTGGGAGGGAGGCCTCATTGGCTCTGGTCACCTATTTCTGATCTACATGATAGTTAAAATAGTGCATTTACATAACATGTGAGTGGTGTATAGGACAATCCAATGCGTTGTGCTCTTAAGACTTCTAGACTGTTCTGTATGGGTGTTATACTTCAATAATAATAATAATAATAAAAAGACTTTGCTTTCCTTGACTATTACATCATACTGATACCAACTAAGACTATGTGTCCAATTCAGAAAGAGGAAAAGAGAATTCTGCTATGGGAAAAAAGCTACGAAAGTTACATACCATATGGCTTACTTCATCTAAAATTCTTGAAAACACAAAATTATAGAGATGGAAAGTAGCTTAGAGGTTGCCAGGAGTTAGAGACTACAGGAGGGAGTATGTGGCTAGAAGGGATGTCACAAGGAAGCCCCACGGTGAAGGGACAGCTCTGTCTCTCTCGGTAATGGTATTCCCATGAAATGGCACACGTGATACAAGCGCACAGGACTAATGCACATACAAACACACACATGTATAATGGGTGGGACCTGAATATACTCTGAAAATTTTGCTCTTGTACCACAGTTAATACAGAATGTCAGCACTGGAGGAGGCAGAGCGAAGGGTACATGGGACCTATTTGTTTGCAACTTCCTGTGGATCTATAATTATTTCAAAATAAAAGATTTTTTTAAGATCCCTTCAAAAAAACCTCTCTCACAATGTGTTCCAGATTATTTAACATAGCTCATAAAATCACCAGTTGTACAGAAATATCACAGACTTTGGGGAATTCCAGTTTAAACTTTTGCAACATCTCCCAAACACATCCTAAAAACCTACAGAGACTCTCAAAAGGAAAGATTCCCAACAATGCTTCAATCTAGTGCCAGATGTGCAAAAATATTCACCACCAGTGAGTCAGATGGAGAGAGTTGAGGGGAAAATGGAGATGATCAGAGAAGGGACAGAAAACCCTTCATCCATCTTGCATGCCTCCATTTTGAAGTCTCCAGTCTATAGCTACTAGAAAATTGAAAATTGGACACCATCTCTAAAGCTCAGACCCCACTTTCTGAGGTGGCCAGGTGTTCACCTCTCCTCCCCAACCCCCATCAACTTTCCACAACCGTTTGGATCAGAAAGTCTCAGAAAATAACTGGACAGGAAGGAGGGACAATTGTCACACAGGATGACACTGTGGAGGACAAGAACACTGATGATAGCAAAGGGGGGTAATTACAGTTCCCCCATGTATCCCATCAGAAAAGAGCTGCAGGCAGCAAAGAAATCAGCAGCACAGGGAAGCAAAAATATGTAGAAGATAAAGAGCTGCTTGAAACTGAACACTGGACTGGGCATTTGCATGCTGACCTGGTCAACATCTGCAGATCTGAGAAAGTGCTGCAACTGCCCCCCAGTGGAGGAGATCTGGCTGTATTTTGCTTCCTTGAAAGATGAGTAAAGAACACTGATATGAAATCACTGAAGGACAAAATTCCACAAAAAAGAACATGAGATGTATCACTGTAAAGACTCCAAGAAATAATGTGCTTTTGAAAGTGATGTCATGTAATAACTAGGAAAATATTTTTCCTAGAAGTTGTTCATCCTAAGTATAGAAAAAATATTTAAGATAAGGCCAGGGGCTCTGGTTGATTCAGTTGGTTAGGTATCCAACTCTTGATTTCAGCTCAAGTCATGGTCTCAGAGTCATAGAATTAGGCACCCGTGTCAGGCTCCACACTCAGTAGGGATTGCTTGAGATTATCTACCTCTCCCTCTGCCCCTCCCCACCATGTTCTCTCTCTCTCTCTCTCTCTCTCTCAAATAAATAAATCTTAAAAAAAATAAGGCCAAATATTAAGAAAACTATATATCCAAAGGCAGAATTAAAACCTATGGAAAGATCCATTATTTTTAACCTGGAATCTTTGCCAATGAAGTAAAGAAAAATAAGTAAAAAGTATAAGAAATGGAAAGAAAAAAACAAAATTTCCATTATTTAGCATATATTATGATTTTGTACACAAATCCAAGTAAATATATAAAAATTGTTTTTAATAAGAGTTTAGCAATGTTGCTAGATATAAATCAGCATAGAAAAATCAACTGTCCTCCTGTATACTAGCAATAGTTATAAAACTGAAATTAAAAGCATCACAAAATAGCAAATATCTAATAGAATAAATCTATTAAAGATGGGCAAGATCCATTTATTGAGAGATATTTTAAAAGACTTAACAAGTGGGGAAATATACCATGTTCATGGATTAGAAGACAATGTTGTAAATATGTTAATTCTCCTCAAATTGATTTATGGAATCTATGCAACTGTCATCAAAATTCCAAAAATTTTCAGAAAGGTTTTGAAGAACCTGGCTGTATGGCATAAATATATGTGTAGACACACACACACACACACACACACACACACACACGTGCATATAATGTCAACAATAGCCACAACTTTTTAAGAAGAATTATGTCCTGCTCTACTGGATATCATGATTTGTTATAATGCTATAGTAGTTAAGAGAGTAAGGGGGTACCTGAGGGGCTCAATCAGTTAAGCATCTGCATTCCACTCAGGTCAGGATCCCAGGGTCCTGGGATCAAGCCCCAAGTTGAGTTCCCTGCTCAGCAGGGCGTCTGCTTCTCCCTGCTTATCCTCCTTCCTCTGTGTGTGTGTCAAATAAGTAAACAAAGTCTTTAAAAAGAGACAGAGAGAGAGTAATATATTTCACATATGGGTAGAAAATGAATTAATGATAAAGAACTGCAAGCCTGAAAACAAAGCCATACATATATGGACTCTTAATCCCCAATGGATAGAGTAGCAATGCAAAACAGCAGGGAAACAATTAGGGAAAAAAATAAAATTGTATTCTAACTTCATATCATAAACAAACAAAATCCATTCCAGGTATCTGAAGACCTAACTATGCAAAATAAAAAAGGGAAGAGAAAGCTTTAGAAGACAGTATAAAATATTTTTATGACTTTGGAGAAAGAAGAGATTTCTTACACAAGTCACAAATAGTAACAAACAAAAAGAAAAAAATTGACAAATATGGCTACAATATTATTAAGGACTTCTGTTCCTTAAGACCCCATGAGAAGGAAAAGCAAAAATAGAAAAAATATTTGCTACCAACATTATAAAATCAAAATTCAAGCTGAGAATGGATAAATCTATAAGGAAAATAAATAGAACAGAAATGTCTCCAGAAGAGACCATCAAATGACAAATAAATCTATGAGAAGATGCTTAACCTCATTAATAATTAGGAAATGCAAATAAAATTACAATAAGTCACCATTATACACCCGCCAGATTGGCAAAATACTAAAGTCTGATCATGCGACAGTTACTCAAAATGTGAAGCCTGGAGCCTACATAATGCTGACAGGATGTCAGACCGGCATGCCCTCCACCCCATCATTGAGGAAACAACTGAGCATTTGTTCAACGGTGAAGCTAAACCCAGTCATTCCATACCTAAACATATATATACTTGGAGAAACTTATGTCCATTGGTGTAAGGATATATGTACAAGAGTTTTCATGGTGCTTTTCATAAAATATAGAATCTGGCAATAAGTTAGATATCCATCAGAGCTGAAGTGGATTAAAAAATTGTTGTGTAGTCCAATGATGGAACCCTACCCAGTGATGAAAATAAAGGAACAAATACATAATGTTAATTGAAAATTATAAGACATGTATGACTGAATATACACAGCATAACTCCATTTATATAAATTTCAAAATA
This sequence comes from Nyctereutes procyonoides, assembly GCF_905146905.1. Classification (NCBI taxonomy): domain Eukaryota; kingdom Metazoa; phylum Chordata; class Mammalia; order Carnivora; family Canidae; genus Nyctereutes; species Nyctereutes procyonoides. Next base: position 25,806,072 of record NW_026575133.1, read on the forward strand.
TGGTTAACATATTCAGAGATACAAACATAAGTGGTAAAGCTTTGAAGAAAATCTGTCTGTTAAAATTGGGATAGAGATCACCTTTATAGTAGAAGAGATAAAGATGTGATGAAGATTGACAAGGCTCTACTTCTTGACTCGGGTGAGGGTTACACAGGGATTGGCCTTACAAATATTTGCTAAAAGAACATATATACCATATGTCATTTTTCTATGTCTGCTTTTCAAAATAAAAGTAGGAAATACCCCACATGAGGCGGTAAAAGCGAAATATTACACAGAAAATCACATCAGGGACGTGGTAAGAAATTGTAAAGATTTCAGAATTCATTTGAAAGGACAAAAAAGGAACAAATAGTAACTCCAGTTTTTTTTGGGGGGGTTGGGGGGAGGCTAGTGGGGGTACTATAAAAGAGACAGTTTCTTATAAAACTTAAAATACTCTTGCCATATGATCCAGTCATTGTGCTCCCTGGTATTTGCCCAAATGGGTTGAAAGCATGGGCACACAAAAACCTGCCCATGAATATTTATGGCAGCTTTATTCATAATTGCTGAAACTTGGAAGCAACCAAGATGTCCCTGCATGGATGAGTGGATGAACAAATGTATGTGGTATAGCCAGACAATGGAATATTATTCAGTGATATAAAGAAATGAGCTGTCAAGCCACGAAAAGACATGAAGGAACTTTAAATGCATATATGACTATGAAAGAAATGAGAAAGCTAGATGCTATATGGTTCTAATTTTATGAAATCGTGGAAAAGGCAAAAATCTGAAGACGGTAAAAAGATCTGTGGTGGCCAGAGTTTCAGGGAAGGGAAACAGAAATTAGTAGGTAGGGCACCAGGGATTTCTAGGGTAGTGAAGCTGTTCTATATGGTACTGTGAGGGTAGCTACGTGTTATTATACATTTGTCAAAACCCACAGAACATTACAACACAAACAGCAAGCTCTCATGCATGCTATGGACTTTAAGTTACTAAGAATGTACCAATATTCCCATCACTTGTAACAAAGGATGCAAATATGTTGATAATAATGGAACCCAGAGGAGGAGCAGAGATATATAGGAAGTCTCTGTACTCTCCCTCCATTTTTTTCTAAACCCCCAAATCTAAAAACTTCTCTAAAACACCTAAAAATGGCAGCTGACAAAGTAACAAAAAATAAGTACATAAATTGCAAAAAGAAGATACATCAACAGAGTGACGATGTCTTCAAACTCAACCTTATCCAAATTAACTAAAAGAATAGAAAATCTGGACGCCTGGGTGGCTCAGTGGTTGAGCATCTGCCTTCGGCTCAGGGCATGATTCCGGGCTCCTGGGATCAAGTCCAGCATTGGGCTCCCCACAGGGAGCCTGCTTCTCCCTCTGCCTGTGTCTCTGCTGCTCTGTGTCTCTCGTTAATAAATAATTAAAATCTAAAAAAACAAAATTAGAAAATCAGATCAATAACCATGAAAGAAAGTAGATTTATCAAAGAATGTCTTTGATGGGAAATGCCTAGTTCAAATGAATTTCCTGTCTCATTCTTTCGACCTTTCAAGGAATAGATCATTCTGTGTTCCTGCCCTGTTAGAGGCCTTTAAAAAAAATGTATGACCAAGACGAAATTCACGCAATGGAACCTATTTGTCAGTCAGGGTATGTCCAATTAGTAACCTCATTTTGTATTTGAGAAAATTAAGGCACACAGAAGTTAAATAACACACCCAAGACCACACAGCTAACAAACGGAGAGTGGGCTTTGAGCTCCACTCAGTACACTGCAGTGCATAAAGACGGTTCCTTGTCCTTCCTTCACCTATAAAGAGCTCTTACAAAACAATGCACACACACATACACGAGAAGAAAAGGGACAAAAGACTGTAAATGTTGGCATGAACCTTCTGAGAGGGCAGTGATGACTCCATGCAGTTCCTCCTCTAAGAAACATGACCTCGGGGAGTGGGTAAGCAAAGACACAGACAGAAAGAGGAGGACAGAAATCTTCACAACCTGAGAGGAACAGCTGTGACTCCATCATAAAATGGAAAAGCACTTCACATCACGTCATGAAAGAATATCTGATGACATAAGAACAGAACAGTAGCACGTTAAGTGAGAAGAGAAGATTACGAAACAAGACTAGTTCAATTTTATAGAAAGTGTGTGTGTCACCTACACACATACCTGTAATTGTGTTGCTGATGCACACAGACACACATGGAGAAACACAGAGACACATACGGACACACACAGACACACACATAGACACCATGGACATACACACACACACACACACAGACAAGACCAGAGAGACAGACTCCAAATGTCGACTGTTGTTATCCTTGGCAGATAACACTATGAATTTTCTTTAGTGCCTCCTTTGTTTTCACTTATCTTCCAAATTTTCTACAAGGAGCATCCACTACTTTCATAGTCAAAGTGTTTCATAAGCCAGGAAATAAATCTATTTTAGAACAACTTCCACGCTAAGTGAGTTAAGTTTCTCATTTTGTTTTTTAAATTTTGGGGTATCTCAGGGCAAATTCGGTTTTCTGCTCAGTCCATCCTGAGTCAGCAACCTGGAATTCCAGAAGAGGAGCTCATCACGGAAGGATGGAGAAGACAGAAAGAAGACAGGCAGACTGTCACAGGAACAAGGTCCCCAGAATGACAAGTAGCACGCAGGGGGATGGGGTGACTGGGTGACGGGCACTGAGGGGGGCATTGTACGGGATGAGCACTGGGTGTTATGCTATATGCTGGCAAATCAAACTCCAATAAAAAATGCACACACACAAAAAAAGAAGCAGCAGCATGTGTGCTGGCCTTCATTGCATGGACTCAAAGAAGTCGCCACACTAGAATTTCTGCTCTGTGTATGGACAAATGTGACTGTTGGTCGACCAGAACCAAGCCTGGGCTCAGCTGGGTGACAGAAATGAGCGGAGCCCATGGGTGCTCCCAAGCACATCGGAGCCCTGGCCCCTGGCCCCTTACCAGGTAAGGTATTTGAACACCGGCAGGTCCACTGTGGCCCAGGTTCCAAGCCAAGGCTTCTGCAGCCTGCGGCCCCAGGCTCGCTACACAGCCCACCTGGCATTAACAGACACTCGGGTTACGGCCCACTGCGGGTGGCAGTGAGCCCAGGATCCCTAATCGAACCCAGTGAAGGCCCTGCCATGAAACCACTGGAGGAACAAAATATATATCTCCCTGTTATAAGGGAAGGCTAGGAAATCCTTATGAGACATGTTTCACCTTAGAGACTGAAGAATATCCTTTGTGGCACATTTGAGACAGTGAAAGTGGAGGAGCTAGCAAGGCCCAGAGGAGCCCTTTGTATCCCAAGGCCCCACATCCATCAGGCTCCTCAAGCGAGCTGTGTCCAAGAGGGATGTGATCCCATCTCGATTCTGGCCCCTTGCCTCCACTCTCACTTCCAAAGAGGTCTGCAATACAGATGTGGCTTGTGTATCATCACATCTGCTAGGGCAGCCAGGACCATGCTGGCCACTCCTCCTCCAGAATCAGGACGCTGGACTCCCTCCCCTGCCCTCTGCAGCAGTGCCAGGTGTCTGGGGGAGCCCAGAGCTGAGCCCCAGAGAGGCGCCCAGCCAGGCAACCCTGGGGAAAGGCTCACAACAAGGGCTTGGATGAGAAACCATACTGTCTCTGCTACAATGAAAAACTCTCAAGTGTCACACACACACGCACACACGAAGTAGGCCAATCCCCAAACATGATACCTGGTTGAGGCCTCAAATCTCACCCAGCCCAGGCATGAGGGAGATCCCGTTCACCAACATGCATCGCTTTGGGAAAACCACTCTACCTCCATGATGGTGGGAAATCACGTTCCTCTCCTACAGATCAAAGAGCATTTCCTGCGGAGGCTAGCCCTGCTCCTCCGGGCCGCGAAGAATCCACCTGAGCATACAGAACACCAGTTCCAGCACAGGGCAGGTGCTCAGTGAAGGAGTCTGACATTCTTGTCATGTGCTACAACGGCCCTGAGTGTATCCCGAGAAGCATCAGAGCAGGCCAAGCTCTGAGTCCTCATATCCTCACAGACGAGAAGAGCCACCATAGGAATCACTAGGATGTGAGAAAGGAAGGGACCGGGACCTGAGGAGGAGATGTAGGAAAATGAAAGACAGTTGATCAGGGCAGTCTTCCTGGAGGCAGCATCTGCAGAAAACTGAAGTTCTAAGGCAGAGCTTGGCAAGCCTCAGGCCCTGTCATGGCCACATCCAGGCCACCACCTGCGTCTGTAAGGCTCAAGAGATAAGAATGGTTTGGTATTTTTTAATGGTTACGTTTTAAATGGTTATTTAAGTAATGACATAATATCCTCAATTTTGCTTCTTGGCCAATAAGCCATATATTTACGATCTGATCCTTTAAAAATGTCTGCCAACTCCTATAACTGAGGCACCAAAAAAAAAAAAAAATCCCAGATGGCAAATAAAAGCCATAGTTAATGCTCGCTGAGAGCGTGCTGTGTGCTGTGTGTGCTGTGCCCCTTGGACACTAATGAACCTTCAGAATAACCCTGTAAAGGGATCTCGTCCCCCACTCTACAGAGGAGGAAACTGAGTCACAGAGACATTAGGGACTTGCCCAGACTTGCACCAGCAGTGAGGGTAGAGCCTGATCCAACGCTGTTCTCTCAATCACCGACTTAGATGCTTGTCCAGTTTCCTTTGGAGAAAAACACGTGAGCCATGTGTTTCAGGACAGGACATGGTGTGAGAAACAAGCCCGTCTGGCTGGGGGACAAAAAGGAGGCAGAGGCCAGAACTGAGAAGCAAAGAGAAACCAGCAAATCCTCTGAAGCCCTCAGCTCAGAACGGGCACCCCGGCACTCCACCTTATTCCACGGGACTCAGCGAGGCACACGGACCGGCCCAAAGTCAGGGGGCTCTCATGTCTTATGAAGGGAACTGAAAAAGTCACACGGCCAAGGGGCAGACCCAAGGAAAGCTGAAGCACTAGAGCAATAATTCAGCCAGCTGCACCAATTATTTTAGGACAATCTCCAAGATGCATTTTGGATGCTCGCCAGAGCTGACACGCTTCTCAGCCCATGTACATGTTCTCTCCCTCAAAGCAAAAGCTCCTAAGGGGAGAGTCTGCGTCTGGCACAAGCCCTTGGTGTCACCCGCTCACATAACCAGCTGGGGCTAGTACCTGTACTTCCCACTACCTTGAAAATGAAGCGAGTAACATCTCCTCCATCTGCCACTTTGCACACCCTATAGGTTACGTCTATTCCATCTGCTACCTCGCACATGACTTAGGTGACATCTGCTTGACCCGCCACCTCGGACACAATGCAGGTGACATCCATTCCACCTGCTACCCAACCCCTTCATTCTGCTGCCTCTCCAGCAGGTTCCCCCAGGGAGACCTGAGCAGAGACAGAATGGAGGCTGAGAGTGCCCGGTGGTACCTCTGAGGCCCCATGCCACCCCGCACCACCCCCCAGGCATCCCTGCCTAATGAACACCCCTTCATTAGGTGTTCCCAACTGCTTGCTACCTGCTTGCTACCTGCTTCCATGCACAGCACCTCCATGGCTGAAGTCCTCTTCTCTCCCATCCCTATTGCCTGTCACGCCCCCCAACACACACAGCTTCTCTCCCCTCCCAGGTGATGCCTAATTCTTCAATTTCGTTTTAATGGAGGAGCAATGTAAAGGAGTTTCATAGACCAAAGTCACTTGTAGCGCACTCAGTGAATCAGAGCCCCGGTGGCTGCCCTGGAGACCAGGGACCCCAGCCCATTCAGACAGAACTCTGAGGCCATGGGAGCAATTCTAAGTGGGCTGGTGTGTGTGTGTGTGTGAGTGTGTGTGTGTGTAAAGAAATGGGCCTTAAAAAATCTTTTTGAAAATGCCTCCCCAAATTTGAATGACTTCCAATTCTGGTAATGAATAACTAAAATAATTCAAACCAACTCCTGTGCTAAACTAAAAAAAAAAAAAAAAAAAAAAAAAAAGATCTAGACAAAATATTTGTTATTTAAAGCACTTAAAAATTAACAAGATAGTAAAAGACTCTGAGGTCCAGATAGGATGACAGCAAGTGCATAGAGAGGGCAGGCCAGCACTAGAAGCTGCTGTACCCTGTGGCATTTGTGATCCTAAAGGAACAGCTGGTGTTTTGATCAGCTTGCCTGGACAAGGGAACAAAAGCCATGCCCAAGGCCCACCCGAGGTGGAAGTCTTATCACTACCCATTCCATCAAGACCCCAAAGGCAGCAGGGTTCACCAGGCTGAACAAGCAGAAGCACAGCCCCACATCACACGTGTCCTCAACACATGTCCTTCCCCAATATGCTGGGTCCTCCTGATGGCAATGGGTATGGTACATGCCTGCCCGCTTTAAGATGGAATATAATGCTCATTTGGTAAGTGGTTGTAGAAGTTCACTGTCGTTGAGTTTCTCTTTTTATTTTAGGATGTACTGTTAGTCATTCATATGATTTCTTTGATGGCCAGTTTTTGGTTAGAAACACAGAATTCCCCACCCCCGGGGGGCACTGGGTGGCTCAGTGGTTGAGAGTCTGCCTTCTGCTCAGGCCATGATCCTGGGGTCTTGGGATCAAGTCCCACATCAGGTTCCCCACAGGGAGCCTGCTTCTCCCCCTGCCTATGTCTCTGCCTCCCTCTCTATGTCTCTCATGAATAAATGAATAAAATCATTAAAAAAAAAGAAAGAGAAGAAAGAAGAAAGAAAGAAAGAAAGAAAGAAAGAAAGAAAGAAAGAAAGAAAGAAAGAAAGAAAAAAGAAAAGAAACACAGCCCCTGACCACTACATCATGCCTAAGGGAACACATAATTCCCTTATGACAATCGACTCTGTGACACGTTATACAGCCTCACGTAGCAGCTGACAACGGACCCTGCCTCCCGTACATGCAAATTTGTGAAATGCTGTGTTTATTTAAGCAGCTGTGCTGCTGGGCAGAAAGTCTAGAACCAGAAAATCTTGAGTTCAAACCCCTGTTCTGCCTCTTAGAGGCTGCATAGCCTTAGGCACGTGGCACATACCACCAAATCTCACCCTCTTTATCCATAAAATGTGGATAATGGTGATGATGACACCAATAATGTCCACCACACCCAGGGAAGCATTGGGAGATATCAAATATAAGGCCCAGGATCTTAGCCTTAAGCTTCTGAGAACTGAAGCACTTAAGAAAGGCTTGCAATCAGCATTAGCAGAAGTGCGATCCTGGATACCAGAGCTTAAGGTAATACAGATACAGTAACAGTAATGCTAATAGTCAGTCATAGTAAGAGCTATTGCAAGTAGGCCAGAGTTGGCCTAGGTAGGCATCTAGAACTAATGGCTTCCACCAACCTGAGGTAAGTAATTTAAACACTAATATTTATATGAGGGAGTAAGATCCCAAGACTAGCATTATGTGGTTTGTAAACAGAAGACTGGCTCTCTGACTCCAGAGGCCTCTAGGTCTGGTTGGGAGATAAGAAATGTACACCCCATGGACATAGGCAGCTGTGAGGCCCCACAAGAAAGGAAATGAGATTGTTTTGGGGTTGAGTGGGAGAAGAGCTAGGAAGGCGACCTAAGGTCCCAGGAGATTCAGAAATGACTTCAGGTGAGCCAGTGCAGAAAAGGTGGCTGTGGGTTACCATACACTGCAGAGGAGCAAGCAGCTCAGAATGTTCTCACCCAGGAACGATAATGGCAAAGAAGAGGCTTGAGAGGCAGCCCCAGGGGGATCTGTAGCTGCCAGCTGCACCAGGGGCCTCTGCCCTCCCTGGGCCAGTGATGGAACCAGCAGGAGGTTCTCTGCAGAGCCTCACTCACCCTCTCTGACATCGTCATGGGCCACCGGAATGCCGTGATCATCGCTGGCAGCTTTCTCAGAGCTCTTGGTTCTCACGCCTTTTCTGTTGCTATTCTTACCTAAAAAGAAAGAGAGAAATGCTTTTACTTCCACATATGTCAGAGTCCTCCCAAGACGGTGAGAGCTCAATCGTCTCCTGCGTCCCCTGTCCCCAGGGACGGCACCCTGGACCATGAGGTACTGGAGGTTTTAGGAGATGAAGCGTGTTATTCCCAACACCCGGGGAAATAAACCCTTCAGAGAGGAAGACAAACCATAAGAGACTCTTAACCATAGGAAACAAACTGAGGGTCACTGGAGGGAGAGGGGAGGGGGTAACTGGGTGATGGGCATTAGGGAGGGCATGTGATACAATGAGTGCTGGGATGAATCACTGAACTCTACCTCTCAAACTAACAATACATGATATATTATTTAATTGAAATTAAATAAAGTTGATTTTTTTTTTTTAAAGAAAGAACTACTCATAAAGACAATGTATCCGTGCAGGTCTTCGGTGTTCTAAGACTGCAAAAATACCCTGTGGCAGTACTTTGACCCACTCTGGGGCCCAGAAAGTGATAACACACCTAATTGATAAAAAGGACCTGGCGCTCTGGACTTCTGACCCCAGAGCTAGCGTTTCCCACCATGCTGGGCTCCACCTTCCAATTCTCTCCAAGGGTCCTGGCTGGGTACCTGGGGGTGGGAGTGAGGGGTGAGGATGCCCCCACCAATTGGAGAGATCCTTACCAGAGCCTAGAAAGGCTACCTGCCCATGCCCCTGGCCTCTTCGGCTTCCTCTCACACTGAGCTCCCTCTACTTCTGAAACACTGGCCTCTTCGCAACCTTCACTGCACATGCTGTTCCTCCTCCTGGAGCACCCTTGCATTCACCTCTGTCTAATTAACTCCTGCTAATCTTTCAAATCTCAGTTCTGGCATCTCCTCTTTTTGGCTTTCCTGACTTCCCAGCTAAATCAATGCCTCCTTTGATGGGCTCTGACAGCATCTGTCTTGGGGCGAGTTGCCTCTAAGCAGAGCTTGATGCAGGGGTTCAGTGGCATGGGGTATATTGGAGGAGGACTCTAAAAGGAAAGGGGAGGGAGAAGCAGGATAGGGCAGAGGAAGGAGCTAAATAAGGCTGTCTTCCTTCTCAGCCAGAGGCTGACTCAGCTTGATCCCATAGGGACCTCTTCAACAGAAACTACACACAGCATTGTCTCCACTTGGAGACAAGAAGGCACATTTCCTACTGCTGCTTAGCCTCTGTGCTACAGGTGGACCAACTGGGGAGTGAGAACCAAGCTTCCAGGGGCAATATTCCAGAGAAGGGATCAGCCATGAGCCATCACAGTCAAGACCCCAGTGGCTGGGACATGGGTATACCTGCAGGCAAGGGCCTGGGCGGGGTACCAGCAGCCCCCACTGCAGGTCCACACACCTGTGCTGGGCAGCAGCATCGCATGCACATGACATATGTTGCTCTGTTCGTGAGGGAAGGGACTGTGTCTGGTTTTACTTACTGCTCTGTCTCTGGAGTCCGGTGTAAGCTGTGATGAATGAGTGAATGGACATACTAATGACTCACTGAATGATAAACAGACAAAAATAAGAGGAGGGGCAGGAGAAGGATACTTAGCTTGGACTTTAAAAATCAAGTTGAAATACCAAAAACATCTAGTGGACTGTGTGCCAATTAATGAATCATTTCAGGCTGTTCTACAGTCTCTCCCCTGCCCCCCAAAAAAGATACTTATCAAGAAAACCCTAAATCTTCAAAAAAATTCAAAGGCCACACTGCGTCCAGCCAAGACTAATGCTCTCTCCATCATGTTCTGGGGTGGTGTCTGCTGGGAGTATCATTCATTTTTCATGGAAGTGTCCCCCTCGGGTTCAAAAAGTCAAAAAAAAAAAAAACTCAAAATTTTTGGAAAGGCCAGAGGCAGAGAGCTGACCCAGAGGACCCAGGAGCAACTGACATCAGCCTGATGTCACCTCAGCATTTGTCCCAGTTCTGTGGGATGGAAGGTCATGGCCGGTGACCTCCGAAGATGGCAAATATGGCCCCTTCTGAAAGGGCCTGGCTGGGGCTCTGTAAAGATCCTGACTGTTCAGAAAAGCTGGTGTTATAACCTTTAAGAGTGTGGAGTCTGATTTGGCAGAAAGATAAGATATTAAGGAGAAATAAAGTTTTACAAAATACATGAGGAAAAAGCCAAAGTTCTGGAAAAGAATGTTCCAACCCAATCCTCCCCAGAAGTTGGCCATTGGTTTGCAAGCCTTCTCTCTCGCAGGGCAACCTCTCTGGAGCCCCTGTCCCAACACAGAAGTGAGAGTCAAAGAGCATGGCCTGGTGACACCGTCAGGCTCACCTCCCGTGCATCGGATCTCGTGACACAAATGTCCCCAAGCAGTTCTGGGGAGTCAGTAAAGGCCCAGCTGAGGGGCTGATTTCAAAGCCCTGGGAGTCTGACTCCCCAAGGGGACCGACATGTGGGGAACAGGATCCCAGAGGGGCTGGCAGACAAGCAGAGACAGGGGATGTGGTTCCAGCTCATCACCGGCCCGCAGATCCCATCCCAGCCCTGCCACTGCACTGACCTCGGCGTGTCCTCGGGGGCCCCACTTCACCATCGCTCATCAACAAGACAAGCACCTGCCTCGGTAGAAGTGATGCAGGGTCAAACAATATATGTCAAGCGCTTAGGATGGTGTGTGCTCTGCAGGAACCACCCAACAAAAGACAGGGTCTGTCCTTCCATCACTGATTTGCCATCGAGCCCCCGTCACAAAGCCCCATTCCACCCACTGAAGACCCACGGCTCATGCGTAGAGCATGATTCACAACCTGCAAGGTGGCATCTTCCTGGGCATTACCACGCTGGGACTCAGCAAGCACCCAGTGAGGGCAGGAAGCTTATTACGAACATGGAATTGCAGATGGACACTGAGGCATGGAGGGGGAGGAGGCCCTCCCGAGGTCAGTGCCAGAGCCACGAGGCCGGAGAGCCGGAAGCGGACTCTGAGGCAGGGCCCTCCCCAGGCCCATCGTCTCTTGCAGCAAGAAAAGCAACATACGGTCTGCAGAGATGAAAGAAGAAAGCACAGTGGAAGTAGTGTACAGAGAAGGAAATCAAGAACCCCATCTGGGCTGCGTGACAAAACTGAATTCCTTAAAAGTAGCAAGCGGAGTGCCGATGCGGGCCACATGTTCTATTCTGGTCTATGGCGATAAACATCATGCTTCTTGGTTGATAGGAAACTATTTTTTCCCCTCTTTATACAAGGAGCTTACAGTAGCAACCCCCCAGAAACCGAAAAAATTCTTTGCTGCATATTTGCATTTTCCCCAGGAAATTCCAGCCCAACAGCATCTGCACTCTCTCTCGTGAAGGATTCAGCCCAGGGCCCTAAGCTCCTCTCCTGCCTCTTGCTAAGGAACCTACAGGAGAAGAAAGCCTCTCCCAAACACTCTGCAGGTTCTCCAGAGCTCCCTGGGAATGCAGATTCACAGGCCAGACAATAATTACAGCTTTCTAAAGCAGCACCACACATGCACGTCTGCAGGGGATCCTCAGGCACGAGAGCCAGCAGGAGTTCGCAGGTGAATGGAAAAGCCTCAGCAGAAGCGGCCAGAAATGCGAGCTCCATGTGGGTGTTAGCAGGAGAAGGGCCATGACACAGGGAGGGACAGCCTGTGTCTTAGGCAGTTCTGAGAAAGTCAAGCTACTGATGGAAACAAGAATCGGGAGACCGGATAGATCCTGAAAGGCAGGCTGAGTGGTTGAATGAGACACTTGCTTCCATTAATCAGTGACCTTGAAGGTCTGGGATGGAGATGGGGGCATGAGTATAGTTTTCTAAGTACTTTTTCCAGATCCAGGCCAAAATCAGCCAATCAACCAATCAAGCAAAAGCTTTCCCCTTCCCCCATCAGCGGTGTCTTCCCTGGGAAACTGTTTGGCCATCCTGTGCTCTCTGGACCAGCCTTTTGTGCAGACTTGGTCTCCACCAGGGCCCAGGGGCATGAGGGCCAGCCGCTCCCAGGCCCCATGCAGCAGCAGATGCCTTCCTGACTTGCAACCAAATAAGAAGCCCTTTGCCCTTCTAGAGCCACCAAGTTAAGAGCAGCAGCTGGGGAGGGCACCGCTGGCACTTGCCTGTCTCGGTTTAGGTTCCATCTGGAAATAGCCCGAGTTGCAGCCTTAGGTGCAGGAGTGTATCTGGGAGGGGACTTCATGAAGTTTAAGTGCAAGAGTGGAGAGAGAAAGACCCAGAGAAGGAAACTCCAGGAATTCAGGTGCTGAGCAGGACCCCCTGGGACTCAGCCGGGCTGGAGACTATGGGGAACTGAGTAGAAGGTATCCCTGAACCATGTCTCCGAGGGCGGGAGGCTGGAAGTTGACCTGTCACACCTCTGGAAACGTGGCTTATCATCATTCCCGTGTCAGCAAAGAATTCAAGGCTTGGAGAAGTCACACGCGCCCATGAATGGCAGAGCCAACTTTGGTCCCGGCTCTCTCTGAATCCTGAACAAACTGCCAAACAATGACACATACTTTGTGTGATTGAGTATTTCATAAAAATCTGGGACACTGGAGTCTTAAATTAACATTCGGGAGGTGTTTTGTGCCCCTCTCAACCATTCTATGATGCCTGGATGAGTAGCCAACTGGATGCCAGCCAGTTAAAGACACCAGCCCTTCCCCCTGGTCATCCAAAGATACCCTAATTTCATGGGTTTCATGATCCCAGAGTGGCACCTATGGTGGCAGGGACCTCAGAAGGCCACAGAGGGCAGAGGCCTTGCTGGAGATGCCAAGGTTGAGTGCTCAGGCTCCCTGGCCCACTGGAGATATCTGAAGGAGAACCTCACCTCCACACTCCAGCCTTGGAGGCCCTGGCCCCCCCTTGTCCTGGCCCTGAAGGTACCATCCACCATGAGATCTGGTAGCCATGGACACCGGGGACACGCAGAGAACACGATGGCTAGTTTTAAGAACCACAGCATCCAGCCGAGCTTCCGCTACCATGGGAGTGTCTCCCCTTCATTATCCACACACAGACCCTGTTTTCTGGAACCACGGGCATGGGCAAGGGGCATGCCAGCCTGAATAGTTGACTTTGGAAAGCATCTTGGAAAGAGAGGTGGTGTCTTAGAAAGCTGCTGGCTGATGCACATCAAGCAACATTTTTTTTTAAAGATCTTATTTATTTATTTGTTTGTTTTTAATTTTTTTTATTTATTTATGATAGTCAGAGAGAGAGAGAGAGAGAGAGAGAGAGAGAGAGAGGCAGAGACACAGGCAGAGGGAGAAGCAGGCTCCATGCACCGGGAACCCGATATGGGATTCGATCCCGGGTCTCCAGGATCACGCCCTGGGCCAAAGGCAGGCGCCAAACCGCTGCGCCACCCAGGGATCCCTATTTATTTATTTGAAAGAGAGACAGAGAGTGAGCATGAGCAGGGAGCCCGACAGGGGACTCGATCCCAGGACCCCAGGACCATGACCTGAGCCAAAGGTAGACAGACACTAATTGACTGGGCCACCCAGGCGCCCCTCAAGCAACCTATTTTTATTAAATGTCCTTTCCCTCAGGGTTCTGTAGGGGGTTTATCTGGACATACACTGGATTTAATTCTTCTAGTGAATATATAATATCCTGATGTAAAGAGTTTTTGCTATTTGTTCACATGTGCTGAGAGCACTGTGATTGCTTTTAAAATACACGGCGGAAGACTGACAAAAACATTCTCCTGATCTTCACACTCCAGCTCTGCCCAAGAGAAGATGTTTCCATCCAAAGGCCAAACACAGCAAGACACTCTGAAGAGAGACCAGGCAAAGCTCAAAAGTGAGGCCCTTTCCAGCAAATGGCCTGCAGGACACAACAGAAAGGGCTTTGTTTACAACCACATATGCTCAAATAACAAGCCTTTGGTTATTTCCCCCGGCGGCGGGGGCACTGCAGAGTACAAAACCCAAACTCGCTGATTCTGGGCACAGACATACAAACAAACGTGGCTCGCCGCCCACTCTGCACATTCCACGGGCTCCAGACTATGGACCAGGACCGCGGGTGTGATGCGGGCGTGCCCATACTCCAAACAGTGGCGCATTCCCACCAGCCCTGGAAGAGAGCAACAAACAAACAAGCAGGAACCCCAAAGTAACCAAGGCCCAATGGAGGGGGAAGAAAAAAAAGTCCTCAGGTCACCAGTTTAGGGTCTGGTTTATTGGCCTGTTTGTTTCTTACCACCACTTGGGAGGGAAAAGGTAAATGACTTTTATCAACTACGGTTTACTTCTCTGTTCCGTTTTATTCTCTCCCAGAAGTATGGTTACAAACCAAGCTCGTCAATTTGGAGATGACATACAAGGTAAGTACACCCTAAATCCACCCACATGCCAAAAACGCGGTCCCTATCTTATTCCTTGTGCTGGGATCACAGAAATTGGGGACCTGGGACTCAGTCTCTGGATCCCAAAGCATTCCAACTGCAAAGACCTAGAAACTATTGAATTTGGCTAGGAACAGCTGAATAAATGGAATGAGAAAGAAGCAGGTAGTCAGGTCTCTCGACGAAAGAACACTCTAGCAATCAATACTGCTCATCCAGTGAACGAGGTGTGAAGAGCCCATTGGTGGAAGTATGTGAGTAGAGATGAGACAGCCCAGTGCTGGAATCCTACAGTCAACAAGAATTTGCATGTGATGACCACGTGGTTTCCTCCAAGTCCTGAAATTTGGGGATTAACTGATGTTCACAATGAGGACCTCAGAAACTGTCCAATAGTGAGTCCCATTTAATCTAAAAAAAAAAAAAAAAAAGAGGTGCTCAGGTGCACCTGGGTGGATTAGTCGGTTGAGCATCTGCCTTCAGCTCAGGTCATGATTCTAGGGTCCTGGGATAGAGCCACATCCGGCTCCCTGCTCAGCGGGGAGTCTGCTTCTCCCTCTCACTCTGCTCCCCACCTGAGCTTGTGCTCTCTAGTGCACTCTCTCTCAAAATAAAATAAATAAGTAAACAAATAAGAGGTCCTCTGTATCCTGATGGTAAGAGTGATACAGAAATCGGTACATGTGAAAAAACTGCAGAGAACTTACACACACACACACATACAGGTCTCTGCCTCTGTGTGTGTGTCTCTCATAAATAAATAAATAAAATCTTTAAAAAAAAAAAAGATCCCACTCTCTTGAGCATATCAGAGCTCTGTTTCTCTGGGAATCTGTCAGCCCCTCATGGAAAAATGCAGTGGCCTCAATTAACGAAGGGATTCAGCTGTCCCAGCCACCTCCAGGAGAATGTCAACATGTGATATCCACTGCACATTTTTTTAAAAGATTTTATTTATTTATTCATGAGAGACATAGAAAGAGAGGCAGAGACACAGGCAGAGGGAGAAGCAGACTCCTTGTGGGGAGCCCGATGTGGGACTCGATCCCAGGACCCCGGGATCATGCCCTGAGCCAAAGGCAGACACTCAACTGCTGAGCCCCTCAAGGCGTCCCAGATGGAGGCATTCTTAGACCAGTCTCCTCCACTTAAGGGTCCAGGGATGGAGGGTTCCACTGGCCAAACATCCAAAAACAGGAGGAAAAAGGAAGACAGGAGTTTTAAGCTGGGATAAGTGTCCCACCTTGCTTGTCCTAGCTGGGGGGGGGGGGGGGGGGGGCTCTTACAAGCCAACCCAGGTCATGAGAAAGAGTGGCAGGCCTGGGGAAGCAGCTCTCCCAGAATGCCTTGAAGCTGAGTCTCTGGAATTTCCAAGAACTTTTTTCCAGTTTGGAGTTCAGTGACCCAGCCCTCAGCACTGTGATGACTTTTTCAAAGCCCCCCCACCCCCGCCTCCCCGCCAACCTTTGCATGGTAACAGGGGCAGAGGACGACCCGTGCTCTCTGCCTCAGGACCTCACCCAGCACCTGGTGTTGAACAGGTTCTTGGTAAGCACCTGCAGATGAGTGGACGAGCACAGCTATCAGCGAACACACTGGAAGCTTTTGTGGAAAAGCTTTTAAAGCGACTGACCAGGCAAAGAGAGGTAGCAGGTACAGGCTTCCTTTGAAGGCGAAGACACCAAGTCCCAGGAAGCTGAGTGCAGAGCCCCAGACCTGGGTAGTACGCATGGTCTCCAGGCTCAGTCCGGGGCTCCCTCCACCTTCCCCGTGCCCTCCCCGCACCAAGCCCCAGAACCCGACGTATGTGTCTCCCTCCCACCAGGCCCAGCACCGCACTAATCACACAGCAGACACCAAAACCAAAAACACATGCAAATCTGACTCAAACTACCAAACACAAAAGGCCCTGAAGCACAGAAGGGCTTTCAAATTTCCCAAGCCAGAGAGCGACACGAAGTTACTTAAACTGTCAGCGCCTACGGTTCCTCATCTGTAAAAGAAAAAGAACACCCTTCCCTCAGAGCCACTGAAAGGAGTAGATGAGACAGTTGTACATCGAGCTCCTAACAGGCACAGCAGATGCTCTACAAACGGGGCTGTCTCTTCATCGCTCTGCCATTAAACCACTGTGGTTTGACACATCTTAATTCCCATGATTCCCCAGAAGATATGGGAAATTCTGGATGGTTCTGTTGAAGGTTACACAACTCACAGAACTGCCTGCCCATCCGCAAGCTGCTCACACAGCGAAGCCTGGCAGGTCGCCCCCCACCTCCACACATGCGCAGAGGGGCTGCTGAGCTGGGTGCACACCCTCAGGAGTCCTGTGTCCCCACCTCCCCCCGCCCCACGCTGCCTCCTGCTGACTTTCTCAAGAGTTGAACCAAACAAAAGCAATCCCTCCCTGCGCGCCAGGAGCCCCGTAATGGTGCCACCAGCATGGATCTCCTTTCAAGGAAGGCCATTTAGGAGGCCGGGGAATCTGGCCACACTCCTGCGCGCTCCCCAGTCCTGAAATCCTAGGACCACAGCCCTCTGCAATTTGAGCAAAGAACATTTGGAACAATTAAGAGAAAGTCTCCCCGCTCCCCTTTGCAAGGAGTGAAACCGAATGGAAGTCATTTGCCAAGACTGGGCTGGCAGGGGCGATGGATGAGAGGAGGGTGTGCGCGGCTGGGAGGGCGGCTGGCGCTGCAGGCTGCCAGGCCGCGGGCTTCCCCTCCATCTGCAGCGCCCTCCCCACGGGCGCTGGAGCCTCCCCGCCAGGGGCTGTGCCGTCGGGGCGGGGGGGGGGGGGGACCCCAGGAAGCCGGAGTGAGCGGAGAGGTGGAGAGGGGACCCTGCTCGGGAAAGGCTCACTGCTGAGCTCTCCCCCAGGAGGCCTCTATGCCAAAGCAGGCCAGCCCTTCACGGGGCCAGACCCTACATTCACTCCCAAGCAAACGCCCTGCAGGAAGGCTCTAAGGGGCGTCGGGCAGAAAGCGCCTTGCCCAGCCGGGTCCCTGCAGCTCCGGGCCGCGCGGCTCCGCCTCCACCTGCGGGGCCCAGGCCGTCCGGGAGGTTCGGTCCCTCCGCGTGCGCGGGCTCCCAGCCCCCGGGGCGCGGGGCGGGGGGTCACGGGGGGTCGCGGGCTCCGGGGTCCCCGACACAGCCGCCCGGGAGCCGCCGCAGGGACAGGCGCACGGCCACGGGCACCCCTCGGGCGGGCCGCCCCGCGCGCCCAGTTCCTTACCTGGAGGCGGCGTCTGCGGAGCCAACCTGGCGGTCCCGGGCGCCTTCCTGGGCTTGGTCGCCTTCTGGGGCGGCCTGGGCTCGGCCGGGCTTGGCTCCCGCGCCCCGGCCCCGGTCCCCGCGGGCAGCGGCGGCGGGAAGGGCTCGGGCCGCGGCTCCCGGCGCGCGTAGTAGGGCTCGCGGCTCCAGGTCTCCTGCGCGTGGGGGTCCGGGGCCTGCAGGGCCGCGCCCTGGGCGCGCAGCGCGGCCAGGACCACCGCCAGCGGCGCGAGGGCCAGGGCCGGGGCCAGCGCGGAGGCCCCCCGGCGGGCCATGCCCGCTCCGCCCCGCGCCCCGGGCAGGGTCACGGGCGCCGGGAGCGCCGGGCGGGCGGCGGGCGCGGGCGCGGGCGGCGGGGCGGGGGGCCGGAGGGCCGGAGGGCAGCGCGGCGCGGCGCGGGGGCGCGGGGCGCGGGAGGCGGCGGCCGGGGCGCGTGTGGCCGGCCCGCGGGGCTGGGCCGGGCGGGGCTGGGCCGGGCCGGGGGCGGGCGGGGGCGCGCCGCGAGCGGGGCGGGCGCAGGGGGCCGGGCCCGCCCTCCCGCCTGCCCTCCCCGCGCGCTGACCCCGAGGCCCGCGGGCGGCAGGTGTCGGCCCGGTCCCCGCCCCGCCGCCCCGACGCCCGGCCGGGAGCTGCCCCGCTGGGCGCCTGCGACCCCACAGTCTCCAAGGGGTTTCCTCCCAGGAGGAAGCTCGAGCGGGCTGGCAGGTGGCACACGCGCGGCCCCGCCAGCTCAAAGGACGGCCCCGCGTCCCGGAGCGAGTTGGTGGCCCAAGCCTCGCTTCCAGCCCTCCCGACCCCTTCTCCGTCCCTGGCCCCACAGCGGGCACCGGTTCTCCACTGGCCGTACAACCGTTTTCTCGCTCAGCTTGACCATGATCCTATTTCAGGAACTGTGAATAAGGAATTCCTGAGGCCCCGCGAGTCCCCAGAGTCCGGGGTAGTCAAGTTTCCTTGACCCTGGAGGGCCCCAGCTCCTGAGACAGGGCCTCTGTGGGACAAGACGGAGAAAGCAGAAAGCGGAGTTACCCCAGGGCTGCCATCCTGAAAGTCACAGAGGACATTTGGTTGGTCCAAGGAGTAGGGTTTGCCCAGGGGCGGGGGCGGGGGGGGGTCTTCTAGTTGGCAGGGAGCTTGTCTGAGAAAGTACTTCTGTCCTTGGACCACTTTGTTTTGGTCCTTCGGGCTGGGACTGGAGAATAGAAGCCTGCAGGGCTTTCCTACCGCTGCTGTTACAAACCACTGCAAATTCAGAGGCTTAAAACAACCCGTATTTGTTATGTTAACAGCTCTGCAGGTTAGAAGTGTGAGCTGGGTCGCTAGACTAAACTCAGCTGGCTGCACTCCCCCGTGGAGCGTCTGGGGAAGAACCTGCTCTCAGGTTCACATGGGGTGCAGGTCCAGCTCAGTTCCACCCGGCGGAAGCGGTCAGTACTTGCTGGCCGTCAGCACCGCCAGTCTTGACTGCCCCTGCCTGCCTGCATTCCTTCTCACGCTTTCCATGAGGAGCTCTAGCAGCTTTTCTCTGGTCCTTTTATGTGGGCCTGACACCTCAGAGCCAGCACTGGCACACTGAGTACCCCCTCCACATCCATGGCTTCAAATCTCTCTGACCTCCCCCATCTTACATCTTCCCTCCTTCCAGTTGGCGACAGAGCCCCTGTGATTAGATGGGCCCACCCAGGTCATCCAGGATAATCCCCTCTTAAAATATCGACTTCAGTCACATCTGTACAATTCATTTTTGCCATGTATCCTATTCACAGGTCCCGAGGATTCAGCTAGGGAGGTCTTTAGGGGCCTTCTGTCTACCCCAGGGATGGACTGAGCTAGCACCTTCCCAGCGCCTTGGGACCAGACATCCTAGGATACCACTGAGCTGAATCTGGGCATCCGGGCAAGGCCTCCGCACTTCCCTGGTGTCTCACTTATGAGCCTACACAGTGGGCAGGGCTTGGGCCAGGCAGCTGCCATCCTCCGCCACTGGCCTCTCCATTTGCCACCTCATTTTCTCTCATGGTCCCCACACAGGCCGCCTAACTAGACCCTCCTTTAACACAGGTCTTCTGGGGTCCCAGGTCACAGACCAAAGACAATGGCCAGAGTGAGAACAGGAGGCTACAGGCTGAGACAGGACCCTGCCCTGTCTCTAAGGGCCAGGAAGCCTTGCACCTGACTATCAACAGGCCCCACATCTGCTGAAAATTCCAGAATCTAGAGCCAGCAGAGGTCTCCGAGTGACAGAGGAGGAAGGCCCCCTTCCCTCCCACCACTCTCCACATAGGCCTGGTTGGGCCCGGTCCATGAGCCCCTGTGTATCCTGGCCCACGCTCACCCCTGATATGTCCCCAGGGCTCACTCATATGGGGCTCTTTTATCTGAAGCCAGACCCTCCAGACAACAAATCAGGGCTTCAGTGGCAAAACAGCAGCAAGTGATGCACTCAGAAGCTGCAGCTAGCTATATGAAGCCCAAGCATGAGGATCGCCTAGAATCCTCACCAGAAGGGACCTAGAGCCCACCCAGACAGGGTGGCACCCTGCGCCAACTCCGTCGGAGCCCCCAGGGCTTGCTAAACATGCAGATGCCCAGGCCCTACCCCAGACTCACAGAACTTTTTGAGAGGTGGGATTGATCATGGGCATGTCTAAGAAGCTCCTCAAATCATTCTGATACAGGGAAAACTTGAGACTGACCTTCTCTCTCCCATTTTACAGAGGAGGAAACTGAAGCCCAGACTCACCCGAGGACACAAACTAAGACAGTCAGGACTAACCTTTGTCCAATCATTAAAGTCGGGCAGTATGAATCCTGGTAACCCCAAACACATAAGTCCTGAAAACATTTCACTTTTCTGGCACCTCGCAGGCAAATAAAATAACACACGTTCTCTGCAGTGTCTGGTAAACGTTTAGAGAATGCCCCCACTCAAACGTGAGGCTCAACACATCCCTAAAATCAGGAAACAAATCCCACTAATCACTCTTCTCCCTTGAATGGCTTGCTTGTTTGTTTTCCACCGAGAGACACATAATTAAAGCAAGCAGAACAAAGAGAACGAGAATTGATTGCATCGACGCCAATTCTCCCAACACATCACAGCCTCCTGCACAGTTTCTGGAGCTGCCTTTGTCTCCCTCCAAATCCCTCCCTCTGGGGCTGCTCGCCTGAAAATGAGCTGGGCACAGCCAGCATTCAGTGAAGTTTAAGAAGGCAGGATGGCCAAGCTCACTCATTCTCTTCATCCCCAAGTATCGTCCTGCTTCTCAACCCAGCCATTGGCCCCGGAGCCTCTGCTCATCTTCAGGTCCCCAGATCAAGATTTGGTCCCATTTATGGTTTACCTTCTACTGCATCTGACATCCCAGGAAGTCCTAGTGCTTCTGGTGGCACATATTCTTGAACTCACCTCTTCCTCTGTTCCCTCTGGCAATGGGAACACTGTTCCCATTGGTCAGAACCCCGGGCCAGATTGTTGGAACACCTGCCCAGCAGGCCTCCTTGCCTCTGGCCTCTATGTCTTGCTGTCCACCCCACCGGAGAAGCTACTGAGTTTTCTCCCTAAGACACCAAATTATAATATTGCTGTCCTATACCAATCCCACCTAATCCCTCCGCCTAGGATTCAGGTTCACCTGCTCACCCACACTGAGCTCTCCCGGTTCACCCATGGCCGCAAGCAATACGGCATGCTCTTCGTTTCCCCTTACACAGTGTCTATAAGCTCTTTATAAACCAGCAATTACTCTAATCTGCTAATTTTACATCCTCCACAGAAACACAGGAGTACAAGAACAGAAACTTCTCAATAAATTCTCGTTGCTTGCCTAATCTTGGCAAAGGGTTTTTTGTAGCATCGTCAAAGAGGGCTCTTTCTGAGATCTTTTTGTCCTCAACCTAATAATTTGTTTATTTAGCTTAAGTCTGGGATCCTAACAAAGGGCTGTTCATATCTCTCAAGAGTCTTAAGTGGAGCTTGGTAAAAAGTGTTAACTTTTCTTGGACGTTTGCCACACTATAAAACCAAACCCTCCAGCAGGGTGTAGCAGCTGGTGGGGGGGGGGACACACTTGGAAACCAAAATGGCAGCTCAGAATCCCTCCTGGGTTTGTCTGAGTTTTTAAAATGGTGACCTTTAAAGTCAACCCATTGTTGGCTTCAGTTAGGAACCTGGTACGTGCATTTCTGTTAAGCAAGGTAAGCCAATGTTTATTTACTCATTCATTCATTCATTCATTCCTGAGACTCAGGATTCCATTAAGCCAATTTCTGTTATACAACATAAATCTGCACTTGTCAAATAATCTTCAAACACCTTACAGAGCTAATAATTTTTCAAATATTTATGAGCCACACAGCAAAGATTTATGTTAAAGCTGCTTGACAAGGAACAATATAGAGTGTACAGGTCCAGAGGACGTTCTGTTGAAACAAATGTTGTCAAGACATCAATACTTTTATAGCATTTTTCATAACGGACTTTCACACCTGCTCATTTCCCTAATTATCCCGGAGACTTTACACTTAGAGAGAATGAAGATGGAATTGTGGGTTTGTTTTTTTTTAAGATCAGTAATTTGAAAAATTAGCTGCTATATAAAGAAAAATACATGCTCAGACACAGTCATTGCTAAAAATATAGTCTTGAGATAGATGCTCACAGAGAGAGATACTAAGTTGTTATGGCAACTATGATTATAATTACGAAGCTGGAGGGTTTTTCCCGTTCATTACTGTGTTGAGATGTGGTGGTTTAAATGACAGCGTCCTTTGTAATGTCCTCAGTCTCATTACTACATAATTATCCATTTCATATTTAATTTTCAACATGTTTGTTCTTACTCCTATGCTCTGTAGACTCAGCATCTTCTGATAAGCCTTATTCTTAGTTCATGGGTCCCCCTGCGACCCAGATCCCTTCATCACTGTTGCCTCTACTCTGTGATTTCATTTTCATTTTGACCCTGGGAAATTGGCTTTGGCTTGAGATATTCCATTTGTAAACATAAGACACTGTTTGTGAAACTGTTATGAAAGCATGCCCAAGGACACTTGGGGAGACACTGGACTCAGGATAGCCAGAGGCTGCTCACCAGCCCCAGAGAGCCAGCATTTCCTGGTCACCTACTATGTCCTAGACAACTACCAGATATGACCCCATCTAAACTTTGTGCTGGTTTTTGTCTATTTGCACCCCATCCACTCTCCATCCTTCTCAGCCCTCTGTATCCTGGAGCCCGACCCTTATGGGTTGAATATCCCTGCCCTCTGGTTTCTGATTGGCCATGGTCAATGGGAGGAACCA
Source organism: Nyctereutes procyonoides (assembly GCF_905146905.1). Lineage (NCBI taxonomy): Eukaryota > Metazoa > Chordata > Mammalia > Carnivora > Canidae > Nyctereutes > Nyctereutes procyonoides. Next base: position 25,828,908 of record NW_026575133.1, read on the forward strand.
GCAAGAGAGAGATCTGAGTACTTCTTCCCTTTTCCCACAACCCTTCCTCATCCCTCCCTGCTTTGGCCCCAGGAGTCCTGGTGGTGGATGCATCCTTATTGCTGCCCTGAAGCCCCCCTCCTCGGCTCCAGTTTTTGCAGGCTAGTGGGTGGTGTTAACCTTGAAAAAAATAAAACTGCCAGTTATGTCACCAGCAAAAGATGGGTTTATTCAAGAATAGCAGAGAATTGTAATCTGAAATAAGTTTTGGCAAAAGCACAGGCAAGTCCAGAAGACAAAGGAGAGGAACACTCTTTAATAGAGGAAAGGGAGGGATGCCTGGGTGGCTCAGTCAGTGAAGCATCTGCCTTGGGCTCAGGTCAAGATCCCAGAGTCCTGGGATCAAGCCCTACATCGGGCTCCCTGCTCGGCAGAGAGTCTGCTTCTCCTCCTGCTTGTGTGCTCCCTCTCTCTGTCAAATAAATTAAAAAAAAATAGAGGAAAGGGGGATGTTGGGAGAGTTCTTATAAACAAAATGTCCATTGTAGTTTTGAAGCATGGTAGCTTCTCATTGGCTGGTCTGTGGCCATCTCTCATTGGGTGGGCTGTTGCCAGGGGAGAAGAAAAAGCTTTCTTTCTCCTGCCAGATAATAAAGTAATGTCCACCTCTCAAGGTCTGTCTCTTCCTGTTGGATTTGCAATCGGAGACAAGTGATGGGGAGTGAGCGCTCCCCCTGCTGGCCTCTGGCTCCATTCTAGGGAGGGCTCCCTTTGTTAATATTCATAGCAGTAATGACTTCCTACAGGCTTATGCTTGATGTCGCTAGACTCTGGTGCCTCAGCCTCCCCTGTCTGTCCCCTCAATCCTGACCATGCATCTGGGCTTCATTCAACTTGCCTCAGCTGTGTGTGCCTCTGTTCCTGCAGGGTGCCTGACTACATGATACTCCCCAGGCCTCGTGAAGGGAGAATGACTCTCCCCCCACCCGACAGCCCAGGAAACCAGAAACAGTTCCATCATTTGCTGAAAGTCACCCACTTAATAAGTGATTCAATCAGGAACTTGAGCTCCAACTGTCCAGCTTCAAAACTTCTACCTTCAGCAAACCCGTCACAATCTCAGGGTAAAGGGAATTCTGGCCCACATGCGGTCCAGCAAATCTCTAGCCATTCCTTCCAATGGGGTTGCTTAAGATCTAGGTTCCTCAAACTTAGAAATTCTGGAGCTGCTCCTGTGGTCACTTAATGCATGAAGCCTCAAAGACAAGGAGCAATAATCTCTCTTTTTGCATGAGGAGAAACTCAGTGCAAAAGACCAAGAAGCTAAGCCTAGGAAGACGCTGCCCTGTCCCCCAGCAACCTCCCCTCCCACGATGCTCATGGGGCTGCCACTCTAGCCCAGAATCAGAAGAAAGGGTTTGGAAGGCCTGAAACTCAAGCCTTACCCCCTACCCTACCCCCACCTCCCTACCCCCCCAACACCTCCCCACCCCTGTCTAAGACGTTGGGAGGTGATGCCAGCAACGTCTCAGTCTGAGCAAAACTTCTATCCATGATGCACAAGAAAGGAAAAAAGAGAAGTCCCAATAGAAAAAACAGTAAAGAATCTTAACAGGCTACTTATAGAAGAGAAAACGTAAAAGGCTAATGACATGTAAGGAGATGCATTGCCATTAGTAATCAGGGAAATTTAAATTTAAATGAGGAGGTATCCACTGGCAACCATCAGCTGGGCAGAAATGGCAAAGCTGGATCATGTCAAGTGTCAGTGATAATGTAGGGTCATAGGAGCCCCCAAACCCTGCTGGTGGGTGTGGAAACGGGTGACACCAATCTGGCAGGCAGAGTCACGTGCCCTGATGCATTCCAAATGAACACATGTCCACTATCCTCAAATGCCCATTATTTGTTTTAGAGAAAATTACCAGCCCGAAGAAAAAGAAAAATTTAGCTGAGAAGTGGTTTTTTTTCCTGCTAAAATGCTCGCACCGATAGAGAATAGCCCATTGACTCACGATGCGCACCACGAAAACAATTTCTATGTTGCCATTGGAAAACAGAAGACTTAACTGTTTTTTTTTTCCCACGGAATTAAAAAAACCAATCAATTTTATGGCACTATCTTCTAGAGTCAGCCCAAATTAATTAATCATTTGGTGATGTTGGAGTGACCTTTTTATTCTTCTTTAACTTCCTGACTACTTCTAGGCAATAACGGAAGTCTGCACAGGTAAGCAAATGCAGTGTATGAAAATCATTTGTAATATGCCCTTTTGCCATCCAGGGACTAAATTATGTAAATGCTCCCATACAGTGAGAAAAATAGATCCCTGTTCTCAAGCTACAATTACCTGATTAAGATCATAACACTGAGCATAAACCAAAAGCAGAGGCATAGTGGTTTTTAAAATTCAGCTTAATTACATCTACCCTGAGGGGCACAATCAGGAAACACGTTTTTTTTTTTTTAGAAGTGTTGGCACCTTTCCTTCACACCTGGGCCTCCCTGCCGTCTGCCTCCAAGTTGTGAATCACACGCTGAAACGTGGAGGGGCTCGGGCATAAAAGACGGGGGGCTCTTGGGAGCAAGCAGCCAACGCTCCCGTTCCTTTCACCCCATTGTCTCCCTCCACGTGCTAAGTGAGGAAGCTAAGTTGTCACATCCAGTTATAAAGTCTATCCTAAGAATCCCTTTCTATTTCGAAGAAGGTTAACTTTCAAGGCCGAAAATCCCATGCTCTGTGTACCCAACCATAGTTGGCAGCCGCTGTAACAACCTGGATCCAATTCCTAAATCTTTTTTAAGCCTAAGCTTCCAGAATCCAATGGATAGAACAGAGAGTATGTTTGTTCTTGTTTCCATTTTCCATCCGGGAGGTGGGAGTGAGGCGTGTTAGATGCTGAAGTGTTTAAATTGTATATTTTAATATATAAACAGCCAAACCGGAGCCGCCCATCCCGGGGTGTGCAGCCTGGAGCACAGGCAGGTCACCCACCTGAGTCAGACCAACATGGGGGCAGGACCTCTCATCCCGACCCAACCTTTCACATCATGCCTTTCATTCTCTCTTCATCACCCCCCACATGCTACCCGCCACGTTTGTACCCTGTTCCAACTACCTGGCTGCTCCCTGGCCCTTCCTTTCCTGACAAACTCCTGCTCACACTCCCAGGTCCCACTCCTTGGGAAGCCGTCCTCCCTGCAGTTGGGGGGAGCTCCTCTCTCCCTGCCCACCTCCCACCCCAGCCCACCCTGCCCGGCTCCCACAGCACCCTGCACACGGCTCCCACGGCCCTCAGGACCTTTGTGTGTTGGCACAGTGCTGAGTTCCTCACTGCCCAGTGAACTCCTCCAGGGAGAAAACCTTGGAAAGCAGTTGGCCTCCCTCCTGCACACAGAAGGTGCTCAGTAAATGCTGGCTGGATGGCTGCACGAAAAGCACTTGAGAGCAGAGTCCAGAGCCTGACTTCTCTGTGTGCCTCCTCCTGGCTCTACCCCAGCGGCTGGCTAACAGTAGGTGCTCAATAAATGGTCATGCACTGAAACTTCAAAGGCCACATTGACTTCCTCCAAGGGGCCCCTCCCGGCCTTCTGCTGGAGCCTGAAGACCTGGGACACCGTCCTATCCATCCCATCCCGCTGCCCGCATCACTGCCTGGTCCGAGGGTCCCCTCCCCCCACCCCACATGGTTGAAGCCCTCCCAGGGAGGGGTGCCCACAACTTGAGGAGGAGAACCCCACTTGTCCCCTGAGCCCACCCAGCACACGGTTTTCCCTTCTCCTCCCCAGGCTGGGGAGAGGAGGTTCTTTACTAGGTGCAGAGACCATTTCCCCCCTGGCACTGCCACTTTAATTTTACAATGGATCTCATTCTCAAAGGAGGAAAAGTTGGAGCCAAACCAATTAATTTTTTAAACACCCCAGAGATCCAAATTAAACAAGGTTTGCCTGGCATAGCTACAGCCTGACAAAAATAGGAGACTTTCTGGGAAGCTCTCAGCCTCTGGCGTGGGTCAGCCTGGTCGGGACCTGCACCTGCCCCATGGAGCTCTGTGTGTGCCCTCCGCTCTGGCCAGTAGAGTGCTTAGCTCCCTCTTTGGAGAAAAATAATAATAATAATATAAGGCTGATGAGGCAAAGCAAAAATAGCAAAACAACAATTAAAATCAATATGCAATATTTTCTTTTTCAACTGAAGCCTTCCCTTGGGTATTAGTTAAATCCCTCCAAAAAATAATTCTTAAATAAGTACTATCCCTCTCATCCTTCAGAACTCAGTTGTTTTTTTTTTTTTTAAAGTAAGCTCTACACCCAACGTGGGGTTGGAACTCACGACCCCAAGATCAGGAGTCACAGGATCTACCGACTGAGTCCGCCAGGTGCCCCATTCAGGGGTCAGTTTCAATGTCCCTTCCTCAGAGAGCCCTTTCTGGAAAATCCTATTTCCACTAGGACTCACCCTTCTCCCCTCGTTTCCCAGCTCTGCATCCTGTTCGTTTTCTTCACGGCACCCACCCGATCTCTCCCGATCGCCCTGATGCTTGAGTAGGTGAGACACAGCTGGGTCAGTGGCTAAGAGAGTGGGCCCTGGAGCAATGCCTGAGCTCAGAGGCTGGCACGGTCACCCTCAGCTGAGTCCTGGACCAGGTGCCTCAGCTGTCTGTGGCTCAGTGTCCCCTTCTGGAAAATGGGACGAAAATCATCCCGACCTCACAGACTTACGGGGATTGGTGGTTACCATGTGCGAAGCACTGAGAACAGAGTCTGGGAAGGCTTACATTGTATTCTCACCATCCCCACTGTTAACCTCATGGGGTCGGGGCTCAATAAAGGCTGACACAGGCCGGCTCTCCCCGACTCTGGCCTTAACCTGTGCTTCCAAATTCACCCCTACATCTTTATTCATGAAGCCCTTCTGTGTCCAAACTGAGTGCCTCTTCTGCATTCTCACAAGGGGCTCCCCGCCCTCTCCAGCCCCCATCAGGGCCGTCCCCTCTGCCACCACCTGTCCTGTCCTTGCTTCATGTCCTGTCCTTGTTTCCCGTCCTGTCACCCCTCCCCCATTTCCCCAGCTCACCCACCCACTGGAGCACCAAGCACAGCCCTGCTCCTCCTTCCTAGTGGAGACACAGCCATGCTGGCCTGGGAAGCCAGAGTCTCTGAGAGTGCATCCAGTGAGCACGCTCTGAGCCAGGCAGGTAGCAGCCCAGCCGTGCAGGGAAGCCACCTTAAGGCCAGGACAGAGCAGGGCTTTGCAGCTGTCTTATTAGGTGCTTGCATTCAAGTGCCCTGTGCTGCCCCCAGTGAGGCTAATCCTAATGGGCATGTGCTGTGATGTGGCCTTCCAACAAAGGCAAAGAGGGAGCAGGACAAAATGATGAGGAACACAACAGACTGGCAGCTGGGTGTCATAGCCTGGTGTTTCCATATTTACAGACGGTGCGACTTGATGATGAAGCCATCGTCCCAGAGAGAGCAGACTGAAGAGAGGGTGCTGGCCCTGAGTCGCTTTGGTTGTAGGGACACCATTCTCTGTGCCTTGGGTCTTTCAGAGCCTTGGACATCCCATCTGCAAACTAGGTGACCCTGGAGGCTCCTCCTCCTTCAGCCCCTGAGCTTCTGATGCACCATGACTGCACCCCCAAAGCCTTCAGTTCAGGACAGAGGATGCCAATGACCCAGAAATGGCTCAACTCACCACATGGGGCTCCAGACCTCCTTGTGGCCCTGGGACCCAACCCACTTCATGCTTGCCCATCATGTTCAGGGCTCCTCCTTCTTCCCCAGCCACCCCCCTTCTCCAGCTCCATCAGTGCACAAGTCCTACCCTTTGCTGCTTCCCTGCTATCCAGAGGATGACGCCCAAAGCCCTGGTCTCCGTGCTCTGGCCTAGCCTCCTCTCCCCGTGCCGTCCCCACTCCTGAGTGATGTCCAGGTAGGAAACGAGGTTTTAGCATCCACACGGCTCCCGCACACACCTGCTCGCCCACACCCTGCTGCAGCAAGCCTTCCCTGCTGGCTCCTCCATGTGCTCACCTGCTGGATTCCCACGTCTCTGAACTTCATTCCAGAAGTCTCCTTAGAAACACGTGAGGAAAGAAAAAAAAAAGAAAAAAAAGAAAGAAGAAAGAAAGAAAGAAAGAAAGAAAGAAAGAAAGAAAGAAAGAAAGAAAGAATCCATGTGAGAAAGGGAGACACGGGCAGACCATGCACTAACCTCGTCATTTCACCTCATCGAGCCTCAGCCTCGCCATCTATGAAATGATGCTCATGCTGACCAAGCTCAGAAAAGAGAGAAAAGAATCAAAGATGCTTCACAAATGGGACATGCCTCACAAAGGTCAGGCTGATGGCAAGCCGAGGCTGGCCTCTCCTCCTACCCGTGGTAGCCTCCCCGCTCCGGTGGGTGTGGTACATCTTCGGATGGCCACAGGCTCTTGCGGGGGCTGGCAGATTGCCGCTTCCCAAATATCCCTGCCATAAATCATGTCAGCCCTACTCAGCTGTCTCTGAGCCCCTGGCCATGTGTGCACAATATCGGGATAGAGTTTAAATTAAATCCAGAAGCTGTAACGCTTCATAAAACTCACACTGCAAATTCCCTGCCATGGAATGCCACACCAAAAAATAATAATAAATAAATAAATACTACATTTTTCCCCCATGGGTGCTGAATTTTCCCGAACTTGGCTCCATAAGAGCTGGGGACCTTCCAAAGATAAGAAATCTGTGCAGGAAACCTCTCACATTTCCTCAGGATTCAAGTCATTCCCATGCATTTTCTGGAAGGAGAGAGAAGAGCAGGGTCCCAAACTACTAGAGGCCAGAAAGACGGAAACGTGGTGCCAGGGGGAGAGCCGAGGGAGGATGTCTACACCACGTTGCATATGCTGCCTCCCTTGCCATAACCAGCCCCTGTCTTCTTCTACACTGAAATTCCCAGCTGCCCAGCAGCAGCTCAGTGCGTGTCCACTGTGCATCTGGAGTGCACCTCCAGGATTTATGAATTTCTGCCCCTTTGAGCTCAGGGCACTGAACGTCATGCTGGGAGACACCTGTGAGAAGCACCAGAAAGGGGGGTGTGTGCGTGTGTGTGCACTTGTGTGTGTCTGTGTGTTCTGAAGAGCTGTGTTTCCAGAGGGTCCCATCAGCATGGAGTGTTGACGAGAGGCTCCGTGGACAGTGGGGGTACCTGTTGCAGCCGCCAAAATGATTTGCTAATATAATTAACATTCGGCCTGAAACCGAGGAAGGTGGTTCTCGAATCACAAGGACTATTTTTGGAGGCCTCCCAATGGGAAACTCTCTCCCTTTCAAACACACAGCTTTCTGTCAGCAGAAGAGACTATTCTTCAAATCAGATCTTCCTTTCTTTCTCAGATTTCTATGCTTTATACGATGTGATCATGAAAATGCGTCTACTTGGAAGGTACAGCGTGCAGAGCAAGCAGCGTCGCCGGGATGGGCATGAGCAGGGTGCCCGTGGTGTGCAGAGGGAGGACAGTGTCACCACCCAGGCTCCCTGCTGCCACGCCACAGCCCACCCTGACCCCACAGGGGATCATGGCAGGTGACACAGTCCCAGCATGCTTTCCTCTTAGGGCCCGGCTAGGAGTCCCTGAGAGCATCGGCCCCTCCGGAGGATAATCTATAAGTGTTTCTTCCGCTGTTTCCATCCTAGATTCACAGATTCCACTCCCCCCCCATAGGCTCATGCAGGTGTGTAGAAATGGCCAGTGAGTGTCCGCTCGGTGCCAAGAGAGGGACTTGGCCCCAAGGTCTAGGATGTGTGGATGTGCATGAGAGGCATCACCACTGCCTCCGTGGAGCTTATATTCTAGAGAGAGCGATGTGTTAAGGAAATAAGCCCGGGCAGCGACAAAACTTACAGCTTTGGATAAACAGTTAAGAAAGAAAAAGGAAGGGGAGGAGGGGCAAGATGGCGGAGGAGTAGGGTCCCCAAATCACCTGTCCCCACCAAATTACCTAGATAACCTTCAAACCATCCTGAAAATCTACGAATTCGGCCTGAGATTTAAAGAGAGACCAGCTGGAATGCTACAGTGAGAGGAGTTCACGCTTCTATCGAGGTAGGAAGACGGGGAAAAGAAATAAAGGAACAAAAGGCCTCCGAGGGGGAGGGGCCCCGCGAGGAGCCGGGCTGAGGCCGGGGCGAGTGTCCCCAGGACAGGAGAGCCCCGTCCCGGAGGAGCAGGAGCTGCACCAACCTTCCCCGGGCGGAAAGGGGCTCGCAGGGAGGTGGAGCAGGACCCAGGAGGGCGGGGATGCCCTCGGGCTCCCGGGGACACTAACAGACACCTGCGCCCCGGGAGAGTGCGCCGAGCTCCCTAAGGGCTGCAGCACGCACCGGAGCAGCTCGGAGGGGCTCGGGAGCGGCTCCAGGGAGGGAGCTGCGGGGCGGGAGCGCAAATCCAACAACACAGGCCCGGGAGCACAGGGCGCCGGGACACAGCCCAGGATCCGGCCTCCCCCCGGGACAGGCAGAGGCCGGGAGGGCCCAGGACAGCAAGGACGCTCCTGCCCCGAGCTGAGCAGATCAGAGGCCCCGCCCCGGAGCCTCCAGGCCCTGCGGACGGAGAGCGGAGAGCCGAGAGCCCCGAGCCCCGTAGTTCCTGCGGAGGCTGAATCCAGGCTTCCAGAGTTGCCATAGCAACTGCGGCTGTTCCTCCTGGGGCCCCACGGGGTAAACAACCCCCGCTGAGCCCTGCAGCAGGCAGGGGCAGAGCAGCTCCCCCAAGTGCTAACACCTGAAAATCAGCGCAACAGGCCCCTCCCCCAGAAGACCAGCTGGACGGACCAGTTCCAGGGGAAGTCAAGGGACTTAAACTCTACAGAAATACTCCCCCGTGTTTTTTTTTTTTTCTTTTCTTTTTTCTTTTCTTTTTGATTTCTGATTGCTTCCCCCACCCCCTTTTTTTTTCACCTTTCTTTCTTTTTCTTTCCCTTTTTCTTCTCTTCTTTCCTTTTTCTTTTCTTTTTCTTTTTTCTTTTTCTCTTTTCTTTCCTTCTCTCTCTTTCTCTCATTTTCCCAATACAACTTGTTTTTGGCCACTCCGCACTGAGCAAAATGACTAGAAGGAAAACCTCACCTCAAAAGAAAGAATCAGAAACAGCCCTCTCTCCCACAGAGCTACAAAATCTGGATTACAATTCAATGTCAGAAAGCCAATTCAGAAGCACTATTATACAGCTACTGGTGGCTCTAGAAAAAAGCATTAAGGACTCACGAGACTTCATGACTGCAGAATTTAGATCCAATCAGGCAGAAATTAAAAATCAACTGAATGAGATGCAATCCAAACTAGAAGTCCTAACGACGAGGGTTAACGAGGTGGAAGAACGAGTGAGTGACATAGAAGACAAGTTAATGGCAAAGAGGGAAACTGAGGAAAAAAGAGATAAACAATTAAAGAACCATGAAGACAGATTAAGGGAAATAAATGACACTCTAAGGAAGAAAAACCTACGCTTAATTGGGGTTCCCGAGGGCGCCGAAAGGGACAGAGGGCCAGAATATGTATTTGAACAAATCCTAGCTGAAAACTTTCCCAATCTGGGAAGGGAAACAGGCATTCAGATCCAGGAAATAGAGAGATCCCCCCCTAAAATCAATAAAAACCGTTCAACACCTCGACATCTAATAGTGAAGCTTGCAAATTCCAAAGATAAAGAGAAGATCCTTAAAGCAGCAAGAGACAAGAAGTCCCTGACTTTCATGGGGAGGAATATTAGGGTAACAGCAGACCTCTCCACAGAGACCTGGCAGGCCAGAAAGGGCTGGCAGGATATATTCAGGGTCCTAAATGAGAAGAACATGCAACCAAGAATACTTTATCCAGCAAGGCTCTCATTCAAAATGGAAGGAGAGATAAAGAGCTTCCAAGACAGGCAGGAACTGAAAGAATATGTGACCTCCAAACCAGCTCTGCAAGAAATTTTAAGGGGGACTCTTAAAATTCCCCTTTAAGAAGAAGTTCAGTGGAACAATCCACAAAAACAAGGACTAAATAGATATCATGATGACACTAAACTCATATCTGTCAATAGTAACTCTGAACGTGAACGGGCTTAATGACCCCATCAAAAGGCGCAGGGTTTCAGACTGGATAAAAAAGCAGGACCCATCTATTTGCTGTCTACAAGAGACTCATTTTAGACAGAAGGACACCTACAACCTGAAAATAAAAGGTTGGAGAACCATTTACCATTCAAATGGTTCTCAAAAGAAAGCAGGGGTAGCCATCCTTATATCAGATAAACTAAAATTCACTCCGAAGACAGTAGTGAGAGACGAAGAGGGACACTATATCATACTTAAAGGATCTATCCAACAAGAGGACTTAACAATCCTCAATATATATGCCCCGAATGTGGGAGCTGCCAAATACTTAAACGAATTATTAACCAAAGTAAAGAAATACTTAGATAATAATACACTTATACTTGGTGACTTCAATCTAGCTCTCTCTACCCTTGATAGGTCTTCTAAACACAACATCTCCAAAGAAACGAGAGCTTTAAATGATACACTGGACCAGATAGATTTCACAGATATCTACAGAACTTTACATCCAAACTCAACTGAATACACATTCTTCTCAAGTGCACATGGAACTTTTTCCAGAATAGACCACATACTGGGTCACAAATCGGGTCTGAACCGATACCAAAAGATTGGGATCGTCCCCTGCATATTCTCAGACCATAACGCCTTGAAATTAGAACTCAATCACAAGAAGAAGTTTGGAAGGACCTCAGACACGTGGAGGTTAAGGACCATCCTGCTAAAAGATAAAAGGGTCAACCAGGAAATTAAGGAAGAATTAAAAAGATTCATGGAAACTAATGAGAATGAAGATACAACTGTTCAAAATCTTTGGGATGCAGCAAAAGCAGTCCTGAGGGGGAAATACATCGCAATACAAGCATCCATTCAAAAACTGGAAAGAACTCAAATACAAAAGCTAACCTTACACATAAAGGAGCTAGAGAAGAAGCAGCAAATCGACCCGACGCCCAGCAGAAGAAGAGAGTTAATTAAAATTCGAGCAGAACTCAACGAAATTGAGACCAGAAGAACTGTGGAACAGATCAATAGAACCAGAAGTTGGTTCTTTGAAAGAATTAATAAGATAGATAAACCATTAGCCAACCTTATTAAAAAGAAGAGAGAGAAGACTCAAATTAATAAAATCATGAATGAGAAAGGAGAGATCACTACCAACACCAAGGAAATACAAACGATTTTAAAAACATATTATGAACAGCTCTACGCCAATAAATTAGGCAATCTAGAAGAAATGGACGCATTCCTGGAAAGCCACAAACTACCAAAACTGGAGCAGGAAGAAATAGAAAACCTGAACAGGCCAATAACCAGGGAGGAAATTGAAGCAGTCATCAAAAACCTCCCAAGACACAAGAGTCCAGGGCCAGATGGCTTCCCAGGGGAATTCTATCAAACGTTTAAAGAAGAAATCATACCTATTCTACTAAAGCTGTTTGGAAAGATAGAAAGAGATGGAGTACTTCCAAACTCATTCTATGAGGCCAGCATCACCTTAATTCCAAAACCAGACAAAGACCCCACCAAAAAGGAGAATTACAGACCAATATCCCTGATGAACATGGATGCAAAAATTCTCAACAAGATACTAGCCAATAGGATCCAACAACACATTAAGAAAATTATTCACCATGACCAAGTAGGATTTATCCCCGGGATGCAAGGCTGGTTCAACACTCGTAAAACAATCAATGTGATTCATCATATCAGCAAGAGAAAAACCAAGAACCATATGATCCTCTCATTAGATGCAGAGAAAGCATTTGACAAAATACAGCATCCATTCCTGATCAAAACTCTTCAGAGTGTAGGGATAGAGGGAACTTTCCTCGATATCTTAAAAGCCATCTACGAAAAGCCCACAGCAAATATCATTCTCAATGGGGAAGCACTGGGAGCCTTTCCCCTAAGATCAGGAACCAGACAGGGATGTCCACTCTCACCACTGCTATTCAACATAGTATTGGAAGTCCTAGCCTCAGCAATCAGACAACAAAAAGACATTAAAGGCATTCAAATTGGCAAAGAAGAAGTCAAACTCTCCCTCTTCGCCGATGACATGATACTCTACATAGAAAACCCAAAAGCCTCCACCCCAAGATTGCTAGAACTCATACAGCAATTTGGTAGCGTGGCAGGATACAAAATCAATGCCCAGAAATCAATGGCATTCCTATACACTAACAATGAGACTGAAGAAAGAGAAATTAAGGAGTCAATCCCATTTACAATTGCACCCAAAAGCATAAGATACCTAGGAATAAACCTAACCAAAGAGGTAAAGGATCTATACCCTAAAAACTATAGAACACTTCTGAAAGAAATTGAGGAAGACACAAAGAGATGGAAAAATATTCCATGCTCATGGATTGGCAGAATTAATATTGTGAAAATGTCAATGCTACCCAGGGCAATTTACACGTTCAATGCAATCCCTATCAAAATACCATGGACTTTTTTCAGAGACTTAGAACAAATTATTTTAAGATTTGTGTGGAATCAGAAAAGACCCCGAATAGCCAGGGGAATTTTAAAAAAGAAAACCATAGCTGGGGGCATCACAATGCCAGATTTCAGGTTGTACTACAAAGCTGTGGTCATCAAGACAGTGTGGTACTGGCACAAAAACAGACACATAGACCAATGGAACAGAATAGAGAATCCAGAAATGGACCCTGAACTTTATGGTCAACTAATATTCGACAAAGGAGGAAAGACGATCCACTGGAAGAAAGACAGTCTCTTCAATAAATGGTGCTGGGAAAATTGGTCATCCACATGCAGAAGAATGAAACTAGACCACTCTCTTGCACCATACACAAAGATAAACTCAAAATGGATGAAAGATTTAAATGTGAGACAAGACTCCATCAAAATCCTAGAGGAGAACACAGGCAACACCCTTTTTGAACTTGGCCACAGTAACTTCTTGCAAGATACATCCACGAAAACAAAAGAAACAAAAGCAAAAATGAACTATTGGGACTTCATCAAGATAAGAAGCTTTTGCACAGCAAAGGATACAGTCAACAAAACTCAAAGACAACCTACAGAATGGGAGAAGATATTTGCAAATAACATATCAGATAAAGGGCTAGTTTCCAAAATCTATAAAGAACTTATTAAACTCAACACCAAAGAAACAAACAATCCAATCATGAAATGGGCAAAAGACATGAAGAGAAATCTCACAGAGGAAGACATAGACATGGCCAACATGCACATGAGAAAATGCTCTGCATCACTTGCCATCAGGGAAATACAAATCAAAACCACAATGAGATACCACCTCACACCAGTGAGAATGGGGAAAATTAATAAGGCAGGAAACAACAAATGTTGGAGAGGATGCGGAGAAAAGGGAACCCTCTTACACTGTTGGTGGGAATGTGAACTGGTGCAGCCACTCTGGAAAACTGTGTGGAGGTTCCTCAAAGAATTAAAAATAGACCTGCCCTATGACCCAGCAATTGCACTGTTAGGGATTTACCCCGAAGATTCAGATGCAATGAAACGCCGGGGCACCTGCACCCCGATGTTTCTAGCAGCCATGTCCACAATAGCCAAACTGTGGAAGGAGCCTCGGTGCCCATCGAAAGATGAATGGATAAAGAAGATGTGGTTTATATATACAATGGAATATTCCTCAGCCATTAGAAACAACAAATACCCACCATTTGCTTCAACGTGGATGGACCTGGAGGGTATTATGCTGAGTGAAGTAAGTCAATCGGAGAAGGACAAACCGTGTATGTTCTCACTCATTTGGGGAATATGAATAATAGTGAAGGGGAATATAAGGGAAGGGAGAAGAAATGTGTGGGAGATATCAGAAAGGGACACAGAACATAAAGACTTCTAACTCTGGGAAATGAACTAGGGGTGGTGGAAGGGGAGGAGGGCGGGGGGTGGGGGTGAATGGGTGACGGGCATGGAGGGGGACACTTGACGGGATGAGCACTGGGTGTTATTCTGTATGTTGGTAAATTGAACACCAATAAAAATTAATTTATAAAAAAAAAAAGAAAGAAAAAGGAAGAAAGAAAGGAATTGAGAGAGGAAGGCAGGGAGGGGCAAGGAATAGAGGGAGGCTGGGCAGGAGTGGAGAGGGAGTCAGGGAGGGCAAGGGGGAAGGGGATGGAATGGGAGTGGTGAGGGAGGCAGGGGGAGGGGCAGGGCAGGGAAGCAAAGGGGAGGGGAGCAGGGGGGAGGGAGGGGGCAGGGAGACAAGGTGAGGGAGTAAGGGAGGTACAGGGGAGGGAGGCAGGGGTGGGGGGAAGGAGACAGGGAGGTAGGGGGAAGGGGCAGAGAGGCAGGGGAAGGAGGGATGGAGGGACGGAAAGACAGAGGGAAGGAGGGAGGGAGGGAAGAAGGGAGGGAAGGAGGGAGGAAGGGAAGGAGGGAAAGAGGGAGGGAGAGAAGAAGGGAGGGAAGGAGGGAGGCATGGACAGGGAGGGGAGGCAGAGGGACAAGGGGTCCCTCGGGGGTAACACTGGGCAGGGAACGCCTCTTTGAGCAAGTCGCAGGGCCACCTGGCCTGTCTGCTGAAGGTGCTGGAGACAGCTGCCCAGGGGCCAGGCAACCAGGTGGAGCCTTCCAGAACACCTGGAGTGGGCAGAACCTGTCCACATCCCTGGAGCTGATAGTTCAAACAGCTGTGAAGTTACCAGCTCAAGGAGACGCCCAGGAGCTTCCTGCTCTGGCTCCGGGACTCCAGGCCGCCTTGGGTGCTGCTGGTGCGTTTGTTGAAACTCCGCAAACCGTACACGTACCGCACGGTGTGGAAACCCACTGTCCTCACCTTAGGCCTTAACTGTCTTTCAATTAAGGACTTTGCTTTCTTTTTGAAGAACAGTTTCAGGCTCACGGTGACATTTAGAGGAAGGTACAGAGATTCCCACAAACCCCCTGCACACACACCTGCCCCGCCATCAACAGCCCCCCAAGGACGAATCCACGCTGACGTGGCCTCATCACCTGCCGTCTGTACTTCACATCCGGGTTCCCCCCCTGGTCCCACACATTCTAAGGGGTTTGGACAAACGTACAAATGACTTGCCTCCCTCATTATAGTATACAGAGCACACAGCTTTAATTTTGTTTAAAAAAAAAAAAAAGAATCTGAAACCGTGACCACAGGGCGCCTTGGGTGGCTCAGTTGGCTAAACATCCGACCCTTGATTTCCGCTCAGGTCATGATCCCGGGTTCAGAGATCGAGTCCTGAGGTGGGCACCCTGTTCAGCAGGGAGTCTGCTTCTCCCTCTCCCTTTGCCCCTGCCCCACACCCCCCTCCAATAAATAAATAAATAAAATTTTCTTCTGAAAACCCAGAAGCCCTCACCAGAGAGCAGGATCTATGTGTTGCTTGCATCCCAAAGACACTTGCTTTCCATAGACTTTAGGGTCCTACGTTCAGGAAAGGCTTCCAGGGCACATCCCGCTGACCCACGTCCCACCTGTGACAGGTCTATGCCTGGCCCCCTGGAAAGGTCCCGCTACCTCCCAAATTCTGCTTCTATAAATTCAGACTGCAGTCTGCACCAGGCTTAACTCTTTTTTTCAAGAATATCTTTTGCCAAAGTACAAATCTGTGTTGAATAAAGTAATTAGCTGGTGCCCTGCCCAGAAAGCAGCTATATAATTTATGTTCCGCACAGTCACATGTAACAAATCAAAGCCTGCCTCCCTGTCATTTGTTACCTTCCCCGGCAGGTCATTTAGTTCTAAAGGCCTTGGTCCAGGGCTGCTTGTATCCTATGATGTTTACTCGCTGGGCTAGTCGACGACCCCAGAATAACTCTCTTTCCACTGCACACCGCTGCATCGCCGTTGACACACCCCCACTTGCAGAGGTTGGTAGTCGGCCCTCGAAAAGTCTAAAGCATGACTCAAATGGAAAGCCAGTAAAAGCTCCCTGAGGAACAGCTTTCAACAAGTCGTTCTGATTTCATTTAAAATAAGCCAAGAAGGTGAGGGATGAGTGGATAACTATATACATGCTTCCCTCCTGTCATGTTCTTGGAGCTTCCCCGATGTCCAGGGACGGTCCCACCCAGGAGAGCCATGCAGAGCCCAGTAGGCAGGACCATCACAGCCCCACTTTGCAGACAGGCCTGGAGCACCCCGGGGAGCCTCTGATAGCCACGCCCACCCCCCTGAGCCCAACCCCACTACAGGGGCCAACTTGCACCCTAGGGGCCCTATGCACCTGCCCTGTTCCCCATGCATCCCTCTCCTGTCCTAGCTGCACCACAATGGTGCCGTGCTCTGATGTCAGAGTCCTGGGCCAGCACCTGCCCTGGGCCACTTGGCTGGGCTCCTTTACTCCTTCCCCCTCTGTGCATCCACAGTTTTGGATGTGGGCTCTTCTTCAAGGCCACCTGCCCTCCCCCGGTAGAGGCCTTCCAATGCCAACTCAGCACCCATCACACCTGACTGCACCCCCAACCCCGCTGCCCCCACCCGCAGGTTCTGGAGACTACCCCACCGGCCCCTGCCTCACCTCGGAGCCAGGCCTGCAGGTGGGCGCAGAGGGAGGTTCCCACAGGAGCCCAGCTTTCTCCATCCCAGTGGTCCTCCCAGTAGTGTCCGCCAGGGACAAGCACCAGGTGGGCTCTGAATTGTCAATTGCTAAATAGTCCTGGAAATGCTCCAGACTGTAATAGATAGAAGACAGAAGTAGCCACAGAGGCTGAGCCAATCGCACCTCGTCTCTGATTCACCACTGACCTTGCATCGGTCTCCCGGCGCGGCTGTGACAAAGTGGCACAAACTGGGTGGTTTCAGAGAACACAGAATTGTCCTGTTGGAGTTCTGGGGGCCGGAAGCCCTAACGCAAGGTGTCAGCAGAACTGCTCCCTACAAAGGCTCAAAGGGACGATACATCCTGCCTCTTCCAGCTTTGGCAGCCCCATGTGGTCCTCGGCTTGTGGCCGCATCGTGCCAATCTCCATTGCCAGCTTTACAGAGCCATCCTACCTCTGTCTGTCCCTCTCTGCTGTCACATGGCACTGTCCTGGTGTGTCCATGTCTGAATCTCCCGCTTCTTATAAGGACAGCAACTGCACTGGGTTAAGACTCCTCCTAATGACCTCAGCTTAACCAGATTACACCTGCAAAGACCCCATTTTCAAATAAGGTCACGTTTGTAGACACTGGAGGTTAGGACTTCAACGTATCTGTTTTTGTGGGGACACAATTCAGCCCAGAATGAATCTGAATTAGGTTTCCCTTGATAAGACTCTTTCATTCACGAAGTCATTCAGCAAACATTTATTGAGCGCCTGTTATGTTCCAGGCCCCGTGCTAAGCATAGGGAGCCCTGGCCTCAAAGCCTCACGGGCCAGGGGACAAGTGAGCAGACAAGTGCGACATAATATGAGCAGGGACACTCGGGGCCCAGCAGCCCCTCTCCCTGGTGGGGCTCCTCTCCTGGTCTTAGAGCATCCGGGTACTTCTCAGAGGGAGGGGGACAGCGACAGAGCTAAGAATAGCAGCAGAACGCTAGCTACCCGGGCAGTGAGGCCTGGCCAGAGGGAGTTCCAAGAGCCCAGGAAAGAGAAGCGTGGATCCTCTAGGAAGTGGAAGATGCAGGACCGCTGAAATGGAGAGGTGGCCAGAGGTGTGCAGAGTGAGCCCAGAGGTCACATGAGGCCCCCCCCCATTCGCTGTGAAGGCAAAGGCACCCCAGAGCGTCGCTGGGCCACAGTGGTGCCCGGCTTCTGGGCCCGCATCAGAGCCTGTACCCCAGAGCATCCCTGCCAGACAGGGGGCTCCTGTCCACTGCAAGGGTGGGGAAACAGATCATATGAGGGGCGGCAAAGGCTGGACTCGGGACTCTGCTCCGAAGCCCTGGCCACAGCCCGCATCCACAGCCCGGCCTTCCAGAGACAATCCTCAAAGGGGAAGAGAGAGGGCACACTGGTGGCCACTCATAGTTTGTTTTCATTTTTAACCCTCTCTGGGGCACTTGCCCTGGGACTCACCCAGGGACACCTGCCTGGGCTCAGGAACATGGCCTCAAATACGCCCACCACCCAGCCCAGTGGTGAAGGCCAAAGAACTCAGTTTGCGCTGGAACCTTATAAGCAATCCACATTTGCCATTTTGACCCTCACGATTTACCATTTAAAAAGAAAAAAAAATTCCTAATCCAGTCGGCCATCTAGTTATGTTTCAACTGTTCTGTTGTCGTTTCTTTGCCACCTGGCTCTGCAGGTCATGAAGGAAGTGCCAGCCCTGGTCCACTCGCCTCCCTGGGTTGAGCGCCCACAGAGGACCCAGCTAGCCCACTTGGGGAGCTCCCTGGAGGTCCAGATCTTCTGGTGCACCGGGAGCCACCTGCTGATGGAGAAGGCGCCCAGGCTCTGCTCTGGAGGCCGGGGGGAGCTCTGTATCCACACTCTTCTCCCTGGAGTTGGCTGTTGGGCTCTCTGCCTTGATTTGATTAATGTGGAGAGACTCTGGCAGATGCATTCTTGGAAGAACCTGGATTAGTTGTGTGTGTACATAAAATCGAAGATGCGCCGTGGGTGTTTTTAGCCGAGCATGACTGATAGCTAAGCTTGCTAAGATAGGAGCAATCAAACCCTGGCTGTTTTTAACTTTTTCACGGATATGCCAAAGAAGCTGTCTTATCTAAATGCGGGTCTCAGGATAATCTAAAAGAAAATCCTGTACTCCGAGTAGCGTCCGGTGAATGGCAAGGCTATAGCATGCACGTCCCCACTCTTTTATTCTCTTTCCAATAATCGTTGGGCCAGCGCCGGCGTGGTCAAAGGGCGCCGGGATCTTGCATCACGGATGTGCTTTATGTGTGTAGACGGGGATGTGCATACATCTAAATGAGCACAGCTACCTTAAGCCCTCAGAGGGAATTAAAGGTGGCTAACAAAGCTGCACGTAATAGAAAAATAAAATAACAAATGAGGAAGTCAGGGCAAGTGACACAGAAAATGAGGAATAAAAATCGAGGAAGGAAAAGGAGAGAGGAGAGGCGTGTGGCTGTAAGGACAGGAAAGAGGGGGAACAGGAGGAGGAGGAGTGAGAGAGAGAGAAGGGGAAGCGGTGAACAAAGCTTCTGTTTCCATGGTGACCAGCAGCTCCAGGGCCATGGAGAGGAAGCGCCGATGCTCAGGAAGATGCTGTGGACCAGCGGTCTAACCACATGCAGTCAGCCTCCTTCCAGTTGTTGGTCTAGCCCAGAAAGCAGCAGCCTCCAGCACCCCAGAAGGCTGGGAGCTGCCCTGGGCCTGCGCTCTGTGACTCCCCAAGCCGGGCTGCACCTGCTAGCCCTGGGGTGACCACCGCATACTCCCTCCCTTGGGGATCTGAGTTCCACATGAGGGACGACTGTTGTGTTGCCTGGTGGCTCATCCTGTGGATGGACCGAGTAAGTTCAGAGGGATTCTAAGCTGCTCTGTGGACTGAGAAGCCGGGAAACTGAGTAGGGTCAAGTCAAAGGTCAACACAGCTCTTGCCAAGGTCGGCCATGGACTCCTTGTGGCCAAACATGACTGTCCTTTCCTTCCTCCACGTCTCAGCACCGTTGGACACTGTGGACCGTGGCTTGCTTCCCAAACCCTCCCCCATGTGGTTGCTGAATGCCTGACGGCCTTGGCTTCCCTCTCAGCGCCCTGACCAGGCCGGCTATGCCTCCTCATCCTCTGCCGAGACCTCAGACAGTGGGCCCCTTGTTCTTCTAGTTCTCCCGCTCCTCTCTCTGGGGGCTCTCCTCCTTTCCTGCGGGTTTAAATACCACACATGCAGATGGGGCCCAGGGAGACCCCACGCCCCAGGGGCTCTCCAAAGTCCAGGTCGGTATGTCCGCAGCCTCTGGACCTCTCCATTTAGACATTGCGTCAACATCCCAGAGGGAAATCCAAAGTGAATTCTCAGTTGGCTCCCCCAAACTTGTTTTGTCCTCTCAGTAAATGACACAATCTTATTCCCGGATGGTGACTTAAACCTGGCACTCGGCATTATTTCCACACTCCCAGCACAACAGCCATCGGCACGCCATGTCTGTCCCTTCAACTTCCAAAATGAGTCCCTTTTCTCCTCTGATTCTCTAAAATCACAACTCCCGTCCTGGCCAGCACTGTCTCCAGCCTGAGTGCTTGATGGCCTCCTCACCGGCCCCGATGCCCACGATTGTTGCTCCTAGTTTGCTCTGCCTGCCACAGATGGAGGGATCAGTTTACAACAAGAATTGGATCAAGTCACACACACACACACACACACACACACACACACCCCACTTTAAACCCTTCCATGACCCGCCTCACATTAAGAATCAAGCACTAACTCCTTCCTCCGGCACTTGAGATTGGACCTGTCCCTGCCAACAGCTTCCCTGGCTCCTTCCCCATCCCTCCCTCCAACCAACTTCTTGTATTTTCTCAAAAGTGTGGGGTCTTTCCTGCCTCCAAGCCTTTGCATTCACTGATTCTCTGCCTGAATGTTCTTCACCCCGCCCTTCATACACCTGCTTCTTCCTCATCCATTTGCACTTTGAACCCCAGAGAGACCTCCTCCCTCTCTCTGTCCCAAGTAAGCTCTGCCTACTGGTCTCCATCGAGGCCAGCTGCTTGGTTCCTTCCTGGCACCTAACACGCTGGTCATGTTTTACTAGCTTGTTGCCTCGTGTAATGTCAATTTTCCTTGCTGGTCTGTAGCTCCCTGAGGACAGGGTCTGTGTCTGACTCCCTGACACCGTAACTCGGAATCTGTCCAGAGTAGACATTTGCTCAGTATCGCTTTGAAAGCTGAGAAGACTACAGGAGACTGGGCAAGTGACCTCTAGATGTCCCAGTTCTGGTTCTGCTTGCTCTGAAAGCTGGTGCACAACCCCAGCCCTGGAGTTCCATTGAAGACATCTGGAGTCTTCCAACAAAGCCCCCTCCTGGGGTTGAGCAGGTTTCCGCTGCTGCAACCAGAGTCCTCTGTAGTTCCCAAACCAGAGCCCCTCTCTGTGCCCTCCAGGGAGCCAGCCTCCAGTTCTGGGACTTTGTGGATTTAAGGGCACTTGGCATAAGGCTTGCTCCGTTCTCAGGCTTGGAGTGGGGTGCAAATCCAAATTCCTGCAGCAGGGAGATCATCTCAGCCTCCACTTATTTCCAGTGTTGGGCACTATTGAGTTGAAACTGCATCCCGGAGATAGGGGCAAGATGCTATGTGTGACAGGGGTGTCTCGGTGAAGCAAGAAGGGAAGGGACCCATGGGGTGATGGCCAGGGGCCTGGGATACAGAAGCCACTTTGTACTGACAAGCCATAAACATGAGGTTCTCAATTATTCTGGGTTCCTAAATCCCAGTCTGTGAGCCTGAGGCAGCCAAGCCACTAAGCTACCCAGTTTGACGCCCCCCCCCCCATACACCAACTAGGTATGACAGTGACTGCTCCTTCCCATAGTCCCACCGGAGTTTCTATTCACTGCAGCTGGCCATCTTTCTCAGACTGCCTTAAGCTCTCTCTGTTAAACCTTCCCATGTGTGTATGTGTGTGTGTGCGTGTGTGTGCATGCACGTGTGTGTGCGTGCACATCTGATCTCATTAACTCAAAAGCTCCTCAAGGGCAGGGACCTTGGATCTCAACTACCCTGAGCTCAGAACCCAGCATACAACACGCATCAAATTAATGTTCGTGGGTTTGATCTGCCTGCATTATCTCAAGGGCCGCTTCTAGCTCTGGCTCAAGCCGCTTCCCACCTGCCCTGGGGCAGGGAAGAGAGGCAGGAAGGGAGTGGGCAGGACAGATGGAAAAATAGAAGCCAGGAGGGAGCAAGGAGAGGGAGGGTGGGGAGGGGAGGCTGAGCCTGGCTTTCCTGAAATCGAGTGAGGTTGGGTTGAGGCACGGATATTCAGAAAGAGCTTGAGGCAGAGAGAGCGCGGGGAGATGAAAATAGATCTATACAATCACCAGATGCCAAAATATTCAGAATGTCATGAGTCTCCCCGGAACATCTCTCTAGAGAAGCCCATAGAAAAGATCCTTCATTCCGTTTCTAATTAAGGATCCACTTTGAGGTACCCAGCCACAGGAAGGAAAGTTACAGTGACTAACATTCTTAATGTCATTAAAATAATTAAATTACACAGTCATTTCTTACACCCAGCATGGCCTTTTTTTTCAACACTTCCCTTCAAAATGAAACATTGCAAAAGCACTGGGGAGTTGGAGAGAGCCCGCGGACAGAACCTTCATTTCAACTGCCACTCTTAGCAGACAGATGTAATGGGCTTCACAATCCGTTTGAAATTTTCTTACTGTGTTGTACACATAATAGCCATAATGCCTCAGATTTTAACAGTCCCTTCTTACCTAACAACAAAACGTGTTCCCACTAACATTCCCTTTTTGTACACTGAAGAGGGGAGAAGGATTAGTAGCCCCACTTTATGGAAGTAAAAATTTCAGGGTAGCACACAGTAAGCACAGATGTTCCCTAATGCTTGCCATATACCCCAGGCCCTGAGCTTCTCGTACCTTATCATCTATCCCCCAACAATTTAGGAGCTCTGAGCGAGGATTCAAACCCAGGCAGTCTGAGAACACATATGCTTAAACACTATGCTACATCATGTGCTCAACAAACATTTATTGAGCACCTACTACATGCCAGACACTATGCCAAGTACCAGGGAATAGCAGGGAGTGAGAGAGACAGGTCCCCATACTGGAGGATGACATTCTAATAGGGACACTCACCAGGGAAAATGATGAGTGTGACAACTTTACAGAGAAACGAGGCAGGAAGAAATTAAAACAGTATGTCGTGATCAAGAGCATATGGCGGTTGATGGAAGAGTCAGGGGCCTCCTGAGGAGGTGACATTTAAATTGAGAGCTGAAAGACAAGAAGGACCCATTTGTAGGAAGGCATAGGGCAGAGCATTCCAGATGGAAGGAAACACAAGATCTAAGAATGTTGACCTTATTGGGCTCAGTAGTTCTACTCCTGAATATCTGTTGTAAGATATTCTTTTTTTTTCCAAGATTTTATTTATTTGTTCATGAGAAACAGAGAAAGATTGACAGAGAGAGAGAGAGAGAGGCAGAGGCACAGGCAGAGGGAGAAGCAGGCTCCATGCCGGGACCCCGACATGGGACTTGATCCTGGGGTTCCAGGATCAGGCCCTGGGCTGAAGGTGGCACTAAACCGCTGAGCCACCCGGGCTGCCCAGATAATAATTCTTAACACAGAAAAAAGTTATTCTCTGTGCCTTATTCACAATAATAGAAACAAAATTAAAATGACCCAAAATACATTAGGAGAAAATTTCAGGGAACGTGACACATGTGTTTGATAAGATGTTATACGGCCATGAAAAAAATCCTACAGGCCTTGATTCTGGCTGAGAGGCACAGCTTGTTCCACCCCTCCCTTGCAACTAGAAACCTTGATAGAATATATGAAATAACTACCAGAGTACTCTGAAAAATAAATAAAAAGAAGCAGAGTGAAGAGAGAAATCAGAGCTTGAAAAAATACAAATATGGTAGTGAGCGTGTTGGGGTCCCCTCCCATATTTTCCAGCTTGGACATGAAGGCAGTCAAATCCTGAAACCATGCAGCAGATGTGGACAAAATAAATTCTGAGAGAATTCCTCTCTTTCTGGCTGGAGAACCAGCAGGGCAGGTCCTGCAGGATGGAATGTAGGGAGAATCCCCAATTGATTTTAGAGTTTCCTCCTTTTCCTCTCTGAGGGCCCTGAGTGGCCCGAGTCAAGAGGCCACAACCCCTGCATGCACCGGTGGGCATGGCGGCCATGCAAGCACTTCAAGTTCCGAGAAAACTATTTTCTTTGACTAGAGCTCCCTGGAAAAGGGGCCCCTCGGGCTCAAAGTGAGGCAGGAAGAATGCCTGTGGCTTTTTCTTTCTCCTTTTTTTCTAGCTGCTTTGTCCCCAGTGTGGACCCAGTCATGTTGGTGGTGGGGAGTGTTGAGAGAGAATACAAGGAAGCTAAAAGCCTCAGCTTTCCAGTCAGGGCACCAGGAGAGGGGACCCTAGGAGCTGGAATGTGTGGTGGAGAAAACTGGAAAAAGAGATCCCTTGGACCTGACACCCCAGGCTCATCTCTGTGTATGATGCCCCAGGTTCATCTCTGAACTGTGCAAGTGTGTGTGTGTGTGTGTGTGTGTGTGTGTGTGTGTGGAACTAACACAAAGCAGCAGGGACAAGTCTTCAAGAGCTTAGCTGCAGTATGAGCACAGTCCAGATGCCAGGCTGGACTCTGCAGGGTGCACTCGGAGGACATACCTGAATAGCACTGCAAAGGCTTTCAAAAATAGGCTGACATTGAAATTGCAGCCCAACAGAAGGTGGGCAGGTACTCGTGGTCAACCCTAAGCAGGTTGGTTACCCACTAAAACCAAACAAAACAAAACAATCAACATTTACCAGAGGCTTTGTACAGCACCAGAATCTCATCAGGTAGTGGTCAAACTACCCAAGATACAATCTGAAATCCCTCAGCGTACAAAGAACCAGGGAGGGGCAGCCTGGTGGGTCAGCAGTTTAGCACCGCCTGCAGCCCAGGGTGTGATCCTCAGGACCTGGGATCGAGTCCCATGTCGGCCTCCCTGCATGGAGCCTGCTTCTCCCTCTGCCTGTGTCTCTGCCTCTCTCTCTCTCCTTCTTTCTCTCTCTCATGAATAAATAAATAAAATATTTTTAAAAACAAAAAAAGCAAAAACAAAACAAAGAACCAGGAAAATCCCAACAACTGTCCAGAGAAAACTCAATCAAGACAAGCCCACCACAAGATGACCCAGATAGTGGCATGATCAAACAAAAGACTTACAATAAGCAACCATGCTCCATGAAGTAGGAAAGATCACTGTTGAATAAAAAGTCAAACGTTCTCAGCATAGAAATAGAACCAGAAAGAAAGAACCAAGTGGAGACATTTATAACTGAAAAATAAAATAGCCAAAAAGAACTGTTTTTTAGTCACTAAAAGAGCACAATAGAAGGGAGATAACAAAGGAAGGAGTGAGCTAATTTGAAGATAAATCAATAGAAATGATCCAATGATGGGGAGAAAAAGGTTTGGGGGGGGAAACAGTCTCAGAGTCCTTTGGGACAATACCACGAGGTCTGGTATTCATGTCACTGGAAACCAAGAAAGAGCATGACATTAAAAAAAGAACAAGAAAAATGTTTTTAAATTCTCAAATTCAGTAAAATACATAAATTTACGGATCCAAGAAACTCAGCAAAACTTGGGCAAAATAGGCTTAACTAAAACCACGTTAAGATACATCATAATTAAACTGCTGGAAACCAAAGATAAAGCAAAATTCTTGAAAGCAGTCTGAGAAATGATGCATCGCACATAGGGGACCAGCAATTTGGAAGACGGCAGATTTCTTATCAGAAACCATGGAGACCAGGGGACGGTTGAAACTTATTTTTAAAGTCCTTGAAGGCAAGAACTGTGAAACCAGAATCCTAAATGTAGCAAAAATACTGTTCAGGAATAAAAGTGAAGTAAAGACAACATCAAGAGAATTTATCACTGGCAGTGTATACATCACAAAACAAACTGTAAAGGAACACTACAAAATTATTTTGCAAAGGGTTTGTAATAACCTCAAAACGTTCCTGTGACCTAATGTTTTAAATCATGATGATACAGAATTAAAAAAAAACTTGTGATTGCAGTTGTGTCCAACAGCATGATTGCAATATGCTTCTCCATAGAGAAAGGGCTGGATGTGAGGAAAATAAAATGTTATTAGTGACTTCTTTTGGTAAAAGAACTGTTGGTAATTTTACTCTTCCTTTATTTTTTTCTCCAAAATTTCAGTAGGTGATTAACTACTTTTATAATGTTAAAATGATTCTTTCTACTTTCTTTTTTTTTTTTAAAGGTTTTTTATTTATTTATTTACGATAGTCAGAGAGAGAGAGAGAGAGGCAGAGACACAGGCAGAGGGAGAAGCAGGCTCCATGCACCGGGAGCCCGATGTGGGATTCGATCCCGGGTCTCCAGGATCGCGCCCCGGGCCAAAGGCAGGCGCCAAACCGCTGCGCCACCCAGGGATCCCTCTTTCTACTTTCTAAAGCCCTGGTTAGTCTGGGGGGAAAGGTGAAGTCCATGTCTCAGTTTTGGTACAAGAAATATAACATGTTTATCATGTTGGCTTCTTTTTTAGAGAGAAGGGGTGTGGGAGAGTGCCCACCAGATGAAGAGCACAAACTCAGCGTTTGCTCATTCTCATGAGATTCCAGTTATTCAAGATAACTGGGATCAAAGCAAACAGAAGAATCAGTAAAAACCTAGAGTTCAAAAATCATTGAACACTATAATAACAGCCTGCCCAAAGGTCTTAATTCTGTTTACATGGAAAACAAGGTCTTTATGGAGGTGACTCAGTCAGTTAAGCATCTGCCTTCAGCTCAGGTCATAATCCTGGGGTCCTGGGATCCAGCCCCACTTCAGGCTCCCTGCTCAACAGAGAGTCTGCTTCTCCCTCTCCCTCTTGTGCTCTCTCTCTCTCAAATAAATAAAATCTTAAAAAAACAAAACAAAAAAAACAAGATCCTTATGGAAAAGACCCTCCAAGATGCTAATGGTAATCAACTGATAGCATCATCTATTGAAAAGAACAAACAAAAAGCCCAAAACAAAACAACAAGAAATCCCCCCCCAAAAAAACAAAAACCAGCCAGTCACAAATGACCAAAGCAGATTTAAGAGCTTAAGAGCTTAAGAGATGCTGACACAGGAGCCAAGGGCCAGCGGCAGCCCACCAGTCTCCAGAGACAACCTGCTGAGTGTGGGAGGTGAGGCTCAGAGGTGAACAGTGACCCAGGGGAGTGCAGGGTGGAAATGGAGGTGGCCTCCTCCTCCGTGATGGGCCTGAGTCAAGAAGAGAAAGGCAGTCATTTAGGAAGCTAGAAAACATCCTGGAGATGGGCGGGGCAGGTCCAGGGTTTGCAGTTTCCCAGCAGACTTCCAGCTTTGGGGAGAAAAACCACGCGAGTTCCATCTTCCACCTCTTTCAGGAGCCCAGAGAAGAAACTGAGGCATGACGATTGCAGCGTGTGCTGGCTGGTAGAAGCCTTCCCTTTTGTACCACACTTTTCTGCCAAGAAAATATGGGGTTTCCACCCCACCCCATCTCTCCTTCACCGCCCTTTGGATCCTTTCCCTTTTAATTAGAATGTCTCTTGTCTAGTCCAACATTTCTCAACCTGAACACTGTTGACTTTGGGAACATCCATCCCTTTGTCATGGGGGTGTCTTGTGCCCTTGGGGTGTTCTGCAGCCCCCTGGCCTACAGCCACTGGAGGCCAGCAGCACCCAGCCCCGCAGGGGTGACAACCAAAAATGTCCCCATACGTTGCCAAATATCCCCCGGGGAGCAAAATCAACTGCACTTGAGCACATTTTAGAAACTTCATGGGCAGTGATTTCTGAAGAACAGGAGGTGGGCCCAGTTGTCTTAACTGGAATGGTCCCCGGGGCCAGCAGAGCTCTGGGGGGAATAAGGGCAAAAAAAATGTCAGGTTCAAGATCTGTTTTTCTAATTCAAAAAAGGGTAAAATGTTGTCTGGAGATAATACAATTTTCCCCATGTAAATTTACTGCTATTCTGCTGGAATATTCCTCCTGTGTTTGGCGTGTCCCTCAAACCACACTCATTACATGCTGTGTACTCCTTGCTGGGCAGTGGCCGGCCTGGTCAGCTTGCCTCTACAACCATGTCCCCAGTTTGCAGAAACAAATGCAGAGGGGTGCTTGGGTGCCTCAGTGGTTGAGCGTCTGCCTTCGGCTCACAGCATGATCACGGAGTCCTGGGATCGAGTCCCACATCGGGCTCCCCACAGGGAGCCTGCTTCTCCCTCTGCCTCTCTCTCTGTGTCTCTCATGAATAAATAAATAAAGTCTTGAAAAAAAATACAGAACTTTGCAGTTTATAAACTGTTCTTTGCCTCGCGGAGCCTCACACTATTTCTGAGAGCTGAGATCAATCTCCCCCAGAGAAAAGGAGGCTCAGAGAAGGGAGACATCTTTCCCCAGTGGGTGGGATTGGGGCTATAGGATGTCCTCAGCTCCAGAGAGAGGGGAAAAAGGTTGCTCCCTTTTGCAATCCAATGCAATAATGAACTCAGGCTGGATTTACGGGTGAAAAGCAGTGGGGAAGCAAGATATTCATACAGTGACAGCATATTGTCCTGCAGAAGAGTAACTACAAAGAGAAAAGTTGCCTTAACATGGGGATCCCTCGCTGTCGCTGCCTTAACCAAGTGTTGGGCTCCTCAGCAGAGGTGCTGCAGGCCTGTCCGTGCCTGCAAAGTACCCCCCTCACCCCAGGACACAGTATTTCACCCAAGAAACCTAACGAAGCCTCTAGCCCTCCCTCCCAATGCAGAGGACACATGAGGGATAGAAGAACATGCAAAAGCCACAAGGACACAATAAGACAGATTGAAAATGTGGAGCATTCTAGAAGACAACTGGTCTGCATTCTCCAAAAAAAAACCAAACGTCCCAGAAAAAAGAAAAAGTGGAGAAACCATCTTGAATTAAAAAGACTGAGGGGCACAACAACCAAACACAATGTGTGTGGCTGAATTGGAGCCTGGTGTTTTAAAAAATAACCGTGAAACACATTTTTAGGACAGTTGAGGAAATAGGAACTTAGACCGAATATTGTAAAGATAATCGTTTTTAGTGTAACAAAAATATTGATGGATAGAAGAAAGTGCCTTTGTTTTCAAGAGGTATGTACTGAAGAATTAGAATTTAGGTGTGAAATGTCATAATAGAACTTCCAAATGATACGTTGTGGGATGGGGGGCGGTATACAGTATGTATCTACAGTGAGGAAACAGATGTAGGCATGGTCATACGGAGAAAGAAATCAAATATGGCAAAGTGTTCAAATGAATCTGGGGGAAGTATACATTCTGCAGTTTTGACAATTTTATTAAAGATTAGGTTCCTATTCAAATAGCAATTTATTAACGTATCCATTCAGATATGATGGTGAGCACCTGTTCCGTAGCAATCCCAAGCCCCCAGCTGACCTTAAGAAGCCTACCATCCACAGAGGGGTGGGAGGAAGACCAGGCCCATGGAACCAAGTTAAGCCCCAAATCTGATGCTTTTTCCACTGCTTCACCCATAAGGATTTTTTTTTTAAGATTTTATTCATTAATTCATGAGACACAAAGAGAGAGGCAGACACATAGGCAGAGAGAGATGCAGGCTCCTCATAGGAAGCCTAATGTGGGACTCGATCCCTGGACCCTAGGTTCACAACTTAAGCCAAAGGCAGATGCTCAACAACTGAGCCATCCAGGTGCTCCACCCACAAGGTTTTAGCAGCAAGAGATTTGGGGGAACTGTCCATCGGCTATTTTTCTCAATTCAGTGTCATCGCTACCATGTAAAAACCATATCCCTTTAAGACCATCCAAGAAGTCGGGCTTGAATGCTTGCCTAGTTCTTCGGCAAGTTTCCAGAGCTCATTAAGTAGTGGAGATTATTAGAAAGACTCTCACACGCTTATTAATTTTTTTCCAGTGAATCAAAGATCATCGTTGCCAGGCTTTGTTAAATCTGCAAAACACATCGACATTTTGATTGCTAATTAGGGTATGGAGAGAAATAGTGGCTTCAACAACAATTTCACATAATAGAGTGAATTTAATTGAAATGCATAAATTTAAAAAACATTCTAATTCGTAAACATCCTCTTGGAAATCTGTGCCTACGCCAAAACACTCGTGAGTCGTACACATCCAACAAAATCGGCATCTTCCAAATCTCTCTCTTGCGTGTCACAAGGTAGAGTTTCCAGCTCCGAACCATGCTGTGCCTCCCCACCCGCCACTCTTGCCACAAGGTTTTCATCTTCTGTGTCCCTGCAAGCTCCTCCTCTAGAGCATGAGATTGATTGATTGATTGATTCATTCATTCATTCATCAAATACTTATTGACAACCTACTAAGTGTCAAGGCCCAGTTCTAGAAACCAGAGATGTGGTGGTGAACAAAATTCATGGAGTTTAGAGATGTAACTAGAACAAGTTGCAATAACTTAATACCATCAGAATTAGCCCCCAAGTCTACACATTAGGCAAAAATGCCCTATCTCCATGTTCTCCCAGTGAAATCCCAGTAATGTAGAGGCACATATAATGCTTTGAAAACACAGCAAGACTGCAGGTCCAGAAGGGCCCCAAGAGGTCAAATACCCCAAGACCACAGCTTTTCGTAGAAGCTCCCCAGGATGCGCCCTTCTCATGGTGGGTTAAGGGGGCAAGGCCAGCAGTGCCTGTGCCATGTTCTCAATGTTCCACTGGCCAAAGCAAGTCACTGAGGGGCCATGAGGACCTGGGAACGCTAACGGGTCTCCCAAGACTTGCAGCCTGTGCCCATTCCTACTGTCCCTAAGATTCAGCCCAGATCCCACTGTCTCTGAGAAGCCCTCCTCGGGCTGGACACCTCTTGATGGGCCCCCACTGACCTCTACTTACCTCTATTGTCCACCGACTGTGGTTTATTGGAATCACATGTTGACGTGTTCATCTTTCTCCCTCAACCTGAACTTCCCAAAGCCCCTTCTCCCCTCCCTCAGAATGTAGAGGGCATCACTTTTGTACAGGGCAGTAGACAAAATGGCAAAACTATTCACCTGATAAAACTATTCACCCTCCTAGATTGTCTTGCAATTAGGCTGGCCCCACAACACGGCCTGGCTTATGCAAAGCTTTCTTGAAGGAGATAGATTTTGGTTCCCTTGTGGTTTTGCCCTTTACTCTTTGGTCTTGGTGGTGTGGGTGGGGGGCAGTGCATGCACGCGTGAAAGGGCCTGAAACATGCTGTGATGTCTGGAGATGCAGCAACCAAATTGCAACCATGAGACTGCAGCCTCATGGAGTAAAACCACAAGGTACAGCAAAAAGACAGGAAGAGAACAGAGCCCTCTTTCCTTTACTGACTTAAGTCACTGCCCATGGGGTTTCCTGAGTCCCAGCCAAAGGCACCTTCACCAACACAGCCTCTCAGATGAAATACAGGGCCCGGCACCTAACAAGAACGCAGCAGCTGCTCAGGTGTGGAAGGCGGGCCCCCACTAACTTCCGCCAATATTCTCAGCCCATTGTAATCACTTCTCTCTCTTGATTTCCAGGTTCAGCCACACTCCACATGCGGTGCCTTCTGTGCCCCTTGCTCTGGTTCACCCCAGGGCTGTGCAGAAGAAGGGCCTTAACAAGAAGCACTGTTCCTCCTCTTACCTCCCTTGACGACTTCTTGAGGCTCCTTCTCTGGCAGCCTCCTGTGCTCCACCCTCGAAAGATACTAGGACCGGCAAAATGCCCCCCTGGGCCTCAGGGTCCTCATCCACAAAATGGGTATGTTAACTCTCCATATCTGCCTCGAAGAGTTGTGAGACTCAAATCAGCCAGTTCTCACAAACCATCAGAACCACAGAAGCTTCCACAGCACCTACCACATGCTGGGCCCAATTCTAAGCCCTTACATGAGTAATTCTACTACTTTTCCCTGTGACCCCATGAGCACTAATTGTCACCCTCACTTTATAGATGGGGAGATTGAGGTGCAGAGAGGTGAAGCACCTTGCCTGTGGAATCACAGCCCTTGGATCTTCTCAGACATCAGAAAATAGAGATGAGTCATCCCCACTGCACTGACTTGTTTGCAGATTCCTGGCCCACAGAATCTCGAAGCATAAAAAAGTAGATACTCTGTGCCACCAAGTTTGGGGTGGTCGGTTACTTAACAGCAGTGACTAGGATATGGGGTTGCCCCAGTAGGTGCCCACCAGTGGTCCTGAGTGGAGCAGGGGGGGACACTCCCACAGGCAGCCTGCCGCTGCTCCCTCTGCAGGACAGGAGGCTGGGCCAGAGAATCCTCAAGAAGCCAGCAGGCTCGAAGCCAGATCTGAGAAAGGGACTGTCACAGGCGATGGGGCAGGGGCAGGCAGTGCCAGGACAGGTGACGACTCAGAATGCAAGCTGGATTGAGGTTGGGATGGGCACAGTGACAGCTCTGAGAAGCCAATGCGCTGGGCACCGGCACATCATCCCCTGGAAGGAACAAGGCTAATTCAGCCTTATGGAGTGGGACGGGGCAGGGGGGGCAGCTTCCCAGTTGGCCCCCTCGGTGGCTTTATGGGTTAGAGTCTGCGGGGTTCCTGCCAAAAGAGAAATTACAGAATAGCAAGTGCACGTGAGCAGAGACCAGGTAAACTGAGGACCAAGTGGACAATAGGTCTAGGAGGAAGAAAGCAGGGAGGCCATCCTGGAGGAAGGCTCATTTGCTCCTGCACCAAGATGTTTCGCTTCCCTTCAGGTCCTGCATTGAAGTGAGTGTCCCAGCCAAAGCCCTGGTCGCTGCTCGTCTCCTCCCCACCTCTACTCCTGCAGGGAAATGTTCCTCTGCCTTCTACAAGCCTTATCCTGAAATGGCTACCTGCAAGTGACCTGCCAGCCAAGAGCTCCTGCTTTGATGATAGCCCAGCAGGAAAGCAGCCCTCCGTGGCCGGCAGGTGTACACAAGCCTGCCCCCAGCCATCCCATAATCTGCAGGGAGGAGCAGAGCCTCTACTGCCTGGTCCTGCTCCCCCTAGAGCAGGGCCTCCATGGTATGCCTCAAGCCCCCCCTAAAGTGGCCTTGACACAAGGGTGCTGCATGGGCACGAGCGCTCCCTGCCCCACAGCTACTGCCCGGACCCCTTCTCACCCAGATCAATGATGCCCACGAAAAGGCCTGCTCAAAACTACACACCTTGATGGCTTTACCGACTTTCTTGGGGAATCTGTGCCCGGTGTCACACGGGGGACCTGTATGGGAACCCGAGACTTTTCCCCACCTTCCAGACCTGCTGTCCATTTGCTGAGTAGAGGCCTTCAGTTTGTTCCCTGCTGCGCCATCTGAACTGGAGGCAGAGGTGCTGTCTGCAGAATAAAAACAACTGCATTGTGCGGCTTCCAGCAGCGCTGTGGCTCCAGCTTTAGTTGATCTGGGGCCTGAGACATTCCAAAGGCACATAGCCCTCCCTTGGCCAGGGCCCAGCTGGGAGGAGCAGCCCGCGTGAGGGACCAGCCCCGCACAGGACTCCGGGTGCCCACTCGGGCCTGCAGACAGCCTGGCCTTCTGTGCCATCAGAGCCTCAGTGTACACACTGAGCCCAGAGATGACCGGCCCCTCGGACCTCCAGCGGGGGCATGGGGGGGCCCGAGATTTGAAAATTCAAAACACGCCCAAGAGCTGCCATGTGCTTTTAATTTCCCTGTTACGGTAAAAGCAGGAGAAAAAAAGACATCCAAAGAGTGCATCCAACAAGTCACTAAAGGAAAGCTCCCCAAACAACTCACAATGGCATTTCCTGGCGTTAATTTTAATTGGATGGTTTAATGTTTGATTATCGCAACCCTTTCACAGCTGTAAAGCATGAGCAACCCAGGAAGTCGCCAGCACTGGGTAATGAGCTAATCAATCTTTCATCCCCAACGCGGCAGATCTGACTGCAGGTGGGTGGGGGGGGGGGACTCACCCACGCTGGGTTTGCCATGATGTCCTGCTGTGTGGCCCACGCTTGAGTGTGCAGCCATATCCGTGAGGACAACCTGACCTAGTAGCCTCAACAGAGAGAGCATGGACCACTGAGGCTCCCCAGTTGTCATGGGCCAGATGTTGGTTGAAACTCAACCCCTGAGTGGGATGGTGTGAGGAGGTGGGGCCTCGGAAGGCCCAGTGGGTTTGTTGAGGTCATGGTGGAGCCTCCATGAATGGGATTAGTGCCCTTGTAAGAGTCCCCAGCGTGCTTGGTCCCCCTCTCTGCTCCCCGCCTCTCTTGCATGGATGGGAGGAGAGGGTCCTTTGCCAGAACCCGATGCACTGCAGACTCTCAACCTCCAACTCCATGTGAAATAAATTCTAGTTGCTTGTAGGCCACCTGGTGGGTGGTACTTTGTTCTAGGAGCCCACACAGACTAAGGCACCAGGCAGGGAGGGCCCCAAAAACATAGGGAAGGGACTGGCCACCAGTGGAAGGGAGGGGTGACAAAGGAGAGCCTCAGGTGTCTGTTACTTAACAAAGAAGAAAAGGAGGTGAGGGGAGATTTTTTGGAAATGACTCCTTGAATGATCCCAAACTAATGGAACTCCATTCCTGGATGTCTCTGCATAGACGTGTATGTTCATGAACATGTGTGTACTCGGTTATTGTGCATCTAGGAATTAGCCTTGCCCAAAGAGAGATCTGGCCTTTGTCCTGGGCTCCTGGGAAGTGACCTCCAAACCCTTGGAATGTCCTGCCTGATTAGAGTGTGTTTATCTGGAAGCTCTGGGCCACAGCAGATGATCTGACATGATTGATGGTGGGTACTTTCTTTGGGCCACATGTCATCAGCTTGGCTCTAGAGAGACTGCAGATTGAGGTCAGCCATGAGCCACCAACCAGGTCTACACCTCCCAGATCCTATAAAAGCACTCGGCACAGGGGCACCTGGGTAGTTCAGTGGTTAAGCGTCTGCCTTCTGCTCAGGTCGTGATCCCTGGGTCACGGGATCCTGGGTCCTGGGATCAAGTCCTGCATCGGGTTCCCTGCAGGAAGCCTGCTTCTCCCTCTGCCTGTGTCTCTGCCTCTCTCTGTGTGTCTCTCATGAATAAATAAAATCTTAAAAAAAAAAAAGTACTCAGCACCAAGGCTCAGGTGAGCTTCCGCAAAATTTTGTCTATTATTCACATTGCTGCCAGGAAAAGTCCATGACTCCACTGGGAGAGGACATCTGGGCACTTCGTGCCTGGAGCTCTCCTGGACTCTGCTTCTTTTCCTGTAATAAACCAGGACCGTGACTGTAATAGCTGTCAATGTGGTCCTTCTGGGGTCCTTCTGGGGAACAGTCAAACCCTAGGGTCTCTGGGATCATGAGGGACTCTTGACTTTTCCTGCCCTTCCAGCGGGGGAAGGCAGCCCCAAAACTCACAAAAGAGCAACATTTGCAAAACTGGTAAGTTGAGCTTCACCAAAAGGGATGATCTTGCTAATCAACTCCTCCAGCTACATTCACATAAAGCAAACAGAAGTAGGATAGGGGGTGCCTGGGTGGCTCAGCTGGTTGGGTGACCGACTCTCTCGATTTTGGCTCAGGCCATGATCTCAGGGTCGTGAGATCAAGCCCCAGTCAGGCACCATGCTCAATGGGGAGTCTGCTGGAGATACTCTCTCTCCCTCTGCTTGTCCCCCACCTGTATGCACTCACATACTTGCTCTCTTTCAAATAAATAAGTAAAATCCTAAAAAAAAAAAAAAAGTAGTAGGACGGTCATAGTCCACCAATTATATGGGAGAGAAGAGAACGTCTGCAGAAGGACGCCTACCCCACGGGTGTTTGGAGTAGCACCGCCGTTCCCAAACTATGTGCCACACAGGAAACATCAGGCGGCCACTGATGAGGAAATCACAAGAGTTTGACATAATGTAAGAAATACTTCTGCTGCAATATTAAGTTGAAAAATCAGGATTCAGGACTGTATACAGAAGAGAAGTCTGAGGTGTTTTGTTTTATTTAAAAAAAAATGAGGCGACAAGGTATTCGATTAAATTAAAAGATCTAAGTCTTAGGAAGGTGCAGGTGGAGCTGCAGGAGGACCGTGTCAGTGACCTCTTCAGGCACAGATGGTGGACACAGTGAGGCCAAGCGGCTTTGTCCAGGGCTCTGTCCAGATCCCCTTCTTGCTTATGCAAGTGCAAGGTCAAGAGGCCACACATTGTCTTGTAGTGGGAGGCAGGATCCCACTGCCCTTGGGCCCCCCTGCGAGAGGGCTCTCCGCCTACTGCTCACTCCACCTTTGCGGCAACAGCCAGTTCTGAGCAGGCTTTAAGCTAACCTGAAAGCCCTCATCCTCAACTTGCTAATTAATACCCCATGGGACACCCTTGACCAATGGGGTCAGGAGCTAGCCAATATTTCCCACTTTGCTGGGTGGGACAGTTCTAAGACACATTCCACAGAATGCTCAGAAAGTCTGCAGATGGGGCAACCAGCTGCCTTTCACAGTGGCCAACTCAATATGCGGTTTTGCACAGACTCCGTCCTCTTGGGTACTGCCCAACCCAACTCTGCTCCTCACGATCTCATTCCCAACCGTGCTAAGACAGTGTCTGCTTCGATTTGCTTCTCCTCTTTGAATGCAAGGCTCTGGGTATACAGAGGACCAATCTGCAAGGAACACAAAAGCCTCTGGGGCAGAAGGGTTCAGAACTCTGATGCCTGTACCCGGAGCTCCAGGTGCAGGAAATGTGGGGCTAAACTAAGACGCCAAGACAGAGTGATTCAGATGACCTAATACATGTTTCTCAGCTACATTTGGTCCTCACGCACAGTTCCCGAAAATGCTTCTGAGGCAGAAAGGGGAAATCGGTGACTTACTATCAATGAAGGCGATTGTTGGACCCTACCCAAGGGTGAGGCTGGTTGAAGGAGGACCAACCATGTGATTCGAGGGTCGGAATGATCAGTGCCCCCCACCTCAGGGGACGGGAGGGGGGAGAGTGGCTGGAGGTTGAATCAGCCAATAGCCCATGGCTTAGCCAATCATGACTACATGGTAAAGCCTCCATCAAAACCCAAGAGGGCAGGTTTTGGCCCTTTTTCTTTAGAGAGCTTCCCTGCTTGGGGAACTGGAACGCTTCCACATGCCACCAAGCCAGCCCCAGAACCCCACGAGGAGAGAATTTCCTGTGTTCAGGACCTCGCCCTATGGCTTTCTTTATCTAGCCATGGATTCATATCCCTTATTATATCCTTTATTTTTTTAAGATTATTTAGTTACTTATTTGAGAAAGAGAGAGCACAAGCAGGGGACGGGGCAGAGGGAGAGGGAGAAATAGACTTCCCCCTTGAGCAGGGGGCCTGATGTGGGGCTTGATCCCAGGACCCTGAGATCATGACCCGAGCCAAAGGCAGATGTTCAACCAACCGAGCCACCCCCTTATTTTAGCCTATAATAGACTGTTAAGCCTAACTGTTTCTCTGAGTTTCACATGCTGTTCTAGCAAATTAATCTAATGTAAGGAGGAGATCATGGGAACCTCCGATCTGTACTGGTGGGTTAGGAGCACAGGTAACAGCCTGGTGCTTGATATCTGAAGGGGGGGCAGAGGCAGCCTTATAGGACTGAGCCCTTAGTCCATGGACTCTGATGCTACCTCCAGGTGGACAGTGGTCAAAACTGAGTTGAGTTCTTGGATGCCCTGCTGGTGTCTGAGAATGGCTTGGTGTGGTAGGAGGGACCCCCCCCCCATCTTGGAATTGGGTCAATGAACCTAAAAGAATTGGTGTCAGTGAAGATGCTTCCTAGTACAGTGGGTATGAAACACACCAAGGGCTCCTGGAAGGAATGCATGGGAGGGACGGGGCTGGGCGGGGGGCGCACAAAGTACTGGGCTGACACGGGAGGGTTAGTTCTATAAAGCACTGTGAGCTGTAACAACAGGACACCCAGTGCACAACCCTGAAATACAGTGTGTCCAGGCCCCTGGAGCTGGGACCCATGGCAGAGACAAGAAGATCTCAAGACCAAACCACCCCGGTACAGTGATTATGCCCTAGGGACGATAGCCGACCAAGGAGGTATAAATCAGGGGTCACCTTGCATCTGGCCTTAGAACCAAGCACGGGGTCCCACATGTCCCTAGGCAGAGAGTGGACAGCGAGGATGTCACAAGAGTGGACAAGTAGGGCCAGTGCCCAACGGCAACACCCCATGGCAGCACGTGGCAGCAGTCCGGCACTGGCCACCTAATGTCCAGGTCCCCTCGTCTAGCATTGACCCTGGAATAGTTGCCTTTGGATTAAATAAATCCCAGGTGTTCTGATCCTGCAAGGGGAGGGGTAATTCAACATGAACGAGTTGTTAGTGGGATCAAGAAAAAAGCCAAAAAGTGATATCACCATATTTGTACTTCAAGAGACAAAGGAGACACAGCAAAATCTGGGCAGCAGCTGTGCGGGCAGCTGGCCCAACAACTATTTCTGTTCTTTCCTCCTTGGCCACAGGGTCCGCTCTCACCTGCCCTCCTCTGCATCCAGGCTGGGGCATCAGTGAGGATGCCTTGCGCTGCAAAACAGAAGCCCCCAACTCAAATTGGCTTAAATAATCATGATTCATTATCTCACAAAACGGAGCCCCAGTGCGGCCTGTGCCGGCCCCCTCCGTTCCCCTCCCCCAGGCAGGCCGACCAGATGCAAGGCTCACAGGAAGAAGGGGCCATCTTCTTCCCTGGAGGCTCCTTCTGGAGAGAAAGGATATCTTTCTTCCCAGCAGCCACCCCTCCCCTCATCAACTCCCCTCATGGCTTGTTGCTCCAAAACCAGGCACAGGCCGGGACACTGGGCGACGTGACCAGGCCTGGTTCGGGGGGACCTGGGGCTGTTCTGGGGTCAGGGCTAGTCACCTTCATTTTACTCACGTTGGAGCAGAGGCCAGGGATAATATACTGAGCAAATGTAAGGCTGGGTTAGCAAAGGAGAAGGAAGAAACCAGCTGGCAGACACGCAGCCGTGCCCCCCTGTCCCTGTAGGACATAAGGCCACAGCACTGGGTTGGTGTCCTAGTACCGCTGAGTGGTGGCTTAAAACAAGAGAAATGTACTCTGCCATGGTTCCAGAGGCCTCAAGTCCAAAGTCACAGTGTCAGCTGGGCCATGCTTGCCCTAGAGGCTCTAGAGGAGGAGACTTCTTTGCCTCTTCCAGCTTCTGGTGGTGGCTGGCCGTCCTTGGTGTCCCTTGGCTTGTAGATGAATCATTCTGGTCTCTGCCTCTGCCTTTGCTGAGCCTTCTCCCCTGCATGTCTGTGACCCTGATCCAACATCTCCACCTCGGGACGCCTGGGTGGCTCAGCGGTTGAACGTCTGCCTTCAACCCAGGGCATGATCCTGGAGACCCGGGATGGAGTCCCATGTCGGGTTCCCTGCATGGAGCCTGCTTCTCTCTCTGCCTGTATCTCTCTGCCTCTCTCTCTCTCTCTCTCTTTCTCTCTCTGTCTCTCATGAATAAATAAATAAAATCTTAAAAAAATCTCCCCCTCATAGGACACTAGTCATACTGGATTCAGGGTTCCCCCCCCCAATCTAGCTTGACCTCATCTTGACTTGATTACACGTGCAAAAACCCTATTTGCAAATAAAGTCACATTTGCAGGTTCCAGATGGACATGAGTTTTGGGGGGATCACTACTCAACCCACTACAAACCCCAAGGGGAAAAAGAGATCCTATGAATCCCATGCCCAGAGCAGATCTGGTTTCTAGTTGGGCCTGGTTTCTACTTGAGGCTGTCTTCTAGAAAGTAAAACGTGGGCATAGCTCATCCTTCTGTGGAGGTGCGTCCTAGCAACATAGCACGTGGGGCCTCTCCTCCAAGGCCGCCTGCATCCATGAGAGGAGAAGATCACGGGGCCCTTTCTCCCCTCCCTGTGCCTGGATTTGCCCTGCACCGTCTACTGCTTAAATCTAACTCCATGCACAAGGATGGCAACGAGCATCCTGTCGGCTACATGTCAGAGGGGCTTTGCTTCACGTTCCCTTTGATTCCAGTGCCCTCAGCCTTCACATTCTGTCAGGCTCCGCGAGGGCAGCCCCTCAGGACCTGAAACTTGGCAGCAGCAGCAGCTGAAGCCCTCCTGAGGCAAAGCTGTAAGGCAGGCACAATCCAGCTAGAAAGTTCTCGGTTGTTCCATTCTGTAGGTGTTTTTCCATCTCTGCCCAGGCTCCAGAATCTATTAGCAAGTTGCTTAGCTTCACATCCTCTGTATCTTTCTCTAAATGGAGAGGCATGTACAGCAGGAGGGAATGGGGTAAGCAGCCTGTCCCCAAACTTAATGCACAGAACATGCTCAGTCCTGTCAATCGTGAGCTATTAATGCTGTTGCACGGAGCAGGAACTAACGCAGCGGCCAGAACTCACAGGGTCTGACATGCCTGGCTTAGAGCATGGCTTGTCTCAGGGAGGGCTGTACTCTAAATGAATACAGACTTGAACTGGTGCCATTTCCAGTTGCCAGGGGGCCTTAGGTGGAGGCAGCAGCCCTCTGGTTGGGAAGAGGAAAGTGAGGGTCTACACCCAAGAAAGCCCTTCCAGGAGGGAACTATCAGGCTGGGCTTCAGGCACCAGGTGGCACCTGCCCATTCCAGCTCAGCATGGAGAGCTCAGGGCCCAACAGCATCTGTCACTCAAAGCCTCAACTCTGATGGGATGAGGCTGCTAGTGCAATTCTGCCTTGGACAGAAAGGCCCAGAAACTGAGGAGAGAGCCCATGGTGGCTTTATTAGCTCTGGCAGGGAGACCCCACCTCATGGCCTAACTGCTCCTCCCCATTCACTCCCCGCATCTAACTCCCCACTGTGGCTGGTAAGTTAGATGCCAGATAATTTCAAGCTGGCGTAGGCAGTGGTGGTTCAGGCCTGGAACCACCCAAGGCAGTTGGGAAGAAAAAGGGCCAAGGTGAGCAAGAGAGTCAGGGAGGGACTCTGAGCAAAGATCTGGCCAGAGAAACAAGCATCATGATTATCATCATCATCATCATCATCACCACCATCATCATCACCACTAGTACAATCGTCATTATCATCATCATCACCAGCATCCATCTCCATCATCACCATCACTCCTGTGATCACTATCATCACCATGGCCATCAACACCACCATCATCATCATTGCCATCAATGACTGCTGAATCTTTTACCAGGGATTAGGCACTGTTCTTTATATCTATTATTTAATTTAATCCCCCAAACAACCCTGTGAGGTCAGCTTTATCATCCCCATTTTACAGATGAGGAAACTCAGGTTCCAAGGCAGTAAATCAACTTTCCAAAGTCACCAGGCAGAGAGGAGCAGTCCAGAACTTGGAGCCATATTTGCCTGACTCCAGAGCATATGGTCTGAACCCTTATGCCTTACTGCCATCTGAAGATCCATCAGTAACTACAGGAGCAGATGGGTCAGAAACTGATGATTTCTCAGAAGATTCTAGAAGTGTCTATGGTGCTTCTTGGCTGCACACCAGCTTCCCGAAGTATGGGAGCTTCAGGCTGGTGCAGGGGTTCTGTTTCTGGGCAACAGGCACACAGGCACAATTTTACGTCTTCCAAGTAAAATGAGGCCACTGTGAGCTCCATTTCATCACCACCAACCCGCGCCCAAGCAAAATGGAAATACACCTCCAATAAACCATGAAAAGGAATGAAGATCTTGTCTGAACGTCTTGCCTTGAGGGAGAATTAAATCACAGGACACTCAAGATCTCTTTAAAATGTTCTCTCCTGGCCACCTGGGTGGCTCAATGGTTGAGCATCTGCCTTTGGCTCAGGTCGTGATTCCGGGATCTGGGATCGAGTCCCACATTGGGCTCCTGAGAAGAGCCTGCTTCTCCCTCTGCCTATGTCTCTGCTTCTCTCTCTCTCTGTCTCTCATGAATAAATACATTATTCTTTAAAAAATAAAATAAAACAAAATGTTCTCTCCTCAAATTTCACGCACAGTGACAATTCCCTTCCCCTTCCTCCCATACTCCCCCCCCCCCCCCCCGTTCTCTCGGCCGGACCTGATCTTCTCTCTTCCTTGGTGGCCACTCATCAGCTCCCTTCCCCTTGGCTTCTTCTGCAGCGTCTGACCCCTTCACCTCATCCACCAGTCAGCAAGTGCCACGAGCCAAGGCTGTTCCCTGGAAAGTGGGTGGGGAAGGGTGTGAATCTCACATCTTTTGTCATCTCAACCAGGAGGGAATAGACGCTCTGAGAGGTCAAGGGCAGCAAGAAGGAGGGAGCAAAGCTGAGATCTCTTCCAAACTGGAAGCACCAGCAATGCCCCCTCTCCGGGCCTTGGCCTCCCTGGCAAACTCTGAGGGAGTCCAGGTGGCCCCCAGTGCCTCTCCCGGTAACTCAGGCATGGGTGGGGGGCGGCGGTGGTGCTAACGTGGCCTTGGGTTCCGGACCCGGCTCCACACTCTGGAAAGCCCTAGTACCCCCATGGCCTCAGAGTGGGGAGTTTGGGGGAGAAGGAGCTGAACCGGAAGCCAAGGTGCCTCGACTCTCGCTCTGGTACCGAGCATCCTCTCTGATGTCCTGCAGCTCTGAGGTCGCTCCATCCCACCTTCTGGAAGCCAGTGTGCTTCTCCAGCGTGAAGCCCTGTTACAAGGGCAAAACCAAACATGAAAATCCTGGTGTTGTGAAGGGAAACCCCACGGGAGCTCTTCGTGTACTTCCAGGAACCACATATGTGTCCTCAAGAAGAACTCCACTTTTCCACAAAGTCTCCTGACAGTTTCTTGAAGCTAAAATTCACACTGAGTTTTTTCCTCCAAGCATCCTGGCTGCATGTCTGAGAAGGGAAACAAGGTTTTTAAAAGAAATAGCCTCGGGCAATACTTTTCACATCTCAGAGCTGTTTTTGAACATGCAGGTTTTAATCTTTCTAAACGTAAAGCTCAGACTTCAGAAAAGATGAGGGGAGATCGAACTGGAAGAGCCAGGAGCCAAGTTCAAAGGTGCCCTTTGCCCACAGCCATCAATCATGACCTGTGAGCCCGTCCACCCCTTGCATTTCTGCAACTGGATGGGGAG
Organism: Nyctereutes procyonoides; assembly: GCF_905146905.1. Lineage (NCBI taxonomy): Eukaryota > Metazoa > Chordata > Mammalia > Carnivora > Canidae > Nyctereutes > Nyctereutes procyonoides. Next base: position 25,871,595 of record NW_026575133.1, read on the forward strand.
GAGGTTCCGAGGGGGTGGGGATGCCTCGCCTTCCTTTTCACAGAATTAAGATTTCATTGTTCCTAGCTTGAAGAGGTGTAAACACAAAAATACCACCAAGAAAATTAATCTCCAGAAAAATCTCAGTACTTGCAAGAGGTTTATATCCACCCCACCCCCTACTCTGAGGTCAGTGTTTCTCACACTCTTCAGGTACACACACATCCCTTAAAGATCTTTTTTAAATGTCTATTCTGATTCAGGAGGCTGGGCCGGGCCTGAGTGTCTCTATTTCTAACACATTCCTGGGTGTTCCTGCTGAGCTGGGATCACACTTTGAGTAGCAAGGGCTCGGACAATAAAAAGAACCTCACTGAGGGGGACACTGGTCGGGATGAGCACTGGGTGTTATTCTGTATGTTGGTAAATTGAACACCAATAAAAATTAATTTATTAAAAAAAAAGTACCTCATTATGTCACAAAGCATGAGGCCCTGAAAGATGCAGGGCAGGTTGCAGGCAGTGATCATGTCAACCTGCTTGGTCAGTGTCTGCGATTCTCCTGAGCCCACGATGGCTGCAAATGGCAGGTCCTCACATGAGTGACCCCAGACACTGGCAGGTGGCAGAAAGGGGCTCCTTTCCAGGGTCTGTCTGTTCCTTTTACCAGGAAGGGAACAATGCCTCAGAAGCCTCCCAGGAGACGTCCCCAAGTATCTCAGTGGCCAGCACTCTGTCCCGTGGCCACCTGGGCTGCAAGGGAGTCTGGGAGAATGTGCATCTGGCAAAAGGGAAAGCAGTTATCATGACAGATGCTTTCAGGAAGCAAGAAAAAGGAATTGCCACTGGCTGACGGACCAGCAACGTCTGCCAAGGCCATCTTTCAAGTGACCGATGGCACCTCTCTCTTCTCTGTATACTGAGGACCAGTGGGAATGGAGGGGGGTAGTGGCGGGTTTTAACATGGAACAGGCAGGACAATGGGAGGCACCCCTCAACTGGGATGCAGGTGGGACGCAGCCCAAGTGTTCCTCATTGGGGGACACAGGTGGGACGCAGCCCAGGTGTCCTCATTGGGGGACGCGGGTTGGACGCAGCCCAGGTGTCCCTCATTGGGGGACACAGGCGGGACGCAGCCCAGGTGCCCCTCATTGGGGAGGACACAGGTGGGACGCAGCCCAGGTGTCGCCACAGCCAAAGCAGAGCACCAGCCCTGCCAACCCGGCTCGTCAGACGGCCCGGAGCCAATGCAGACGACACCCCAGACTCCCTTGTCCTTCTTCTCTAGGAGCAAACACGTGGCGTCTCCTGGTAGCCTGGACACTACAGGAGGGACATAAGACTGAGAACCTGTCCGCTGAGCCAGCCGTGAGCTGAGCTGCTTAAGCCCGTCCTGCAGCCCCGCGGAGCACTAAGCACCGGGCACCCGGGTGTCACGTTTTCCAGGAGCCGTATGCTACCCCGCTGAATGAGGGCTACCACGGCGATGCTTTCGCCCTGGGCTGGCCTCCGGGAAGGTTGGCAACGGGACGCATGCGTCCACGCGGAGGCCACACAGCCGTGGGGGCAGGGCCCTGGGGCCGGAGGGCAGGCGGGCCCAGGGCGTCTCCCCTGTTGGCGCCTCGGCGGGCTTGCACCTGCTGGGCTACATGCAGCTCCTGCTGAGGCACAGCAGAAGGGGCCCAGGTGGGAGTCAGACCCGGATTCCAATCCTGCCTCGGCCACGGACCTGCGTGCGGCCTCGGGCAAGCTACTGATCTGTCGCAGCCTCGACTGCTCCACCTCCAAATGGGGGAAGAGTGACGCATCGCCCCTCATACACAAGATTGTTGGGATAAAAAGCAGGCCATGCATATGCGGGGCTGGGCCCGGTGCCTGGTGCAGAGCGCAGAGGAGCCGCATCTGGGGTGGTGTAGACGCCGCGCCTACGGAGAGGCCATCTGAATGTGACTTTCATCAGCCCCGAAAGGGCAGACTCGAGATAAAAGTCAGCGCGGAAGCCCGTGCATGGGTGGGCCCTGAGGACTCCTGCCCCCACTCTGGGGCCGCCCGAGTGTGCACCCTCGGGGCCAGGGATGGCGGGGCCTGCCCTCCCCCAGAACCACTGGGAGACTGGGGAGCTGAAGGGGGCCTGGCGCCCTCCCCTCCCAGGCACAGCCGCTGGGCACATCACCCCGCTGCTGCCTCGGCTACAAAGTCCCTTGGGCCCAGCTCACCCTGAAAACACGGCCCCCACTGACGGGGCCGGGGGACCCACAGGCGCCGCCGGGTCCTCCTCCTTCCCTGGGAGGGCCACCTACCCTTGCTTCGGGGCCTCTGCTCAGACCCGCCTGACGTTCTCAGAGGTTCCCTGGAACCAGCCCCGTGAAGGAGTTTCCAAGCCAGGAGGTCCCTCTGCAGCAGGGGCGCGTGTCTCTGATCCCAACGCTACGGGGCCGCTGTTCACGTGGGCCTTCCCTCGTTTCCAAGTCCTCGGGGGTCCCTCCACCACTATCTAAGAAGCATGTGTGCATCACTAGCTTTTCTCTCTCTTCTTCCAGCATTTAAAGCTGACACCGGATTTTGGACGTGGGGTGGGAAGCAGCAGCGCACGTGTCTCCGCGACACGAGTGCGCGGTGGATCTGGAAGCCACAGGACAGAGGAGCCTGCGCTTCTCCCTGAAGCATCTATCGTCTCCATGGGGGGTGTCTCATTCCTGGGGCTCCCGTAACAAAGTGCCTCAGACTGGGGTGCTTAAACAACAGACAGGCATTGGGTCGCAGATCCAGAGGCTAGAAGTCCAGCATGGGAGTGTCAGCAGGCCTGGCTCCCCCCCAAAGGCTCTTCGGGAACATCTCCTTGCCTACTGCAGCCTCAGGTGGCCGCCAGCAATTACTGGTGTCCCTTGGCTGGCAGCGGGAGCCCTCTGGTCTCTGCCTCCACTGTCACATGGTGTTCCCCCCTCATGTCTGCAAAGCAGAGTCTCTTCCCTTCTTCTTCTAAGGACACCAGTCATATTGGATTTATAAGGCCCCACCGGACTCCAGTGTGACCTCATCAAAATTGATATCTGCAACAACCCTATTTCAAATTATGTCACGTTTTGAGCTAGTAGTGATATGGGAAACAAAAGTAAAAAGAAAAATTAAATTTTGGGCACCTGGGTGGCTCAGTCAGCTAAATATCTGCCTTCAGCTCAGGTCATTATCTCAGGGTCCTGGGATCCAGCCCCGCATCGGGCTCCCTGCTCAGCGGGGAGTCTGCTTCTCCCTCTCCCTCTGCCTCCCACTGCTCCACCTACTTGTGCCCTCTCTCTCTCTCTCTCTGTCTCTCTCTCTCTCTCTCTGTCTCACATGAATAAATAAAATCTTTAAAAAGAAAAATTAAATTTCCTCACTACCTATAACCCACTGATAAGCCCTTAAAACAAGCAGAGTGACCGTCCACCCGAAACTCAGCTGCCTCAATGTTAATACTTCGCTAAGAGCAAAAGGCAATCTTAGCCTGACTCCCAGGATCCTGTAAGTCTACTTTAACATAGTAAAATTCCTTTGGAAACTTCCTTTATCTCTACCCCCCGAGATAGATGTTGGCGATCATCCCCCAAGCATATGACTCACCAATATATATCTGAAGGATCTCATGACTAAGGTTTTATTAAACAGTAATAAAGAGCTTTTTCCCAACAATAGCTGGCCCTTCAAATCCTGGAAACTTTGCTTCCCAACTCCTTTGAGACTTGTACTATCCTTACTGCTCTCTCAACTCCACTCTTCATGACCCCAGGGCAGCTCTTTCTGCTCATAGGTCCCGTCCCCATGCTTTAATAAATCCACCTTTTTGAAAAAAAAAAATCCACCTTTTTGCACCAAAGACATCTCAAGAATTCTTTCTTGGCCATTGGCTTGGAACCCTAGTGTCCTTCCGCTACATCAGTAGGGGTCAGGACCTCAACCTGTCTTTCTGGTGGACACATTTCAACTCATAACTGATTAATTTTAAAACATCATCTTAATGTTTCACCCAACATGGATAAATGAGGGGCTAAAACATAAAACTTGCAAGGGCTATAATGAAGGCCCTTGCACCTGCAGCAGGCTGGACCCTAGATGACCTTCACCCTCCTCTGCCTTTGGGGTGCTTGGGGGAAGAGACCTTATCTTGAGCAAGCCACTTCCCCTCTCTGAGCATCATCTAAGATAAGGATGAGGGAACCCAATATAAACCTAGAAGCGGCAGGTATGACGGCTCACAAGCCCACATGTACATAGACCTTTATGAGGGTGTTGGAGAAATTTGCAAGAATTTGAAATAGAAAGGATCACTGGTGACTAGTGCACCCCACCAGGGTCATCTGATTTTCTAGGGGTCTGTACCTCTCATTCTCTGAGCCAACTGACTACTTTGCAAGTTACAGAGAACTTAGAAAAATACAAATGGTTCTTGTCCCTAGAAGAGCAAATGAGTTTTATCTGTAAGAATACAACTGACTGTCGCCCTGTGGCCATTGGTCAGTTCTGTACCTCTTTCTACATTCACTTCAGTATTCCCGATTACCTCTATATTCGTGGATTCTCTGAATTTTCCTTTGAACTCTTTGTAACATACTAGTGGTTTCCACATTAAGTGATGAGTTAAACTTACCTGTATTCACTTCACATTTTTCTGAGACTCATGATTTTAACATTTACTAAAGGATCTTTTGAACAGTAAAGATGTGAATGTACGAGTTCCTGGAAAGTGGAGCAGTGTATGGCCACAAATGATGACAACAACAACAACAATAATATCAGGATGTGACACCCCAGGGATCTCTGCGGACTCAAGCACAACCTCAGAATGATCAGCAAGAGGCAAATCTTCAGAAGGCCAGCAGGCTGCAAGGAAGGCCAGATGCTCTCTTGGGCTGTATTTCAGGCCCACAAAGTACAGAGAAAAATAACAAGCAGGATCATAAAAACGTCACCACTGGCTGTATGGCTGGGGCATGCGTGTGCCAATGGACTGAAGCCAGGTTGCCGAGACATTGCTGACAGCCCCAGTGAGTGGAGGTCCAGGGCCAAGGCCATGGTGGGGCTGTTGAGAGTGGTTACTCCATCTACACAGGCAAGCACCACCTGCCTTGGTTCTGGAGGGAAGGGGAGACAGAGCTCCTGCTGCCCCATGGAAGAGAAGAGTCTGTGCCCTTGGTGACTCTGAGAAGGCATTTCTGACTCCAGAGCTGGGGCTAGGGCAGAATTTCCTTTGTGAAATTCTAATTAAAGAAGCCCATTGTGGAATGCCTATCATGGGATGCCTGGGTGGCTCAGTCGGTTAAGCATTTGACTCTTGATTCCAGCTCAGGTCATGACTCGGGTCCTAGGATCAAGCCCCATGTCGGTCTCCCCATGTTCAGCAGGGAGTCTGCTTGAGGACTTTCTCTCTCCTTCTGCCCCTGCCCTTCCCTCTGCTCATACATGTTCTCTCTCTCTCCCTCTCTCTCTCTCTCAAATAAATAAATATTTAAAATTAAAAATTAAAAAAGAAGCCCCCCCCAAAAAAATTAAAAAGAAGCCCATTGTCCTGGTCACCTGCTGCTGCTTCCACCTGGGGCCATCTCGCAACACTTCACAGCTTGGCACAGGATATGTGAGTCCGGCAAGGTTGGAATGTCAAGAACCCTTCATCCACGATGTGGTGCAAAGAACCCAAGCTTGGGCATGAGGTGGACCTGGGCTCAAATCCTGACTCTTTCCTACCTGCTGCATGACCTCCAGGGAGGTACCCAATTCAGTTTCCTCGGTCCATATAAGGAGAATAACAATCGTGTGCAACTAGTGGATTGGGGGGATTACCTGGGAACACAGGAAACCTGCTGAAAATAGTCTCTGGTACGGAGCAGAGTCTACCCGAATCCTGGCTCCCAACCTGCTCCTCCGTGTGTGGCAGAAACAGGTCTGACACTGGCTCTGAACGCACGAACCAAGATCTGTAGTGTTTTACTTCCAGCTCTGACACCGGCTCACTCACTTCTGTTCTCTGGGTCTTTAAAATAAGGGGACTGAACCAGGTATGAAATCCAAACCCTCGACATTGCCATTTTGCAGGACTTGGACAACAGTGCTGCTTTCCTAAGAAATGACTGGGAAGTTTCGGCAAAACGCTGCCGCACTCTCCCACCCTCTTGACCCTCCCCAGATGGATGCTCTGTGGCTGGACGAGAATTTCTGGATGCAGCAGAGCAAATCTGCAGATGACTTCTCAGAGTTATCTGCAGAATTTTCTCTAAACCCCACGCCCTTGCCCTCTGGAAAACAGAGTCTCCGCCGCATTTCCAACATCCTGCCTCCGAAGGGAAGAAACGGCAATACTTCTTTGTCACAAAGATGCCTGGTGGTTCTCAGGCACCCGAAGCCGGAGTGTGAGCTCCGCAGAGCAGGTGCGGGGCCTCAGTGGCCCGAGAAGCCGGCCACCCGCAGGTCAGCGTGGGCAGCTGGGCCTATTATGGAAGGTGATGGAATGCTCTGGCCTGGAGAGCTCCCAGGGTCCACGAAGGAATTAGCCTCCCTGTTCTGGCCAAATGATTAATATTAAGTGAAAAACACTGCTGGGAATCAAGGAGAGCCAGGGTAAGATGTGTCCTGAAATAACTCCCAGGCTGCACTTCCAGTAGCTTCCCCCGCGAGCTTCTGGCAGCAGCACCGACTTCAGGGAGGACCCAGGGGGGCAATTTCTCTCCCTCCCCTACAAAGACCACACTTCTTCTGAAAGTCATTTTCCCCCTTGATGACTATTCCAAGTGTAAGCAGAGTTCCTATTTTCCTCTAAGATTATGCCTCCAGACTCTGAGCTGGGCTGATGTATATGCATCAGCAGCTAAACAGAGGCAACAAAAAACTGCTGATGTGGAAATCTGAAAGCACAAAAGAGGTGTCTCTAGAACCAGCCCCACCAGAAGGTCCCCCTCAAGAACGCTTTCAAGTGCATTGGAAGGGATTCCATGAATTGTGAGCCACGTGTCTCCCTGCCTCGGAGGGGTGGGTACGGTCTGCACGGACCCTTCTCCAGGGCCCATGGAGGTCTGCAGTTCCGGCAGAGCAGGGGACGAGTCATGTTCACGCCCCCAAGAACAGCTCTGGCCCTCGAGGTATGGCTTGTGCCCCCACCCACCTCCTCGATGCATGCCCCATGCTGTTCATGGAGCCAGCTGAGACCTGGACTTTGTGGTTTCTACACACACAAACACACACACCCCACTTCTGTGTGGCACCTGTATGCGTAACAGAGGCATCAAGGGAGTGCCCGGTGTCTGTTCACAATAGGCTGTCTTCACTGGGCACGTGGACTACCTTTCCTGACTCCTCTTGAGGTTGGGTTTGGCCATGTAACCTGGCTTCTAGCTGATAGGAGCAGGAGGGACCGTGTCACCACCTATGCAGACAGAAGGGTACACCTCTGCATTAAAAAGGAACAAATTAAGGCTCCTGGGAGGCTCAGGCGGTTAAGTTTCCCTTTGGCTCAGGTCATGATCCCGGGGTTCTGGGATCGAGCCCCAGAACGGGCTCCCTGCTCTGCAAGGAGTCTTCTTCTCCCTCTCCTGCTCCCCCTGCCTATGCTCTTTCTCTCTGTCTCTCTCTCAAATAAATAAATAAAGTCTTCAAAAAAAAAAAAGAACAACTGACCCAAGCTGTGTCAGGATGAACCTCAAAAACATTATGCTCAGTGAAAGAAGCCAGACACAGGAGACCATGTATTGGATGGTCTTATTCATAGGAATGTTCAGAATAGACAAACTGGTAGAGATGAAAAGCAAGTTAGGAATTACCCACGGAGGGACGCCTGGGTGGTTCAGCGGTTGAGCGTCTGCCTCTGGCTCAGGGCCTGATCCCAGAGACCCGGGATCGAGTCCCCCATCGGGCTCCCCGCATGGAGCCTGCTTCTCCCTCTGCCTGTGTCTCGGTCTCTCTCTCTGTGTCTTTCATGAGTAAATAAATAAAATTTAAAAAAAAATAGGAATTACCCATGAAGCAGAAACACTAAGTGGGCACATAGGGTCTTAAGGGGGGAGTAGGTGATGAAAATGTCCTGAAGTTACTAAAATTCATTGAAATGCGCAAGTTTCATGACACATACAACTTACTTCAATGAAGTGGTTGAAGCAGAGACTGACCTGTAAAAGCCCCACACATGTTCTGCTCCAGGTCCCCTCCTTTCCCGCTGACCAATGCGGATGAGGACTGAGAGGGACACAGGGGCCCTGGTCCCTGGGCGACTACATGGAGGAGACCAGCCCCCGGGCCTTCCTGAGAGCAAGAAGTGAAACACGACTTTGTGTGGGTTTGGCTGTTAGAGCGGCCAGCTCACACCAACCTGTGCAGATGGCTCCGTCTGAATCCCCTTCTGGGCCTCCGGCCACATGGCCACCGGAGCTGTTTCTCCCCCCAGAAACACTTTCAGCTTCCGCATATCACTGGGCCTCTCTTCCCCTCCGCCCTTCCTCCCTCTGCCTCACCCCTACCTCGAGCAACTCCGCATTCTCTACTATGCAGAGCACAGCAGCCAGGAGACAACCAAGCAGGACAGATGGGTTTCGGGGCAGCTGTGGAGACAGAAAGGAGGTGAGGGAATCGCAACCTTTTAGTGTCGGGGGTGAGAGGCTGAGCTGTGGGGTGGGGCCAGGCCCTAGCAAACTCTGCAAGCACTCACTGGGGAGGGGGGCACGCACACACGGGGCTGGGCACACTGCTGCTTTTCCGGCTCTGGCATCCAAGCTTTTCTCCTTGTCCAGAACTAAGGCAGGCGGCATGAGGGCTATAGGAACCAAATGCATCCTTTAAGTCAGGGAGGAGGAAAGGTGTTGGGGTGCCTGGGTGGTGCAGTTGGTGAAGCGTCCGACTCTTGCTTTTGGCTCAGGTCATGGTCTCAGGGTCGTGGGATGGAGCCCTGCATCAGGTTCTACACTGAGCCGGGAGTCTGCTTGGGGATCTCTCTCTCCTCCCCCCACCCCCACCCCTGCCCCTCCCACTTGCAAGTGCACATTGTGCACATGTTCTCTCTCTCTCTCTCTCTCTCTCTAAAAAAAAAGAGGGAAAAGGTATTGAATATCAGCTTGGAAGAGATAGTAAAACAAGGAAATGCCTCCAAGTGTGCATATTATTTGCAACAAGCAAAATAATTTTTCAAGCATCATTGAAACCGTGGAGGAGAAAAATCCTGGAAAGTTCTTGTGGCAGAAGCAATGACAAATGGGAGCTAATTTTACAAGGCTGTTGTTATTCATTGAAGGTGTTCACAATGGCTTGGGCATTTTCTGTGTTCAGCCCACGGAGGCTACCCGGCTCCAAGTCCTGCAGAACGCGCCCCTCCCCACCTCATCCCCACCCCACCCGCACCCCACACATCTCCCTCACCTTTCTCCCCAGCAGGCCTCAGAGCACTCCCGTCACCTCCAGCTGCTTGCTCCTGCCTCCTGTCCTTCCTCCTCCAACCTGCTCCCCACGATCATGTTTATAATCACATGCTCTCCGTCTCACAACCCTTTGATACCTTCCCATTGCCACTGGGATCAAGCTCAGTTCCCTTCAGTAGAGCAGGGCCACCCTGTTTTGTCATTCTGGGTGCACCCTGCACAGTTTTAGGGGTGCTCCTGCAATGGTGCAGTACACAACCCACACAACTGTACCCTGTGGCCTGGAGTCAAACATCGAGAGAACTTCAAGGTCTTCGGGCCCCCGAATCTCTCTGGCCTCACCTGTGCCTATCTTTGACAGGCACCCTCCGTCTAACCACTTAGAATCCCCAAATGCACGACTGTGTGCCTCCAGGCCTTTCCATGCGCTGTTCCTTCTGCCCAGAACTCCTCACACCCTGTTCATTTTCCCTTCAAAGCTCAGTTCAGCATCACACCCTCCCTGTGTGCTCCCTGGGGGCACCTGGCACTGCTGTTGTTTCTCTATTTCCCATATCAAAGCACAGACTGCCCTGCGTAGGGACCTTCCCGTGCTCCCCAAGGACAGCATCATGTCAGGAGATGTGAGGTGAGGCTTGGCCTCCGGAAGCAGTCATAGATGGTTCCACCCCAGCCAGGAGAAGGGCCAAGAGGGAAATGCTGAGAGGAGCCAGAGGGAAAATGAGGCCAGGTAGAGGGCTGGGGGCTGGGTGGACCTAAAGCCAGGCTCAGCGCTGGGAAACCCAAGAAAAGACAGCAGATCGTGGTGGAAAACACTCACTGTCCCCATCGCCTCCCCACCACACCTGTCCTCTCCACCCCAGCCTCTCCTGGCCATGGCCACCATCCCCTGCTCACCCCAGGGCTGCCAAGACACCTGCCAACTCAGCTGGGTGCAGGTGCCCGGGGAGGGGCCGGAGGTGACAACAACGGCGCTGCATGCAGTGACCTGCCCGTGGGGGACGCTGCCAGCCTAGGATCAGAGCCAGCAAGGTCAGCAATAGTAGCAGAGCTCAGAGAACCCGGGGCATGCATGTGATTTGATCCCCTTAAAGTACAATTGGACCCCCATCTCAGCTGGAGACACAAGCTCCCCTCCGAAGCACACAGGGCGCTCGGCCCACACGCCCTGGCAAGGAGCGTCTCCGTGGCGCGTCCTTGTTTGTTTACCGAGAGAGATAATAAAACCACATCATCACGGAGATTAAAATGCAGCCACGGAGATCAAGCGAGAGCCCCCCAGAATCTTCCATTCTTGCTGGAATGATTAAAATTCTCCAGATGGGTCTCTGATACAAGAGGTCAGATAATTGGATTCTCTCTAAAGGGAGAGCTCTTCACTTCTCCTCTGTCCACACAGCAAATACCTACTTGAGCGCTGGGGGCCAGGGAGGCTCTGCGGCCGAGTTGGGATGAGCACCCTCGGGGGAGGAAGGGCTGCAGGCAGAGGCAGCCAGCCTGCCTGCCGGGACCCTGGCGAAACCCCTTTTTTCGGAAACCAGGTGCCTTGTTTTATCATGTTTGGTTTGGTTTGGGTTTTTTTTTTTTTTTTTTTTTAATGAAGCTGATGAGTTCAGAGCTTTTGGTTCTCTCCTGCAAGTTTCTAAATCTCGGGCTTTTTGCTCTTCTCTTTAAATGAGAAACAGACCACAATGGAGGCATTTTTGTTATGTATATTGAAGGCAGACACATCCAGAGAAAACAAATGAGAAGGCAGACATAACACAAGCTTGCGCAGCCCCGTTCGCATGCATATGCATTAGCCCCGGTACCTTAAAATAAGCCGGTTCCTACGGTCTCTCATTATGCAGGAAAGGGAGTATTTTCCAAACACTTTCTCAATTAAGGGGAAATGGCTCTGGCAAAGCTCTTCTCTGACAGTCCTTTATTCCCTCTCTCCCTGCCCACTGTCCTTTCTGTGCGCACTGCCTCGGTCTTCCCTTTGGGGCGTTTTGTTACTCACGGGTTAGAAGGGGGGAAAGAATCGTCATTTAACCAGGCCACCCACGAGCAGAAGAATAGACTGATTAAACACGAGGGATCTGGAGTTGGAGAAGCCAGATGTCTCGGCCACTCCCTATGGGGCAGGTGGCACCTCCCCGGCCTCGACATCCCCATCTGTCCTCAGAGAGCGAGGATTGAGGGCTGCGGGACGATGCCCGTGCAGGGGTCTGAAGTGTGCCTACATGAGCATGAGCTGTATTATTACGTTTCCCAAGTGCATCGCTTGGGCCGGAGAAGTCAGCTTCTGGGGCTGGAAGAGGGCTTGGAGATCTCTAGTTCAACCGGCCCCTTACAGGAGAGGCTGATGGGGGTGGGGGTGGGCGGTGGGGGGGAGCAGGGGCTAATTCTTACCGAGTACCCATGATGTGCCGGAGCCCACCTCAGCATCCTGGCTGCCACTTAGAGCCCCCACTGCCTGGGCCCAGCCAAAGCTGGCCCTTCCCAAGCTCTGTGCTCCAGGTGAACCGCATGACCCAAGCTTGCTTAGCTTGGTTGGTGTCCATCAAGCCCTAGAAGGCATCACCTGGCCCACCACATCTGCACATCCCTGTCCCCCTCACCCCCCGGGTCATCGTTGTGAGTAACAGAACATCACCACCACCACCACCATCACCACAGCACTAGCAAAAAGGAGAATTTTTCATAAAAACACAGGTTGGATTATGAATTCCAGGAACAAGAGAAAAGTCAGCCTTTTGGAAGGACCAGAGCCTGAACCAGCTGTGCCCCCAGGAGACCCGGGATGCCCCTCATCTCCTGGGCGCATCTGTGCCATCACCGACCGGGCACTGAGCACAGTGCCAAACGGTCTTCATCGGATCCTCCCATAGCCCGGTGCGGTGGGTGGACTTGGCTCCATTTCATGTCGAGAAACAGAGGCACACAGCAGGTGCTGGCTCACCCAACCCATCAGTCAAGGAGCTGGGATTGAACCAGGAAGCCTGGCGCCGTTTCACTCTGATTGGGCCAAGCAGGTCCCTGCCTGGATCCACCAGTGTGACCTGGAGGCAAGAAGTCACAGGCATCTAGGGACAGGGGAGCCTCTGCCAGAGAAGAGCCAGGAGGACACTCGACGTGAGCCACTCCACTGTCATCCTCCGAGGCCCACAGAGGCCTTCCTCCAAGAGGCAACCCTCTTCCCAGCCTGGAGCCACCATCGTGCCCACTCTTCGGGTGGCGCCCGGTACACAGCCAGCTCCCCACAACACCCCTATGGCCCCAAGGCTTCTGTGACAGTATTCCCGGTGGTCCCCTCACAAGGGCCAGAGACACCAAGAGGCCTCAGAGTGTCAGACCCCCTCTGTGTCCCCAGAAACTGAGAAAGCCTGAAAGGAGGGGCCGCGTGGTGCACAAATCCAGGGATGAGCGTGGCGCCCCCCTGTCTGGGCCTCTCCTGCAGCATGCACACCCCCTTTCTCTCTGCTCAAGCTCCAGCTCAGGAGGAGCACAGACTGGAGACAGACAAAGCAGCAGGATGGCTGTTCTGGGAGAGTCTGACCCCAAACCCCAGATGGAGACAGGGGGAGAGGGGAGCTCCCCTCCAGGGTTCTTCCCTGCAAAGCAAGCCCCAGCCCAAGCACAGGGCACCCCCTCTGTCCCCCCGTGGGCCACGGACCCTTTCTCTAAGAGCTGGGTGCTCGCTCACAGAGCCTCTCAGCGGGCGCCACTCAGCAGGAAGCAGGGAGACCCCCCCTGCCCCCACCCACCCCTCCCAGGCTTGGCCTGCAGCTCACAGCTCCTGCCTGCCCTGGGGATGTTGGATTAGGATAGCTGCCTTTCAAAGGCATGGAAATTCTTTCTTCTTCTTTTTCTCCTTCTGGTTTTTTATTATTATTATTATTTTGTTTTAATGAAGCAAACCAGATGGAAAAGAGAAAACTCAAAAAGAAATGTTTTAAGGATAATGACCTTTTTTTATGACCTTTTTTTTGATTAAAAAAAATCATGCTCATTAAAAAAAAATGCAAGCAATATAAAAAAGGACGGAAAGATCCCTTCAAAGTGAAGAGACGGAAAGAGTATAAAAATAAAAAAGAACTTGAGGTTATTATATTTTGAGACGACTGTGGGTTCAAGTTGGACTTTCTGACGTGGAGGCGAGTCACTCTCCGCCCCGCCAGTTTGGTCGCTGGCATCATTATTCACGGGGGCCAGCTCGGCGACACCGACGTCCTGTCCTACGCTGTCATTCCAAGAGTTATAGAGTCTTAACTGCAGAACAGAATAGACTCTGTGCTCACCACCAGCCCGTCTAGGGGGTGCCTGGGTTCTGAGACCTGCGGTTTGAGGTCTCGGAGGTCTGTCATAAAAAGGCTTTTCCGAACCATCCGCCACCTCCGCCTCTTGTATCCCAGGATGCAGGGTCCCATTCCCCCTTCCCTCCACACTCTGCAGAACTTGGCCACCACCCATAGGCCCCGGAATGCTGTGGGGGGATTTTTGTCTTGTTTGGTTTGTTTGCCTTTGTTCTTCATGGGACTTTACCTCCAGCCCAGTGTCCAGTAGTGAAACGTGGTTATGTCCCACGTTCATCACTCTCTGCATTTTTCCTTTTCTGGGACACATGTACTTTGTTAAATTAAAGATTCAAGGGGCACCTGGGTGGCTCAGTGGTTGCGTGTCTGCCTTCGGCTCAGGGCGTGATCCCAGGGTTCTGGGATCGAATCCCGCATCGGGCTCCCCGCAGGGAGCCTGCTTCTCCGTCTGCCTGTGTCTCTGCCTCTCTCTCTCTCTCTCTGTGTCTCTCATGAATAAATAAATAAAATCTTAAAAAAAAACTTAAAGATTCAAGAAGTTCCCCTTCTGGAAAGGTTATTTCTCGTAATTCCCTTGAACAGCCTTTCCGTCCCATTCCTTCTGTTCCCCTCTCCGGAAGCACAGGCTCGCTCCTCTTCGCTTCCCTTGCACACATCTTCTCCACCATCATGTTTGTATCTTTGCTCACGCAGGTTGGTTCTGTGCGATGTCGTCAAACTTGTGTTTTCAGGGTTTTGCTGCTTTGCACACAGATTCCATCCCTGTGAGGTTTCATTTTTTTCTTCCCCTTGCCTCCTCAGTTCTCTCAACTTGCCTTTCATCTTTTTCTGTTTTTCCAGAACCTCCTCCTGGAAACATCATAGATCTCACCTGAGTCCCGCTCTTCAGACCACTGCATCTGGGGCTTCTGCTGGATTGCGGGCAGCTCGTTTGAACTTTTCCTTCCCTTGTGCGAGCAAGCCTCCCCCCGGAGGCCTGTGGTTCATCTGACTTTGCCTGAGATTCCTTTCCCCCTTGCTTTTTCTTCCTGCTGAATCTCCGCAGAAGTTCTAGGCCGGTTCCTTTCTGTCTTCCTCTCCGCTTGTGGGCTCAGCTCTCTGCTGAACACAGTGGGGCAGGAGCAAATGGCATCACTCACGTGATCAAGTCAGGCCTTTCCTTGGGCCTGGAAGCCTGGCATCAGCCCTGCCCCACCTCCAGCAGTCCCCCAGACTCGGGAAGATGGTCACAGACAACAAAGTGGCAAGCCCGGCATTGCCTCCTCCCCAGCTCCGTCCCCCGAGCCCATGACTTCGCTCTTCCCTGAGGTGGGACAGCACAGGAGGCCTGTCTGGTGGGATGGGGAGCGTTGGAAGCAGGGAGTGGGGTGCAGGAGGGCTCAGAGGTCTGTCTAGACTTCAACACGCCTACCTTTCACCCAGCTGAGGACATCGCATTAACAGGTGAATTTCAGAATTCCTTCTTTAATAATTTTCTCCTCACGGCTAAGGCCAAAGAGCTCTTCGTGTGCTCTTTCTGGCGTTCTTCTGCAGATAAGACTTTCTAACGTGACCTTCCAATTTTCTACCTCATTTCCCCTATACCCGCTTTTCCTTTTTTTCTCCAATTTCTTCTGACTCGTCTATACATTTTGTACATTGATGCTAACATATTCCCAATCTGTAAGAGGTCTCCTTGGGGCTCTGCCGGGGAACATGCAGTGTGATAACAGCCCGCCCTCCCCTCTTTCCCCTCCCATACCTGCTTCAAACCTTCAGAAAGACTGTGTAGGTTCTAATCATATAGCATCACCCAAACCCTTCCCAATGTGTCCTCACCATCCATGACCACAGTAACTAACGCACACCTCCCAAGGGACAGAGCCAGAGAGGCAAGAGGGAAGCTGCAGCGTTCGCCTTCCATGGGCCTTGTCTTCTACGCGGACACATCATTTAGGTCCTGGTCCCCCACGGTCCAGACACTTCCTTCCTCCTGATGGAGGGAGACTCAAACAAATATGCCTCAGTTTACCTTTTTTTACTGCTATGCACTTTGCACAGCATGCCCCCATCAGCCTCCTCCAGCCCCTCTTCCACCCCCTTCATCCTTCACACATTTGCTTTCTAAATTTGGAACAGTCCCATGTGTTCCAAACCCAGTCTGGGAAACATTGCCACCTAAAATACACACATACACACATGCACACATATGCACACATCAAACTTCCAGGGAGAGAGAGTCAGTGGCCAAACCAGCAGTCCTCAGCCTTTAGGATTTCAGGAATCTGAAACTACTTTCAATTTTGAGTTGAATCAGGGGCTGACATTGGGTTGCCAGCTTGAGACAAAGCAACAAATACACAGAACAACGCAGAGCAAGAGCAAGCAAAGCGCCATCTCCTATCCCCACACTTCCACTACGGGAAGCCCATCAAACAGCAACGAGGATGGGAACGGAGGACACGCCGTGCAGAGGGCATTCCTGTAGGTGGAATACCCTCAGCTTTATGAAAAACTCATTACATTTTTTAAATTTTCCATATTTTGCCTTAGAGCAGGAAACGCTTGGTTCTTTCCTCATTTATCCACAGAGACCACAGTTTGGAAATTTCTTCTTCAAAGCATGTGAGAGGCAAAAATTCAGAAGCCACGATGTTAACACAGAGTCATGCTGGTTCCCAGATTCCTGGGGCAGGGGTAGGAGCGGAGAGGAAAGGGAGGAGACCAAGATTCAGAAGGCCTGGCCATGGCCGTGGCTTGCCCCAGGTCTGCTTGACTATCCGGCCTGCCCTGGCTCGGACCGCGCTGCTCGTGCACCTGTTCCTAAGCTCATCTTCCCCAGGAGGGAGTCTAGACCATAAGCTCTTTGGAATGACAGGCTTTGCTTTGGTTTTCTTCTTCTGGTCCCCCAGGCCAGGACTAGGGGGAAGTTCATCACTTTGGGGGGCCCCTGTCTTGCTGCCCTCCTGGCACCACCACGCTCACCGGCTCCCTGGTCTCTCTCCAGGCCGCTCGCCCCTCGGCCAGTGCCCTCCCTTATGCCTTCCCAAATGCTCTGGAACCCCCCACCCACCCGGGGCCCCTTCCCGGGAAGCCTCAGGAGCCTCCCTGTCCCCCGCAGCCAGCTCCCCTTCCTTCTCAGCTACCCCCAGCCATTCTCGAGCGACGCACCCCATGTTGGTGGCATCACACACTGCCATAGATGTGGGAGCCTGCCTTTGCCCAGGAGAGGGTTTCCCCAGGCCTGGGCTCCCCTTCCTCCCTGGGAATGAGGGCAGACTGTGCAGGACCAAGCTCTTAGGCAAGAGGAAGAGACCTGGCACCTCAGGCGAGGACGGAGCTGGGCCTTCTCGGAGTGCTGGGGCCCGCTGTGGCCCCTTGCCCTATGCAGGGGACACTCGGCCACTTGCGGCCACACCCCACCCCTCCTAGCCTTTCTGCAGGCGCCCGGGGCCCAGTCCAAGCACCGCAGATATGGTGCTGGCGAATGACCGAATGACCGTGCCCACAAATATGACAGTCCCGGGGCTATATTAAGGTTTTATGAGTCTCTTTGTAAAACAGATTAAGAGATTCAGTGTGAAATTCTTCTCCTCTTTTTAAGAGTCCCCCCTTCCCCTCGGTTCCCATCAGTCACACCAACCCTGGCTCCAGTTGCCTTCGCTCTGTGTTTTGCAAGTTAAAATAAAAGCTTCTTTTGCAGAAACAGATGGGATAAGCTTTCCTCCCCTTCCCATCCAGTGTTACTACTGGATTCGGTTACCGATCCCATTTTTCTTGGCACATGGGCATCGGGGAGGCTTTCTAAATGGTGTGTCTTTCCCTCCCCAAAAGCTGCTTCAGCGAGGACACGATAGGATGGCCAACTGGCCTTGCCTTCCCGGCTTCAGTACCGAAGCCTCCATCCTGGGCAAACCAACATGGTTGGTACCCTAGAAGGAGGGCTTGCTGCAGAATCATCGAATGTTCAAGCCCTGGACGTGAAGATTTCCAAATGATACGAGCTGCAGAATCCTTATTTCAAATAAACACTTTCTAGAGCACCGTGGGTGGACAGCAGGCGGGCGGGAGCCTGTAGCTCGAGGCTGCTTCACTCTGTGCTCCTGAAAGAACAAGCCTGGGACTCCCAGTCTCCCCAGTTGTCTTCCAACTCCCTCCAACCCCTAAGCAGATGGGGGTCCCTCCTCACCCCAAGCACAGCCCTGGGGGAGACTGTGCAGTGGCCGTAATGACAGCAGATGAGAAGTGGCAGCCCCAGAGGGAAACGCCTCTCCAAGACCGCACGGCAGGCGGCCGGAGGGCTCCGACTGGAACTCTTCTTCCTTCATTTCCAGCAGAGGCACCGAGATGCACCAGCCCACACCTTCTGGCAGCGCCCCCTTCATCCTTCACACATTTGCTTTCTAAATTTGGAACAGTCCCATGTGTTCCAAACCCAGTCTGGGAAACACTGCCACCTAAAATACACACATACACACACACACATGCACGCACGCATGCGCGTGCACACACACGGGCCACCTGGGCCGTGGCTGTGAAGGGAGGCCGGCCGCCCACTATCCGGAGCTCTGACTCTCCATGGCTTGGTCGGAACGGACAGAAGGAAATGCAGTGTTGAGGGGTGTGGTTCGCGTGTCTACACTGGGCCCTCCACCTGCTGCATCTCCAAGACTAATACCAACCTTCTTCGAAAGGCAGTGGGTACTTACCAGCCACTGCTCACACCTGGTGCCCAGTGCCCACAGTCTCAGCACACGGAGCCTCTGCATGGTGCTGAGTCCACCCTCCTCGTACCTCTGCAGTGGCCAGGCCCCCGGTTTACCCTGAGCCGACAAGCCTGCACCCTCCGACACTTGGATTCTGCTCCTCAGCTAGACCCACAGACGCTCCGGGATGAGAAATGGCCTGACTCCTTTTGGGAAGCCTGCCCATCTCCCACCCTTCATGATGCTGGAGGGGTCCTGGGGTGTGAGGGCCCACCCCCCAGGCTGCTAGTGACAGCTGCCCCAGGGCAAGGGCTGGTTTCCAAGGACTTGTGCCCCCAGAACTGAAAATGTGTCTCTGTCCCTGAGCCACCTGCAGGGGCGCCCCCTCCCCGTCTCCACCCGGACACCTGCTCTCCCCACAGGGGCTGGAAGAGGCCGATGGGGGCGTGCTGTGCAAAGTGCTTAGAGGTAAAAAAGGTAAACTGAGGCATATTTGCTTGAGCATACATCGATTTGAATCGAAAGGTTAGGAACACCTCACTGACAGGCCCTGGGGGAGAGGCTTTTATAGAGAAGACGCAGAAGCAAAGCAAAGAAATTTATTTGATTGACTATAGCTTAAGTGGTTGCTTTCCTGGCAGAAAGCTAGCTCTCTGCGATTCACTATTCTTAAGGGTTCACTTTCCACCATCAAGGGCACCGACTCGGGCTTTGGTTTGGGTTAGCTTAGGTCAGCTGCCAAGGCATCAGAGCCACCCAGGCTAACGGCCTCCTCGTTTAATACTTTAACGCTGGTGACACGGTTCTTTAATTCCCCACTCTCACCAACTAGACAGGCAGCACCGGTGGCCTTGGGTTGTCATAACTGTCAGCTCCTCTTGGACTTTTCTTGCTAGAAAGGCTCTTGGAGACTCCATGTTCTCCTTATAACACTGCGAAATGAAACAAACTGTAGCATTGCCCCCATTCTATGCACCAATAGGGAAACTGAGGCTCTGATCTGCCCAAGGACTCCTGGCACATCTATGAGTTCCTGGCCCCCATCCAGCATGAGCCAGTGTGGCCACTCTCCCTCATCCTGCCTCTGTGACAGCAGAGCCCCGATGTCACCCATCACCCCGGGGCGGGGAGGAGGTCCAAGGCCCTGGGGTCCCCATTTGATGAATGACAGAAGCAGGAAAGGAAGAGCTCCATGTCTCCTCCCCTTGTCCCAAACCCACAGTCAAAAGGTGGCTACACGCTGCTCCAGACCTTTCCAAGAAGCCCGAGCTCCTGCTGGGGCTTCCTGCGTTCATGGGTCATTCTAGTGCTTTGCTCCTTGCAGGCAGACCAGTGCTAGAAATGCAAGCTGAGTCAGCAGCGGCATAGAAGCAAGCCCTGAGGACCAAGGAAAGGGCTCAGGAGGCCTGGATTCAAGACCTTGCCTCACTCTGCCAGCGGCTGGTGACGGAGGGCAAGTCACTCCTTGGATCCTTTGTTTATGAAGGAGCCAGACCAAGTCACCTCCGGCTCTGTGCACCTGGCCATCTCTTTAGAATTAACATTTCAACTGGTTATGGGAGTCAGAGGAAAACCAGCAAAATGAAGATGATGAACCCAAAAAGGTTTCATATGGGAATTCACACAATGCACACATTCGATTAAAATATGGGGAGACGCAGCAGAACAGCCCGTGCTGAGGAAGCAAAGAAGGAACAGAGCCACTCCCAGTGGACTTTGTTGGAAAGAATGGCCTGTCGGGATGGGCTGGGGTGGGTCAGGGGCTTGCGTCAACCTCTAAAGCAAACCCAGGGCTGGGGTTAACCCAGATAAAGGGGCCTCGTGCAGGGCCCCAGTCTCCTGTGATGGGACCCAAACGGGGGACACAAGCGCTCCCCGGGCAGTGCTGCGCCCTCTGCGGGCATCCACGCCCCGGCCTCCTCTGGCCACATGAGGGCCCTGGCTCAGCGTCGGCCTCCTGTGCCCAGGCCATCAGGGAGGGCCATGAGGAGGCTTTGCAGCTCCTCATAGCTCTCAGCAGGCTTGCATATCTCTGGGGGCTCCTGGAATGATCCAGACTCATATATAATTTCAGGGTTTCCTTACTTTTCCAGCCTGGCACTGAAACTCAACCTCTAAGTCCTTAAGAGAAAGAGCAAGAAAACTCCATCCCCTTTCTTTCCGCGGCACTTTGCAGTTTCATGTCTCTTTCAAAGACAACAGAGCAGGAGTCACCGCTGATCTCTGGTCACAGGAGCCCAGAGATCAGGTGGCGGCTGACGAAGCTCACACACAAGCAGGCTTCTGATTGGTGAGGGGCAGCCCCGGCTCTGGCTTCGGGCACCCGGCCTGGGGATACTGAGATCACTGAGGGTTTCAAGTAGAAAACCAAAGTATCCCACAGCATCAGAAAATCGTGTGTATGGGACACCTGGGTGGCTCAGGGGTTGAGTGTCTGCCTTAGGCTCAGGGCGTGATCCCAGGGTCCCGGGATCGAGTCCCACGTCGAGCTCCCCGCAGGGAGTCTGCTTCTCCCTCTGCCTGTGTCTCTGCCTCTCTTT
Organism: Nyctereutes procyonoides; assembly: GCF_905146905.1. Classification (NCBI taxonomy): domain Eukaryota; kingdom Metazoa; phylum Chordata; class Mammalia; order Carnivora; family Canidae; genus Nyctereutes; species Nyctereutes procyonoides. The sequence continues at coordinate 25,892,465 of NW_026575133.1, forward strand.
CTCTCTTTGTCTCTCATGAATAAATAGATAAAATCTTAAAAAGAAAGAAAATCGTGTATATCCGCTCTGTCACCTATCATCTATCTACTAGGTATCTATCGATTGCCGATTATATCACAGACACTCTTCCAAGCAGTTCTCCAATATGAACCCATTGAGCCCCATTTTAGAGATGAGAAAACAAAGTGCGGAGAGCCGAGGTCACTTCACACCAGCCGGTAGAGCCCGGGCTGGTCTAGAATGCGGGCTCCTATCCTCTGTGCCGGGCTGTCTAGGCAGAAAGGGGTAGAACCGAGGGGGGCCGTGGGGTGGCCCAGGGCTGCCCTGTGGGCTCAGCGGGCCCGGAGCTGGCTAAAGTGAGCAGCCCCAAAGAAGCAGCAGGAAGGAGAGAGGGAGCCAGCCATCTCTCAAGCCCCCAGAACCCCAGGCCCCAGGAGCCAGGCGAGCCAGGCCATTCCTACTGATGGAGTAGGGCAGGGCACTTACTGATGGAGTAAAGCAGGAAGGGAAGGGGACCCTGCTGAGAACTCCCAGAGCCCTTCTCTCTGACGGGGAGTAACCTCGGTCCTGGTGGGGCCAGTGGGGAGAAGGAGTCACAGATTCAGGCATCCGTGGGCTCTTGCTTGGGAAGCGGGCGCCTCCCATTTGGAGCCTCCTCCAGCGCATTCCCAGGGCCAGCCTGCCCTCTGCTGGGCCTGTCTCGGGACCTGAAAATGGAGTCCTCATTCTCACGTCCGGGGGACTCAGGTGTCCCTTTCAGGTCCACGCTCCTAACCTGGGAGCGACAACTCACAAAATCGGTAATAGAGCGCCGCGTAGCCCTGTGCCATCCACTCTACCCACTGATCTGGACCGAGAACTGTTTGTTTATGTCCTGCTGGTCAGTGAAATTGCTCCTTGAATTGCACAAAATGTGTGAACAGCATACTTTCTCCCAGCCGGATGGCAGAGGCGGTGGAGGGCGGGGGGTGAGAGGGCTGGGCTCCAGGTCACCCCGTCCCCACAGGCCCCGGTCCCTTCACATGTAAGTAGAAGGCAAGAGTATCGCTCTATTGTCAGAGTTAGAGCCCCTTGACCGACGGCCAGTAGGTCCCTAACATGGGACCTTGTGACACAAGCTGTAGTTCAGAGTCCAGAGGCTACTTGGAGTTCAACACTCAAGGCTCAAATGCCTAAAACATTTGCCCCAGGGCCTAACTGAAACCATCGACATTGAGGGACAGGGATTGAGGTGGCACCTCACTTGGGAGCCCAGCCCCCTTTCCCCTAATAGTAGCAAGTGGCATCTAGACCCAGGGGCTCCTGTCCGGGAGGACCAGCTTCTCTCGGCCCTAGCTGTGCTTTCTCCCTCCAATCTCCGCTTTTCCTCTGCATCAAAGTGTGTCTCCCTGCAGGTGATTCCCATTTCTCCCTGGGGACCAGCCCTCTCCCGGTGCTCGGAACTGGGACCCGCACAATAGAACAGAAGTGCTGTTCCCGACCACAGAAACATCCCGTCTCCCCCCTAGGCCACCCCGTCTGATGCCCAGGCCAAAGCTGCTCTCCTCCTGCCCGAATCCAAGTCTCTGGGGTCCCTCTCCCAAATGCATCCTGAGTGTGGCCTCCTCTACCAGCCACCTGCCTTCCATTCTCATCCACGATTCCAGAACTGCAGCGTTCACACAGAGCCTCTGGCCACATGTTGCAACTTAAATTTCAATCATTTAAAATAACGTGAAATTCGACACCCAGCTCCTTGATCACACCAGCCAGGCTCCGGGGCTTGGTGGCCACACATGGCCTGCGGCCACCACCCTGGACAGCACAGGTACAGAATGTCTCCACCTCGGCAGAAAGTCCTGAGGGACAGCGCTGACCCAGGATCTGTCAGGGAATGAAAGAGCCCAGGGTCCCCGCCTGTCCTGGGTGTCCTGTCCCCATGCCAGCCCATCTTCCACATGGCAGGTGGAAGGGGCGAGGGTCACACTTTTGCTTAAACCCTCCCAATTGCCCATGACAGCGGCCAGAAAAAAATTCAAGTTCCTTCCGTGGCCAACCAGGGCTCAAGTTCACCATCATTCAACGGCATCCACGGAGCATGAACCCGCTGCCGGGCGCCAGCCTGGGAGCTCCCAATAGGAGACGTCAGGGAGCAAAAAGTCAAGACTCCCTACCTCTGCGGAGCTATTTAGGGGGAGGTGGGAAAACAATAAGCCAACGTGGTAAGTACGTGATCATTGTATGGGAGATGAAAAGCACTATGAGAAAAAGAAGAAGAGCAGGGAGTCAGGTGGCTTCCTTGCCAGGTGACAGGATGCCCAGGCAGGGGCATCCCAGGGCAGAGGCCCCAAGGCGGGGGCAGCCCTGGGGTCTGAGGAATGGCCAGGGGCCCGTGGGCCTGGGACGAGGGAGCCAGGGGACATGGCAGGAACCGGGTCCCCGGGGATGAGAGCAGACCGTGTAGAGGCCACGAGAGAGACTTGGCACACGTCTGAGTAGTGGGGAGTCGGGGCAGAGGAACGGCCTCCCGCTCCCGCTCAGGGTGCCTCTCCAGCTGCCACATGTAAGGAGACCAGGCGAGGGCCGAGAGCGTGGAGACCAGCGTCAGCCACTCGCCAGGAGGACGAAGTGGGTGTGGACGGCAGCCGTGGTGATGCGAGGGTGGTCAGCGTCCAGACTCGGTTGGAGGATGCGCCTGCAGCACCCCAGCCCGTGGGGTGTGGGTGAGAGGCCGGAGGCGAGGATGCTCCTGGCCGGGGCCTAGGCCATGGGAAGGAGGTGGGCAGCAGGTCTCCAGCAGGTCAGAGAGGGTCAAGAGTGCAAGGTGCCCCCTAGACGTCCTGGAGGAAAAGGCCAATAGGCTGCTGGACGTGACAGTCCCGAGCTCTGGAGAGCAGTGTGGCCGGAGGAATGTCCTGGGGGCTGCCCCTCCTCGTCCCCCCTCAGCGTGGCCACCCGCACCCCTGCTCCCTTCCCACCCTGGCCTCCTGGCCACTGCCCTCCACCCTCCCGCACTACCCGGTCTCACGCTTTCCACGGCACAGCCCAGCCCCTAAAGGACCTCAACTGGCTCTGCGTGGTCCAGCCTCCTCCAGGGGGTGCCCTGAGCTCCTCCAGGATGGACGCACATCTTGCTTGGGCTACGTCCCAGCCGTCCAGCAGCCCTCGGGCCCTGGCGAACACTGCTGACCAGCACCCCCCTCCTAGGCCTCTTCTGCCCTGGGCCCTGCAGCCACCTGCTGCTCTTGTGCCAACTCCCGGAACGGGGCGGGGGGCCCCGCGACCTGGGGCCCTGGGATCCAGAGGGCCTCTGCTGCTCCGGGGACCCTAATGGAAAGGAACATCCTTCCTGCATGTGCAGGACCCAGCCCGGAAGCCTCAGGATACTATACACACACACACACATACACACACACGCACACGCACACGCACACACAGGGTTTGACCCTCTTTTCTCCTCCCTCCTCCCCCATCCATCCCCGGCTGAGAGTCTTAGGCAGGGAGCCCAGGAAAGGCCTGAGAAGCCAACTCTACCTGACTCTGCGTACTTCTTAAAATGTGCCGCAGTGTACTGAGTATTGATTACGCATGTGATTCATGACGAGGAGCGACTCCGACCCTTCTTTTCTAGGCAGTGGGTCCGGTCAGAAGGCGCCTAAGGGGAAGGCACCAGGCGGGCAACGCATCTTGTCCCGACCCCTGAGCCTACCCTGCCCGCAAAGCTCTCACGTTGTCAGGAAAGCGCTAGAAAATGCAGGTAAGCACCACAGAGACAGCAGCGATGCAGATCAATCTATTTGGGGGTGGGAGTCCCTGCTCCCGGGGAGGAGCACCCCCTGGAGGGGACTCCGTGCCCCCCAGTGCCTCCCGGGAGGTCCCGACCACCCTGCACCAGTCTGGTGGCTCCCTAGAGCCGTGAGGTCGGTTCCTGCAGAGGGTGGCCTGGCGGGAGGACAGCGAGCTGCTTCATCTTCTCTGCCGGGATATGGTCAAGTCGTTTGTGCGCTACTTTAATATTCTGGATGAGTGTCCTCTAGTTCCCAGCCTAGGAAGCTGGTGGGGGAAGGGCAGTCAAGAGGAAGGGGGCTTCACTGTACCCGCAGTGCGCCCACCTAGCAGGCACCCAGTGGGGAGGGGTGGGCAGCTGGCCCTGGGCACAGTGGGTTGCACCAGGCTCCCCACCATCAGCTGCACCCAGGGAGGGGTCTTGGCTGCAGACCCCCAGGCCTTGGTCCCGCTCTTCTGTGTTTATGGGTGCTTCCCATAACGTTCTTGTCCCTCCGAATGTGCAGGCAGCGCTGGGGACCCCACTCACCTCCTGACCCACAGCTCAGGAGGGCAGGACTCAGCAGAGGGACAGAATTTGGGGGTCCCACCTTCCAGCTCAGCCTGCACTTCCAGCCCAGTAGCCCTACTGGGGGGACCAGGACCAAAGGAATATTCCAGAAAGCACTGAAATGAGCAAAGTCCTAGGTAAACCCGGGCAAGCAGGTTCCCCTATGGTCAGCCCCACCTCCAGCTGCCCCAGCAGCAATTCCCCAGAGATTGTGTTTACTTTGTTCCCTCCGGATGTCACTATTTCTAGATCTTGACACCCTCTACGGGGGCAGGAATATGCTTTTGATGCCTGCAAGCCCGCAGTCGTTTATGAATTCCTAATTTGGGGCCAGCGGGGCTGCAGTGTAGCTGCTGGCACCAGGCCCGGCCAGCAACTTGCAGGGCAAAGCCCCCTGCCTTCTCGCCGGGTTCTGGCACCTTCTCGACTGTGCTTCTCCGCAGTGCCGGTCACCTTGTCATCTTCCCCAGACACCGCTGCTACTTTTTGTTTTCAGCCCTCTGGCTGCTGCCCTCGGAAAAGCTGATGTGTTCAGGCCCTGAGCCCAGGTCCCCCCTGGAGCTCGGCGGTGCAGTGGTCCCCGTGCCGCTTCCCCAGAAGGCCCGCTCCCGGCCACCTGGCTTTGCTGCAGCTGAAAGGGAAGCTACTGCTCGGGAAGGAAGACATTTGAGCAGATCTTTCTCAACTTTGTGTTTAGCATTAGACCACAGCTCTTGACGTCACAAGCCAGGAACCTGCCACCTCCATGCTTTGTTTTTATTTGTGACGTGCCCTCCCCCAAGACTGTGGTGGTCCTCCTAACCAGCAACCCAGTTAGAGGGGTTTGTGGGATCAGAAGGAGCCCATGGGTTCATTTCCCCCAGGCCATGCTGCAGGGTTGAGGCAGGTGGAGTCTGATTTGTCTGCTCTCCAGGCTAACCGGATGGTTTGTGTGTCTTCTCCTCCCTGATCAGCAGGGAGCCTGCTCCTCCCTCTCTTTCAGCCCCTCTCCTCTCCCCACTCATGCTCTCTCTCTCTCTCTCTTAAATAAATAAATAAATAAATAAATAAATAAATAAATAAATAAATAAAATCTGGGATGCTTGTGGCTCAGTGGTTGAGCGTCTGCCTTTGGCTCAGGTCATGATCCTGGGGTCCTGGGATCGAGTCCCACATCAATCTTCCTCCAGGGAGCCTGTTTCTCCCTCTGCCCATATCTCTGCCTCTCTCTCTGTGTCTCTCATAAATAAATAAATAAATAAATAAATAAATAAATAAATAAAATCTTTTTTAAAAAATCTTTTAAAAATGAGTAAAATATTTTAAAAAATAAAATATAGAATCAAAATGCATCACAATAACAGAAAAGCGTAAGAAAATACAGTGTTCTAAGATCTGAACACTGTGTGGAAGAAATAAAAGTCTTAAATTATGTTAGATGGTAATAAGGAGGGGATATATATTGTAATTTCCAGGACAATTATGAACATACAAATAAAAGTATAATTTAGTGCCAAGTTTAGATAGGGAAAATAGAGTGATAAAGCTATCAACCTGTAAAGAAAATACGAAAACAATGGTGTGGGAAAGCAACATAAAACAGGTGCAACAAATAGCAAATACATAGTAAAATTGTACCTTAAAAAATCCCAACATATTAATGATTATGTTAAATGTAAATGGACTAAATATTCCGAGGAAGACTAAAATTGTCCTATCAGAGTTTTCTTAAAACTGACTTATAAATTAGTTACAAGAGATTCAAACAAGAGCAAGAGATGATAACACTGAAAACGACGCCCGATAAGCCCCAAATTGGAGGAAGAGACAAACCCACAATAATATTAGCAGATATTAGCACAGTCCTCTCGACAGAAATAGAAAATCAGTAAGGATGAAGTCTCAACAGCACAATCAGCTTGACCTAATTAACATCGTCTCCAACATTGACAGGACACACCTTTTTAAGGGCTCGTTTAATAAAATGAACCATATGTCGAGTCGTGAAGCAACCGCCAACAGATTTTAAGGGATTGACATCATTCACAGCTAAGTCAGTCCTCTGGTCACCGTGTCATTAATCTAGGAATGAATAACAAAAGGTCATTTCGAGAATTCCCATCTCTGCCCCACTAACCATCTCTGCCCCCAAAATCTATGTCCAGTTCTTTGCAAATCGTGGGCAAGCCCGAAAGAAGGAAAGGGAGCACTTCTCGAGCCAGACGTAGAGCAGCAACCGCAAGCCAGAGGGATCATTCAGCAGCCAAGACCACCCAAGCCCAGGGGAGTATCAGATGCAAGTACGTGTCCTCAGGGCTGGGGGTTATTTATTTGTTTATGAAGATCTAATTGGCTTGATTAAGCAATTTGGGAATCGTGTTGCCTCTCATTTGGCAAGTGGAGGGGATCTCGCCGGGGCTGGGTTTTCATGCTTGTAGGAGAGGAGTCACAGCTCTGACATACAAGAGACAGAGGTGAACTAGGAACTCTGAACAAAGCCAGGGCCCTGGAAGACTGGCCCTCCCTTCTAAGAGACTCTAGGAAAACCAGAGATACACCTCAGGAATGGAGCTCGACTCTGCTCAGAAATGGTGAAGGTGGAAAAAGGCTCCCATTTGAAACCAAAGCTCCAAACCCACCCCACCCCAGGCCGAGGGAGAGTTGCAGTGTGCACTGCCCACAACGGAAGGACATCCCAAACCAGAAAGTCTTTGCAAAATTTGGTTTCAGAAATGTGACCGCTTGGATCCAGGCCAAAGCAGAGACAAACACTTGCCTGGAGATACTTTCCTGCTCTGGGCTGGAAAGGCTCCCATAATAAAAACTGGTGACACCAGCTGAAGAAAGACTCACAATAATTTCTTTAAATCACAAACTGCACAAGGAAACAATTCTCAGTGAGGCCAAGTCAGCAGGGAAAGGGGACTAGATCCCCCAAGCATTTGCAATAATAAATAACAGTTCAAATGAAACTATAAATCATACTTAAATGTAGGACTTACATTTTATAACGTGTGAAACTACAAATCATATTTAAATCATACATAAATTTAAATCATTTATAAATCACATTTAAATAACAGACTAGTTCAGTTGAGATGATAAATCATACCTAAAGCATGTTTAAAATGATTATGTAAAGAAGGAATGAGAACCGTATGGAAAGAACAGGATTCTGTGCAAAAATTAAATTTGAAAATGAACCACGTTGAAGTCCCACAACTGAAAACGATCCCAAAAAAAGTCATTTGAAGCTGAAAAACGATAGCTGAGCTCGCAGAGCTGGTGGCTTAGACAAGCAGAAAGATTTGGGGCGCGGAGAGAGGAAGGTAAGGATATTTCACAGAGTACGGTGCAGATAAAATGTGGGGAGCAGCTAGAACCTGGAAGGGATGAAGGACTGGGGAGGGGAGTGAGGAGGGCCAGGCTGGGGTCAGGGAGGATGGCCGTGAAATGACGGGTCTCCATCCCGGCACTTGCTAGCCCACCTGCCCCAGGTGGGCTCTGGCCACCACGACAGGAACCGACTATTCTGGGCTCACTTCTCAGAGGAGGCAGGGGTGAGCTCTCTCCTCTGATGCCCAGCCCAGAAGCTCGAGTGTTCCAGAGACGGCGGCCCCAGCTGGCGAGGGAGAAGCCTCAGAGCCCCTGGGATTGTGTGAAAGCCCGAGAGCCCAGAGCCCGAGGAGCCACAGGAAAGCATCTCAGCAGATGCGAGCAAACTGGGATCACTTCCTGTGCTACTTTCACTGTTTCTCTGAATGTCCTGGTGATGTGGGGTACGGGGGTTTCTCTGGGTTGTGATCTGCCCTTCAGAACCTGAGCTCAGCCCAGCCCAGCCATGCCCAGTCTAGCCCAGCCATGCCCAGTCTAGCCCAGCCATGCCCAGTTCAGCCCAGCCATGCCCAGTCGTGCCCAGTCCAGTCCAGCCCAACCATGCCCAGTCCAGCCCAGCCATACCCAGTCCAGCCCAGCCTAGCCATGCCCAGTCCAGCCTAACCATGCCCAGTCCAGCCCAACCATGCCCAGTCCAGCCCAGCCATACCCAGTCCAGCAAACTCCTGCTGGAAGGACAGCAAGTGAGGAGGGAGAAGGGAGGAAGTGGGAGGAAGGAGCAGAAAGTCAAAGGCAAAGGGGACAGAGGGAGGTCAGGTCTGTCCTGTTAGACGGGTCAAGCAGGATGAGTTCCTGCTGCCCGTGGAGGTCCCAGACCCCAGGGTGTCTAAACTAAGGCAGGACAGGTGCTCCATTAGCACAGGGAGGCCCTGGGAACGGAAGCCAGGGTGGGAGCCCAGCAGCCCCTGGGACCCCCGGAGCTCCTCCCTCCCCACTTAGGGAAGATTGGCCTGAGGCCAGGGGGAGCCGAGAGGTCACAGACCAAGGCCCGCAGAGGTGGGGCCTGCAGCCAGGCAGGCCTTTTGCAGGGAGCAGAGAAGAGAGCACAGCCAGCCAGGAGAGGATGCAGGGGAGGAGCGCGACGGTGGAAGCGGGACAAGGACGCGCAGGGAGGGAGTGCTGAGGTCTGCGGGCAGAGGCCACAAGCCAGGCCCTCCCACCACCCACAGCCCCACCTTGGAGGCCTGCTGGGTAGGTGATGGCTCCCTCAGGGCCCTCCTTGGCCACCCACAGGCTGGCTCAGGACTGGGTGCTTGGAAGGGGGGGTTGGAAGTGAGGGTTGGGAAGGGGAGGCATCCCAGGTGGAAGGACCAAGGTGGGGAGGAGGTGCCTGGACCGCTGCCAGGTACAAAGAGGCTGGAGGAGCCTCAGCTCAGCCCATCGGGAGCCACGTCCTGGAGGCGCCAGGTGGAGTGGAGGGAATACTGGAGGGGGAGTCAGGCCGGTTCCCAAGGAGTCTAGGCTCTACCCCTGGCCTTCGCCCTGCCTCCCTTTCCCTATGGACACTTTGGGTGTGACCATGCCTAGAGCCTGGAGGCCAAGAGGCAGGCGGGGTGCACCCCGGGAACACCCAGGACCACACTCCTCCCACATCCAGGAGCCTTCAGAGGGAGGCTCCGAACTGGCTGGAGGGAGACTTTGAGTCCTTCCGCCCTTGGACGCCCCGTGACTGGGCTTCCCCTTGGTTCCAGGGAGCTCCCTGGCCTAGGTGAGAGGCGGGTGGGGGGTCGCGGGGGTCCAGGTGGGTGGTGGACATCGATCATCCATCATCGATGCCCTGGTCGGCCTCCCGGCTGCAGGGCCCGCGCCGGCCACACGGGGGCAGCGCGGGGCTGTGTTTCTGTCCCTCCTGCTACCCGTCAGCTGCCCCCCCTGCACCCCAGAAGGCTGGGGACCCCAGAAGGCTGCCAGTCCCCGCCTCACCCCTTTCCCCACACCCTCTCCACACCCCACCTCTGCAAAAACGCCTTAGGAAGTCAAGAGTCGTGGCAGGTTTTTAAAAAGCAACCCAGAGACCAGCAGATCTGAAGGGCCCCCTGAAATCCTCCAGGCCCTGAGCCTGGCCAGCAGCTAGGGAAACTGAGGCTCAGAGCAGTTACGCCGCTTGCCCAATATCATCCCGCTCCCTAGCTCCCCGACCGGCCTTCTCTCCAGGCACCCACTGCCTCCCTCGCCCGGCTGCTGGTTATGGGGTGGGGGGTCCCCCAGGCTTCGCTGTCTAGATGGCCGGGGGGCACACAAACGACTGCGGAGCCAGGTAGAAAGCCATGAATGCCACACTGGGTGGGAGAGGGACTATGAGGGGGGCCTCCTCATGCAGGTGGGAGGGAGGGTGGAATCCGGAGGCCGTCATGGAGGAGGAGGCGCCGCCCGAGCTTGTTCCTGGGGTGGAGCAAGAGGCTGACTCAGCTGAGCAGGGGGCAGGCGGGCACTCTGACCGGGTAACGCCTTGGGCAGAGGCAGGGAGGCAGAACAGAGCATCGGTGGGGGGGACCCGGGCCTCGAGGGGGAGGAGGAGGTTAGAGGCTGACAGGGACGTCGCCGAGCCTGGCGTCCACGCGGGCTGCCTCGGTCTCTGTCTGTAGCACCAGGCTGGGGGGGGGGCGGGGGGGCTGGCTTGGCTTTGGGAATTTCCTGAATTCCATTATGTTGAAAGTACAGAAAATGGCAGTTCTCCAGATTATCTCATTTGGAGGTAGGAGTCAACAAATGGTCTCCGCGGCGACCGTGGGGCCTAAGAGGAGATGTCTGGCGCCCCACGAGCTCTGGAGGCCAGCCCCGAGGTGGGGGGGGCGGCCTCTCCCCATTCCTCAGTCGTGACTCGAACTCGCAGCGGAAGGAGAGGGAACTGGGACGCTGAGCTCCGCCAAGGCCTCGGGCCGGGCGTCAGGGCCCAGGGAGCGGGCAGGCCCGAGACGTCAGGGGCTCCTCTGGAGGCCCAGCAGCCCACTCGGGACACAGAGGGGCTGCAGGGAGCGGGGCAGGAGGCCAGGGTGGAGGCCAGGGTGGATTCTCGGCCTCAATGTCCCTGGCAAGGCTGGGCACCGGGGCCAGGGCGGGGGGCGGAGAGAGAAGGGGCACTGTCGTCTGGATCCGTTCAGCTGTGTCCACAAGGCAATGCCCTTGAAGATGCCACCCGGGCCTGGCGGCAGCCCCAGAACCTTCATCAGCCTCCCCGCCCAGGTGGAAAGGCAATTGGACCGCCCAGTCCCACCCACCTCTTTGCACACTCAGACTCCAGGGACCCAGAACTGAGGTGTGCAGGGTAAGACCCGGGTCCTGGAGACCAGCAGGCCTGACACCAAGGACCACCCCTGCCGCGTAGGAGCCGGTAGGGGCCCTGTCCTGCCTGTTCCTCATCCGTACGATGGTCGGCCCCAATAATGATAGGACCCCTCTCTGCGCTGGAGGGGAGGATCCAGGGGACCACGAAGGTGCGCTTGGCACAGCAGGTGCTCAGTAAACAGATGGCGCCGTGATTACTGTCGCCATCGCCACTGACCCGGCCTCCCCGGTCGGCAGATGTCCGAGTCTCCTCCGCTCCTGGCTGATGCTCGGGGCCCGCTCGGTGCTCTTGGCCATTCTGCAAAGTGCCCTCCGGTGGATTCTGTTTCCCACGAGTCAGTCATGTCTGTTCCCAAATCCATCCTATGCCACTTGCGCCTGACCTTATAAACGCGCAATTTAATTAAACACACAAAGCCGCGGTTCTCAGACTGTTTCGGATTAAGACTCCTTTCTATGCTTAAAAATTATCCAAGGTCCCAGAGATTCTGGTTATGTGGTTTCCATCCCTCAACGCTCACCCGGTTGGAAGCGACCGCCCAGGGGTTTGTGGAGCACCTGCACAGACCCCAACAGCTGGGCGACGTCGCTTGTACGCCCGAGAAGGACGGGGACTGTGTGAGGGCAAACGACCTCTGGGTATGATCGTGAAACCAGTTTGGGTGGGGGCATCTCCCCAAAAGATTTCAGCACCCGGACCCCGTGGGAGCCACTGCTGTGGACTCACGACCCGGGAGGGCGAACAGGAACTGCTCGCTGCAAACCAGCCTGGAAGCTTTGAGGACGTCCTAGCACAGATGAGGGAGATGCGGTGGGAAAATGCCACAAAGGAGGAAGGACTCTGCCTTCAGACTGCGAGGCTGCTGCCTTGGGGTCCCCGTGCCCTACAGGGAGCCCAAACCAGAGCCGGGCACTGATTTATCAGGACGCTGCCTCTGCGAGTCACGGCCCAGGGCTCCTCTCTACGGAGGAAAGGCTCTGGCCCTGATACTACAGGATGGACGAACTAATGCCCTTTAAATATTGTATGTAAAAATAAAATGTTAAAGACCATATATATGGTTCAGCAGGATTTCCCCTTTACCCAAGTTCCTGGAGGAATTCCAGAGTTCCAGAGGCCACCAGCACAGTGACTACCCCCCTCCCCGTCCCAGCCAGCCCATCGCCTCCCACCACAAATTTCCAGAAGGTCAGGTCGCCAGCCTTGCCAAGGCCTGGGAGGGTGTGTCCCGGGCGGGGACAGCGAGGGCTGGGTGGACACAAGGGACGGCTGTGAGGTCGGTGCTGGAGTCGAGGGGGCCGGGTGAGCGGGTGGGGGGAGCTGGGGGTCAGGGGTCAGTCAGCAGGGCGAGTCAGGGAGGACCTGGCAGGGGTCCGCATTTCATCCTGAGCGAGCTGGGGGGTTGAGGAGGGTTTCCGGGCACAGAGGGATGTGGTTTGAGGGATGTGTTAACAGGTTGCCTTGGCTGCAGGTTGCAGGGAAAGAGCTTGGGGGGGTGGGGGGGCAGGGGTCCCACCATCGGGGGTGGGATGGTTTTACATGTAGGTGTTTTGTGTTTCTTTTAAGATTTATTTATTTATTTAAGAGAGAGAGAGAGAGAGAGAAGGGAGGGGCAGAGGGAGAGGGAGGGAGAAACCTCAGCAGACTCTGGCCAGATCCCATGACCTTGAAATCATGACCTGAGCCGAAACCAGGAGTCGGATGTTGTGCCAGATGCGCCACCCCGGCGCCCCTACATGGAGGTTTTATTATTATTCAGGCCCAGTGAGGCCCACAGACCAGGAGACACGTGCCACTGAAGACACAACGTGTCACTCACAGCTCCCAAGAGGAGGGGGCCCGCCAGGCCGCGCGGGGCCACCCCGGGGGTCAACCAGGGTGGGCCAGCACGCAAGAGCCTCTACAGTGGTTTCCAGGGGAGAAGTGGGTGAAGAGGGTGGTCACGCTAAGCAGGGTTAGGACGGCCGGTGGGAGTGACTTGGAAAATCTCACCACCCAGAGCCCTGTGTTTTTCCTCCTGTTAAACAGGAGCCTGCGTATCTTCTATTTTGCTCGCTCCCAGGAGGATCCGGGCACGGGGGCGCCGAGCAGGAGCCCCGGCCTGGTCTGAGGCATGCTGGCTCTGCTGCCCGGGCCATTTGGGGGAAGCCGGGCCGCCAATCCCTACTCGGTTTCTGCCACAGACGCGGAGGGGAGGTCGCACGTGGGATGCAGTGGCCTCGGGAGGGGCGGAGGTCACAGCAGGAACAGGCCGCTGCCCTCAGCACCTCTCCCGGGGCCCCCCAGGGGTGCTGCAGTTCTGCACTGCTTGGGTGATGCTCTGGTCTGTATCTAAGTGCTGCACGAGATCCCAGGTCCACACGGACAGGGACCGGGTCTGCTCTCCCGGAAGCCTCCGGCGCCGGGCACCCAGGCAGCTCTCCGAAAACACCTGGTGAAGGAAGCGGCGAAGGAAGCGGCGAGTGAGCAGATAAGCAGCGCCCACCCCGGCCCACCCCAACATCTGGCCCACTGCCTCCTGCCAAGTAGATGTTCAGAAAATCTTTGCTAAGAAATTAAATTTTGAGTCTTTGTGCACTTTCTAGCTGCAGGGGGTCCCTTGGTGCCTCTGAGGCGGCGGGGTGGGGCTGGGCCCAGGGGTGGGCAGCCCACTTCTGAGGACTCTGCTGGCCCCTATGGGGGGAGCTGGTAGGTGGGAGGCCCAGGGGCTTCTACTGCCCGTTCCATTGGGCAGAACAGAGTTCATTTCCTTTTGTTTTCCCCTGGAAGCTCCAGTCACCACCCAGAGCCCTGGGACAGAGGTCTGAGGAAACCGCTGCTCCATCCCTGAGGGCCTTCCGAATGGGGGTTGGTCGAGGGAGGAAGAGTTCTGGTGCCTGAAAGGCTGGGGTACCGGCTGGGGAGCCCTGCTGGGGGCACGGTGCCTATACAGGATGGCACAGCGGGTAAAGGCATCGGCTTTGAAATTAGTAAGTAGAAAACTAGTTGCCATTCTGCTGCGACTGGGGATCAGGCCGTGCGACCTCAGGCAGGTGGGCAGCCTCTCTGACCCTGTTTGTCCTTTTGTAGACCGTGGTCTTATTAACTGTCCCACTCGCTCACGAGGCCCCCAGACCTGGGGATGTGGGAAAGGCCAATGGTGTTCAAGGTGATGGGGGTGGGCGCCTCTCAGACCTCCACTGGGGAACCTGGGCCTTGAACCCACCCTGTCTGGCTCCAGGCCTGGGGTTTATCTTCCTCCAACACCGTCCCTCTTTGGGCACAGTTTGGTGGGTGCAAGTCAAACCATCCCTCTCGGTGGAAGAATGGTGAAGAATGGCTCCTGACTTGGGGGGAAGCTGGACACGGTCCCGTCGGGACTCCCCGGGCCCGGCCTTTCTCTGCTCCACTGGGTCCCCGCTCTTATGTCACCATGTGGCCTTGGGAAAGCCATGCAACTCAGGGAGGCCCAGGTGTCAGCCTTGCAGAGACCTCCCTGCTTCTAAATCCTACCGCGAAGGCCGGCAGAGCCAGGGTGCATGCCGGAAACCCACGAGAGCCCCAGTGGCCTCCCTGCTCTCCCCATGCCGTGCCCCAAGTAAGGAATCCCCACCGTGGGAGGGGGGCCCCCTTCCTATACCCCCCGCACCCCACCCACAGGGCGGCCAGCAGATAATGGGCCCATCTGGCTCCTTGCCTAGTCCTCAGCGCAACAGTGAAGGGCGTGCGGGCAGCCTGCGTCTGGTCTCAGGAGCCCGTGGCAGGAGGATGGGCAGCCGCGCTCGGGAGGGCATGATGTTGTCCCTCACAGGTCGGCTGCAGGTGCCCAGGGCGCCACCGTGTCCACCCGGGCGTTCAGCCCCGGCCCGTGTCGGCTCTGGGGGGGCAGGCCGCGCAGCCCCCAGACACCCTGGGCTGCCTCCAGTCCTCCCCCCTTCTGCCCAAGACCTGGGCTGGAGCAGGTGAGCAGAGGGGGAGGTGGAGGGGGCCGGGGGATGGCATGGCCGGGCGGGAGGGCTGGGGACGGGGTACCAGGAGCAGGGACAGAGTGGACTGCAGTCCAGCCGTCCCCAGGCCGCCCCCAGACATGAGCCCATGGAGGTCACGGCCCCCGGGCCTCTCTCGGGGACCAGAAACCATGCGAACTATTTTGGTGGCTTTCAGAAGCTGCTCCCCTTGAAGCATGACTAACCCGGAAACAGCTGAACTTCAGAAACTCTCAACTGCCCTTGTGGCTGAGGTGGGTCTCCTGGAGAACCGAGAAAGTGACTTTAAAGGAAAAAATAGAACTTCTAAGCACTCAGCAATCTATCTGGGGTGGGGGGCCCCTTCTAAGCGCTCACCTGGAGAAACACCCAGAACGGCTTGCAAGGTAACCTTGGGAGAAAAGTGGGTCTGTGGCCCTGCCTGGCCTCCCCCCGTCCCGCTCACCCCAGCCACAGGACCTGCTGGACAGGAAGACGCACCACCTCGGGACGGATGGGTCGGGAGGGAAGCTTGGTCCTCTGCTGGGCAGCTGCCTGCCCCCTCAGATCTGCTTGGGCCCCACAGGGCGAAGATGCAAAGGCTGGGCCGGGGGCGTCCACTCCCTTGGCTGCCTGGCTGCCTCCCGGGGCCACCCTCCTGGGGGTGGCTGAACAATGACCCCTGAAGACGTCCACATCCTAATCCCTGGAGCCTCTAAGTCACCTTATGTGGCAAAAGGGCCTTTACTTAGATGTGACCCTGAGACGGGGAGAGGACCCTGCATTACCTGGGGGGCCCAGAGTCATCCCTGGAGTCTTTCCGAGGGCAGGGAGTGGGGACAGTCAGAGAAGGCCGATGTGACCCCGGAACTAGTCAGAGATTCGAGGATGCTACACTGAGGACCGGGGCAGGGGCCACGAGCCATGAAAAGGGGAGGCTTCCAGAAGCTGGAGATGCCGAGGGAGCGGGTCCTCCCCCAGCATCTCCAGAAGGCACGGGGCCCACACCTTGGCCTTCGCCCCAGGAGACTGATTCCGGATTTCTCATCTCCGGAGCTGCCAGATAATCAACTCGTGTTGTTTTAAGGCGCTAGTCTGGCATAATTAGCGCCAGCAGCTGAGGGATCCTGGTCTGGTTCCCCAGGGCCACCCGCCCACGGGCCTGCCCCCTCCTGGCTGCTCAGCGGGAGCCCTGGCCCGGGAGGTTCTGGGAAGGTGCCTCTTCCTGCAAGTCTTAACAGGATCTGCCTCGCCCACAAGGAGAACGGCTCCCCCAGGGTGAGATTTTGGGAGCAACAGGGAAACACCCGCCCACACCCAAGGCCTCTCTCCCTCCCTGCTGGCTGAGGCCAGAAATTCCTCCAGAGCCGGGCTTTGCTTGTTCCCAAATAGGGGCATGGGGAAGAGGTCATTCCAAAGGGAGGTCAACATTAAGATGTAGATGAGTGTTCCCTGTGAACTGGATCCCGAAGAGGGGGGCGCCCACACAGGGGAGAGGGTTTCCCAGGACAGGGAATCAAGGGACCTCAAGGCTCACCCGTCCATCCTGCCCCTCGTGTCCCACCCACCCCTCTCCTCTCAGGCTGGCTTTCTCTGCTGAGCCAAACTGGTCCTGGCTCCCTCATCAGGAGATGGGGTCCTCCTCTTTCCGGGTCTGGACTTGCTGGGCCCCCCTCCCACAATACACAACTACGGAGGAGGGTGCTGGGGGACTCTCCCAAGGTGGTCTTTTCAGAAAAGGGGGACCAACCCGTGGTCCACACTGGCCTCCTGAAAGCCCAGGCCTCTGGAACCCCAAATGTGGGTCAACCCCAACTCCTCCACCCGGCTGGCCCATCCCCCTGCAGCCAGAGGACCCTGAAGTGTCTAGTGACAGTGACACACACTCACTGCCCCCGGGTATGAGGGAAGCAGCCATCCTGGGAGCAGTCCGTGGGCACAGCAGGGCCTGTGGTCAGTCACCCCACCTTCCAACCCACACGGCCGACAATCACGTGAGGCTGGTCTGTGGGCACGGCGGGCCCTGGCACCCGCACACCCATGGCAGGCCACTCGTGGGTTGTCCCTGGTGATGTCAGAGCTCTTCCCTCTCCCGTCCCCATATGCAGGGGGTCCCCTCCCCCGGTGTGCGCAGAGAGCACACAGGTGAGACCCTGGACCATCTCGGCGACTCATCTGTATGCAGCAGGTGCGGTGGAGGACCTACCCCGGGCGCGCAGGGGGGCGAGGCACCGCATGCACTCCCGGGCCGGGTCACGGGGGCCACATTTAATTATGTTAAATATTAATAAAAGTACAGAGTAACTGTGGTTCACTTAGCATACCTTCCACTACCGAGGGTGTACAACTGAATACAGTCCGATACGCGGCTTTGGGGACACAAAGTATCTTCAATACCAGGTCATGAGAAACGCTCCCATTCACTTTGGTTTTGGACGACAGGCTCTAGGACGGCCGTCTGGAACGACACCCGGGCCGTCAGCCAGAACCGGGCTGCCTGTGAGAAAGCAGGGGCGCCAGGTGCGCCCTCCGGAGAAAGGCCCCTCGAGAGGAACTGTCTGGATGGCACTGATTGGCACCGAAGGGCTGGGCCTGCGTCTATAAAAAGATTTGTATCATAAACCAAATAATATTGGAAATAATACCTCCGGGAATACTTCTGTAAGAAGCAGAATCACACTACATGTTATTCACATGCATCCGAGTGCGTAGGAAAAATCCTCTGTCGTAGTCGTGGGTGGGGCGGGAGAGCGAGATGTGTCCTCAAGTGACAAGTTCGTTGGCAGAGAAATCAATCCATGAAAAGGTGGTGTCCAGAGTGGAGGCGCCTCATCAGCAACAGAAGTGGAAGGTGCCCACGCACGCATGCGTGTGCACACCCAGGACTGTAAATAAATACACACGCACGCTGCCGTGACATCTCCCTGCAGCCCCTGGTGCTCAGGCCGGATCCCCTGCTGGCTGCCGCTCCACCTGCTGCCTGTGAGGGACATGGGGCCGGGGGACTGTGCCACAAAGCGGGTCTTCGGGACACACAGCTCCTTCAGTAGCAGGAACAGCTCGGCTATGGCCATACTGATGGCCCTTGCACGCCTTCACCCGGGCGGCGCATCCCACCTCTTGCTGGCAGAAAGATGAGGACGCCAGGGCTGGACAGCTGAGCAAATCCTCACGCCTGCACACGTGGCTGGACACAAAGGCATCCGCATGTTCTGACTTTGGCGTATGGGACTTGTCCAGAGAGCTCTGGTTCCCAGGAAGCTTCCCTTGGAAACACTCCAGTGCAAAACTCCATCGAGGTCCCACCTGGGGCTGTGTGCCAAGTGGGCTCCAGTGTTCTCTTCGCTCTCTCCCCATCACCTCCAAGAAATGACGAGACCTTTAGCCCATCCACTGGTAAACCAAGCTGCCGAGCGGCCCAGTAAGTTCCATTAAGAATCCCAGCATACCATGCGCGGCCCACGTACAGCTCACTCATTGTGTTTCTCAATCAGAACAAGCATCTTGTAGTCTGTGAACATAGGAAGGGCCTCTGGCCATGCGTGGTGGAGAATGTGCGTAATGAGCTCATTCCGGGGGCTGGGGGGGGGGAGGCCGAGCAACAGAGAGCGTCCTTGGCCGGAACTAAAACTTGAAACACCTTCCAGGCCTGGTGGTGACCTTGAGTGTGCGAGGAGAGTCCAAGAGGCCCAGACTTCCCAGGAAGAGTTCAACCCCTGGAAGGTGCTCCGTCTGGCATTAACTGCAACAACTTCCCTTCCAGTTAGAAACGGACTTTGTATTCTGATTATAAACTGAGTAAACTCTTGAGGAAACATCTAAAGAGGCAGAAAAGGGAGCTACGGCTAACGAGATACAGAAAGTGGTTTCAAACATTCAATTTTCTAGTTGAACGTAAGTAACGCACAAGGACAGAATGGGAGATGGTCCGAGAAACAAATGTGCTACCAAATTTGATGATTTTTTTCTTCTCTCTCATGAAAGTGAAGTTAAGAGGGTTTATATCTGAAGAGAAAAAGGGTGGACTTTGGAGTAAAAGGAAAAAAAGGAAAGAGGCTCCATTCTCTGCCCAAATGAAGGTATTGGCCTGAACAGTGCTTCCAAACTGAATGGAAGTGTAAGCGCTGACCTCTAGCGTGGTGACATGACCCCTAGCATGGTGGCATAACCTTAGTGTGGTGGCATGACCTCCGGCATGATGACGTGACCTCCAGCGTGGCGGCGTGACCTCTGGCGTGCTCAATTGGATCCCAGCATCGTCAGCCCCCAGCTACGCCCATCCCCCAGCGCCCCCACCGGCACCGCCCGCCTCACCCCCGCAGCCTGGCCACGCTGCTGCGGAGGGAACAGTTTCCCAAGTGGATTTCCAATGGCCTCGGCTGGAGAGGCCCTGCAAAGGGTCAGTTGCCAGATTATTTCACACCACAAATGGTTATGCTAAACACGTGCCTCGGGAGGGGAAGAAGAATCTCGGGGTTTTCTCCACACTGTGAGTAAAAGGGCCCCCCCACAAAGACAGACTTTTCAATCGTGGTACAGTGGAAACCACAGAGGGAACGCAGCCCTCAGGTCTTCCTCCAGGCGAACGCCTCGTCGGCGAGCACCTGCGCCAGCCTGGTGTTGAAAGGCCCGTAGAAGTCCTGCAGGATCCTCTGGGTGACAGGCCACATGGGCCCCAGGTTCCGGTCCTCAGGACGCCGCGCATTGGACGCGGGGCTCTTTGTCATCAGGGTCTCTTGTTTCTCACCTAAGGGCCCTGAACAGAGAGAAAAGAAAGGCTCCCATGAGGCCAGAGGCACAGCAGGATGGAACCCCACAAAGCTCCCAGCCATGCTTCATGTCGAGACAGGAGTTCCCCTTCAGTGTGCGGAGATTAAAATGCTTCGGCTGGACCCATTCTGGAGTCACTGAGGGTGGAAAGCGGAAGTGTCATCATGAAATAGCAGGGACTCTCAGGCCTGGGGTTGCATACTTGCCCTCGGAAGTGTGGCTGGAACTGTGGGATGCAGCTCACCTGGGCCTCACCTCCTGGCTTCCTGGCCAGATACCCCTCAAGGGCAGGCACTTGCGGCCACCAGCCTGTCCTTCGATAACTGTCCAACCTGCACATCCATGTGCTTAGATCCTCCTGCTAACCAGCCTGCCAGAATTTTGTCCTTGTTCTTTCCACTTCAGGCTGCTGATGCAAAGGGCCTGTGGCTGCACCATACTTCACCCTGTGTGTTGTGCTATGCAGGGCCCACGGGGGCAGGGGGAGGCCACCTATGCCCAGAGACCCCATGAGCTGAACTTCCTCCTGCAGCAAGGTCAGTAGGAAGCAAGGCCCAGGAACAAGCCAGCCACCTCCACCTCCAGCCCTCTAGACCATAGGCCTCTCACTGGCTTAACCAACCGGATCAACGCTCAGGCCCTCGGGATGGTGGCAAGGCCAAGGTCCTAAGCCTTTACACAGAAAACCATCAAGACCGTGTGGTACTGGCACAAAAACAGACATATAGATCAACGGAACAGAACAGAGAACCCAGAAGTGGACCCTGAACTTTATGGTCAACTAATATACGATAAAGGAGGAAAGACGATCCACTGGAAGAAAGACAGTCTCTTCAATAAATGGTGCTGGGAAAATTGGACATCCACATGCAGAAGAATGAAACTGGACCACTCTCTTGCACCATACACAAAGATAAACTCAAAATAGATGAAAGATCTAAATGTGAGACAAGATTCCATCAAAATCCCAGAGGAGAACTCAGGCAACACCCTTTTTGAACTTGGCCATAGTAACCGGAGAAGGACAAACAGTGTATGTTCTCATTCATTTGGGGAATAGGAATAATAGTGAAAGGGAATATAAGGGAAGGGAGAAGAAATGTGTGAGAAATATCAGAAAGGGAGACAGAACATAAAGACTTCTAACTCTGGGAAATGAACTAGGGGTGGTGGAGGGGGAGGAGGGCGGGGGGTGGGGGTGAATGGGTGACGGGCACTGAGGGGGACACTTGACGGGATGAGCACTGGGTGTTATTCTGTATGTTGGTAAATTGAACACCAATAAAAATTAATTTATAAAAAAAAAAAAAAAAAAAAAAGAAAACCCTATTCCAGTGTCCTTGGGTTGCATGTAATAGAAGGAACAGAGCTGCCTCACTGTCCGTCTCAGGGACTAAAGGCAAGCTCATCAAGGCAAGAGAATCTACCAGTGGCCAAATCAAAGAAAAATGGTTCTGGGCCTTCAAAGGGAAGAATAATCACACTCCCTCGTATCACCAGCTCACCTATGACAAAAGGGTCCCAAGGCCAGTGGTGGGCACACATACTTCAGGAAATATTCCCTCAACAAAATTCCCAGGCCAGATAATTAGACGGGGCTGCGGGAGACGAATGATGAGTGAGCTCTGCTCTAGACTTCAAGCAATCCTTGGGGGCACATCCACATGGGCAGCACGCCGTGTCCACATGCCCACCCCTACCAGCCATCACCATGGCCAGGAGCAGTGGGCCTTCCCAGACGTACCACCAGCCATGTGGCCCTGACGTCAGGGGTTGCCAGAAACCTGGGACGAGGCAATGACCTGTCCATGCCCTCCTCCAAGCCTTGTGGCCTCCGCAACACTATTCCAGGCACACACTGACATCTCACCCATCCTCAGGGCTCAGGCCACTGACCATTCCTTCCAAGAAGCCTTCCATTCTGTCCTTCAGCAGCTGGGACCCCAGGTCACGTGTACAAACCTACTGCGAGGACACTAACCTTCCCCATCGTTCTATCAGTGCCTTGGGTTCCTTGAGCTGAGGCTTTCCTTCTCCTCTCTGTCTGCTACCCTGAAAGCTTCCAGGTGAGGGGCCATCCCCTCACTACCCCAGCACAAGGCTCGGCGCCTGACAAACAGCTACTGAACTAGCCACCCAGCTCGGCCCACCCCTGCCAAGTGCACGGAGTCCAGATGTGACTCAGCGAGCACCGCGGCCAGCCAGTGTCCACGGAGCTCATGCCAGCTCCACGGTCTCCAGCGCGACATTCATACCGAGGTTGAGGAACTGGAAGACCCTGTGCATGGTGTACTTGACGTTGGATGCGTGGTCTTCCAGGCGAAGAATGAGGAATTGGTCTTTGTTAAAAACAGTGAGCCAGTCCAGAAGGTACACGGCATACAGACCGACCTGGAGCCTCACCTAGAGCCAAAGAAGAAGGCAGGTGTTACCTCAGGAGTGATTCCCCCAACACTTTCCCCCAAGTATGATGGCATGTGTACAAGCCAACCCCAAAAGACTTATCCAAGCAAACAACTGCCTTCAAAGGATGGATTTTAAATGCCATGCATGCTCGAGTCCTCATGGAGGGTTCTGAGCTACCCACGCAAGGCGTTCCTACTTGGCGTCACATTTAACCCTCACGATGACCCTCTAGGTAGCCCCGTGACACATTTAGTAGTAAAGACTGTGGTGAAGGAAGTGCCCCAGACTGTTTGCATGAACAGTGCCGACATTCTTTACACAACGTCCTGGCTGTTTCTGCTCCTACACCCAGCACATGACGACCATGAGAAACACCAGTCAACGCCTCGGAGACAAGCCAGGTGAGGGAACTGCCATGTGCCCGGTGCCATCCGAACACCCGTGCCAGACGGCTGTGTGTACGTCCCGGTACAGCAGTGTTACATGCAGCCACTGCACGTCCGGGGTCCTCGTCCTTCTATGCCTTCTCTCACGCCCAACTGCAAGCTTGCACAATGAACAATTAACCTTGCCCAAGGGAAGTCTGACCCCTTGTCCTTGGATCCTAGGAGGTGACCTCTAGGTCACCTGGATGTCCTACCTCATAAGCATCTTTGCTCACCTGGGGCATCTGGCCACCCGACAGTACAGAGCACGAGTCGCCACGGGAGCTTTGGGCCACACAGGCTCAGTCTGACCTGCAGCAGGGGCTGGACAGTAAGGCCAGCCACGCGGAGGTATGTGACTGAGCCCAGGCAAGAGCCTGGACACCAGGGCTTCGGTGGGCTTCCCTGGTAGGCAATGCTCGGCACGTAGCGTCACGTGTGCTTCTTCCCCACACAGGCTGATGGGTGATGGGTGTCCCTTCCCTGCTGTAAATCGTAACCACGAATACCACCGTCTTCAGTGCGCCCTGGGATTCCTTCCAATTACTGAGCCCCAAAACCACTTTTGGGGACCCCCGACTTACAAACACGTCACGACTCAGAGTGGTCCTGGTATGTTCCCGTTAACCTCGCAGCTGCTATTAAGCTCCTCAAAGCTTCAGGAAAGAACAGTCCTCTCCCCTTCCACCAAGGCCCCTTGTCCTGCACTCCTACTCCTGCGCCCCGGCCTCCCCACGTCCTCGGGACCCCCACTCCTCTTCCTGTCTGCTGCTCTGTCTCTGCCACCTTCCCAGATGTTTCCATCCGCTGCCCCTCTGGTCAGGCCCCACTGCACGGCCTCCTCACTGTTCCTCCCGTCTAGTCTCCAGCAGCCAGCCCTCGCCTGCCACTACCGTAAACGGTCCCCACTCCCGACCCGCGCCCCCCCCCACGGTGTCCAAGTGTGGAGAGCTCTTGGTCTGGCTTGTGCTCAGCCCCCAGGTACCCCCTCCAAGCCTCGGCCCCTTTGGGCTCCTCCTGTCTTCCCCTAGCAGGGCTCTGGAGGCCCTGGCAGCCATGCCCACTGCCGTGGGAGCAGACGACGATGGTGAGACAGTTGACCAGAAGCACAACTTGTTTCCTCTCCCACTATTCTTTTCTCATTCTGTTATTTTTCTTATCGTGTGGGAGGACACAAAGGAAGAAAAACAGGGAGGGGGATCAGCTGTCTCCAAAATTCATCAGCTGCCTCCAGCCCCCAGGTGGTTGCCTCTTTGTGTGCCAACCTGTACAGAAGACCCCAAGCTGGGCCAAAGCCACAGGGAAATGCGTATGTGCCAGCCTCAGAAATCACGTGTGCGTCGCCTCTAACACAGACAAACCATTACAAGAACGCCTGCTTGAGTCATCAGCCTCAAAGAACATTTCAATTCTCTGTCAGCCTCACGGCTGGCCCCTCTCAGGGAGGCCCTGCCTCACAAGGGCCGTATCTTCCCGAGAGCCCGCTTTTGGATTGGGGAACTTTCTAGAATCAAAGAAGCTGGTGTTTGCAACACGATGGGGCACTGTATAATAGCCGGGATCCCACTCCTGACCTGGCCACAGGTGACAGACTATTTCTGGGCAGGCCTGCTATGTCCATCATGGGAAGAGCCCCCACCACTGCTCCCAGAGGGACAGGACCTGCTGGCTGAGGTCCTCCTGTAGCCGGAAACAGACTCAGGGGTGCTCTGCAGAAGGGAGGTGGGCTGGCTCCCATAGCAGCAGGCTCCCTGGTCCCCTGAACACCCCTCTCCCAGCCCGACGCCCCTGTACCACTCCAGGAAAGCTCTGGTCACCCCGACTGACACTTTCTGGTGCAAGCAGCATCGCTGCTACAACTGTGCGCCATTAAGACCAACCTAGGACAGGCCCACTCAGAATTATTCGCCTCGCCCCCGGCAGAGTTGGAGAATCAAAATGGAATGAAGATAAAAAGAGTATTTAGGGGAAGTGTCCGATTGATAGAAGATTACAAAACATCAGAGCTGAGAGAAGCCTTTGAGGTGATCTGCCCCAGCCAACTCTTGATGGAAAAATAGAAGCCCAGGGAGGGGTAGGAGGGCCGGCTCAGGGTCAGCTGGGAGCACCCACCAGTTCTGTTTCCTATTGGGGCTTAGGTAGAACTCCCCACCCAGCCTATCTGCTGTCTGCTAGTGCCAAAAACTCCTCGTTCATTCATTCACTTGTTCTGCAAATAATCGAGTGCGTGCTACACGCCAAGTGCCCCACTAGCCAGTGGAGATGTGCTGCTACGTAACAGACACGGCCCCTGGCCTCCTGGAGCCTGGAACCTAGTGGGGGACCCAAGAAACCAACACCTGTAACCAGCAGCTGCAGTCCACGCTATCGGGACACACACAGGGTGGGGACAGGGAGCAGACGGTAGATGAAAGCAAGACCGGGAGAATGAGAAGCCCTCCAACACCCAGGAGAGGCCTGTCCCCCGGAAAGGAAAGTGGGAAAAGGCGCTGGAACCTGTCTCTTCAACCTCAGGGGACAACGCTCTGTCTGGAGGGCTGCTAGACAGATTGCCGGGCCCACCCCCAAGGCGCTCGATTCTGGGGTCTGGGGCTCAGCCTGGCAGTCTGTGTTTCTGACAAGTTCCCAGGGGGCGTCGATGCTGCCGGTCCAGGGACCCGCTTTGCAAACCCCTGCTCCAAGGCAAGAGGCTGGCCTGAGGACTGAACAGGAGAGCGTGTGGCCGCAGAGCAGTGATGGAGAGGGGGTGGCAGGGAGGAGGTGGAGGTGGCGGCCGGGCCGGCTCGCGCTTTCTGGTGCTGCAGGAGGGCAGTGAATGTCTTCAGAAGGGTCGTACCAAGGTCCACCCTGGGCTGTGGCTGAGCTGGGATTCAGCTGGAGGGAAATCTGCTTCCCTCATGCCAGAATTAAAGATTCAATCTCCTTTGCCTGGTTCTTCCTGCTGAGCAGGAGCTGGCCAGGGGCTGAAGAGTAACGGCCAATCTGCGATCTGTGACACCCGCCCCCCTCTGTCCTATGTACAGATGCCGCCCCTGGGCTTCTCTCTCTGACCAGAGGTGTCTGCTAAGCCACCGCCTTGTGGTGGCTTCCCCCTTTTATCCCACCACCTCATCCTCATCCATCCCATCTGCACTTCTCTTCCACTATGCCTAATTGTTTCTAGAAACCTCCATCCCCTCCTACCCTGACTCAGCTACCAATTCTCTTATAGAAATCTCATCTCATCCCCACCCCCACTGGCTTCCCTGTCTCTGGGATACACCCCACCCTCCCACCCCTGAGGGCCCTGTACACTGGGCACCTTTCTGAAATGCACAACTGCTACAACTATCCTCCCTTCAAGCCCTCCCTGGGGTCCCAGCAACCTCAGGATGAAGTCCGGACTTCCAAGGCTCACCAGAGCTCCTCAGTGATGCAGGCTCACACCTTCCTCTTACCATCACCCCACCACCCACACAACTATGTGCTGTGCTGACTGTAGTAAACACGGTCTGTGCCCACCTCTCATCTTTTGCACATTCTGCTCCCCTCACCTGGACATGTCACCAACTCCACACCCCCAGATGACTCCTCCTTTCAGCTTCAACACAAACATTACCTCTCTGAGAGAGTCCCTCTGATGCTCTATGTCCGGGTAGCCTCTACTGGGAGCCACAGCTCCTGTCCCAGCCTGTCACTCTCCCTGCTAGGGCTGGGGCTGCACTGGGCAGTCTGTCCTGCCATGGCTGCCATCCCAGCCTGCGGGCCACTCACACACATAGTGAAGTGGTGAATGCACGTGAAGGGTAGCAGAATACGCAGCCCTGAAATATACCACTTGGCGTAAGGATTATTTTGAAGGCAACTGAGAAGAAACAAGAAAAGCTCTCTGCCCTCACTGTTTGCCTAAAAGCAGTATGTAAATTTGTGAGGGTGCCCTCCTCCCCTCTCGGCCATGATGGACCAAAGTTAATCACTGGAGAAACTCTAAACCTCTGTCGGCCTGAAGACAGCACCAAAGATTTGACAGAACAAACCTTGCTAAAACTAGCCCTTATCACCCCCATCCATTTACTTGCCTTCCCACAGTTTCCTGCTCTAGAAACTCAGTCTTTTTCCTTTGTCTGGTCACCTCTCTACAAACGCATTGTTCTCTTACCACGTCATATGAGCCTGAGTTCTAACCACCCCTCTGAGTTACTCATCAAGGATGCGTGTATCTGCAACACAGACATTAATAAGCTGGTGGTTCTTTCCCCTCTTGTTAATGTGTCTTTTGTCATCTAATTTATGGGGCCCCAACCAATGACTCTAAGATGGCCAGAGCCAAGGGATGATTTATTTCTCCCCCCCATGTGAATGAATATCACTCTGATCCTTCCAACAGCCCGGTAAAGCGGTAGTATTACTACATTTTATGGGAAGCAACAGAGTCTCAGAGAAGCTCAAACAATTGTTCAGAGTCACACAGCTGGTAAATCCCCAGGCTGGGAACTGCACCCACGCCACCATCTGACTCCACAGGCCACTCCTCTACCCTACACCCCTGGCCAAATTCTGTGCGGATCTGTGGCCCTGGTCTGAAGCATCCTTGACAAACTAAAAACTCCAGCAGGAGAGCCTCAATCCAACCCACTGCCCAATGCACCCTGCCTTCCAGATGACACACCCTCTGATAGCGAGAGAGTGAAACCCCTTGAGAGGTTTGTGAAGCTCCCCATGCCCAGGGGGTTCCCAGCCTCCACCTCCAGCACATCTGTCGGTGGTTTACCACATGATGCACTCTGCAGAGCAGCACTTGTGAACCACACCCCAGGACAGGGGCAGCGCTGGCTTCACTGTGAAAGGGTTTCCTGCCACACAAATCTACTACAAAGGTAAGCCCACAACCCAAAAGTGGTGCAGCAGAAATCCACCCTTAGCTAAAGTGTGTGGAATTCACCACCAGCAGTTTCTTTTGCATAAAAAAAAAAAGCAAGATGGATATGGCTATATTCCTGAAGGCAAACAAGAGAAAAGAAAAGAGAGATCAAGGAAAAAACATTTTTCCATTTAGGCCCTGCCAAAGAAACACTGAAAGTCACCGGTGGGCAATTTTTTTTTAACCACCATGACAATCCACCACTGGAGAACATGCTTAAGACAGTTTGAGAGCTGGGTCCCCGTGTCTGCCAATCCTAATTGCAGGGTGCATTTTCGGAGCCTCGCTACATGGTAATCTTCCTAAATGCGCCCTCATTCCCTGCGGAGGGAGGAGAGAATTGTACCGGGGAGATCAGCAGGGAAGAAAGCCTGGTGCCAGCTGAAAGGGCCCATCCCTCTTACAGTTTTTATGTCCGTGCATATTTGTGTGTGCATTAGCCGCCGCGCAGAAGCCTGGGGAGAGGCATCTGCACATTCAAATGCTTCTCTGTGTTTATATGCTCCCATCCCATCCACCATGCCGCCTGCATAATAAGCACCACAGAGCCTGTTCTGAGGGGGGCCGGGCTTCCAGGATACGCACAGGCATGGCATTGTTGAGCGTGTTGTTGTAGACACAGGCACGCAAGGAATAATCGAGCATGCAATTTTCAAACAGCTGCAGAGCTTCCGTCACTTTTTCATGAAAGTCGTCGGCAGATTTATTCGAACTTGCGAAGTAGAGATAGTCGGAGTACAACCTGTGAATAAAATAAATGGATATTTTTACCGCCCAGGAATGTGAAGTCATGCTTCTTGGGTGACAATGACAGTCAACGTGCAATCACAGATCTCGTCTTGTTCATTAGGACCCTGGCATTTCTTTGTTCCCTTGCACATGGGCCACTTCCCTACCTCCTCTCACACCTCCCCACCCCTGCCAGGGCCACCCACACTCTCCTGGACTCAGACTCATCTACACTGGCCCCAGACAAGCCACCAGCACTTTCTTTATTCTTTCCAGCCACTTGAGCGTGCAGCCCTGCTTTCCCTGTCCTAGTGAGCTCAGAAATGAGAGCAAAGTCAGGCCATGAAAATGTTATCCTCCTTCCGGTCTGTCTTCTCTCCTCCATCTGAGGCAACAAGAACATCTGTCGCTCTTATAACATTACAGTTCCTTGGGAAATTCCTGCCCATTCCACAGACATTCCAAATGTTTTTTTTTTTTTTAATACCACTTGATGGGATGAGCACTGGGTGTTATACTACATGTTGGCAAATTGAATTTAAATTTTTTAAAATGTAAAAAAATAAGTAAAAAGATTTTTTTAAAAAAATACATGAAATGTATCTTCCTAGATTGGTAGGGAACCTATTTTTCAACACAGTATAAAAACACGCCCAGATATGCATGCAGTCACCTCTAAATCTGTTTGCTTGTCCACGTCCATGGGTCCATTCATGCGGATCCCACCACATGGATGTGCCAGGTTTTCCTACGGGAACTGGTGGTGTGGGCTCCTTGGCTGAACTTTACTGAGGCTCCTCTAAACCTTCTTCCCAACTTGTAAACGGCCACGTCATCTCCGAATTGCCCAATTTCAGCAAGAATTCTGATGGGTCAGTTTAGCCAGAATCCCCCACCCTCTGATATCTGATCATCCTGGATGTGTGGTGGGTTCTTCATCCCCATCCCCCCAACCCTTGGGGGCATGTCTCATCCCCTCAGCCTGCCTTCAGTGGGAATCCTGCTACATCGGGTTGGCCAGAGCCCTGACTCACTTACCCTGATGTGTCCTCTCAATAATTTCCAACCCACCGATCCCCACCCTTCCTTGGCTATAAGTCCCCACTTTTCCCTGCTGTACCTTGAATGGAGGCCAGTATCTGTCCCCTACAGGAAACCCCACACCATGTCCTGACCTCCCTGCAATGGTCCTCAATGAAGCCTGCCTTCAGTCTTGAACAAGCACCAGGAGAAGGACCTGCTTGCTTGCTTTCTCTTTCTTTCTATCTTTTCTTCCTTCAATAAATCTTCTGCAAATATATTTTACTGAACTCTCTGCATTACAGACAGATTTTTTTTAAAGCATGGGATATTTCTTTCCTTACATCACATAAATAAGCGGTAAGACAAGATGAGTTCTAACAACATAATAAATCCATCTCTCTTGGAAAGCCTTCCTGCCCAGGTTCTCTGGTGGTCCTAACTGGGAGTCTTGCTCCCCAAAGATGAGCTTCATTATCAGTTGCTGAAACAGCCTTTGAGAAATTTTCTTTGCCTACTCAGGCATCTATCTGCATATTTTGTATTTTTGAAAACGCAGATGGCATCAGATTACATCGGATGGAGTCAGGCTGCAGACCTACCACTGTGGCACTCTCCTAATCACCTGGTTTGGAGGATTCTGAGCATCCATGAGAGCAGCTAACATGGTACACTGCAGCCTGACAGACACCTGATTCTCTTGTCGCCAAATAACTTTTCTCTTTAACAGAACTGAGCTGTGAGTTCCCACACCTCTTCCTCTTTCTGCTTGCAGAGAGGCTAAGTCACGTGCCTTTTCGATGCCCATCCCCACGTGACCTCCCTGCTGCACCCTTGCCTCATACACCATCCTCGGCCTGCCTGTGGGAACACAGGGCTGACGAGGGGTGGCCCCCTGGCTCCAAGGACCCACATTCTCTCTCCTTCTAATACCACATTAACCCCCACAACTTCTCCAAAGTGGCTTCACTCATTCCAGTGAAGGCAATTCAGTGAACCTTACTATGTACCGTATGTCTGAGGAGTACACATCTGTCCTGCCAATGGTGCTCCAGCCCCTCCCTGGGACTCAGCCACACCCACTGGAGCAGAAACCACTGCACAGGGCCCCCACTGCACAGGTCAGCTGCAAATGCTCCTCCCACACCTCTCCCCTCTAACTACTGTCATGGGAGGATATGCAGATGTACCGGTACCTCGAGCATGGCTTGTCAGGGACAAGAGCTTCTTCACCCCTGGCACAGTGCCTTTGACATGACCCTGAGAATTCATCCACAGCCAGTATTCACAGAGGACACCTGTGAGAAGTCTGAAGATGCCTGAGATCTGCCCAGAGATTGCCTAGAGTCTACATACACCCTGGCATGGGAGTTTTGTAGACCTCAACCTGTTCCATTAAACACTTCAAAAGGCTGTTTCCAGACTTGTCCTCAGTGATGCTCAGTGACTGGCGAGTTCACACCCACCAGATCCGTGCCCACCCGAGCATATTACCCAGGATGATACCACATCTGCCCGTTACAGTGTCCCCCAACATCAGCTGTCCATCATGGCATCCATCACTGCAGGCTAGTCATAATATAATCTAGAAGCTGATGGTTAAATGCCAAAATCAGATTTGCATGGACCTCACAGAGCAATTCAGTTGTATGTGCCAAGGCGTACCATGTGGCCATGAGTCCGATGGGGTACCATTCCCAGCTCACGTGTTTCTTATCAGTGCAACTGACATTATGGCCCAGGCCAAGAAAGTATGTCCAGGAAAAGTAACAGACACCTCTGAAACTGTCATCAAAATCTATTATTTAATAGGAAATCCAAAACCAATGACTCCTATAGGACTATCCACATTCTTTGGTGGTACTGGAATTCTACCCCATAAATTACTATCTAAAAACCCAACGACCAAGTCAAGTTTTCCATACTGAGAGTTGATTTTGTAGCAACATTTCTTGTGGACGTTAGGCTCATAAATAAAACAAGAGCCCCTAAAGCTGCCTCAATTTTATGTACAAAGTAACTTCATAAAGAATCTGCTGATTCTATACAATTGTTTAGAGATTAGGAAGTAATTCCAGGGCACACACTGCAACGTGTCTGATGTTCCAACCAGGTCAACCCAGCTCTGCCGGCAGGCAGGAGGGTGAATTTTCATCTTTTGGAGGTGACGTGAAATGAACACAAGATCCCACCTTCTGTGAGTCAGACCCACTTCCTCAGGAGAGTGGAGGGGGGATGTCCCTGGCCTCTCAGACCCCCCCCCCAGGAACTCTGAATCTGTCCACAGAGCATACAACAGGCCTCGGGGTTCCCTGGAGCCCACATGCATGCCCAGATTTATAATCTGCAAAAATACATCCTTCACGCTCCACTTTGTCAAAAACATCTGAGCAGAGTCTTTGTTCATCACAACAAATGGCCATCCTTCCCATCCAGATTCTATAGATCCCCTCAAAATATCTACCCAGTACCTGTGAATAGGATCTAATTTGGAAACAGGGCTCTTTGCAGATGAAATTATGTGGAAGATCTTGAAATGAGATCATCCTGGATACAGGGTGGGTTGTAAGTCCAATGACGCTGTCCTTACAAAGGAGAGATAGACACAGGGGAGAAGGCCCCATGAAGACAGAGGGAGAGGATGGGTGATACCACCACAAGCCAGGGAACGCCAAGAGCTGTGAGACACCAGCAGCTGCTGGACACAAGCCTGGGACAGTCCCTTCCTCAGAAGCCCCAGAAGGAACCTACCCTCCTGATACCTGGACTTTAGACTTCTAACCGTCAGAACTGCCAGAGAAGAAATGTCTGTTGCTTTAAGCCACCAGGTTTATGGAAATCTGTTGCAATGGCCCCGGGAAATACATGCAGGTTCTAACCCCCAAATGCCAGGAAGACTGGGGAGTCATTTCTGCCAGCACCTCTCTCCTACCCTGAAACCTCAGCAGAGTCCTGAGTGTGCAGCTCTATGGGGCCAGGTGGTTGGCTTTCCCAGAGACACAAGAGGGAAGGCGAAGGAAAAGCACTGTTTGGTCCCCTGAAGAATGAGGCTCATGCTTCATAAGAATGTTGGCAATAATCAATGCTGTGATTTCCCCACAGCTACCCTCTGGGAGGAACGGACCAGGTAGTGGCCATGGATGACTGAAAGCCACCTGCATGGTTTAAAGCCATTCAGAAAATGTTGAGAAGGGCAGCAACTGTATCAAGAATAAGTGTCCAAAAGCTGGAGTAGGCACACTCACGTGACAAGAGCTAAATCTAAACATCCACATTTTGGCCTTTAAAATCAACTGTACGATGATGAAACGGAGGAGACAAGCCAAAAGGGAAAATACACAATAGGTTTAGCTGACATAAGCTCGTAATGAATCACCACAGAACTGCCTGGACACTTATGCAGATCTCAGGATGCATTCACAAAGGTATGGCCTTGAGGACATGGGAGGGTGTCACCTTGCTCCACCCTGGCAGGTGGGGACCCCAAAGGAGGCTTGCCTACTTCAGTGCTAGGTGCCAAATGGTGGGAGGAATGAGCTGCTGCATCTGAAGAAGCAAGCCTTAGCAGGAAGGACAACAGTTTCAATGACTAAAAGGCTGTCCTGTGCTGGAAGGAGACCTGAACCATCCTCCTGAAGGACCGACTAGTGAGTAGAAGGTTCTGGAATTAGTTTGATGTGAGGGAAAAAATCTCCAGCTGGGCCAGTCCAGTAGGAAACAAGTGCCCCAGGGCAGGAGCAGTCAAGGCTGGGGGCGTTGCTGAGGGAGAGCCGGCTGACACCGACACCCAGCAGGCCCCCTTACAGCGTAGGGGCTGCCAAGGCCCCTTCTGCTGAACCACCTAATTTTCTTCTTCTTCAACCATCCCAAACAGATGGGTGTTACATTTGGCCAGGACTGTTTCCAACAGCAATTCCAAATATAAGTCCGAATACATTCCAGGCCTTCTGTGCTGTGGTTATTTTAGAAGGCTGCTGGGCGGCCCCATGCCGGGGGGTCGGCCCTTGTGGAGGTGCACTCAGCTCCTGCCTGTGCTGTGGCGGGGGGGGGGGGGTCCTGGGTCCCAGCACTGCCACAAGGGGGGGGTGGGAGAGAACATGTGTGCCCGGGGGGGGGGTGGCTCCCTCCAGAAGGGACCACAGCTCTCCCGTGGAAACAGAGGAATGGCCGTCAGGACCATCACAAAGACCCCACAATGTAAAATCGGGCTGGTTATGCCAAGGCCAGTGCTGATCTCTGCAATGACACAGCCGGGGTGCTGCTCCGAACCTATGTGAGCAGAGGTGGGGGCACTGATCGCCCCAACACTGGAGGCAGCCACTACTCCACGGGCCGCCCCTGCAGGCCAGGCTCACACAAGTGGGCTGTGGGCTTCCATCCCCGATGCGGCTGCCCCTCACCAGATCCTGTGCTGGGTTCCGCATGCCTGTCCTTACTCCCTGTTCAAGACCTGCCCTCTGACCCAAGACACAAGCTGAGTATCGCCACCCTGTCTTAGGAGGGGAAGACTGGCCTTTGGAGAGATTAGGGGACTTCCCAAGGTTACGCAGCCCAGGTGACTTTGCGGCTGGGGTCCAAACAAACCCAGGTTTGCATGAGTCCTGAGTCCCCTGAGCCAACAGGCCTGGCCCCAGGCCTCAGAGCTTAGGGATGGAGCAAGCAGCAGCTGATGAGAGCAGGGTGCTAACCATCTGAGCCAACGGGCTTGGGTTTTGATGTTTTGATTGTTTTAGGTGCACAGTGATTTGGAAGCAGAAGTCCATGCTGTTAGAGAACTGGTTAATAAGGTACAGGAGACAGAAAAGCAATCACAACGTGTAATAGAGCAAACACACACTCAGAATAAACACGGGGAGCTTCACTGCCACAATCAGGGAAAGCCAGTGTTTGTGGACAACCACACCGGACATCCAGAAAATGACAGCGACAACAAACAGGTGTTCAGGTAAGAGCTCCCAGAGTGACCTCTGAGCACGTGCGTAAGCTGACAGTCATTGGCTGTCGCAACAACTCATCTGCTTTGAATGGTTTAGTTCTTAAATGGTGACGTGCTCACCAGTCAGCCTTGCTGCTATAAGGAGACCCACGCAAGTTCCAGCTCAAACGTCCCTAGTTCGGGGAGGCTGGTTTCTCCTCCTTTTGTTAATGGTCTTGTTCGTATCATTTTTAAGTTGAGATGTAATCCACATACTGACGATTCAGTAGCTCTTAGCAGACACGCAAACCTGTGCAAGCACCACCACCATCCAATTCCAGAAGGTTTTCATCACCCCGGAAAGTCGCTCTAGGTTTTAACTCCTCCGTTCCCAGGGAGGCTCACATGAGAAGTCACAGAGATTCCCACGGCCGCAGGGCCACACGTAAGGTTCACCTTCACCAGCTCCGTCTCAAGAGCCTGAGCAGTGCCACTGCTCCCAGTTACTGCTCCACGCATCAGACATCGGGGAGGGCCAGGCTCTGAAAAAAGATCGGGGGGCAGACGCTGAGGTGGTGGGTGGTGGGGAGCAGCCGACGGCTCCTGGGCTGGCTCACTGCAGGCTACGCCGGCCCTGACTTCACTGTGCGCCCACAGCGCCCGCCAGCTGCCTTCTCAACGACATACATGTGATGGTCCTATTTCCACCACCAGAAGTGGGCATGCTCTCGTCTCACACGTCACTCTCCTCCCACCAATGACATCACCAAGGTTCTGCAGCCACCCAGAGGGTGATTACAAAAATGAAACCCAGAAAGCCCCCTCATCACTCTCCATTTGCCAGCATCCAGATTCAAATCACCGATCAATAACTTCCTGACCTCTGATATGGTGCCATCAATAATGATTTATGTGTATTTTTCCTACAAGGAAAAAAAGACCATTTAATATGGCCGGGAGGCCCTTCTGTCTCACTGAATCGTAAGCTGTGACTCTCTCAACAAGAGGAACGATGAAGCAGCACTGGCCGGGCCAGCTCATTTGGGGGGAAAAGCCAAGAGTCATCCAAAGCCGTCCACATGGGTGACACTGATGAGGCTCATTTTCTGCCACAGAAGAACATCCAGGTTTGGGCTAAACACATCCACATGGATGCAACATCTCCAGCTCACTGAGGTCATTTGGGCTGCGTTTTCTCCTCCTTTGGTGCAGCAGTGGGGTTCTGGGTTCACCTTTGTTTCTTCTAGAGCATCCAATCATGGGTCTTTAGTCAACATTCATGGAACAAAGAGTAGAACCCTCAGAGGCAAAACCAAACATCCCTTTGATCTATGAGCCTGGCATGGCTTACAGGCACTTTCACAGTTTGCCGGTGATCCTGATAGCAAGTGTCTGCTAGCAGGAAAGAAAAGGCAGCGCACAGGATCACCGGGCTACCCCTGGTTAGCAGCAATGAAGCCAGGCCTGGATCCCAGGATCCCAGGATGTGGGACCTCATCACAGAGTGTGGCCACTGCCCCCTTCAGCTGGGGTATGGCATGTGCTATCCCTCCCCCCCCAAAAAAAAAACAGCTCTAACTCGCCAACCTCACTAATCCGAGGTCCCTGAAGTGACCCTGGATTCAGAGTGGGCTGAGTGTCCTCCCCCATCCTGGCCTGGTGGGCACACAGCTCACAGCCTCTGCAGACTGAGCGATGGGGGCCCCTCTCCCCGGTGTTTCTTGCCTTGCGCAAACAACCTGTGTTGGAATCATCAGGACTGCCGAAGACTCTGTAAATGTTTCCTAAAAAACTAAATAGTGTCAGACACACGGGAATTTTCAGCTTGACCATTCTTCTCTCCCCAATAACAAGATGCGGTCCCTCATCAGGTGGTTACCCCAGAACGGAGTCACGAAGGCCCACGTTGTCCTGGCCAGGACGTGGCCAGCTCACCCTCCCTGCTCTGATGTCTGAGGTCTCCCGGGCCCCTGGCCCTTGGGTGGCTCACAGTTCAGCCCAAGGACAGTGACCTCATGCCATCTTTAGGGCTCATTAAAGGCATACCAGTGACACCCAGACAGACAGCTCACTCTGAGAAGCAAAATGCCTAAATTGGCCAGAAAACTAATAGGCCGCTGAGAGCCTCACTACGGTCTCCCCCAGACCACCGCTCATCCTTCATCCTCCAGGGTTTTAAAGACAAGGGCGAGGGTGGGAGCCAGAGGGAGGGAGGCAGGGCGTGGAATTGATCTGCGGCTGCTGTCACCACCTCGACACTCCAATAGCCTCTCCCCCCTCCAGCCCTTGCCCACAGAGGAGCTCTCTGAATTTCCCTTTAAGATAATTGACCTTAATAATTGATCCATCAGTGCTGAGGAACAGCGTGCTTTCTGATCCTCATGCGAATGTGTGAGAGAGGAAACGTCACGTGACCCCGGAGCACCAGCTCTCTTCTCCTGCCTGAGACGTGTCTGTGGCACTAAATCAGTGCTTCTAGGGACCGAGAGTTGAGCTATTCAGAGAAGATCTTCAGCACAGGCCAAGCGGCGAGAGAAATCCTGGTTTCAGGTCAGAGGTCTACTGCAATTCCAAAGCATGGATCGGCACGGCTTCCAGCCATCTGAGCTCGAGGCCACCCTGGGATCACCATCCTGCTCACTAATGTGGAGTCCGTGCTTGGGCACCATGAAGACAGGGGTCCTTACTGCTTACAGCGCTTTGCAAAAGCAGGGAGTCATCCTGCTGCTGGCTCACACTCCAGTCCCACCCAGCATCTGCCCTCAGCTGAGACGATCTTTAGGCCTCCCCAGGGCAGACCACGTACAGTGGCCCATGGGCGAGAGAAGCCTCATGGGCAACAGCTCTGAAGGGCCATCCCAGCCACACAAGTCCTGATGGCATCAAGGAGCCATCCATGTGACTGCATCACGGCCCAACTCTCCACCCCGTCACCCCCCCCCCAGGATTGTCCCACAATGGGTCCCATAAACCTCCTGCACACACACTGCTCTCTCCACATCCGCATCCTGAGGACCAGCCTATGATAGCAAGGACAGCTTGACTCTTCCATCAAACCAACACGGGCTCCAATCCAGCCTAGCCACTACTAACCAGGTACTGTGGGTAGGGGACGTAGCCCCACGGAGCCCGCACACCTCCTTGCCAAGTTCAAATGAGGCAATGCCTGAACCAGGCTTAGCACAGAGGGTGCCTGGAGTTAACGCTGAGGTCACTTAATTGAGGGCTGTCCCCACTCCTTCCATGAGACACAGGTTCCAGGAGGGCAGACAAGGATTTTGCTCTCCAATGTACGTACGTCTAACACATCAAAGGTGTCCAGTGACTGTTTAGCGAGCAAAGGAGTGCTCAGTCTGGCTACTGCAATTATTTACTACTACTGTAACCTAGTAATAATAGCTAATGATCACACAATATTTTGCATTTGTCCAGCACTGATTAAATACTTTACATATATTAAGTTATTCTCACAACCCTAAAAGCAGGACTATTTTCTCCCATTTCACCAATAAGTAAATGGGGCACAGAGTTGTCAAGTAGCTTTCCCAAAGTCACAGAACCAGTGAGTTACAGAGCTGGGGTTCCAACGTGGACCATTTGGTCCCCCAAGGCTATGACTCTATCAAGGTGACCCTGGTTGGCTGCTTGCCATCCACACGCCCTACCCACCCCTGCTTTGCAGATGGAGTAAAATCCATAAAACTAGGATTCCTGTCTAAAGGCTTAACATCACTCATTACTCTGTCTGAATGACCAAACTACATGCAAATGGATGCGTTTCATTAAGTGCTTCATTCCCTCCCTTCCTAATGCATCATCAGAAATAGATTAATTATTGATCCAGTCTAGTGGATTGTTGAAAAGTCCCTTTCTACAAGCAGATGAAGAAAACAACGCTCCAGGTGCCAAGGCTCAAGGAGTCAGGGTTAAAATCAAGTTCTCACTCGTAACTGAGTGGAGTTTTCCTTTCCGTTTGACCCGTCATCATGGAACATGAGCACCCAGCGTCCTGTGCGGGTCACTGCTGTACCTTGTATTAAGACTACATGCAGGGGCAGCCCTGGTGGCTCAGCGGTTTAGTGCCACCTTCAGCCAGGGGTGTGATCCTGGAGACCCGGGATCGAGTCCCACATCGGGCTCCCTGCAGGGGGCCTGCTTCTCCGCCTTTCTCTCTCTCTCTCATGAATAAATTTTTAAAAATCTTAAAAAAAAAAAAAAAGACTACACATGGAATTAAACCCAAAAAATGGATACGGTAAAATCTTTAACAGATGGTGTGTGACCCTACTCCAAGGATCCCCTGAATGAACTACATCAGAGAGCTCAGCACCTCCCAGCCATTTGTCACAGTTAATGGAGGCGGCCTCCAAATTACAAGGCAAACTCTGTCAATCGCTCACAAATGAAGAGGCAGGAGGCTAACGGGAGATGTGTTGAAAAGAACAGTTTTTCTTACTATAGAGTCGAATTAAAGTAAGAAAAAAATCTGCTTCTTAATTAACTAGGCCAATTTGGCCTACAAATGCTTCACTTTTTAAAACTGTCATTATCCCTTACATAGAGAAACTTGCAGCGTGAAATTTGGCTGGCCCTTCTGGCCATAAGAACCAGCCTATCCACGTCCCACTATTCTTCTGTTCTCCTCCAGGGCGTGGGGGTGGGGGACTGGAGGCGAACTTACCATTTATATCTTTCTCTGAAAACTTAAAAGTGATTGATTTGATTCTTTTTGCAACTCCAACATTTTTAAAATCCTCTACCTCAGATCAATTCTAGAAATAAAGGCTAAATGTGAATCTGGAACTTGAAATAAAATCTACCCCCACCCCACCAATTTGTAGATAGAAAGAACAGTTTAGCCTAATCCCACTGCAGCAAGCAACCCCCGGAACCTTCCCTTGCAGAAGAGCAAGGTCGCAGAACGACCCATGTGGGCTGATGGCCTGGGACCCAGTTAGACCAATGGGAACAGGAGTTCCAAGTGTTTGTTTCTTCAAAAAATCTAAACATTGAGTATCTATCATCCTTTCCGGCAGGGATGGCAAATAAGCCAGACATTTAAGATAGGCCATGAGTCACGGGTTCCAAAAAAGAAATTCCTATTGTTGTATACTTTTCATCAATGTTTAAAAAGCAAATGGAACAGCTGTTGCTGTCAGTAACCCACACAGAATATGTGCATATGAACACACACTTCACTGTGCATGTGGAGGTTCTGCCTCCGGACACGGTGCCGTACTGGCAGCTTCCCTGCTCCAGGCTGCAGAGCTGGCACCCAGGTTCCTGGAGGGACAGACAGGGAAATGGAGTGCAGGTGTGGTAGGCAATAACCCGTTCCTTGGCATGCACACCCTGTAATCCCCTCCCCTTGGGTGTGGCCTGGCCCTTGTAGCTTGTTTCTAACCAACACAATGTGGTCAAGGTGATGGGCTGACACTCTAATGATCAGATTACAAAAGTTTATGACTTCTGACCTGCTAGATTCTCCCCCATGCTGGTTGTGATGAAGCAAGCAGCCATGTTGGCAAGACCCAGAAGCAAGGCACTGAGGGTAGCCCCTAGCCAACAGTCAGCAAAGAAAGGAGGCCCTCCTTCCAAAGGCCATTGAGAAACTGAATTTCACAAATGAGCATGTGAGCTTGGAAGCAGAGCCTTCCCCAATCAAGCCTTTCGATGAGACCTCACCCTGGTGAAGCCTTGATGGCAGCCTTGGGAGACATCCTGAAGGAGAAGACATAGTAAATTGTGCCAGATTCTGACCCAAAGACACTGCAATAGTAAATGTGTGGTGTTTTAATCTGCTAAGTTTTCGGGTGATTTGTTATGCAGTAGATGACTAATGTAATACACCAGGCAACCCAATGAGTGGGGTAGCCTCCTAACGAAGGCTGCCACCATGGCATCCCACCACTCCCCTCCTCAGCACCATGACATCCACGTGAGACAGTCAATGCCTCACTTCTCTGAAAAATTGCCAGCTCCCAGAGAGTAGGCAATGGGTGGGCCTTCATCCTTCATGGATATGTATATGCTCAGCACCCAGCACAGTGCCCAACATGTTGTCAGGGCTCAATAAATCTGTGAACTGATGAACTATCTCTGTTGAGGACCAGAATAGCAAGAAACCTTCACTTTCAGCTCCTACAATAAACAGTATTTATTCCAGAAAGCGAGCAAGCAAACAAACAAAACAAAACATGGTGACTACTTGGAATGGCCATTTGTGGCCCTTGAGCCTTCTAAAGGAAGGCAGACTTTGGCTAGGTCTGAGAGGCAAGTTGGGCAGGTCTTGCTTCTGGCTCACTGTCTGACCCTGGGTGGCACCAGGACCCGTCCCTATTCAAAGGCTCGCCTTATGGCACTTGCGTCCTCAGGGGTAGAATCGGATCTGCAGGGAGAGAGAGACACGTAGGGAGGTTGACTCCACTCTCCAACAAGAAAACCCATGGTCTTTACTTTTGTCCACACTGATTCCCTGCTCAGAATGCTTCTTCCTCAAGCATGTTCCTTCTTTGTTGGCTCGGCAAATTCTTACTCATCCTCCAAAATCCAGCCTGGCTTCAGCTCCTCCGGAATAACTTTTCTAGGCCTCCCCACCTGGAGCTCATTCTCGCTTCTGTACACTTCTCACCCTCCCTCTTGCTCTGGCTGACTCCACAGGCCATAACCACCACAGCCATTGCTGGCTTACGACCAGCCGTGAGCTCCCCAAGCCCAGGGCCTAGAACAGGGTGGACACACACCGAACAGGCCCAGATGCAGACTAGTTCCCACTGCTCTATGCCCAGGGAGTGACAAAATGTCACAGTCTTGGCCCTCTGAGGTAGAGGCACGGCGTGACCTTCCTCAGAAGGAGAAACTCAGGAGATGTGACAGGAAGACATTCAGTGAGCAGAAAGTGCACTCTTGAGAGAATGTTCCGACCTTGTGAACTGCTGCTCGGGGCTGTCTGGGGGAGGGAGGCAGAACAGCTGTGAAAACACCTCAGTGGGCGGCGAGGGGTCACTTAGTCACTGAGCCTCTCCTTTCAAGGCTGACAGTTACATAATCATGTCTACACGAGAGCACCACTGGTTTGTGTCAACTGTTCTCAGGCCAAGGGGGACTGGCCCACTCCATGAGCAGAAGGGCCAAACTCCCTGCTTCCCAAGTGTGGGAACTGGCAGGTAGGATGAGGGAGCTGCTCTGAGGTCAGTGGCTGCCTCAGAACCAGACCAGATAGATTCCTGAGGCTGAAAGGACAGAGCCAGAGTGGAACCATCTGGGCCATATAGATGTGCCTTATGGCGTAGCACCAGGAGGGCTGCCAGGGTGGAGACGGCGGGGAACAATCCAGTTCTCTTTCCTCTGACTAGATCACATTCGGAGCCGCAGGGCCCATTTCAAGAACTCCACCGGAAGGACAGAGATAAATTCAGGGAGAAGAGGGCAGGACTTTAAGGCATATCTTTCTGGGGGCTACAATGTGAAACAAAGTGAGACAGGAAACCGCATGTGCATACAGTTGTGTGCACACACACACACACACACACACACACACACACCACTTATCTGCATAGATAAGCAGTCTGGAAGAAAATATATCAAATACAAATACCAGCTATTGGGTGGGAGATTATAGATTCTTTTTATAATAGTTTTCCTTGACACAGCTTTCCAGTGTACCTCCTAAAATTTCCACAGCAAACACGTCTTATTAGCATCACTGGCAAGGATGGTGAGGCCAGGAATGTGTGCCATCCAAGGAAGGCATTAGGGGTGTATTAGATTCCTAGGGCTGCTACCACAGCACTGCTACCACGGTCTCGTGGCTTGTAACTGCAGGAATTCATTCTCTGGCATTTCTGAAAGCTAAAAGTCTGAAATCCTGGTGTCGGCGGGATGGGTTCCTAGTGAGGGTTCTGAGGGTCTGTTCCAGGCCCATCTCTAGCTGCTGGCACTGGCTGGCAATCCTAGGTGTTTCTTGGCGTGTAGACACATCACTCCGATCTCTGCCTCCAACACCACCTGGTGCTCTCCCCGTCTGTGTGTCCCCGGTCCAAACTTCATCTTTCATAAGGACACCAACCACCCAATCAGGGGCCACCTTAACCCAATATGACTTCATCTTGAGTCCATCTGCAAAGACCCGTTTTCAAACAAGATCACATTCATACGTATGGGGTGGGGGTAGAACTACAACACATCCTTGTGAAGGGCATAATTCAACCCATAACAAGAGGTAGGTCACCCAGTGAAAAGGGACACAGAGGGCTGGGTCGGCTTCAACGCCTGGCTGGCCCTCCCATTTAGGGAGAGTGACACTTGGGTCTAGATGGTTCTATGTGAATAAACAGATCCAGCGTGGATGCTCCCAAAAGACAGATGTGGTTTCAAAACAGGAGGGGTATTCTCACAGATTTGGAGTGGTCATCTTGGGTGGGGGGACTCCCGCCCAAGGGTCCAGCCTGAGGGCCCCTTACCTCTGATGTGGCAGTACCACGTGGATCACTGCAAAGTGATCGTCAGGTCCTTGAAGCCTTCAGTTTCTGCCACGCACACTGGCTTTGTCGTGACTCAAGCATCGCCAGCATTGGCCCAGCCACCCCCGCATCGCCCAGTCCCACACTGGCTGTGTCTTGGCCATACTGGGCAGCCCCAGCTTTTTTTTACAACAAAGCAGCTCTGCCTGTCATTTCTGGAGACTGAACACAGTTTCTTTGAGACTAAACGCTGAGAGCTGATGGAGATAAAGGCATCACACAAGGAATCATGGGAACCAAACCCCTCGCCAAACCCTGACATCCCCTGAGTCCAAGGGAGTTTCACATGCCCTGACAGTACCCAAGGTGGGGGTCCCACGTCCCCAGGTCAAACAGGCCAGAGGGTGAGGGCCCACAGCCAGACCATGGGCAGGATGTCTAAGAAAACAATCCACAATTTGTTTAGACCCAGTGAAGATTGCACCAACAATAACATTTACATAAGAAATAGCAGTAACATTGCAAGTTAAGCTTGTTTATTTAAAAAAAAAAGAGAGAGAGAGAGCAGATCTTATTTATGACAAGAAGTCAGGCTGTTGCTTCAAAACTGCCTTTTCGCCCCAGATACGAGAACTCCAGAGTGCTCACCTCTCTACGGGGTCCCTGAGCATGACAATCAGTTTTGCGTCCGGCTGGAAGGCGTGGATGAAGTCCTGGGTGAGAAAGGGCGGCTCTCCGTCCGTGCTGTTGTCGTAGAAGAACGTCCACGCATTGTTGTCCCACATGGTGGAGGCGCTGGCCTCCCCTAGAAACAGAGAATGCTGTGGATGAGCAGGGTTGAGTTCCGGGCCCCCGCAGGGCAGCCTGTGCTGGGGGCCAGACCTGGCTCCACCACCAGCATGCAGGCCTCCAGGAAGATGAGGCCAACAAGCAGCCTCTGCCACAGTGACCTCCCCTGCATCCGCCCAGCGGTCTCTGGAAAGCAAGGTGATCCAGGCAACACTGAGCATCTGCTTCCTCCCAGCTCCTCTCCAGGATGTGTTTTTTTTTAAAAAAAAAAAACCTTCTAGCAGCATTTGGGTCCCAATTTCACGACACGACTTTGCTCACGGTGCACAGCTCTGTGGCATTTTAAGGGCCCACTGAGAATGTACTAGATGGTTTCCTTCAAAGAGCACCAAGGATGAAGGAGTAGTTTGGGTAAGCTGACCCTCATTAGGAAATCAGATGCAATCTGCATCAGATTTTCCCTGAAATCACAACCAACGGCTGGGTCTGGGCACGCTCTGAGACCAAATGAGACAAAGAATTTGCGGGAAGGCTCACGGGACCTCAGTCTTGGGTGCCCTGTCCTGTGTGTCCACCCACCCCATCACCCTGCACACAGCTGGCATTCATTCCATGCTGACTAGATGGACAGGAAGTTGGTCCTGCCCTTGTTTTACTATGGTCTGCATGAATAAGGGATAAAATGTTAAGTACACATTCTAGGACAGCGATGAGGCCAAGACATACACATTTCAACATCTCTCACTCAGATACTTGAACCAATTCCCTGACTTTTTTTTTTTTTTTAGGAGAGTCTTCAGAGATTTAGAAAGAAAGGCAAATCGATCAATTACATACAAATTCAATTTCCCGACATTTTACATGGGTATTTGATACATCTCAAAATCACTTATTCAGGGAAAATCTGAGCCAAAAGCCTAGGGTCTTTGATCAGTGATGAGTGCATCACAGTAATGCAGGGAGTTGGCAGGGTCCTATCTATTCTGTTGGATGTGCAACCACATCCAGGTGAGCACTTCTGTTCTAGTCTTTTCTTTTTCTTTTTTTTAAGAGAATACCACAGAATGCAGGAAACACAAGTCAATCAGAAGTCCTTTGAAAATTCTACTCACACTGAAACAAGAATATTAGAACAGAAGAAGTATCTAAAACCAAATTAGCATAACTCTGTCAAATCTCATAAACTACTTCTCTAACCACAGAAATATTGGTCCATCCACGGTCCATCTATACATCCATCCACCCATTCATTCATCCTCCATTCATTTCATATCCATCTATCCCAAAAGCATTCATCTGGTGTCTACTAGGTGCCTGGCACTGTTTGGCATCAGGATAGAGAAGGGAAATAAGACAGACAACGCCCTCTCCTCTCTGACCTTATGACCCAGGGGAAGGCTGACAACTCTATAAATAATCAGATCCTCAGGTGAGCACTTGGACAGGGCAGAGCGGGTGCCGTGAGAGTAGAGGCAGTGGCCTTTCATTGTGTCTAGAGCCTGTCCCACGCCTGAGAACCCGGCCACTTGAATCCTTCATGACTCCAGCCATTAGCCCAGACTACTGAAGAAAGGCTCTCTCTGATCCCTGAGCCAAGATGAAGACCTAACCAGAGGAAGCTGAA
Organism: Nyctereutes procyonoides; assembly: GCF_905146905.1. Classification (NCBI taxonomy): domain Eukaryota; kingdom Metazoa; phylum Chordata; class Mammalia; order Carnivora; family Canidae; genus Nyctereutes; species Nyctereutes procyonoides. Next base: position 25,937,425 of record NW_026575133.1, read on the forward strand.
GCAGAGCTGAATCACATTCCAGGGCCTGGAGAAGCCAGAGTGAAGGCTGCTCCAACAAGCCCATTGTACGGATGTGCAGGCTGAGCTCAGGAACATGGAGACTGACTCATCATGTGGCACGTGGCTGGTGGCATGGGCGGGCTCACTGCCAGCTTTCCCCACGCCTCTCCACTACCAGAAAACTCCCCAAACTCTGCTTTAGGTAAATATCAGAGCAGAGAATTTTTTTCTTTAATCTTCCTTTTTAAATCTGGAAATAAGTAAAATTAGAAAACCAAACTAAGGCTTTCCTTTTTCATTCATTATCTTAGTCTCTATTTCCTAGCCCTAGGATGTATATTTTTAGCTCTTTCATAAGAACATGAGACTCTCCCAGAGGCATACAGTGTGGGAGTCACAGTCAAATATTAATTAGACTTGTGATCTGAGGTGTGTGGACCCAAGGCAGCCAGAAAATAGCTAGTAGTCAACTTACACCAGGGTGGGGGTGGTATATGATCTCATCAGGCTCTCAGAACTCGATTTAAAAAATAAAACAATAAATAAATCAGGGCTTAGGCATGTAAGCCTCTCTCCTTGGACAGGAGAGTCAAAAGCAAAGAGAAAGCTTTCACGTGGCTGATTACAATCCCTCTCAGTCACTAACAGATTCACTCAATTTGGAGAATCAAAATATAACAAATTTAGGAAAATACAAAAACAGATTCCTGTCTCAGGTAACCAATTTAAGTAAACTACGTGGCCAGGTTTCTCTCTTTCAGAAAATATAAGTGGGTAAATGTCTTCTCCTAAGCTGAATCCAATACAAAAAGCAAATGGGGCTCTTTATAAAACTTTGTGAATTAAAAAAAATATTAATCAAACCACTTCACTTTGAACGTCTGAGGACATTAAGTTGATGAGGGCTAGGCTTTTTCAACAGCAATTCATCACCAACTATGAGTTAAGGCTGCATCTTGTTTCTGGAGAGATTGCTTCTGTCTTCACTGCATCCTGGGGCCAGGGATTCCAATAGCCACAATATTCAATCAATGACTAATTGGCTAATTACGTTTATGATCCGCCATCCAAACTTAGATCAGTATGTCATGAAAAGAAACCAAGCATGTGTACTTAATTTAAATAAAAACAAAGAAATGTCAACTTTTATAAAAAGCCATTTCAGGTATACTGGAGCCTCCACAGAACTAAAAAGTCTGCTAAATAGTTTTGCTTTAGACAAATTGCGTCAGTGATATGAACATTTTACACAGGAGTAAGAGTGATGGCCAGGTCAGGAAGTGCACCCTCCACAGAGGTGGCAGGCATCACACATTTGTTCTGCAGGCAGAACAAAAGCTGGGCCAGCCCCAGAGCAGAAGGGGCCTGGCAGGAGTGGGGGGCCACCCTAGGGCAGGGATGGCCCTGAAGGGAGCCACACAGAAGCCGTACCTATGATGATTCTGGTCATCCTGCTCTGCTCCTTTGCAGAGCTGGCCTGCAATCCTTGATGAATCTGGTGTGCAGCCAGGTCAAAGAGGTCCAGGTAATCTTCCACGGGGTAGCGGTCCCGAAGCCCATCTCTCAGGCGCACAATTCCTATGAGAACCAAAAGGCAGGAGTTACTGAGCACGAAGCTGCCAATGCTGGGTGGCGGCCTCCTGGGGAGTGACCAGAGAGAGACGTGAAGGCCAGGGGCCCAGCTGCAGAAGCCTAGGCTCCATCCAAGTAAACTGCAGGAGGAGGCTCCCAGGGAGAATGTTTCACGGGTGCTCACCTCAAGGGGTGGAAAACCACCATTCGGCTGCAAGCGGCAGCCTCAAGCATGGCACACCTATTCAAGAACTCTAAATGCATCTGCTTAGAGGGCCAGCCTTTGGGGCTGGCTGACATACGTACCAGGTGGGGCCCCAAAGTGGCTGAGCAGCAACAGCATTCAGAATGCACACACTTTATTAAACAGAAAAGGGAGTTGGGTTTTGTGGGCTTTTTTGAAGACTTTGAGAGAGAGAGAGAGAGAGAAAGAACCAGCAGGACAGGGACAGAGACAGAAGCAGGCTCCGTGCTGAGCAGGGAGCCCAACATGGGCTTAATCCCAGGATCCTGGGATCATGACCTGAGCCGAAGGCAGATGCTTAACCCACTGAACTACCCAGGCGCCCCAGAGAAGGTGGTTTTTATCTAGCTTCTATCTCTAGCCTCTTTGATCAGGCAACTTGTCTGTCCAAACAAGGGGAATTGTCCCAGAACCCAGCGACAAACAGTTGAAATCACTAGTTATTTTGGCACTGGCCAATGCGGCCTAAACTTACCCCCTTGCCTTAAAAATGGGTGAATTTTGGGGATCCCTAGGTGGCTCAGTGGTTTGGTGCATGCCTTTGGCTCAGGGCATGATCCTGGAGTCCAAGTCCTGGGATTCTCCCTGCATGGAGCCTGCCCCCCCCCTCCCCAGGTGTCTCCCATGAATAAATAAATAAAATATTTTTTAAATGGGTGATTTTCACGTGCAACATTAACAACACACTGCCCGAAACCACAGCTGCCAAGGTCAATGGAAAGGGGAGAGAAAACATCCATGCGCACAAGAGCAAGAGGTTCCAGGAGACTCTTGAGTCCCGGGTCCCAGAAGCACGCCCCTGCGCTTCCCTCATCCCTGCCAGCAGGAGGCTGGTTCTCATTAGGACGAATGGTGAGCGCCACAGGGAGAGCGCCTGCCCACGTGAAACCCTGAAGCCGGGACTCCCACAGCTGCCTCCGCCAAACCACAAAAGACACATTTACACTTCTGTCCGCTAGCTCCAGGAAGAACATCAAAAGGATTAAGTCAATTTGTCAGGAAACAAACAGGACTTGGGCTCCACTTGGGCCCTACAAAGGAAAAACACATTAAGATTCCCTTCTAAGCAACCTGGTCCTGGACGTTGAAACACGCCCTGGAATCCCTCCCCACCTCTGACATTTGTCAAAGTGACCAAACGTCTCCTGGCAGAAGGGAAAAGGTTAAGAAAAGGAAACAGTGACCCGAGGGCTGCAGAGTGGCTCAGGCTGGGCGGGGGCCGTGTCCACAGTCACCCCTGCGCGGAAGGGGTGCTGGAGGCGAGGTCCCCCAGAACCCCATCCATGTGATTTTCCTTCAGAGCAGCTCAGGGAAATGAGCCCCGAGGCTGCTGGAGGAGTGTTCGACGCCCTGGAGGAGCCAGGCAGCAGCTCAAACCTCACCCGGAGAGGCACCCTTCCTTCCTACAGTGTCCCCCCAGGGAGGGGTGGGGGGTGGAGGGGGGGGGACTCCAGGCGCAGTGGCGCTGCAGAGCTGGGGATGGGTGCCCCCGGAGAAACACCCACCTGGCACCTGGCACTCACCGATGGCAGGTGTCCCAAAGCTCTTAAGAACGGCTGCCAGTCTGCACCTTCCCCTTGCCCTGCATACAGCTGGCACTCAATAAGTGTCCTTGGGGTGCGTGGGAGCGGAGTCCAGCCCCGCGGATGTTTGTGGAGGGGGCCCTCCACTAGCGAACTGTGCGCTCTCTGCGTCTCAGGTGAGGGTCCTCACCTCCTGCTGCCCTGCCTCCCTGGCTGCGCTCAGCAACGCACCTGGAGCCCGCCCCACCGCACCTGGCGCCCGCCCCACCGACCCCCAGGCAGGACAGATGGGACCCACGTGGGCCAAGTTGCGGCCAAGTTGCGCAAGAGGCAGAAGGCCGGGACAGGGAGAGGCGCATGCGCATGCAGGCCCCGCCCCTCGTGGCAGGCTCCGCCCCTCGCGGCGGGGTGGGGGGGCTCGTGCGCATGCGCTCACCAAAGCGCTTCCGGGTCCACCAGTGGGGCTCCTTGATGGCGGAGAACTTGACTTCCGGGTGCAGCCGGAGGCGGTCGTAGAGGTCGGTGGTGCCGCACTTGGGCTGCCCGATGATGTAGAAGCGCGGCAGGCAGCGGAGGCGGAAGTGCTTCCCGCTGGCGTGGGACAGGTGGCCCCAGAAGGCCTTGCGCAGGGCGTCGAAGGTGGAGCGGAAGCGCTTGGAGTAGAGCACGTAGGAGTTGGTCAGGTACGGGTCGGTGGTGTTCCTGCCCGTGAACTCCTCGTACCAACACGGGCTCTTGCTATTTGGAAGAAATTTATTGGGGATTACTGAAAACATCTGCAGCGGGAGAGAGAGAGGGGGAGAGAGACACCCGGAGGCGGCGAATTAGCGAAAAACACGTTCTAAGCACGATGCGGTCACGCCCGATGCTCGCTACGGGTGTTCTCGCGAGAAGTCTCCTTGGACAATAGCTAAACCCGAAAATAAAGCAGACCTGGGTAAGTGGCCACGTTTTCCCTTGGCCCAAAATTAAACTAAAACTTGGGAGAGAACGAAGGTAAAAGCGGGCTCAAAATCCGTTCTGCGGCGCTGGGCTCGGCAATCTTAATTAAATTTCACAGTTGGAATCTTTTTTTTTTTTTTTTTTACTAGGTGCGTATTTAAATGACCCCATTCGAGGAAAAAGTACTAATGAGGACACAATAGGAACAGGACGACAGTGATCTACAAAAACAACGGCAACCACCCCAGCCACCTTTCAAGTCCTACGATGGCATTACTAGAAGGGGTGGCCCTGAGCCCCTGGTACCCGGACTTCCTTCCTGGGGGCGAACATCGTCAACGGAGAGCCCTGGCAGTGCCCTCTGATCCATGAGGCTGTCAAGTCCCCCTTGTTACACCTGAGACATTTTTGGGTCACGTTTCTTTACTGTGTTCCCAAAGATGGTGATGGATAAAGGAAGCATCTGTTTAAAAAAAAAAAAAATCAGCAAATGGAGATTAGCACAAGGCTACTCACGTGCAATTCCTGCTTCTTGAGATCTTCTATGTCTGGGAGCTGCCTAGTGGTGAACTCTATCCTGGCTGTGATGCTGTTGATAATTAATTTAATGCTTGGGTAGTCTTTGACATACGAAATATTATTTACAGAGGGTTGGTGATGGTGCTCTTTCCCGTCACTCGGGTTTTCACCGTCCATCAAGCTGGGATTGCTGGGGAAGGCTCCGTAATGGAAAGGCGAGGAGATGAGAAGCTCTTGGTGGGCCCCAGAAAGGATGTAAGACGCCATCACCAAGGTCATTATCATCAATCCAAAAACGAGGCTGCATCGCTTCCCCTTCTTGAAGCGCAGAAACCTGCCCCAGCTCTCGTTCCCCTCAGCCCTCACCTCGAGAACAGCAAGCAAGTTCATCTGCTTACCGTCCACACGAAGCACGATTTTGTTCTCGCCTTTGCACGCGGGGCACTCCGGGTGACTGTGAAGAGGGCCTCCTCCGCAGCCCACCTGCTGTTGGCGCTCGTTGTTGGGCAACAACTGTATGCAGCAATTAATGCAGTGCCTCATGGTAATGCCCTTGGACTGCTGGCGCACAGAGCCATGGGCGAGCCCCTGAGGAGCCCAGATATATGCAAGGTGTGCTGGAAAACGTTAAAGGAGGTCTTTTGATTATACAAGATGGTTTTAAGGCACCAGCAACGGAAACAAATATAATGTAAAAATGAGTAGGCACCAACGCACTAGAGAACGAGGAAGGGCCTTCTTTGGTTCAAGTTTGAAAGACAACAAAAAGAAGTGATCTCCAATTGTCATGTTCTGTAAGAGCCACTACAATCTTAGAAAAATCCCCAAGTTTGGGAGCAACGCTGCCTGTTTCAGGTTTTTCCCATGGCACAAAACAAAGTAGAAGAATTCTCGCTGGAGAACATGGAAACATCCAAGAGATTAGAAGAGATCATGGTCTCAGTGAGGGATGGGTCGGCATGCCATCCTTGGAGAGGCCTGTGAAGATTTCTTCTTCTACATCCCGTGTTCCTTTAAAATGTTTCCTCTTCAGGGGGAGCAAAATCTTTAAGATGTCGGATTACCTAAACAACAAAGAGGTTTTATTCCATTACATGATGATAGCAATATCCCTGGGATCACCTTCCAAGGAGACAAGTTCTCTTTTCTACTCCCGGTAGTTTTTGTTAATCTGCTCGGTCACAAGCAAGTCATAGAAAATCACACAGGATAAAAGGAGAGCTTTGAGGTCCTAGTTGCTTGGCTCTGGGGCTCAATCTCTGCCACCAAATGTGGCTGCAGCACCAGCACCGCCAACCTCATATCAAACACCTCAGATTTTGTACCGCCCATATATCCTTTAACGTCCCAGCCATGCCACAGCTAAGTACTGAATCCCCAAATCTCAGAACGTCACAGTCCTTCTCAGATGCATGCCCAGTCAGTGACTATAAAAGTTGAGAGATTAACTGAAGTACCTGTGCTTTTAAATCAACAAAATATCCAAAAAAGCACCTGGTAGGGTAGGAGCATGCGGAGAAAATATGTTTTTTTTTCTCTCCCAATAGCACCAATAGTCTCTTACCGAGAACTAACCTTTATTATCAGTTTAGGAGGCAAAAGTTAATGAAAATTTAGAAACACTGCAATGATTCTCTCCTTCAGCAGAGTGTATCATATAAAAAAACCATTTGACTTTAAGTTATTAAGCAATTAAACCCAACGTGCAGTATTCCCGAGTAACATAACACTCAAACCCTGAAATCATTTTTCACTTTCATCATCCTGGGGAAAACATGATTCTTAAAAATCCATTATCAGAATTCTGTGGTTATAAAATGTATTGTTGCCCACATGACACTTCTTTGTAGGTGTTGTAAAAAAAGCAAAAAAAAAAAAAAAAAAAAAAACTTAGTTTCCAATAATGGTAAACCACCACTAATTAGCTGTGTGACTTCGAGTGGGCTATATAACCTCTCTGAGCTTTGCCTCCCTCCCTAGTAAAATTACGGTAAGAGTACCTCCCTTATAAGCGTACAGGAAGTACTAAATTAGTTAAGACATGTGGAGAGTTTGCATAATGCCTACATGTAGTTATTAGCGGCCCCTAAAAGGTAGGCAATTTTAATAATAGCATCATCAATGACCATTACTATTATGATTTTTAATTGTCAGTGAATGCCAAGAACATTCAAAGTGGAATCAAAGAGGGGAGATCCTATCATGTTACTTTTCCTACTGCGCTTGAGGGTTACCCAAGAGCAGTAGACTCACCCCTCCAGCTCGGCCCACATGCACAGCCCTCAAACAGTCCTGCTTGTCCCCAGAGAAAGTGAGATTAACTAAGCCTGCGTTAAGGCCTCCTCGTATTAGCTAGAAGGCTGAACAATGAGGACTCACCAGCAGGAATCTTCCCTTCCCTTCCCTTGGACAGAAAACCCATGCTTTATCAAAATACGTTGACCAAGAAATAGCCAAGCAGTGCTTCCTAAAATGTCTTCCACTCAGTGTTCTGCACGTTGTTGATGTGTTCTTTGCCTAAATTACTTGGTGAAAAGGTAAGAAGGCCAAAAATCAAACAGACTTCTTTACAACAGGACTTTTGGGGGAACCTTTAATATGCCAGTGAGCCCTGTGGCTCCGCAGGGGAGGAATATAATACGCAAACCTTCCAAAACATAATTGGCCATGGAATTCTCACGAATGTCGCAAGGAACAAACTTGAGAAATGCTCGTTAGTAAAGGCTGAGATTGGGGTCAGGGCGGTTCCAGGAAGGGCAGAGGAGCGGGGGTGTGCAGGGAGCAAACCGCTCTGGAGCCAGGCCAACATCCGGGGCTCTGCCCCTCATCTCAGAGAGGTTGGAGGGACGTGACAGGAGCCTCAAGGCAATCTCTGCCTCCCACTCGCTCCACCACCCTTGACCCATCACTTGGTACAAACAATTCTTCCAAACCAAAGAAACAAAAGGGCAAGATCCCCTACTTGGAAATCCTATCACTAAGCCAAGAAAACATTTTTTTACATTTTGAAGACAAGGCCAAGCAGGGCTAAAAGGAGGCTCCAACCAGGATCTCAGTGGGGAACGTGTTCGCACCCTTCTGTGTCTCTGGCTGCAGAAAGTCTAATTAGATTTTTTTTCAAAACAGTCTTTGAAGCCCCAAGACAACAACATACAAAAAAAGAAAAAAAAATCTGGACCCAACAGAATGGGCAAAATATTCCTAAACAAAAACAAAGGTTTGTCTTACAAGCCAAGGAAGTGAACAGATCTGGGTAGTTGGGGAAGCTGACAGTCTTAACGGGAGGCTCCGGGATTCGGCGAGCCCAAGCATTTGTACCCTTTGGGTGGCTGCACACTCCAGCTTGGCCTCTTCCAGTCTTGCTTCTTAAACATAAATTGGGGAGCAGAGAACTGGGGTGATGACACATTCGTTTGTTCTTGTGCTCAGCAGATCTTTTCTGAAGAGCAAGTGTGGACCAGCCAGTGCTGCAGATACAGTGGACCTGAGGGCCCTAAACCAATAGAAGATGGGGAGTAACAGAATAAAAAATAAACATGTGGTCTCTGTCCCCAGTTCCTGGCAAATAGCTCCTAAAACCCTTGGAATCTCCTAAGTGAAAGGGTGAGAGGAACATCTTTTTTGTGATTCATAACAAGCCCCCATTCGACCACAGTGGAATTTATACTGTGACTCTGGGCAGCACCCCTGAGAGCTTCAGCTTGGGGCTGGTGGCCAGAAAGCACAAGCCTCGGTTAGACAGTCAGAGGTTTGGGACTTACAGCCCCACATACCCAACCTCCAGGGAGGCAAGTGAGTTCATCACCAAGGGCCAATGATTTATTCATCACGCCTATGTCATGGAACCGCCTTAAAAACCCCGAAATGACAGGATTCTGAGAACCTTCTAGTTGGTGAACATTTGGAGGTGCTGGGAGGTGGCTGGCCCAGAGAGGAAGGCATGGAAGTTCCACGCCCATCCCCCCATATCTTGCCCCACGCACGTCTTCCATCTGGCTATTCCTGAGCAGTAAGTATCCTTTACAACAAACTGGTAATAGTAAAGAAGGCATTTTCCTGAATTTTCTGCCTTGTTCTAGCTGAATTATCAGACCTAAGGAGAGAATTTGTAGTTAGGTTAGACAGAAGTTGCATAGCCTAGGGACCCAGTACTTGCAACTGGCGTCTGAAGTGGGGGCAGTCTTGGGGGCCCGAGCCCTTAACTTATGGGGTCTGTGCGAGCTCCAGGTAGTTACTATGAACTGAACTGAATTGTTGGACACCCAGCTGGTGTCTGGAGAGTTGGAGTTTGCTGGCATGAGGAAACATCAGGGGGACCCTCTTTGAGAAAAAAACATAAAACTATCTTACATTTACAAGTTTTACCAAAACATACGACTGGTTTTTAGTATATAAGATACCCCTTGATGTCAATGAAAAAAAAAAAAGTCCTATGACTATATACCACTCGTAGCTGGGGCCCTGTAAGTGCAGAGCCTGGAGCTTTGAGGCTTCCAGCCCAAACCTTGTCTGACCGGACGGGAGTGGTACAAAAGTGACCAGGACAGGGAGGCTTTTCCCCACCTGGGGTTTACATCCCACCAGGAGTGAGGGGCTACAGGGCAACAGACAATAAACATGACAAAGGTGTAAGATCATCCCAGACAACAATAAACGCTACAAAGAAAATACAAAGAATACAATGAAACCATGACAACATGCATTCTCCAAGGCAGCACTAGGGCCAGATAACTCTTTGCATCAGGGGCTGTTCTGTGCACTGAACTCCACCCCCAGGTGAGACTTGCAGTCCAGAAGAAAAGGGGTCCAGCAGCAGGATGTCCAGGGAAGACTAGTTGGGAGGGGCCACCTGAATGACAAGAAGGAAGCCATCCGTGTGGGGATCGGGAGAAACAAAGACCCCATGAAGGGGAGAAGCTGGGGATCAAAGCCGAGGGGGACCACCAGGAAGGTAGAACCCTGGGCTTTGGGGCAGGTGAGGGGTAGGAACCAGATGAGAGAGGAAGCAGGAGCCAGGTCCTGTAGGGCCCGGGAGGCAAGAGTCAGGGCTGAGATTTGTTCAAGGGCAAAAAAAGGATGCATGCCATGTATTCTCTCGAAAGGATCTTTACAATACGTATTACTATTAACTAACATAACCCATGAAGAAAAATCGAATTACTGTGACTGTATTGAAGGGAAAAGGGACTGCCATTATACTCGTGAATTGGCCTTTTCCATCCGCCACAAATCACCCTGAGAACAGTCACGCAGAAACCTAACACTTCGGTGGTTCTTCCTTAAAATATAAAGTGACGCATGTCCCTTGCACTTTGCCTGTCTGGAATGTCCACATTTTGGTGCCAGTCCTCAGATAAGCGAGGACCCTTGGCGTTCCCATGCAGCTACTAAACCAAAGTACTCAGGTATACATTTCAGTGAGATCGCTTCCCAGCCTGGGCTCAGTGCTGCGCCCTATGGAGGCAGACAGTGAGTGTGGGAACCCGTACCCCCCTGCGAGATCAGATGACTGGTCCCAAAATAGAAAGCGTTCAATTACCCAGCCCTGGCTAGGATGCCCCCTATTAACCTATGCACCCCAAGCATCATTAGCAAGCCATTTATAACAAAATTGTAATTGAGAGACCCAGAAATACCACTTTAGAGTAAGTAATTGAATGCCCCCTCGGTGTAAGATCGATAAAGGGCATCCAATTTCACCCTAGGAGAAACTTATTAAATTATTGTAGCTATGAGCTGATAGAGCAAAAGAAAGATGTACAAAACTTCAAAAGAAATCTGGACAGATTTAAATAAATAGCTTCATTTAGGTAGACCATTTCCATCTACCCTCTGGGAGGGGAGAGGGAAAAAATAGCTAATTACATTATTTTACTTGCATGTTTTAAGGGGAAAAAATTTGATGGGTCTTAAGTAACCTTTACTAAAACACAAGGCTTTCTTCTGATTAGCATGTCTCACTGCTGACATTTCTCTTTGGGCTATGTATATGGAAATACATTTCTTCAAGGAATATTCATCAACAACTACAAGAAGGAACATTTTTCATATTTAGCTCAAAGACATCATAAGATTGTCTCTGAGACTGAGAAGCAGCAAGCCTGGAGAGTCCCGTACAAACAACAGATTATCAGCTTCAACCTTGTACCTGGAGTTTTACGCTTTTGATCACAATGCAGTCAAGTCAACAGAACAAAGCCAAGACCCCCGATTATCCCTCACTGGCCACAGCACAGTAGAAGGAAGCCAGTCAGCGGTCCTGCGGGCCAGGATACCAACGCGATGTCCACCTGGTGACTTCAGGCAAGTCACTCAAGTGATCTGGGCCTCTGTGTTCTCAAAAGAAATCCTTGATGGTAATAAATCACATATAGCATTGGAGCTTGGGTGCCAAAGCCAGAACCTGGCTTTGACATTGGCCAAGTCATTATAATCCTCTCCTGTTCTCCCTGGATGTAAATGGGGAATGCTCACAGGACCCATGCTGTGAGCACGAAGTGGTCAATTCACATAAAGTCCTTCAAAGAGCCGCCCATAGAAGTGCCAAACAAATGTTAGCTCTTTTAAATATGGATATAGTCCCGGCCCACAAGAGGTGTTTGGTAAGCAAGCAGTTAATTACTATTTTCGGTAGAGATCTCACTATTGGTTCCAGTTTATTACCTTGCCCCATATTCTACTTTTGGTCACATGAATGACTTTGCAGCTTCTCCCTTTGGCTTGAGTGGGAGACTTGCTTTGACCAACAGAATGAGGGAGAAGTGACCATGTGCCAGTCCCAAGCCTAGGCCTTAAGACTCGTCCCACATACTCACTTGCCCTCTGCACCTTTGCCGTCACCATGGGAAGAACATGGTGGCCTGGCAGTGCTTGGGGTGGTTGGGTATGTGATGAAAGCTTATGGATACACTCTTCTGCAGGTTATAAACACTAGGTGTTACTAAGTTAAACTGGTATAATTTTACATTTACAAGTTCCAAAAAATGGGTTTACAGGAGTAAAGTGAATCATGAGCGATTCAGGCCAAAGCAATTCATCCAAAGACCCAGTAAATCAACTGAATCAATGCTTTTGCCTAATAGAACCCGTTGGCTAATGACACAAGCAGATATGCCAAAACAGTGCTAGAAACCCAGATGGCAGCTGCTCTCGAACAAGACATAACTGCCCAAATGTCACGCACTAGGTTACTTTCTGGCAAAATGCGTGTTTATGACAACCGCAGCTGTTATGCTTTGTTATCTGGACAACTGACCCCATTCTCCCCACTTCCTGTTAAAGACCCATTCCTCCCTGCCTCGCTCTGGAGCCACTATGCGTTCTGTGCTTCCTTGAGCAAGCCCGTCCTATAGCCTAGTCCTTAGGATGTCCTTGCCAGATTTTACCTTTCCTGATAACGGAGACACCTCATCCGTGCTTTGTCTAAAACAGGGGTTTTCACACTGTGCAACCTGCAGGGTCTTCCTGATGGGCCCAAAGCGTGTGTCATCTGAAACACAGGCAGTTCGTAAAAAATTATTTTTAAAGCATATTTGACTGTATAGTAAGTTCATCATCAACACAGCTGTTAATAAGGACTACTTCCCATGCCTTACGGTATAGAAAATATATTCCAAACTATTCTTTCATCCTATAAAATACATCCATAAGAAACAGGTATTTCCTCTGTGATCAGATCTTCACAGGATACAGCTCCTCCTTTGTATCTAGTGTAAGAGGCCTGATGCTCTGCAACTGCAACTCTGCACAAAGTTGGGATGTAGCAAAAAATGTCTTCTGAGCAATCCAAACCAAGTGTTAACAGGCTTTGGAGTCAGGCAGACCTGCATTTCGATCCAACTGCACTCTCTCCCAGCTTTACGATCTCAGACAACTAACCTGACCATTCTGTGATTTTATTTCTCATCTGTAAAATGGGAATAAAACCATCTGTGTCGCCTAGAATGGATGTGAGGAAGAAATAAGATAATATACATAAAATGCTTCCTCCGGCATCTGGCACCTAGCGAGCCTCAATATATGACAGGTGTCCTTAGCATTCTTATAGAAGCCCTCAGGCCCTCACTCCAGGCCTACTTGCTTTCAATGTATACATACTTCTAGGCACAGGTGTCCAATTTTCCTGTCTGCAGCTGATTTGAAGTAATGAATGAGAAGAGACAGGTGGTGGTGAGAGGCAGGCACACAGAAGAGCCAAGTTTTACAGCAGAAATAAGATGCCAGTGAGCATTGCTGACTGTGATCACTCGGTGCCCCGATAACCAGGGTGGGTGGGGAGCCCTGGAAAGCCTGAGACAGCAGTGGGTGCAACTTGGGAAAAGCCCAGCACCTTCAGAATAATCATCCATCCATAATCTGCTTCAGTGCTTAACATGGAGCGTCAGTGCTCCAGAAATGTGCCCATCCGCAGAGGTCTAAAGGTCTGGGCTAAGCAAGCCGCCTCTTTACAAATGGGAGGTTTAAGAGCAGAAAGGAACTCATGGAGGATTCCTGGGGACTTCTACCATAAAGTCCTTCATGCTATGACAAACCTGGAACACCTCAAAAATGATGGTGAGGAGTCAGGGTGTAGGTCAACAACGGGACAGGCTCCAGGGATTCAAACCTGCGGTACCCATTCTAGGCCCACATTTCACAGACGAGGAAACTGAGGCCCAATATGGTCCTGTACACCCCCAAGGGTGAGCATCTCATTACAGAGATCCAACACCCTGATCCCTATCCACCTGCCCAAGCCCACACCTCCTCAACCCAACCTGAGGAGCCCATCCTCACCCCCACCTGGCTCTCAGAAGCCTGGCTCTCATCACCCTGGCCTGGCTCTCAGAACAGTCCGGAAGTTCCTTCCAGCCCCTTGCCTCCCTTCAGAAATTCTCTTCTAAAGAACAGATATGCACAGAGATACAGGATAGGGGGTCCTGGATATGTGGGAGGCAGACGTGGGGCGAAAGGCAGGTACCTCCTCCAATCACTTTGTCAGCCCAGGGCACTGAGTCTTAAACTGTCTCAATACAGACTCATCATGCAGGTGCATCTGCCCCAGCTGCAAAGTGTGACGGGCACCAGGACAGTGACAAAGTTGACAGAGGCTGGCCTGATGCCAAGTGTGGGGCAGGGGACAGAGATGGGGGCTGGTCCGTAACAGAAGGCTGGAGCTAAGAGAGCAGGGAGGAATGGATAGGACCCCATGTGGGGGAGGCAGAAGAAGCCCCCTGCGCCTTCTTATGCATCAAAGAGAAAACCCTGGAACCTATACGACTGAGGTGGTGGCTTTTCAGACTGTGCTTTTAAACTTTGTAGCCTCAAAAGCAGCACCTTCCCAACGAGGCAGCAAACTATTGCACATGGCCCCTGAGCTGATATTTCCCAGTGGGAACCTGGCTGGTCACCCAGGGCAAGTCACGGCACCTCTGGGCCTGTTTCCTTGTAGGTAAAACCTGGAGCTGGCACTACCTCCTTCAGCCCGAACGCTCACAGGAGTCTGATTTGAAGTGAAGGTTTCCCTGATACCAACCCACTGTCTTCACTTGCTATGTCTTCTAAGGCTGCTAAGAAGCCAGCGGTCTTGCAGCGAGCGCTGAAAGGTTGGTGCATACCTCCTTCACGCTAGGCAAAAAAAAAAAAAAAAAAGCTGCACAATTAGCCCCAAAGACACAAAAGTGTCTTCTTAGCTCACAACACCTTTAAAGTACATGTTTATCAAGCACCCACTGCATTTGCCGAAGCTACAAATATGAAAGCCCAGGCCTTCTGGAACATTCCATCTTAATTCCAGAACAAAGTCTCCAGAGGCTCCAGAAAAATGTCCACCGTCAGAATTACACAGAATTATACATAGCCCCCAAAGCTCACCAGGCCTTGACTCTGCAGACCCCAGAAGAGCCAGCACCAGCTCGCAGAGCTGAGAGGCGTCCTCACAACAGGGACCCGGATCCCACCAGGGATCTCTGGTGGTTGAAGGCAGCGGGGGTGGCGGGGACACTCCGAGCCCCCTCTGAGCTGGTGGCTCTCCAAGAGGGTTAATGTGCCCCAGCAACCTGTGCAACTGCCCAATACATGCAGGGAACACAGCCAGACACCGTCTCTGCGCCAGGTGCAGCACGATGAGGTGTCCCCAGCAGGAGGGAAGGGTGGACAGGAGGCTTCAGGATGCTCCTGCCACAGCTGGCACACGATGACGTCTATGTGCACAAGACACTAAAGGTCTTTTTCTGAAACCAATTGGGGGGAAAACTCTTTCTTATCGATCATTTTATTACTCCCAAGGGTAATGCAAATCCATCCTAGATTGAGGTACTAGATTTTCCACTCAAGCTTACAGATCTACTGATGGTGGTTTTCTATTAAGGTAGAACCTACCAGAGACGAGCTTTCACAATCTGCTGCGAAGCCTGCCCACCTAATGGCTCTTGGCAAGAAGCAACAGCCGTCACATAAAGGGAAAGCATTTCAAGGAAGCAACGTTCAGTCTGTTTTAAGGCATTCAAAATTCAATATCACCCTTTGTGCAGACTGGGATGTATACCTCAAAATGTGGTTTTCAGGGACCCCAGAGGACAAGAGTACCATGTGAGGTCCCTTTTTTTTTTTGAAGGGGGGTGTGGAGAGGAGCAGAGGCAGGAGAAAATTTCAGGCAGATTCTGTGCTGAGAGCAGAACCCAATACGGAACTCGATCTCAAAACCCTGAGATCATGACCTGAACCAAAATCACGAGTCAGACCTCAACCAGCTGAGCCACCCAGGTGCCCCAATGTGAGTTCCCCTCTGGATGGCAACTTTCTGGGCTCAGCACTGGGACCCCCATGTTACATGTTACTGTGTGCCCACTGAGGCACAGCTGGGGTGAACACATACCCAGAGAACCAAAATGCAACTGCAGGCCTGTTTGGCTGCAAAGCCATGAGCTCTGTCCCGTAGCACACCACCATGGAAGACAGCGGCTCTGGGAGAAAGCCACTCAGAAGTTGAGGCTCCCGGGGCAGCAAGAGGTGCTGCTGCAGTTCCGTGACTCTACCTGTAAGCTCTACAATGGCAGGGTTGGTGACAGCCCTGAATTCAAATCAGTGCAGGCACTAGATCTCCCACACAAGCTTCAATATCTACTGTGCCTGGCACCGGGTGGTACTCACTACATCTTTTTTTTTTTTTTTAATTAATGAGTAAAGAGGTAAACTTCTAGCAGATAATCCAGACGGGGCTTTGGCCACTTACGACAACGATAAAAGTGACAAGAGCTAAAATTTGTTAGGGCTTCCTTATGCCCAGACACCAGGCTGGGACTTTGGGGATTATCTTGTTTACGCATCATGACAATCTAAAGAGGACAGCACAATTAGCATTTCCACTTCAGATGGGAAAATTGTGGCTCAGAGAATTTGATGTCCTACCCCTCCTCCTCTATATGACTCAGAGAGTCATAGAGTCTCTCTATGAGAGAGAGCTGGGGATCCTGGGAATCAGTAGGCCTGGGTGGAGCATCTGCCGTGCCCCTTAACCAGCTGCGTGACTGGATGCAAACCCCGGCACCACTCAGACCCCTCAACGTCTTCTTCCCGAAGCAGACACATCACAACAGTCCAGTGATCTCAGGAACCCAGGTATGTGATATATTGTTACGATTCTTTTTGCACGCTTTCAGGGTTTCCAAAACCTGTCACGACAAACCTTAACTGCCAGGAAAAAGGGACACGATGTGGGTCGATGGGGTTATTATAGCTCTTGTGCAGTGAAACTGCGAAGAAGAGAGGCAGATTCTAGTTGCCTTTCAACGATGTTCCCCTAACACAAACAGGAAAATGAATATAAAGCAGCAGCAGCTCCCAGGATAAGGCACAGAGATGACATCTCAGGGCCATAAGGAGCAGGGTGGCTCTCCCCACGCAGAGTCCCCAGAACCCTCCCACCTGCTTGGACAGGAATTCAGGAAGAGTGGAAGGCCGTGGAAGAGCAGAGGAAGCCCAACCCAGATGTCCTTCAGTTCGGGAGAAGAAGAGAGGTCTTGCATAGACACATAGCTCACATGCTCAGAACCAAGTGCGAATAATGATCTTGCAGATGTACAGCGGCACCCTTCAATGAATAAATTAAGGGCAGCACAATTGAATGGGGAGCAGCTGCGTACTCCCCACCAGATGGCTTTGCTGATCTGAATAGTTTTAAACATTGTTTTATTTCCAAAGATAAGCAAAATAAGAATCTGGTTAACCCTTGAATAAGAAGAACCTCCTGAAAACACTTCTTCAGAATTTATTTCTTTTTGATGGCAAGAGTGAATATGACTGAATCTCAATGTTCGCGGGAAGGTTTTAGAACAAGGTGAAGTGAGATTTCTCCAGGTTGCTGTCTGCAGGCAATGGACATTCACTGTCTGCCCACAGGCCTGGCCTTTACTAGGTGTGGCAAGAGGCAAGGATCACTCCAGCACCAACCCAGCTTGGATGTAGAGACCCCAGGGGCGTGGGCAGGTGCACCAGCCCCCAGGAATATCGGGACCTATGCCAACCCTCCCAGGGGAGTGGGCAGGTGCGCCAGCCCCCAAGAATATCAGAGGCTATGTCAGCCCCCCAGGGGCATGGGCAGGTGCACCAGCCCCCAGGAATATCGGGGGCTATGCCAACCCCCCCTGGGGCATGGGGAGATGCACCAGCCCCCAGGAATACTGGGGGCTATGCCAGCCCCCCAGGGGTGTGGGCAGGTGCACCAGCTGCCAGGAACATCAGGGGCTATGCCAACCCCCCTAGGGGTGTGGGCAGGTGCACCAGCTGCCAGGAATATCAGGGGCTATGCCAACCCCCCTAGGGGTGTGGGGAGATGTACCAGCCCCCAGGAATATTGGGGCCTATGCCAACCCCCCCAGGGGCATGGGGAGATGCACCAGCCTCCAGGAATATCGGGGGCCATGCCGGCCCCCCCAGTGGCATGGGGAGGTGCTCCAGCCCCCAGGTATGTGGGTAGGTATGCCAGTGCTCCAGGGGCGTGGGAGGTGCGCCAAGGGCTGCAGGAAGCTACAAGACAATTTGAAGCTTCCATGTTCAAATATTCAAACATTTCAAACATTACCAACATTGTTCTTAAGTGAAGGTAAGCTCAGATCTGTCACTAAATAACACAAAATGTGCCCATCAGAATTACAGCTTGCCCCAGTGGGTGCTGGAGGTGAGTTTGCTGTAGGGCAGCGGGTGGAGAACCCACAGGAACCCAGCACCTGTTCTGTGCCAGGCACTGGGCTGCCTCCTGTCCACCTCGAAGATGAGGCCAAGCTAAAGGTACTGTCTCATTCTGCAATTGCCCCCTTCTACAGGTAAGAAAACGGACACTCTGAGCAGTGGAGCCTCTTGTCCTAAATCACACAGCTCGTAAGACACAGAGCTGGATTTAAACACAAGCTGAAGCCCAAACTGCCCATCCCTGCAGGGAGGGGGTGCCCACGGGAGGTGGAGGTGGGCAGCCGGAGGGATATGCTCTCCACTTACACTTCTCCATCTGACTTCCGAGTCTACTTAGGGCAAGTATCCCTTTCATCACCACAAAGACAGTAAAGGTGAAGTAGCAGTAATAGATACTGAATAAAACAGCATGACAAGTGGGCAGTGGACAGGGTCAAGGCCCCCAGGACAGGAGCGCTCATCTCTGAGCCTCAGTTTCCCCTTCTGTGAGAAATGAGTGCACTCTTGTCCCAGTCCCCGGCTCAGGTGGCTGGGGCTGAGGGGGTGGCACCGAGGCCACAGCACCCCTCAAGACAGGGTTTGGTGGCACTAAAGGGCTTTGTGCAAAGTACAAACATGACATGGAAGCCTCACTTCATCCCCTTAGTTCTCAAGTTGCTTTTGCATTGATAGCATCTTCCCACGGGACGTACTGTAACATTCAACTGTCATTTAAAAAAAAATCCCATTCCCGTTTCACTAGGAATGCTGTGCCTGGGAGTGCGCCCTGCCTTCCCTACTACTGCTACGGAAACCCTGGGGGGCGTGCTCATTGATAACCACGTGCACCCACTGCCCAAGAGGGCACAAGGGGCCCTGAGCACAAGAGCCCCTGGAGGACACCTTGTGCTGTTCACTGATGCCAAATGAGGCTCTGACGCTGATGACCCAGGATCAAGCATCAGATGGGTACACGGGCACAGAACAGGCATGTTGCTCTCATGGAAGGAGGAATGTGATGGCAGAGAAAAAAGACAGAAAACCAAAGTGAGATGTATGTGAACACACACACATGCCCATCTGGTCGCTGTGTGCCTGTCTGCTCATCTGCAAAATGGAGACCAGGCTACACCTGCCGCAGAGCCACAGGCATCAAGTGGGATGATCCACTCGAGGTGCTTGGATGCTGGCCGCTGGCGCCGAGCACCGAGAACCGGCAAGTGGACCTCCATCCTCATGTCTCCTCCTTCTCCCCCTCCCACCACTGCTGCGAGGGTCTCAGCTCTGCAGGAGGGCTGCCCACCCGCTGTATGAAGACCCAGCCAAGTCTGGCTGCGAGGCAGGAAGGAGGAAAGCCGCAGAGGCTTCAAATGGGCCAGGTCTGGAGAAATGGAAATAGGCCAGTGGAGGAAGCCCTCGGTGGTGAGGACGTGGGGACGAAGACGCCAATGCCACCAGGACACCCGGAGCCAAGCGCTGCTTCGTGGATGGAAGGAGAGACCCACCAGAGGAATGAAGTTACACGGTGGTGGTTTCGAAGCCTCCTTTACACATTTTAGAAAACAGGCTCAGTGTCTGATAACCTCACTCAACTCTGGCATCCACAGTCACAACCCTGTAAAAGAAACAGGTCAAGCAAGTGTTATTTATAGACGAGACGAGTTATCCCCCCAGACACTGACCGTGGATATGCCCAGGCGACGGCAAAGGAGTTCCCCTCTCCATTAAGTGGGGACACTCGAAGTGTTTAGTGGCCCATACGTTCCAAAAGGCCTGAGTTTCCATACTTGAAGCTGGAGAGGTGAACATTTGGTAAGTTTTATAGGAAAGGTTACGTTCTCCAAGAATACCTCCGTTTCTCTCAAGCCACATCTCTGCCCGTCTCGAGGATGAAGGGGGGGGCGGGGGGTGCAAGCCCAGGAGACAAAAGCCTCTTTCTCAGCGCAGGTAGGGATAGCAGAGTGGAGGACTAGGAGCAGCTACACAGCACATGAAATCAGACAGCTGAGCTGCAAGATCCTCCGTTCTGCGTAAACAAAGCAACCTCTTTAAATTAACCACAGAAGAGTGGAATCTTTTTCATAAAGATCTGGAAAGCCTTCAGGCATCATTATGAAGGTCAGGACTTATGTTCACAGAGCTCAAAAAAAAAAAGTCTCAACTCTTAAAAAAAAATTTTTTTTTGGATTTTTAAAAAAGTCCTTGCGGCTGACTTCCTATCAAGAACTGCTCTGGTCTCTGTTTCTGCAAAATAAATATTTGGCTAGAGTGTACAGTTGTTGAGACCCAAAGTCGGCTCACAGGCAGTAAGAATTTCTCTCGACATAACCCGAGTGCGTACGTGCTGCCTCCCTCATCCCTCCAAAGGCCCGGCAGAGGCTGTGGGAGCACTGGACTTAGACAGGAGTGTGTGGTGAGCGGAGCAGGAGCACGGAAGCTTGGGGGCACCTGCAGCCCAGAGTCCCCAGCAGATCCCGAAGCACTGCACCCACCGTCTGACTTTGGGCGGACCACCTCACCTCTGAGCCGCCGGGCTGAGGACATATCTACTCTCCCGCCGTACTCCAGGAAGGTTAAAGGAGAAACAGAGGCCCTGGATGCCCCCTCTGCCCCACTACCATCCATCCCACTGCCCCCCCATTCCCTGGCCGTCTGCCATCTTCTCCAACACCACCTACCTGCTTGGCCCATGAACTCCTGTCACCCTTCTGATGTCAGCCAAGGCCCCCCAACCCCGAGCCCCAGACCAAGTCGGACCCCACACTCATCTGTCCAACCCTTCCCATCTCTGTGTGTGTTTCCTGGACTGGCCCCCGCCCTGACCACTGTCCTGTGAGCTCAACAGCAGCAAGAGTGTCTCTTCTATTCACACTTACCACCTCTTCGTAAAGGGAGAAAATCAGAAAGGCAGGCAGGAGGCAGGCAACAACACATATAAAAATACAGCACGTTGCAAACAGAGAATTCCCAATAAATGCGGGGGGGTGGTGGTGGTGGTATTTAAAAGAGAACTTAAAATCCTGCCATGCTGAAATCCTGCGTCTCTAGGATTAATCCTTCCGTCACCGAAAACCCACCTCCTGGTGTCTCCAGGGCCTGCACCAGCTTCCAGCATGGGGCTGTGTGCTGGCCCCAGGGTCCCGACCCCTGCGAGGGCCCCCCCACCGCCCCAGGTGTGCAGGGGCCTGTGACAGCACCTCATTCCCGCCAATGTCACCCCTCTTCTAAATTAGCTTTCGTACTTAAGAAGACACAAAATGCTATGTCTTCATAAATTATAGGATTCTTATCTGCGGCCAGAGGTTTGCTTCTTCCGTTCTGTGTTTACCCATCTTCAGCTCTGATGACACCCCCTGCCCCGTCTCAAGCATGTTTCCGAACGCACTAGGACGCCCCCATTTCTCGGCGCGCGATGCCACAAACCCCAGGACTGAGTCCCAAACAAAAGGGAAATGAAAAACCCCTCCGCCCTTCGGATCATTTTCGTTTCCTTCCTGTAAAGGCTCTGGAAACATTTCAAAGACGCCAAGTTCGGAAAGTGCACCAAAAACCCAAATTGCCTCCCCCTGCCCTCCTTGCTTTCTCTCTCTTCTCCTTCTGTGGCCCACCTGCTCCTGTCCCCATTTCTCTACTTCAGGAGGGAGAAAACACCAATTCCCCCTAAAATCCAATGCGTGCCTCGATTTAATTAATTCGAGGGATTTCCTGGGGTCCACGGGTGGGGGGAGTCCGCCGCAGGGCTCGGGGCTGGGGCGGGCAGGGTGGCCAGCATGGCCCAGTCGCTTCCCGGCCCCCCCAGTTCACACAAACCGGGGCTCGAACCCCGGACGCTCTTGCACCACTGCCGCCAGGACACATCTGGCCCAGCTTCTGCGTCTGTTCCCAGGCCCTCCCCACGCTCCCCTCCCACGCCGGCCGGAAGAAACGCCTCGACGCTGTCACACGGGGATGGGGGCTCATCTCTTTTCTAAATGTTCCTCCACCGGGATGACTTTCACTTTCTGATGACAGTTATGACCCGGCTGGACCGTCCGTGGCCGACTCAGTGTTTCTGAGGTTTTCACACCCTTTCTGCAGTCGTAAAACCTGAAGCAAAAGTGAACGACTGGGAACAAATCCCCAAGATGCTAGAAGTGGCCAAAAGCATTCACTGAACACAATCTGGAAAAGAGATGGAGCCGTTTCGGCTTGGTCAGGGCGGCACCCCTGCCTGGACGGCTGGCCACCTCCCTGGGGACCCTGCGGGGCCTTCTGGCCACAGAACCTGCATGGGCACACACCTCGGCTTCGGGCTCCTGCTCTGGCCCCATCTGCCCCCACCCTTCCTGGGGTCTGACCAGCCCCCCGCCACAAACAGGCTTTGCAGATGGAGCAGAGGAGCTGTTTGCAAATCCCAGAGTAACCGGCTGGCCTCAGAGCATCGCCGGGCATGCAGGCCCCCAGCCTGGGCGACGCGACAGCAGCCTCCAGACGCCTCATTCTGCACTCATGCCGGAGGATGCGGTAATGTGCCAGGACTCCTGCGAGCGCATGCTTCCATCCTCCTTAAAATCCTCTCGGGGGATTTCAAAGAAGAAAATAAGAACATTGTTCAAAGGTAGCATGAAGCTCTCACATACCTATCTTTCATGGATATTTTCTGGCCAGTAATTTCCATTCACATCAATGAAACTGTGGCATCTCGTTCAGACCCACCTGCTTCGTCACCAGGGTTAGGCCTTGAGGAGGGAGGCAGAAGAGAGCCGGCGTCTGCCATCCCGTTGGGTATGGAAGCCTCCGGAACAGAACCACACACCTGGGAGATCACCCAGTTTCAAGCTCTCATTTCACAAGGAGACGTCAATCTGCCCAAAACCTGAACTGACTTTCAAGTCTGATGAGCATGGGAGTTGGAGGATGTTATGCTGGGGGCAATTAAGCTCTTAACTGGAAGCCTAAGGAGTCAGGAATTTGAGGAAACAAAGTTAGAGATGGGTAAATATCCAAATTCCCCAAGTAGAGCTGGATTTTCAAATTGCATGAAAAGTTGCGTCTAAACACCTAAAATAGAAGCAGCTATCCAGATACTTCGTGTCAAAGCTCCCCCAACGTTTGCCTGAGTTATTGAAACAATGGAAACAAAAAATGATCATCCGGCTCACTCCGGAGTCACTGTCTCCAGGTCTCACCTGCTTGCGGGGTCACAGGCAGAGCCGGGGTGCGGGGAGAGAGGGGTCTCCATGGGGGAGGGGTTCCACATGCCAACTGCTCAGGAGTGGGGTGGTGGCTACGAACACGGGGGTCATCCCACCAGCTGGGGCTCTTATTCTGGCTCCAAGGCCTGACCCCAAGCCCACCTGAGTTCCCCATCTGAGAACTGGGGATGATGATGAGGATAGTGCACCTGCAACTGCAAGCAAACTGCAGGGAGGATGGATAATCCACGGACAGTGATGGGGAAGGAGCCTGGCACCCCCTAAGTGCTTGAATAGACAGCAGCCATCCCAATCACGCTTACCCTCACCATTACTATTACTCCCATTCCTGTTATTATTCCTGCACTTTGGGTCTGTGTTTTGCTGATACATCAGGTAGGTCTCTGGTCTGGTCTGTCTCCCTCGGCTCCGTGTTTCATTCTGGCCTCTTCTAGAAGGCTGGCTTGCCAAAATGCATCGGAAATGAATTACTTTGCTTACTGTCTGTTGCAACAACTGATCCTTCGTATTCTAATCCAGAGAAAGAAGATCAAAACACATACATTTTCATGTCTTCTAAGTCAGTTTAAAAAGAACTGCTGTGCTCTTATAAAAAAAAAAATTCTGTTTTCCTATCAATGCTTTGATAGCCTTAAACACACACAAGCGCACGTGCGCGCGCGCACACACACACACACACACACACAGAGCCAGAAAGACCAAGGAAACAGTTCTTTTAAAAATAATGGGCAGCCCGGGTGGCTCCACCGTTTAGTGCCGCTTTCAGCTCAGGGCCTGATCCTGGGGACCTGGTATTGAGTCCCACATCAGGCTCCCTGCATGAGGTCTGCTTCTCCCTCTGCCTGTGTCTCTGTCTCTCTCTCTCTGTCTCTCTGTGTGTGTGTGTGTCTCACAAATAAATAAATACAATCTTTAAAAAAATAAATAAATAAAATAAAAATAAGACCTTGTGAATAACTGCAAAGTATTCCATTTTGATTAAAAAAAAAACAAATACAAGTGATTAAAACAGGATCATTTTTATCCTAGAATGGTAGGTTTGATTTTGGGCCTCAAGCCCACAAAGAAAGCATTAGCAGGGAGATAATCCAAGCTAGGAAGAAAGTATCCAAACAGGTTCGAGCAAGCCCCTCTCTGGGCTAAGCTGCAGTCAGGCATAAGTGGGACACGACCAGTCAGGGTGGGGACTCCGCCTCTCAGAGGTGGGGAGGTGGCCCGTCCCTGCACAGACATCCAGCTCAGCATCGTGCCCCAGAGGCCTCTCCCTTGGGGGCCCCCAGGCTGAGTTTCACCCCACAAGCTCCCCACAAGCCGAAATCTCATGTGACTGCCCACATCCCTTAAAACTCCCAAATGCAGGAAGAACTGGGGTCACAACCAAATCCCACCAGCTCGGCGACCATACAAATCAATGCCACACAGACCATACGTACAACCAGGTGACGCAGGAGTCTAGTAAGATTCAAGCTCGTCCCTGGAATGGATGACAAAGGGCGGAGACTGTGTGAACCATGTAACATGGCACGAGTTACTGGGTCTGGGTCTCAGGAAGCTGCTGCCAGGGGGACCCAAGGTCCCCTGGCAAGTCACCTGGTGCCCGACCCCTCATGCTATGATGTCACTGTCAAGGTCAACCAGTACAGAAGGAGAAACTCAAACACGCAGTGGGCAGGGCCTATGGCCTGGTAACAGCTGAAGAGGGCGGGGTATTTACCGGAAAGTTTATAATTTCAGGTGTAGAAATTCAAGTCACTAACTTTAAACGGCCAAGCAGAGGACCGATGAGCCAGGCTCCATGTCAATCGTGAGCTCCCACTGGGGGACACCTGAGACAGAGGCCAGCCAGCCTGTCCCTGCTGAACCAGACCCCGACCCTTCCCTCAGAGAGACACGGATTTCCCTCACTCTGCTTCCCCACTTACATGGGACTATTCCAACTTTGGACACATGGTCCCATTTTTCCTGGGGTAACAAGAGAATACTGATGTGGCCCAGGGCGCTGTCAGGAGCAAACAACAGAGGAAGGTCAAGGGGACAAAGAGAACTCTGCACAGGTGGGAAGTTTTCTTTCAATGTGTAATGTTTTGGTGGTGTCCAAGGAACAGTTTTTGGAAGGAAATAGAATCCCCTGCACTTAGAGTTTTAGAATAAGGTGCAATGTTGGTCTGAGTCTCCTACCCACTCACAAACCAGGGCCCCCAAGCCCACGCACCAAGGTTTAACTTCAAGGAGGCCAGTCCCTCACCCCCAAGGGCCATAATCTGTCTTCAGACAGCATGTCCCCAATTTTTTAAATTTATTTTTTAATATATTTTACTTAAATTCAATTTGCCAACATATAACACCCAATACTCATCCCATCAGGTGCCCTCCTTAATGCCCATCACCCAGTCAACCGATCCCCTGCCCACCTCCCCTTCCACAACCTTTGGTTGTTTCCCAGAGTCAGGAGTCATTCATGGTTTGTCTCCCTCTCTAATTTTTCCCCACTCAGTTTCCCCCCTTCCCTTATGGTCCCTTGCACTATTTCTTATATTCCCCGTATGAGTGAAAGCATGTGATGATTGTCTTTCTCCGACTGACTTTTCTCACTCAGCATCATACCCTCCAGTTCCATCCACATTGACGTAAATTGTAGATATTCATCGTTTCTGATGGCTGGGTAATATTCCATTGTATATATTGACCACATCTCCTTTATCCATTTATCTGTCGAAGGACATCTTGGCTCCTTCCACAGTTTGGCTATTGAGGGCATTCAGCATGCCCCAAATTAACCCATTCAACAAAGTCCACAAAACCCCACTGTGGTGTCAAGCCAAGGGCACAGCAGTGAACCAAACAAGGCCTGTGCGGTGGGCTCGCAGGCCCGGTGGCGGAGGCATCCAGAACCCCACGGGATGGACTAAGTGTGGGGGTGAGCGAGAGCTGCTGCACCACAGTATCTTCTGGCACACAGGTGAGCTCCTCTGAGCGCCACAGACCGCCACACCTGCACGGGACTCATCCAGGCGGCTCCAACTCCCCTCCAGAAACACAGGGACCGAGGCCAGGCAGAAACGAAATCTGCTTCACTTTCTGGGATACGTTTCTGCAGCTTAGCGGTCTATCTCCCTGGAGTGGGGCATCCGAGCAAAGCTCATTTCCAAAGGCAGCCCCAGGAGAGACGTGGGAAGGGCAGGCAGGGCAGGGCACTGGGGCGGCGCACCGATGGCGTTCCCCTCCTCTGGATGAGGTACCCTTGAGGCCAGGTGTAGGGCCGGATGTTTGATCAGCCCCAAACCCCGCTTCTAGGTGAGCAAAACAACAGGAGACAGCAGGCAGCCGTCACCTCCTCCCGTTACCTGGCACAACTCCCAGCACGGAAGGAGAAGCCTCAGAGCAGCACGCCCCACAGAGAGAGAGCATGGGCCCCACAGCCAAGCTAAACGTTCCAGATCAAGTTCATTCTCACCTCTATTAGTCACCCGGACCTATCCACAATAGAATCCTTTCAGCACGTATCAGCACCAGAGCAATCAGTGGAATTGCTTGCGTTCATCCAGGAAGAAAGTTAGAGCGTGTGGCGCTAAGTTTCTGCCCCGTAAGAAAGCAAGAGAGAGGCAAAGGGCACGCAGGCAGTTTGACACGGCGCGGACGCCCCAGCGCCATCCAGCCCTGTCGCCTCGATGAAGGCGGACGTCCTCCCATCGGATGGACACCTGTTTCCCTCCAGAGGCGCCAAACCAAAGCCGCCTCTGCTTATGCATCTCAGAGTGACTAACAGAGCTCGTAACCTCTTTGGGCTTATTTTCTGACCCAGCTCGCAGTCAGACAGCTAATGACCTCCAGCTGCCAGGTCCTAAGGGCTCCTCCGGGGTGGACATGGCCAGGAGGCCGCACCGGGGCCTGCTCAGCTCGGCGGCCCGGCCAGGCATGCGGCAGGGGTGAGGTGTGCGGGGCGGGCTGGCTCACATGTTCTTTCAGCCTCCTCCCGTAGGAGACTTTCTGGGGCAGAGGCTGCATCAACAGCAGGCCCAAGGCTCCCTGCCCCACCGCCAGGAAAGGGAACTCACCGCTGGGTCCCGGGTCTCCCACTGTGCAGCCAAGAGGACCCGCACCCCCAGGGAGGGAGACACGGAGTCCTCACGTGGGCCTTAGACGGTTCCTCTCTGCAAGCTGCTTCCAGAGAATTTCTCAATCTCCCAATGGAGAAAGAGGATGGAGGTCCCAGGAACCCTGTCCCCGGAGGAAGCCCAGGTCCCCTGAAGGCAGAAGGCAGGAGGTGCTAGGCAGTGTGGGCCACCCTGACCGCAGGGACGCAATGCTGGGGGTCGGGGCGGCTGCGCCTGGAGTGGTGGTTCTCTCCAGGAACCCAGTCTCCAGGAACAAAGACTCCACACTCTCTGAACATCACAGAGAGAACCACAGGTCCCAGCACCTCACTGGGGTTTGTGACCAGGACCCTCCTGTCGCTTAGCCAGCAGCTGCAGACTGCCCCTCCAGAGGCCTGCTGGGGCCTTTCCCTCCCTCCGCCCTGGGCCCAGAGCTTCCTTCTGCCCACCCTCCGCCAGCCTTGTCCATCATGACCTGAGAGTCCCCGACAGCCCCTGTACCCCGGGCTAGAAGGCTCGATGCATCAGCCAGCATACTTGTGCACCACTCCCACCCCTAAGGTCTCCCCTGCGACACACTCATCACCACTGCAATTAAACGACCATTTGACTAAGTGCTTATGTCTAGTCCGTCCACTAGACTCTAAGCTCCGAGTCTGTAGGGCCCGGACATGTCCTACCCACCGATTCCCCAGCAGCCAGCGTTTACTTCCTTGCCTGTGCCCTTCTGTGGGTTAGGGCTCACAGACTGGGAGCACCAAGGCATCCCCAACACCTGGCTGTCCATAAACATTATTTCTCTCCCACCCTCACATCTCCTACAGCACAGCTGTGGAGCAAGTCCTAGAACCAAATCTCAGCCCAGCCACTCCCAGCTGGTTGATCCCAGGCAAGTGACTGACCTCCTCTGTGCTTGATCTG
This sequence comes from Nyctereutes procyonoides, assembly GCF_905146905.1. NCBI lineage: Eukaryota > Metazoa > Chordata > Mammalia > Carnivora > Canidae > Nyctereutes > Nyctereutes procyonoides. The sequence goes on from NW_026575133.1 coordinate 25,965,581, forward strand.
CCCGTCTACGAAACAAATATCACATCATCTACCTCTCGGGGCCAAAGGGGAGATTAACTGAGTTACATGAGGTACTAACCATGAGGTCTCCAACAAGACAGTAGGATTTTCTTCTATCTTTATCATTTCCTTCTATTTAGGGCCACTGTCCAAGAATGCTGGCTCACAGGCCCAATGGGAACCTAGTGTCTGGTTCACTGGTCCATTAACAGGTCCTACTAAGTGTGGCTGTGCTAAGTGCGGCACAGGGCACAGTAGGTAGACCAGACAAACAAGGTCCCTGACCCTGTGGAGGTTCTGGGGTTTGCAGAGAAGAGAGATTATTCTAGCACATTCATCTTTTCATGTCTCTCTCTCTGTCTGTTTCTCTCTCTCTCTCTCATTTTTCACTTGTGCATTGATATTTTCTTCCCCGATAGCTTTAAACCAGAAGTATTATTTAAGTTATCTCAGACTCCCACACCAGGTAATAAAAATATTGTGGGCTTTTCTCCTATTACTTTTCTTTTCAAAATAAAAAACCATGACCATGGATGTCTTACCAGGGAAAAGAAAGAAAACCAGCTTCTGCTTGCAAACGAAGATGCTAATCCCATTATTTATTGAAAAAGTTATGTACTGGCCAAGTGCTCCCTTGAAAGGGAGGAGCTGAACCCAGACCAGCAGGTGCAACACAGGGTGTCGGCCCCGAGGGCGGGATTCCCGCCTTGCTACCTCTCCCCGGCCAGGAGGCAGAGAAGACCCTTCCTTCTTCTCTCCTGGAGCTCAGAGGCCCATTCAGACCCATCACCTTGTAACAACGAAGGACAGCACAGCTCCTGCTGCTCCGAGCTCACGTCTCCAATGACCTCTGTCCAAACCGAGGACAAAAGGAGGAAAACCCAGCACACAGTAACTCCCCCGAGACGAAGCTCCGAAGAGCCGACCTGGGCAGCTATCCACGAGTGTTCTGAGCTGAGCCTCATCCCCTACACTCCCTCCCCATTAAAAAAAAAAAAAAAAAAAAAAAAAAAAAAACAACTTTCATCCTCATCCTAGGGCCCCAGTTCCGATTCAAAACCTGCAAAGGCCAGGCTCTCCTTTGCTGGAGCCTCCCTTCTCTTTGGCAGCCGGCCCCGGATGCTACTTTCTGCTTCTCCACTGGCTCCTGTGAGAAAAAGGCACCCACTGAGCGCGTGCAAGTTCTGGCTGGCGGTGCTGGGCGAGAACAAAGGCTTCACACAAAGGAGAGCTGGGCCTTCCAAGGCCTGCGGCCACTCGCTCCAGAAGAGGATGCTCCAGGGCCAGAGTCTCCTAGCTGAGGTGCACTGCGCCGCCCCCTCCTTCGTACCCCGGGAAGCGACCAGAGTGACCTACAGTGGCCCCAAAAGCCTGGACTTTCTTGAGATGAAAGGCCGGGAGGGGATAGGCTGCTGCCCCTCTAGGGACTGAGGCACAGGATCCATTAAGGGGCACTGGATAATCACTGTTTGTCAGCCTTTTATACCGTGCAGTGAAAAATTACCAGGATTTTAGCTTTAGACTCACACACGCGCGCGCGCACACACACACACACACACACAATCTAGAAGGGTTTCACATTCAGGGTTTCTCTTCTGTAAGCTGAGCTCTCTGACCACGAGTTTCCTTGGAGGATTTGTGCCCTGGGCTTGTCCATTCTGAAGAGCACAGTGGTAGATTTTTCCAGATTCCTAACACTTGGGCACCCAAGAAAAACACAGGAAATCCCACCAGCAGACCAGGACAATCGCTCCACGAACCAACTCAGCTCAGCAAATATCACCAGAGTGTGCCCAGGAGTCGGGCACCCCTGCCAGGCCCCACAGAGTCCATGGGGGTGATGCATCTGCAGCCCTGCCCTCCGGCTGCTCACGATTGACCCTTCACGCAAGTGAAATTCTCTGTAATCTTTCAGGAAGGGGCTCCTATTTGCATGTTGCATGGGGCCCTGTAAATTATACAGACGCTTGCAGAGATATCTTAAGAGTTATGCAATTAGGATTAGAGAAATCATGCCCAAAGAGCTTCTCTTATTCCTGGTACACGTACCCTCGAAAGAGCAGTACCTAGAAACGGCATTACACCTCATCATGGGTCTGAGTAGGGACCTTTCCCAGGGCACTTGGGAATCAGCATCCTGCATTCTATAAACCAGCAGAGAGGTTACCACGAGGCGTTTCCATGAGGCCATTTATCATCACTCTGATCTATAGCAGCATCTCCTCTAATGCAGCTTTGCCTGACAATTTAAACAATATGGGCCCTTTAATTTATCACACTAATGCGATTACACACTCATCCCAGAGCCCAGCAGCGCGCACTCAAGTGGAGGCCCCTTCTGTGAAACTTACGGTGGAAGCTTACACTCTTCTGGCCCCTTTAAATGGGGAAATCTTTACCTTAGTTGAGCGATGGGCTCATTCCACCACCTGCAAAGAAAATGAAGCCCTTGGACAAGGGCCCTGCTCCATCAGTTTCTACAACCATCACCCAGACTGCGAGGTTTAAACGCCATTTACAAACAAGCTTAATTTTAACCTTCCTTTGTGGAGAATGCAAAATCAATTAAGTATCTGCTGATAATGCCCTCGTATCTCGTTTTGGTGGCATCTCACAATTAATGCTGCCCATGAGGCTGACAGCGAGCAGCCTCACACATGCCTTCTGGTTATTATGAGCATCACTCTGACCCACAGCTGAGCACAGGGGGTTCAGACACAGCACGCTGCATGGGGAGTTTGCATTTTTAAGAAATCGGCTTGTAGATGGTTTAATTAAAATACACTAGAGCATAATTCAATTGGAATTGAGGCTTCCATCAAACTAAATCAGGCAGCAGAGATCTTCCCAACCTTAAAAGTAGCTACTGGTTCTTTACCAGTAAAACCAACTGTACTCAGAAACTAAAGGAACATGAAAGGAAGGAGGAAGGAAGGAAGGAAGGAAGGAAGGAAGGAAGGAAGGAAGGAAGGAAGGATTGAAAGGACAAGACAGATCCTCCACCAAGCCCCATTATGTTGCAGTTGAGGAAAGAGGTTCAGAGAGGTCAAGCAAGCAGCCCCAAGACACACAGCCGTCAGTGAGAACTGAGACCAGAAGGGTCAGCGCCTGAACAAGGAAGGCAGCCCTACAAGGTGAAAGCATGCAACCTCTGAAGTCAGACCGCCCGGATTCAAATCCCACTCCACCTTTCGCCAGCTGCCAGAACATGGGCACAGTGAACCTCTCTGGCCTCAGTTTTCCCATCTGTAAGTGGGGGTGTGAAGCGTGTCTATATCAAGAGGTGCCGAGAGTAAACACAGTGTAGATAAAGACCAGCACAGCCACTCAAAGCCTGGACTCAAGCTTCCCGATTCCCTGTTCTGGGCTCTATCACACACTGTTCCTTAGGGCCCCTTAGATCTGAGAATGCCTCAAATCAGAGGATGCAGGCTGCCTATGTGCAGGCACCAAGGGTGATGCGCCCCGGGAGCACTGTGTAGGCGCAGAGAGGATGTAACACGCACACATGACGGATCTTCTAGTATCAGCTGACCAATAGAAACCAATTTTAACTGATGGCCAACTGGAAGAGATCCAAAGACAATCTAAAAGATAAATGACAACATTGAAGTTTATGAAATTCTAAAGTGCTGCAGATCCCTAGATTTAATAAAATTAAGTGGCAACAGAATAGGGTCTTTGGCGTAGTGACGGTATTTTACCAATGTCAATCTCCTGGTTTTGATAGTGTTCGATGGTCACACAAGAGGTTATTGTTGCGAGCACGCAGGAACTTGGTACTATTTTTTGCAACTTCATGTGAGTCCAAGATTCCTTCAAAATAAAAAGCTACCATAAAATTATGAGGCAGCATCTAGGAATGCCAAAAGATTAGGGATATTCTCGGCAAGTTTTCAACACGTTAATACAGTCACAGTTTCCAGGTGGGATAGCCCCGTGTGGATTTGGGAAAGGACGCTGGGTGAACATCTGGAATGATTCTAAATCAGGCTATCGGGGGGGGGGGGGACCTCTTTCTGTTATTTTTCCATTTACTCAAACTCAGGGAAATTTATGTTTTGTCCAGAGTTAAAAAACCCATCACAAATAATAAAAAATGGAGCTATACATCTACTACAGCTACTGAAAAACATCTATAGGAAAACTTTGCAATGTTACTTTACACCCTTAAGAAGGACCAGAGAGAGATTTAAAGTCTGAAAATAATCGATAAAGGGCAGCCCGGGTGGCTCAGCGGTTTAGCGCCTGCCTTCGGTCCACGGCATGATCCTGGAGACCCGGGATCAAGTCCACATCAGGCTCCCTGAATGAAGTCTGCTTCTCCCTCTGCCTGTCTCTCTCTCTCTCTCTCTCTCTTTTTCTTTGTCTCTCATGAATAAATTTTAAAAAATAAAATGTTAAAAAATAAAAAGAATTGATAGAAACAATCTGTTGAGGCCCTATGATGTGTCAGGTTGACCAGTGGGCCCTTGGACCTGATTCCCCACCAAAAAAGCTGTCATTAACGTGTCCTGGCATGAACTGACTACATGTTGCATGGAGCAGTCTAGGTGTGCACAAGGCCCAGAGGATCCTGCAAGAGAGGAAGTGGAAGATCTAGAGGCCGGAAGACCAAATCGGCTGATCCCATGGAGCTCACGGGTGATGGCAGGACCTGGGTTGGGAAGGGAGATGATTCCAAGAAAGGGACAATGAATGGCAGGGCCCTCAAGGAGCTGTCACAAATTTAGGTCATCAGCCGTGCACTCACCTTGGGGACCTCCTGGCACTATTTCAGTCTTGTGTTGACGAACAGTTTCAGCTGCCCACCCTAGGACTTCGCCTTATGTAAAGCACATGTTTACATAAAAATAACCTTTGCTCACAAGCCAAACCCTAAGTGAGAGGACAGGAGGATGGGGTTTCTCCTGGTTTCCTGCTAGCCCTATTTCTGCAACTGCAGCAGCTGTGAGCCAGCCAGCATCAGACAAGTGTTCTTCACCCAGAGATGTACAGCGAGTGAGAAGGCCGGGCTGTAGATGATAATTTGGAGGAAGACAAAAGAATGGATGTCAACCCCAGTGTGCTAGAAACCAGGTCCTCTGACCAGCTTTCCCGTCAACTGGTCCCCTCTTGGGGTCTTGGCACTTGCTGTCCCCACTGCCTGGGACTCCCTTTCAGAGCTTCAGGTGGCAATGCCTTCTTATTCAAGGATCAGCATTGATGTCCCCTTCTTGGAAAGGCCTTCCCTGATCATCAGAGAACATTCTGTTCTCTGATATTTGTGAAACTGTCCACTGTCTGTCTGTCCCCATGAGAATATATGCTCCATGACCACAGGGACCGGTCTGTCTAGGTGCTGCTGCATTCCCAGCTCAGGTGCTCACTCATTCCCAGTGTCAGGTGCTCACTCATTCCCAGTGTCAGACACAGAGCAATTCCTCAATCGGGAGAGTGACTCTTAAGGGAAGGTAGAAAGACTGAATCAAAAGAGCTGGTTGAAGGGTCAGGCTCCCAAATGATTCTTCATGTTAACGAGGCAGAAGGATCAGGGGTAGGTCCCTTCACCTCCACAGGTCGTGGCTTCCCCAGGTATAAAGGGGCTGTGGGCAGGACAGGAAAATGAACCAGGACACCTGTAAGACCTTTGCTGTCCCCACACAGCGGGGCTAAGGTTTTCAATTACCCAGTATACTCTTGCCTTTCTTCCCTTCACCCATGTGTCTATCCATCTATCCATCCATCCATCTAATCATTCTTTCCTATGGGCTAGGCCCTGGAAATGTAGCCTTGAGTAGGACACACTTCCTGTCTTAGAGGGTAAGTACATGTCTTTAGTGGTACATGTTAAGGAAGCAACCCCTGCAGTACCAGCTAAGCGCCATGGGAGACCCCTGGGTCTCTGGCTGGGCCGCTGTGGAGATGGTGGCAGGGCAGCTCACAGGGAAGGAAAACAGACCTACAACCCCACAGAGGCAGCAGAGTGATGGAAAATATATGATGGTCACATCCAAGGAGTCTGGTCAAGAAACCCAAAGAGAGTAACCATCCAAGTCCCAACAGAGACAAAAAGGCTCGTTCCTTAGGATCACTGTGGAGACGATCTGCTCCTCTGTTGGCCATGCAAGAACTCAAAATTCTCCTTAGAATAATTATAAACACTGCTAAGTCCCACCAATAGTTCTCAGCTAAAGAGCTTAACACGATGCCCGTGCACGCGACCCCACGCACACACACAGATGCCCAGGGCCCACTCCCCCAGGCCTGATGAATGACTGGAGCACATGTATTTCCTTTGAAAAGCTCCATGGGGGTTTCTGAATTGAGCACCCAACCTTAGAGCCAGTGGGTTTCCTGCAAAGTTATCCTCTCACCACAGTGTAGAGGTGCATGACGATGTCCCTGAAGACGATGTGAAAGGTATCCCTGAGGATCTTAAAGATGGACTTTCTGAAGCATCCAGAACATTCAAGCCCTAAAACACTTCTATCTACTGCATCAGAAATTCAACGGGACCTGGAACCGAGTGCGAGAAAACCTAGTCTGGTAACACAGCTCGACACTCCAGGGTGAACCCCTAGCCACGCCAGCCGCCCGTGCCCCCGGAGGGGCCCCCGCCGGCCTGCGCGGGTCTGTCAGTGCTCTGGCCCAGTGTAATGCTTTAAGAACAACTTCATAATGTACCCTGAAGTCACAGCCACAGCCCCTTGTTTATGGGCTCAGCCAGATCAGATAAAATTTCATTCTCTGAATTGGTTCCTAATTTAATTACTCCCCGGATAAGCGTTGGCCTCCTGTTGCCGCAGGGAAAAAGAATGAGAAGGCACTGGCGCCGCACGCTCCAGTTCTGGTTTGGCAGCTGGGGGCGGATGAGCCATTCCCGGGCCTCTGTCGGGTCAGAGGGGGGGACAACAGCGGGCTTGGCAAGGTGGTCACCCATGGTCCACCCCACGCCAGGCAAGAGGATGAGCTGGGGTTTAACTAAGGGTTCAGAAAGAAGGATCAGGGCAAGTGGACAGACTCTGAAAACCAGGATCCAGTCCTGCCTCTGTGTGGTCTCTGAGGGCCTCAGTTTCCCCAGCTACAACGTGGGGCTACACTATGATTCCCCGAAGGCCCTTCCAAGCTCTAAAAGTCAGACAATCCAGAAGGGGCACAGAAACCCATCTGAAGATTACGCCTTCCCTAGGGCCAGGGAAAAAAGTAAAAAAAGCAAATGACTCATTAAGAGCAAGTAAAGGGGCGCCTGGGTGGCTCAGTCAGTTGAGCAGCTGCCTTCTGCTCAGTCGTGATCTCAGGGTCCTGGGATCGAATCCTGCATCCGGCTCCCTGCTCTGTGGGGGGGAGCCTGCTTCCCCCTCTCCCTCTCTTCCTCATCCCTTCCCCTGCTCTCTCCCTCTCTTCCTCTATCAAATAAATAAAATCTTTCAAAAAAAGAGCAAGTAAAAATGTAAACTATAGGGATCCCTGGGTGGCGCAGCGGTTTGGCGCCTGCCTTTGGCCCAGGGCGCGATCCTGGAGACCCGGGATCGAATCCCACATCGGGCTCCCGGTGCATGGAGCCTGCTTCTCCCTCTGCCTGTGTCTCTGCCTCTCTCTCTCTCTCTCTCTCTCTCTCTCTCTGTGTGACTATCATAAATAAAAAATAAAAATAAAAAAAGTAAACTATAACCCTAGAAATGGACGTGTCCACACAAAAACTTGTACATGAATGTTTACAGCAACCTTATTCATAAGACATTAAAGATGGAGAAAATGCAAACGTTTATAAAAACATAGTCTTGGAGCACCCGGGTGGCTCAGTGGTTGAGCATCTGCCTTTGGCTCAGGGCGTGATCCTGGGGTCCCGGGATCGAGTCCCACATCGGGCTCCCTGCATGGAGCCTGCTTCTCCCTTTGTCTATGTCTCTGCCTCTCTCTGTGTCTCTCATGAGTAAATAAATAAAATCTTTTTAAAAAATGGTCTAACCATACAACGGAATATGATCTGCCATCAAAAGGACTTCAATACTGAACATGCTACAACATGGTGAACTGAAACTACGATGGCAAGTGCAAGAAGCCAGTCACAAAAGACACGTGTTCCACGATTCTCGTCCTACAAAAGTCCAGAACAGAGAAACCGACAGAGATGGAAAAGTAGATTCCTCACTGCTCAGGGCTGGGGGGGCGGGGGCTGATGTACCCAGCTAATGGGTACAGGCCCTCTTTCTGAGATGATGAAATGTTCTAAAATTGAACGTGGTGCTGGTTGCACATGTATCTGTAAATATACTCAAAACTACTGATTTCTATACTTTAAATGGGTGGATTTAATTTAAACGTGTGGTATGCGAACTACATCTCAATAGAGCTGTTTTTAAAAAAAGAATAGGTTGAATGGACCAAAAAAAAAAGTCTATTGCATAATTGTTAAAAATAAACCAGATGAGAACTTTGTAAGATAAATACACACACACACACACGCACGCAGGCACATGCACGCGCATACACACACCCCTCCCTCAACAGTTCTGCAGCTTCACGGCTGGTCCAAAAGGTACACAGCTAATTTTCAGTGGGTAAATCTGCTTCTTCCATAAACCAAAAACACTGCTGACTCAAACGTGGGCAGGCCTGCATTTTTGTCTACCAATTTGTTTCGGTTTTAACAGCTGAAAGCAAATTTCCTTTCTACCACCCAAACGGCAACCAAGCTTTTAATACATCATTTCACCTAGCTTTTAATACATCATTTTTATTCTCTGAGTCAAGTTTTTCCAATGTAAAGGATCCATGGATTTGCAACCATCAACCTGTGGGCAGGTGGGTTTTTTGGGTTTTTTGTTTTTGTTTTTTGGGGTTTGGGTTTTTTTGGCCCGGGAGGTGCTCCTGAGGAGGCCACATTTAGTGCCCACTCTTCTCTCCTGCACATCCTTCCACGTCTAGTTTCTCACAGTTGCGGCAATAGTGGGTATAAATAGCTTTTCAGCTAGGACGTCACAAAGGTCAGGCTGCTCCCACTCTCATTAATCGGAGCGTCCCTTCATCCTCTTATTTATTCCGACTGATAACATGCTAAGGCAAGTTCAGCATGTCCTAAAAGCAACTATTTCCTCTGACTTTTGGAACAGCGCACTTGGGTTACTGGCCCACTGTGGGGCTGCACACCCAGGCCTTCCAGGATCATGCGATCTTTATTAAGAACCGTGACAGAGAATATGGGGGGGGAGGCTTACATCACTGTGGGTCAGGCTAAAGAGGACCACAGAAAAGGCAACTGTGAGTTTCCCCGCAGATCAAGAACACCCAGGCACACAACACAGGAAGTAGTCCTTCCAAAGGGCTCACTATTTCTAAGGCTGGACAAAAAGGACTAGGATAAGGAATAAGGAATGTTCACTGATGGGTCAAAGTAAGAACCAACCAGAGGAACTTCCATGCCTAACACTGGATGGCCCAGGGCAGCGTGGGGGTTTGAGCCCTGGTTCTGCAAGCCTCTCCCCTCAGACTACCTCTGTCCCTCACTTCCTCTCCCATGTCGGGCTCAGCATCTGGGGAGCCCAAGAAGGAAGAGCTCCCAAGCACAGGGAGGCCTGAACTCCTATAATGAGGACGCTATGCCCTTTGCAAGATGGGGATGGGAAAGGCAAGATGGAGGACTCCTGCTACCTCAAGTAAGTCCGGTGCTAAGGTAACAGGTGCAGCATATGAAGTGGAGTTGGCCCCACCCAAGGTAAAGAGCCTGGATGGCTGGGAAGCAGGGACAAATGGGTCCTGGTACTAGGCAACCAGGGGCCATGCCCCCTTCCCCCCTGCCCTCCACCCTGTGATGATGGAGAGCTTGCCAGGTGTGGGTCAAGCCTAGATTTGGAGCTGGCCTATCACCCAGGCTGGTTGTCTCCCAACAGGGCAGCAGACCTCTACCTCTCCATTTGTGGAGACTTTGGGAGGCAGGGTTTCTAACCAGGGCTGCCACAGAGGGTTTTGAGAACAACTCCCTCCACCCTCACACACACACACACACACACACACACACACATTCACAAAACATCAGGAAACATCATCCTGGCCTGGCCCAACTGCAGCCCCCAACCTCTCACTCAGGAGAAGAGGGCAGAGACCAGCGAAGTGGTAATATTCCATCTCCAGCAAGTGTCTGACAAAGCAGGGCTGTTCTTCACACTCGAATAAAAAGCCAAACTGTCCCCAAGAATCTAATGGAGGATGACATCCAACAGAGGCCTTCGGAGTTCAGCCATGAACCCAGAAATGGGAACTTCCTGCTCTCTTCACCAGACCACAGGATGGCCACCAAGCCCTCCTTCTTCTCCACATCATCCTAAAGCAACAGCAATGCTAAAATCAAGCATCTGGTTACACGACCCAGAGATGAGCCAGCTGCAGCCAACCCCCTGCCTGGATGTCCAGGAAACTGAGGACAGAGCAGCCAGCCGATCCCATGGGACCTGGGCCAAAACTTGGCCATCCTCAGAGTGGCTGCAACTGAACAGACAGCGTGATCAGAAATGCATGCTGGGAAGCACAAGTGGCCCAGATTCCCCAGGGCAACCCTGCTCTCCAATAACCCTGGAATCCCTCACGTGCACAAGCAAATATGGTTCTGTGTGTGTACGTCTGGAAGGCTCTTTATATAAACAGGTTCACAAATCAGAGGAAATAACCCTCTGCAGACCAATAGTCTGATTTTAGGTTTGGAAATTATGGTCCCAATAAATGCATGCCAGGATATACTTTATATTTTTAATGCAAATATTTACATTCCAAACAAAGGCGCGTGGAACTTAAAGACAAGCTATTTATGCCAGCTATAAGAAATGCTAACAGCCCCCACATTTCTTCCCTGAGTGGATGGCTCCTGTTTATATTTCTGAAACGCCAACCAAATGTCCATAACAGTTCTCCCCAAGACTCTCAAGACACACAAAAAAACTAATTAATGGCCCAAAAACCTAATGCCAGGAAATCCATGGTTATTACATTAGGCTCTTGACTCTTTCAGAAATTTAGTGGCAAGCTAACTCCCATACTGTGCTACCAAATTGGGGATTCTTTTATGTCCTCTGGGTCACACCCAGGGGCCCATGTAAAATCCAGGAAGAGTCCAGGAAAAATGGGCTTTTGAAAGAATTATTTGCAGTGGATGCATTAGTTCAATCATTGCCAATCCCTCCAGACTCCGTAGGGGCCTAGCCATGAGCGGGCCTCCCAGACACCGTCCGCACCCTCGAGAGGCTCACTGGGCTGGGGCGGGCAGGTGGCACCCAGGAGACTAGTGCGCTGGGCTCAAGGTGGAGCTGGACGGAGTAGAATGCAGCTCAGAGGAGGAGAGCAGCGCTTGGATAAGGGACGGAGGGCCACAGGGAAGAGGCGGCAGACGTGCTGTGACTTCCTGGCAAAGGTTTCCTGAAGGCGACGGGGGCTCTGGGGCTTGGTGGGGAGCCAAGAGGAGGTGGATAAGGTTCTCCTGGCCAGGCTCTGGGTGAGCCTGCACCTCCCCTGGGGAGACCCCCCTCTCAGTTAGAATGCATCCTGGGGGTGCCCAGTGAATCATCGCCTCACCGCGGCGATCACTGCCACGTGCTGCAGGTGACAACATGTCACTGACAGGTCTTGCCACCTCACCCCGATGCCCCCCTGTCCTCATGGGCCCCATCTGTCAACCCCCACCAAGGACCAGGCCCGGGGCTCGGCATTACTACTCGCTGTCCGCAAGGGACTCTCCTAGCCCATGCCCGATGTTTCCTCCTGCACAGAGGGTGCTCCGCCTGCGTGTCTGCACCTGGGGGTGTCTACACTGTCCTCTACACTGTCCCAGCAGCCTGGGGAGAGGAGCTGGGCATGAGGAGCCCGGTCTTGCCTTCTCCCACCCGGAGAACGCATCTGGCCCTGCCAGCTGCCCCCGGAGGAGGGGGCTGCCCCGGGGGGAGCTGCAGCTTTCCCACTCTGCCTATGACCTGGGGGGGGGGGCTGGGGAGCACGGGGGCAATAGTCGGCCCCCCTGCCCGAAGCCCTCTGTTCAGGGCCATGAGGCCCGCCTGCCCACCAGTTCAGGCACATTTCTCTGACGTCAGCTTCAAGCAGAGACAGATGGCCAGGAAGAGGGGTTTGACATGGGGAGACCCCTTGAGCCCTAAGTTCTGTGACCTCTAATACTCAAAACACAATACAAAGTAGAAATTATTAACCCCCTCCTTACCGATGAGCAAACTGAGGCTCATCAGGGAAGGTCAAGCCATTTGCCCAGGGTCATGGGTAACAGAACAAAGAAACAGAGGAGGGACTTGGCCAGGCTCACCCACCACCCACGCTGCGCTCCCGGGGCCTCCAAGGGAGTCACCACCTGGGGTAAAAGAAGGTCTGCGTGGAGGCACCGAACACTTGGTTCACCGCACACATGAAGGTGCAGGCTGAGCTTCACTTGCATCAGCGTAAGGAAATGGGTGTCACAAGGGGCAGACAGAGCTACCCAGCCCCTTTCAGCAAGGGGATGACACGACATCCCACCTTCCCAGAGTCTGGGACGCAGCTTCCAAGCTCATAGCAAAGGTGCGCCAGGCCCAGGCCCTTGGGGCGGGTCCCTACGAGGCCACAGCAGAGCAGGACAGAACCGTCCCTTGACCCAGGGCTGCCCCGGGAGGGACACAATCACCAGCCCCCGTGGTCTTGCCTCCCGCACCGAGCCCACCACTGACATGTTTGCCACAGGGAGCAAACGGATCAGTAGTAGGAGCATACTCCCTTTCAAGAGAAAACGTGAAACCACCAGGTCCCAGCACACTGCAGGAAAAAATAATTGCGGCCGGTCTGTATCTAATTATTTGCCCATGTTGGGGTATTTCCCAGGCACCTGGGTGACTAGGCTGCCTGCTTCAATATTTTCATCACAAACACAATTCTGGAGAGTGTCCAAGTTTCCATTATAATGACACCCTCTGCTTCTGAGGATCTGCCAACCTCACTTTCTTCTGAGACCCAAAAGCCCTGGACCAGGACGAGCTCTAGAGACGTGGCATAGGTGTCAGGGAGAGAGAGCCCGCCCCAGCCAGAGGGCCCTACCCCCGCGAGCCTGCTCTACCCTTTTAAGCTTACAGTGGGGCTCAAGACGTCACATTCAAAAGCAAGCCACTCAGCACATTTCCGGGGAGACCTGCCCCATCTGCCCCCTGCTTAATTCTGACCAGTGGGAACACAACCCCACGGATCCACAGCCTGCCCACAGTGTGAGCTGAAAGGGTCAGAAAGAGGCTGTTCATCCAGCCGCTCCTCGCACACATGAAGAAACAGCCCCGAGAGGGAGAAGCAACCAGCCGAAGAAAACCCGAATAGGATCTAGGTGTCCTGGGGCTCCTGGCCTTATGAGGTGTCAGAGAAGCCCTCAAGGGTAGAATTTGCTAGAAATCATGCCTCCTAACCCCAAAGTACACGCATCTACCATCTGCATCAAAAGTTGTACATGCAATTTCAGGGAGTTCAGAGACATCCTCTGACCCTGGTTACGAGCTCTAGAGCTCAAGAAATACCACAAGGGCTGACGTTTATGAGTGCCTACTGTATGCCAGGCACTCCTCCAAGCACCTGGCAGGTGTCAATGCATGTATAGGACAGCAGCTGTCAGGCCAGGGCATGAAGTCACCCCAGGCCTCTCCAACCCCAGAGCTGCTAACCATGCCCTGCCACGCTCTCAGCAGCCTTACATAACTGCCTTGTGCAAGCTCTGCCTCGCCCACTAATTGGGTGTTGCCCTGATGCCCAGTGCTGCCCCTAGGCCCCTGCGCACCTGGCCCGAGGCCCACACCTGGGGCCACCTAAATGCTGCACATCGCTGCCAGGGATGAAAGAGACGCCGCTCGAGACCTCACATCCCTTTTGAAACCAGCAGAGACCGAGAACCCCCTTTCCGTGGCCACCTCCCCCTAACTTAACCACTTGCTGATTCACGCTCGCCTTCCCCTTCTGGGGAGGCCACGACTGTTATTCTCTACCCTCTCTCCTTTCTGTCCTCCTTCTGCTGTAATTTCTTCATCCCTCCTCCTGTACATCTGGAAGGCTGAAAACTTGGTCTGGGTGGTCTCAAAACAGCCTCCCCGCCCTCTAATTGAAACAAAAGAGGGGGGGGACAGCGATCTGACCTGCCTGGCTCAGGGCCAGCTGGGAACTAGTAGGGACCCAGCAAATGACAGCTGTCATGACTGTCTACCTCCCCAACCCCCATAGGTCAAAAAAAAATTTTTTTTTAATCTGTATTGGCCCAAATCAACACAAAACCTTCACTCTTCTTCTCAGCTCTCTACATGGGATAGACTAACCAGGTACCTGCCACCTTTATGCTTTGTTTTGTGCTGTGAAAACACGGGTCATCGTCTCCCAGGGCTCTACTGTAAAGAAGGGGCACCTCAGTAAGGAAATCAGATCTCAGCACTTGAGAACAATAAAGAAATACATTGTGCATGTCCAAACATTCAGCCTCCCGATACCTGGTCGGCTAAGTGACAACACAATCTCCCGATTCACACGACAGAAACGAAATCACCCACGGAAGGAAGTGAATATCGCTCTCGAGCCTCCCAACATACAGACTGGGGTGGCAGGGTGGGGGAAAGACAGGCTGCATTATTCTCCACGATCAATGGGAAGGATCACTTCTAAATGACACGCCGCTACAGGGTGACCGCCGCTTGACTGCTCCCAGAAATGACCCTCCCGTGCCAGCCACTACGTTTAAACAAACATAGCTTCTGCCTTTAGAATTTAAGGAAAGTCCTCTCTCTCTCTCTCTGACACATGGTTCCAAATGGCATCTCTGCAATCCTGGACCTACTGAGGCCCCCGTAAGGGGATGGATTCCAAAGAAGCAGACAGGAAAAGTGAGAGCTGCCAACCACAGAGGGTGTGGATTCACCTGGGAGCGTCCAAGAGGCCCCCGCACAGCATGGTGGGGGAGAAAAAGCAGGCCCAGGAGCTAGGCATCAGAGACCTAGACTGACTCTCCACTTTCGGCTCTTGGGCAAGTCACCCAACTGCTCCAAGCCCAGATTTCCACATTTGTAAAAGGAGACTCCTCCCCAACAACCCAACCCCTCCAGCACCGTCCTTGCCATACTCTCCCTCCTGACTCGAGGTTTATTTGTCCATCCGGCACAGGTACTTCTGGTACTCCCCGTCCTGCAGGGGCGGGGCTGGGCCTGTCCTATCACCGTACCATCCCCAGATGTTCCACCATGGGATCTATTTGATAAATGAAATTATATGAAAAGTTTTGGCACGTCACTTGACGGGAGCTCATCAAGTAGCCACTCACTGAGTACATGATACACAAACACATGAAGAAGCCCGGCTTGGGCCACAGCCACGTGGAGACCCGTCAACTCTTAGTCTCTGAGCCCTTGGGGCTCTGAGCCCATTTCTATCACGTGTCACATCTCCCACGGTGGGACACTCCTCCCATTACACATACACAGGGCCAGATGTCAAGCTTCAAACCCCCTGGCACTGGACCCACCCCAACCTTTTTGTCCAATTCTAGAACTTGAGCACACGCTTGAATATCCACGCTTGAAAATTCTCTTGAAAATTAACAAGACCTGCAAGTCCATTCTTCCCCAACTGGCCAAGCCTGAGTCAAAGCTGCCCCCCATGGAGCTCGCCTACTCAGGTAGCTCCAGAATCTCCCTCCCCTCACGCTCCTCCTACACTTTCAAGAGCAATTTCCAGCTGGGCCCTAGGTGGCCTTGAACAACCACAGTCTAATCACGACCTGGTACGAGTCTAAAGCTTCTCACAGTGCAGATTCAAAGGGCCTGGGGTTCCTGTGGCCCAGCTGGCTAACTTGGGAGATTCTTTTACGCTCTCCTCCAAACACCAAATAAGCACAATCCACCTCCTAACCTCTCCCGCAAACACTGCCTCTTCCAGATGCAGAGATTAATCCTGTCTCTTTCAGGCAGGTGGAAAACCAAATGCCTCTCCTGGCCAGGGCCAGAGAGACAGAGGAGAGAAAGGTGCAGAAAGAGCAGCCCTCACAGAAGCCACTGTGACAGTGCTGGGATCCCCGGCCAAGACAGTGGTTCAGGCATCACAAGCTCCAGCCATCAGAGAAAAGCAAGGCACAGTGGGGGCAAACGTGCCCCCACTCTGCCGCCACTCCCTCCTCCCATGTCCTGGATAAATTAATGCTGGCTGCTTGCTTCCACCACGAGCCAGCTCACTAGAGTCATGCAATGATCCGAAGAGAAAAGACAATGTTGAATTTCCTTCCCAGGGCCCTAGAGACGGTTCTCCTGGGGAGCCAGACCTTGAAGGGAAGGCCAGACCTGCAGTTCCACTTCTGGCTCAAATATACACCGAGGGATCCCTGGGTGGCGCAGCGGTTTGGCGCCTGCCTTTGGCCCAGGGCGCGATCCTGGAGACCCGGGATCGAATCCCACGTCGGGCTTCCGGTGCATGGAGCCTGCTTCTCCCTCTGCCTGTGTCTCTGCCTCTCTCTCTCTCTCTCTCTCTCTCTCTCTGTGACTATCATAAATAAATAAAAATTAAAAAAAATATACACCGAGAGGGAGACCACGGCAAGCGGCCTCACCTGGCTGGCTCACGCTCCCCATCCAGGAAGAGGCAGGAAGACCATTTTCCTGCCAGTCTTCCGGGAGTATTGTAGACAAAAACTTACCTGATTAAAAACTACCTAATTAAAAGGTATTTTTATTCGCTCGCTATTTTAAGCAAAATCCTATATGACTCCTAAGTATTTAGGTACCAATTAAACCATCCTGACTCAACATGCAGTTTGTAAAATTAATAAGTGCCATCTTCTGTAAGGGAGGATTCCTGATTTTGCAAAAGCGGGGGGCGGGGTGTGGGGGGGGGTCGTGGGCAGGAAAGCCAGGGTGAGGAGCCGAGTGGTAAGGTGCTAGAGAGGAACTTGGGGCAAATCTCCAGACCTCAGTTTCCTGCGGGGTGGGGGTGGGGGTGGGGGTGCCGCAGGGGGTGCAGATGCCCTCAAGGTGGCTTTCTGCTCCGTCGCCGGGTGGCTGCGCTCAGAGCAACCGCAGCTGATAAAGGGGCTGGGGACCCAGCGAAGAGCCTGGAACCTGAGCCCGCTGCTCCGTGTCACTGATCGGCGCGCCAAGTCCCTTCACGGGGCGTCCTGGGGCTTCCCGAGAGCACAGCTTCATGCCCCAAACTCCGTGCCACCAACTCACCCAGTGCACGCGGGGAACGGGGGAACGGGGGGTCCCCCCGCCACAGGAGCTAGTCTCAGCCTTGCCGCCTGCTTCTCCAACCTCCCCACGCGCGGCGCAGACATCCAGCCGCCAGCAGCCGGCAACCGAGCCCAGCCTTGGGGGCCGCCGGGCTCTGCAGCCGCGAGGGGGCCGGGCCGGGCCGGGCCGGGCCGGGGCGCGGGGCGCGGGGCTACGCGGGCCCCGGGGCCGCGACGGGGCGCCCCGCCCAGGACGCGGGCGGCTCCGAATCCTGAACACAAGCGCGCACACGCGCCGGCCCATCCGTTCGCCCCGAGGAGTCGCCAGGCGCTGTCACGGCTCTTCATTCATTCCCCAAAGGCGACGTTCGTCCCCCCGGGCGCCTCCCTCCCGCCACCGCGGGGGCCCCGAGGGGGCCAGGGGCGCCCCGCGGCGTCCGCGCCCGCACACTCACCCCGACGCCCCCGCGCCCCGGCACGATCGCAGGCGTCGCCCCCGCGCCGGGGCCGCCCCGCCCCGCCGAGCAGCGCCGGCAACCCCCGAGTCCCGGCGCCTCCTGAGCCGCGGCCGGCCGCGGGGGGGAGCGCGGGGCGGCGGGCGCGAGGACGGGGGAGGGGCCGGGAGCAAAAGTTCAGGCCGCTCGGGGCCCGGCCGCGCCCCCGTCTCCTCCCACAGCCGCCCCCGCGGGGTCCCCCCCCACCCCGGAGCCGGGTCCCCCCGGCGGCCTCCTCCGCCCGAAGCGGCCGCGGGACTGGAGCGGGAGCTCGGGAGGCGGCCCCCGCCGGAGCCGGGGACGCAGAGGCGGATGCCCCGCTTACCTGCCCGGGGCTGCGCCGGGAAACTTCCCCGAAGTGCGCGGGGAGCGGGGAGCGGGGAGCGGGGAGCGGGGCCGCCGGCTGGGGAGATCCCCGCCCCCCCACCGCCCCCGGCGCGCGCTCGCCCGCGGAGAGCCCCGGGGTGTCCGTGCGTCCGGCCTCCGGCTGTGCGCGGCGCCGCCACCCCCGCTCCCGGTCCGCGGCCCCCGAGCCCCGGCGGCACGCTCCCGAGCCAGGCAGGGGCCACGCGAGCCCCGGCGCCGCCGCCCCGCAGCCCTCCCCGCGGGGTCCCCGGCGCGCGGGGCGCCCGGAGGCGGCCGGGACGCGGCGGTCCGCGGGGGCCTCGGGGAGGCCGGGCCGAGCGACGCGGGGCTCCAACCTGCCTGGGCTCGGCGCGCTCGCAAGTTCATTGTCTGCCTGGGCCGCCGCCGCCGCCGCCGCCGCCGCCGCGCCGGGAGCGCCGGGGAGGGAGGCTGCGCGCAGCTCCGCCGGCCCGGACTCCCCACGCCCAGCGCCGCCGCCGCCCGCGCCGCCCGGGCCGGATCGCCGAGGGGCGCTGCCGCAGCCCCGAGCCGCCCCCCCCGCCCGCCCCGGCCCCGCGCCCCGCGCCCCGGCCCCGCGCCCCGCGCCCCGCGCCAACTTGTACCTGCGAAGCCCGAGCGCAGCCCCGGAGCCTGTGCGGCTCGGGCCCCGCGGGAGCGCGCCCAGCCCCGCGCCTGGAGCCCCGCATCCGGGGCGCGTCAACCTGACTCCCCGAGCGCAGGGAGGAAAAGTTTGGGAGTGACGTGCGGATGGCGAATGAAACCTCCGAAGAGAACCCTCCCCCCGCCCCATGTCGCGCTGACACCCAGCGGCTCGAGTCTGGAATGCGAGATCCAGGCGTGTGCGCCGCGCGGTGGGTTTGGTCCCCGCCCCCCGCCCCCCGCCCCTTCCAAGTAAACGCGGCTGGTGTGATGCGGTGATTCCAAATGGAAAGCAAACCGAAACCCCTCGGGTCTGCCAGAGACGTTTTTAGGAACTTGGCGGTCTGCAGCCAGCGCGTGCATTGGTATGCAAGGCCACGGCGCTGGTGGGTTCTGCGCCCTCTGTTGTATTTTTGCAGCCCGCGAAGGCGAAGGCCCTGCCGGGCTCCTGGGCCCAGCCCGCTTGCTTCTGCCGGGAGGGGCAGGCTCGGCGGGCCCCGGAGCCCTGCCGCAGTGGCCCGGACGCCGCGCCCGCTCCAGAAAACCACCTGGGCTGGCCGAGGCCGAGGAAGCGGCCCCAGGGATCCACTCCCCGACTCTTGACCCAAGATGCCATCGCTTAAAAAAATAAAAAAGACCCTGGATTTGGGAAGACTCAACTCCAGGGGCGCTTGGGGCACCGAGCCCAGCCTCTCAGGAAACCGGTCCAAGGGACTGGGAAGAAAGAAAAAAAAAAAAAATCTTTGTCTTCGGTCACACAGCCTTTTGCCTGCCCATGTCCCCGTGGCCACGGTCCAGCATCCTCGCGCTCAGAGGAGCCAGAAGTGAAGCTGAAAGTGTTTCCCAAGTGCTGCAGAGTGCTGGCCCTCGGCTGAAGGGGGCTTCCTGGGCCTGCCTTCCCAGCCCGCCTCTCCTCTGCTTCTGAAAATCTGATCTCTATTTCAGGAGGCTTCATCTCACTTCCCCTATCCACCCCCCCCCCAAACACCCTAGCCTGCCCTGGGGTCCTAAAATTGATGCTCAGCATCCCCGCCCCCCCCCCCAACTAACACGGAGGTCACAATCAGAGGATTATAACTGCAGATGGGGAGCTGGATGAGAGGGGAGTTCTTCAAAACTGTGTCTTGTTTTCCTGCAAATAAATGCCCCTTACATAAAATCTGCGAAGAAAGATTGATGCAAGAGGCCAGCCTCAGAATGGCAGACGGCATTGCTTTCTCCACGTAGACTCCACTTGGTGACTTTTGTTCATTATTATTTTTTTAAACAAAAACCTTTTTCTGAAAATACAATGAGCTGCTTTTTGCACGGTTCACAATTCCCAATAGATGATGATGCCATTTTTCAAGGTCTTATACACGTTGTGGCTTTAGGGCTTATTTATTAGCTCCCAAGAAAAGCCTGCCTTTCAGTGAAGTTTATATACTCAAGTAATTGCATCGAGGGACACAGTGCAGGGCGCTGTTAAAGAGGGCTAGTTGTACGGGGAGGCCCTGGGCCAGGCAGCTGTCAGACCAGAGTGTGCAATGGGTTTAAACAAACACAGGGAAGGTTCTATGGAAACACGCAGGAGGAAATCCCCTCCTGTAAGGCTGTGTGGAACATTATTCCATGGCCACACATACCTCCATCTTTCCTCTCCTCCCTCCAAGTAAACACATGACCCCGTTATGGAGATGGCGCTGGGCCCACCCGGATCACTTTCAAATTCAGGTGTCAGAAATCACGGTTGACACGGAGCAAATTGTTTTTAAGTAAAATCTCGGTACCACTTTGATACGAATTCCACTAGGGACTTTCCAAAAGTATTTATGCACGTGCCTGAGATTAACTGGAGGGCAATTTTTTGCCCTCCGCATTCATTTCACAAAATTATGCAAGAATTGCACTTTGTGTGTTATTCTGGAGAGTTGAGAGAACCCCCAAATGCCAGATGTGTGTCCGTGAGCGGATGGATTGACAGTGAGATGCGTAACTGTGAGGGATGTTGGTGCCAGTGTGACACTGGCAATTAATAATGGGTGGGAAAATGAAGATAATTTAACAAAACAAATATCCCCTTCCCCATGTGCACGCCCTTCCATAATTCTGGAGTTAAATTGCCCAGTTTCAAGCCATACCTCTGACACCTACTAGTCGGGTGTACGTGACTTTCTGTGCCTCAGTTGGGATAAATAATAGCA
This sequence comes from Nyctereutes procyonoides, assembly GCF_905146905.1. Lineage (NCBI taxonomy): Eukaryota > Metazoa > Chordata > Mammalia > Carnivora > Canidae > Nyctereutes > Nyctereutes procyonoides. The sequence goes on from NW_026575133.1 coordinate 25,986,442, forward strand.
TCTACTGGTGGTCAATCGAATGAAACTGATCCCATGGGGTTACACTGCTACACCCTAGTTGGGGCCTCAAAGAGCATGGAATATACTTCCCCATTCCTTGATTTTGGACTTGGCCATATGACTTGCTTTAGACAATGAGATCTTAGGGAATGTTACTGAATAAGAAGATTGAGATGTGTTGCAGGGCTAGGCTTGCTGTCTTGTACTCTGGTGGCTTATAATGAGATGATGTCACAAGAAGCCGCTGCCTCTTCCATCACAGAAGGAACACACATGGAGCAGACCTGAACTCAGCTGGTAGCCCGGAACCAAGTCACCCCACCTACAGCTGGCCACAGAACTGCCTCAGCCAACCTACAGACACATGAGCAAGGGGGAAATGCTTGCTGTAAGCCACTGAATGCCAGAGGTTGTTACGCAGCATTATCACGACAGTAGCTGACTGATGCATTCCCTTGGTGGGCTCGTGTGAAGATTCATGACAAAACGCTTGAAAAATACTAAGCACAATTTTTGGGACATAGTAAGAGCTCAGAAATATTTGTTGTGATTAGCAATCAACATTATTGAAAGTAATTCCATCCATAACAGTCACATAATAAACTTTTTGACCAAGGTTGTGAATAGGCCCTTACACACTTGTGAACAAGTGAACCAGTATTGCTCAAATAAAGACTATACAAGACACTACAAGGACATCAGAGACTGAAAAGCCAGGGGCCTGCCATGGTGACCGAGTGACATTCACTCACTCCCTCATTCATTCAGCAGCCATTCCCAAACATCTGCTCCATGCCACACACTGGAGTAAATGTTGGAGCCACTAAGATGTCTGTGTCTCCATCCCCTCCTAAACATGAGGACCTCTGGAGCCCCACCATGTGAGAAGCGCTCTGCTAAGCACTTTTGCATGCTACATCACTTGACCCTCACCACAGCCTCGTAAGCCAAATATGAGCCAGTATGACTGATCCTCATTTCTAGGCAAGAACAGAGGCTTTGAAACCAAACCACATAGGGGAAGGGCCCAAATCTGTAGATTCGTGTGAGCTGATGCCAGTGAATTCAATTTAATGGCAGGCACGCCTGATGGGATAGTGTAGTGAGAACCAAGTAAAGGGGTGAACACAGCTTGGGCCACTCTCCATGCCAGCTATGTGCTAAGTACTGGGGAAATACTGAGGCTCAGAAGACCCAGGTTCTGCTCCAGCCACCAGCTGTCTCCCTCTCTGGACTTTGTGTCTCCAACTGGAGGGGGAAAGACTTGAAAGCTACAGTCTGGCATTTTACAGAGCTACAAATTCAAGAGGAATTGTTGTAGAAAGTCCCTTCTTTGGGGATATTAAGGGATGTGAATCATGATTCTGGGAACTGGCGCCATCATTTGAAAGTGGGGACCACAGACCACTAGGGAGGAAAGGAAACAAGGCCAAGCCTTGAGCACTACTCATTATAGGCCCCAGCTCAACCAACAGCAACCTTGTCATTGGTCATTCCACCGTTAAAGTATTGAGGCTTGAGCATTTGGGGTCTTCCAGGCACCCCCTACTAAAATGTAAAAGCCCCCAAAAGAAAACCCATGTTAGATGCCTAAAGGCCCTAGTTATCAGCTAACACCTTCATATTCAATTAGCACATTAGCAGACACTGGGATGGAGTTTCAGTTCACTTTCACCTTGTTCCCACAGCTGAGGTGGTTTCCAAAGGGACTGCATGGGGGTGGAGGGCTGCGGGGAGTTGCCTATGTGTGGAGGGCCTGTACGTGGGTGTGAGGGGCCCATGGGGACCAGCGCACAGGCTCTCAAATGCAGTTCAGCGGACCTGGCTTCGGATCTCCACCAACAGCAACGACCTGCCTCCAGCCCTGTGACTTTGACAAATTTAGACTGCTCGGTAACCTGAAGTGCATTTCAATTTCATAAATTTAGAAATGCTCTGGTTAGACAGATCCCTTCTGCAGTAATGCATCCATTAAGTGCACTTTACGCCAATTTTGGTATGCTAATCCATCACAAATCGACGTGAAATTTAGGTTCTTGTGAAAATTTCCTACACCCGATCCAAAACCTCTACTGGATTTAGGGTAATAACAAATTGTGGTTCCTTAAAGCTGCAGACTTCAGCTCTGCATTGAAACTCCCACGAAGAAAGGAACGGGGCCAGTTTGAGACCGTCATTGGAACCTGTGTGTGCACCCTGAGCTCGGCCTCCTCCCCCAGGGACAGCTCCCTTACGCCTTAGGTGCTGCTGCAGCCTGAAAGCATCACCTGAGAAGTCTGAACTGAGTGGCTGGAAGTCCTGGAAGGGAGGGCAGAGCAAGGTCCTGTGAGTGTCAGCATTCCCGGCCCCAGCTTAGAGCCTGGCCTTGCAGGCACACCCGCTAAATGCCTGGTCAATGACCCAGCTGGAATCTCCTGGCTTGATTGGTGCCTTGCCCATCAGACTTAGCTTCCTACGATTCTCACAATTTTCTAGAATCAGATGTCTTCCCCACCAAAGAAGATCGGAGAGCCCAAAAGCTGGGGCAGAAACCTGAAGGCAAATCAGTTGAGGACCCCAGCTGATCTGAGCCACGACAGCACCATGGAAAGAGCCTCTTTATCCTGCAGCGTCTGAGGCCAGGAGTGAATGAAGGGCCAGTAATTGGCGATACAAAGAACGTGCGGGTGATGAAAGAGACATAATGTCATTGCTGTCACCGCCAGAGACTCTGCTGCTACCAATTGTGGAAGGGCAGCGCCGATTAACTAGGTGTTTCTAGCTGCATAATAGACATTTTGCCAATAAGGTGAAAGTTTATGGCCGGTAGCATTTTCACTTGCTTCTGTCCTAAGATCTACAATCTACCCAACAGCAAAAATGAGCTGTTGACTTGGTAAATTTAGAGCAGCATTGCCTGCCCTAGATGTGAAATACCTGAGCCTTCTAAATACATTTCATTCTCCTGGCTGAGCATTTAATGCAGTCAAATGATACAAAGCAGTGCCGGGGAGGGTAATGGGAATGACACCCACACGCAGAGGCTCTGAGCGGCTGTTCACTATTTGCACTCCCTCCCTGCCCGGCTTCGCTGCTGAGTCCAACCCAGACCCACTTCAGGCTCTGCAACAGCCCTTTCTTGCAGGTCCCCACCACACACCTGCCCAGGTGCCTGATGCCTAAAGCCCCAGTGTCTTCTTTAGCGCTTTGGCCCCCAGTTACCCACTGTCCTCTTCCCAAAGCCTGGCTCACCTTAGAAGCCTGGGAGGTTTTAAAAATTCAGATTCCTGGGACACCTGGGTGGCTCAGTCGGTTGTGGATCCGACTTGTGATTTGGGCTCAGGTCATGATCTCAGAATCATGAGATCAAGCCTCCCCCTCATCAGGCTCCACGCTCAGTGGGGAGTCAGCTGGGGATTTTCTCTCTCCCTCTCCCTCTGCCCCCCCACCCCCAACCCCTCACATTCTCTCTAAAATAAAAAAAATGAGTCTCTAAAAAAGAGAGAGAGATGTCATACAGGCTTGGTTGGTCAGACTCAGATATTTTTGCAAGAAGGCTTGGTGGATGGTGGTGTGTGGAGCTCATGACCACTGGTTGTCTTTCTTCTTGTGATGTTAATAGCTAACAATGTTTCTAAATCCAAAATTCTAATATTCAAAATCCACTATTCTTTCTTCATTTATCAGATGGAATACTTGTATAAAAGTGAAGTTTTCCTTGTCCACTGCTGTTTTACCTTGTGGTACAGTTGGTAAAGAGAAGGCAAGGTAAATGCTTAATTTTAAAGGTAAAAAATTCTTTCATTTACTGTTTTCTAAAGCATGGTTTGGTTCTCCAACATCCTCCAGTGGTGACCAATCAGATTTACTTCTGTTGTTGCTTTAATCCTATAGGGTTGGTGGCCCTATGAGAAAAGGGAGAGAGAGATGTGTCTCCCAAGCATGCACAAAGATGTCATGGAAGCACACAGTGGGAAGGCAGCCACCTGCAAGCCACGAGAAGCATCAGGCTGGGATCCACCTGGGAGGCACCTTGATCTTTGACTTCCCAGCCTCCAGAACTGGGGGAAAAACAAATTTCCTTTTTTTTCTTTTTAAGATTTTATTTATTTATTCATGAGACACAGAGAGAGAGAGGCAGAGACACAGGCAGAGGGAGAAGCAGGCTCCTTGCAGGGAGCCCAATGTGGGACTCGATTCCAGGACTCCAGGATCACACCCTGAGCCGGAGGCAAACGCTCAACCACTGAACCACCCGGGCGTCCCAGAAAACAAATTTCTGTTGTCTAAGCAAAAAACAAAGACCCTGAACAACGCCCAGTGAGTGTGGCTGTGGCTATGGTGCAGTGTGGGGTGCTAGGAGGAAGTGAGCACCTGGTCCAGGGGGCCTCCCCTCCAACCCGGCTGAATCTTGCTCGGTGCACTCGCGTACTTGGTGAATGGGCTTCCAATCCCCAGGCTCAGGTTCTGCAATTGGATGACCCCCTGGTTTGCTCTGAGACCCTGGGGGGGGCTTCCGTTCTCTGGACCTCACTTCCCTGCTCCTGACATGAAGGGGGGTACTGGATTATCTCTTGGGACTATGCTCTCGCCAAAGGGGGTCATTCGGATCTTTATTATGCCATCAATGAGAAGTGGCAGAAAGTGTTCCTATCAGCCTTCTACTGCTGTGAAACAAATTACCCCAAACTTAGCGGCTGAAGACAACATCCATCTGTCACCTTGGAGCTCTGTAGGTCAGAAGTCTGGCGGACTCTCTGCTCCAGGTCTCAGGAGAATGAAGTCACGGTGTTAGCGAGGCTGGGCTCTCATGCACGGGTCCTGGGGAAGGAACCACCTCTAAGCTCATTCAGGTTGTTAGCAGTATTCGTTTCCTTGCAGTCACTGAGGTGCTCATTTCCTCGGTGGTTATCAATGGGGGGTGCTCTCTCTCCTCCTAGGGGCCCCTGTGCGTCTTTGCATGCGCTCTCCCCTGCCTTTCTCTTCTGCTTGCTTTTGGGGCTCCTGTGGTTACGCTGAGTCCACCAAGGAGAATTTGGGATGTTAGTAATGCACGGTGACCTCCCTCTCTGAAGGTTGACTTCAACTACCTGCAAGGTCCTTTTTGCCATGTAACCAGCACATTCACAAGCAGGACACTGGGGGCAAAGGTGATGGGGATCAGTTAAAGTTCACCCGACCACCCATCTGTGTTAGGAAGTCCAATAGGGGGGCACCTGGGTGGCTCAGTGGTTGAGCGTCTGCCTTTGGCTCAGGTCATGATCCTGGGGTCCTGGGATAGAGTCCCACATCGGGCTCCCCTCAGGGAGCCTGCTTCTCCCCCTTCCTATATCTCTGCCTCTGTGTGTGTGTGTCTTGTGAATGAATAAATAAAATCTTAAAAAAAAAAAAAAGGAAGTCCAATAGGCTGGTCTCTCCTGTGGACCATTCCTTCAGCAAACATTTCCTGAGTGTGTGGGGGATGCTCCCCGCCGAGCCTCCGAGATGGCACCCCTGCCCTCTGGAAGCCTCCCCATCAGAAAGGACAGAGACAGAAAGAACCAGGTGCCATGCCCAGGCCTGTCCTGGGGCCCTGGGCCCATGGGGGGCAGGTGTCTCACACATAAGAAGTTGGCCCAGGCAAGGGTCCCAACTCCCAGGCATTCCAGCCACTCTCAGCTTTCTCTCCTTCTGGATCTCCCTGTGCGTTGATTTACTTTACTGCGTTCTTTCAACAACTCACGGGGAAGCGATTTACATCCTGAAACACACTGACAAAGTGGGGAGTTGCTTCCATAATGAAGTGTGCGCAGAGTCAGGGGAATAGGGGAACGACATTGACCACGGGCCGATGATGATGGTTGATGCTGGAGGGTGGGCTGTCAGGCACCCATCTCCGTTTTGGGTCTGAGCTTGGAAACGTCCACAGTAAAAAGAGTTTTTCAAATGCATTTTGAAGGGATGCTTTCTTTTCCTCATCAATGGAAAAGCCACTCTCAACTCTCATTTGCCATAAGAGATGATCAAAAAGTAAATATAATTAAAAGAAAACAAAGTGATTAAACCCCAGTCAGGTACTGATGGGTATTTTCTCCTTGTTAACAAGGAGATTAGCAAGTATCAGAGTTTAAGGAAAGGGCTCAGTGGACTTTCTCGTTGGTGTAAGGTTTTTTTGTTTTGGGGGGTTTTTTTGAGATTTTTATTTATTTATTTGAGAGGAAGAGAGAGGGAGAGAGAGCACACATGGGGGGAGGAGGGGCAGAGGGAGAGGGAGAAACAGACTCCCTGCTGAGCCAGGAGCCCCTCACAGGGCTAGATCCCATGACCCGGAGATCAGGATCTGAGCCCAAGGCAGATATTTAACCAGCTGAGCCACCCAGGTGCCCCTCACTGGCATACATTTTTGAGAAGACTTATCAATTTTCTTTAAATCTTTCTCAGTAAGCACAAAGCAGTAAGCAAGTCAGTAAGTTGTATTTAACACCGGATCCATGCATCCCTCTGTGGTCGGAGGAGCTCTGAGTCACCTTCCGACCCTGCAGTGGCCCCGCCTGGAACAGTGGTGTGCTGTCTGGGGGCGTCAGGGAGGGGCCAGGGGGTGAAGAGGGACCAGCTGGGAGAGCTGCTTTAGGCAAGAAAGCTTGGGTTCTAAGCCTACCTTTGATGCCTCTCCCCTTGCTTGGGCACCTGACCTCCTTCTCTAAATTGTCCTCCTGCCACTCCTTAGGACTCAAGACCCCAAGCACTGCTCACACCTCCACCCTCAGCTGCAAGCCCGCCCTGGGAAAAAGCCTAGGCCACCACCTTCACTGAATGACCAACTAAGGCGTTTTGCCTCCTGGCGCAACACCTCCCCTCCCAGATATAAGAAGAGACTGCAGGTGGCTTTGTCAGATACTTCTTTTTTTTTTTTTTAAGATTTTTTCTTCCTTCCTTCCTTCCTTCCTTCCTTCCTTCCTTCCCTCCTTCTTTCTTTCTTTCTTTTAGAGAAAGAGCACATGTGTGTGCAAACACAGGGAGGAACAGAGGAAGGGATAAGCAAACTCCATGCCAAGCACAGAGCCCTAGGCAGGGCTCGATCCCACAACCCCAAGATCACAACCTGAACCGAAATCCAGACTTGGCTGCTTAACGGTGCCCTGCTTTGTCACCTTCTAAATCTTAGGCATCCTGAGCACTGAAGAGGCTGAGACAGGAGGCTGGCTTCACAGCTGGGCCATCGATCCAGAATTGAGCTGTGGGCCCTTCTGGTCAGTGGTGGGGTTAGGCCTCCTGACCTCCTGGCATCTCTCAGAGGCCTGGTCTCCAGCCTGTCCCAGCCTCTCAAGGATATGGACAGAGTGAGAAGATGGGCCAATTGCCTGGCAGGATGGAGGCCACAGGGAAAAGGAGCAAAAGGAGATCCAGTCCCTCCCCAGGAGCAGCAGGTGCTCTCCCAACCTCACTACTACAAAGAGACAGAGGAAGACATGCATCCAGGCACTGTGCTGGGGCCTGGCCCATCACCTTAGGCTGAGACACTGCCAAAGTGGACCAAGGTATCCAATAGGGAATGGTGGGGTCTGAGGCACCACGGAGCTCACACACCATCCCAGGAAGCAGCTGGCTCTCGGTTCCTGCTAGATGAAGCATGGGAGCAAGAAATCTGAGTATTATTGTGAAATAGCCCAATTTGCAAAACAATCTTGAATTGGCAACTAAATCTAGGGGGGAAATGTTCAACACATTAGGAGCCAACCCAGTCAGATTGCAGGAGACAGGAAAGATGTCCATGGATCACACCTCTGTAGCTTTTAAACCAGTGACTTCCAGACACCAGCTAAGCTGTGATGGCCTGGGTGAGAGTAAGAGAATATTGCCCCATTTTACACATTAGCAAACTGAGGCTCATGTAGTTGGCCAGAGGCACACAGCTTTACCAGTGGCACAGCAGGAGACAGGGTAGGGCCCATTGCCCCTTGATTCAGTGCTCTGTTCGAGGTCCCCCCTCACCCCAGAAATGGGCCAGGTGTCCTACCCTAGCAGGTTAGCACCAAAAGGGTGGAGCACTCAGTCAGGAGTCTCTTTCAAGAGCCTGAGAGAGCCACCAGTCACCTCACTCCTGATTCACATATTTATTCACCAGTAGCACATGCCAACAAGGACTGTGAGCCATTTTCAGATGACGATGTTACAATTAAGTCCTCTGAGCCATTCGTCATCTCTTGTTTACTCCTTTTATTGCCTGGCCCACGCCAGGCTGTATCACGGTAAATGTGATGTATCTGGCCTCTGGTTGGCCCCTCGAGAGGGGGAATTCTGGGAGGGAGGAGCCCAGGACCCAAGAAGCCAAGAAGTAAGAAGGACCTCTCCTGGGTGGAGAAGCCTCTGGGCCTGGCGTCCCCCTTCCCAGAGCCAGGAAGACCCATCGTCCTTACACCAAGAGGACGGGGATGTATGCCACCTGAGTCCTGGTCCTTGCCTGCCTCCCACAGGCACCCACTCAGGGGAGCTGCACTGGACATGAAGCCTAGAGTCACCCTCTCCCATCCTCGGGGGGCCGGGCCTCTGGGGGCTGTGGGTGCAGCCTTCACACGGGGTTTTCCTCCTGCCTCTCAGGGGCTCAGGGCTGAGGAGCCGGTGACTTCAAACGTCTGCCTCCAAGGAGCTGAGTGGCATTTCTCTCTCTCACCAGGAGCCACTGACACCGATGCATACATCACACATCTCAGCGACCAAACTGAGTCATTAGTTTTCAGGCTGTGACCAGGACCTAGAGCTGCCTTCCTGGCTCGGGTTGTTGTAAAAACAATGATTTCTTCTTTCACTTCAGCCCGAGAGCTGAGCTGATATTTGAAGATTCAAGGAATCAAATATTCATAGAAACGACTGTATGATTCTTATTTGGAATATCAATTATGGGAAGGGATGGACAGAACCAACCCTTTTCTGTTAAGCCCCAACCAAGGAGCTGTCCCTAGTCTCGGCTAAAAGCCCAACATAAATAAACAAGGTCTCACCTGCAGCTGGACATGCCGTCAGGACCTGCTCCGGGCGAAGTGCTACGGTCACAGCAGCACCAACAAATCCCAGGTTGGGCATGCCTGGGGCTTCACAATTTACACACTTTCATATTTGTCCAGTCTTTTGAGCCCCCAACTCCAGCTTTTAAAGATCTATACAAGAGGGGTGCCCGGGTGGCTCAGTCGGTTAAACATCTCTGTCTTGGCTCAGGTCATGATCCAGAGCCCTGGGATCGAGCCCCACGTGGGGCGCCCTGCTCAGTGAGGAGTCTGCTTCTCCTTCTCCATCTGCCCCTCCTCCCACCACCTCCACCCCACTCCTGCACACACTCTCTTCTCTCTCTCAAGTAAATAAAGTCTTTAAAAAAAATAAAATAAAGATCCAGATGGGAAATACTAATGCACCATTTTTATAAATGAAGCAGTAGCTCTGAAAGGGAGCAGTTCTTGCTCAGACTCCACTAAGAAGTGTAACTGGAAGGATTAAACCCCAGGCTAATGCTCTCCCCGCCAAAAACCCTCTTTACTTCGCAGAAAATCTCAACCTCCCTCCAGCCCTGAGAGTAGATGTTCTTCGACCCATTTCATAGATAAGAAACTGAGGTTGGGAAGCTCTGTCTTGGACGCCTTTCCAAATCCCTTGTAACGTTCAGGCACCCAGCTTTCCACCCACAGGATGTTCCCGGCACCCCAGGATCCTGACCCGCTTTTCCCCGGGATTAGGAACCCACAGAGATGGTGGCATTCACTGTGTTTTTCAGTCGTTGTTGCTTTCCAGCCCGGTATTTAAAAAATAACACACCGAGACCACAGAACACAAGGTTTTCTGCACCTTGGCTAATTTCCTGCTGACTCAGGCAGGCTGGGCAGGAGCCAACCGTGGTAACTTCTCCGGCCCTGTGTGAGAAATATTTATTGTTGAATAGTCCTCTGTTTAATAAAAGGCGGCCGGGCCTTTCTACGGGGCAGAAGGGCTCAGGCAAGTGTGGCTGTATTTCCCACGCCTGCCACCTCTGGGCCAAGTCATTAGGGAGGACCCCTCGGCTTTTGTAGCAGGGCTTGGGTCTTCCCTCTGCAGAGGACCTGCAGCCATGACTTACATAAGCCAGAGCGGCACTTCTGTCCCCAGCTTCACTCTCCTAGTGAGCCAAGCAGAGGACTTAACGCCTCTGCACCTCCATTTACCCGTCTGCAAAATGGCCAGAATCAAATGCAAGTATTGATGGCCTTGTAAAAGGTCCACCTCTGATTCATCCTCACGTAGTCTCCCTGTTGGGGGTGGGGGGACTCCTCCCTGGAGGTCGACCGGTGGGTCTATGCGGACTTGAAAGGAGCCTTTGAAATGCCGGAACGAGTGAAATAAGTCAATCGGAGAAGGACAAACAGTGTATGTTCTCATTCATTTGGGGAACATAAATAATAGTGAAAGGGAATAAAGGGGAAAGGAGAAAAAATGAGTGGGAAATACCAGAAAGGGAGACAGAACATAAAGACTCCTAACTCTGGGAAACGAACTAGGGGTGGTGGAAGGGGAGGAGGGCGGTGGGGGGGGGGGTGACTGGGTGACGGCACTGGGGGGGGCACTTGACGGGATGAGCACTGGGTGTTATTCTGTATGTTGGCAAATTGAACACCAATAAAAAATAAATTTATTATTAAAAAAAAAAGAAATGCTGGAACGCAGGCTGGAAAAACAGAAAAGGACTTGGGGCACTCGGATAGTACCTCTGCTACTTAATAATGCACGAGGCTTTTTATGATGCTTATGGGAACAGCTCCTGTCTGCGGAGGGGCTCGCTGAGAGAGCCACTTTCAGGAGGGAGCCCTTCAGCATAGATTGGAATCCCAATCCCAGAGCCCAGGGGGTCAATCACGTCTCAATTACCTCCACAATTACAAAGCAGGATATTGAAGGGTGGGCCCCTATCCCCCACCCCAGCCGGGTGGCTTGTCCCCTGCCTTAAGGGTGTACTTCTGCTGGAGGCAATTAGCACCTCAATTTTTTGTCCTACCTCTGCCCCGCTCCCCCCGCCCATCGGAAACTCGCAGACTGAAAATTGATCAGAACTTAAGGGGCTGAGATAACAGATGGTGCTTTTTAATCTGTCAGCCTCCCTCTTGTTCTTGCAGGACTGGCTGGCGGCTGCCTCCTCCTCCTCCGAGCAGGGCCTAGCATGGCTCTGCCAGGGATGGCTGTGGTCTCTCTTGAAAGCCCTAGAATATTGCATCCCACTGGATGCACTACTGAGCTCCCCCCCCCCCCATTTCCCCCCAAAGCCGCCTCCCTGATGCCCATCTCAGGGAAAGGCAATCACCCAAGTGCAGAGGCTGGAATTGCTCTGAACTCCTGCCCCCTCCCTCCCCTAAGTTTTAGCTGGTCTCTTGATCCCACTTGTTGACAGCTCAAGGACACATCGCCTCCTCTCTTGCCCTGTTGCCCTGGCCCCAACTCAGGCCTCTACTGGCCTCCTGCAGATTCCAGCTCTGGCCTCCAACGGGGCCTCTTGCCTCCAGCCTACCCCCCACCCCCCATCCACTGCAGCCAGCACTCTCTAGCCTGACCCACTGTCACATCCTTACCACCACTCGGCTCCCAACCCCTCCTTCCTTTCTTGCTCTCAGTGCTGCAGGAACCCCGAGCTGCTCACGGTTTCCCAGATACCCTCCTCCCTCTGGGCCCTGGGCCTTTGAATATATTGCTCCTCCAGTCTGGGAGGCCCTCCCCACCCCTGTCTGGGCAGCACACATTTATTGCTGACTGAGGATCCATGTGCTCCCCTGGATTTCCCAGCACCCCTTTCAGTTAGATTGGCCACGTGATGAGTTCTGGCCAATGTGCTGGCAGGAGGATGACATTTCTGGCTGAAGCCTAGAGGAGCGGTGGGAGCTCCGTGTGCTTGCTGGCGAGGTAGTGGACCCCAGGCGATGGCAGCCTGTCACTGAGCCATTACAAGGAGGACAGCTGGATCTTGAGTCTCTGGACATACAAAGCTTGTGTGTGAACAAGAAAAAAATCACACACGTCAAACCCCCAAGGTTTGAGGGTTGTGGTGATGACAGTAGAGGCCCAGTCCATCTGAACTGACAGCCTGCCTGGTGGGCTCCCTTCCCTTCATACAACCAAGAGCTGCCTCCTCCAGATGCCTGCTATCCAGGCCCCCCAGGGAATCTCAGGGCCCCACTCTGGGCTTCCAGAGTGTCCTAGGGCTTCCCCAAGGGGAAGAACTTTGTCTTCATCTGCACCGTGGTCACCATCACCATCAGCAGCATCTATCATTTCTTGACTACCATCTAAATGCTCTACACACATTCCACATCTCATCTCGTCTCAATAATCATCCTCTTAGTCCATAGTATTTATTGTTCCCATTTTGCAGACCAGGAGACCGAAGCTCAGAAAGGTTATGAGGTTTGTTTGGGGGCCCGTCTGCTGAGGGGCCATCTGTGCAAGCCCAGGTACCCACCCCTGCTGGATCCCTCCTTTAGCCACTTTCATATCCCCAGCACTTAGCACAGGTTCTAGCACACAGTAGATGCTCAGTGAAGTTCGTTGAATCAATACACAACTGGCGCTTGCTTTCTGACCTTCCTTTTATGCAGTAGAGGCTCAGGGGGAAAGGCGGGCCTACCCAAGGGGTGTTAGGGACAAGTGGAAGGTTATGCCCAAGAAAGATGCTCAGCAGGCCCTTTCCCTCCAGGGCAGGGGGCTATAGACATTCCTCTCAATTCATTTTGCAGATTTTTGTGATGAACCTTTTTTTTTTTTCTTTTTAAAGAAAACTAACAAGGATGGGATGATCACAGTCCTCATCGAATGCTTCTACCTTGACACTGGAATTCCAAGGCTTTGGTCCCCCCAGTCCTAGAAGAGTTTCCTGCCCTCCTCTGTGTGCAAAGCACATTTCAAGTGTCTTACCTTATTTGATTCTGAGATACGGGTTATCCTCCTCCTAGATGAGAACATCCAGGGCCAGAGATGTTGGGCGATTACCCCTGTTTGGCAAACTCGTAAGAGGCCAAGCTGCAGACTCGCTGCCATTGGAGCCCACATGGCCTTCCCCACTCCATGCTGCCTCTGTTCTGGGGGGGCAGAGGAGGCAAGCTGGGCCAGTCCTGAGGCTGCTGGTCACGGATGCCAGGATTGAGAGCAAAAGGGGAGCTTGCAAGCCGTTCTGGTAACCTCTTTCTGGCATTATATTCAGCACAAGGGAGCCATTATGCTGATTATCTTCCTTCCTGGGCAAAAAAGAAAAGCAAACCCAAAGTAACAAGTGGGAAGACTGTTTGGAAGACTTGGGGAGGCCAGCTCCAGGAGGGGCATGGAGGAGAGGTGCCAGGTGAGCAGACAGTTTGGATTGTGTCCTTTAATGGCTGGCTGTGATGGTGTGATGCAAGGCTCTGGGGAGGAGAGAAAGACAGTGCCATCCACTGTGCTGTGATGACTGCTCAGCTGACCAGTCTCACAGCCTCCAGGAATCAGCTGAAGGTAGTATTTGTCTTTTTCCACCAGCCTGGCCTGATTTGAGATCCCCTGAGACAGCCAGTTGGGTTTGATTCACTTTTCATGATTGGCTCATGGCTCCCATCTAGGGATTGGAAAATCCACAACCAAAGGCTATCAAGAGAGACAGAGAGGTGGGTCCCTCTTCTTCCTTGGTACAGTGACTTGTCTGTGTCTTCCCAGAGCTGGGGGCAGTGGGGAACAGATAGAAAATGTGCTGGTGGATGGATGGATGGATGGATGGATAGTTGGATGGGTGGATGGATTGGTAGATGGGTGGATAGATGGATGGATGGTGAGACATAGAGGCACTGTTCGGTCAAAAAGCATGAGGTTGCTCCAAAGGCTCTTCTGAGGGGGTCTTCGGGAATCAGGAGCAGGTAGGACTGGAGTCTAGGAGGAGCTGAGGACCCTCTAGTCCAGGCCACCCCTCACCCTTTCCAAGAACCTTCACCAGGTGTGGGAAACCACACATGGAGCAGTCTGTCCACCCAGCCACTGAGGGCATGCCATGGTCTAGAAGGACATCAGACGTATAATGAAATAAGCATCACCAGAGGCACAGTGCCCATCCTCTCTCGGCCCCGGAGATAGCACCACACCTAACTTGTCAACATTGGAGAGCTTGCTTAATTGGAAACAGGACCATGTAATCACAGCCATTCCTTCCTTATTCCCTTTACCAATAAACAACAGTGGAGAGCTCAGAAACCTGAAGCCCAGGAAGGACCAGTGTGGGAACTTCAGAGAATAGAACAGATCACAAAACGAGGACATTTGATGTCATGTTGCTGCTCAGATGAGCCACACCGCCTGAGGCAAACACCTACCGTCCTCTGAATGCTCATTAAATGTTGGGTAAAAGGACCATGGGATGTTCTGGGCCCTCAAGGGACATTTGTGGGGCGTCATCTCAAAAATCTCACTGGTGCCTCTTCTGGGTGAAGCACGTGGAACCACAGGTACCTGAGTTGAGACTGTGGCTCTTCCATCTTCTGACTGGATAACCATGAAGGAGTCACCTCAGGCCTCTGTACCTCAGTTTCCCCAACTGTCACACGGTAGGGGGGCTGTGAGACCATGTCAGGCAGAGGAGAGGAGCATGGCTCTTTGGAGGAATTGGAAGCAGACCATTAACACGGGGTGGCAGCGCAGGGCTGGAAGATGGCCCTCGGGTCTGTAATTAGAAATGAGCATTCGCTCACTGTCACTCGCACCTTCCTAGCATCATATTCTCTTCGCAGATTCACTAATACACCTTTGGGTTCATCTCAGATGGGTTGTTTCTCCAAGGCTTTCCGTGTTGGCTCAGCTAAACTGCAGCCCTCCTGAATCCACCCTCATGTTCAGCTGGTCTTAGAGACACCCTTGCCTTTTGCCCTTGACTTCAAACCTTTAAGGATCCTAGGTCCCTCTTCTCCTTCCTGAGAGGTACCTGTGTGGGGGTGTTTCCATCTACTTTCAAAACTCCCACAGTGTCCCCAAGACAGCAGCCTACGCAGCCAGCATTGCAAATGAACCCAAGGTATGAGACATTCACACTGTCTCTGGTGGTAGAGGCTGAAAGTGTAGAGATTACATTGGTTCCAGGGAAAATGGGATCCTCATATCCAAGAATCAATGCAAAGAATGTCTTTGTTCTAGAACATTTTCTGCATTTGCCCCCTGACCTCATTTCCCTAGAGTCTTCCTAACCCTGTTGCATGTAAATGGAGGTCTGAGATCAGCTGTTCCTATTAGCATATGAAAAATCTTCCCGTTCTATTGATTGCCATTACTTGAGTCCCCTCTGTAATTCCTGCAGACTTAGGAGCAGAACATGGCGTGAACACAGAAAAATGGTGAGGGGAAAGGAGAGAGGGAGCAGGAACCAACAATAAGCCTGTACTTACAGCTCCCACCCTGGGGAGGAGCCCAGCAAGAGCTGGATAGGATGTCAGGGACCTTGCCAAGCAGGCCAAACACCAGTCCTTGTGACAGCAGGGAAACTGAGGCAGGGACCAGCCCTGGAACTGCGCCTGCTTGGCAGAGGGAAGGAAAGACCCCAACAACTACTCCACAGGTGCTCCTGAGAGGGTGCCAGGTTCACGGGCCCTGGGGAACCTGCAAGGCATGTCACCTAGTGGCTTGGTTAAGGGTCTCATATTCCCACCACGGACCCCAGAAAATCTGGTCAGAGGCAGTTAGGACCTAGTGCTCCTAATAACGTGACCATCACCCACTGTCCCACTGGGCAGAACACTCTGCCCAGCACCCTGGAGATGGGCAGTAAGGAAAAGCCGTATAGATTTCTGCCTCTTTTTAAAGACTGTATGTAAAGGATGCGGGCAGGGGCTTCTGATGAAGATGGAAATAGAACATTCCCCTCTGGCTTTAAAAGTAGAAATGAACAGCCTCCCGAAGAAAGAAGAATGCTCTGCTGGGTAATATTGATTATCTTTGGGGTCAGAAGTTGTTTTGCAGTTGTTCCTGATTGAAAGGTTTTCTATTAATTCCTACCGGCAGGCACAATAAGAAATATTGAATACCTAATTGCCTTTGAAATAATTACACCCCCCAAATGTAATATCTTAACCAAAGCATCGCACAATCGATGCTGAGCTGAACTAGGGAGATTCGAGAGACAACGGAAGGTCAGCCCCGGATGGGCCGGGGGAGGGGACTGCTAGCGCCCCGGGGTTTGGGGTTAGAGCAGTGGTCTGCTTCTCCCTGAGTCCTGGCGTCCTTCTCCCTGGCTCTGGCCCAGTTGCGAGCCAGGTGCACGACAAGCCCTCCCACCAGGACCCGGCGTGGGGAGAAGGATAGAGCACTGAACTAGCAGAGCCATCGTCCTGACCCAGGGACCGTGGGGGAGCTAATCAACCTCCTAGGTTTCTGTCTCTCTCTTCTGCAGAAGGAAGCTGACGGAGAGCGGCCCTGGGGGCCGGGGGTTGGGGAAAACAACTCACTGATGGAGGTGGAAGCATTTTGTCATCTCTGAATTCATCCATTCACTCATTTAAAAAATATTTATTTAGCCCCTGCTCTCCACCAGCACGGACCTAGGACCTCAAGTGACAGCTGGATAAATAAAGACCGAATCCCTACCCTCAGAGAGATTAATTCTAGAGGTCTGCAGGAGACAAGCAGAGAGGAACGCTGGTGACAAGTGTGAGAAGGAAAAACAGATCAGGGACGGGCGAAGTAAAAGGTTGGGGAGGGAGCAACGGGTACAGGTACAGGTGTAGGTATAGATGTAGAGGAAGAGCGAGATTGCGATTGCGAGGAACTGGCTCATCACGGAGGCCGAGAAGCCCCACGATCTGCCGTCCGCAAGCTGGGGACCCCGGAGATCCAGGGGTGTAAATTCCAGTCCGAGTGCAAAGGCCTGAGAACCAGGGATGCAAAGGCTGTATGTCCTAGTCCAAGGGCAGGAGATTAATTTCCCAGCTCAGTAGGCAGACAGAGAAATAAAATTCAGCCTTTCTCCACATTTTTGTTCTATTCGGCCCCTCAACGGATGGGCCAATGCCTGCCAACCTTGGGGCCAATGCCTGCCAATCCGCTCTGCTTTGGTCTACAGATTCAAATGCTAATCTCTTCTAGAAACACCTCATGGACACCCCCGGAAGTCATGTCTAACCAGGTATCTGGGCACCCTGTGGCCCACTGGAATTGCCACAGAAAATTAACCATCCAGCTAAGATTTCATAGAGTCCAATCAGCAACGCAGAGAACATATGGGCCACCCACCCTCCACGCATCGGTAGTCCCTCTAGAAGAAATCTTGGGCCATTTTTTTCAAATCCACTCATGTCCCTGGAGATTCTGACGAGCAGCGCTTCGGGATTATGCCCCTATTTGCATATGCCAGGCACTGGTCTAAATCCCGTGCATGGATCCCACTTCTCAATTTTAGCAATCAGAGAGAGAGAGAGAGAGAGAGAGAGAGAGAGAGAGAGAGAGAGAAAGGGAGGGAGAGAGAAAGAGGGAGGGAGGGAGGGAGGGAGGGAGGGAGGGAGGGAGAGGATAATCTTTTAAAGATTCCCATTCCACAGATAGGATACAATGGCTTGGGGAGGTTAAGCAATCTGCCCCCTACCAGCATAGAAGGGGCTTCAGAGCTGGATTTGTGGCCAGAGAGTGTGACTCCAGTGCCAGAGTCTTTCCCACATCCCAATCCCGCTTCCACACCTGGGGACCCCCCCCCAGTTCTGAGGCAATGATCCATGTTGACAAACCACTCATCTGTCCCAACAAACCCAGTTGCCAGCTAGGAAAAGAGTCTCAAAGAGAACGAAGGCTTCCCAAAGAACAACTTCGTATGTCGAAGGGGAACCCCGTGTGATTTGGAGCGAGAAATCCAGGTTCAAATCTTAGTTCCACCCCAAGGAGTTAAGCCACAAGTGGCTGCAAAGCCACAAGTGCCTCCCCTGGGGAAGTGGGCGCTCTGACCCTCTGTCACACGCCAGCATTTGGGACTGCTGTCCTAAGGACAGAGAGGGCTTGCTTCTCAGAGAGCCCCCGTGACTGCCTGCCCACCGACCTCTAGGGATGTAAGGGGAGTCGACACATCTTGTGACATCGCCACCGTGTGCCCAGGGCAGGGGTGCCTTCCTGCCACCATGAGATCTTTAGAGCCGACTTGCAGACCAGAGCGCAGCACCAAGAAGCTGTGCCCTCCTCTCTCCTTCCAGCGGAGACGCCGCTCACACCCATAGTGCCATCAGCACACCACTTTCAGGGCCCTGGGGTAGAACTGGAATCGTTTAAGTGACTGTTCTAACTGGGCTCCCTTTCCTCTGTTCCCCCTCCACCTGCTTTTTAAAGGATTTCTCCTGCAGCCCCTTCTGTGCCTGCTCTGATCTTCATTTATTCAGTCAACAAACACTTGAGCCCCCAGTGTGTGCCAGGAGTTGGCAGAGGTTACCAGACACTGAGTGCTGCACTTTAGGAGGCGAGGCAGAAAGAAATTATGTGGATCTGCGAAACCTCAGTCCCAAAAGCCTAACTGCTTTCTCCAGTTGTCTTCAAGGGTAGGAGCCGTCCCAGAATGTCAGGACCCTGGGGGCCCCCCGCCTCCCTCAGCTCTGTGACCATGAGAAAGCCACCAAGCCTCAGTGGGCCTCAGGTTCCTCATCTATAAAATGACGAGGTTGGACCAAAGTCTTGCTTGTCTCCCGATCAGCACCGTCCAAGTAGAACTTTCTGCGATTACGGACACTTCTTTTACCCACGCCGTCCAACGCAGTGGTCACCGGTCACATGGGGGTGTTGAACACTCGAGGAACAGAATTTTTGATTTTAGATAATGTTTATCAGTTTGAACTTAAATAGGCCCACATGGCTGGTGGCTACCACGTGGGATGGGGCAAGCCTCTCTGCCCTCCTTCCGTGTCAGGCGCCCTGATTATACGGAAGCAAGAGCCACCACCAGCTCCGTCAGGTACCTACACATTCTCTGCGCTGATCATCGAAATAAAGAGACAGATGTTCAGAAGTGAAAACAATTCTGATTTTCAAACAGGTTGGTTTCTCCTCCCAGAGGCAAAGACCTCGTGCCCCTACGTGAGACCCAGAGGCCAGTCCGAGTGCCCTCTGGTCCCAGGCAGGGCCTGGGAAAGTGCTGGGGGAGATTTTTAGAAGCGCCGACCACCGGGTCCCCACTTGCAGCAAATTAAGTTGGAGTCTCAGGGCCTGGAGCTGTCGTGATTCTAGCGGGCAGCCACTGTTTTGCCCACAGCCCCCTGACCTACAGGGAAGTGGGATCTGTCCTGCCCACATAGCAGCCCATCTCAGAGTCTGAGCTGGACCCCAGGTCCCCAAACTCCTGGGCCACACAGGCTTTGCTGCCCGGCTGGTGGGACCAGCTGCAGGGCCTGTGGAGACGGCTTTCCTCCTGACTCCTCCCCACGTCTGAGCTGTGGCCCAAGCTGGGATTCCAGCCACCTGGTACCTTTTAACTTCCCAACAGCGGGTGCATTGGTCAGCCATGCAGACACCCTCAAGGATTGTGTAAAGCCACAACCCTTTCCCATTGGGGTATATTATTCAGGGCCCCACAAATCTGAGAAAGGGTTATTTGTAAAAGATGCAGTTCTCTGCTCCTAAGGAAACAGATTCACCTACGAGGTCATTCCAGACATGGGAAGACCCAGCATCAGGAGGGTGAGGCTAGGGGTGGGGAGGGTTGGGGAGAGGCAGCAGGGTGTGTTGGGTCAAGGCAACCTTAAAGCCACAGAAATGGCTACCAAATCAAGGCTGGGTCTGCTCAGTGTCCCCATCCCCTGTGCAGGGACCTCTTTCTGGAAGCCACTTGGTGGGGATGGGCGTCCCCACCCAGACACCGCTCTGCCTGGGAGCCCTGTCCTCACTCTTGGCTGCTCCCTGAATCCTTCCATGCACCTGCAGGTCCAGCAGCTGGCTCACTCCCAGCTCACATCTGGTGGGCGGGGATGGTTTCTTTTGCCGGTTTTATTTATTTCTGAAGCCAGTCTGGTCTGGTGACATAGCCATGGCAGACCTGGACTCAAATGTGAGCTTCCCCGCTTAACAGCTATGTTATGTTCTAACAGAGCTTCAATGGCTTCATCTATAAAATGGAACCCGCCTTCCGGGTGGCGTGGAGGAAGGGGCTTCCTTGGGGCGGTCCCACACCTGCAGCAAGGGCTCCACAAATGTTGGCTGCTTTTTCTCCCTCTGCCCCACACCTGCAAATTGTCAGCTGCCCCCAGACTTGGGTCCAGGTCTCATTTTCTTTTGTCGTCTCTTGAGCATTTCTCAGTGCCCGGTAAAGGGCTGAGTACCGTGGGCCTTTGGCAAATACATGCTCAGTGTTACCAATCCCAGAAGGAGAGGACACGGGATTGCCTCCCCTCCATGTTTCTTCCCCAGGAATTAGAATTGAAAATTACCTTCCTCTCACTGGTGAACCTGACAAACAGAGCATCTTGCAGGCATTTCCTCGGTTACGCACATACACACACACGTACACACACTCGGCATCAAATGCATTCCCTTCAAACAATAGGAGGAAATGAGGGCAACTGGGAACACTGCCTGACTATTGCAGAATTGTCCAGAAGCCTCCCACTGAAGATGGTAGCGGTGTGAAGAGGAGACCCAGCAGCCAGTAGGCTCAATAGTGAGAAAAACAGGAAATGGGAGGGGGGTGCGTGTGCTGGTGTACTGCCCGTGGAATGCACTCCGTTCACAAATGCGGATGGACCCAAGGCCACTGCAGCCTGGGGTGCTTTCTGACACCCAAGAGTTGTTCAGGCAGAGGGTGCAGCCCCCAAGGATGGGAAGATGGATCCAGGGGAGATGTAGGGGGTTAGGAGCTCTCTAGAAGACTCGGAGGGCCCAGGACTCAGTAATCCTCTCTAGAAAAGCCCACTCTCTCTTTTTCTCCTGGAGGAGCCTGGGTTTTCAGTAGGATTTGTGATGGAAAAAAGGGGGTTAGGGACTGTTGATTAATCAGTACAAGTCCTGGGACGGCTCAGGAGGCCTGAATCCTAATCCTGGCCACACCAGTGCCTTGTTCAGAGCAGAAACCCACACGGAGGGCTCAGAAGGGGAGTTGACTTAAGGGTGAGCAGGATTCAGGTGGGGCTGGCAAGTCATGAGGACTCAGAGTCTCTGTCTTTCTCTGTCTCAGTCTCTGGCTCTCTTTCCCTCTTCCCTGGACCACGTGGTCTCTCCATTCCCCCTTTCTCTCTTCTCTCTCTCTCTCTCTCTCTCTCGATCTGCTACGAGTATGAGTGATGTTGCTGCTTCAATGCCCACCACACACTGACCAGCCTCCTGGTCTCTTGGTCTAGCACTTCATTTCAGAAATTTCTATAAAGTGCCCACCGTTTGTTTGCCAGACACTGTGTGGCACCAGGACACAGGCTGAGCAAGGCTGCGTGACCCTAATGGGCTCACCCTGTCATTCCATCGCTCTGGGGAAATAATTGGATTGGTCACTGGTCTTGGATGACTGTCGTCCGGTGCAATCGGCTACAGCAAGAAGAGTCACATGATGCCAAAATGATGACTAAGCTTGAAGCTGCTGGGGAGCTCCAGGCAGGCCAGGTCCAGCCGGCCACCTGTCTTGGAAATCAGGTTTCACTGGATTGTGACCATCTGCATTTGTTTACATATTGTCTGTGGCTGCTTTCACACCAAGCTGGCAAAGCGAGTAGTTAGGCCAGAGATTCTATGGTCTATATAAGCCTACAACATTTCCTATCTGGCACTTTACAGAGAAAGTTGGCTGAACCCTGAGCGAAGACCCACAGGTGTCAAAAACCGATGAGTGCCACAAAGTACGATGTGAATGTGAGGAATTATATAGCGAAATTATGCTGCCAGGACTTCAAGAGTCAGCAGGACCGCCTGTGTAACGTATTGAACATTCTAGGTATTATTTTCCATGGTGCCAAACTTCTAGGCTATTTGCATAGGCAAGCAGAGCCAATCTGTCCGGGTCCCGCTTGCCTGTGGATGTGACCTCCGCTGAGCATGGTTCAAGGTGGCACGAACCCACGCAGAGATGAGAGGAGGTACAATTGTTCACCCAGACCCGTGCTCAGCCTCTCGTGAGCACTCCCTCATTCATCCTCACCACGGCTTTATGAGGCCGGTACAGTTATTGGCCAATTTTCCTGACGCCAAGGCTTGGGCAGGGGCCACAGTTGAGTAAAAGAGAGAACTGGGATGGAACCTGGGTCTGCAGATCCCTTTGTCCCCCAAGGCTAACGGGTTTGTTAGAAATCACATATATAAGCCACTCAGCTAACATTTGAGTGCATAAACTTTGCAAAATAGTGAGGTGGGTGCTTTGGGGGGCAGCATGCGTGATGAATACGGTGGAGCACCTGCTGCAGGGAGCACGGTGTCTGGGGGGAGACACTGATGCAGGGCAAACTGGAGGAGGACTGAACCCGTTCTGCAGGGAGGTCCCACCCAGTGATGGTGGCAGCAAAAGGGGCGACCATGCGGGAGCTGTGCTGCTGGTGAGAACCTCAGCAATCATGCCCCCTGGGACAGACCCTGCCGCCCCCTGCCAGAGCCGGGTCCCCGGCTGCCTGCAGGAGGTGCCTGTGCCCAGGCGGCCTGCAGGAGGTGGGGCCGCGTGGCTGCCGTGGAGGGATCCACGCTCCACAGATCCTCCGTGCTCACCGGGATGGAGACGACATGCCCCTGAGCCCGAAGATGACAGTGACGACGGCAGAGGCACAAGCTCGAGTCCGCGGGGCCAAATCACCCCTGGAGGGTTGCTGTGGGTGCATGTGCTCGGAGGGTCGCGTGACCGAGAACAAACGAGGATCACGTTGACCCAGTGAGACTTGGGGGCGTGTTTGTTGCAGGAGCTGGAAGGATCTAAGCAGCTGGTCCCTGCCTGCGTCTTGTGGCTAAAATCACTCGTGGAGCTTCCTTGACGCCCGGGCCCGGCTCCCCCCGGGAGCTGATTCAGTAGATCGATCGGCCGAGTGACTGGCCAGGCGCGTTAGGAGAAAGCGTTCTAGGCGGTTCTCGTGCAGGCTGGGGTCTCCAGAGCCTCCCTCATCTTGCGGATTCTGCCGAAAATGAAAACCGGTGAGCTCGTGGCAGCAGGTCACCCAGCGAGGGCGGGCGGAGCCGGCGGAGAATCCAGCCTCCTGATGCCTAATCGGGTCCATGACCTCTGTGACCGCTCTTGCTGCTCCGAACCGTCCCAAGGTCCGGGTGGCGCTCTCAGCCTCCAACGCCGCCGCTGGGGTCTTTGCCAAGGACACGGCTCTTTGTTGAGAGAGTTTAAGCGCGACCAAGTCGTATGAAAATATTTGGAGAAAACTGTTAACTGATTTGGGGGGAGTCGAAACAGCAGGTTCAATCGCTTCTGCCTTTCCCGCTCCGAGGGCCTTGCCCCCCTGCCCCCGCCCCGAGGTCAGCAACCACACGCAGACCCCGCCCCACACACCACACTCACACCACGTACACACCTCGCACACCACACACGCCTCAGACACCACAAACACACCACACAAACCATATGCACACCTCGCACACCGTGCGAACACCATTTGTACCTCACACACACCACACATGCCACACACACCTCAGACACCACACACATACACCACACACACACAATATGCACACCTCACACACCATATACACGTACATCACGCACACCCACACACTTGTCATACATTCCACACACACCACAAACACTACACACACACACCACACACACGTACCACACGCATGTCATATGCACCGCACATGTATCACATACACACACTGTGCACACGTACCACACACACACATTGCACGCACCCCTCCCACGCACACTACGCACATACCAGACACAGACCTCGCACACACCTCACATACCACACGGTCACACTCACCCAGCATGCTTAGAGGATGGTGCATGAAATTAAATCAAATACTCCAGGTCAATGATATTCGTCCTTAGGACATGAGTTTTTAGAATTTCAACCACTTCCGTCAAAAGCCTCGATGAAACCTTTAGGTGCTTCTTGGATCCTTCCGCAGTGACGACTAGTTTTCTTGATTTAAGATCATCACGAGTCCGCGTCCACACGGCCGAGTCTGCTCCATCTCACGTCTGAGGCGGTCTGGTGGGCTCTGGACGACCCGACTGCGGGTCCCTCCGGGGCTCTTGCTTCTGGCTCTTCCGAAGGCTGCTAGCTGATGGCAGACGTGCTCCGGCTCCTCGGCCGGGCCTCATGAGGCGTGCAGACGTGGAGGGAAGAACCAGAGGAAAGCGCCCGAGGCCAGGCAGATCCCACTTCGCCTACAAGCTCCGGTCTCAAGTCTGTTCTGGACTCAGGGTTGCTCCAAGTCCGACTTCTGGGTGGGGGTAACAGAACATTTACCTCGAACACTATCGCGCCCTCGTCCACACTAACTTGAGCTGGTTACACACCGACTTCCCTGGTCGGACACCACCTCAGCCTGCTTACGCATTAGCCTTCCTCGCCGGAGACTAGCTGTCCCGGTTGACCTAACTGGCCTAGTTAGGCCGCACCTTTGTCAAACGGTCTCTGTCTCTCAAACCAGCTGTGAGCTCTGGGATGTGGGCACCCCTCAGCCACCTGCGGGCCGCCCTGGCCTGCCTGCCTTCCCCTTGGCCCTGGCTCCGCAGGTGCTGGGTCCCGGCGCCTAGTAGGTGTCCTTAACGCTCGCGAGCACAGATGTCAGCTCCGGCCCAGGGCAAACGTTGTCAGATATTTTAAAAGATTTTATTTATTTATTCATGAGAAGCACACAGAGAGAGGCAGAGACACAGGCAGAAGGGGAAGCAGGCTCCATGCAGGGAGTCGATGTGGGACTAGATCCCAGGACCCCGGGGTCATGCCCTGAGCTAAAGGCAGACGCTCAACCACTGAGCCACCCAGGCGTCCCACACGTTGTCAGATATTATGTTAACATTTCCGAAAACATCAACCTAGCTACAGGTCAGCGGATGGGGAAGGAGTGGGAGCCACCTCTGGGAACATCATCCTCAACGAGGAGATTTAGATTCATTCCATTTCTGCATTTACAGAAAAAAAAAAAATATATATATATATACACACCTAGGAGCCCGGAATAAAATTCCATTCCATATTTTAAAGCCACAGCCTAGATTTTTAATTTCCTAATGGATTTATAACAGGAGAAAAATGGCCCCTTAATATGGTATTCTTGCCAGACACCAAATCTAGCCCCTGTGGGCTGTGCGACCTCCCAGCGGCAGAGCCCCTGGCTTCCCCCAGCCTCTGAGCTGAGCGCAGTCCCGATGGCCTCTTCCCCGGAGAGAGCTCAGTGGACACCGCAAGCCCTCCCCGCCCTCCTGCCAAGGTCCATGAGGGGGCCTCCTCCCTCTGCCCTGCGCTCTGGGATGGCCCAGGATGCCAGCCTCCTGGGGCTAGAGCCCCCGGAAGGAGCCGAAGAGAACTCCTGTTCACGCTTAGGTGAAGGATGAGCACCCGGAGGCCCAGAGGCGGGCTTGGAGGGGGACCTGGAAGCAAAGCCCAGACTGGACATCAGAGCTATTCCCCACCACCTTCCACCCGCCTGTCAGGGCCACCTGAGCAACGTACGTGCAGCGGCCCACCCCAGCTGCTCCAGGCCTGGAATGATCACCTGCCTCAAGGGCCCCGGTCCCTGTGTGACCCCCGGAAGATTCCAGTCAGCCTGCCCCCCAGCCTCTTCCCCTCCTAGCACCGACCAGCCATCAGCCCACACCTTCATCTCGTCCTCCTCCCCAAACCACACTGGCCTCGTGGAAGACGCCGAGGAAGCCCCGCAGAGCCAGCCTCAGTACCAGGGTGGTGGGACAGGCACTGGGGGCCCTCAGGCTCCTCCTGAGCGGGGTGCTCCTTTGCTGGGCTCCGTCCCTCCCCCAGCAAGCTGCTGGGCCAGAAAGGAGAGGAGAGGCGAGCAGAGGCACTGAGCCAGTGGGGCCAGGGTGGTGTGTGCACCCATGGGCTCCAGCAGCCAGGGAGGCCCTGAGGGCAGCCCCCAGTCCACGCTGTGACTCGGTACGAGGTTCCCAGGGACGAGGAGAAGTATAGACTTTCTGGAGGTTTTAGGCAAGACAGTGACTGTTCGGGTGGTCACCAGGCCTGTGCCCAGCTTCCCATCACGGGGCCTCCATGGCCCAGCAATAGGACAGCTGGCCTTGCCCACCCTGTGAGCCCCGGGGCGCTGCAGGAGCCCTGGCCCTAGAACAGGGAGGCAGCCGGCAGCACTGAGAGCCATCGGTGGTGACAAGATTGAGGACAGTGTCCGAATTCTGTAACCAGAGGTTCCTTTGTCGGGCAGAGGGAAAGCCTTGGGACCCAAGGATCCAGGCGGCAGTCCCAGCCCTGCCCCCCCACTGCCCTGTGACTTGGCCTTGGTTTCCCCTTCTGGGGAAGAGGATGACAAAGCAAGCCTCGCAGGAGTCTGAAGAGGCTGGGGGGGCATCAGCAGGCTATGCACCCTTCTGGTGCTCCCCCATCCCCACCACCCCGGGGTATTTGCCACAGCACACGGTGCTCAACTCTTACTGTTACCTGAAGACCAAAAACATACTCGGAAAATTTATAAACAGTGTGTGTTCAAAACTGAGGCCAACCGGGGGCGCCTGGGTTGAGCATCTGCCTTTGGCTCTGGTCGTGATCTCGGGGCCTGGAACCAAGTCCTGTCGGGAGCCTGCTTCTCCCTCTACCACTCCCCCTGCTTGTGCTCTCTCTCTCTCTCTTTCAAATAAATAAATTATTTTTAAAAACAGAAATAAATAAATAAATAAATAAATAAATAAATAAATAAATAAATAACTGAGGCCAATCCCCAGAGTGGACAGAAAGCCCATCACCATTCTGCCCCTGGCCTAGAGAGCTGATGCAGGGTGCCCTCTACTCCGCTTGGGGGCAGGGGCCCTGAGACTGGGGACTGGGCCAGGACTGAGCTCCCCGGTCTCCAGGGGCAGGGGTGGGATGGGAGAGGTGACTGAGAACGATCTGGAACCCACCAGAGAGAACAGAATCAGTGACTATCTGCCTGGGAGAAGTCTGAGATGTCAGGGCGTCCTACACCCTTCGTTGCAGGAATGGGGAGCACAGCCCAGGGAGGGGGAAATGGTCCACAACGTCCGAGCCAGCCCCTTGCTGATGGTGCAAGACCCCCTCTGCCAAGGCCTGCCCCGTTACGTCCCCTTGTCCATCTCCTCCCTGCTGCCCTCAACCTGTCCGCTTTCTTCCTCACTCCTCTGCTTCCTCTTTCCTTCTCCAAACCCTCAAGGGAGGCTGGGGTGTGTGGAGAGGGGATGCACAGGAGGCAAGGCCCTTAACTGTCTGGCTAGCAGGGAGTGAGCAGCAGGCCTCCAGGCCCCTGGAGCTGTGATGCCACAAAATGTGGAGGAGCAAGTGTTTTCTCTCCCCACCCAACCTCCTGGGCTCTCCCCAAGCAGCTGCTCCGCGCGCCCCCTCTGTTCCACCATGTTTTACCCTTCCATGCACCCGCTGTGCGACTTTGGTGGGTGGGTCACTGTCCCCTTCTCTGCACCCTCACCCACAAATTGGCAGCACGGAGTAGACACTGCCTGGTTTGTCCAGCACACAGCTGTGGGCATCCAGGCCCAGGGGCCAGCGCGCGCAGGCTGGGCGCCCAGCGACGTGAGAAACCAGCTCCTGGGGCTCCACCTTCATACCTTAACCAGCCCCGTTATGCACACATCTCCCAACCCATCATTTTCCCGTTTAACCTTCAACCACTCCAGTGATTTCTTTTTCACTCCGGGTCCCTCCTGAGGGGAGGCACAGCCTAGGGGGGAGAAGCCTGGAGACACCTCCCCTCCCCTCTCCCAGGGGATCGTGGGCCGAGGCTCAGCCGCCAGTCCCGACCACTCAGGGCCCGGCTGACGCCCCCGCCTCGCTCGCCCGGCCCATGTATAATTGACGAGCCTCGTTCTCCCCGGGCGCAGCCCTGGGTCTCTGGGACCATGATGTTAAAAGCTTCCTGGGAAGCACTGCTCGCATCTCCGAGTGGGGTAATTAATGTAATACAGGGGTTTCCAAGTCCGATCCTGGCTGCGACTTTGACTCCCTACAACTCCTCCCTAGATGTTTCCAGAAGCACCCAGGCCTTTAGTACCTGTCAACTGGAAGGAGCTCCATCCCCTTGCACCTGCTTCCTTTTGTCATTGAGAAAGAGGCCCACGTCACCGGGTTCCAGGCCTGGCACAGGGCGTGAAGGTGCAGGAGACAGCCACCGCTGGGCAGCACACCCTGCTTGTGCATGGGTCTGGCCTCCATCTCGGAGTCCCGGCCACCAATCCTCAGCCTCCACTCACTGTTTAGAAACAGCTACTCTGACTCGCCACAGGAGAGGCTGCTGGAAATGAGATTGCCTGATCCCGAGGGCAGAGGGGCAGCAGGCTGGCTCTTGGTGTCTGAGCTCCGCCTACTAGGCAAACACTGGCCCAGGGCTGGTCAAGGCTCACAGAAGCTTTGAGAAGCAGGTTGTCAGCTGTGCTGTGGTTTTACAAGTGTGCCCTCTGAGTCCCAGACTGGTTCGGTACCGTGCACACACATACAGAGACATGCACACACACATGCACACACACATGCACACGCACAGAAAGACCAGGATTCCGATTCTCCAGAAGCCATCCTCTTCCCCCTGCCCCAACAAGCGCCAGGTCACTGTAACAAACCCATCCCCCATGGGCACCTCTTTGCCCTGCAGGATGCTTGAAAGAACGTAGCTCCTCCCTCCTTGTGCACTGGGGAGAAGCTGGAAGGCATTGCTTCTTCCCTGGAAATAGAAGGATGGAGAAAAGGACACCCGACAGCCTGGTGCACACGCCCACACGCACCCTCACACACGCGCGCACACACACACACACAGTGGGCCGGGGTTGGAGATGCACAGGGGCCTCAGAAATCTAGGCTAGGCTGCAGGGGTCAGAAGGGCATTTAAAGGGACTTGGAGCAAGAACCCTGCTATGTGGGAAGCTGCTCTGTCTGGGCTGGCCGGGGAGAACCTAAATGATGCCAAGTCACCCATCAGGGTTCCAGCAGCTCAGGACGGGTTTCAGGAGTGGCCTAAGACCTGGAGTGCTGAGCAGGGAAACTGAGGTAGCCAGAAAAAGCTAGAAACCCAGGAATGCAGCACGCACCTTAGGGTGTGGGAAGGCTGAGTGACTCTGGGCGTGGCTACCCAGGGCTCAGGGCCAGGACATCAGATGCCAGGCGAGTAACATCCTCCCAGCTACTGCCCCAGTCTCCAGTGGGACTGAAGCTGCTGTGGGGAGAGACACCGTGATCAGGGTGGTGGGGTGGGGGCAGGTGGGGCAGGTAAAAAGTGCCCCTCCCTGTTCTCCTTCCCTCTGTGGCTTTCCAGTTTCCCAGTCTCTCCTCTCTCGACCTCCCTGATGCTCCCTGGGTTCCAGATGCCAGCTGGAGATGCACTGTTCGGTTTGGTCCCTGGAGACTGAAATGAACCCAGGATATAGGAAATACTGAGAGGTGATGGGAGCCGGAAGTCGCCAGCAGCAGCATGACAAGATAAAAAAAGGAAACAAAATGGCACAAATAATTAAATAAGGAAAAAAAGTCTTGTGAAATAAGACTTCGCTGATAGCATTTCACGAAGCATCTCGGGCTTTCCTCGCAGACCTCAGGCAGAAGCCATTCTTATCCTTTTTCTGCTATCACTTCAACAAATCTCCCCAGAGTCACTGAGATTTCTCGTTAGCCTCGGGCTGGAACGTGGAGGTTCCTAGATATTAAACATTAGCGTTGGCACATGCACTTTTCTCAAAGCAAGAAAAAAGCTAAAATAGAGAATTCAAAATTCAGCTGTCGTGTGATCATTTTTCCTGCTTATGGTTCAAGGATTTGACATTTTCATTCATACGCTGCATAAATGTTTATGGAGCGCCCACTGCACTCCTGGCTTGGTTTTGAAGGTAATGGCACCATTTAAACCTGTTTGAGTATTTTCGACATATTTTTAACATCCTTAGACTTCCCAAACCAGCAGTCCGCTTAATCCCGCCATTCGCCATCTCAGAAGAAGAAATAGAAACGTTGCCTGGAAAGGTTAGGGGCTTTGGTCACCTGTGGTTAGGGCTGTTGGATCCCAGGGCCACGGGACGGGAGCTGCGATGCCAGGAGTACAATCTGGTGGCCCCCAAAGCACGCGGCACCCTGTGCCTGCACAGACTGCAGCATCAGGCCAGCCCAGGGCCAGAGGGAGGGGTGTCCCAGGGACGGCCTGGCTTCTAGGGCAGGTGGGGCCCGAGTGCATGACCCACCCGAAGCTGCATGAGAGCTTCTCTGCAAGGGGAGAGTCCTCCCCTTGCCACACACACCGGGGCATCTCCCAGTTGCAAGTAAAAGCAAGGTCTGAGGTGGGCACTTGATGAGCTTTTCCCTCCACCCAGAACACCATGATCTCACCACCCTTAAACACCCTTCTGTATATTGATGGTTATAAAAAAAATTATTTTATTTTATTTTATTTTTAAAGATTTTATTTATTTATTCATGAGAGATACCGAGAGAGAGGCAGAGACACAGGCAGAAGGACTCCGGGATCACACCACGGGCCAAAGGCAGACACTCAACTACTGAGCCTCCCAGGCGTCCCAAGAATTTTTTTAAAATTCCACCTGAGGGTTTTAAAAGCAAAATGAAGAAAGCACGTATCTGACCCATCCTCTTTCACACAAAGTAAAGCCAGATGACAGAAGGCAGCCGGAAGGGAGCTCGAAGATGGGCCACAACAGCCTGGGAGGGACCCTAACCCATGAGCCAGGGGCCTGGCCTCTCTCTTCCGCTCTGTTCCCAACCAACCAAATAAACTTGAGACCCTCATTCCATTTTTAGAATTTTTCTTCTGTATTTGCTTACACATGAGTTCAAAGCCACTTGCTGAGCCCCTCCCTCCAAGTCAGCTGATGCAGACAACCGAGACCCGGTCCCTGCCCTCCTGTGGCCCTGGGTGATTAGGGCACATACCCCAGCTGCTGCCATGACAATAGCCTCAAGGACAGCATCTCAGCAGTCCAGGGCTGCAGAGGAACTGGGACCGATAAAGCTAGAAACCCAGAAGGAATGGATCGCTGTGGACTCCAAGTGTGGTGACAGCCTGGTGACATCTGGTCCCTGGCAACAGCAGTGAGGATGAAGGAGGGAGCAGGACTAGATGAGTCATCACGAGGCCCTGGTTTCCCCGTGAAAGCTATAGAGTAACCCTGTCTGACGAGCCCGGACTGGGACACCTAGCAGAAGAAGAGTGACAAGCACAGGTCGATATGCAAAATAGCCAGTGCACCGCATCAGCAAGCCCGGTGAAGGGGTGGAGGGGAAATTCTGACTGCAGAGAAGGACAGATTTTGCTTAGTTTTCATGCAGAAGTTCTCGTGCATAAAGCCATTGAAGGAGGGAAAAGCTCTAGCTAAGTTTAGGGAGAAGAAAAGGTGGGTTGCAAGTCTCCTGAAGAAATCCGTTGGTAGTGGTTACATGGCAAAAAGGAGAAAAGTGGGGGAAAATAGGAAAAGCAACTGCCCTAGATTCTCTCTGGAAAGTTTTTATGAAGACTGCCTCCTATCTGAACTTGTTCAATTGCTGCTCTATCAATCAAGCCAGGAGAGGGCTAGACACGGGGGGTTGGGGGGGGGGGACCCTGAGAGCCAGTTCGGACAGCTACAGTAGCCCACGGTAAGGTGGGCCGTGAGAGTCCCTCCTGCAGGAGGATCCCGGGTGGGTGCATGCCGCAGGCGAGGGCTCTCCCCCAAGCATTCTGGGGCATCCTCGTGGCCACCAGTGGGTCCTGCAGGAATCAGGAAATGGCTCACGTGCCAACATTGGGTTTGACCCACAGGTTGATAACGGGAGCGTTTTCAGAAGGTACCTGCTTGACCCTGCACATTTGTAGGTCTACAGATTCTGTCCCGAATTGTCCATGACTTTCTTTACTAATAACAGTTGGAGATTTCTTTTTAATTTTTGCATTAGTCGAGGAGAGTTCTGCAATTTTCAATATATATAATGCCCACTGAATAGCAAGTGGAAGGAATTAGCACGTTCTAAGTTCTCAGAAACCCCTGCTTACAAAGCAGAAGTAAATATTGAAACAAGACTTTGTTATTATTTGTGTGAATTTTAAAAACCTGTTTTTCGGACTCTGCCTAATGTCCACTTCCCTCACAAGGCCTTAGCCAAATGATGCAGATGCCCAGGCACGTAAACACATCTCTGACCCACCCGAGGACAGCTGCGTGAAGCAAACTAGCAGAAATGCCTCTTGGACGCTGCTACCAAACGAGGAAACATGGAGCTGCCTCCGTTAATTCCAGCTGTTGTCACGGTTTTAGTGGCGCATCTCAGAGGAGGGGATTTTTCTTCCTCTTGGAGTGCGAATCAACCCATTAGTCCTACCAAGCTTCCTGAGACAAGGAAGCAAGTGCTTAAGTGACTTAAACAGTGGCAACTGGATGGCCATTCCAGTGACTTTGAAGGTGGAGGTTTGGGTGCCCAGGCAACATCTGCAATGCTATCTTCTCAACAGGGTTGGCTCATGCCCCGCCATTGACAAGGAACCCAGCCCATGCACCCTGTGGGCTCACCTTCCAGTGGCCTGCTCACTGCTCAGACCCATCTCCAAGTGTCTGGGCTGAGAATGACCCAGACCAGCTCTAACGCCATGTCCACCCTTCCGTTCCACGGGCCTGACTCACCCGGACAGTGTGACACTGGCTGCGTAGGGACATAGCTCCTGGCTTGCTGCCACCCCACTCACTGGCCTCACAGTGCTGGGGCTGCGTGAGGCCCATTGTCTTGAATGAGAAAACTCCAGTCCATCCTCCTTGTGGATTGTGATACCTAGAGGGGAGGTCCCCTTCACAACTTGTAACACCGTGCTAGGGACTATTAGCATTTGTTAAGTAGAAGATAGCCATTTCCTTTATAAATGGATTCTTCTAGCTGGTTCATATAAATTTTCAAATACTTACCTTTGACTTCCTGTACCCAACAGTTCAGCACACATTTGTTGGACATCAACAATGTCCTAGGCTAGGTCGGAGATACCACATGAGTAATTCACAGCTTCCCTCAAGGAGCACATAGTCCAATGGAAAAGACAGGAGGCGACCAGCTCATTTGAGGATGGCACTCTGCGCAACCGCCTGTTACTCTCCATCAGATGCCAGCTTCATGGCCACCCCCTCAAAGGGTCTTCCCTAAACACCCCCATCCAATGCAAGTTTGTCAGAGCACCTGCTAAGCTCCTTCGTCAATTGCTATAATTTTGATTTGATTTTTATTTATTTGTGACTTGTCTCCCACTGATATACAAACACAAAAGCAAGAACTAAATTGCTCTATTAGTCTTCTACTAGAATCCCAGTACCGAACACCCATAAATAAAGATCTCTTATAAGAAGGAGTGTGTACGATGATGTTTCTGACTATGTATTACAACTTGCGGCACTTCCTGCCTTGACACCCTTTGGTTTTGGGTTTTTCTCTCCAGGATATCACATAATTCATTCACTTATTTTGTTTATTGCCTGCTCAACCCTACTAGGATATACATCTTGTGCAAACCAGGATTTTTGCCTGTTTGGTTCAGTGCTGTTTCCACAGGATATAGAAAAGTATGCATAGTACAGCCTCAATAAACATTTTTTGAATGAATGAATGTCAATGCTATGTAGGAGTGAACAGGAGAATAATTTAATCCATTTAGGCAAGGGGTGATCACAGGCTTTCTGCGGACACGGCCCCCCAGCTTTGTCTTAAGTCCTCATGAATTAATTCACCAAAAGTGATCTGAGAAGAAAGAGAAAATCTGAGTAGCTCTATGATCACTAAGTAAGGTAGATTGATACTCACTTAAAAACCATCTGCTAGGCCCAGATTGCTTTACAGGAGAATTCTATCAAACTTCTATTTCTGATCATTTTTTTAAATTTTGTTTATTTGAGACAGAGAGAGAGAGAGAGAGAGAGAGAGAGAGAGAGAGAGAGAACAAGCTAGGGGGAGGGGCAGAGGGAGAGGGAGAAGCAGACTTCCTGCTGAGCCTGATGCAGGGCTCAATACCAGGACCCTGGGATCATGACCTGAGCTGAAAGCAGGCACTTAACTTACTAAGTCACCCAGGTGCCCCTCTATTTCTGGTCTTATATACTTCCAGAAGATATAAAAAGAGAAATCATTTTGTGAGGTGACTATAACCTTGATAATAAAACCAGGGAAGGACAGTGTGAGAAAGACAATCACTAGCTAACATTGTTCACGAGTTTCATGCGGAAGTCATAAGAGAATATCGGCAATCCAAACCTATCAATGACTATAGAATAATCATGCATCAAGTTAGGTTTATCCTAGGAAGGTGAAGATGATTTACTAGCAAATTATTGGTATTTCCTTTACATTAAAAGATTAAAGAGAAACTATATTGGCATCTCATTAACAGCAGAAAAAGGCATCAAACAAAATTGAACATTTATGATAGAAATCTTAGCAATCTCAAATAAGATAGCAATTTATTTAACCTAATAGAGAGAATAAATTAAAAATCTATATAAGCATCACATTTGATGGCGAAGCATTTAAAAGCATTCCTTTCAAAATGATGAATGATGCAAGTTTGTCTAAGATTGCTGCTTTCATTCAACTGGAAGAGCTGACATAAAGTAAAGGATCAACTGATAGATAAATAGCACCGGGGAATTGGTTATCCAAACGGAAAGAAATGTGATCCTTGCCTCAGATTATATGGAGGAAAAAAAGACATAAGCACAAACACTAAGAGACAAAAAATGGAATAATTTGACAGAACTTAAAACACTAATCAAAGATACATTCATAAATGGAAAAAGACAGATCACAATCAGGGGAAAGATGTTAGCAACATATATAACCAAAACCAGATTATTATCCAAAATGTATTTTGGAATTTTTTCAAATCATTTTTAAAAAATCATTAGGAGAGTAGGGGATCCCTGGGTGGCTCAACAGTTTAGCACCTGCCTTCGGCCCGGGGAGTGATCCTGGAGTCTCGGGATTGATTCCCCCATCGGGCTCCCTGCATGGAGCCTGCTTCTCCCTCTGCCTGTGTCTCTGCCTCTCTCTGTCTCTCACTGTGTCTCTCATGAATAAATAAATAAAATCTTTAAAAAATAAAATAAATAAAAATCATTAGCATCATTAGGAAATATGAGCAGAAGTAACCAATAGGCATATCACAGAATGGGAAACGTGACAGGGTACCTATAATCGGGGAACATCAAATCAAAAGTACAACGGGATTCCATTTCACACAGATCTGTCATCCAAAATCTTTTAAATGTGTTACTAGACAGTGGAGGCAACCATGTAGAACCATGTTCTTTTTTTTTTTTAAGATTTTATTTATTTATTCATGAGAGTCACAAAGAGAGAGAAAGGCAGAGACACAGTCAGAGGGAGAAGTAGGCTCCATGCAGGGAGCCCGACATGGAACTCAATCCCGGGACCCCAGCATCACGCCCTGGGCTGAAGGCAGGCAGTAAACTGCTGAACCACCCAGGGATCCCCTGAAGGGATGTGCCACTGGTGAGCCATATAAACTACTCTAGCCATTTTGGCAAATTATTTGGCAATATCTAGGAAAGTAAAAATTTTTACTTGCCCCGTGATTTGTAATTCCATTTCTTCATGAGACCCTTGAAGAGCTGTTGCCCATGTTCACAAGGAGATGTGTTGATAGTGCTCACAGCAGTATGGTTTGTGGTGGAAGGAAGGAAGGAAGGAAGGAAGGAAGGAAAGAAAGAAAGAAAGAAAGAAAGAAAGAAAGAAAGAAAGAAAGAAAGAAAGAAAAAGGGACACCTGGGTGGCTCAGTGGCTGAGTGTCTGCTTTTGGCTTAGGGCGTGATCCCAGGGTCCTGGGTTGGAGGGAAGGGGAAGGAAGGAAGGGGAAAGAGAAATTGGAAGTAACCAAAATACTCTCAACAAGAGAACCAATGTAAACACAGACATGTGCACACACACTGAAATATTGTACAATACTAAAAACAAATTAACTAAGGCTGCAACACGGAACATCTCAAAAACATGTTATTAGGCAAACATCACACGCTGTAGGAGGATACATAGAATATGATACCATTTATGTAAGATTTTAGAACATTCTAAGCAGCAGTGAGTATTGCTTAGGGACTCATACATACAGAAACGTATGTAGATCTTAAAAAAAAAATGAGGGGATCCCTGGGTGGCTCAGCGGTTTGGCACCTGCCTTGGGCCCAGGGTGTGATCCTGGAGTCCCGGGATCGAGTCCCACATCGGGCTTTCTGCATGGAGCCTGCATCTCTCTTTCTCTCTCTCTCTCTCTCTATCTCTCATAAATAAATAAAATCTTTTGTTAAAAAAAAATGATAAGACACTGAATTCAAAATGGTGGTTACCTGGCAGAAGTTCCAGAGGAAGAGACATGGGCTCCGGAAGTCCAGAGAGGTTTGACTGTGTTGGGATACTTTGCTTCTTAAGCTTGGCGGGATATTCCTTATCTCCCTTAGATGTCAAATATTTTATTTTAAAATAAATATATTGAGGGGGAAAAAGCCATGAGTTCTCATCAGAAGAAAAAAGGAGGGAAGGGTTGTCTATGGGGGAGGAAGAGCTGGAGCAAAGATCTCGGGGGGTAGATGAGCAGGGGTGGAACCATGAGAAACGCTGTGCTTAAAGACCACGTCAGGAGGGCATGGTTGAGGTTGTAGTCAGGGGGCAGACCATGCAGTAATCTCGAGCCTGAAGCTGAGGAGCCAGGAAATTATTCTCCGAGGTATGGGGAGTTATTTAAGGGCATTAGGGGGGTGAGTGATTCAGTGCTCTCAGCATTTTGGACAGGCTTCATGATGCTGCGGGGGGCGGCTTGGACAGATGGGCCAGGGGACGGGGCTTCTGGCAGCAGGAGACCCGGTAGGAAGCTGGGAGTGGTCCAGACCAGAAGTGAGGGGCCCCAAGGCCGAGCCAGTGGTAATGGGGGGGAAGCTGCCGAAATATTAGGTTATCCAGGCCATAGTTCAAAACAACTCTAATGCTTGTGGCACATCCACATGGAAATGACTGCTCAGCGTGTGGCAGCCTTGAAGTTCAAAGCGCAAAGGCTCCAGCCTTCCCATGTGTTCCTAGAGGCAGCTTAGGACTGCAGGTTCCAACCAAGTTGGCTGCGTTCTACTGGCCTCTGACGCCATGATTACGTGTTTATCGGTATTTAGAACGGGTTGTGCGCACTGCCCGTGTTGTCAGGTCATTGCTGAATCTGAGTGATGGCCTCTCTGTTCCATTTCTTTCTGATGAGGACACACATTTGAGCACTTAATAGAGAGCAGTGGCCTCCCGGGACAGATGGCCTGCGAGCAGAACAAAGCACTCTAAGGAATCCGCGCTTTCTGACCTTTATTAACCGGTCTGATGACTCTGGACGAGGAAATTCAAAATGTTATTTCCAAATTGGCCAAATTACAATAGTAATTGCAAAGCCAAGTCACAGAATCCCAGGTATTTAACACTAGATATTTAACAGCAAGCCCATCGAGAAAGCAGATTCCGCATCAGATAGCCCAAGGGAAGGATTTTATTATAGAAAACTAGTTACAAAGGTGCTGGGTAGGCAGGAAGGACAGACAGGATGGTGAGGGTGACCAGACACGAGCAGTAGCAGGCAGCTACTACCAACCCTAGCGGAGACAAAGAGAAGTGATGTCCCAGAGCCTGGGAATGGGCACCATATGGGGAACGGCTGGCCAGTAGATTCTGGGCTACAGGGAGCTGAAGCAGCCACTGGAGATGGTCCCTGAAGCAGAACGAAGGGACAAGGGCTAGAACCACCCTGACTCCTCCCTTTCTCCTGCCCTCCAGTCTGTTGCCAGCACCTCCCAATGGCTGAACCTAACCCCAAGCCAGTGGGCAAGCAGGCCTGGAAAATTCATTTCCCCCAGGCCCTGTGATACATAAGCAGGATAGGAAAAGGAAAGGGCTGGATCTTAGGACAAATAGGCAAATGGCCAGGAGAGGAGGCAACATTGAGTCAAGACCCATATGTTGAAAGGACCAAACCATACAAAAGTCTGAGAAGAGAATTCTAGCAAAAAGTATCCAGGGCAGGGATGGGCATACCATCCTCCTCATCACAGTCCAGGCTTATCACTGGCACTGGTCATCTGGTTGACCCCCCACCTCATGATTCCCTTTGCCAGATTCTTCCCTTCCCGCTCAAGCTTGGCTCTTTGGTACCTTCCAGCAGTGCAGAGCGCTGCCCTTCAGAGACCTGGGGGCTGCGAGGCAGGCAGATCACGCTCCTATGTCTGAGCCAATCCTCTGACTCATAATTATACCTCCCTCTATTTATTGACTCTTCGCCCTGTGCCAGGAATGGCACCAGAACTTCAAGTACATTACATCATTTGTTTCTTCCCACAGCCTTGTGAGGGGGGCTTTGTTCTCCCCATTTGACAGATTAGGAAGGGGAAGTTCGGATTAGGGAAATAACTTGCCCATAGATACCAGTGGATGGCAGGCCTGGCGTTCCTCTCACTAATTCCATTTGCAAATATGTGATGAACATCTACCCAGGGTCAGAGTGAGGGGATAAACAAGCATAGAATATATATAGTGTCACAGGGAAGGCAGGTATTAAACAAATAACCATGCAATTGTTAAGTAAGTGTGTATGATACAGTTAGTGCAGAAATTATTAATGGCAATAAAAAAATTGTAATAAAGTCCAGAGCCCTGCTCGTGTATTTCTCAAGTACAACAATTGAACATTTTGTTCACCAGTTCTATTAACTTCTGCTCTTCCATGTGT
Source organism: Nyctereutes procyonoides (assembly GCF_905146905.1). Lineage (NCBI taxonomy): Eukaryota > Metazoa > Chordata > Mammalia > Carnivora > Canidae > Nyctereutes > Nyctereutes procyonoides. Next base: position 26,025,211 of record NW_026575133.1, read on the forward strand.
CATTCCCTTCTTCCTTTATATAGGTTTACTTCAAAGTTGTTTCTAGATACTTGAGTATCTAATTTATAGCTAAGGCTATAAATTTTCCTCTGAGTGCTGCCTTTGCTACACCCCACAGGTTGTGATGTATCATTCTTCATTTTTGTTCCATTCTAAACACATGCAGAAGTGAAGCTGTCAGGGTACTGGGACAGAATCTTACTGCACCATCTTGACCCAAAGTTCTTTTCTTTTGTTAAGCATACAAAATACAATAATAATAATAATAACAATAACAATCAATTCCTATCAATGAGGGAGGGTGACCCCAGTGTATTGAAAGGGTTTGCCAACAAGGGGAGGCTCCCTTTCACCCTGGGTCCCCCCATTCCCTTTCTGCAGAGGTAATACCCATCGTGTCTTATGTCCCTCTAGAGACATCATCCACACCCAGATGCACCCCTTCTTGAACAGGTCTTGCCTTTTGCAGACTCCAATCTAGAGTTTCTCTGAGTGTGAAGAGACCATTGGGGCCATGCAAAACCAACTACAAGATCCCAGTTCTTGCAAAGGAGCTTCTAGAAAAATGCATCTTGAGCTTACTTCTATTTTGAAGTTTAAATACAGAACAACAGGACCTTGGAGAGGTTTGCTCAACAGGAGGGCTTTGAGAATTTGGCTTTTGTAACCTTGAATTACAGCAAAAGGCAGAGACCCCAGCTCCAACTTGGGCAGAGATTCATTTTCCTGCTTTGTTCAGCTCAGAGCTCTCAAACAGTTCCTGGATCCTATACAGGACATGCTTGACAACTCCGGGGGGGTCCGCAGGGTGCCACGCCCTGCCCTGGGTATTTTCATATGCCATCTCATTTAATCACCAAGGGCATGTGCCGTCTTAGGGAAGAGTGATAAAAACTCAGAATGGGTAGGTATTGGAGCTCAGGGCCACATGGTCAGTAAGTGATGTAGCAGGAATCTAAAATCAAGGCTGTCAGTAACAACATCCATGCCCTCCCATTCCACCATGTTGCTCTGACCATGTAAGGCCAAATTTACCTTGGAGCCCAGTGAGGGCACTCTGGGACACAGTGACGGGCCATTCTGGCCTCTTAGCGGAAGGGTCTTCTGTGCTCATCCATGTGTGTAAAGCTGGAGGGCACTGGTCCAGAGGCCCAGGTCCACTATGACCTGTGGGTCGGCTCTGGTAAAGAAGCCACAGAGACGCAAGGATGATGCACAGGGGAGAGGGGGCACGTCATGCAAATGTTGCCTCTTTGACTACCAAACTGGCTAAGAAATGCCAAAGAGAGAAAACAAAGTAGTCGAATTTGTCCATTCTTCATAGATGCAATTTTCGGTTTATTTTCTCTCAGTATAAACAGTGCTGCGGTGAACATCCTCACATATGTTCTCTTGACATGTCTTTGACAGTTTCTCTAGGGTTTATGTATTCCAAAGCAGATGTGTCAATTTATTCTTCAATCAATCATGTGCATATCCACAATGTTCCAGCATTCTTGTTTATGTGAAACTATCAGACTTCAACAATGTTTGCCCATCTTATGGGTGAGAACAGCATCATGTTTTAATTTGCATGTCCCCAATTATTAAATGAGAGTGTCATTTTTTTTTACTATACTACCCAAGGTAGTGAATTTTATTTTATTTTTATTTACTTATCTATCTTCTTATTTATTTATTTATTTATTTATTTATTTATTTATTTATTCATTCATTCATTCATTCATTCATTTTGAAGAGCAAGAGAGCACACAAAGAGCAGTGGGGCAGGGGAGAGGGAGAGAGAGAATCTTAAGCAGGTTCCCCACTCAGCACAGAGCACAACACAGGGCTCCATCTAATGACCCTGAGATCATGACCTGAGCCGAGTTGGATCAAGAGCTGGATGCTTATCCAACTGAGCCACCCAGGTGCCCCTAAATGAGAGTATCTTTTAATATGTTTTTTGATCATTTTTATTTCTTCTAGAATATTCTTTTGCCTGCTTTTTTCTACTTTTCTCAGCTTTTTAGGATTTCTTCAAATAATCTGAATTGCATTCTGTTTAAACTTTTGAAAATATTTTCTTCCCAGCTGGCAACTTGGTTTTTAACCCTGTTGCTGGTGGCTTTGGCCATGCAAAAAATGTTTATTTTAATGTAACCAAACTTTTAAATCTTTTTCACTTATGGTTTATATCCAAGTAATCATTTCCTAACCCAAGAGTACAACATTATTCTTAAGAGCTCTGCCTTCAGAAGGTTGCTAGTGTATTCTAGAAACTTAGTAATTCTAGTAGCTAGAGAGATGTTAACAAACTTTTTCTGTAAAGGGCCAAATGGTAAATATTTTAGGCTTTGCTACCATCTCTTGCAAATTCTCAACTCTGCCATTGTAGCATGAAAGCAGCCGTAGACGATATGGAAGTGAATGGTGTGGTTATGTTTCAATAAAACTTTATTTACAAAAACAGGTGGCAAGCCAGATTTGGCCCACAGGCCATAGTTTACTCACCCCAATCTAGATTATCTACATTGATCTACATCTGCAATCTTCCAGTTGTTGGAAGGTCAGCACTTTCTTGTGTGGTCTTTACAGGTGCCTCACCAGGTTTGTATACATTTGAGCGATTGTATTTGGAATTACATATGAGAACAATTATATGTGAAATAGATTTGACTTTATTTCTCTGACCCAAAGGACCTATCCTTCCTTTGTGTTTGGACACTGATTCTGGACAGATCAATTGGCTAAGTCATGTGTGAATAAGACAAAAGTTGCACATTTAGTTCTGAAAGCTAAATGGATGTGGACCAGAAATGAGCACACTGCCACCAGTTCAGTGTTGGCCTAGGGAAAGTGTGCTGGGGTTCAGACAGCCTGTGTGATTTGCAGGGCCCAGTTCAAAATGAAAACGCTGAGCCGCTTGTTCAAAAATTACTAAGACTTTTAAGACAGTACAGTGAGAAATCAAACCAAGCCTGGGACCCTGGTACGCATGGGACCCTTTGCTACCCGTGGGGGGTCCTGCTTGGGGGGTAAAGGCTGCATTAGGGGATAGATGTCAACTTTCATCATGAGCTTTAGAGAAATTGTGCAAAGGTTATGCTGACTGACTGGTGGGTTACTGGCATCGATCTAATCCAAGGATCGAGAGGGCTGAGAACCACTGAATCGTTTCATAAAGTTTGTTGCATGCTCGTGGTAAATTTTGAAATCCAATTTCTGAAACTTTTAATTTTCCCATTTGCTTTTTGGCTGTTTGTGGATTTTGCCTTATTTGAAATCTGAGGCCCTAAGGATATCTATTTAAAGCTACTGTCCAAGATTTGCAGCAGAAAAAAATGGTGCGTCACGCCTGGACTTCTACAGAGCAGAGTTTAAAGACAACTCTCAGTTCTGATGCCTCTGTCTTTGGTTAGCGCATATCATCCTGGGAGAGAAACCTCTGGGAGCCGAGAAGTGGTTTCTGCTTCTGGGGTTTTGTTCTGAAACCCAGAAAGGAATAAATAGCATCACTCCAAAAAACACCCCTGTTTAAATGTTTGATCTCAGCCCAAGCAGCTGCTGGGGGGCGGGCCGGCCCACCCACCCCTTGTGGGTGCCTGTCCTGGGCTCAGTAAGTACAGGGTTACTTGCAGTCCTCCGGGGCTGGCGTGGCCGTGAAATCAAGCAGTGCAACTTCCCCAGATTATAGCAGAAGCCCAGAAAGGGCAAGTGACTTTGCCTAAAGACACAGCGGTAAGCTGCAAAGCGGAAGCCTAAAAGCAGTCTTCCTGCCTCCTGGTCCGTGGTCCACGCTCTTTCTCCTTCTCTGCTCTGCACCTTGGGCCCTCCCATCCTGAAATGATCATCTGCTGAAGCATGTTGGACCTCGCGCTACTTCTTTTTTCTTTTAAGATTTTTTTAAAGACTTTATTCATTCATGAGACACACACACACACACACACACACACACACAGAGGCAGAGACACAGGCAGAGGAAGAAGCAGACTCCACGCAGGGAGCCCAAAGTGGGACTTGATCCCAGTCTCCAGGATCAGGGCCTGGGCTGAAGGCGGTGCTAAACTGCTGAGCCACCTGGGCTGCCCTTCTTTTAAGATTTTATTTATTTGTTCATGAGAGACACAGAGAGAGACAGAGACACAGGCAGAGGGGGAAGCAGGCTCCATGCAGGGAGCCTGATGTGGGACTCGACCTCATGACTCTGGGATCACTACCTGAGCCAAATGCAGATGCTCAACCACTGAGCCACCCAGGCGCCCCCCCCTTCCTCTTTTCCTTCTTTCTTTCTTTCTTTCTTTCTTTCTTTCTTTCTTTCTTTCTTTCTTTCTTTCTTTCTTCTTTCTTTCTTTTTCTTTCTCTTTCTTCTCCTCCCTCCCTCCCTCCCTCCCTTCCTTCCTCCTTCCCTTCCTTCCCTGCCTCTCCTGTTTCGGCAATGGTCACCTGGGCTGCCGGACCATCTTAATTCCCTGCCACGGACCCCAGAGGTGTGCTCAGCTAAGACCACCCAAAGAGGACTGGGGACAAGGGGCGGGGGAAGTGATGAAGTCCCCCACTTCTTCTTGCTGGTCTCTTTCCTGTGGACCCGCCCAGTGTGAAGCATAGACCAGTGGTGGTCTCTGGGTCTGGATAAGCACAATGTGGGTCTCGAGGCCCCGAGGCCCCGGGCCAGCATCGCCGCCAACAGGTGCTCTGCTCCCGCTTGGCCGCAGCCGGTGACGCACACGCAGGCCGCCGGCTCCCTTGCCCTCTCTGACCCCGTCTCCAGGAGCTGAGAAGCCGGGCACCAGGTCTGCCCTCCCCGCATGGTCCCCGTGCCTGGCCCAGGGTGGGCGCTCAGGTAGACTTGATCCACAAATAATTCTGCTCCTTTTTGAGGCAAAATCTGCCTCCTAGGATGCCACCCGCACCCCCAGTCCTCATGCTGTGGCTCTTCGGGCCTCACCGAGCACCCCTCTTCCACAGGAAAGCCCGTGGATGGTCTATGTGAAGAACCCTGAGGGCCCCTGTGAGTTTTCTCTTCCCCGATACCCACATCTCAGGCTCCTCCCTGGTTTCCCCAGGGACACAAGGGCCGCCCCCCCGCCCCGCGCTCTGTGCTTGTGCCCCAGGCTGCTTGCACTTCTTCATGTGTGACGGTCAAGAACTAGCCCACACCCCAGGTCGTGTCCACGGGCACGGACCGGGCTCCCATGCCATTGTGGGAGTGTGTCTGCGTGTGTGTGAGCGTGTGTGATCGTGTGAGAGCGTCTGTGTGAGTGTGTGAGAATGACTGTGTGAGTGTTGTGTGTGTGTGATTGTGTGAGAGTGTGTGTGTGTGTTCTGTGGGTGCATCTATGTGTGTGTGAGTCTGTGTATGTTGTGACAGTGTCTATGTGTGAACATTGTATGGGTGTGTCTATGTGAGTGTGTGAGAATGACTACATATGAGTGTGTGTGAGTGTTGTGTGTGTCTGTGTGTGAGAACATGTGTGTGTTGTGTGGGTGTGCCTATCTGAATGTATGTGTCTCTGTGTGTTGTGTTTATGTGTGAGTGTGTGAGAATGTTGGCGTGTGTGTTGTGTAAGTGTGTCCACGTGCCTGAGAATGTCCGTGTGTGTGTGTGTTGTGTGTACACACATGTCTGTGTGGGAGTCTTCTCCCCGATGTCCTTCGGGGGAGAGCTGGCTGTGGCCTCCACGGTGACAGTCACATGCCTGTAGGGACTTTGTCCGGGAAGCGCTGAGCACAGGGCCTGGCGCCCAGGAAGTGCTCAGCATACTCAGCCACTGTGGTTGTCACAGGCAGCGTATCTTGTGGCACTGCCTAGTAACAAAGTCCCCCTGTTGGGTTATCCATTTCCTGAGGAAGGGAAATTGCAAAGAGGGGACTTGGTGGGTCCCTGCTATGGGCTAAACGTTCGTGTCCTCCTCTCCAAATTCATGTGTAGACATTCTAACCCCCAGAGGTGATGTTCTTAGGAGGTGCGCCTTTGGGAGGTGAGTAGGGCCTTGGGTGGAGCTCTCATGACAGGATCAGCGCTTTCATAAAAAAAGACCCTACCCCTCACCCCTTCCTCCACCCAAGAACACAGCAAGAAGGTGCAGTTATGAGCAGGAAGGGAGCATTCACCCAACCCGGGGGGGGGGGCACCGTGACCCCGACTTCCAGCCTCCAGAACAGTGAGCAGTAAAGTTCTGCTGGTTGTAAGCTCCCCGGTGGGTGGTATTTTGCTCCAGCAGCCCCAGTGAACCAGCGGACTTCACAGCCGGCAGGGATTCCTGTGAAGTGTGTGACCCAGAGCTCTCTTCATAGAGAACCCCATTGGCCCAGGGGACGTGGTGGCCACAGTCTGCTCAGCGCGGTGAAAAACAATCACGTCGTACAGCTGGGGAGAGGAAATGGGATCACAGCACCCAGAGCGTAGGCACGAATAAACACTTCTCGTCCGCATGTCACAACTCAGGGGGTGAAGGGGCATCCTTTCCAATCCCTCAGATCACCACGTGCCTAGCAGAGACTCATTTTCCCATCGGTCAACCCCCGGATTGTCCCAACAACACTGCGGGCTGTGTTGGAGCCTGTCTTTTAGACACAGAGAGCTCAGAGGGGTCAAATGACTCCTCACAGTCACACAAAGTCGGATCTGTCCTGGATCTTTCCAACTCCCAGACCAGGGCTCTCGTCACTCGGCCCCAGAGGCCACCATGGGACTTCCTGACCTGCCACCCAACAAAATGAAAACATCCTGGGCTGTCCTTGTGTGTGAGGAAACACACATCCTGCTGCCAAGAGTTGCCACCGAATCATTCTAAATTGGGCAATTAGAGTGATTTGTGAAATGAAGTACAGGATATGCCCTGACCCCTTGAACTTCTTCACCAAACTCTCTGGCCCTCGTTGTGCTTTCTGGTTGTTGTTGTTGTTGTTGTTTTTCTTTTTTTTCTGATGGGGCCAGGGCAGATAATCCCTTAACCTAAACATTCACAGTTGCTACTTCCTGGTGAACCATCTCTACCTGGAGAGTCGAACTTTCCAGAAAATCCAAAGTTGGATTCCAGCAAAATGAAAATAAGGCAAACAACAAACTAGGAAACGTAGCATGGGACACTCACCACAGAGGGTTGATAGCCTTAAGAAACAAGCTCACGAGATGGACAACCAGGAGAAGAGTGGGCAACAGGATGAGTCAGCAATTCACAGGAGACAGAAACCGTCAAGAAGCACAGAAGAAAAAATGGTCAGTCTCACTGGTACACAAACAAAAGCAAATTAAAATTCTGGGATGTTATTTTTTTCCTAATAGATTAGCAAAGATAATACCTGGTCCCAGTGAAGAAGCAAAGAAATGTGTCCTCCCTACCCTGGCATTGGCCATTTCAATCCGTCTTTCTTAAGGGCCGTCTAGCAGCGTGAACAAGAGGACTTTAAGATGTGGGTAAATGTGACCCAGTAAATATTTTAAGACTGTCTCACAACAGAATTAGTCGAGATGTAGGCAGAGCTGAATATACAAAGGTATTCACTCAAGTGTGACTTATAATATTGAAAAGTCTGGAGAAAACACCCCAGGGGTCCAACAATAAATCACTGCCCATGAAAATGAGAGTAAATCCTCCATAAGAAGAGATATAATGTCATTGCCTGAAATTCCACGGCATCTGTAACTCCAGGTCTGGTGTCCTCCCATGAGGGGTGGCTGCCTCTCAAGCCCGCCCCAGACGAGCCTCCTCCTTCCTGAGGCTGTGATTCCAAAGGGTGGTGGCAGCAACCGACACCCACAAAACAATGCAGGGTGGCATCGGGTTCAGGCCTTGGAGGAATAGGGAACGTGGGCCAAAATGCTCCACTGGCATCGATTTGAAGCCGCGTGTTTTCAAATAAGAAGCTAATTAAATAATTGCATCTTGCACACTTCACTCTTGTTTACTCCACCACCAGCCCTGTCCCTGCCAACTCTGAAGAGGGCACGTGGCCCATGTGAGGAGTGGCACAAAGAGAAGACCAGAAGTCCTCGTTCCTGGGCACCTATCAGCTGTGTGACAGTGGACCGCTCGGAACGCTACGTTCCTCGTCCAAGACCTCCTGTAGCTTAGGGTCTGACCTAAGCAGGTGCTCCACAGGTGACTGATTGACTGGTGGCTGGTTCTCCTGTCGTCTTCCCCACCGGCCATCCCACTCCTGTGGACATGCGTGATTTTCAGCAGCAATCCAGAGATTGCTGTAACACTGGGGAAGAGAAACTTTAAAAGCCCAAATATTGGCTTAAAGGGAGGAGAAAGGGGCGGGGGGCTCAGTGGTTGGACTTCTATCTGCCTTTGGCTCAGGTCATGATCTGGGGGTCCTGGGATTGGGTCCCTCATGGACTCCCTGCAGGAAGTCTGCTTCCCCCTCTGCCTGTGTCTCTGCCTCTCTGTGTGTGTCTCTCATGAGTAAATAAATAAAATCTTTAAAAAAAATACAAAAGAGGAGAAAACACTTGGCCTGTGTACACAGAAGCTGTAAGTGAGCTTCAGAAAGGAGCACTGAGTGGTGTGCCCATGGGATTAACCCCCGAATCCCCGGCCCAACTCTAAGCCAGTGGCAAAGGCAGGCTGTCTAAGCACAGGCCATATTTTCCCTCCAGCCCGAGGGGCTCCCTGCTCTGAGGATCCTGAGCACGTCTGGGCGGCGCTGCACGCTCTTGGTGCCCCATTGGCACCCACGCAGGGGAGCCTGGTCACAATGCACAGCCTCCCCCCTTCTCCGGAGAACTGACCTCTGCCTGCAGGGCTCTTCCCTCCCCTAGACCAAGGCCGATGCTGGAGGCACTCCATGGAGTGGACAGGTCACCCCAACACTGCGACACAACTCGTGCCCCAGAGTTCCCCCCACCCCCAGGGAATCGGGCGGAAGCAAGTCTTCAGCAGAGACCACATCCCTGCTCAGCGGCTTCCCCTGCCCCGTCTGCTTCCTCACTCTTCTCCTGAGAGCTCTTTTCCAATAAACCACTCCAACGAGTGTCTCTATTTCAGGCTCTGCTTCAGAGACCAGCTTTGATTTAACTCTCCGGCGATTCTTGAACACTCGCTCCGAACAAAGCCCCATGCCACACCAGACACGGGCAATAATCGGTCTTGCAATTTCTGCTCATGGGATAGAGGGTCCAAGATGACCAGAGCTGAGGGAGACCTTCGTCAACAGAGAGCTCTGTATTTCCTGGAGGGGGTTCTCAGGAACACCGATCTCACTGCGAGGTGGGAAGGCAAAAGTGATTCTGCTTCACATAAATTCCAGAAATTCTGACTTCGAAGTTAAAAGGATCCCTTTGCTGGCTCTTAGTCTTTCATATTCATTTCAACCCAATGGCAGCAATTTTCAACCTCAACTCCGTGGACTTTGAGGCCAGAGAAGTCTTCCTTGTGGAGGTGTCCTGGACATGTAGCTCGTCAGGAGCACCACTGGCCTCTCCCCACTCAACCCCCAACTCCAATTTATTGCAACCAAAAAATGCCTCAGACATTCCCAACCAAATGCTATAAGGGAAAGGTGCCTTCCTTCCACCAGCAACTTTGGGGGTTTCTTTCTCTTCTCTTCTCTTCTCTTCTCTTCTCTTCTCTTCTCTTCTCTTCTCTTCTCTTCTTTCTCTTCTTTCTCTTCTCTTCCTTCTCTTCTCTTCTCTCTCTTCTCTTCCTTCTCTTCTCTTCTCTTCTCTTCTCCTCTCCTCTCCTCTCCTCTCCTCTCCTCTCCTCTTCTCTTCTCTTCTTTCTCTTCTTTCTCTTCTTTCTCTTCTCTTCCTTCTCTTCTCTTCTCTCTCTTCTCTTCCTTCTCTTCTCTTCTCTTCTCTTCTCCTCTCCTCTCCTCTCCTCTCCCCTCCTCTTCTCTTCTCTTCTCTTCTCTTCTCTTCTCTTCTCTTCTCTTCTTTTTAGCATCTCTTAGAACTACAATTCTGCAGTTGGAAAATATCGATCTTCAAAACCAACTTCCACATCGTAGTTGAAGGAGCTAAGGGCCTGATAGGGGCCCTTTGGACTCACTCGCCAAAACCAAGTGAGTCAGTAGCAACTCTGAAACCAGAACCCGAGTCCCCTGTGCCAAGGCCAGGGCACGGTTCTGTTTTTTCCTGAGGGAGGATCCTGCGAGGTAGCAGAGATGGGGGTGTCCAGAAAGGACCCAGTGCAAACCCTGACCAGGGCCCCCCGTTTGGCTATGACTTCTCTACTTTCCCAATGAGCTGATCTGTTTATTCATTTCCAAAAAACAAGGTTGGCTTGTTTGTTTTGCTGAGGGCCCTTCTCGTCAATACCTTCCCATAGGTGTGGAGAAATCATGAGTACTTGGGATAGGCCATGGAGGGGAAGGTCTGGAGCCCAGAGAAAGCAGTTCTGCTGCCATTTGAGAGCTGACGGGGCTATGGATTTGTTTGTCGAGACCCATTTCACTCTTGACCTCTGTGCAGGCGCATCGCAGCCATGCCAGGCCACAGGGGCACACCTGTAATTTTGTATTCCAGCACAGAGGAGCTTCTCACAAGTTTTCAATTATGAGAGAGATTTAACTCAAATCCCAGGAGGAGAAAACTCATTAATTTATTCAGTCTGGCCTGTCCTGCTTCTTTCTAGACTTTGAAAATTGTCATGCTTGCATGTGTCTCCCCACCACCCAACCCCAGCTGCCCACCGCCCCCCACCCCTTCCAAGACCATTCTTTTCAAAAAACAGCAGGAATTTCCTTAACCTACCTTGGAAATTAAGTCCCAGGAAAAGCCAGCATCTAATTCATTTCGCATGCTAAATTATTACAATCGAAAGGCAAAATCTCAAATGTGCAGCTTTAAAAACATCTGTGTTTTTCTTTTGACTTTTGGGGATAATTATCCCAGCTCATATTGTGATTGCTAATTACTAAGCTAAACTAACCTGCTGAAGGGCTGGGGTGGGGGGGTGCTCTTTTCAAAGCACTCTCCCTCAGAGCATTAAATCATCTGAAAGTGGAAATAGAAAATGGAGCGGGCACAAGGAGCTCTCTCCACGCACTCTAGGGCTGGGCTGATGTCGGACCTTGTGGGTATGTCTCACTGGGGATCCCCAGATCTAGGGCAGAGGCAGGGGCAGGGGTAAGGGATGCCGTGGGGGGATTTAATTTAATCAAACCGCTGGCTGTGAATTTTTTTTTCATGAACACATCATTCATTTGACCAAGAAGCTTACTTTTCACAGAAACCAGACAAAACCAGGATTCCAAAAACTTGACAACGCAGATTTTGTGTTCAACCAAGAACCAAAACCAAAATGTTTATAGTATATTTTAAAAATTGACTGAAAGCCAGTGACATCATGTAAGAGACGAATGTCTAGTGAATCCGTGTGAACCAGAACCCAGAACCGAGACTTTCCTTGCTTCAAAGCGTGGCATCTCAACAAAACGTTCTCTCCCTCAGTTGAGCCTTGTACGAGTCCTCGCCACATGGTGGGTAACTGGGGATGCAATGGTGGCAAGACGGGGGCACTCCCGGGCCTCACAGAACTCAGACTCTGGTGGGAGGACTCCAGAGAAGAAGGCAGGTGATGCTGAGCCAGGCCAAGAAGTGTTCTGCTGGGGTCGGACAGCTTTCCCTGACACTGGGAGGGGACCTCTGGTTCCTGAGCAGAGTGCTAGGAGGCTGAGGAGAGTAAGCAGAGCCAGGGGTATGGGTCAGAGCGAGCCCAAGGACAGAAGGGAGGCCTGATAAGGTTGGTGCCGAGAGGAAGCAGCAGTACATCCCAAGAAACTGCAGAGAGGTGAGTGCCACCCAGACCACTGAGGCACTATATGCGGACGGTCCTGGGGAGCCAGAGAAGGCCCCATGCAGAGCATGACCAGATCGCAGTCCCACCTGGTATCCATGAACCTGGTATTCATTTTGGAGACAAAACATACTGGACTGGAAACGGGTCATTCAAGCCCTGATTCCTGCTGGGCTGCATGGGCGCGCAGGAAGTCCAGCCCCGTAATGAATCTATGGGTCTGGGCAGAGACTCCAGACCCAGAGGGGATTCTCACATGCAGAGGCCAGCTGGGCTCTGAACCCCAGCACCTTCCGAGCAGCCCTGAACTTCTGCCTCTGCAGGAATCCCTCTCCCCGGGAGGTAAAAGGGTGGAAGGGGCCCCTTGATCTGCGAGCCAGCAAGTGCCCCTGATCACACAGCCACCATGGGAACTTCACACACACGACAAAGAAGAAATAAAACAAAATCACGAATGCCTCCGAGAGCCCCTTCCTCATCCAATGAGGAAAAGGAATCCTTTGCTCTGCTCAGAAACTTCTGGAGGAAATGCAAAGGGGAGAAGAAAGGAGAAGGCAGGATGGCTTAGCTTGGTGGGCAGAGCCTGGAGAGGGAAGGTGGGGGGTTTGCAGAGAGAACTGCTGGAGTGAGAATTCAGGGAAGCCCTCATGCTCCTGGACGAACCTCCCCTTGCGTCACGGTGTGTGGCCCCAGTGAACCCCGTAAACACCTTTCTCAGCACTTCTGGGGTCCCGCACATGGGCAGCGTACAGGCATCGGGCTACGTGGGAGTCACGCGGGCGCTGCTCTTGGCATCCTCACTACAGGCCCGTGAAACACGTGTCAGCGACCCCGCGGCCCGGAGAAGTTGGGGAACCAGCTGCCGTTGTCCTGCTGGAGCCCCAGGACTGGAGCCAGTGGGATGGGGACAAGCAGGGCGCTGCCCCCAGGGCGGGCCAGGAACATGCTCCCGGCCCAGGCTCCCGGCCCAGAGGAGGAGGCCTCCTGGCCGGTGAGCAACCCTCGGCCCCCAGCACCGGGGCCCCATCTCCCACAGGTCGCTGTCCCCTGGGGGTGACGCAGCTGCCGTTCTGTGACCGCAGCCAGCCTGTGGCCCACGCTCGCCTTCCCTCCCACAGTTGGTCCCAGACCTGAGGAGACCGGGTGGCAGCCCGGAAGGAGCGCCAGCACCTGCTCACAGCGCCGTGAGTGTCCTGCCCCAGGCGCTGGGAGGAGCGGGGGGACCCTGACCTGGGGACACGGCCCTCCCGGGGGGACCCTGCCTGGGGGGGCTGCCGGTCAAGGGCGGTCAGGGGGCTGGAGCCCGGCACTCAGAGCTTTCTTCCAGGTTTGGGAGCCTGGGTGACACTCCCACTATGCCGGCCCATCTGCGAGCTCTCCAGCACCCTTCCAGAACATTCCTTCTCTGCCTATGCTGCTCACAGTAAAGGAAACCTGACTGACCTCTCGAGGCGCCCCGAGCCACAAAGCGGGGCACCCCCATTGCCAGGCTGTCATGTCTACTTGTCTTACTCCCAAAGACCCAGAGGGTCCTTCCAAGGCCTCGCAGCCCGACTGTTCTCCCCAGAGCAGAGGAAACCCCGAGGAGGTGGGGTGAAGGCCGAAGATGAGGTGTAGGTGGGCATCGGCATGGAGTGAGGCCAGGCACGGCGTGGCAGGACCTGGTCTCCGTGAGGCCAGCACCGTCACCCCGACAGGCGCCCCAAGCGGCCCGTCCTAGACGTGGGGCCCCCGCAAGCCCAGTCCGGCCCTGCTCTGCGCACTGCCCTGAACCCCTGACACCCAGAGGGACCCCCCCCCCGCCTCGGGCCATGAATCAAGTGCCGCTGTCCGTGTGTTCACCAGCGCCGCGCGGGCACTGGGCCTGGACCCGGCGCCACGGCTCCCGCCCTCACGGTCAGAAGGACGAGGAGCCCGCAGCCAGGGCCCTCCCGCTCCGGGGCTGTGGGCCTTCTCTCCCCCAATCCTGCCCACAGCCTGAGGGCGGAATTACCGTCTCCACCTGACGCTCAGGGCTCCCCTAATCTGCCCAAGGTCACCCAGCTGCCCACTGGCCACGCCCGGATTCCGCTCCAAAGGCACCCTCTTGCCACCACCTCCTTCCCAGGACAGGACAGGTGGCCCTCGGTGTGCCCGATGCAGAAGGAGTGTGCTAAGTGCAGTGGTGGTTCAGAGGAGGAATGAGCCAGCCAGTCGGAGGGCTTCCTGGAGGAGGCAGCACTAATGGATAGGAAAGAATCTCAATGACTGCATACGGGCAGGGAGTGGGAGTCACCAGTCCAGGGTAGAGCCCAGGTAAAGCTGCTCTGGGCCAGCCCCGGAGGGTGACAGACAGCAGACGTGGGACCCAGAGCACGTGCCCCCACAGGAGGAAATAAGGAAGAGGGGAGCTGTAGGGACACCTGGGTGGACCAGGAGGCTGGGGGGCTGCAATGAAGCTCAGCATGGGAAGCAGCAAGGTGCTGACGGAGAGAGCTGGACCCATGCTGTAGCAAGTCTTCTCTCTCTCTCTCTCTCACACACACACACACACACACACACACACATGCTCATGTACACACACGTACTCACATGCACAGGCTCACACATGTAGTCACATGTGCACACATGTACACACATTCATACACACGTGCTCACATGCACACATGTACCCACATTCACAAACTCACACACATGTGCTCACATGCACACGCTCATACACATGTGCTCACATGCTCACATGTGTGTGCTCACATGCACACTCACACACATGTACTCACATGCACATGCTCACACACGTGCTCACATGCACACACTCATACACACTCACACTCACACTGATACGCATACTTCCATGCACACTCACAGCCCTGACGGTGGCCGGGTCCTTCTCCCAGAGCCAAAGAGGGAGATCCTCCCAGGGAGGGCCTGGGCCAAGGCCACGACTCCAACCAGGGACACCCACGGGGTGTGCACCCGAGTCACCCGCCCGCCCACTGCCGGGAAGGGTGACCATCGCGCAGCAGCGCCTGTGGAATGCAGAGCACGCACATGCATGTGGTCACTCAGCTCTGCACAGCCTCTGCTTCTTTCCGTCTCTTTCCGTCTCTCCTCCCAAGTTTAATTTCAAGAAGGATCCCAAAAGAGCCCGTGTCGCCCCTGCTCCCAAAGCCTGCTCCTCCCTCTCTGCCCTGTAGTCTCAGGGTGGGTGCCGTCCCAGCGGCCCTGGCCTGGCTGAGCCTCGGCCCCAGCCATGACTCCTTTGACCCAGTTTTCCCACCTCAAACTTGGACTTTCCAGAGCAGAACACTTCCCTGACACCCGACTCCCTCGGCACCAGGCTGGTTTGCTGCTGTGGGATTTTTGATATGGGTTAAAAACCAAATGTCCTACTCAGCAGTCTGAAGATCTTGACAGCTGCAAGAGACGTTTGGTCAACACTTTTTATTTCTGTACAGGGAGGGTGGGGGGCACCCAGGCCTACATCTAATTGCCTCTGTCCCAGGTATGTGCCAGGTGGGACTGATGCACAGATGCCGAGAGGGCTTAACGGGATGTTCTGATGGGGGGGTGGGGGGAGGTGCCTAGATTTGAGGCCCTCGGCTACAAAGCGCAGCCCCTGGAGGAAGGCCCATCCTTACTCACCCGATCAGAAGCAAGAGTCCCATTTCACAGAAGAGGAGACTGGGGCTACGAGGGATGGAGTGGCAGCTTGGATAACACAGGGTGGGCTCCAAGTCGGCCTGCCTGGCTGGGGCCCTTGCTCTGCCCCCCGCCCCACAGCCCCCAGACCCATCCCAGGTGCCCCTCCCAGGCAGGAGTGCTGGCTCCTGGCCCACAGCGTCTGGCCGTGGAGGGCCATGTGCTCTGTCCCTGATGGCCAAAGGCTCGCATCCCCACCCAGACCCGTGTGGCCACCACACCCACCCGGACTACAGGCTGTGATGACAGTGCCAGGTGTGGTGCCCCACCCATGGCATCCCATCAGTTCCGGGGCTGCCCAGAAGAGGGTCAATGATGACCAGAGCATGATGAGAGGGGAGGAGGGGGGCAGGATGGGAAGGAACTCAAGTCCCATCGTAGTCAGAGCCGGCATTCCCTGAGTATCCCCCCCGGGACCAAACTGCTCCAGGCACCTTGGGTGCATTTATTCCTGCCAAGCTGCCCCCAAGGAAGGTCCTCACTCCCAACACCTGGGAAGCTCCACCCTGGTGGTGTCTGTGGCTCTGCCACAGACAGAGGCCACCTGGGCTAACCCTCGGTGGCCAGTAGAGTTCAATTCTCTGACCGAGGTGCCCGGGCCCATTCTGCCCACGGAGGTTAGCCCCAGACCAAAGAAGCCAGAAAACCGTGTCTCCTCAAATTTCATTTTATTTCTTTTCTTTTTATTTAAATTCAGTTAATTAACAGATAGTGTATTATTAGTTTCAGAGGTAGAGTTTAGTGATTCACCAGTTGCCCATAACACCCAGTGCTCATTCCATCACGTGTCCTCTTTAATGCCCATCACCCAGTTACCCCATCCTCTTGCCCTCCTCCCCTCCAGCAGCCTTGTTTGTTTCCTGGAGTTAAGAGTCTCTTACGGTTTATCTCCTTCTCTGATTGCGTCTTATTTTCTTTCCCTCCCTCAAATTTCATTTTAGATGCACATCCCCCAGTGCTGGTGCAAGCCACAGGCTCCTCAATCCAGGAGAAATTACAGACCCTTCACAACACTGCTCACTTGTGAATGCCATTTCTAAAAATAGAGCCAGCCTCCCATTTATAGTTCCCATATCATATGTCACGGTAGCGCACTGCTCTGTTTTACGTGTGAGCCAGGAGGGGGGCCTACCAGGGTGTCCCCTTCCCAGAGGAAGAGTGAGTCTGGAATCAAGGGGCCAGAAACACCCACTTCAGGAGTGCCATGGACTGCAGGACTGGAACCACCTACACGCCCCTGGGGGGATCTGTGGGGCAGGATCACCAGCATGGTCCAAATGACACGGCTGGGGTCACAGGGATAAAGTCCTTCTTAATATCACCCAAAGGCGTTCTTTAACCAGATCCTTACAAAACCAGCCAAGGGATTAGTTAAAAGTAATGATGCTGACGATGCCGATGATGGCACTGAGGAAGGGTTGCAGTTCCTAGCACACCATCAGGCACCACGCAAATAGTCTCATAATGCACTTTATCTAATATAGCTCTCGCAGCCACAGGTAGGCACCCCTAAGACCCCCACTTCTGGGCGAGTCTCTGCAGTGAGGTAAGTGGCCGTGTGGCTTGGGGGGTTTGCAGAGTGCCAGCTGCACATCACAGACCACACGCAAGTCCCAGCGGCTCCCAAGCCTGGGGACCACCACATCAGACTTGGAACGTGACAAAAGTGCGTCCCGAGAATCCCCTCGCCTGGAAACACGCAGTGACCTTCAGATACACACACCTGGCACCACCACCTGGTTTCTAGATCCTGCACTGCTGTGTCCCACGCTGCTCGTGTCAGAGCCGTGATTTCCTGGCATCCAGGTTGGTACGTGAATTACAAATCCTCAGATGGTGCAGGAGGCTGGGGCCTTGGCTCCCAGGGTTTCTGTCCTCTGGTTCCTCTGGTTCCTCTGGTTCCTCTGGTTCCTATGGTCCCTTTCTGGCTGCTGCACAGAACCGTGTAGGGCAGATTTTGATTACATATAAAATTCTAAAACGGTCCTGCAGCCTTTTTTCTCTCTTTTTACGATATATGAGCAAATGAGGCTCTTCACACCTGGCCACTGGGAGAAGCCCCAGAATCTTAACACCGTCCAGGCCCATGACGTCAACACTGGGTGGGGGGATCTTGGGGGACAGGGGGACAAGAGAATCAGGATTCTGTTCGGTTGCTTAATACAGAAGGCGTTCTTTGTATCTCTCCTGGGGCTACAGATTTGTTGCCCCTCCTGGCTCTTTGATAATTTGTGAACAATTCTTTTTAACCACTTTCTGAGGTGTCTTTTTTGAAGCCCCAGACCTGGAGTCCGGTTGTTGGATCTTCGAGGTCCTCACCCTCTGGGAAGCCTGTTTATCTACCTGGGAGAAAGGAACTGCCTTGTCTTTCCAGGTCTCACCTGTTTGGGGAAGAGCCCTGCAACCTTTTAACCTTCTAGAAGCCACCTCTGGACACGTGGTGAAATACATTTCCGTCAACTGGATGACATTTAAGCTGGCAAATTCCCGGCAAGCTAAGATATCCCTTCTGGAAGAAGAGTGCCAGCAGTGTCTCAATCATGACCTCTCCCAACAGGAAACCCTGGTGGGGACACATTATGGAAATTAAAGCCACCTTTTCATGTGGCAGGGAGGTAACTCAATAGCCCTGAAATTCTCCTTTTTCCAGGACAAAATGCAATTAGGCAGATTTTGATTACATATGAAATTCTAAAATGGTCCTGCAGTCTCTTTCTCCCTTTTTAAAATATATAAGCAAATGAAGGCTCTTCACACCTGGCAGCAAAGCAGGGGGAAGCCCCAGGATCTTAACACCCTCCAGGCCCGTGAAGATCAACGCTGGGGTGGGGGGGAGGAGGGACAGGAGAATCAGGATTCTGCTGGCATCCATCCAGTGGCATTCAAATTTCAATCTGGAAACAGTTGACCTTGAGGTGATTTAAGGAATCAGGAAACAAGGAACAGAGAAAGGACTCCATCACCATTACAAAGGCTTCTCTCTGCTCCAGAAAGGAAAGGTAGGGGGGGTGGCAGTTTACCGGCCAAGGCCTCCAAACAGGCCCAATTTTTTTCCCCTCTTCTGCTTGCACGTGGGCTTCCAGGAGCCCTACTCCCCCCACCCCCCGCCCACAGCCTTGGTCCGTTCTCTCCACTGGAGTTGCTACCGAGAGTATTTTCTCAATGCAGCATTCCCGGGGAACCTGTCCTTTGGAAGATATAAAGTGCTCGCTTAGAAAAAAAGAAAAAAAAAAACCTTTTTTTTTAATCTTAAAAAATTAAAAGAAATAAAAAATAAAAAACAAAAGAAAGTGCTCGCTTAGCACTTACTCTGTGTCTAATTCTTTCCCTACAACCACCCTTAACACATCGCAGACCACCCAACTGGGGTGTGGGGGAGCCACCTGGAGAAGCCCATGCAGCTAGGAAGTCCGTTGGAGGCAGGATTCAAACCAAATCTTGGCTGCAAAAAGCCTCGGTTCTTCCCCGCCCACCCCCCACCCCCACACCTTGCTCCCTCACCAGAAAAGACTAAAAGAGGAGAGGTTGAAACAAAGGAATGACTCCCTAATGGTGGAACTTTCAACACCGGCGCTTCTGTCCCAACGGGCTAGCAAGTAGCCACTAGGATCAGCTCAGTGGACTCCAGTATGTCTCCAGCATGGTGCTGGGCCCAGGCTGCCTCCTCTGCGAGGGGCGGTGAGGAGTGTCTCTAAAAGGAACAACTGCACAGCTTTGCAGTTTGCAAAACAGGCTCCCGTCGCTCTTCCCACTGAATTCTCACAAGAACGTTGAGGGGGGATCGTCATGCCTATTTTGTAGATGAGAAAACTCAAGTGCACAAAGAAAACAATAATAGCTTGATGCGAAAGACTCCATACTCCTTGTCTGCCTCAGCACACCCAAAAAAGTATTTTCTGACTTAAAGTTCTCTCCAATACCACTTCCAACTTCATCAGATGATTTATGTTTCCAAAAGCATATTTTAATGTTTACAAGATTGACTGATTTTAACTCCCCAGGACTCAGCACCAGACATCAAAAACTGTGTTTTTATAAAATAGAAGGAGGAGGATGGAAAGGATCCACTTACATTTTAAAGGTTTGTTGTTTTTTTTTTTTCCCCTGCAGCCAAGCACAAAAAGTTGAAGGGAATCTGTTAACATATTGATTGCTTTGAGCACTATTTTAAATTAGCTTTCCGTTCCCCTCCATATGCTTTTCCATTAAATTTAAATAAATTAAAGTTCACATTTCTGGAAGAGATATGCTGGGTCCTTCTCAGGATTTGAGATGAATTTATCAGCCAGGTTCGCCCTGTCAGATATTTAGCAGCAGCCCATGGGGACGGCACCCCGGAGGCCACTTGCTGTCTCTCAGAAACACACTGTGGGACTCAGATGTTACCACCCATGGGACCAGCCTGGCTGCTGCCACCACACACTGACCCAGAGGGTTTCAGGCACTGCTTGCCAACTGTTGAGCCCATGTGGCCACAAAGGAGTGCTGTTCCTGTCTGCTCCTGCTATCAAGACGCACAGTGGCCGCTGGGCTCTGCTGGGGAGCCTCGGCGCTCCTTCCCCGCCCCATCCCAGGCCTGTGGCAGCCACACCCATACACCCACCATCACCACCACGGATGAATTGCAACACTTAAGAAATAGTAACAAATACTGCACCCCTCATGTCTCTCGGATGCATTCAGAAACCCTGCTTGGATAAACTTTGTGAATGGGGAAAAATCATTTTCCCTCTACCCTTCAAGGTTCCTCACTTGAGAAGCACCCCTGTAATAAGCAAAACAGATGAATGGGAGAAAAACAAACAGAAGTTTAGTAACGTGTCTACCTCCTATAAACGTGGAAGAGAGCGGGGGAAACTGAGTGACTCCCCCAAAATGGCCCAAGCCATTGCCTTAAATACCATCTCCAGCTAAAGGCAAAAGAAATTAGGTCAAGGTAGGGGTGGCCAGTTTTTTTCCTGGAAAAGCACAGTAAACAAGGCTAAGGCTGTTAAGGCAGAGATATCAGTCCTTGCCCTCTGCGTGGATAAGAGTTGCTAGAGATTTAGCCTTTCTCCTTCCTGCTACAGAGAGGGAGGCAGCCTCACTCAGGGAGATCCCCCTTATGCACGGAGACAAATGCCTCCTACAAAAGGGCAATGTCTACTCAGATTTCAGAGCTTCTCTATCTGCTGTTTCTTAAAAGTAATCAGCCTAAAATAATCCTTATGCCAAAGAGACATATTTTGGGATGACAAATTCTGCTCCCCTTCAGTGAAATAATGTCCTGCATAAGAGGAGGGGCGGAGTTGGCTTCTGGCTTGACTATACCCAAGGATTTGTTCAAGGTCTATCTGCCTGTCTGTCTCTCCCTCTCCCCTCTGTTTCTCTTGACAGGTGTGGCCCCCTCCCCCGTGCAGATAGGCACTGGGGGTCAGGGCACCTCTGCAGCTCCCCTGACTTGCTTACTGGTGGGGCTCAATCAGGCTGCTTTGAGACAAAGACCTCAATGCCCTCAAGTGTCATATGTACCCTGGACAGAGAAGTCCTCCAGGTCTCACAAAATGCCCTGGAACACAGAAACAATTGCCCAGCCACCTCTGTTGATTTACATGGGACCCCAGAGCCTGGGAGTGAGAACTTGAACAAAGTCAACAACTGTAGGGACACCTCTTCTGAGGTCCTCAATGATGGACTTGGGAGAAAGGTCCCTAAAAAGCAGTCTGATAAAGAGGTAGAATGGTGGCATTCTGAGAGAAACCACCAGAAGTGAAGGGGGTGACCATGGCCACAGGAAACATGCACAGAGGGATCTGACCTGACAGTTCTCTGACACAGCAGGGCCTGGTGCTCTGGGAGGAGAAATCCATGGTAGAGAGGAATGGACCATTGCACCAGGAGCCAGCAGCCCTGCAGATGGAAGGCCTCACCAAGAGCTGGCATTGAGAAGGGGACTGTAATGAGGCAGAGGAGTCAAGGCACTAGCTTAGCTGGGGTGGGCAATGGGGATGTGGGCAGAGGCAGTGTAAGTCTGAGATGGCAGTTATGGTGGGCAGCAGGAAGGTGAACACAGCAGACTGGAGGTGAACTGGAGAAGGAGAGTCTGTGGGGCAGGACATCACAGCTCCAGTTACACATGGGGACCCCAAACCCCCAATGGCAATTCCCAGAGGGAATAGATGGATGGAAAGATCTCAGGCAAGACAAGCTCTCCTGTTAACACAGGATGGAGAAATCCACACTGAGATTTGTGGTTTTGCCACAAACGTGACTCATTTTCGCCCAAGAGGTGAAATTTTTTTCAGCCATCCTCAAAATAGTATTTTGGGGTCATCTGGCAATATATCTAGTATAAATAGCACACATGATTTTTCTAAATATATGGATCGTATTTCTAATGTTTCATACCTAAGGAGTGTGTGCACATTTGGCAGATGAAAGGTCTTCACTTACGCCCAGGGGCCCCCCAAAATGCCACTTGGCCAACCCCAGGAAACTGCCACAGAAGGCTGAGGTGTAAGCTCTGGTGTCTCCATGGGGTATGTGGTCTACTCTGCTTGGGAGGGAGGGAAGGAAGAAAGGAAGGAAAGATATAAATACTACACTTTCCCCCCGCAAATTATTTACAGCATAATCTTTAAATCCATGGTTCTCATACAGTAACTATTTTTATTTTTCTAGTGTGCTAATTTTACATATATACATATCTTAAGAGTTACCATGTCTCCACCCATGAGGTTGTGTTTTTTCATCTTCACATTTTCTCAACATTTCCCTGCATTTCCCCACACAAGTTTGTTAAAAAAAAAAAAATCAACCAAGTAAGTTTGAAGACCTAATTGGCTTTATCAAGTGATCCATGAATCATGTAGCATCCTATTGAGCAAGCAGAGCAGTGCTCCAGGAGTGGGGTCAAATCAAAGGTTTTTATAGTCAGGATGGTGCCCTCCCCCCACCATTAGCAAAATAAAAGAAATGATTGTGTCAGGCGAAGACATCTTCCTTTTGGGAGGAAGGAAACAGCAAGGCTTTTACCTTTTATAATTTTTTGTGTGTGTGTGATTGCCTCACTAATGCTGATCAGGACATTTCAGATTGACTTTGTAAAGATTATATTCCTGGAATAGGGGATGCCTGGGCGGCTTAGCGGTTAAGTGCCTGCCTTCAGCCCAGGGCGTGATCCCAGGGTCCGGGATCGAGTCTCATATCGGGCTCCCTGCATGGAGTCTGCTTCTCTCTCTCCCTGTGTCTCTGCTTCTCTCTGTGTGTGTGTCTCTCATGAATAAATAAATAAAATCTTAAAAAAAAATTCCTGGAATAGGTTGAAACTGTAATTAAGTCATGCCTGGCTGTAATGGGGGGCAGTTGACTCCAATTGGGGCTTGAGTGAGTGTTTTTTCTCTTTTCTAACAGGTTTGAATGGCCAAATACATTCCATTGAGTAGGTGTGCCATGATATGACTGAGCTCTTATCTTATTTTTGCATATTACCATCATTTCTGTTTCTCTGTGTTTTGCTTTCCTATTAAACGTACATGATAATGAGCATCTTTCTATGTGTGGCTGTTGTTCCATTTGATGGTTTTCTTTGCATAGAGT
Source organism: Nyctereutes procyonoides (assembly GCF_905146905.1). Classification (NCBI taxonomy): domain Eukaryota; kingdom Metazoa; phylum Chordata; class Mammalia; order Carnivora; family Canidae; genus Nyctereutes; species Nyctereutes procyonoides. Next base: position 26,048,196 of record NW_026575133.1, read on the forward strand.
TTCAGATGCCGGAATAAGCACTTAGATTGTATTTGTGGTTCTTGCTTCATCTCCCCATTTGGTTTTCGGAACATATTGCGCCCACAGATCCATCATGCTGCAGGTATCACCTCAACCTCAGTGTCAAACCAAAACTGCTCAAAATAACACATTCTTAAATAAGTCCAAATGGTGTCCCCAGATTCATCTTTCTTGTTGGTAGCAACTGGTTCTTATCTGATGAATGGTTTTGGTAGGTCTTTGCTTGGATATTCTTGAGAGTCAGGTTGTTTCTATAAATTTGAGTGAGCTCTGTAGATATTATCATATTATATTATATTATATTATATTCTTCATCAGTCATATTTTGAAAATCATGTTATTTTCATTTTTGGTGTAAGCATTCTCTTCTTAAAATTTTTTTGTTATTGTCATTATTTCAAAGTTTGTAGACCTTCCCTATTGAACTCACCAATCTTTGTTATTGTGGTTGTTTCCATTGCTTGTGAGACGAGCAATTCATCCATAGATCTGATAAATACTCTATTTTCTGTTCTGCTAGTTTAACTAAAATTTAGTTTTCCATATTTAATACTTGAATCTGCCTGGGCTTTATGAGGTGTATGGTGCTCTGAGGATCCAAACTAACCTTTTCTTCCAAATTACTCTGCTATTATCCAACATGATTTAAACATACTTCTTCCTTTGTACTTATTTTGGAAAGTGGACTATATCAATGTGAACATTTTCCAAACTCTATTTCTCTGGGCCTGAGTCAGCTCTGTGGTTTCAATAATTTTGCTTGATAACATGCTCTCAGGCATAGCAGCCTCAGCTCACATCTCCTCTCTCTCTCTACCCCTCACTTTGTTGCTCTTAATTTCAAGACCATTCTTTGAAATTTTTGACTATTCCTATTTTTCAGAGGGGGCTTCAAAGCATATTGATTTTAAAACATCTTTTGGGGATTTTGATTGGAATTGTGTTGAATCCATACAGTAGCTTGGGGGAAGACAGACATCTATTCAATATTTTATCTTGACAACCAAAAGCGTAGCTTACCTGTCTATCCCATATACTCCCCTGTAAAATCAACTTGAATAATTCAGTTTGAAGGGCTATGTTCTAGTTCCAACTCGGCCTCTACCTGGTGGAAGAGTTCCAGCAAGTGCTCCTTTTCCCACCCTGACAATGAGGAGTTGGACAGGTTAATTGTTTAGAGAAACAGCAGATGGCTTGTTTTTCTCTCTCACTGCATGCTGCTCAGGTCAGAGATAGGTTGGTCTCCTTCCCTCCTGGAAAGAGCTCTGCTTATCTGTCCTGTTGGTCACATTCCCTCTGCCACTGGAGCCCTCCCCACCTGCCCCGCCTACTTCACTATTTAGTGTCCACCTGGATGACCCAGGAGGATGACCTGGCCCGAGATTCCTCAACCTTCTTGCCTGCGGTGAGCTGAATCTCAGCCACCGACTCCTGTCACCACCCTAAAACTACGTGGCCTCCAAAACCACAAATTCACATCACCTTCCATCTTTTCAGCCTGCTAGCACTCATGACCCCACTCTCACTGCTCCATGACCCTGTGGAGACCCCCAAACCACTGGCTCCTTTACTGTCTCACCACTGAAGTGGTCCCCCCATATTCACCCTCCTTGCTTATGTCAGATCAAGTCTATAATCATTACAGTCTGCTAGAGGCTGCTGGTGCCACACAATAACCCCTTGAGTTTCCCATGCCTTCACCCACCCATTGCTTCTTACTGCCAGCACCTCCAAACAGGGCCTCCAGTCTGACCTTTGTGGGACCCTTCTCCATGCTCTGGACTGCATTATGTCTTCCCCAAATTCATCTTCTGGAGCTCCAACCTTCAATGTGAGTACATTTGGAAATAGGGAGGTATCTCCCTATTTTAGGAGGTAATTATGGATAATTGTGGTCTTGGATAGAGTCCTAATCTGATGGGATTGGGGCCTTATAAGAGGGTGAGAGTCTCTCTCTCTCATCACATGCATGTATTGAGGAAAGACCATATGAGCACACAGCAAGGAGGTGGCCATGTGTAAGCCAGGAAGTGGGCTCTCACTGGAAACAAATCAGCCAGCATCTTGGCCTTGGACTTTTCAGCCTCCAGAACTGTGAGCTCTGTTGTTTAAGCCACCCAGTCTGTGATATTGTATAATGGCAGGCCTACCAGACTTAGACACTTCATAAGAAAAAATATTAAAAATTGTATTTTATGTCTGTATTGGTATCAAGATAGACATTATACATTAAAATATTTTCTTCAACCCTAAAGTTCATTTTTTTCTTTCTAATAAAAAATAATGGAAACATTTTCATGAGCCCCAGAAGTGTCTTGGGTCCTGGCCATTGTACCTATCAAGCCTGATGGATTACAGGGTGCTGCCCAGGGCTTTTCTAGGGCCACGGCAGGGTGCTCAGCAGGATGTCCTCTGTGCTGAGCAGCTATAGTTCCCAGGAGCAGCCCCAGCTAAGGATGGCTGGGTGTTGGCAGGTAAGTGGCCCCAACCTCCTGACCTTTGGGTGGGAGCCCTCTGGGGCACTCTGCGTGCTTTTACAGAAACCCACAGCGGGCGTGAACCTCAGTTGCGGTTCATGGTGGAAACCTGCTGTCAGGGAATTTGACTGAACTGGCTTTTTTCCCTTCCTTGCCTGGCTTCCCTCACCCAACCCATGCTTCTCAGTATCACTCCCCAAATAAATACGAGCTTTACTTGCTCTCAAATCCTTATCTTCAAGGTCTGCTTTGGCAGAATCTAGTCTTGATACAACCATTGTCTTGCAAACACAGTGGAAACTTGCTTAACCAACTTCCTCTTAACCAAGTGTCTGGAGTAACCACCTCTCTGCTCTCTCATGATGTCAACACACAAAAGTGCTGGGCCGGGCAGGCTGCCTTCCGGTACCTTGTGCACCTCTGCTCCCATCCATCCAACTGTGAATTTGCCCGGAGTGGGATGTGATGGTCCCAGACCTGCTCCCGCCCGTTTTGTTATTGCAATGGTGTTGTTTTATTAAACGTGATGCCAGCTGATAAAATATGAGTGTAAAAAGAGAGTTGCTGTTTCTACGAAAACAAAGTTGAATACACGGATGAGACCACATAGAGACAAGTTGCTAAGAGGCTATCAATCAAACAAGAGGTAGGTTGCCAACTGTGAGAGCCTGGAAAACATGGTAAAAATCTGAAAGGCATCTGAACCACATCGCTGCAGAACATTGACGGTCTCTTTCTGCCTAAAAATCAAGTGAAACTGGACGTTGTCCATGATGTGCGTCTCTGTGATAGAGGGTAGGGGTAGGGGCGAGGTGGGGGGAGGTCCCTCGGTTCTTCCATCTCCAGCCCCATTGTGCTCTCTCCCCAGGATCTGGGTCAGGGAAGGATGCACCTCAGAAGAAGCCCAGGAGCATTGAGCTGTAATCCCCTCCCTGTCCCGGCCTGGGAATTTCTTTCCCCCTTCCCTGCAGTGAAAACCCAGCTCAGCAAGTAATCATCAAAATCTGTCATTAGGCGGTGACCTCAGGCCAGATTCCTCCTCTCCTGCTGAGGCCCAGGCCCTCCTCTCCTGCATCCATCTGAGCAGAGCAGGAGGTTGGCTAAAGGAGCATTTCAGATGAGCATCACGCCCACCTGGTTAACGTCCCAGCCTCAGCTGCTGCTTCCTCCGACCTCCTCCTCCAACCATGGACAAGATATGGGGCCACTGCTCTGCCTCCCACCTCCTCTGGGCTCTGCACGCAGCTCAGCTCTCAGAGCCCAGGACACAACCTCCGCCGTGTCCTCCTGCGAGAGGGGCTGTGCCTACCTGCACTCGAGGCGCCCCGCATCTGCCTGGCACGGTCAGGGCACCCCATGCATGCTCCATGGGTACTCCAGGGTAGGCCACCGAGCGGGTAAGAGAGTGCCCTCCAGCTCCAGCCTCCTACGCTCCTGGGATCTGAGCAGGCTTCCATTCCAGTGGCGCTTTCATGTTCCTCACTGCGGGCCCTCGGCAGGGGCTGTAAGTCACGGGTTCTGACAGCCTGAATCTGCAGGAGCTAGCAGGGCACGGAGCGGGGAGGATGGTGCAGGAAGAGAAGGCAGTGCTCCTGAGGCCGGCTTTCCATCTCCTCCATGCCCCAAGCCCTGGGATTGTGGGGCGATGTGGACTTGGCCCACCAGAGGAAGAAAGAGGGAAGACCGCGGGGTACAGTGTGCAGGGGCGGGCGGTGATCACGGCCACCTGGCTCTGGAGGGACTCGATCAGCCAGGGCCAGGGCACCTGCCGACATGGAAGGACGAGGGTGGAAGGAGGACCACCATTCAGGGATGGGCGAGGGACTGAAGCTGTGATGGGCGCCCATCCCGGCGGGCCTGGGCCAGCTAACTCAGGCCCCCCTACTGGTAGCCTGGGAGCTGGGGGCTATCGTCCAAGCTCCTCCCGCCCCTCACCTGTGGCCCAGATGCCGTCTAAAGAGGCCTCTGCTGTCAGCTGCAATCTCTGCTCCTTGGGGGTTCGTCCATGGCCTAGTTATTAAGCCTATCAGCATTTCTCTTTGAGTCTGGCTGCCCACCAGCATGTCAGCTCCGCCCGCCTGCCTTGTTCTGTGTGCCAGCCCCAGGGGCCAGCAGGGCTCCTGACACTAAAACCTCTGCCCAGGAAGCTCCCGTTCAGACCCTTCCCAAGGGTTTCAGGCAACACCGAGTAGGGCCCCCTTCCTGAGGGCTGGAGAAGCCCATGTTCATTTCCATGTCTGGAGCTGGATCGACCCTTCTGGATGCCCTGACGGTTTGACCAAATGTACACAGCACATTTGGAGGCTGCCAGGTGGAGGCTCTTTGGAATTGTCCCAATACTGTCATAAAAATTAAAAATTCATCTCGTGCAAAATAAAAGGCAAGTGTAACTAACCGGCAGGTTGGCTCCACCACCTGAAAGCTGATGAGGTCGACTGGCTGCGTGGCCCGAGAGCCTTCCCACGGTGCTTCTTGTGCACCGAGCACGCCAACTGCTCGAGCCTCATACCTGAAACTCTCTGGTCGACAGGTTCACTTCTCTGCCCCCTCTCCGCCCCGGGGAACAGGCCCCAGCGGACACCCGGCTTTCCTCCTTACCTGTGGGGATGCTTTCATCTCCACTGGCATGAGGGCAGTTCCTCAAGCCTAATTTTCATTCCAACTTCTCCCCGGTGGCCTCCAAATTAGACATTGCTGAGCTCACTTGAATAGGCTGGAAAGTTAAGCCTCCTTGGCTTCGCCCCCTCTCTTCCTATGAGCTGAAGGGACCAGAAATCACACACCTTAGAGGTGATGGATACACAGAGCGGCTTCGCGTAGTTTATGACTCTAGTGGAGACCAAGGCCAGATTGTATAACTTTGCACTAAATTTCAAGCAGTGCCAACAGTCCCATGACCCTCGGCGTTTCTCTCACGTGACCCCCATTGGTCATCTCACTAAAATATTTTTATGGGGCTCATCTGGGAGTGTATTGATCGTTGAGCAAAGCACATAAATGCACACACAGAGTGGTTCCACACACACTGAGACACGTGACCACGTACATCCAAACCCTCAGAACACTCACACAGCTCAAAAAAATCTCACATAACAAGAGATTTGTGGTCCAGCTCCCGCTACATAATGGCCTCATGCTGAGCAGAGTATACTCCCATTTGGGCTCAACCATGAGACTCACTCTGGCCATGTGGGTGTTGTCGTCAGGTCCAGCAAACAGCCTGAAATGTGCTTATACAGTGGCGTCTGCTGTCTCACTCTGGGGATCATCAGGAGAAGAGGTTGCTCTAGGAGCTACTGCCCCTTCAGCCACGTTCCAGAATGAGACACGTGGAGCAGACCACATGGCCTGGTGGTTGCCAGTTCAAATGCAATGCATGACCTACGGCCCCACCTAATCTCAGACTGTCACCCCGGCCTAAAGCCCAGAGGCAGGAGCCAAAAGCCTAAGCGAGTGCAGCTGAATTGCAGGTGACCCTAAGACCAACGAGTGATTACGAGTAATTGTTTTAAGCTACTGAATTTTGAAGTGGTTTGTTATGCAGCACTATTATGGTAATAGCTGACTGATGCAGTACCCAAGCTCATACAAAGTCTACACAAACACTCATGTGGAACACACACATATATACACACACACACGCACCTTTCCAGTGAACATCATCCCAGGAGATAGGATGCCACCCCCCCACACACACACCGCCAGTCTGTGGCCCTCTTTCTCCAATGTTTCCAGAGCCACCATCGACACAGCCTGGTCTTCCAAGGCCAGTTTTGTCTTTAGCGTCCATTACCGTGTAGCTTAGAATTCGGCACCCTTTATCTTGTCAAGTTGTTCTCATGTCCTTTCTGCCAAGAGAGCGCTGCTTTTGAAGCCCTGGCAGCTTGCTATTTTTTCCCCTCCCTACCCCAGTTGTTGAATGCCTGTCAGACTTGTGACATCCCATTCTCTCAAGGGGAAAAATTATAGCTGGGATGTGTGCAAACGAATCCTCAGAACATGTATCGTCCACATCCTCACTGTTGGCTTCCCTGACGGGCCTGCTTTTCCCACTGTCATCAGAGCTGCTCCGGTGATGAGCCACAAACTGATCTGTTCTGTTATCACAGGGAAGCAGGTGCCCCTGCTCTCAGACAGTCGCAGCCAGTGGAAGAAGAAAGTCAGGACTAGAAGAGCCCCATGCCCTCCCTTCTCAGAGCCCTCTGCATACCGGCTCAGGGGCGGGCGCCCCAAATGCCTGATGCCACAGTCCAAGCACAAGGCAGCAGCATCAGGCTGGGCAGCCTTGGGGGGCCCAAGGAAGATCAGCCAGCTTCACAGGGACCTCTTCTCAGGCCCCAGCCTCACAGGGACCTCTTCCCAGGCCCCACCCTGCTGAGGAGGATCGGATGCTGTAGATATGGTCTACACAGCAGACCATATCTTAGGTCACTTGGGAGTATTTGTTGATTTAACTTTGTGCCAGGCCCAGATAGAGGAGACACCTATAGAAATAGGCCATGGCCGTGCTCCCCACCCTCACCCCAGGAAGTTAAGCAAGGGCCACCCTGGGAGATGATTTTAACTGGAGCCTTAAGGGATAAATAAAGGCTTCCAGGTGAATCGTGGGGAAAGGCATTCCAGGAAGAGAGAATGGCATGTGTAAACAGTGTAAAAAAATGAGGGAGTCTGACGTGTTTGGGGAACTGCAAGGAGTTCAGAACAACTTGACCCACGATGACTCAGGAAGGGCGTGGGAATGGGGCTTATGCAGTCAGCTGAGGCTGCACCATTACGCTTCCTTTGCAACCAGACTCATGGGTTTGGACCTTTCTGGTTGGCAATAGGGAGCCACAGAAAGATTTTAGAGGGGAGAAGAAGGACAGACTTGCCTCTCGTTGGACACTCCCTTTGCAGGATAGAAGCTGGATCAGAGAGAGATGGGCCAGGAAACAGGAAGGGCAGTGACAAAGCCAGAGGAAAGAGATGGCAAGGGTCTGGCCTGACAGGGTAGCTTTGGCAGCAGAAGGAGGGAGCAAAGCCCAATTTCTCTCTCTGCCTTGGCCTACCTCAGTTTGCTCTCCATCTGTGAAGATGAGCAGGTACCCATTGCTAAATTAGAAAGCTAGCTCAGCCTCCTCATGGTGGCTCCCTCTCCTTCATCCTCAGCATCACGGATATCACCTCAGAACGCTGACTTTGTTACCTCTTGGATTCACCCCTCCGCCTCCCTTGCCACCTTCATCCAGGCCCTATCAGGTCAGGTGGGCCCTGGAGGAACTGGACCAAAGCCCAAGCCCACTTCCCTTTGGTACCTGCTTCTTTCTCCTGCATCTGGCAAATAGTTTGGGAGCAGTAGAGTAGGCCAGGGCCTGAGGTGTTGGGGGCTATAAGTAGTGAGCAGCACAGAGCAGGGCCTCTGGCCTTCTGGATTCTTCCCTCCACTGGGGAAAGCAGATGTTGAACAAATTGCTACACAGTTAGCAGCACAGACCCCTGGAGGGGAGGGCCGATGAAGACCCCTGTGCCAGGACTGCAGTACCTGCAGGGAACTAGCACAGAACATTCTAGAGCAGAGGCTCGGAGGCCGCCTGGGAGCATGCAGAGCAATGCACAGCATCCCAGTCAGGCTATGAATGGGAAAGAGCTTGCAGGAGAAAAGGACACGCAGGGTGAGGCCAGACTAGGGAGAGGCCAGCGGGCAGGGCATGCAGGGTGCCTGGCCTGTGCAAAGGGTGGAGAATGCGTCACTGTAGCAGGGTGAACCATGGCTCCCAAAACACATGCTCGCCCAGAAACTTGGAACGTGACCTTATTTGGAATAAGGATCTTTGCAGGTGTAGTTAAAGTAAGGATCTTGAGATGAGATGGTCCTGGATTCAGGTGGGCCCTACATCCAGTGAGGGTCCTTATGAGGAACAGAAAAGAGATACAGGGAGCCGCTCACATGAATGCAGAGGTAGAGATGGAGCCGGGTGGCCACAAGCCCAGGAACGTCCTGGGGCCACCAGAAGCTGGAACTAGAGCTTCCAGAGAGAGAGAGAGGGCTGTGGCCCTGCTGATACCTTGACTTGAGACTCTGGCCTCCACAACGGTACAGATGATTCTGTTGTTTAAAGCCAAGCTCCTGGCCATCTGTTGCAGCAGCACTAGGACACCCGGTGGTACACACGAGGGGACTAGTGTCACCTACACAAGTATTCCAGATCTCACCGTGCCCGCCCACCATCCAACATGAATTTGCTGACCACCCACATCCACCCCTAGACAGCAGACAGAGTTCCATGGGTCTGAGCAGAACCCTGTGGCTTGAGGAAAGCCCAGCACCTGCGTAGGGGTGCGGGGGATGGAGAGCAGAGGTGGCGCCGGGTGATCCTGACTTGCTCACTCCTCCTCAGGCAGAGATGGGCAACTGTGGGCAACGGTGATGTGTAACCATCCAGCTGGGGCACCCCAGTGCCCTCCAGTTCCCAGGAGGATCCACTGCCAAGAAGGACGGTAGTCACAGGAAAAGGAGCAATTAACCCCAAGCCACCCCAGGGTCAGGAAGGTGCAGGGAAGAAGGCTGAGAGTGGGGGTGTGATCCCCCAGAGTGATCAGAACGTGAAGAGGAAGAAATGGAAACCCTGGGCTGGCTGGCAGCGCAGAGTTGCCCACAGGTGCTGTCCCCGGCCCTCGGGCACCTGCTGTGATCAGCGGAGCCAACCTGAACACTGAGCCTGATGCCTCCATGCAGGCCCCACAGCCAGGAATCCTCAGCCCCTGCCTGGCGTCCGGACCCCCATCAGGCAGGGGTCAGGGGAGCCAGGCAGTCCAGAGGCCTCAGTGGGACAAGTCAAGACCTCCCTCAGGCTCAGCTTCTCCGACTGTGAAATGGGCACAGGACACCTGACAAGTCCCCGCGAAGAGCTATTTTGCTTCGGACCCACCGGCCTCTTTCCTCATTTCCCTGCCCCCTTGGTCCGGACCCCAACATCTCACTTGGCCAAACCTCACCTTGGATGTCTGCTCCTGGCTCCAGACCACAAACTCCAGCGCCATCAAGATCCAGTCATTTTCATAGTTAGAAATAATTGAATTCAACGGTATCGTTATTTTAAAAATAAAAACAAACCAACCACAAATATGTGGCAGCAGCAATATACTTCACCCTGCCCCTCATTTCCTGGAGAGCCGTCATTACTGCTTCCAAAAATACATGCTCGAGGCTCATTAAAGGGCCAAGGGAAAATGGGGCCAGGGTCTCCAGGCCCTGGGCCCTCAGCTGAGCAGACGGGCACCTGTCTCGGGTATGTCTGCAGGGCCGTCTGTGCCCGGCGGGAAGGAGGGTTGGGGTAGGGTGCAGCCCAGGGCCGGAGGGGCCCGTGCAGTCACTGAGAGACACCCCCGGGAAGGGACCCTGCCCGGGGCCTTATGGTTTGCAGCCCTCTCTTTGCATTTCCTTCTATTCCTCTGGTGCTTCATCCTCTTCTGGGAGCCAGTGTGGCCCCAGAGAAGCAGAGAGGTCCCTTCTGCTGGCCCCTACCTGACAACAGAGGCTCCGTCTGCCACTGCCCACCGGCCCAGGGACCCCAGAGCCCTTCCCCAGACCACGCAAAGTCCCTGCCTGTCCTCCGTGTCCGGGGTCTGGGCTTTCCCTCTCTCTGGCCTGCCACAGGCGAGGTCCTTGATGTACGTGGCCTGAGTCAACCCCAAAGTCTTCTGGCAGAGTTCTGGGAGGCTGGGTGACTTGTTCCCATGGGAGGGGTCCCAGAACTGGGGAATGCTGCCCAGGACATCCTCCAGACTGGTCCATGAAGCTGGCCCCTACCTGACAACAGAGGCTCCGTCTACCACTGTCCACCGGCCCGGGGACCCCAGAGCCCTCCCCCCACCAGACTCAGGGCAAAGCCTTACTGATGGGTAACGTCCTCCCAGCCTAGGCCACTGCCGCCTACATGCGGCCTCTGCCTCCCCCAGCTGGGCATCCCGCCCCAAGCCGTCCTCTGCCCACCACCATGCCCACCCACCGGCTCTGCTCAGCTTGTCCAGCCTCCTGGCTTGCTCCTGCCTTTTCCTCTCAGTTTTCACACAGCCCCCACACCCTCCCCCGGGGTCACCTGTGACCCATCTTCAGTCCAGAGGGCAGAGGTGCGCCGGCTTCCCGTGCACGTGAGCACAGTCAGGCCCATGCTCCCCCCCCCCCCACCACCGGGGCCTGGCTCACGCCAATGTGCCCATCATCGAGTCACAGCATCAGCCCTCTTGTGAGCACCTCCCGTCACACACCAACCCTCTGAGGTGGCTGCTGTTATGATCCCCATTTTTCGGACGAGGAAACTGAGGTCCAGAAAGGTGAACTCACTCAACAAGCCACCAGCCAGTAAGTGGCAAGGCCGGAATGCTAACTTCCAATGTGTGGCTGCACGGCTGGTGTCGCTTCTGTCTGCTGCCTGGGGACAGCCAGGCCCACATGGGCACGTGCGCCAGAGTGAGCGTGCCCCTGGGAGGGGGGCACGTGGGGACAGCACCAGGACGTTGTTTGTGCCCGGGACAGGGGCAGGACACAACTCCCTTCAGTGCGGGCTCAGGGCTGTGGACTCTCAGGCTGATCAGGGCCTTCCGAGGCCCCGAGAGGAGCGGACGGGCCTCCGGTCACCAGAAACGCTGTCACCGGGAGCATGTCCTTTAGGTAACTCGAGGTCAGGATGTTGCTTTCGGCCGGGGAAGCATAAGCCCCTTAGGCTTTCACTCGGATCGGTGAGCCGCAGCGCAGTTGTCCCTGGGGGTGGGACGCGGGGGAGGCTGGCCCTGTGTGCACACTGCTGAGGCCGCCGCAGTGAGCCGGGGGGTGGGGGGGGTTCCCTGCTAACCTAGGACCACCCCCCCCATGTGGGACCATCAGGCCACAGGGAGGATGAGAGGCCCGGGAGCTTGGTGCCAGCAGCCAGAGGCGCCAAGGATGGTGGACAGGGCAGGTGCACCCCACTCCGGGAGGGCCCACCTGCCCCGGGAGGGCACCTGCCAAGGCCGCGTGGCCAGCTCCCCGCACGCTCCACCAAGCCCACGTCTCCTGGATGGAGCCGCTGCCACGTGCTGAGTGTGCGTTCGGGGTATTTCCTCCACAGGATACCCTGGGAACCGATTTCCATCTCACAAGAAGAAATTTGTCTTCAAAGGGCCACGTAACTGGTTCGGGGCCTCGCAGCCTGGAGGTGATGCCATCAGGCGGGAATCCAGCTGCACGGAAAAGAAACTCTGACCCACAGAGGCTTAGGACACGGGGGGCAACTTTCCTCATGCTCAGATGCGCGTGCGGGTCGCCGGCCCCATGCGACAAGAAGGCAGGAGGAAGTCACAGCCACGGGAGGGGGTTCTTTGCTTCCAGGCCACTCGGGCCCTGCTTCCCCCAGGAGGAAGGGGCCTCTGACGAGGACCTACATAGAATCAGGGTGCTTCCTGAGGTGCTGGCGCCCCAGGGCAGGCTCTGTGTGAGTCACATTAAAGGGAGGACCCGCTAGAAGGGACAGCCACTGCCCCTCAGGGTCTCACTCTCCACACCTTGGAGGATACTTGCCCACAGATGTACCTTGAGACCCTGCCCATCTGTCCAAGGCATGTCACCTACTCTGATGTGTCCAGCTCTGCATGAGCCTCCTCCCAACCTACTCCCCGCCACACACACACACACACAGACACACACACACAGACCCTGCGTTCTCTCTCCTAGAATTCAGGTGACTTGAAGGCAAGCGTGGAACCGCCTTCTTGCTTCACCCCACAGGCCCTGTCGGGGACATGCGCTCCCAGCAGGCCCAGTAATTACCTATTTTCCAAAGTAGCTTCACCGAGGTGGCAGGTGAGATGGGCTTGCCCATGGGGAGGCACTGAAGGAATCCAGAGCATAATTCCTCCATACATTAAAAAGATTGCATGTGTAATGTATGATATTTTACCGAACTATTCCAATCAAGGAAAAGAAACATAATCCCACTATTGTATTCGGATATAAAGTTTTCCAGTCTTTTTTTTTTTTCATACATATCCAGACATAAATTTTTTTTTTAGATTTTTTATTTATTCAAGAGAGAGCAAGCATGGGGGTGGGCAGAGGGAGAAGCAGACCCCTTCCTGAGCTCACCCCCCACTGCCTGTTCCGTTTTGTTACTTTACAGACACATAAAATGCATCATAAATATCTTTCCGTATCAACAGTTGTTCTCTGGGAACAACATTCTCAGTGGCTAGACAAGGCTTCACTGCATGTATGCTCTAGATAACCCACTCCGAATCGTTGGCTTCCCATATACATATTTTTTGAGTTCTCACTATTGTAAACCACGCTTGAAAAGTATCCTCAGAGACCCATCTCTGAGCACATCCTGAATTCTTTCTTTCAGGTAAATTCCTAGAAGAACAGTTGGACTACAGGGTAAGTACATTTTAAAGGCTTTAGTAAGTGTTGCCAAATCGTCCTCCAGAAAGATTACAATGGCTTGTCCTCCCACCAGCAGATGAGAGCAGGAAAGACATCTATTGAAATATTGGCTGTGTTCTTGGCTCTTTCTTCTCCTAAAAAAAAAAAAAATTGCCCTCCAGGAGCCCTAGAAGGTTAATGAATGTATTAATTTCTTGTGGGTAAATCATTTATGAAATCGAAACATCCCTTGGAATATTGTAATATCTCAGAATTGTGACAGGGGTCCTAGTAAATGGTCAGCGGAGGAAGTCAGGCATAAGAGGCAAAATGCTTCTTCCGCCAACCTGGCCACCCTTGGAAGGAGCTTGTGGTTGGGTTTTGGGGGAATAGTGGTACTTTGGGGGCCTGCTGGTGATTTCTCAGATTTCTTTTTTTTTTTTAAGATTTTATTTATTTATTCATGAGAGACAGAGAGAGAGAGAGAGAGAGAGAGAGAGAGAGAGAGAGAGAAAGGCAGAGACACAGGCAGAGGGAGAAGCAGGCTTCACGCAGGGAGCTGGATGTGGGACTCGATCCCGGGACTCCAGGATCACGCCCTGGGCTGAAGGCGGCACTAAACCACTGAGCCACCCAGGGATCCCCGATTTCTCAGATTTCTATAGTGTTGGCCACATTTGTGGACTCAACTAGCAGAGGCCTGTACCAGCCCTGCCAATGCACCAAGGCTGAGCCTGGGAGCAAGGGGATCAAACTTTAGAACCCCAGAAAGGACCCCGTAGAGAAAATAGAGAGTGCCATCCCTAGCATATAGGTCCCCAGGCAAATATTGTTTCCAGGCTTCTGTCTATACTGTACAATTTGAGTCACCCCAAATCAACAGCCCAATCTCACATGATCCTGAAAAAAAAAATTCACCAGAAATGCAAATCGAAAGTGCAATATTACCTCATACTCGTGAGAATGGCCGTCATCAAAAAGACAAGAGATTATAAATACTTTTGAGGATGTGGAGAAAACGGAACAGTCATGCATTGTTGTGAGGGATGAAATTTGGTGTAGGTATTATGGAAAACGGTATGGAGGTTCTTCAACAGTTTAAAAATAGAACTACCATATGATCCAGCAATCCCACTTCCGGTCATGTAACCGTAGAAATTGAAATCAGGATCTCAAAGGGAATACTGCTCTTCCACATTCATTGCACCCTTATTCACAGTAGTCGAGACATAGAAACAACTTTAGTGTCTGTCAAAGGATAAATGGATAAAGAAGACTTGGCGTCCATAGACCATGGAATGCTATCAGCCACCAGAAAGAAGGACCCCTGCCGAGTGTGACAAAACTTGAAGACATCATGTTAAGTATAAGAAGACAGAGAAAGACAAATGCTGTGTGATCTCACTATCGTGTGGAATCTAAAAAAGCCAAACTCTTAGAAATAAAGAGAAGAGCGGTGGTTAGTAGGGGCTGGGGGAGGGAGAATTGGGGAGATACTGGTCAAAGGGTACAAACTCTCAGTTACAAGATAAATAAGCCCCAGGGGTCCAGAGTACAGCATGGTGATTATATTTAATAATACTGTATAATATACTTGAAAGTAGATAATAGGTCTCAAATGTTCTCACCGCGCACACACACACACATACACATACACATGCACATGCACACACACACAGTAACTATGTTATAGTTTGGAGGCATTAGCTAACACTACAGTGGTAATCACTTTGCAATACATAACTGTATCAAATCAACACGTTGCACATCTTAAACTTACACCATATGTCAACTTTATCTCCCTAAAGCTGAAAAATAAATACCACAGCAGCCACTGGGAACAATCCCCCACGCCAAGGTGCCAGGGCTTTAGGATGACTGCATAGGTGGGAGTCCCAGAGCTCCTTGGAGCATCTGGTCCACCCAATAGATGTCAGGTCAGGAATGAGCAGAGGGTAGAAGGCTGTAGTGATCCTCAAAGGAAAGAAATGGGATTCAGGGCCCACCTGTGACCCAGTCCAGGCTTTGGGCTTCCTGCCCAGCCAGCATTGCCACCCCATCTCTTCTGAGCACTAGAGACAGATTTTTAAATGTTTTTGCAAGGTACTCCAAAGCTCTGGACCGGAGCAGGGGCCTGGCCTGCACAGGTCTAAGGGCGGTGGTACTGATAACAGATTTTCCTAGGAGACTTATGGTGGGTAAGCCAACTATCCTTTGTATAATGGGTAAAGCCAGGCACAAGGACAACCAGGAGCCATGTGATTGGACATTTCCCAAGTGTTTCTCCCATTCTGCACCCACTTTGTGGCCCAGGAGGCTCATCTTTGTGATGTGTATCAGCTGAACCCAGTTTGGCTCTGGTTTTGGCCAATGGGGGGGCACAGGCTAGAGATCAGAGGGTGGGAGCAGAGAAAGGCCAGGGTATTTATTTATCTGGTTTCTTGCCTGCTAGGCCACGGTCTGAGGGGCACTGCGTTTCTTCTCCTAAAGCTTTCCTAATGCCCATACTAGGAAGCACTTTCGGCTCCTACCTTGCTAGCTTAGAGATGGTAAAGGCTTCTTCCTGCGCCCAGCTCTAGGATGCCATCCCACCCCTTTCAGGATCCTTCTAGCCTGCCCACATTTTGTAAATGGACCCTTCATTTAACTCCCTTAGATGATTGCTTTAAATGATTCCCTCTCGGGCAGCCCGGGTGGCTCAGCAGTTTAGTGCCACCTTTGGCCCAGGGCGTGATCCTGGAGACCTGGGATCGAGTCCCTGCATGGAGCCTGATTCTCCCTCTGCCTGTGTCTCTCTGCCTCTCTGCCTCTCTCTCTCTCTCTCTCTCTCTCTCTCTCTCTCTCTCTCTCTCTTTCTTCTCATGAATAAATAAATAAAATCTTTAATAAAAAAATAAATGATTGCCTTTCCTGCCTGCCAAGCCCCTGACTGACGCACTGGTTTAAGACTCAGGAGTACTTCTGTTTCTTCATTCATCTTCCCCACTGGACCATCTAACACTCAGGGTCTTCTCAATAATGGTCCCTGGCTTCTTACTCAGAGGCTGAATGCCACCACTCTGCTAAATGCTGGGCAATGAGGGTGACTCCCCCATGGACACTGCTCTCCATCACTACAAATCTGGGAAGAGGCTGGGGAAGAAAGACACGCATGTGCTCAGAGAACCCAAGCACCCAGGGAAGGACTCAAGGGCTGAGGAGGAGGTGGAGGTATTAGCAAGGCGCTGTAGAATGGAAGGAGCAGGATATTGTGGGGAGGAGAGGGGCTTTCGGGGCAGAGGGAACATTCAAGGGAGGCTTTGAAGAATGGATGGATTTTGTCAGGTGGAAACACAAATGAGCATTCATTCCATCACCATCCATAGAAGATGATGAGAAGACCAGAGCCTGGGGTAGTTGAATCTATGGGGCAATAAGGAGCCTAGACTTCCTTTGTGAGTAGTGGGGAACCAGTGATGATTTTTGATGAGAGGAGAGGTTTAAAGAAACTGTCCCTCAACCCAGAGTGGGATATTATTGCATAATCTAAGCAGTACAAATTGTGATAGAATTCCACATTAGCTTAAGAGCCCTCCCTATAAAAGTACTAAAGAAAAAGTGACAATATTCTCTTCTTTTCTGTAGTTCATGAGAATAGGTTACAAACCATAAACAAGCTTAAACTAAGGCCTTTTTTTATTTTGAGATTGGTTTGTTTTTGACTATATTCTGTCTTCTCCATTCCCTGGGGGGAAATAACGGGAAAGAACTAGAAAGAAACATGATTGAGGGCCTACGCTCTCCACCCCAAACTCTAGGGCTATTTTGATCCTTGCTCAAAGATGTCCTATTGCAACAGAGACAGCAGATATTGGCTGGTGTTGAAGCAGGGACTGGTTCCAGAGCTTTAAGTCCCAACAGCCTTGGACCAGAGAAAGCAATTAGGAGCTATGGAGACGGGAGACAGAGGCACTGGTGGCTGCAGTCAAGAGGAAATCAGACCTCACCACATCACTTTCCCATTTGTGACTTTCCCATCAATGTAGACAGCTTGAAGCCTCTCTGAGGCAGGGAGTGGGTTCTGCCTGTCAGAGGCCTCCTCCGGGGAGTGGGGAAGTGAAGACCTCAGCCATCAGTGCTGCTCTGGGAGGGGAGGCACACACCCAACCAAAGGCTCAACTCTTGGTTCTCTGAGCAATTAACCAACTGACCTAACTCCCATCACAATCTTTCCATCAGGTTGAGATGATCTTTCCATGACTTACTGACTCAGGTCTTATAAATCCCAGAATCTGAGACTAGAGTAGTTGGGAGGGGCATAAAGGGCCCATATGATAGTCACGTCCCACCAACCCACCCCAACTTACAGATGGGAAGCACTTTGCCTAAGCCCCTCCAGGCTTTCTCTCCTCACCTTATGACCTGTCACCAGGTTCCCAGTTTCTGCCTTGAATACAGTCCCAGTGGCTACCATGCCTTGTATACTCTAGGCCAGGCACCATGCAAAGGGCACACAATAAGATAACTCTGGAAGGTGTATTAGCCTGCCTTTTGTGCATGCAAGGAAACTGAGGTTTACCAGAACTTAGAGAGGTTGCCCCAATTGCCTGAGCTCACACAGCTGCTCACTGTTGTAGCTGGGATTTGAGACTGGCCTGGATGTACGTCGCTCGCACTACCTGATATGTGGTGTTGCATTGGTTGTAGACTCAGCACATAGGTTCCTAGAAGTCAGTCACTTGCTTTAAGGGCTGATAATACTATCCAAATGTCTAACTAAAATCGATCCTGGGCAAAGGAAACACATCTCCTTTTGGGCCCTATGCTGACACTGAGGACAGTTAAGTAAACAGCATGGGCCACAGGAGTCTTCCAAGCACATGAATTCACTCTCAGCCTTGACCTTCAGGGCACTGCTGTTCTATACCCTCTGTGTTCTCCATGCATCATCCAGCCTGGGTGAGGCCCCATTGCCACCAATCTACTGTGACTCTGCACTTATGCAAGTCAGCCTCCATTCCACATGCCCAGCAGGTGCAAGAGCTCGTAGCCATGGAGTTGTCACTTCTGCCTCCCCTCCTTTACCCCCAGAACCTAGCTGTCCTGTCTGATCCCTATATTTCTCTTATGGCACTGGATTTAGTCATTCTCCTTCCCCGAGCCCCATCCCCAGGGGCTTCACTCCTAACATGGAGCCTGTTGCAATAGCACTGAGGAGGAACAAGGTAGCCTTGAGGATTGACAGCATGGGCTTTGGAAGCAAAAACAGACTAACTGCTGCTCTGCCAGCTATTAGCTCTGGGGACTTGGCGAATGACTTGCCCTCCCTGAGTTTGAGTTTGTGCTCCTAACCACAGGGGGCTGTTGTGATGGAGAAATAAATAACATGCGTGACAGTGCTTTGGTCCAGGGCAGAGACCCAACGGTTCAAATTCCTGTTTCCTTAATATGTGTCTCAAAGGAATGCAATGAGAATTGAGTGAAATTATAAAGTACCTAGCATAGTTCCTGGCGCCAGCAGACACTCAATAAACAGAGCTTCTCTTCTGAGGTAGTGCCTGCTACCTCATCTTTCATTTGAATTTTTGTTTAGGGCAATATAGTGGAACTAAATGCTGACAAACCCCAGCCTGTCTCAGAAGCTGGGGTGGACGTGGGTTGCGTAGGTCAAGGCCAGACCCGTGGCATGCTCCCTCAAGCACCTTATCAGCTGGGATTCTGGGTTCCTGGGCTCCGTATGGCCCTGAGGCCGCCAGGACCAAAACACTTGCACAGATGGCTACTCCTGCACAGGGCCTGCCCTCCCAGGCTGCATCTGTATCTTCCGAGAATCCTCCCAAACTTCCCTCTACTCCTCCTGCTGCTCTTTAACTAAAGCCCATTTTGTCAATTCAATAATCTTGTACTCTTTCTAAAAATAAAACCCATGCAGTCAGATCTCTGAGAAAGGGGAGCTCTAGGTTAAAGGGCAAATTCCTCCCTTTCTGATGTGATCTGGGCTCCCAGGGAGAGAACAGAGCTGGGAACCCCCACCAAAGCTGCTGTGTCAGGAGGGAGCCCCAAGAGAGGATTAGAGAGGCTGTCCGCTAAGTGGGTTCCCACAGGGGATAAATGGCCAAGCTCTAGCCCCTTCTTCTTGGCCCTCGCTCTATCTTATGGCTCATTTCATCTCCCTGCAGACAACTTTGACAAAAGGCCTCTCTGCTTTTGCCGGGGCTCTCCCACAACATAAAACCATTGACTGATATCAAAATGGTCACCTCACTTGGGCCTTCATCATTTTTCAATTTTCCAAGTGACTGCCTCCAGTATGTTGCATTAGAGAGGACAGTGGCTGCATGGGGAAATCCAAGTGGGAGCCTGTCCAACCCTGAGGTCTGTCATCATCCGATTCCAATCTCTCCCAGCAAGGTCCACTTTAGTTGTTAACAGCCTTCTTCTAGAAGGCAACTGGCCAAGGAAGTTAAGCATTCAAGTCTTGGAAATCAAATGGACCCAGATTTGAATCCCAGGTCTGACACTTAAGTGTAGCACTGTGAGGACCTTACCTCTTTGGCCTCAGTTTATTATCCATAAAATGAGATTATAAAGTAAAGAGAAAGGGATCCTACCTCTTGGGATGATAAGAGGATTAGATGAGATGATACATACAAAGCGCTTACAATGGCCTATGCCCAGAGTGATTATGTCAATGTTTTCATTATAATTGTTAATACTCTTACAAAGAGCGGTTTTTGAGCAGGATTTGCAGGGAGAACATCAGTTTCCTTCTTGAACTCCAATTAGGAAAGTACTCTTTGGGGCAAAGGGGGATCAGCCTCTGAACCCCACCCCTATCCTCCTACCACTCATTGCCATTGTGTAGGTTCACATAGGAAAGGAGAGTGTTGTCTGGTGGTGGGCATCACACAGGAAACTTTGTAGAAAAGCTGACTGCAGCCATCTCTGGGGAAACCCTTGAACAGAGATACTTGTGAAGCTCATGCAATCAGTAACAAATGCTAATAAGAGAGAATGAACTCCTGGACCTGAAGGTGAGAGGTCGAGGGATAGGACTAGCCAGGGCAGGTTCATGAAACAGCACAGCTGAGTGAGGGTAGGAGCCTGCAGGAAGGGAGGTCTGGGCAGAGCAGTTAAAGCCTGAAGGGGACAAAGCAATGGAGGCATTTTTCAGACTCGGGGAAGTGGTGGAGTATCTTAGCTAAGAACCCGGGTTCCGGATACAGACAGCCTCCATCACATCTCGCCTCCACAATCTATCCGCTGCATGACCTGGGCCTCATTCGTTCTCTACAAAAGGAGTATAATAATGGAACCTTTCTCATAGGGCCACAGTCAGGACTTAACTAATCACATACGTGTAAAGCCCTGGGCACAGCAAAAGGCACATGACTCATGAGTAAATGAGTAAATGGAGCCACCGGGCATGTCCAGGTAAAGAGAAGCCACCATCCAAACTCTCTCTCCTCTGTGATGCCATCCTCCTCCCTCCCAACGCTGGCCTATGCTGGCACATATTCCTCATTCCTCAACCTCCACATTGGTACAAGAAGGAAATTCTAGAATCTTAATTAGCCATAGGAACTCATCCTCAATATAATGTATAAACTTACCAGGGATGTCTAACTTCTACTAGTACATCTCCAGTGCCAGAAAACTCACTACCTTCTAAGGTAGTGTGCAGCACCTGTGGAAATTCTAGAAAGCTCTGTCCCTGGTGGCTTGTGTCCCTTGGTTGAAGTTAATTCAGCTGAGTGGCTACTCTGTGCCAAGCCCTGTGCTTAATAGCCACCAGGACAGATGCAGCCCCTGCCGCCATGTTGTCCAGGCTACGGTGGAAAGCTGTCCAGAGCAAACCAAAGTGCCACATACTGTGATGAGCTCCAAGGCTACAGAAACAGAAAACTGGGCCTCGGTGGATTAGTTATTTCATCAGTCAAATCAAACAATGGGGAAGAATATTCTAAGCAGAGGAAAAGGCAGGAAGAAAAGGCCCAAGAGTGAAGGAGTTTCGTTCGCCTAAGATGGGAAAGGATTTCCAGCCTAGCAGACCGTGAGGACCCAGGCCAGATGTGTAGGGCAGGGTCTTCCCAGGACCAGCAAGCCTGGTAAGCTGCTGGACCTTGCTGTGGGCCCCAGGAGCCCACTGAGGACTGCTGGGGACCAGTGACCTGACCCATCCGAGTGCCAGGAAGAGGGAGCATAGGGGGAAGCAGTGACAGCTGGAGAGGAGGTGAGTGGTGAGCCTCTGCCCAGGTCCAGACTGAAGTTGTGAGTTCGGGGGCACCTGGGTGGTTCAGTCAGTTGAACATTGGACTCTTGATTTCGGCTCAGGTTGCGATCTCAGGGTTGTGAGGTCGAGCCCCTTATCAGGCTCTATGCTCAGAATGGAGTCTGCTTGTCCCTTTCCCTCTGCTCCTCCCCCACCTCTGTTCTCTCTCTCCTTTCTCTCTCTCTCTCTCTCAAATACATGAATAAATAACTTAAAGAAGAAGGGGATGACAATGGCCTTGTGAAGCCCTACCCAGACACAACGCCTCCCTGAGGGAGGGCTGGAGCTGCCCTGGATGAGGGTGGCAGGGGTCTTTCTCCATTCCCCAGTCCCACCTTGCTTCCCAGGCATTCCAGGTTGAAGCTGGCAGTTATAACTGAAAGGACTGTAGATTTGCACTTAGGAGCGATGGTGCACAAACAGCTCTAGGGTCCTGTTGACTTTGCATCCTGGAACCCTTTGGAGGCAGAGGAGGCGGATCCAAGGCTGGCAATTAACCGATTTTCAGCCTTGTTTCCTGCACAGCAGACCAGATGCCTCTCCCCCGCCAAGACCAGGAGCCCATGGCACCCACCTGACCTTTATCCGGGGAAGTGGGGGCGGGCGGAAGGCCTCTGGTCTGAGCCTGCTGCCCCTCAGCTTCATCTTCTGAAAAATGGGCCCTTCAGGGTCCCTTCCAGTGTGAACGACCCCATGATCATCACCTAAGGGATAGCAGAATGGCTCCCCAATTCCACATCCCCATTGCCTGATGGGCGCCAGCAAGGTCTCCAAGGCAGGGGAACTCTGAGGCAGACTCAAAGCGCTCCAACCCCCCGCAAGCTGACCCTCACGCCCAGGTTCTCCGCTCCCCATCCCAGCGTGATCTATGGCTCTGGGGACTCGGAGCACAGCATGCAAGATGCCGCAGTCCCAGACATACTGCCACACTCCCCACATACAGGAAATGGACCGTGATACACGTAATATTACATTTTAATGGTCTGCAGCACCAAAGGCAGAATGAGGGATCATTCCTGTGGTGGCGATGGATTAACTCCTTCTTTTCTGGTCTCTTCCGATTTTCCAGGGAAATGAATTGCAGCACAGCACACCCGGTTGTCAAGACAGCAGGGTGCTGGAGTCAGGAACTGGTTTACATGACAGCTTCTGGAATTCTCCTTTTCTGCTTGTCTGTCAATATGCAGGAAGGATGTGACCTTCTGATCAGATCCAGCTCATCTTTCTTTTGTGGACCCCTTCAAGGTCTACCAGGAGTTCGCCTTCCCACCCTCAGTACCACCCAGACCTAGAACCCATAACCCTCCACGAGACAGGAAATCTCTGGTGGCTGACATCTGGGGTATTTTAAAGGGGCGCTCTTTAAAATTAATAGCTCTCTTAAAATTAATAGCTCTGTCTACTCTCTAGGGCCAGAAGGGTACCCAGAGATTGCGAGCTCCCCCTAAGGTCCAGAGGGAGGAAGATACCTGTTCAGTGAATCAAGATCAAGGTGGATCAGGGACCAGAGCTTTGAGAGAGGTCATTGCCACCTAAGTGCCCTCTTCCCTGGGTGACAGCACCTGTTGAGCCAGGGGATCCTTCCTTGCCATGTCCCTCACAATGGTGCGCTGGCAAATGTTCAACAACAGACTCCAGGGGTGGAGGTGTCATTGACTGGTAGCATTTGCCAACTTTGGTGGTGTAAATAGTCCCACCATGGCCAGCTTCGGGCTACCAGTATGAGGTCACTGGTGCAGGGCCAGGAGAGAGGTTCAGCATGACACGGTATCTTCACCACACAGATACAATAGACACAAATAACCTCAATATGCATCACAGTAAAAGAATTAGCAAGTGATGAGTTGTGAGTATTTATTGCTTTTGTTTTTCATAGGATTTAATTATGAGTTTATGTAATGTTTAACAACCGGCTCTCAAAATTCCTGAAAATTGGACAATCGGCAGTTATGAGGTATTTCAGGTTGGCTCCAGCACACCACTGCTCCCTCAGCTGAAAGTCACTGGCCACATGTCACTTTTATTAGTGTGGACATACCAGAGAAAGAGCCATGGCACTGGCTCCCAGGCTCAGCTGCAAACAGACACCAGCTTGGAAGGACCAATCACTGGCAGGTACTTCCTTTTCTCATCAATCAGCCTGAGCAGCTGCTGAGCTCAAATGCTATCACATATTTTGCTCCCTCCACAGATAAGATCTGGTCCCTGAACTCTACGTCCAGCTCCTGCAGGCAGGGAGATTTGGACACTAGCCTGTCATCTTTAAAGCATACATGGCCTCTTCCATCCGATCATCTCCAAGGTGACCCTTTGTCAAATACTGGCTCTATCCGACTGACCCAAGGGCACAGGAGGCCTCTCTGTGGCACCTGCAGCTAAGACTGTCTTTGCTGAGGGACAAAAAAGAGAACCATGAGGTACCCTCCAGTAAGATGGAAAATTGTCTTGAGGATGAAATGGGACAAGACCCAAGATGGCCTCCAATGATGCCAGCCTCCTGGTGGTGACACACTGCATAGTTCCCTCCACAGTGAATAAGGTGGAGTAGGACATCATGAAACAGCAGGAGAGTCCTTTGGAGACAGTCATGAAAGACAATATTTCTGCCTTGTTCCCTCTTACACCACTCTCTCAGGGAGGAGCCAGCCTCCATGTCACCAAGACAACCAAGGAGTCCTATGGAAACAACCACATGATGATGAACTAATGGTTCCCGCCAGCAATATGAATGAACTCTCTCGAAAATGGACACCTCCTCCCAGCACCCCTTCAGTGCCCTGCAGCACACAAAGCTTTTGGGAGAGGGGACATTAAATAAGTCAAAGCATGATCCCAGCTGTCAAGGTGATGCATTCGCAGGGCATATGTGAGTTAGGAGTCACTTTGGCTGCATGTATGATACTGCTATTGGTCACACAGTAACAGTGACTTAAACAAGATAGATGTTTGTGTCCCTTAGGTAAACAAGGTCAGAGGTGGACAATCTAGATCTGTTATGGCACTCCATCGGGTCAGTGACCCAGACTCCTTCTATCTTGTTACCTTGCTATCATCAGCACGAGTCTTCTACATCCTAGTCCAAGAAGGCTGCGTGAGTGCCAATCATCACATCCCTTTTATCCAGGGAAGAAGAAAGGGATAAAGAAGGATAACTCTCAAGACAGTTAGCAGACATTGCACACACCCTTTCTGCGTTTATATTCTATTGGCCAGAACTTAGTCATAGGGCCAGTTTTTATTCATTGCAGCATTATGCCCAAATAAAACTCAGGGGTTCTGGGATCCCCAGGTGGCTCAGCAGTTTAGCGCCTGCCTTAGGCTCAGGGCATGATCCCAGAGTCCCAGGATGGAGTCCCACATCAGGCTCCCAGCATGGAGCCCGCTTTCCCCTCTGCCTGTGTCTCTGCCTTCTCTCTCTGTCTCTCATGAATAAATAAATAAAATATTAAAAAATATTAAAAAAGTAAAACTCAGGGGTTCTAGGATAGGAAAGGAGAGAATGGGTATCAGTGGGCAATGAATAATTTCTTTCCCAGGGCCTGGTGGAGGCCTCACAAGTCTCCAGCCATCAGACACACCTGCCTGATGCATCTCTTTGTTGCTCTTGGTGGTTGACCGAAAGAGCCAGCATTCTCTTTCCAAATCCTTCATCTGAAGCATATCCCACCAGGATTCCCTGCCCTGACACCCTATTTACTTGCTAACTTCTTCATTAACTGTCTCTCCCACCAAAAGACGAGTCCATGGTGGGAGAGAGGCCTTCTGATGAATAGATGAAGGACCCAGGTGTAGACTCTGACACTTGCCCACGGTCAAGGACACACGCACACAGGTGCCCCTCGCCACGAAACCACTATGAAAACATTTGCATGCCTATGGCCCAAGCTGGGGCCACCCCTGAGGCATCTCAGTACCCTTTTACCTGGTGCCTGTTTAATATCTGCTTGGGCACAAGACATTCCCTGACTCTTAAGGACCTACCCCATCTCATCGGCCACATTAAAAAAAAATGCTGGACATTCTTATGAGGAAAATAAAACAAACACAGAAAAAGCAACTGTTTTTAGAGCTCTTTAACTCTCCCCAGGGAACCAGAGTCTATGTGTACACAACACCCGAAGTTCCAGATGAAACACACAAAACATAATCAATCATGTCAACCACTGGTGTGAGGGGTTTTGTTTTTGCCATACTGGTTTAGGGGTCATGGAGACACAGACAACGAATGACGTCTAAAGAGTTTTAAATACAAACCACATTTCCAAAGAGAGAAAAGGATCCCCTGCTAAGTGTCTGCGAAAAGCTTGTATGTTGTTTTGCAGGGGTGATCACAAGCTACCATCCTCCGGCACAACAACAGTAAAGTGAGTGATTCTCACAGGAACAGGTATGAATAGCTCCCAAAAAGCCCCCAAAGGAAGAGGAATAGAGGAAATAAATAAAATTCATGGGAAATGGAAAATATGAAAAACCATTGGACTCCATTAGTTAGCACGTAAACTATTTTCGTCTTCAAACCGGCAAATATTTTAAAAATAATACACAGTGCTGGGAAACATGTAGAGAGATGGTCAATAGCACACACTGCTAGTAGAGTGCAAATTTTTACACTTCTGTGGAAAGCAGTTTGGAAACATGCATCCAAAACCTCAAAAATGTGCACCGTCCATCTGATACAATAATTCTACTTCTAATCATTTAATCTAAATATTCATTCATGTATTCAATAAATCATCATTGATTGTCTGCTACCTACCATGTAACATGTGCTGTGCAAAATACTAAACATTCATGGGTGAATAAAAAAGACATATTTCCTGCCCCACAAAGTTTACAATTTAATGATAAAACACAGAGTAAACAGAGTTTACAATTTAATGGTGAAACAGATGTAAACAAGTAAATAAGCCAGTAAATAATTAAGTATAGATGATCACTACTAAGAAGGATGCTGTGTTAATGTGGTATCATAACAGAATCGCTAATAGACTCTCACGAAGTTTCCATCGAGAGGGTGCGATGGAAGCCAAGATCTGAAGGACCAAGAGCCAGCCATGACAAAAGAGGAGTCCTGGGTCCAGGGTAAAGAGAACAGTTTGTGTAAATGTCCTGAGATTGGAAGACCTTACAGAACTCAAGAACCAAAGAGAGGCAGGATAACTGCCAATCCAGAGGGACCTGAGACAAAGCTGGAGGCAAGTCAGAGCTGGGAAGGGAAGCCTAAGTGTCCATGGACTTCATGCTGTAGACAATGGGGAGCAGTTGAAAGTTCTTGAGCAGAGGAGTAACACAATCCCAGCTATACTTTGGGAAAACACAAATCCAGGGATATTTTAAGATCCCCGAAGACCTGTTTAAAGAGTCCAAGAAGACCAGACTGGAAGTCAGGAAGTTTCCCTGGGTGGTTATGCCTTCCATGGCCAGAGGGACAGATGAAAGAGGCAATGGGAGGTGAAATCACATGATGTGACCACTGATGACTGTGGGTTGCCCAGAAATGGGAGGAGCTACAAATATCACGTCTGCAGGCTTGCCCCTGGGAGACCGATAAGTTGGCGAATAGAATCAGGAAACAGGATGAGAAGGTATAAAGACAAAGACGAAGAGCCACCATGCGAACCTTTGGAATCACCACTGCTCACATCTCCCTTGCGGGGCCCATTCCCCATCACTCTCCAAACATGCGGGGCCCATGGTCTGCCTTGACTCCCTCACACAAGGCAAAACTGAGCATTTCCAAGTCCAATTCAACAGAAAGACCAACAATTCAACAGGAAACCAGTTTCATTGCCTTCCTGGTCCCTTTCTTGATGTTCATGATTTCAGTTAAAAACTCAATCGAGGTCAAAGATTTTCCTCGGGAAATTCTTGTTGGTAAATTCTTGCATGGAGTGCACTCCTCCACTCCCTGGTTCCGGTTCAGGAAAAGCAACTCGTGTCAACTTACCTCAAGATTTTCTCTTCCTTGAGACGCTACAGACTCTCTCGAGCCTTTCTTGGGAATGCCAGCTGGACTTTGCATTTTTCACAAAGGACTGTCTCACATGTATTAGCAGTTCTTTCCTGGAGTTAACTATCTCACCAGCAATTGAAGTCTTTTTTTTTTTTTTTTAAGGATGCTGGTGGGGACTTTCCTCAGGGAAGAACGGGAGTGGGAGAACTATTCCTTGAAGTATAAGTGGCTCCTGGGGGCCTTCCCTCTGGCATCTGTGGAGACCAAGTGCGGCTGCCAGGCCTAATTACCTATCACTGTTTCTCCTCACATAAAACAGGGTGTCTTAATGCAATGCTCATTTCTCTGGAAATCCTGTGTGGGCCTGAGGAGGCAATGGTAATATATGCAAGCCCACTGCCGAGAACAGAAATGAAGGAATTGTTTGCAACGGCTGGGCTCCCACCAAGCTCACACGCTTCAGCAAACAAGCACAGCTCAGAATGTCGAGGCAAGGCCACCTAGCCCCCCTGAAGGGCGTGCCTGGGAGGCGATGAATTCAGAAAAACACGATTGCCTTGATTTGGGCCACTTTCAGTAATGAAAACTTTTCCTCATAGAGGAAAATTGTTCCGAATGAACCGACTCAGTAACTCAATTTTGAAACTGTTTTCTTAAGTCCTATTGAAACGGGAGGTATTAGGACAGCACAATAAATCAGTTTATGAAAATACAATTTCCTGTCAGCTGTTCTAAATAAGGGTCTTTTAAGACCATTGTGTAGTCGGGAGGAGAAACCATTCCTTCTTCCATTTGGAAGCTGGGGTTTTTTTTAGGTTTGGGGTTTTGGGGGAGTTTTTTTGTTTTTGTTTTTCAAGTGATTTTAAATCTTGTGGCTGGAGTTAGAGGAAGAAAATGAGATGTTTACAACATACCGAGAAACACGTTTTTAATACCGTGAGACCCTTCCTATCACAAACTCAGGCACGGAAAGATTTCATTAAACCCTAAATTTCACACTATCTCGTGTCTGCTTTGGAACTGCTAAGGCTGCCCATTTAAAGGAAGGAAATCTTCCCACTCCAGCTGCTGAGCCGGCTGCAAAGTCTTTAATAAAATCTCTTTCCACAGAAAGATCTACCGGCTTCCCCCGACAGGGGCCTAACCGGCAGACACGACTCCACAGCCACATAAAAAGAAATTAAAGTGTGCTATTTTCTGGGGAGTCCCCATAAGCAATGGAACAGCCATATTTCCTTTTTTCTTTTGTTTTTAACGTATGAAACATTTCAAACATATCCAAAAGTATAGAGAAATAATACAACAGACTATTTATCCTCCACCGAGATCAAACATCTGCCATCATTGCTTCAGATTTCTCTGTCTCTCTCCCTCTGAAAGCACTTAAAATCAGTTAAAGCCACACATTTCATTTCCCACCCCCTGCCTCAGAAGTAACTCCTTGCCCTAAAATGGTGTGAATCCTTCACATGCTAATCTTAGTCTGCTTACAACAAATGTATGAATCCGTAAACTGTATAGACTGTTGTTTTGTACAGTCCTTAAAGTTCACCTAAGTAGGAATGTTTTTTGTATGTGTCCCCCAGAAGCTTGTTTTTCCCCTGAAAATTTTATTTTGGAGGGGGAGACATATGAGGCTCTTGACTCAAGAGACTCATCATCATAAAGATGTCACTTCTGTCTAAGTTAATTTACAGATTTAATGCACTTCCAATTTAAAAAAAAAAAATACCACCAGGTTTTTTTCTGGAGCGAGGCAAGTTGATTAAAAAGTTTATCCTGGAGAACAAAAAAAGCAAAGCTAGCCAGAAGAACCCGGAAAACGAAGAGCCATATGGGGGCAGGGCTACCCGCCATTAACACATACTGTAAAGCCTGTAATTAGGAGTTTGGGATTGGCACATGAATAAACAGACCAATGGGACTGAAAGAAAATCCAGAAATAGATCCAACTGCATCTGGAAAGTTCTTATATGCGAAAGGCGGCTTCGCAAGTCTGTGTGGAGAGATGATTTTTTTTTTTAAAGTAGCGTTAAGATAATTGGATAGCCATATGGAAAAAGTCAGACCTGGAGCTTACACCACACACTGGGGCAAAATCCAAAACAGATCAGACATTTAAATATAAAAGCTGAAACCCTATAGGTACCATGGGAAGACATGGGTGAAGGCCCATATAACCTGGGAATGGAATGCACTTCACCAGAAGCAGTGAGGGCACACATTGTTGAATCTGAGCATGTTAAAATAAACCCTTTCTCACAGCAAAACCACGATGCGTAAGTATAGACAGATGACACCAGGGTGGAGGGCTCCTGTGCCTGGGTCAGCCTGGATCAGCCTGGGTGACTGGGCAGTTGGACTGGCAATCTGGACGGGAGGCCACAGAAATGACCCTAGTTGAGCAAGTGGGGCCTGGGGTCCAGGTACCTGTGTTTGAATCTGGCTCCACCACATATCAGCCCTGTGACCTGGGGTAAAATGTTTATTAAGCTCTCTGGACTTCACCAGTCCTCGGTATGTGAAGAAGAAGAAATGAGTTTCTGCATATGAAATGCTTAGATCAGTGCTTAGAACATTCTAGAACTTTGGTTAAAAGCACAGGCAGTAAATCGGCTGCCGAGTTCTCCCCGCCAAGCCCTCCTCAGAAGCTGAGAGACCCGCCTCATTCCCCAGTTTTCGACAGCAAGCCTGACCCTGGCCTCCCCTCCACCTCCACCTCATAAAGACCTCTTGTGCTCCTCCCTGCTCTTGGCTGCCACTGCCATCGAAGCTGACCTCTTCTGTCATTTTCACAAGAAATGCCTAATATTGTTGATTGGTGGCGGGTTTTTTCCCTCTCTTTGAATTACTCCCTCTTGTCATACGTTTCTCTATCTTGCTAGTTCGTTGTTTGTTTTTTTAAAAATGAATCGGTTTTCAATTTTGATCTTTTCAATGATCCCTTTATTTTCTCTTTCACTCATTTCTGCCATCATTTCGTCATTTTCTTCTGCTTTCTTTGGGGCTTCTCTGCTTCATGATCCTTGTACTCTCTTAAGTCGAACTTCTAGCTCATTGGTTCTCAGCCTTTCTTCCCTTCGAACTTTGGCACATAAAGGCCATCTGTTTCTCTCAAGCCATTGCTTGTGTTGAATCACATGTGTTGTCATGGGTGGTGGCCGCTATTACTACCACCCACTGGTGACTGGTACCCTCCCACCTATGACAGGACTATATCTCTTCCCCCCTTCAAGCTCAGCCTGGCTGTGCAGAAATGCTAGTGGAACCAGTGAGTGCTGCTCTTGGGTGGAAGCGTTTTCCAGACACTTCCATTTCCCAGGGCTCTCCTCTTTTCCAGTCTCTTTTCCAGACTTTCCAGCCACAGGGATTGGTGACATTCCAGATGGTTGAGGTTCCATCAGCCCTTGTCTCTGAGTAAAGAAGGTGTGAAGTAGAATCTCTTCCTGGCCAACAACAGACACGTAACGGAAAGGAGAAACAAGCCTTTGGTGTGTAAGCCACGCAGACTTGGAAGCTGCTTGTTATCCTAGCATAACCTCGCCCGTCCTGGCCGATATACATAGTGTTCTGTTATTGTTCAGTGGTAAGTATTATGAAATTTCCGTTATAATTTCTTCTTTGATATATGAATTATATACTAATTTTTTCTTATTTCCAAGCATATAGAAGGTTTTGATCTCTAATTTTATTACACGTGAGCAGAGAACATAATTTCTCTAGGATTTGATGATTTGGCATCTGTCAAGGTGTATTCTATGGCTTAATACCATCAGTTTTGGTATAAATATACTCATATGCTTGGAAAAATACGTATGCTCTAGCGGGCGGGTACCCGAGCTCTTTGATTTGTCGTTAGATCAATGTGCGCTTCAACTTTTCTACAACCTTGTTACTTTTATGTTTGCCTGATCTAACAGTTGCTGAGAGAAGCATGTTAAAATCTGCTGTGATTGCGGATTTGTAATCCTTTGTAGTACAGTCAAGGCCTGCTGATGCTCTACTGTGTGCCTCTTCTGGTCCCTGGTCTCAGAACCCTGGGGACCCCATGGGACTCGCCCCCAGCACCTCACATCTCCTGGGAAACTCTTGCTGGGTCATGGGCTTCCGGGAGTAATTGTGAAAGCTGGAGGCCTTTGTCTTAAATTTGTATTTATATTTATATGTGATTTCAGGGGGTTCTCCTATCCTGAAAGCTCAATATCCCAGAATGGAAGTTTGGTGACCATCAATTTGAACCAAAAATGTGGATTTGTAGCCGGATGGTTGATATGAAAAACAAAGAGGAAGACAAAGGACATGCTTTAAATTTGCACCACGTGCATGGAGCTGGGAGAATCCATCCATGTGCAGCGAGCTCACCCTCTCTCCAGTCCAGACTGTCTCCAGCCTCAGCTGTCTCTCTGGGGCTTCCTGGGCATGGAGATATTGCCGGAATGTATCTGAGCAGCCCCAGTCTGGAGAACGGAACAACAAACATGGGTCCCTGCATGGAGACAGGGACAGGGACCCTTTCCCGGGAACTTGATGGGCTGGGGATGTTGGTGGGGTCACGAGGAACTGAAGACCGGTGGTGGTCGTCATGAAGAGGATGGTAACTGTGACGATGGTGGTAGAGAGGAGAGAAAAGGAGCTGGAGGAGGAAGAGGGACTTGAGACTTGTGCAAGCTGTGCAAGAAAGTATTCTGGGCCCAGGTTGGAGCCAGATTATCCAAGGAGATGGGACGCCTTGAATACTACTCTGAGGAGGTCGCATTGAATCCTAAAGGAAATGGAGCCCCACCGGGAGCTTAAGAAGAAGGGACTCACAGACATGCAGTAGTAGAAGAGCATCTATAGACCACATGGATGATAAGAGCGTGGGGTGGTGTGGACACACGGGACCACAGGGAATGACAGGGCAGGACTGGGGGTCCCCTGTGGATGTGAGAAGGGAGGAGGTGGAGACGGGAGCCTTCAACCCAAAGCGACAGCACACGGGTGCCTGCTGTGTGTCCATGTGTTCCAATTACCAGATCACAGTTACCTTCAGGCTTTAGACACCCCGCACAACAGCTCGCCAGGCAACCCATTCCTGAAATTGTGCACGGAGCACATTATTATTCATATTTTATAGATGAGATGGCTGAGGTAATAAGAATTTAGCTACAATTTCCTGTATCCAGCAGTTCAACATAACATGGTACTTAGGAGACCAGGATCTGGGTATGAAGATCTACCCTGTAATTGCTTGCTGTGTGACCTTGAGCAACTTCCTCAACCTCTCTAAGCCTCCATCTATTAAGATCACATTGAAATAACATGTGCAAAATGCTCAGCAAACACCAGGCACACAGTAAGCTCCCAGAAACTACTTGCTGGTGTCGTTACTATTATTGACATTATCAACCTTGTTCGTGCTGAAAGGACAAGACCAAGGTCAGGACCAGGGTCCCTGAGTCCGTGTTCTCCCCATGGGGAGAGCTGACCCCTCCCCACCTCGCAGGGGATCGCTGAATGGTAGGAGCTGTTTTGCTAATTACCAGAGATGAACTTGTGAAGCTAAATCTAGTTTAACATCTAAATCCTGACTTTGCTGCCGCCCACAGAGAATGATGATTCCCAATGATGGGGTGATGGTTTCCACCCCAACATGGAGTCGGAAGCGGATCCTTCTAACAAAGCTCTGTTTCCTCTGCACTGGGAAGAAATGGATGCCTCTTAGGCAGATGGATCCATGGCCCAGGATTTTGCTGGATGCTAACCTTCCTTCATTGGGGCTCACTTCTGTTTAAGCTGATACAGATTTCAGACTTTAAATAGAAATGATAAATTATTGACTATCATGGTGATTGATTCTCAGACTGTCTGCTGACCACCAAATTGCTCCGATTCTCTCCCGAATGAAAATTCCATAAGTCATTAGCGTGAGCCCACACCGGCATCCGTCATGTTAACGATAGTGCTGCAATCACTCCTTGACACTAATTACCTTTTCTGACTAATTTTGAATGCGAAATTTTGCTAATGACTGAGACCCACAGCAAAAGGCCCCATTTTCTCCCAGCATTCTATAATCTATGGCACCTTCATGCCCACATAGCAATTATTAACATTGCATTCCATCCTGCCTCCTTACCATGTTGGCAGCCTTTAAATAGAAAACTCTTTATTCCAGGCTCCTTGACATAAACATAATTTTATCTAGAGAGTCCCCTGAAAGTGAGTTTCTGGAGAAGCAGGGTCTGCGTGGATAGATTTCTAACTTGTAGAGACAATCATGAAAAATGTTGAATCCACAGTCCTTCTACAGCCAGGGGAGAGAAGGAGATGGGGCCTTGCCCTGAGAAAGTGCTGTGCTTGGCTATTTCGCACACACCGTCATAGGTCATCCTCACAATGGCCTTGTGTGACAGCTGCTAGAAGCCCATTTTACAGGTAAGGAATTGGAGTCCAGAGGTTTTCCGTGACCTGGCCAATGTCTCAAAGCTTGTGAACACTGAAGAGAAGAGACCAGGAGTATGGTAGGCAATTTCTGGGTTGGCTCTCCATAGCCTCTACCTCCTAGTATAATCCCCTCTCCGTGACTGCAGGTGGGACCTAGAGACACTGTGGTCTGCATAAAACATGTCAAATGTGAGCGGAGGTCACTGCAGAGGTTGGGTTACAAAAAGACTCGGGCTTCACCTAGCTCACTTTCCCCACTCTCTCACTTGCTCACTCTGAGGAAAGCCAGTCGCCATGTTGTGAGCTACCCTTGGAGAGGTCCTTGTGGCAAGGACCTGAAGGTGGTCTCTGGCCTACAGCCCGTGGGGACCTGACACCTGCCAACAGCCACGTGAGTGGCCTTGGAAGATCACCTTCCTCTGACAGGAGCCCTCAGATGAGACAACAGCCCCCGGTTGCAGCACTGCGAGAGACGATGAGCGGGAGGCCCAGACTCAGCCATGCCCAGATTCTCGACCCAGAGAAACCATGAGCTAATCAATGCGTGTGGCTTCATGCCCCTGGGTTTGGAGCACAGACAACAAACACAAGGACCAAGCATATGTTAGAACAATGGCCAAAGCCATTGTTTGCTTCCTTCGGTATGTTTTTTTACTCACAGAAGGGATATTTTATTCTTTGTTTAGAATTCAAACAAAAAATATGTAAAATTAAAATCAGAAGCTCCTTTTCACCCTTCCCTCACCCCTTATCATATACTTCCTTCCAGAAGGAACCACAAATTCTTGAGTATGTTGAGGACTTTTCTATATATCCACATACATAAATATATTCAATAATGAACAGGGTACCCCATATATATTCTTCTGTGATTTGTTTTTTTTTTCATTTAATAGTATACCTTGGATCTCCCCATGTTGGTACATAAAGGAAGCTTTTCCCTATTTTCCCCTGACTTCAGAATAGTCAGAGGGGTAAATGTGTTTCTAATACAACTGCAATGAGTATCCATATACATAAAACTTTGTGCATTTATACGAGAATTTCTGTAAAAGAGATTCCTAGAAATGGAATTGGCTGGGTAAAAGGTCTACCTACACTTTCTAAAGCCCGGCCCTTGTTGTTTCCAGGGCATCATACTTCACCTTCAAACGAACATACAAAATCACAGGGTCTTGCCATTCCTGCAGATGGGGTCAGCACTCCCAAATCTCAGGGAGTAAACCTAGGCAGGGCTTCAGGCTAGGAATCCAAGCTCAGAAGACAAGAATCATGGGCTCAGCCGCCTCCTCTCTTTATAGAGCTTGGAAGAGTTTCCTCATGATTTTTCCTCTTGATTTTTTTAGTGGAAACAAATAGAATCCCAAAGGAGGTGTTGGCAGAGACCTATGCCAGGAGAGCCAGAATCCAGGCCCAGCTATTGTCTGACTTACTGTAAGAGTCCTGGCCAAGTCTTTGGGCCTCCCAGGCCTCAGTTTATCAACTCATCAGGCTGGATGAGGTCTGCTTCTGCATGAGTTTATAGGCTGGTTCAGAAAAGCCATGAGGAATCTGCTTTACCTGTCATTGGCTGTGGGGCCCTGGGCAGGTCTCTTATCCTCTCAGGCAGGGAGATAAAGTAAAAGTCTTTGGAGAGTATATACTTAATGCATACATTTATTTAGGCCCCTAATGAGCCAGGTACCAGAGCCACAGAGATGGGCTGGCATGATTCCCATCCCAGAGGTACCAGAGGCCAGGGAGGGAGGCAGGCTGGAAGCACTGTGGTGGTCTCCACCAAGGCAAGGTGTGGAGGGTGTGGGTTTGGATGGAAAGGTAGTGAGCACTATTCTGAATCCCCTGCTTTGGCACACACTCAAGCACAAGGCAGTGTCATTGTCTTAGACAGTTCTCTGGTGCCTTCCATTTGAACGTGGAGTCAGGATTATTTTGACATTCATTCTAGAAGAGAAGTCCTAGAGAGTCTGCAGAAGGGCACACTGTCAATCCACTTGGAATCTACAGCCCAACAAGAAATGAGGGCCAAAGCCAGATACGGACTCTTGGGGAAAACTCGATTGGCATTCTGTTCTAGGCAAGACAGGGACGAGGTGTTTCCTAATGGAGTTATAAATGCAATAATCTTAGCAACCAAACCATGAAAACACCACTCTATGAAATGGAAAACAGAGATTTGTGTTTGAGATTTGCTAAAGCTCTACAGAAAATGACCTGCATTTGAAGCATGGTAAGTACTCAGCCAGTGACCTTGGCGTCTCCAGATTCATCCTACCCCAGGCGTGGTCTGCAGCCCAGCACCACCTTGAAGGTTGTTAGAAATACAGTATCCGGACCCCATCCCAGATCTGCCAAATCAGAACCTGCTCTGTAACAAGATCTCCAGATCATTTGTAGTAAGGCTCTAGCCTTGGGGTCCTGGTTGACTAAGGCAGGAACTTTTGCAGGATTCAGTCAGGACTTTGAGACCTGCAGAAGACCAGTGACCTGTGATTTCTTAGTTGGTCACTCTTTGGAAGCTAGTGACGAACAAATTGTGGTCATTATATTTGGACTTGGCCACTAGGCATTCTGGGGCCTCAGGGCAAGGACTGGGAGGTGGTCAAGAGACAATGCTGCCAACTGAGCCAGCCACGAAGTTGGACACAGAGGCACAGTCTACCATATATGATGAGGCATGGCAAGCGTGGGCTTGGTTGGGGCTGGCATCAATTCTTGGGTTCAGCTTCCAGACTCTGGGAGAAGGTCCAGGGCTGGCTGGCTATTGTCTATTGCTATGCCTTCTTTCTTTACCCAAGTAAAGGAATGAAGAAGAGAGTGTGCCTGTGGGAGGACCAGCAGAAGACACTGGGGTGTTCTGCTTCACCTGCAGGGAAAAAGGCCCAGGGAGCACAGGTCCTTCTACAGATGGTGAAAGAGCAATCTTGGCAGAGCAGGGGAGCTCGAAGCCATGCTATATGAATTTCCTGGGTCTTCTGGAATAAACTACCACAGCTCGGTAGCTTAAAACAACAGAAATTTATTTTCTCACAGTTCTGGAGGCCAACATGCCAAAATAGTATCCTTGGTCCAAAATCAAGGTTTGGGCAGGGTTGCATCCCTCCAGAGGCTCCGGGGGAGCATTTCTCCCCTGCCTCCTCCGCTTCTGGGGCTGCAACCTTCCTTGGCTTGCGGCAGCATTGTTCCAATCTCCACCCCGTGGTCACCTTGCCTTCTCCTGTTCCGTCTTCAGATCCCCACGTCTCTCTCACAAGGACGCCCAGGATAACAATTAGGATCCACCCCAAAATCCTGGATAATCTCTCATCACAAAGTCTTTGATTCGCTCACGTCAGCAAAGAAACTTTTCCCCAATAATGCAGCATTCACAGGGTCTAGGCACTGGGACTCACTACCCTTGTGGGGTCGTTTTCAGACTACCCCAGACCGATTTTGGATCTGAAGAGAGGGCTTTCCAGCAACCTGGAGTCCGAGGTCAGAACAGATGGCTTGGGAGCAGTGAGCCCCCGGGGGCAGATGCTCACCCATCCCCTTGGAATTCTTCTCCAGTTGCCAAAGGCTGCGTACTGCAAACCCATGACTGCCTGAAGGTTCTTCCTGCCACAGGAGCATGGTCAGCCACGCTTAGCCCATGGGCTGTATGGGCCAGAAGAACTGCAGTGTAAAAGCCTCCAGAAGTAGCCCTCAAGCCATAAGTGACACAGGTTGGAGGGTAAGTAGCCCAGCTGCCACAGCCCTCTGCGTGGGGACTCTGAGCTGTGGTCATACCGCCACACAGTTCTCGGGTGGGAATGAGCTCCAGATGCCCACAGCTCAAAACTGGCTTGATAGTACACCACCCATCAGCTGCTGTACCCTTCCTCTCTCATCTGCCTACAGATGTTCCCTGAGATCACCTCCTAGATAAACTACTTACTACAAGGGTCTGCTTCTGGGGGAGACCAATCCAAGATGGCTTAAGAAGTGGTTGTAGGAAGTAAATTCTTATTCTAGAATTGGATCCTTTGCCCTCCTGATAGCAAAAGAGTGCCACTGTGCGTGGCCAGATGACCCCTGGTGTTCTGTGCATCACAACTGCTAAGAACGCTCACTTTGAGGGGGGCGCCTGGGTGGCTCAGTCGGTTAAGTGTCTCTGTTGATCTCAGCTCAGGTCTGGATCTCAGGGCCATGAGTTCAAGTTCCACATTAGGCTCCATGCTGGACCTAGAACCTACTTAAAAAAAAAAGAAAGAAAGAACAAAACTGCCTTAGAACAACTAAGACAGAGTACAGGTGCAAGAGGATACACTAGCCATTGCTAATTATTATTATCATTAATTGATATATTATTTTAGTTAATTATATTATAATTATTATTAATTATTATTAGCAATTATTAATTATTAGTTGCTAGTTGTTATTATTTGCTAATTAGTACTATTGCTAATGCAGTAGCTCTACCACAGGAGACACATGGAAACGGTAATTCTAAGGATTGCCAGCTGTCATTAACAGCCATCAAACACTAAACACATTCTCAGGCCAGGTCCAACAGATGCGTCCCCAGATGAGCAACTTCTGTTCTTGGTACCTGAATCTCTTCATCCTCAATTTGAAGATAAGAATTGCTCCTCCCGGGGTGCTGGGGGAGCTCAGTCTGCCGAGCTCAGCTTGGGTCATGATCTCAGGGTCCTGGGATAGAGCTCCCTGCTTAGTGGGGAGTCTGCTTCTCCCTCTTCCTCTGCCCCACCTCCCCACTCATGCTCTTTCTCTTTGGTGCTCTCTCTCTCAAATAAATAAGTAAATTCTTTTTATTTTTTATTATTTTTTTAAGATTTTATTTATTCATGAGAGACACAGAGAGAGAGGTAGAGACACAGGCAGAAGGAGAAGCAGGCTCCATGCAAGGAGCCCGACATGGGACTCGATCCCGGGACTCCAGGATCATGCCCTGGGCCGAAGGCGAGGCGCTCAACCGCTGAGCCACGCAAGTGTCCCAGTAAATTCTTTTTTAAAAAAGAAAAAAGGAAAAAAAAAAAGAATTGTTCCTCCCTCAGAGTGTCATGGTGAAGATTAACACAGGAGGCTCATCCATGGGAGACCTCCACACTATCTGGCACATGGGACATACTACAATAAATGTTAGATGTTTTTATGTAAGGGTGGATGTAAAATGCCACAGAGAACTTCGAAAGAACTACCAGCAACATGCTTTTAATTTATAAGCCTTCCTAACCCACAAATATAGCTAGTCTCCTCCCCCAACAAAATCCATGCAGCTTTCCAAAATTTCAAGATTGATGATACCCTCGGTCCAAGCATCAACCAAGTCAGCCATCAAAACCGAGCTGTCCCATCTCCTGCAGCTGTGTTGATGGCCTGGCACCGGGGCCTGTGATTTGTTAGCAAGGCCCATGAAGCCGGGGAGCCAAGGCTGAAAGATCTGTTTAATTCCCACTTTCCACGGGGTTGTTATTCGGCTCAACCCCCTTCACCCCCAGAGTGAATCACAAACTGCCAGCCTCTCTGCTCAGGGGGAGACCCACAGATCAACGGCTGCCACCCCACGTCCTGCCAAAGTGCTGTCCAGTGGTCACTGGCACCTGGGAATCAGCAAGTCAGCTTGATTAGACCTCGGGGTAGTTCCTGATAACAACCCTTCCTTCCTGCCCTCCCCAAGCCCTGGCTCCTGAACCAATGGAGATCTGCTGGGGGGATGACCCCTGGTCTGAGGTTCACGTTCTTTAGCTGCTGACACAGGTTGGAGGTGAGGTGCCTGCTACGCGAGGAGACCTGTGGTTGGCTGTGAAATTAATGACTTTCCTTTCTGACCCCCCTGCATGCATAATCACCCCAGGCAGTAAACAACCAAGAGCCCAAAGAAAACACTTATTGCCATAAACACCCGCGGTGTTATCATGAATCTATCATGAATTCGGAGTTCTAACTGGATGAACACATTTTTTAAAAACACTCTTAAAAACGAAACTATGCAGGAAAGGACGATAGCTTTCTGGAAAAGTCAGGAGGCTGGGAGGAACCTCTCAGGGCCTCCTGGGTGAAATCACCAATTGCATCTGGATGGGGTGAGAACACGCAGGTTAACCCCGTGTTTGCACTGATAGGTCACAGGGCAGTCCCGCCTACCCCTGGCTAAACACACTCTCCAGGTGCTTTGTAATGGGTGCCCAAAGGCAAGTCTCTCCAGGCAGCACGAAGCCTCCAGTCTGAGGAGTGCCCGGGAAGAGGGGTGGGGGGCTCAGAATGGCCCCCTCGCTGGCGATTTCAGTGGAAGTTTTGTCTGAGATTGGGAGACACAAGGGCAACCCCACGCAGGCCAATGGAAGCCAAGAGAAGAACTAGAAGGAAATCCATTTACGAAGGCCCGGTTTGCACTGTAAGATATTAATCCTTCCCCTTCTTAAAATTCATTCTTTAGCGAATTTAGCTAATAAGGATAAAGTGTTCCCTCCTTGGGCACTTAATCTGTGTCAGGCACTGGAATTAGCATTTCACGTACATCCTCTCCAAGGCCCCACGCTGGGCACTGCAGATTTGCTACCTAAAGGGACCCACAATTGTCTTCCCCCTGCTGATGAGTCTAGGGAGCGAAAATAATTTATTTCCCAGGCCCCACTGAAGTTAGGGGTGATCATTCACCATAATTCTAGCCAACAAGACATCAGCCAAAGGCAGGCTCCCCTTCTGAAAACAGAATACTTTGTTCATCTTTCTGACCAGAACACAAACCAGAGGCACCAGAGGCAGGTGTTGGAGCGATCATTTTGAGGCCATGAGGCAGCAAGCATGAGGACAGAACCAATATTCTAAGAGTTGGAAAAGAAAAAAAAAAAAAAAAAGGAGAAGAAGAATGTGGGCTGCTGTTGGGAGCCACGCCAATGACCTTGGACCATCTACTCCAAACTTCTGGTGAGGCCAGTTTAAAAAATAACCCCTCTTCATCTATGCCAGCATTAGCTGAGCATTCTGTTACTCCCAGTGAAGAACGTTTTGAACCAACAGATTCCCATTCTACAGATGGGAAAACCAAGGCTCGGAGAGATGAGGTGACCCACTGTCGTCCCCACCAAGGTAAGTAGTGGTTCTAGGATTCACTCTGACTCTGACCCTACCGTCAGGGTCCTGGCCTAAGCCAGGAATCACATGCATAAACTATGCAAACTTTTTTTGACTGTCACATTTCTCAAGTGCATGACCCCAGGAACAAGCCTGGAACAAACCAGATATGCAACTGACAGCTATCATTACGGCTAATGATAATATGAATCCTAATAACAGCTAACGGTTATCGAGTGCACACACGCCGTACCCACCCGTCCCATTTAACCCGACAAGGCCCTCTGGGGTGTTTATTCTTATAATCACTACTTTGCACCAAACGGAACCAGGACACAGAGTGGATAAGGGACTTGCCCAAAGTCTCCCAGCCAGTGAGTGGCTGAGTCGGGTTACGAAGCAGGGCCCCAAAGCCCACGTGCTAGCTACCGAGCTGTGGGCAGGAGTGCGCTCAGCAGCACTGGTGTGCCTCCCCGTGCCCTTCGACTATCTCCAACCACCCCCAGGCCAAGCAGGGTTCCACGAGGTCTGTCACCTATCAGAGGGAAGGGAGTGCGAGGCCTGACGGCCCTTCTCTGGTCCCTAGCTAAGCTCTGTTCCTGAGCCTGCAGACAGACCCCACCTTTGTGCTCTTGGTCTGGTACTCGTCATAAGAGGCAGCTGCCCACTAGACAGATTTCCCCCAAGTGGAGGATCTCAGTCCGAAACAGAAAAACAGGGAGCCCCTTTTCTAGCTCTGTTTCCCTCCCCATTATGTTTGTCATATTAAAAATTACTTTGGCTGCGCCACGAAGCCCTGAACTTGCAGCCAGAAAGCGAACATCAAGTCACATGAGCGGGAACAAACACCACAGATGTGTGAGCCCAGAGCTGGAGGGTGTTCAGGAGAATATGTTTGGTTGCAAGTGAAAGAACCCCAAATCAATTACTTTAAGGAAAAAAAAAATTGGAGAAGTATATAACAGGGCAGCTTGGGGCGCTGCTGTCAGGCATGGCTGGATCCAGGGTCTGAAATGATCAAGGCCCTTGGACTTCCCTTCCTGGCTGTCTCCTGGTCCGCTGTTCTTCTGTGCTCCTTGACCCTCCTACTTAGGCTCTGTTCATGAAGCAGAACGTGGCAGCTGGCAGCCCCTCCGTCTTACCTTCCAGCCCGTGTGCCAGGTGGCAGCACACCTGCATCAGTAGCAGCCAGGATGCTCCTGGAAGGGCCTTCAGACTGGCAGAGAGGGAGGGCTGTGGTCTTTCACCAGGAGCCTCAGTTGAGCATCAGCTCTGTTTCTGCCCAGAGGCCCCTCGGTCCCCCTCTCTGTGTCTCCCTCTGTCCCTTCCCCCTCCCCTCCTCCACGGGCCCTGCCCCACTAGCTCCCTGTCTCCTGAAACTCCTCACTGTGTCCTCATGGATTAACTCAGAAAAAAGCAAACTAGACCATAACCCAGGAAGACCAACCTTGACGGACTCCACACCGCGCCACGGTGGCAGCTGCGATTAGTAAAGTCTGAGACGGAGAAGGCACTGATTTATGGAACAAACCTCTGCTGCGAAATTCTAAATGCAAGAGAATTGATCTCTATGAAAATAATTTCAGCAAAATGGAGTCGGAAACATCGGAAATGGTTTAACTGTGCTGGACAGAAAACTGGTAAAGGGATTAAATTGGCTTAATGGAGTTCCCTGTGGAATTCTGGTACTTTCTAGAGGGAAACGCATCACTGTTGACTAATTCTGATTAAAATCCTTGAATTCAAAATGTCTCGAGGACAAAATGTCCACAGGAACAGAGCTTTGGGTCAAAATATCGCAGCCCCTGACCAAGGAGTTGGAGTTTTGTCAACAGCCCCAAAAGACAGAGAAGGGGGGAAGCAGGGCCCCCGAAGGCAGAGTGGCAGGAGGTGGTCACCGTGGAGGAAGGGAGTGGGGGACAAGGAGCAAACACACCCAACCCAGATCTTCCCCACAGGCCCCTGCTGGGGCTGGAATGGCCGCTGGTTGCTGCAGACCACCCAGCCCAGGGTGGTCGGCTCAGGTCCCTGCAGAGCCCCGGCCCTGGTGGCTCCCACCTACTGCGTGGCAGCCTGAAGCCCCCACGAAGTCCTCCCCCCAGGGCCCTTGAGTTCCAGCTGAGACCAGAAAGCAGAAGTTCTCAGCAAATGCTATTTTTTTCTAAATGACATTTATTGTTTTTGTCTTTCTGACCACAAGCACAGTGCAGCAAAAGGCACAACTTTTGGGAAAACAGAAAACGAAAAGGGAAACACATCGCTCCTACTCCACGACAGGAGGACGCAGCCATGGAGGGGCCCCTGCTGTGCCGCGTGGCCCCTCGAGCCACCCAGAGCAGGGGCTTCCCATTCTTCCCCCTCGTCACCCTCTGATGAGTCCCGAGGTGTGGCCGGATGGGGAAGTAGGTGACTTCCAGGCCGCTGCCTCTGTCATCCGACCAGGGCCCTATCAGGCTAGGACTCTTGTTACTCCTATTTTGTAGAAGAAGGAAAGGAGGCCAGAGAGGTGAGGTTATTTGACCAAGATCTCAGAGCTGGGAAGTGATGGATCTGGACTCACACCTCCGGTGCCAGTCTCTGGAGCTCTTGTAAGCTCAGGTCTATATGTGGAGCAGGAAGGGAGAGGGGAGGGGAGGGGGGGTGGAGAAAAGGAAGGGAGGGGGAGGAAGCAGTGGGGGAGGATAAAACCTGAAAAGCCTCTGTGGGTCACGGGTCACTGCCCATGGGTCCGGCCGCCAGGTCCGGCCCCCAGGGCCCCCGTGAGAGTGCGGATGGCACCCTGAACTCCCAGGCTGACCCTCCAGGGCCCAAACCCTGGCCTTCCCTGTGCTGCTCAGACACTTGTCTTCCCAAATCAGGAAGCCGCACTCCACGGCCTTTAGGAAACAAAACCAAACCAGCTGCTATTTTTAAAAGGGTATTTTTATAGAACAATCTCTGGTGTCCTGCAGGAATTTCAGCCCCAAAGCCCCTGGTGCTGTGGTTTCTGGAGGAGTTAACGCACATCCTGTCGGGCAGCCCAGAAGCTGTGTCACTCCTCCCCTCTCTCCTCTTGCTGAGGAGGCAATAGCTCTTTCAGCAGCTTCTCAAATTCCCACATGGGCTTTCTGAGCCCGTTTCCCCACCACCGCTCAGCCCCTGCCTCCTGGCAGAGACTGGGAGATTCCAAGATCCAGAGAAGCCAGGGTCTGCCCCTCAGGAGCTCACAGCCCAGGGGACACGTAGGGGCACAGTGACACGCCATGGTCCTTCACCCATATCCGCTGGTGGCCTGTGTGCCCAGCGCCTCGCTGAGGCTCAGGGGTGAGTCTGCTCGAGCCCAGG
Organism: Nyctereutes procyonoides; assembly: GCF_905146905.1. Classification (NCBI taxonomy): domain Eukaryota; kingdom Metazoa; phylum Chordata; class Mammalia; order Carnivora; family Canidae; genus Nyctereutes; species Nyctereutes procyonoides. The sequence goes on from NW_026575133.1 coordinate 26,092,076, forward strand.
GGCCCTCGGGCTGCCCACCGTCCAGGTCAGAGACCAAGCACAGGGCCAGGCCACTCAGAGAAGGGAGGATCATCAGATTCCTTCTATGCAGGGGTCAGGGCATTGACACGGAGCCCAGAGGGACGAGGTTGGCTCGCCAGGTCTGCACGGCCCAGGCAGGGGACAGCAGGAACAAGGGCAGAAGTCATGGCAGAGCTAGAGGTTTGGAGAACCTTGGGTAGTTTGGCCCATCGGGGGGCAGTGGGCTCAGGGAGTGTCTGCTGGAGTTACGCAGGACACCTTTTGAAAAGATTCAGGGTTGCCCTCCCTTTCAGACCTGAACTCCACATTTGCGGGCCCTTGGGCCTGTCTTGTTAGCTGAGGGCTGTAACACTGACGGTACCCAGGGCCCCGGGTCGCCAAGATCTGCCCGTTTTCATAGCTCCCTGATAGTAAAACCTACACACGGTGCGTGGTTAATTTATGCAAAGCACAGTCTCAAGCTAACAATTAGCAGAGCCCAGATACAAGCCCAGGGGACTATTATCCAAACCTATACTTTTAACCCAAGAAGGCCTTGTATGTTCAGTGTTCAGGTTGCACACTGCACATGGGTGCCTTCACTGAGAGGGGTTTCACACAGCTTGTAGACACCCCACATAGAATGTACAAGGGGCCATGGAGCTCTAGACTTCCTGGCCAGTCTGTAAGGTTGAGGAGTAGGGTCAGCGGGAAATCCCTTCCACATTAACCTACCCTGCCATGTACATACTCACACGCACTCATTGTGGACTCTTGGAGCGTAGACATCCCCAGGTTGCCTCTCCTGCCCCCCTCCCCCGTTGCTGTCTGAGGCCTGATTTGCACTCCTTCAGACTAAACAGATACAAATGCTCCAGTGCCTGGGAGCTGTGTAATTGGGCAGGAAGGTAGGTTCGGGTTCGTGTGCACTTGCACACACACACATATGTGCAACCAGAGTTGCTATGTGCCAGGGTCTGGAGTGCCCTTCTCCCAGCAATTCAGATTGCAATGTTGGACTAACTCCCAAATGTCTTCCTTGAGCGAGGAGCACTGGGCTTTCATTAATGCAAAGGCACCATGGGAACTGACCGTGGTCTTGCTGCAGCCCTAGAGTTGCACAGCCTCGCAGTCCAAGGCTCAGGCTGGTTCTAACCCAGAGGAGCAGGCCAGGGGCTGATGGGAAAGAAGCATGTGAGAGAGGTTGCTTGTGGGGTGACTGACTGATCCACAGGTTCTCTCTCTGCCATCTTCCGCTCTGCTCCTGGGTAAATTTGAAGAATAGAGATAGAAAGTGGGGGGAGAAGGGAGGACATCAACCAAGACTCTGGGCTAGCTGGGGTGTGGCCGGCATGAAGAATGACACACCCAGTCCTTCCAGGATGAGGCCATGAACAGAAGGGCGGCTGGGGGAGCAAGAGGTGCTGTTCCTCCCAAGCATGTTCTCCGAGGGACACACCAGGGAGCCAGCAGTTTTTGATGGTGGTAAAGGCTGTTGGGAGCTGCTGGGGCTAGCAAATTGGAGGGCAGGTCAGGAGAGGGAGGCGATGGTAGTGCATGACCTGCAAGGGGGTGGTCAGAGAGGAAGACCAGGCAAGATCCAGAGCTAGACCTGGGAGGGGCCAAAGGGACAGCAAGCAGTGTGACACTCAGAGTAGGGGACAAGAAGGCAGACATGGCAGGGGATGAAGGGAAGATGTGATATGTCCTGGGGAGGAGCAGCTGGGAGGAAGGGTCAGGGAGTCCCCCGCCTGTAGGTCATGCACCAGCCAGCCCTGGGGAAGGAAGGGGGTGGGGTGGCCTCCTGTCTCTCTGTCTTCCGTGCACCCAACTGGTCCTCTATTGCACTGGCTTAGCTCTTCACATCATCTTACAGAAATCTGAAGTGGTTCTATCACTTAAAAATTGGGAGATTTTGGGACTCCTGGGTGGCTCAGTGGTTGAGCATCTGCCTTCAGCTCATGGCGTGATCCTGGTCCTGGGATTGAGTCCTGCATCAGGCTCCTTGCGAGGAGCCCGATTCTCTCTCTGTCTATGTCTCTGCATCTCTCTGTGTCTCTCATGAATAAATAAATAAAATCTTTTTTAAAAAAATTGGGAGATTTCTCACAAACCAATCAACGTGATACATCAGATTCACAAAAAAAGGATAAAAACCATATAATCATTTCAATAGATGCAGAAAAAGTATTTGACAAAATATAACACCCTCAACAAAATAGGTTTAAAGGGAACATACCTCAACACGATAAACACCATATATGAAAAACCCACAGCTAATATCCTCAATGGGGAAAAGCTGAGAGGTCTTCCTCTAGGTTCAGGAGCAAGACAAGGTCGTCCATTCTCACCACTTTTATTCAACACAAGTACTGGAAGCCTTAGCAATCAGACAAAAACAGAAGTAAAAAGCATCCAAATTGGTAAGGAAGAAGTCAAACTTTCACTGTTTGTAGATGTCATGATACTATATATAGAAAACCCTAAAGACTTCACCCAAACATTGCTAGAACTGATAAATGAATTCAGTGAGGGTGTTGGATGCAAAATCAATGTGCAGAAATCCATAGCATTTCTATATACTAATAATGAAGCAGCAGAAAGAGAAATTAAGAAAATAATCCCATTTATAATTGCACCAAACATAATAAGATACCTAGCAATAAACTTAAGCAAAGAGGTAAAAGACCTGCACTCTGAAAACTAGGAAACACTGGTAAAAGAAATTGAAGAGGATACAAAGAAATGGAAAGACATTCCATGCTAATAGATTGGAAGAACAAATATTGTTAAAATGTCTATACCACCCAAACAATCTACAGATCGAATGCAATCCCTATCAAAATACCCACAGCATTTTTCACAGAGTTGCAACAAACAGTCCCAAAATTTGTGTGGAATCGCAAAAGACCCCAAATAGCCAAAGCAATCTTAAAAAAGAACAAATTTGGGGGCATCGTCACAATGCCAGTCTTTAAGCTATATTACAAGTCATCAAAACAATATGGTGCTGGCACAAAAATACATACACACATCCATAGAACAGAATAGAAATCCCAGAAATAAATCCACAATTATATGGTCAATTCATCTTTGACAAAGAAGGCAAAAATATGCAATGGGAAAAGGACAGTCTCTTCAGCAAATGGTGTTGGGAAAACTGGAAAGCTACATGCAGAAGAATGAGACTGGACCATTTTCTCACATCATATACAAAAATAAAGTCGAAATGGATTAAGGACCTAAATGTGAGACCTGAAACACTAATTTGGAAAGATTTGGGAACACCTCTGTTTATAGCAGCATTATTCATGCCAAGATATGGAAGCAGCCCAAATGCCCATTGACTGATGATGGATAAGAAGAGGCTGCAAATATACATATATACACAATGGAATATTAATCGGCCATAAAAAAGAATGAAATCCTGCCATTTGCAACAACATGGATGGATCTAGAGAGTATAATGCTAAGTGAAATAAGTCAGAGAAAGACAAATACCATATGATTTCACTCATATGTGGAATTTAAGAAACAAAACAAATGAACAAATGAAAAAGAGAGAGAGAAACCAAAAAACTGTTAGCCATAGAGAACAAACAGGTGGTTTGTAGAGGGGAGGTGGGGGGGGAGGGCAGGGGAAATAGGTGATGGGGATGAAAAGAACACTGATTACACCTACCCTGATGAGCACCGGGTGTTGCACGGGAGGGTTGAATCACTATACTGCACACCTGAAGCTAATGTAACACTGTATGTGAATACACGGGAATTAAAAAGGTTGAAACCTGGGAGGTTTCGCACACCCGCACGCAGGCCTAGCTTTCTTCCCTGGCTGGTGCTGAGCACGCTGCTGGTTCAGAGCAGGTGGGCTCACCACTTCCCTGCAGGTCCCCCCCCCTCCCTGGGGAGTCGCTTTGCTCCATCCACTCTCCACATCTAAGTCAGCTGCCTGGACCCTCAGACATCTGACACCTGCAGCCCTGGACCCCATACCTGCGTCAGGTACAGCAGGGAGCTCCTAGCTAAGGCTGTGGTTAGTGGTCAGGGCCCTTTCTGAGCTTAGATCATAGTCCCAGGAGAACAGAGAAGGAGGGATCCCTGGGTGGCGCAGCGGTTTGGCTCCTGCCTTTGGCCCAGGGCGCGATCCTGGAGACCCAGGATCGAATCCCACGTCGGGCTCCCGGTGCATGGAGCCTGCTTCTCCCTCTGCCTGTGTCTCTGCCTCTCACTCTCTCTCTGTGTGACTATCATAAATAAATAAAAATTAAAAAAAAAAAAAAAAGAACAGAGAAGGATGGTGTGTCACCCAGTCACATTCTACCGAGCCAATGCCTGGGGGGCGGGGAGGGGGGTTCTTGATCCAACACACTGACCAAAGTGTCCCCTGGGACAGATGTCAGCCCCTGAAGGATTCTGGTAACCTAGGGAAGCAGGGTCCGGTCAGACAGATGTAGACCCCTTGGTCCCCCTCAGCCTGGCCCCCCACTACCTCCAGGACAGAGCTGCGGCAGTAGCCACTCTTAGGCGGGAGGCCTCCGCCACTAAATGTCCTCCTCTCTGCCCCCCACCTCCCCAGTCTGGTCCTTCTGTGCCTTCTACCACAGCCCCACAGAGCAGCACACCTTCAGGGCTGGTCCAGCCCAGCTGTGAGTGTCTCTAATGGAAAAACTAACTGAAGCTGAAACACTCACCCAGGAGCACCCACCTTTGGCATTTGCTTCTCCTGCTCCTCGAGGTTCATAGAAGTCTTGTCATTCGTACAATGGCATCCCTACTGACAGGTCCTCAGTGGTCTTGTAAAAAATCAAGGTAGACTGTTTGGAAGGCCACATCTTCACACCCCTGAAAGCCGGATGTATCATCACCAAGATGCATCAAGAGCATCCCCCATTTACAAAGCCCTTTCCTGCTGTGCATGTCCTCCGCCTCTCCCACAAGCCAGCAAAGGAGGCAGGATTACACCCATTTTACAGAGGAGGAAACTGAGTCTCAAGACAGGGAATCATTCGCCCAAAACCTGAACTCTAATGCACAGAACCCAGACTCAGATGCTGAGACTTTACATCCTATGCCTGGGGCAGGATGGGACCTTGGGACAGAGGGAATCCCTGCCCAAGGGTGGGGCTAATCTGGGGTGGCAGGTCTGCAAGGCCTGGTGTGGTGGCCGTGTGACCCCAGGGGTCGTTGTTCTTCCTTACTTTCCTCCCTTTCCAAGGGTGGGGAATGGCAGGGGGACCTGAGGGTGACTCTGAGGAGGCCCCTGGTGGGCCCCATCCCCGCCGCGGATGAGGAGCAAACCCTGAAATGAGGTGGGGGGAGCCTGGCCGTGCCACGGCGGCAGCTGACAGGTATGACAGGCTGATCACGGGCCACCGCGCTCCACACTGCCACTGGAGCCGGCACGCTTGCTCCAGCCCTATGAGGTGAGAACCACCTCATCCTCACCTCGCTGTTGCCGGCATCGCGAGACCCCACACCGCTGCGCCAGGCCTCCTTGCCTAGAAGATGCTTAGACTTTGGGCAGAACTTTCTTCCTGCCTGTCCTGCATCAGGGGCATTTGCCACTTGACCTGGGGGTTCTTGCCACTGGCAAACTGATGACGCATTTTTGCCAATTCCCATTGTTCAATGGCACCCAAGAACACTCTGACCTAGTGCATGGCGTTATACTGGCATTTGGCTAAAACTTCTGCCCAGAATGTTCCAGAATGTAAGAACAAGACAAGGGCAGGTGATGGGGCTGATGGAGACAGCACAGTCAACAGTGCCGCACTCGGGCCCAAAAGGCTGTGGGGAGCCAGGCTCTGGGTCAGCGGAGTCAGCGAGGGCTCTCCAGGCCAAAGACTTGGAGGCGGGACGTGAGGCCACATCCCCGGAGCAATGAGATGCCTGTGTGACCGTCCTCAAGGGGACACACAAGACACCTGCTGGCAGATGAACAATGCTGTTATCAAAGCTTCTGGCAGGAGGTTTACTATTTCACCTGCTTCCTTCTCAGGGTTGAGAAACCTTGACTTCTTACATAGCTTTCACCTCCTCATCTGCCAGGTTCTCACACTCACACTCCAGGCTTCTAGAACCCCATCTCCACACATCAGGAGGAACAAGCGCATTAATGGGAAAGCATTACTTCCCGGAGCTGGGGCCTGCACACGGCCCAGTATGGGGGGAATGGATCCATCTCTCCCACGGGTGAGATTCCACTAGGAGCCCAGGAAGGAGCCAGCGCCCCCAGGGCTCATCAGTGAAAGCAAAGGGTGTTGAAGACCACCTGGGGACAGGGATGGGACATGCCCTGGGACCAGTCCCAGGTCTGGCTCTTTCCACGTTGCAGAGGGCATCTCGTTCCCCGCGTGTGTGGCATGCTGCCCGAGGATCGCAGTGCTCCTCGCCACACCGTGTGGCCGGCTCAGGCTCCTTGTGAAGATGGCCTGGGGCGTGGGGTCCCCTCTCCCGGCCTGGAGAGCTGGTATGAGCTGCACAGAAGAGAGAAGGGAGTGAGCACAGACGGAGGACCCTCAGCCCCGGCACGGCCTCCTCCAAGCACCCACGCAGTCTGCGGGCAGGCCCCCCCAGAATTCCAGCCTTGAGCACACAGATGGACTTTCTAGGAGGTCGAGACACCTTCCCAATGTCACTGGCTGAGCCGGAGGCCGCCAGAAGCACAGTCCCTGAAGTTCACATGCCACCCAGTATCTTCCCTGGGGCATTGGCTCATTTCTGTGCCGGCGGAGGACCTCCTACTCATTCTAAAGCACGGCGCCACGGCTTCATTTGAAGAGAATGTGCACACGCTGCAGACACAAAGAGCTCAGAAAATAGGTCAAACCCAACACACGCATCCACAGCACCGTCTTCTCCAATGCTTCCCTCTAAAATCAAATTGGCGATGTATGCAAATGAGTTGTGAGAATTCATTACGTTAATTTATCTAATTTCAGAGGCAAACCTGAAGCAAACAGCGCCTCATTCTGCAACACTTAGGACCTCGTGGAATATTGATTTCGGAGTTTTATTAGCCTGACACCAAGGCCCTTTTATAGCCCAGAGGTATGAGATCGTCAATTTTCTCATGAATACAAATGTTCCCGCTGCAGGGCCCCAACATATGGTTTTCCAAGGTCATTTCCGGGGGTGACCTATATGCCAGGCCCCCAAAACTCAGAATCGGGATCTCTGGGAAGCCCTGGCAGGAACACAGGGCCATCTGTCCCAGCAGGATCAATGGCTGAGCCGTCCTTCCCATGGCATCCACAGTAATAGGTATGGAATTAAGAATCTGTCCCCTTACTGAGCATCCATAGCCAGGGCAGCCAGCAGCAGAGCTGAGCTCAGGGCAGATGAGCTTTATGAGCAATGATGACTTCATCGTCTCCTACCTCCTAGGGGACCAATGTGATGTCTTCAGCATAATACATTTCACCATAAAGAACCCAAATTTACCCCCCTGCTAGTCTGGAGCTGGCCATTTTAACATACCCCATAAAGGCGACTAAGTATGAGTTTCACACAGTCTCATGAAAGGAAAGTCACTCCGGCCAGTCCCTCAAAGCAGCCAGATAGGCATGGGAGTCCATTTTAGAAGTGGGATCTCAGGGCGCCCTCTCTGCCCCTAAACACCTCTTTGCAGCCTATTGTGAGCTGGAATCTCCTGTGCCTTGGTCTCAGGCCTTCAAGGCTGGCACAAGGTAAAGCATGCAGACCTTGGGGCACCCGGATCTGCCTTGGAGTCCTGGCTCTGCCTTGAAATGCCTTAAGGGCCAGGACAGGTCAACTGACATCTCAAAGACTCGGTTTCCTCAAAGAGTAAATGAAATAACACTACCTGGCAGGGCTGATTTGAGGATTGGCACTAATTGGCTTCCATAGAAAGAGCATAACGGGAGTGGCTGCTTTCATGACTAGAATCTGTCAGGGTCACAGAGCAGCTTGATGAAGCTGTGTGACAAGTGTGTCCCCAGCCTTTTAAAGAGAGGCTCTCGGGGCACCTGGATGGCTGAGTCAGGTAGGCAGCTGCCTTCAGCTCAGGTCATGATCCCAGGGTCCTGGGATCAAGCACCATGTCAGGCGCCCTGCCCAGCAGGGAGTCTACTTCTCCTTCTCCCTCTGCTGCTCTCCTGCTTGTACTCTCTCTATCAAATAAATAAATAAACTCTTTTTTAAAATAAATAATAAAGAGAAGCTCTCCAGGGGCATCTGGGTGGCTCAGTCAGTTAAGCATCCAACTCTTGATTTCAGGTCCAGTCATGATGTCAGGGCCATGAGCTCAAACCCCACGTTGGGCTCCACAGTGGATGTGAAGGCTGCGTAGGACTCTCTCCCTCTGCACCTCCCTCCTCTGCCCCTGCCCCTACACATACACATGCACTTGCACACTCTCTCTAAGAAAAATTTAAAAATGAAAATAAAGAGAAGCTCTCCAGCATACCTGAGTACTCGTGTTAGTGGCTGCTGACTCTGTCCTACAGATGAACATGGTGGCAAAATGGATTCTTGTCTGGTGATCATTCATTCCCCCTCCTCCACCTCCATAGGGTTTGTGCACCCTCCTCCCTCATCCATCCTGGCCTTGCTGTGGCCAATGGGATTTGAGTAGAAGTGACAGGCCTCAAGGGATATGGCATGCTTCCATTCACCCCTTGAGGAAAACATGCCCTAGCCATGCTCCTTCTCTTCATCCTAAACCCCAGGACAAAAATCCAACCCACGTCTGAAATAGCCACCCCCAGGTCCAGCATCCATCCCATAGACCCTTGATCTTGAGAACAAAGACTTGCTGTTGGAGGCCACTGAGTTGGGGGCTGAGAGTTGGTTTTGCAGCAATAACTAACAAACTAGATCCTTGAGCGCCCTACTTATGTCTTCGGCCCCGGTTGCTGTCTACATTTTGGCAAATGCTAGTCTCAATGCTCACGGCATCTTCCTAGCGCCTCCCCATCCTTTGGTTCTATCCGCTGCACAAAGTTCCCCTACCCCTGTTCTTCCCCCTGGATCCCAGACCCAATGCACTGCCACTTACAGCTTTGACCTTACACCTCCTGGCCTCATTCCTGCTTCGCCTCTCACCCCGGGGTACAGCGGAGAGCAGGTGATGGTGCAAAGACCCTCAGCAGAGAGACGGGCCAGCCCTGGGCAGGCACCAGGCTGGGCACACTGTGCATGCTCCTTCATGAACCCTAGGAGTGGTAGGGGCCAGAATTTGAGCCAAGAGCCTCTGACCCCAGAATCGGAGTCTTCACCTCCATGCAGTGGCTGGAGTTCCAGCTTCTCTGGGCAAGCAGAGTCTCCTAGCAATACAGAGCCCTTGTGCTGGAAGGGATTTATGCAGTTCCCTAGTCCAATAAATAGCCGGTGAACCGTGCGACTTGGCCATGTTTGTAGGTCAAAACGGTCAAATATCGGCAATCTCACAGCTCTACCAGATTCACAGCTAGTCGAACAACCAAATTCAGTCCTACCTCAACTGGCCAACATTCAGTTCCCATTTCCCCTCTGTGGTTCACGAAGATTTCAGGAGGGACTCTGAAATGCCCTGCCAAATTTCCAAATAGCCTACCCATAGGGCATTTTCCTGGGACACCCATAGGAACCCCGTGGCCGGGGGCAAATGGCATCACCCTGGCTTGCTAACAGTTCATTTTCAAGTGCGCGGATCGAGCACCAGCCCTCTGCTCAGCCCTATAAGTAAACAGACAAGTAAATATTGTAATGCCAAACAAACCAGACTTCTTTGTGATCTCCACTTTCTTTTCTGTTTTATAACGTGTCCCGGAATTCGGGCCAGGGATGAGCTCAATCAAAAATATAATCCATCAGTCTTAGATCTGGAAACTTACCCTTTCCCTTTCTTAAGTATCAGGAGACTCGTCAGTCACCACTCCTGTGGTGACCAGTTTTTAAAGACCATCCCCACCCAAATTCTTTCCTACTGGCCTCCACCCTCAGGCCTGTGGATTTCCATGCTGGCCGGAGTCCCCAAAGGCGAGCTATCTGGTCCTGGGCAGCCTCTTCCCCCCTGAGATGCCTCTATGAGGGAAGAGAGGGACAGGGCAGGAGACAGGCGATCCCTGATGGATGGTGTGCCGGGTGCCAGGCACTGAGCTGGCCCAGACCTGCTGTTGTGTCCACGAATCCTCACATCATCCTGGGGTCATGATCGGGGCCTGGCCGACTCCTAGCCCATCCCCATCCTTATGAGGAGGCCCGAGTTCCTCAGAGTGTGCTGGTTCTTCTGCAAACACACCCCAGTTTCTTCGGTGTAGAAGAGCTTCCCAGCTGTATCTGGCCTCGGCTAAGCCTAGTCCCCTGCCCTCCTGGCCCTCCGACCTGGAAGTGGGTGTGGGTGGCACAGCTCAGCAGCCACGAGCAGCCTGTTGCTAATGGGACACAGTCTGAAAAGTCGTGCAACTGTGGTCCCCCTCTGGTCCAGCCACCTAAGTGCCCTTCCTGTCTTCCTTCCCACGCCGGGAGCAGAGCATCTAAAATTAAACTGCCAGAAATAGAGCCACTTGGACCGGAAGTGGCCAGAAATGCTTGGGGCCTCCTGACACTTCGGGGCAGCTCGGCTCACACCACGGAGACTTGAAGGCAGCTGATCACGGGCAGCTCCGGCGCCAGGGAGAGGGGGCGCCCAGCCAGGAGGGAGCTTGCGTCCTCCACTTCCTCCCCCATCCTGTGTTACCTCCAGACTTCCTGTTGCTTTGCATCTCCTTGAGCAGATCTGCTCCAGCCTTACCAGCTTCCAGCTGACTTAGCAGAACTGGAACCAGAGTCCTTGAGCCACCGTGCTTCCTCACAGCCCGTTCACAACACCTCACCCCCGGGGCCACCTGGCAGCCTACATCGCTGTGCCCCTTCTGTAGCGCCCTTACCCTGGCCAGGTGGTTAGAGAGACACCGGGGCAGGCAGAGACAAGGCTGGAGAGGTGGGCAGGGGGCTGAGCACGGAGACACCAGCACCCTAGCCAAGGATGATGGGCCAAACTGGTAGGTCAAGGTTGGGATGCTGGCACATGGGTGCTTTCCAAATACTGCTCTCTGCAGGGTCGAGGTGACATAAAGGCCCGTGGAGAAGAGGCCAGTGGAGGCTGGGCGTGGACTTGGTGGGCTGTGCTGGGCTCCCTCACTCCAGGGAGTCTTGGAGTCAGTCCAAGGAAGAGACACCCCCCGCCCCGCCCCGACTCCAGTTAGGCTTTCCACAAGCCCTCTGTCTGCCAGGCCTTCTTCAGGTCCTGCCTGCTGTGGAGCTCCCAGCTCTCAGCGTGGTCACATGGGGCTAGCCCAGAGGCAAGCCTTGTTTCCGGGTATCCCTGAAGCTGAGATGAGCAGGGGCAAGAGGACAGAGAATGGCTAGAAGTTGGGGTACAGGGAGCCCCCCATACATCACAGAAGGGAAACACAGAGACTGGGCAGGCTTTGGAGCCCTCCCACCGTATCTTCCCTGTTTACTGGAAGCTGTCGTCACCGGGTCCCTGGAGCAGCCCCGGGAGCTTGTGATCCCTGCTGTCACATGGGCTCCAGCCCCAGGAGGGCCCGGTGCTCACCAGGGCAGGGTACTTAATGCATCTGACTGCCATCATGAAATTCTTAACCTTATCTTTGAACTCTTGTATCTTGTGAGTGCCGTGGGCCAGAGCCTGCGTGCGGGGCGGGAGGTATGTGCAGTGGGCAGGTCTGCCACCGCTCCCTGCCTTCTCACACTCGCCCGGCACAGCTCCCGTAGCACCGCACCTGGCCCACCTGGCCCTACGCCCAGGAGGGCTCCTCACCTGGCTTAAAGCTCTGCGGTCACTATCTTAAAGCCATAGTTCCGTCTTCGCAGCTGTGGTTTGGAGATGAGATGCAATGGGACAACGAGGTGTGCCCGTGAGCGGCGGGGTGGAGGGTGGTGGTGCATGCAGTGTGTGTGTGTGCGTGTGCTGCTCCTTGCCGCGCTGCAAGCGTGCCACTCCGGCGGCCCCGCGGACATGTGCAGTTCAGCCGCACTCACAGGCAGCCCTGGGTACACACGTCATGTCTGCAACCATTCTGATCAGAGCTTCTTCAGAACACACGCACGTGCACACACACGCACGCACGCGCATGCACACACATACACACGCACGGGGCATTCTGAGAAACGAGAAGGACCGGGGCACTGCGTCACCCTCTCTTAGTCACATGAGGTCCCTGCATTAGCCAATCACTTCTGCCAAAATTGAAGGTGCAGAAGGACCGGGAGAGACGGCCCCCCCATAGTTCCCTCTGACTCAGCCCTTCCTGGCTCAGCAGGAAGGCGAAGGCCCAGCACGTGGGCAGAATGTGATTTCGTCAAGAAGCAAAACAAAAATAGTTGAGTGTTCTCACTTTTCTGGTAAGAATGAAGTTCATGTGCGGGCAGGACCTTTGAAATAGGACATGTCGTTTCAGCGATTCCACTTACGAGCTAAAGGCTCTTTGATCTCCATTTAAAACTGGTATTGCACAATATAAAGATGACCGGTCAAATGTGTGCAAATAATTTTAATTTTTAATTGTTGCTTATGTAGAAAATCATTAAATAGCAAGTAAAAACCCTATGATAAGACAAGAGAGGTAAATGTGGAAGAAATGGGGAAAGCTTTGTATTTTAGCGCCTTGAAATGGCACTGGTCCTTGCTTTTTAAATAAGAGGCCCTGCATTTTCGTTTTGCCTTGAGACCTGTGAATTATATAACATCTCTGCCTGGCCAGCTCTGGCCTATTCATCCTTCATGGTTCTGCTTAGGTGCCACTTCCTCCAGGAAGCCCTGCCTACCTCCCATCTGTGTGCTCCCACAATGAACAGTACACCTCCATCACTGGGCTTTATAATTATCTGCTTGTCTGATCAGCTCCTCAGCTGGATGGGAGCTTCGGAACTGGATTGCCAGATTTACAACCCTATAGAGCCTTCTCTACCTATCCTCAGCATCAGCCCAGGGCCTGGAACACAACAGGGATTCCTTCCCAATTAGATGAATGAATGAATGGAAAGAGTGTGTCACATCTCAGATACAGTCCTTAGCATTTTGCACACACTGCTTGATTAATGAATGAATGATGGCACCAAGATTTCTTAAAGACCCTGACCAGTGAGCTTCCCCTGTGTGACTACATGTGGTGCAATAAACCCTGGGCTCTCGGCCATGACACCCATTTTGGCTGCCTCCTGTCCTTCCCCTCCTATTGTGGACATGTATGATGGCAAAATGACAGGTTCCTTGAGGGCAAGAACACTGTTTGGTTGTATCTGGGCCCCAAGGGTGGCCCAGAGTTTTGCACAGAGTCAGTACCCATGACTGTTAACAAGAATTTGTGAAAATAGCATCTAAGAGAAGACATTCTGATCAAACTGATTAGATCCCGATGAGTCCATTCCAAACCAAACCACAGGTCACCCAACTCTTCAGGACATACAAACGGAAGGAAGGAAAGGAAGGAAGGAAGGAAGGAAGGAAGGAAGGGAGTCTTAGTATTTTTTAAATCGCACTCCTGGGGTGACCTGGGTGGCTCAGCATTTAAGCATCTGCCTTTGGCTCAGGTAGTGATCCCAGGGTCCTGGGATTGCATCCCACATTAGGATCCCTGCAGGGAGCCTTCTTCTCCCTCTGCCTGTGTCTCTGCCTCTCTCTGTCTCTCATGAATAAATAAAATCTTTTTTAAAAAAACACCTAAATAAATCACACTTCTGAAAAATGTCAATATCACTTTTTTTTTCCAAAGCAAAGCAACAAAAACAGAAATCAGGCATTTGGCAAGGTTGCCCCTGGACGCCGATGACAGACTGCCAATCTTCAGACACAGCTCGGCCACTGCACATTAGAGCAGTCTCGCTTTCCAGATCCAGAGCCCACATTCCCAGATGGGTCTTTGGCAAACTGTGATGCCAACGTGTTCATCTCTGGGATGGTTCCCTTTCAGCGAGTGTGGAGTAGAGACCGGCTGCTAGCTCACTAACCGCATTTCTTCCTCCTGAGCATACAGAAAGACGACATCCCAGCCTCTGCTTTGCAGTTAGATTGAGGCCCTATGACTGGGTCTTGACCAAGGAGATGCCAGCAAAAGCAATCCGTGTTTACAGGGTTGGCCATAAGATCACGGACTTGGTTGTCTGCACTCCCCCTCCCCTTCCATGGCAACCACGGAGACCATGCGTGTGTTGAAAAAGATAATGTCATGGGATGGAAGGAGCCTAGATCTCTGGATCACAGCTTGGAGGAGCATTGCCTAACCCACATCAGATGGTGACACAAGTGAGAAACAAACTGAATGGTGTTTAGCCACCGAGACATTGTCGCAGCAGCTAGCATTATTAATCCTGGCTCCCACAGAATGTCAGCTCTTGGTAGGAATGCATTCAGATGCAAGTAACTGAGGAGCCTGTCAAAGTGACATAAATACGCATAAGATTGTTTTTCTGCAAAGCAGGAAGTAAGTCTTGGAACAGGCGATTAAAGAGTGGACCAGCTCTTCAAGGACACAGGCTCATCTATCTTTCTGCTCAGGCATTCTTGCTGTGGTAGCTTTTGTCCTCATGCTTGTCAGCGCAGTCACAAGAGGGCATTCCACGTGCATTCCAGGCAGCAAGAAGAGCAGAGGGCAAAGGGCTAAGGAGTCATGCGAATCAAAGGTGTCTCAACTTTTACTCTACTTCTACTCTGGCCAACTTCTACTTACACTTTATTGACCAAAATGGCATCGTATACCCGCCTGGGACCACTGATTGGCCAGCGGGAATAATGTTATTACGCCAGCCGTACTACAGTTGTGATTCGTCTCCTGGAGCTGGGGTCCGGGCTCCCACTCTGAGCTTGGGGCATCTACAAAACTGCCTGAACAAACTGCAGATCTACTGGTGAGGAGAACACAGGAGCAATAAGGGAAATTTTCAACTTTTCTCTGGGCTCCCAGGAAAGCTCTCCTTCAACATTTTGCCAAAGTCCAAAATGACTCGGCAAAATCTCAAAACACGGGCTCTATTTCTGCCCCGAGCACACACTGTATGTCTGCTTCTTTAAAAAAAATAATAAATAACCAAAAAGGAGCATTCCAGACATAAAGATAAGAAAAACATAACAAAAAATCTCCTTGGTTCCCAAATATTCAAGTCATACGGTCTTGCACATATTAAAAACATAAGATAAGGTCTGTAACTTTCTGGAATGTACTTCATCATGATGATTTGTCATTCTTTATGTAAAAGACACATCACCCTGCACCAAATGTTCCTTCCCCAGAGCACTCTCTTCTTCGTGAGGATTGTGTATCCCGGGCAGCTGTCCTACCCTGGGCTTGAATGAAATCCTTTCCCTTTCTCTTTATAATGTTTGAAAAGGTTTGTTCATTTTGCACTGATAGGAGTGAAATAGAAGGTGCCCCAATGACTGGCACCCTCATATTTTTCTTTCCTTCTAGGGCATTCATTTCTCCAGAAACAGTTGCGGTTACGAGGGGCCAGAGAGACTCCTGGCTGGATCCTTTGGCCTTCAAATCCATGGGTTTGGGCCTCAGCTCAGCTGACCATAGAACTCCATTTGGTCGTCTTGCCCAAGGTACTGGCTCACTTGGAGTCAAATGATGGCAAACTTGTGGTCAATAGGACAGCAGCATAATTCACACTGGAGGACAGTTTTCCCAGGACCTAGCCCTCTAGGACAGCTCTTGTCTTTTCTAGGATGTCACTGATTTCCATAGACTGGTCATCAGAAATTAGCAGAGCTATTTAAAAATTAGATGTTCAATGCTCATGAAGGTGCAGTGAAATACACTTGATCACAGGATGCCTGCAGGAGGGTGAGTTGTTGCCATACAATTGGAAAGCAATCTGGCAGCAAGTATCATGAGGCTTAAATATATTCAAACCCTTTGATCTAATAATTCCACTTCTGGGAATGTCTCCTAAGGAAATAATTTGAATACTGAAAAAGCTTTTTGCCCCAAGATATTCCTGGCAAGATTACTTATAATAGTGAAAACCTAGAAACAGCCAAAATAACCAGCCATTGGAGGACAACCATTGAAATAAAAAATATATATTTTCTATAGAATATATTCTGTGAAGTGAAGGTGGGACAGATAAATGGATGGATGGATGGATGGATGGGTAGATAGATAGATCAGTGATCAATAGGGTGAATAGATGGATGGATGGGTAGGCACATAGGTGGATAAATAGATAGATTCCACTCAATGAACTATATACATTCATTAAAGATGATGACCACAAAAGGTTTACATTGCAAAAGTGTGCTTGGATAAAAGACATGAGTTAAAATAATGGGTATGATATAATTATTAGTATATGGAAAAGGTTGAAATAAAATACACCTAAATGGAGTCCAAAGTGAGCACTGAAAGCATGGATGGTTTTTGTTCCTTCTCTCTATTTTATGCATTTAAATTTTTTCTTTTATAAGGATGCACTGTTTTATAATAAAAATTATTTTAGAAAAATATGAGGGTTGCTAAGTGAGCATGGAAATTGGATGAGGCTAAGGGACAGTTTGTTCAGCTGGGGCAGCATTTGGAGAAGTTCCCCCGCCCCGCTCTGGGCCGTTCTCTGGTGACCACAATGCTTGGTCAGCCAGTTTCAGGGTGTCTCTCTCCCCACCCCCCTCCCTTGGGAGCTGTCTTCTCTCCCTCTCCCTCTCCAGGCCTAGCAGAGGCCCCTCCCACGCTGGCTCCCCAGCTTCAACTGTGGTGCATTATAACCCTCTACAGGTACCTCCAGTTCTGGTCACCTTGATTCAACTTGGCCACACCTCAAGCTCCAAACCAACCTTGGAGGTGGTCCTCCTGCAGACAGAGTCTCACCCTCTTCTGTTGACATCTGCCCATCCTGTTCTCAAAAGGTGGTGGCCTTTGACCACAATTGCCCCTAAATGCTGGACAACTTTTTGGAGTCCCCTATGCACCAAGGAGGGAAAAATCTCAGATTTCCTTTTATTTTACTTGAATATCCATTCAAATTAGATTCTAGGATTCATTCATATTTGTGTCCCCGCTGTCATTCAGTTTTACTGCTCCATAATATCCCAAGGTCTAAATACACCATAATTCGTTTATCTACTTGTCTATTTCTGTTGCCAGGATGTGGGCTGTGTCCAGCGTTTTAATACTAGCAATGGTGCTGCCATGAACATTCTGGTAAGACCTAGGAGAAGAATTGCTGGCATGTGAGGTATGTAAAGGCTCATTCATGAGACAATGCCAAAAATGCTTTCCAAAACAGCAGTATAATTTTGGGAGAAAAAAAGAAAGTCCAAAAGGATTACACAAACTCTCTGTATTCTCATTTTTTCCGTAAATCCGAAACTGTTCCAAAACTTCACATTTTTTTAAAATTATACAGCATAATGCCCTTTTTAAAGCTAAACATGACCAAAATTAAAAATATTTTTGAGGTTATATTTAGATGTGATCAAATGAAACCAGGGGGATGATAAACAGAAGATTTATGGAAATCTGTTCCCTTGGGTTGGGGGAGGAAAGTTCTGGATGGAGGAACACAACATGGCAATTGTTGTCAGGGTTCCAGCTTTCTTGTTGGATGTTGATTAACGGGTGTTTATTAGATTAACATACAGGAAGGAAGAGAAGGAGGAAGGGACAGGGAGGGAGGCAGGGAAGAGGAAGAGGGTCTTGCGTGGGGAGTTCAGAGAGTGTCATAAACAAAGATGATGCATAGTCCAGCTCTACACACCCGGGCCCCGTTAAACAACAGGAAGGAAGGGATCTGAAAAGCATCCACACTGGCTTAAGAGGAGCAGCTTTGTCCAGTGAGCAGCTTGGGGAATGCTCGGGGAGCTTTCAGACCCAATGCCAACCCCACTGGACAGCCACACAGTGTCACCCAAGGTGAGGGTCTGCTCTCTGAGCCTCAGGTGGCAAAGCAGTTCCGCACTCAGGTTGCCTGATTTAGGATTCAGCTCTGGTATCCCCAGCCACCAGGGACATACTCAGCCCCTCCTTCATTCCTCAACCCTGAGGCTCCTTAGGATGAATTGCTCTGATCTCCCGAGCATTTCTCAAGCCCTGTCCCCTCCCTAGCTGGGCCCACCTGGACCATTGCCTGCACCTGCTGCCTCCAGCTTGCCCTCCGAGGCATGACCGCATCGCACCCTGCTCAGATTCTCCAGAAGCTCCCCCTGTCCCTCTGGGATGCAGCCCTAGAGCCCTCACTGGCACCCAGCTCCATCTGGCCTCTCCCTGCCACATGCACCCAAAGGCCAGCCCCACCCTCTCCCCAACACACCCCCTTCCTCGATTGCTGTCCCTTGGCAGATGCTTTCCCAGCAGTGGACACCCTCCTTCCCCTGGAGAGCTCTCAGTTCCCCTCCAAGGCCCCTTCCCAGGCCTTCCACCCTGGGGGGCTACTCAGGGGGCTGCTCCCCAACCAGGATCTCTCTCGTGTCCCCTCCACCAGACTGTGAGTGCCTTGAGGGAGGGAGCCTGTGACCCCACCGCATCCCAGGGCCACACTCAGAAAGTTCCCACTGAGCACATGAATGACTTTTCTCTTTCAAGGGCAAAGATGTTTGACTCCTCACTGCAATTATATTTTTCCCTTTCTTGATTCAAAACCTTGCCTGGCCAGGGAGGAGGCAAGACAAGTGGAAAACATCTGTCTGGTGGGTTGACACGGGTAGGGATGGAGGATGGAAAAAAATCTGGTGTCTCCTGTTTACCATGGACGCTGAGCTTGGAAATAAAAGTGCAGCCACAGCAGGAAGGACGAGTGGAGACAGCTGCCCCCCTGGGGCCATCCGAGGCTGGCCCTGGCTGGCAGATGGGGGTTGGGGGGCCAGGGGTCCTCTCCGGCCACGACTGGGAAGCGCTGGTCCAGGCCGGGCTGTGTGCTCAGACTCCCTCAGGAGGATCCTCGGCACTTTTCCATCCTTTCGAGAAAGATCTCGGTCTGCATCCCTCAGTCAGGGAAGCTGGGGGCGATGTTACAATTGGTGAACAACTGTATGCTTAAAAGAAGAATAGGAAAGTTAACGTAAGGACAGTTTCTGTCCTGAAATCACCTTAGACAGAGAAAGGCAATCAAGAAGGAGACGTGGCTGTAACAGGGGTGTGGAGAGAGGGGAGCCCCGCGCCCGGCCGCTGGGAACACGATCTGGCACAGCCACTGTGGAAACAGGATGCACCTTCCTCGAGCACTAAACCCAGAAGCACCACGTGGTCCATTCCACTGCTGGGTATCGACCCAACACGACGCCCCAGTGCCAGCCAGCAGGTGCCCTGAGCACCAACCGACGTGCTCCCACAGGACGCCCCTCTGCCCACGTGGCCCCCCAGAGAGCAGGGCTGGGAGGCCTCGCACAGGTCAACTCTGCCATTTTACAGGTGGGAACCCAGCGCGGGGAGGAGACATGCCCAGGGCCACCCAACCCCTCGGCCACACCGAGACCCCGAGGGGCACCTCCCATCAGTGAGCCGGGAGCCCTGGGCCCCCCTCGCTACGGTCAGCAGCGGCCTCCCCGCACATGCGGACCAGACCAGTCAGCTCACCTTGGCGAGGGGACACCCCCAGTCGTGGCCATGCGTCCTGCTCCACGGACCGTGCCCAAGGCTCTGCGCTAAAGCCCATGGCTGGTGTCATTGCACCGACGCTTCGTAGTGATTCTGAGAAAGAAGAGTTACTCCTGGTTTGCAGGTGTAGACAGCAAAGCTCAGAGGGGTCAGTGGCCTGACTGCGGCTACTCGAGCCAGGCTGGGACCCGAACCCAGACGCTGCAAGCATGGACCCTGCCTCCCATCCCGCCCAGGACAGGGGTGCGGCCGGGCAGCTGCGGGGGCAGGGAGGGCAGCTCTGGGTGCTGGGCGCTGTCACCGGGGCGCCCTCCAGCCCAAGTCCAGCCTCCCCAGTCCTCCCAGGACCTGGGCTTCATGCCCTCCACTCATCTCAGGCCCAGGGAGCGCGCAAAGTGCAGGAGCTGGGGCCCTCGTCAAATTGCCTGACCTCTCTGGGCCTCAGTCCTTCATCTGTAAAACGGACACTGCAATGGTCAGGATTGCACTAGGTTAGGGCCGCAGCTCCCACGGCCTCACGTAGACAGCTCGCTGGCCCCAGAGATGTCCACGTCCTGGTCTCCAGAACCTGTGACCATGTTGCCTTGGGCTGGTGGGACTGCATTCATGATCCAGACAGAGGGAGAGGAGGCGGCTTGTCCGTTGGCCCCGAGTGATCACCAGGGCCCTTACACGAGGGAGGCAGGAGGGGCTCCTGGGGAGAAGCCGTGGGAATGGGGCAGAGGTCTAGTGGTGCCGGCCCCAAGCCAAGGAACGTGGGCGCCTCTACCAAAGCTGGAAGCAAGGAAATGGGTTCTCCCCTGGTCCCCCGAAGGCACCGTGGTGACCTGTCGCAGCAGTGATGGGAAACTACTGCCAGGCACTAGCGTCTCCTCATTCCCCACCGTGAGGGCCTATGTGGGCCTGTTCTTTCACGGGCAGGGGGCCAGACACAGCCCATGCCTGGAGCTGCCACAGGCCAGAAAGTGCCAGAAGCACCCCCAGTGCAGCCCAGTGCAGGGAAGCCAGCACTCTGCCCGGGTGCATGGAAGGTTCGGGGCTCAGAGCAGGGCAGCCTGCTCTGTTGAAGGGCAGGGACGGCTGTCGGCCCCACTGCTCCATTCCTGCCCCACGTCCTGGCCTAGAACTTGCACCCACCTCTACTGCCCCAGGCGCCTCCTGTGCTCCCTCCTCAGCCCACCAAAGTCCCCCCAACATGGCTTTGCTCTCACACCCCACTAGACAGGTGTTCATGCTCCTCTGGTCCCCCAAGGGCCTGTTCCTCGGTGGAGTGGGCCTTCCTCCTTATGCAGCCATCATCCACTTGACTCAACTGATAGGGGCTGGGACCAGCACCCCACTCCCAGGGCTGTCCCTCCAGCCGGCCAGCCGACCCCCACCCAACCAGGGTCTCCAGGAGGCAGAGTTAGCCTGTCCCCATCTGGATCCCTGAGCTTCACGCACCTCCAGGCATTTAGCAGGTGCCTTGAAAGTGGTGTTGGGTGGCCAACCAGGCAGGGGTTAGGCTTGCATGTCCTCCCCAACTAAGCTTCCCAGACAGATGTCCTCCCCAGGACCCCTCAGATGTGCACCTGAAAGTTGCTGCCGGGGAAGCCCCCAAAGCTGCAAAGAGGAGGTTTCCAGGCCAAACCGGACATCCTCAGGCTGAGTGGGGTGGCTTCCTATATTTGTCGACACAGGATGCATGCCCCTTTCCCGGTGGCCTCGTGGGGAACTGCATTGGAAAAAACACGTGTGTTTCTCCTTCCTCCCCACACTCACGATACTTCTGACACCAGATGTGGGTTTCCCACCCATAGAGCACTTCTCTGCGATGCCAGCTGGGTGTCCTATGACTCGATTCAATTCTGACACTAACTGGAGTTGGCACAGATGCCACAAGGGAAGGGCTCAGTCCCACAAGACTGCTCCCACTCAGATGCTGATTGTGAGTCTCAGGTGCCACCTGTACTTCTGGCCGACCAGTTCTACATCAGGGTTCCCTCCACGCCCTCCCCAGGCTCCGTAATTTGCTAGAACAGCTTGCAGAACTCAGGGAAACACACTTGCCAGTTTGCTATATAGTGAAGGATATGATAAAGGACACGGATGAACATCCAGGTGGAAGAGGTGCATAGGACACGGTATGGAGAACAGGACACGGGGCATCCGCACCCTGCCCAGGCATGTCACCATCCTAGCATCTCTAGGGGTTCAGCAACTGGGAGCTCTCTGAAGCCCATACTAGGCTTAGGCAGTTTGTTTGAGGTAGAGCCCTGGTTGGAGAAACTTCTTGTCTCAGACTGGTCATGTTGCTGTAACAAAACACCATAGACTAGGTGGCTTGTAAATGACAGAAATTTACTTCTCACAATTCTGGAGCCTGGAAGTCTGAGATCAGGGAACCAACATGGTCAAGTGAAGGCCCTCCTCTGGGTCACAGACTCATTGCTGTGTCCCCACACAGGGTTGAGGGAGCTCTGTGGGGTCTCTGTTATAAGGGCAATATCACTCTTGAGGGTTCTTCCCTCAGGATATAATCACCTCCCAACAGCTCCACTTCCTAATACCATCACCTAGGGGGTTAGGCTTTCAACTCATGAGTGTGGTGGGACACACACCCAGACCATCACACCTCCCAGGCCGAGCAGGGTATTGCTGCTATCTTCCGAGCTGTTGGTCATGCTTCCAGCTTTTCACAGCACAGTTGTAGTGAGTTGAATAGTGACCCCAAAAAGATAGTCCATTTCACAGAACCTGTCAATGTGATCTTATTTGGAAAATGGGTCTTCAAATATACAATTCAAGCATCTCAAGATGAGATCATTGTTCATTAGGGCAGGCCCGAAATCCAATGACAAGTGTCCTTTTAAGACACAGAAGAGGAGACACACAGAGGAGAAGGCCATGTGAGGACAGAGGCAGTGATGGGAGCGATGTGGTCACAAGCCAAAGGACGCCAGCAGCAACCAGGAGCTGGAAGAGGCAAAGAAGGATCCTCCCCTAGAGCCTCCAGATGAAGCCCAACCCTGCTGACACCTACATTTTGGACTTCTGGCTTCCAGAATTACAAAAAAATAAATTTCTATTGTTTTTAAGTCACCAAGTTTTTGGTAGTTTGTCACAGCAGCCTGAGGACACTAATATTCCAGTTTATGTAGAAAAAACTACTATATCTGCAGTATTCTATGGTTCATTGAGGCTCCTTTGCTGGATGCTTCTGGCCTGGGGCCTTTGATGCCTATGTGCCCCCACCCCAGCTCCACCATGGGCTGAGAGGTCAACCACCATAAACCTCTGTTGGGAAGCTCTGGTGCAGAGGTGCTGGGGTCAGTAGTAACCACAGTCCCCTGGTTTTGGTGGGCCACAACATTAACGTGTTGTCTCACATTGTTAATGGTTGATTGCTCCCATTTGTTTAAGGTGATGGTTTGGAGAAAATGGCGCTGTGCCCCACTCCCGTCAGAAAGGACAGCTGGATCAGAGGGCTATGAGGTGCCAGCAATGTGTGAAAGGTTAACATGGGTACAGAGATGGTGGGTTCTGGGCCTCCGGGAAGAACTCCCCAGCCAGGACCTACTCCAGCCACCATGAAGTATGAGTTTACACTGGCTGCGCCCAGTGAAGGTGCCATGGATCTTGAAGAGAGCAAAGTCCCCTGGACTGTGGGGATCTAACGTGGGCCCACCTGCCTCAGAATGTGTGGCCAGGTGTGCCTGTCCATCTAGCCTTCTTCCATCAGTGCTGATGCTTAAAGAAACATTGCCTGCATAAAGCTAACAATGCTGCTCCTAGATGGTAGAGCTTAGGATGACTTTTCTTCTTTCTCTCTTGCAGTTTCTGTGTGATTTAAGCTCTTTAAAATTAAAATGTATCCCTTACAAGAGGAACAAACCGGTTATTACTATTATCATTATTATTTTATTATTATTATTATTATTTTCATCACCTGGCACAGTTTTGAAAAATAGTTTTCCTCAGCCCAAGTCTGCATGATTTTGATTCCCTTGGCCTGGGGTGGGACTAGAGGCAGGACCCCATTGACTCTGGTGGGCCTGGTGGGCAGTCCAGCTGGTGTTTCTCAAAAACCTCCCTGATGAGAGTCACCAGAGCACTTGTTCCACAAACATAGCCCCAGCCCTGACCTGTGATTCTCAGGTGAGGCTTCCATCAAGGGAGGCTGGCCCGGCTGCAGAATGAATCGCCCCCAGGACCATAAGGACTGATGTCCAGCTCTGCATCCTGGAGTGTGACATAGCCATGAGTCACCCACCAGAATCGAATCAAACCTGAGCTGGGAACAAGGAAGGGGGTCAGTCAGGTGGCAGCTGTGGCCAACAGAAGCCCTGTCACTCCATCTGGAAGCTTGCAGACTTCCTGCTTATTCAGATGTGGGGAAGTTTGTCCCAACTATAGCATCCCAGGGGCTTTTGTGATTCTAGGGACATTTTCTTTTTTTCTTTTTTCTTTTCTCTTTCTCTTTATCTCTTTCTTCTTTCTTTCTTTCTTTCTTTCTTTCTTCCTTCCTTCCTTCCTTCCTTCCTTCCTTCTTTTCTTCCTTCTTTCCCATGCTCCCACCTAAAGCCAATCTTTTCACTTGTGCTCTGAGTTCCATCCTCTCTCAACTACCCAAGGCATTGTTCTAGCAATTGTCGCTTCTCCTTTGTATCATCAGTTTATCATTCTGAGCCAGATTATTCCCATATTGTACAAGTGTGCCTAAATATACCTCATCTTAAATTAAGAAAAGGGAATCTTCACTCACGTGCACTCACATGCCCCTCCAGCAACTACTTCAGTCTCTGCTTCTCTTTCAACATTCTGAAAAGAGTCATCTCTACTTACTGTTCCTACCTCTTTTCCTTCCATCCTCTCATGAACCCATGCCAATCAGACTTTTTGTCCACGACCCCCTTGACTTTTCCCAAGATCATCAATAGCTCTATGTTGCCAAATGTAATGACCAATTCTGTCATTATTTGTATTTGACACAGTTGATCACTTCCTCCTTTTAGATGTCCTTTCTTTACTTGGCTTCTTAAACGCATTGCACCCTCCTGGTTCTCTTACAACTTCCCTTGGCCGTTCTTAGTCTCCTCTGCTGGCGGTTGGTCTTCTATAAATATTGGAGGACCCCAGCAATTGTCCTGGAACTGTGTTCCTCCTATCTAACTCATTGCCTTGACCTCATCTTGCCTCTCGGCACTGTCAAGCAAACACTGATGACTCTCAAATATTTATCTTCACCTAGAATCTTTTCCCAGAACCCCAGACTTGTATCACACGCATGATTTTCATGTCATAGTTAAAATATTCAGAACCACACCACTGATTTCTACCCCAGAACTCTTTTTATGCATTTTTCCTGAACTTGGTAAATGGAAACTCAACTCTTCCCATTTCTGAGACCAAAAACCTTGAGCTCATTTTTTTACTCCTCTTTCCAGTGGGACACTGTTAAATGTGTACCAGCAGGTTCTCAGCTCTGAGGGGTGGGCCGTGGGGAAGGCCCAACTTCTTGTATAAAAACTACCATCATTATCCATGTGTAGCTACAGATGTCACAGCACTGGACACTGAGTTAAGAAGAGATGCATAGTGGCACACCACTATGTAGTATTTCCCCACACAGTTAACAAAAATGTTAATAACCTCAAGAGCATGGGTAATTGCAAAACTGGGGATCCCTGGGTGGCTCAGTGGTTAAGCATCTGCCTTCAGCTCAGGGTGTGATCCTGGAGTCCCAGGATCGAGTCCCACATCAAGCTCCCTGCATGGAGCCTGTTTCTCTCTCTGCCTATGTCTCTGCCTCTCTCTGTGTCTTTAAATAAATAAATAAATAAGTAAATAAAGAAATAAATATTTAAAAAATTGTAAAACTGTAATAAAATAATTAGGAAGTGATGAATTTCTAGTATTTATTTACTTTTGTCTTGTTGTTCTAGGGACATTTTCTTGAAGAATAAATGGGAACGTTTAGGAGACAATACAATAGAAGGAGCTCAACCAGGGCAAAGATTCTTGGACCCAGCTGATGATTAACCACTCTCCAAGTAAATCCACGGTCAGGAGAAGTTACAGTGTGGCTTCACTGTGCACTGTTGAAGTCCAAGTCCATAGGCAAGTCAACATGCCCAGCTCAAGAGCCCCAGAAATCCGAATGCTAAGGTCCCTTCATACTTTGAAAATAAAACATGTGAGCCACAACTCAGCTTACAGAGGCAAGAGACTGTGGGGTGATGGGGCCT
This sequence comes from Nyctereutes procyonoides, assembly GCF_905146905.1. Classification (NCBI taxonomy): domain Eukaryota; kingdom Metazoa; phylum Chordata; class Mammalia; order Carnivora; family Canidae; genus Nyctereutes; species Nyctereutes procyonoides. The sequence continues at coordinate 26,117,841 of NW_026575133.1, forward strand.
CTGATTCCTCCTGTAGCTTAGCTGTTGGGTACCCCCTGCTGTGGGTCATGCCCTCCCAGCCACCTGCCAAGAATTGGGGTGCAGGTTTGGCAGGAGGAACTGTGGTGAAGAGACCACTGTCAGTTGGGTCCTGAGCTTAATTATTTGAGCCTAGTTTGCCCCAAAACTGAAACACTGGCCAAGGGAACCACTAAGGAGCTATCCCAAATGACTGGCCTCAATTCCAGCACCAGCCTCATAAGCTAAAATATAAACAAAAAAAAAATCTACAGGGGCAAACCCTCCCTTCTAAGGTAGAAGATTAAAGGTTGCCGTGAACTTAATGTGCCCCCTCAAATCTGTATGTTGAATCCCTAACCCCCATGGGATGATATTTGAAGGTGAAGTCTGGGGGAGATAATTAGGGTTTATGAGGTCATGAGAGTGGGACCCCGCTGATGGGACTGGTGTCCTCATAAGAAGGGACACCAGAGCTCTCTCTTCTCCATGTGAAGACAGAGCTAGAAGCCAGGAAGACAGCATCTGCCAGGAGGCAGCCGTGCTGGCACTCTGTGAGTTTGGACATCCAGCCTCCAGAACTGTGAGAAACAAGTATCTGTCGTTCAAGCCCCTGGCTGTGGCCCTTTGTCATGGTGGCCTGTGTAGAAAACATTATTGGGGTGTTTAACATTCTCCTTTTCCCAAAGCACTGCTGTCTGTGAGTCACCTTATGATCAGGCCTCTGAGGAATCATATCAAGTAGAAAACCATCAGTGGGCAAACAACCCTCCCCACTCCTGAGAAAACTTTGCAGAACTTCCTTCTAGGTTGGAGGGGGCATCCCTTGTTCATGCATGAACACCAGCAGGTGCCTCTCCCATAACGCCAGTCTTGACATGAGAATGTGAAGGGGAGGGGAGCATGATGGTTTCTAGTAGGTGAGTTAATGGAACATTCCATCCATAACATACCTGATTTCTCAGCAAGACCCTGCCAGTTTTTAAGATTTTATCAATTCCGATGGGCTTCTCAGAACATGAGCCTGTGGAAAGACAGAGGGGAATACTACTATTCACCCGGACACTTTTCATCATTAACTTCCTCTTCTAACTGTCCGGGGCTTACCCCCAGACAATAAGCCCCCATTGGGCCCATAAACAGTTCTTCACGAGCCTCTGAACGTCTTTATTGGTTTTCTCTGGTTATCAATGGTGGGTGACCCCAGGGCCCCCGGGTTCTAGTCAGGGTATAGGCCTGGGTTGCAAATGTAAAGGGCACCAAAAACTCTGATCAAGAAAAATAATATTTTAATGTAATATTCTAAATAATCCAAATGAGTGCAAAACCAAAAATATATGATGACTAAAGTATCAAAATTTTAAATAAAAATAGGATCCTGTGGGTACAACAAAGGGTCTACTTCCCAGGCAAGGTGAGCAGACCAGCGCCAGGCTCAGAGCCAGGCTCAGGGCTCAGCGAGCTTGCCCTGTGTATTTGTCACAGCAATTATTCCCAGGGGTCGGGGCCCAAGGTCACTGCAGGCCACGGCACATCCCCTCCCCAAAGGGTCCTGGCATCTCAGCACAAGAAGAATTCTAGGGACCACCTGGTCCCAGCACTTAAACCACCTGTGGTGATGAATTAATGAAGGTTTTGTGTCTCAATTTCCAATCCATCACAGATGGATACGTCTGTAAAATACAATAAAAATAAAGTTCTAGGGCACCCGGGTGGCTCAGTCGGTGAAATGTCTGCCATCGGATCAGATCATGATCTCGAGGTCCTGGGATTGAGCCCCATGTTGGGCTTTCTGCTCCGGGAACAGTCTGCTTCTCCCTCTCCCTTTGCCACTCCCCCTGCTTGTGCTTTCTGACTCTCTCTCTCTCTCTCAAATAAATAAATACAATATTTTTTAAATAAATAAATAAATTCCTAGAACAATGACACGGGAAAAAAGATACAAGATGCAAGCCAACTATTATATTTCATTATAATATTATATATTTTATTATATTCAACAGATCATTACTCGTTCAAATGGCTGTCATGTGTCTCAGCGTCTGCTCTAAATTTCCCTACTTACTAGATCATTAATAGCCCTCACCCAGCAGGGTCCTCGGGCCACATACTGAGTAACACGGATCTGGCCCAGGCCCCCTTCTGGAGAGCAGGGGCTCTGAGCACTGGGAACCTGGTGGAGTCTGCATCTGTCCCTTCCTCACCACCCTACCCCATGGGACCAAACATGTTCCCATCTCTGTTTACAACACATCGTTGGTTCTCAGCCTGAATTAGTGCCCAGAGGCAGTCCAGGGGACAGAAGCAGTGGGGCTGGTCCCCTGGGATGATCAAGAACTCAGAGGACTGAGGACAAAGGAAAATAAGCCACCCTCCTCCCCTGCACTGTCACCTTCTCCCTCCCCATCCAGACTCCAGACCCAGACCTGTGTCCTGCCCTCTGTGATCTCAGGGGTTTGGTAGCTCCTCCTCTGTGACCCCACACCTGGGGCTGCTGGGCAGCTTCCCTGGGCTCAGCCTCTCAAGGGAGACCCAAGCCTCTCCTTCCCTGAGCAGATGCCTGGGCAGCTTCCCTCGGCTCAGCCTCTCAAGGGAGACCAAGCCTCTCCTTCCCTGAGCAGATGCCTAATGTTCGGCAACAAGCCTGCCTGGAGCTCCTCCTTAGGGGATCAGACGCCAACAAGGGGCCAGTGATTAATAGGCTCAAAAATCCTGCAAAGAATAACAGCCATCATTCGTTGGACACTGACGTGAACAGGCCATGGGCCAAGTGCTCTTAATGATGATCCAATTCAATCCCTACAACTATAAGATGGGTATTGCTATCACTCCCAATCTACACATGAGGAACTTGAGGTTCACAGGGTTCAGGAACTTGCCTGAAGGCTCAGAGCCGTGAGCAGCAGAGCTGGAATCTTATTCCATTAGGTGCAATCTCCTCCCAGAGTAAAACCACACAGGGTCAATGAGAAGAAACCCACATGGGAAAGACAATGTGTGCCTCAGCAGGGTAGACTCGTCTCCTGGCGGGAGCCCGTGGTCAGCCCTGCCCTTTCTTGTCACTGAGGTTCAAGCCACCCCATGCTTACTCCCCTGGGTACCAGCCTAAATCTAGAGACTCTCCCATCGGTGGGCAGGAAGGAAAGGTGGGCAAAAGGACACGAGACAGATGAGGCAAGAACCCAGACTCTGAGATGCAGGCCAGGAGCTCAGGCTTCCCTGGAAGTTAACAGGGAGCTCTGGATGACAGTTCCCAGGCGAGGAAGGGGCTGCCTACAGAGCCAGGAGGGACTGGGCAGGAGACCGAACATCAGGCTGCTGCAGCCGTCCAGACCCAGGGCAATGCAGTCTGAGCCAGGCCCACTTTGGGGGAGTGACAGGTCCTAACGCTAAGAGACAGACAAGCAGTGGTGCCCTCTCCAGAGGTCCCTCCACCCCTTCAGCCCTTCCTGGCTTGTTTCCCCAACATAATGGGTGTGCAATCACCCTCAAAAGCCACACGGCCCCATTCCACCTGCCTGCTAAGGGGGTAACTCTCCACCAGGCATCCTCCAGCAGGGCGGCAGGCTACCCTGCCGAGGGCAGGCTCACAGAGGAAGCATCGAGAAAGACAGCCTTATCAATAACATGCCAGAGCCCCTGGAGTCAGCCCCAGAGGGCGAGCATTTAGGGGAGCAAGAGCAGCAAGGACCCACCTCGGAGAACCAAGCTCCTGAGGCTGGGGCAGCCATCCCTTCCGGGCAAACACTCTTATCTTGAGAAAATCCCATGAGTCAACATCTAACTTGTGGGCTGGGACCAGTAGGAATTCAACCCCTCCTCTGGGCCTCAGATTGCCAGTCTCAGGCCCTCACCTCCTCCTTACGGGTCCGGCCTCTCCTGATTTCACAGTGAGTCTGTCAGGGTGGGGCCTAGGTCCTAAAGATGTGCCAGGTGGAGCTCTTGTCAGGAAATGACAGGTGGAGAGGGGTGTCTGAAAGCCTCACACGTCCTCAGCCGCAGGAGGGAGGGCAGGAGAGCCAAGGACAGGACACAGTAGAGGCGCAGGGCTTGCACATCTGTGCACAGAGCTTCCAGATGTGATACTTCATGTACTTCTCCTTAAAGATGGGCTTATTAGCCCATTTCAGAGATTTAAGAAACTGAGGCCCACAGAGATTAAGCAATGGGTGACACCAGGGCACGAGTCAGAATCAGGGAGAGACGGTGCCTGGCACATGGTGGACAAAACAGTGCTAATGTGAGGAAAATACCAGACAGAAGGAAAGAAAGGCACTCCTGGTTTCCCCGGGAGCAGTGCTGGGTACGAGGAATTTCAGAGGAGCGATTCTGAGGGCTGCAAATGAAGATTAATTCACAAGTTCATTCCTGAGACGGGACTTTGCACTTACCACAATCTTCTTGTCTCCTGGGATGCAGAGACTGTTGGGACTTAGACGCAAACGGTCATCCGCTCCCCCCTCCACGTCAGCCTCCACCAGGGCCGCCTGCAGAACAGAGCACCTGCTACTTCTTTCTACAGTTCACGGTGTGCCCACTGCCCTTGATGCAGGGGTGGGAGATCCAGCTGGAGCCCACTGTCTAGTGGGGGCACAGCTACCAAACAGGAAGGTGCAAACGACAACAGCTATGAGAGCACCCAAACAGGAAGGTCTGACTTCATCTGGAGAGTCGGGAAGGCTCCCCAGAGACCATGGCTCAAGCTGAGGACTGAGCAGGTGTTACTCAAAGGTAGGGCATGTGTGTGTGAGTATGAATGTGTGTGTGAGTGAGCAGGTGTGTGTGCAAGAGTGAGTAGAAGAAGTCCATGTGGATGAATGTGTATGTGTGCATGTTTGTGTGTGTGCATGTGAACAAGCATGAGTGAGTAACAGTAGGTGTGCATTCATGTGATCATACAGATGTGCATGTGAGTGTGTATGTGAATAGTATGACTGTGTAAATGTGTGTGAGCATGTGTCTCTGAATATGTGAGTGTGTGTGTGTCTATGTGAGTGTGAGCATGGACAACGTGTTCTCATATGTGAATGTGTTTGTGTGTATGTGAATGAGCTTGTGGATATAGGTGTGTGAGCATGTTTTTGTGTGATTGTGTTCCATGTATATACACGTGGGGGGGGTATGGACAATGTGTTCCTATGGGTAAGTGTATCTGTGTGTGTGTCTGTGTATGCATGTGTCCAAGTGTGTTTGTATGTGCATGTGTGTGTGGGCATGGTCCTGTGTGTGTCTCTATGTTTTGTGCATGTGTGTCCATGTACGTGGGTGGGTGTGGACACGTTCCTGTGTGTGAGCGTGTTTCTGTATGCACATGTGTCCATCTGCGTGGGTGAGCAGGGACTGTTTGCAGAAGGAAAAGAATGGCCAGTCTGGGGAGGGCACGGAGAGCAAGGCCCGCAGTGTGAGATGAGGCCAGGCTTTGATGGCCAAGTTCACCATCACAGTGTTGGTGCCAAGCCCAAGGGAGCTGAGCAGGTGGGTGATGTGTGACATCTGCACATGAAAATGAGCTCCTCTGATGGCTTTCAGGGGCATAGGCTGCAAGAGGTGAAGTCAGATTCTTGGTGAAATCAGCCTGGAGATTTGGCAGTCATCCCATGGGGCCCTCCACGCCAGGGGCTCCCACAGAAGTGTGTAGACGTCACCACAGCCCCATCTTCCATCTCAAAATCTACTTGTTTTTACTAGGTTAAGAATTGCCACTTCCTCAGCTTTCCACTTGCCCCAGGATTGTTCCTCCTAAATAGGTTCTGCCATCTGCAGACTTTTTTTGCAGTGTCACCCCCAGTCCTGCAGGCTGCCCAGACCAGTGACTCTCACCTCCCAGATTCTAGACATCATCTTTCCATTAAACCAGCCTGAGCTCAAACGAAGGCCACTCTTCACCGCTGCCTTGGTCCTGTGTTCCAGTCCAAGAGCCTAGCCATCCCCACATGGAGCTTCTGAGTCTCTCACAGAGCAGCTGAGCAGAGCACAGTACTGTCTGGAAGACAGAAGGCATAGAAGACAGAGTCAGAACAGGGCAAGGGCCTAATGCACAAGCTTTGGGATGGAGTTCAAATCTACATGGAGGGTCAAGAAGCAAATTACTTCATCTCTGTTTCCTTCCTGTGAGTAGGGTGAAGGAGGCTTGCCTCAGAGCTGTGGAGAGGAGAGACATATATAAAGCAGCTAGCACGGGGTCTGGGTTTCACACACCCTGTGGCAGGCAGCCTCCTCCAGACGGCCCCCAGTGATTCTCACCTCCTGCACAGCCTTCGCCTCCCTAGGACACAGAGATGCCGAAGAGATGGAACCAGTGGGGAGATAGTGGCTAATGCACCTTCCACATCCAGGTCATAAGATGCATGGAGCTTCTCACTGCTCTCTCCTGGGTCACCAGCTCTGAGGGAAGCTGGCCGCCATGTTGTGAGGATACTCAAGCAGCCCTGGGGAGAGGTCCACGTGGAAGGACGCGAGGCCTTCCAGTCACAGCTGGCACTAGCCCTTCCGCCACGTGTGTAGAGCCACCTTGGAAGTCAATCCTCCAGCCCCAAACCAACCTTCAAATGACAGCAGCCCCGCCTGGCATCTGACTGCACTCTGATGAGAGACCTCAAGCCAGAAGCACCCAGCTCAGCCACTCCCAAATCCCCAGCCCTCGGACACTGAGTTACTAAGTGCATATTGTTATTTTCAACCACTAGATCCAGGAGTAATTTGTTACACAGTAATAGATAATCAATGCAGCCCTACATAGCAACTATTGTTTGAGGCCATTTACTTGAAAAGAGACAGTCAAGAGCCTCTGATCACTGCGCAGCCAATTTAGGTGGTCCAGAACTCCCAGATGAGAACAAGAGAGACGGCTCCACGGCAGCATCAAGAGAGAGGGTACAGCTGAGACATGGCTCCCTGATGCCCCTGTGCAAGAAGGAGCAGAAAGGCAGTGAATGAACTAGGAGTCTCCCAGGAGATACCCAGAGGCATGCTTCAAGCGCACTCCCAGTCAATTATAACCTATGAACAGCAGGTGCAGTGAGATTTCTAAAATAATAATTTCCCAGACTTACCACTAGGGGGGCAGCAGACCCCAGGGCTGACATGGACTGCCCTGATTTCTTCACCCACAGGACTGAGGTGTATCAGCACATCACTCGACTCTGAAGATTAAATTAAGTGAGGCATTTAAAGTATGCTCTGCAAATTATAAAGTACCTACAAATAAATATAGAAGGCCTTTTTAAAAAATATTTTATTTATTTATTCATGAGAGACACAGAGAGAGGCAGAGACATAGGCAGAGGGAGAAGCAGGCTCCCTGTGGGGAGCCTGATGAGGGACTCAATTCCAGGACCCCAGCATCATGCCCTGAGCCAAAGGCAGATGCTCAACCACTAAGCCACCCAGGTGCCCTCTACCCAGTCTCAATGCACCAGTTATCTCCGTGACAATGAAGGCTGAAACAGGACACAAGATGCCAGAAGCAGGGCAAAACCAGAGACTCCATGCCCTTGCCAGAATCCAAGAACCTGGATCCTATTCCCAGCGTCAGAGTTTGCCATCTGTGTGACCCTGGGCAAGTCATTGTCCTTGTTGGTAAAACCAGGACATAGAGCTGGGAAATCTCCAAAGGCCCTTCTAATCCAAAAGTCTTATGAATCTGTGCCCTGTTCTACCTAGATAAGCATCAAGGAAGATGCCCACAAAATCACCATGAGCTAGCCAAGATTGCTTTATGTGTTTACCTTGCAATTGCTCTGCTCCTTCTACCCCATCTCCATCTGTTAGAGTATTGCCTATTACACACCTAGAGGGTGGAACAACATGACTAACAACATTAAGTAAACAGACATTGAGTTTTGTGCCCACAGAGAATGTACCTTTTTCTCAAGTTGGTGATGGATATAAAAATTTATCACATGCTTACTTGTCCAAAAAAATAAACCGTTTAAGTTACAAAAGGCAGAAATTATACAAGCCATTTTCCAAGCCACAAAATCCCACCAAAGCTACACTGGAATGATGAAAGTCTGAATATCAAAAATACATAGACAGTTAGATGATAGACAGATAGTAGATAGAAGATAGATGTATGACAGACAATAATATATTTGAAGACTAAAATAGTCTTCCTATTGAGTTTAGAAAATAAGTAATAAATACAACAGAAAATTAGAATATGACTTGTTGAAACTCATCCCATCTCATCAAAGCTCTACTTGGAGCTAAATTCTTTAATATAAATTTGCCCTCACTATTAAAATAAAACAATAGTTTCCACTTCTGGGATGAAGCATGAATAACTCCATGGACCATTCCCTAGTGAAACAAGCAAAGCTGGCAAAACTGCTAAAACCAAACAACCATTTTGAGTCTCTGGGAACTGTCCTAAGAGCAAATGACAAATGAAGAAACATCTATTCAAGAAAATCTACTAAAATGCAATAGGAACAGCAAGGGTCTGTGGCATTTCAGCCACTAGCACGTTGCTCTCCCTCCTGTCTCTGGCTTAGCAGGACAGAAGCTTCCCCTGGGTGGGTGTGGCCAAGAAGCAGGGTGTGTTCCTCTCATCTCCGTGGAGGGACAGGCCACTAGCACTCCTCATGCCCTCCAATTACAAGTTTAAAAAGCTAAATTCAGGGTGCCTGGGTGGCTCAGTGGTTGAGTGTCTGCCTTTGGCTCAGGGCATGATCCCGGGGTTATGGGATCGAGTCCTCCATCAGGCTTCCTGCAGGGAGCCTGCTTCTCCCTCTGCCTATGCTTCTCTCTGTGTCTCTTCATGAATAAATAAATAAAATCTTTAAAATAAATAAATTTATTACTTTTGAATAAATTTCTGGTGAGTGTGGTGGAGAGGTGGGGCTACCTCCCAGCCACCCCCAGGAGGGGCAGGCCACAGCTCCCCTCCTGCCAGCTGGTTCCTAAGGAGTTTCCATGGGAGAGGCAAGCTGAGAAGATGGGAAGCACCCAGAGCTGTCCCCAGAGCTGGGCTAGAGCTCAGAGAGTGTGCCCAGGGGAGAAGGCAGTGTGTGAGAAAGAGCTCCCAAGCACCCCTGAAAGAAGGAACCGACTGTACGAAAAACAGAATGCGGGGAAGTTTAAGCCCAAGGGCACTCATGAAAACAACAGCTCCTCTTAATTAAGAGCAACCCCCTAAACCAAAAGCTAGCCAGTTCACCAGAGAGAACCAAGGGAAGGAGACAGTCGAGATGAGTCCTCCTGGATTCCAAAAAACTCAAAAGGCGCCTGAACGTAATTGGATCAGACTGGGGAACAATTTATGCACCAGGGCATTTTTGAAAACAATTGAGCAATCAGCGATTAGTGGAAACGGGCTGGGTCCATTACCAAATGTAGCAGACAACTTAACAAAATGATCAGGAACAGACAAAGAGGGCCCTGCTGAGGCCCTGCTGAGACCACTGCCCTCCCGGGGTGGTGGGGCTCTGCCCACAGCTGTACTCTTTTGGAGGATAAAGAATGTTCCTAAATTGATCGCTGTGGTGGATGCGCAACTTGGTGAATATACTAAAAACCGGTGAGTTTTACACTTCGGACAAATGTACTACATGATAGGTGAATTGCACATCTCAACAAAATTATCAATAGGGAAAAAGACAGAGAGTACACTTAGTGCGATGAGCGCCGAGAAATGTACAGAATTGTCAAATCATATTATACACCTGAAACCAGTATAATACTGTATCTTCATTGTACGTGAATTTAAAACACTTTTTAATAAAATAAAATTTAAAAAGATACAGAAAGTAAATGACCTACATAGTCATTTCCATATTATTTCAAGAATCCCGTCTTAAGAAACATAATACAATAAAAACGAAACTAAGTGACCCGGATGGTAGAAAAGATGATGGAATTAATTAATATACTTATTTTTTTGGACATCTTGCTACTCTTGTGTCTCTTTACAACAGTCTGGATTTCTGCAAAATGCTCCCACGTACTGTCTGAAAAACCCTCATTTCAGAAGACCTCCTTTAATTTGATTCTTTGGCCTTTGAATGAAAAGAGAATGTTCACTGGATGCTCCCCAGGAGAGTGCGTTCCCTCAATTCCCTGCTATGGATTCTTTCTCTGAGTAATTTCCCAGCAGGTGCCCCAAAAGGTGGGCTGCCCATCCTGGGGTCTGTGGTTCCTCCGTCAATAAGGCCTACACCTAGGTGCACTGTGCACGTGGCTCCCCACACAGCCAGGGAGGAGACAGCACTCCGATCCAAAGGTTTCTGCTCAGATCCTCAACCCTGGAAAGGAACCTCATTTTCCCAAAGATCATTTGGGCTCAGCCACCAGCCACCGGTCTATGATCAGAGGGGAAGTTATCTGCCTGGAGAAGCCCTTCCGTTCAGGAACTTTGGGTTTGTGAGGCTCTGCTGCTTACTCGCCAGGTGACCTAGGCAGACCACTTAGTCTCTTGGAGCCAAGGTCACCTCACCTGTGCCGTTGTAAGGAGTGCTATTGTAAGGAGTACGTAAAATATTGTATGTGGAGTGCTTGGCGTATAGCCCCTGTCTTACTCAACTGTCAGGCCAAGGGCTCCCACCGAGCTGCCTGGCTCCAGATGGCCTCACTGCCACACTTAGGGGTGGCCTGGTCTCAGGAGCTCAGTGCTTCCAGGTAAAGTCTGCTTAGTCTGACTCAAACTTAAATCGAAGCAGAAGTGAGTAACCCACAAGGTAACAACCATGTCCAATGAGATGCATGGGGACCATTGGTCTCTGCTCTGCTGTCCCCAGAGCTGGGCTGGTGAAAGGTGAGAGAAACTGGGCACTAGGTGGCCTTGACAAAACCTAGTGTCCACTGGTGTTTACAAACGCAGCATCTGGAAATCTCTGAAAGCCAAAACTCTCGGCCACTTTTCTTCCTCAGCATTCCACATAGAACATATTTGGAAATGAAAAAGATTAATCCTCTTCCCCACATTAGGGAAAACGGCTGGGGGAAACAGCCCCGTGTCCAGCACCATTGTCACTCACCGCATGACACCGCCTCACTCAGCAAGGCGCGGGCATGAGAGTGTTGAGCTGCCACCAGCCAGTTCTTTCCAGATGGAGCAGGGGACCCAGAGGCCTTCCCAAGAGCCCACCCAGAGATGCCATCTGGCCAAGCCCCAGGCATCTGGGAAGAACATGAGGAAGGGGAAGGGAACTGGGGGTCGAGGTGGAACAGGAGAACACACAAGAGGCCACATGTCCTGCTACTGGTGGCAGGTGGACACTGTGCTCTCAAACCAGGCCCCTGAACAAGAGCCAAGGCATCTCCTCTCCAGGGACATCAGTTCCTATTCAAGGTGGGTCAGTCCTACTGTCAATCCTATTTTCTCTCTAGGTCCATGTTTGAAAGGACAACACCAGAGCCTGGCACCTCCACAGGCAGGGTCGGAGAAGGGGACTTTGGCACTGTCCTCAGGCCTGGGGAAACAGACACTCAATCGGGTCTGGAACAGTGTGGTCAGGCCAGGGGAGCGCTCAGTAGGATGCTCACTCTTTGGCCTTCTGACGCTTCTGGTCTCTGCTCTGGGCCTGATCACTAGAGGCTCCCGCCTCCACGGACCCTGTCGTGGGCTGAGTTACGTCCCTCAGAAAGACATGTTGAAATCCCAACTCTCTGTGAATGTGGCCTTACTTGGAAATAGAGTTTTTGCCACGTGCCAATGAAGTAGAAACTCCATCACCAGGAGCTAGGGAGTGGCAAGGAAGGTTCTACTCGTGCTCAGAGGGAGCACAGCCCTGCTGACACCTTCATTTCTGACTCCTAACCTCCATGACTGTAAGAGAAGGGATTTCTGTTGCCTTAAGCCACCCAGTTTGGGCAGCTTTGTCATGGCCAATAGAGGCCCCAAGCTCTGAAGCCTAGCTCCACCCCACCACCTCTATCCATCCCACTGGGGGTAGACTTGACAATCCCCGCTGGAAAAGGAGGCGTGTTGGGGTGGGAGGAGGTCCAAGGGTGTGCTGGACATGAGGGAGAAAGACAAGGGACGTGCTATCTCCTGGCAGGACCCCCTCCCTGGGAGGGGTCCAGGGAAGGTGAAATCCAGTGAGCGGAGGAAGTCTCAGATCCTTTAGAGCCACGGCCTCTGAAATGGCTGGGCCTAGAAGAGAATCAAGTCTCCTCTCTGGTTTTTTGAAAACACTGGAGTTCCTGCCAACAGAAAAAAAAAAAGAAGAAGAAGAAGAAGAAAGCCCCCAACACACCTATTTCCACCTCCGCATGTTGATAACCGCGGTGTCCTGCAGATGACCACCCCCGGCCTCCCCTCCTAGCTCACACTGGGCTCAGCAGGATCTTCTCGTTAGGCTGTAGCCATGAACCTCCGAGTCCAGATACTTGCAGTTATTTCTACTTTTCCAGCAGCAGGAAGGAAAAAAACAACTTGGATCTGAAAAGCAGAGGAAGAATTAAGAATGTACCTCGGCCCCAGGCATCCGTTTTTTTTTTTTAACCACTAACTGGGCAATGAATAATTTATAGCCACGAATGTTTGTGGGGGTATAAAACTGTTGACAAGTCAAGAAAAACCTCTTAGCAGCCTGATGGAGCAATCCATCTTCGAGAAACAGGTTTCAAATGCATAGTTTGTGAAGATGCTGGTGGAGGTTGTTTCCCTTCTTTCTTGTTTTTTTTTCTTTTTTTATCTATATGGAAATTGGTGGGTGCTGAAATATGTTTCACTTCAGCACGAACTTGGGCTGAATGATATCCCAGGCAAGAATTAAATCATCGCTTCATAGAGCAAGAAATAAACACCCAAGCAAACCAGGACCCTCGGCATGCAGGAGGGGAGCAGGAGACTTCCAGAAAGTTGAGCAAACCATTGCAATTCCAGGCAGAACACCATGCAGAGCTCGGGCTCAGACTCACTGGACCAGGGGGTGACTAGATCCGGGGAACATTCCTCCAGGAAGCCCCCAGCAAAACAGCGGGGATTGTACAACTGAGGCCTCCCATCCCTGAAGTGTGGGCATCCTCTCGAGGTCCTCCCAGGTCTGGGCACCCAGAGGTGCCGGGTGGACATCGTGAAAACAGTGACTGCCATGGAGAGAATGAGGCTGAGAATCTTGACAGCTACAGGGTCAAGCTTGCATCAAACACCAGCCATGTGGCACCACCCAAGATCCTCTTGCTCAGTCTGCACGTCGGCTCTCTGGCTGGTGCTGCCTGGCCAGTCTGATCACTCCGTGGCTCCCCTCTTTGCTAGGAGGGCTCCTTGGGAACTGGGAGTTCTTGTATCTCTGTTAAAAGCCACGTGGCTACAAGGCAGCAGAGCCTGGCCTTGAACCCGTGTCTTACCCACATGCTTCTTCACCTCCTCTGGTCTGATGGAGGCTGACTTGGTGTTGCAGAGAGTGGCGGACATTAAGTTGCACCCCCTCCTATTCTCTGACCAAGGTTAGGGTGGCAGGCTGAGAGCCAAGTGTAGACCACAGCCACATGGCTCCCCTGGGCACAGGATACCATTAATCAGGACAGTGTCAGTTACTCACTGCTTAGTAACAAATGACCCCCATACTCAATAGCTCCAAACATTAACTACCTCACAGTTTCTGCGCAGCAGGACTTTGGGGGCAGCTACCTGAGTGGTCAGGCTCGAGGTTGCTCACAAGTCTGGAACCAAGGCGTCTGCCAGGGCTGCAGCCATTTCAAGGTTCAACTCACCCACATGGTGGCTGGCGAGAGTCTGCTCCTCACAAGTTGCTGGACTCTTATCTGGGCTCCTCACTGTCTGTTGGTTGGAGACGTCCCTCAGTTCTTGGCTACGTGGGCCTCCCCATAGGGCAGCTCGCCACGTGGCAGCTGGCCTTTCTCAGAGCCGGTAGAGAGCAAGAGAGGTGAGCATAAGGGAAGCCAGAGTCTTTTAAAAGGAAATGTAAGCTCAAAGTGACACCCCATCAGGTGTGCCTTGTTCTTTCAGAAGAAGAAAGTCGCTGTGTCTGGTCCACAGTCAAGGGGAGGGCGTCACATGAGGACACAAAGGCTGGGATCACGGGCAGCCATCTTAGAAGCTCAGAAGAACCACAGTAATCAACTGTATTAGTATCTACTGTTGCCTAACAAATTATCTTGAAGCTTAGTGGCTCAAAATAGCAATCATCGCTTCCTGTTTCTCACAGTTTCTACGGTCAGGAACACAGGAGCAGCATGGCTAGGCAGTTCTGTTTTGGGTTTTCTCAGGGGACTGCAGGTGGATGGCAGTGAGGACCCTGTCCCCTGAAGGCCTAACAGGGGCTGGAGGACCCGCTTCCACGTGGGCAGCCCATGCGGCCAGCAAGTTGGCACTGGCTGCTAATGGGGCCATCAATCCCCGCCCCCCTCCCCCCCCACACACACACAGGCCTCCACACTCAGATGTGCCTGAGTGTCCTCACAGTATGGCGGCCAGCTCGCCGGTGGTGTACACCCCAGGAGACCAAGCAGAAGCTGCAGAAGGCTTTTACGGCCCAGCCTCAGAAGCCACAGAGCATTGCTTCAGCAGTATTCTCCTGGCCACGCAGGTCAGCCCTGTTCAGCGTGGAAGGCAAAAATAACCAGATGCATGATTCTCTGGGCGCCATTGGAGGTCAACCACCACACCAACTAGGCAAGCGGCCATAGGATGAGAGCGCAGCGCTGGAGCCCCGCTGAGGGGGCACTGAACCCACAGCCCACACATGTCGCACTCTGTAGCATCCCTGAACCTGACTGGCCCCTTTGGGCCCTATGCCTTTGTGGTCTTCTCTCTCCTTGTCATGCTCTTCTCCCACCAGGAACTCCTATTCAACCTCCAAAGCCCAATTCAGATGCTACCTCCTCCATGAAGCTTGGTTTATCCCTCGGCCTGCTCCCCTCACCCACCACACCCACGACAGGACTGTCTCCATCCGTGGGCCCCTACACAGCTTTCTGCAGGCCTCTATCGTCCTCTGCTTCCTCGGCCCTTTCCTACAGTTACCAGTGGGAACTTTTACACACAGGCCATGGGGTAAGCACCTGCCCAGAGCCCTCCCTTGAGCCCTGTCCTGTGGAGACCCTCACACTGGACACCTGGAAAAATCCCTCAGCCCTTGCAGGAGATAGCCCTGGGCTGCCATCCCAGCTCAGGGGAGTAGACAGCTCCACCCAGCTCTTTATCCACAGATTCAATGCACTGATCCCCACCAGCCTCTCTCCCTGCTGCTGGGTCCATTGTAAGCTTGGCTGCCAACACTCCCCTAAAGCTCAGCACAGGCTCTGACCCAGTGGCAGGTCCTCACGGGGACAGGTGAGAGGTCTGAGACGGGCCTGACGGCATGACGGACAAGCATGTTTCAAACCGAAGGCCCGTGGGAAGTGCTGGGAAGAGCTGCCTGCAGACCCAAGGGACCCCAAAGGCGACCCACTAGAGTCAGCAAGCAGCAGGCCCTGGTCTTGTTTCTGTCAGTGGCTCCTTCATGGCATTGACAACTTTCCACACACCCTCCTGTTCCCCATGGGACACCCTAGCAGCACACCTGGCTTGAGGCCCTCAGCCCCCAGAGGTGTCATGACTGGTCCATCTGGGGGGAGCATCATTTTCATTTTAAACCCTTGCCAGTCCTTTTGATATAAACCAGTTTTGAAAGACCTCACTCTGAAGGTTAAGCAACTGTCCAACCCCAATCTTCTGATACAATCTCCATTATTTTCTAAACTTAGCAGTGAAAGTCATTCATTCTAAGATGGGGACCGTTCTGTTGTTCTGGCTATTAAGTCTCTGATGTAAATTAATTCACATGTTAAAAATCTGCTCACTGGGGCACCTGGGTGACTCAGTGGTTGAGAGTCTGACTTTGGCTCGGGTCGTGATCCCGGGGTCCTGAGGTCACGTCCTGTATCAGGCTTCTGCATGGAGCCTGCTTCTCCCTCTGCCTACGTCTCTGCCTCTCTCTCTCTCTCTCTCTCTCTCTCTCTCTCTCTCTGCCTCTCATGAATAAATTAATAAAATATTTTTTTAAAAAATCTGCTCACAGGCCCTGTGATCGATTTTGGGGTTTTGTAAACATCTCCTCAAAGCCTGACACCAAGGCTTTCTTGATTGTTGAAAAGAAGATGGAGAAAGCCAGCTCCAGAAGGATTTCCAAAATGAACCATTAGAATGGCCTCTTCCAAAATGGATTTACATCGATCCTATTCACTCATTTCCTCTCATTTTTCCTCATGCATAATGGCTTCTGAGTCTAAAGAACAAGCTAGAGAATTAGGCCTGAGCATCAGATCTCCTATTAGATCCAGCAGCCTGAGCCCGGAGGCCTGGCTGTGTGAGGCACTGCCCTGGCGGCCTTGCTGGTCCTGGTCATATTTGAAGAGCTATTACAGTTCTCTGCTCCAGACCAGCATCTGCATGAGAGCGAGGGCCGAGTCTAGGTTTCCTTACCATCATGCATCTCTGCTCGGCACAGTACCTAGCACACAGGAGGCACTGAGGAGTAAGACCCTTGGCGACCCCTGCCTGGGGCCCCCCAGACACCTGTTGTCTGCCCACCATGTGCCAGGGCAGTGCCTCACGCCTGCCAATGCGTGAAGCCCTCAGAGGCAAGGGCTAGACACAGCACTTCTGACAGTAAGCCCTGGGAGCTGGCCTGTGCCCCAGCTGTGTAGCACCCTCTGCCCCCTAAGAACACGGTCCCACCCTTCCCCTTGGGGTGGCTCAGAGCCCAGAACACGCCCATCATCATCCATTCCAAATCTCATCGGCTGACAGATGCCAGCTAGCAGGACAATGGCCAGCAAACACCTTGTGGCCAAAGGTGTCATGACTAGCTATGGTTTCTCAAGCTTGCCTCTGGGAGGAACATTCCATCCCTGCCAAGAACCATGGGGGCAGAGGCTTCACCCATCAGTTGGGGGGCCCATCAATTCTGCAGTGGGTTTGTCTTCATAGTCACGGCTTAGGGCTATCCCTGAAATGTCCAGAAAGGAAAAGGCAACCTTAGTCCAATGGGTAAGTCAGGGCAGATCCTCGCTGAAAATGTGTTCTTCATCTTAATCTAACCTTCATCCAGTGAGTCGAGCTTACTGCACACTCCAAGAGAGATGAAGTCCTCTACCCTGACCCTACAGACTGTGACCCCAAAGTGTGCCAGCCACATCCACCCATCCCTCCCAGGAAAGGCCCAGCCTGCCCATCTGCCCAGGTCTCTCTCTAGGAGTCTCCAGGCCCTGCCAGGCCAGGCCCTTTGCTTCTTAAGCCACAACCCCTAAGAGAAGCTTCTACCTTCCTGAAGAGCATGTGCATTGTCGGGGATGCCAGTCACAAGAGGATGCCCGCCACAGAGGCACTGATGGGGAGTGGGAGTCAACGGGCTGACCCTCCAGCAGCCATCCTGGTGAGCTCCACCCCACTCCCACTGCCTTCCAACTCGAATATTCTCACTGGAGTTCATCAGATGAAAACCCTGAGCCCAGGGTGGAAAAGCCTCTTAGGAGGTTAATAGTGAATGGATAGAGCAATAAACGTACTGATTTAATCCTTCAAGGGTGGCTAAACAGGCTGCTGTTTACCAAAGTCTTAGCAGATAATTACTAACGGATAATTACAAAAAGCTGCCGGATTGCAGCTGCCCCAGAAATGGCCACAGCCCCAGTCTGCTTTGCCAAGCTAAGTAAATGGGCTGATTCCGCAGAGAAATTCCACATAAGTCACTTTCTGGGAAGGACACCAGGCAACAATTTCCACGCCACTCTCTTCTTGCTGCCTCCCTGGCCGCTGTCTGCCTCTGCCACCAATGGAGAGCACCCTGGGTTAGAACCCGTCTCCCCGGAGCAACACCATCGTGACTGTAACCCCGCTTCTCAAATGGCCTGGTTCCCTTCTTTATCTCCAGTTAGCAGACAGGAGGGGCAGGGACATCTGCACGAGAGGCACTGTTCTGGCACAAGCTTTGACAAAGGGGCTCAGACCTGAGCTCTCTGGGAAGGGACGGAGGGCACACTGAGGTGGATGACAAGGAGGCCCTTAAGGGACACTGCTCACCAGACCAAGAAGTTTGAGAAGCCCAACCTCAAAAGCGTTGTCAAGGGGCACCTGGGTGGCTCACTTGCTAAGCGTCTGCCTTCAGCTCAGGTCATGATCTTAGGGTCCTGGGATCGAGCCTCACATTGGGCTCCCTGCTCGACTGGGAGCCTGCTTCTCCCTCCTCCCTCTGCTTGCTGCTCCCCCTGCTTGTGCTCTCTCTCTCTCTCTATCAAATAAATAAAATATTTTTTAAAAAATTCAAAAGCATTGTCGAGTCTTACACATTTTACTGAAATTTTCATGGAGAGGTAAAGGAGATGACTCAACATCTCAATGCAAAATTTCTTTAAAATCCTATATTACCATCTCTGTTGATTCCCCAAGTTTTGTTCCCACTGCATCAGTCCGCGTCCCTGAGACACTCTTGTTTCCTTGCAGCAGCCTCACTGGCCCTGCTCTGCTCCCATAGGACACCCTCAGATCCCCTCAGACACGGATGCCTCCCAGCAGGAGAGCAGTCAGCAAACACAGGCATCCAATGCCATGGTGCCCAGCTGTGGCTTCTCAGGCTTGCCCCTGGGAGGAGCTCTTCATCCTTGCCAAAGATCTCAGGACCAGAAGCTTCACCTGTACACCCCACAGGTCCCAGAGCCCATCAGATTCTATAATATGCTTATGTTCACAGTCATGGCTTGGGCTGTCCCTGCCCTGGGTCTAGGTGCTATACAGACATGAAGATGTTTTTTATACAGTCATGGTTATGGCTAGAGGCCGTCCTTTTCTTGGGACTGGGTCCTACCTGCAGGTAACATCCTCTCCAAGGCCAGCCAGTCCAGCCATCAACTCCAACTGATTCTTTTTTTTTTTAATTTTTATTTATTTATGATAGTCACAGAGAGAGAGAGAGAGAGAGAGAGAGAGGCGCAGAGAC
Source organism: Nyctereutes procyonoides (assembly GCF_905146905.1). Taxonomy (NCBI): domain Eukaryota; kingdom Metazoa; phylum Chordata; class Mammalia; order Carnivora; family Canidae; genus Nyctereutes; species Nyctereutes procyonoides. Next base: position 26,136,722 of record NW_026575133.1, read on the forward strand.
ATAGGCAGAGGGAGAAGCAGGCTCCAAGCACCGGGAGCCCGATGTGGGATTCGATCCCGGGTCTCCAGGATCGCGCCCTGGGCCAAAGGCAGGCGCCAAACCGCTGCGCCACCCAGGGATCCCAACTCCAACTGATTCTTGCATGTCCTGTGATACCCATCCTTCAGCTGCAGGAACAGGGGGCCCTCTGGCCCCAGCCCACCCATCCTGTGGCCGACAGCCCCAGAAGTTTGCCCGACCACGGCCGAAAGGACACACAAATCCACTTGAACTATTTTGACACCAAACACTGCTGAGGAGGCGGCCTGAACTTCTCCAGCCAGGAAGCAGACCTGCGTGACAGGCTGCGAATTAGTGCCGCTCTGACGGGAACTTCTGGTCAGGGATGTTTGGCTGGCCACCGGGACATGGGGAATTTGCTGATTCTGAGGACATACGCTCTCTGCAACACAGCTCCCCGAAGACGGGGAGCAGCCCACAAACTCACAATCCAGATGCACCAAATAGGGAGAAAATCCTCCCACTCACCTGGGCACCCCCCATATTTGAAGAGCTATCTCAGCAGGCTTGGCAGGGTTCACTTTGAGGTGTAGATTCGCATTTTCATGACCACGTTTTTAAAAATTGTATTACTAATTCAGTTTCTACGGGGAAAAAAGAAATCCAGCTTGATTTTCTCACTTGTGGTTTCTGAAAAAAACAGATAAGACTTCCTGAATCTGAGGGCAGTGAGTAAATCATTACTCAGAGGCCCTTCTTAGGAATGTTCTAGTAATGTAACAGGCTCCCTCCTCAGGAAGGGAGGTGGCAGGGATCTAGTACCCCACCCCCCTCCCCGGCCTATGATCACATTTCCCAAAAGTGACCCCCTTAGACCTCTTTCTTCAGAAGTAGAATGTTGGGATGACAGTTGTTAGATGACAATGAACAACCTGCAGAGAAAGTCACATGGAGCAAGGACACAGGATGGGAGGGCCCAGTTTCACTCTCTTCTCTTGTCCCCCTGCCTGAAACCATCCAACCTTACCATCTCCTGGACACCCCTGTTACCCCCCACATGGCACTCTGGACCCACCTCTGACTCCGCTGTGCCTTGGGGACAGGTGTCAGGTGAGCTCATCCTCACTCGGCCCCAAGAGCACCGGCCTTACACCTGCTCCGTGCCCATTTCCAAGCACATGGGAGCCTGCCTGGGCCAACACACACAGCTGGGAGTACAGGGCTTAATCCCCAGCTCAAAGCTCAGGCAGTGGGGGCTGAACCATTGGGTAGACTGGGCCTGCCTCCCTCTTTCTCACAGGTGGCCCCCCTTATGGCTGGAAGCCCCAGCCCATTCAGGCATCATGGCCTGTAGCAGTGTCCTCCAGGCTCTTTGTGTTAGCTTTTCCTCCTGCCCCTCCTTCCCGCTTCCTGGGGTCAGCTCCCAGTGAGCTTCCCAGCAGCCAGGCCCCCACCTCGGGTCCTGCATGCTGAGAACACAAGCTAAGGCATCATCCTTCTCCCCCAGCCAGGAGCCCACCGAGGCTTGGTATGGAGTAGACCCCCGATAGATATCCGCAGGATGAGTTAAGGATGCACCTGTTTTGTGCACAGTGACGTGAAGAACCTTCCAGAAGGGTCACACAGTGAAACTACGATGTGAACTGGGTTTCCTGACCCCCGGGACCTCCTTGCCAGCCCCTCCCTGTACCTCAGCCAAGCACAGCCGCCGGGGCCCACGGAGCCCACCGTGCCCACAGCCTGGGCCCCCCTCCACATGCTGTCCACAGAGCCCCCTGGGAGGCTGGGCCTGTCTCTGGGCCCACAGAGCTCCTATTACCGTCGTCACCGCCCAGACAGACATATTCCCGTGTCACCAAGTGTCAGAGCTATTATTGCTTCTTGCCCAGAGTCCAACTCCGTGCTCAGACACGGCTCTCTCTGACGCCAGCTGGAGGGAAGGGCATGTTCACACAGGTCCCAACGAGATGCTGGCCACTGATGGGGGCAACCAACTCACAGCCACCCTCCCAAACCCCTTCTAGAAGGCTCTATTAGAAAGAAACAGTAGGCCCTTGTGGGGACCCAGGAAATCAGAGCTCCGTGTCACTGGGCAGGAAGCAGAAAGGCCGCACAAGAGAAGGGATCGCAGCCAGGGGCCAGAGGCCAGAGTCCCCTGCTGGCTGTGCCCCGCGATCCCTTTCTCTCTCCAGGCTCAGTCTGTCTGATAAAAAGCTGAGGTGCTTGTGGAGGTCCCCCAGAGGCAGCCCAGCTCTGGCCATGGTTCCCTGAACCACCACCCCAGGGCAGAGGTCTGGGAGACCAGAGGGGAGTCCCACAGAGACGTTTGTTGGTCCAGTGCCCTCAGGAAGCCTGGCACACGGGAGCCCCCTCATGGGGACCGGCTTGGCACCTACGAATGGCCCCGAGGAGTCCTGCTGGGCAGATCCTTGTCCATCACGTAAAGCCCAGAGTTTCCCTAGCCGGTGACCACGAGACACCGTTTCCCAAGGACACCCACTAGTTCAAAAGCACGTATTTCAAGCCGATGATCCAGGCACTCAATTGGCTGTTATCAAGTTTCCTCTAAGGATCCTGTCTCCTTGGGGTGTCAGGGCAGCAGTTTCCACTCTGATAACAAAGGCCCCAGCACAGAAAGACGGGTGCCGCCGGATGCTACACCCAGAACAATACTCGAAGGAACAAAGTAAGGAAACACCTGACACCTCGAAAGGCTATTTGTTGCCATTTGTCATTGATCTGAGGGTGGCCGGAGGTAACAGGTACATCCAGCAGGCCGGTGCTCAGACAGCAAGTCTTTTCTCCCTCCTGGCCTCGCTATGTCCAAAGATGAAATCAGGGCCCCGGAGAAGACCTCCGGGAGCCAGCCCGGCTCCGTGATTTGTTTCCCAAGCTGTGACCCCAGGAGGATAGAGGGATAGAGATAGATGTCTAATCCAACATGTCCAGAATAAACCTTGCTTTTCCGGCCTCAAACCTGCTCCTCCTCAGGTGTCCCCAGCTAAGTGAAGGTCACCACCATCTCCCAGCTGCACAGACAGAAATACAGACAGCATCTCCTCCTCCCCATCGCCCTGCACATTACCACGCCCAGTGTGCAGGGCCTGTTGGTTCTACCTATTAAACAGCACACGAGTGTGCTATTTCTTTCTAATAATCCTCCCCCGCCTATCATTCCACATGCAGCATTTCATCTTTGAGGCCCCCTGCCTGCACCCCAGTACCTGCCTAATGGTAGAAATTAAGACACCGAAGCTGTTCCTTGAAGGAAGCCGGAAAGCGTGTGCCCTGAATGCGCAGCTGGCTCTTTCAGACCCTCTGCCCAAACGGGTCCCAGCCTACCTTCTCTGCTGAAGCACAAAGAGACACCAGGGCTCGGGTCTTCCCCACAGAGGACAATACTCCACCGCCCACGCAGGGACAGGCTCCCAGACAGGTTGTCACTAAGCAATGCTCCAGCGCAGCTTCCCCACAGCTCAGAGGGCCCAGGGCATCGTAAACACCCCCACTCATCACATGTCACCTCCTCCAGGGGCATGCTCTGCCAGCAGCTTCACCCGGGGGATCCCTGCCTGGGAGGCTGCCCCATTGGAGACTGGGCACATGCGAGGGGGCGGCCTCAGCACATGCAACATGGGGCCTGAGCCCCTTGGCCTCCCGGGCCTTTCTAAGGTTGCCACTCAGTCACCCCTGGAAGCACAGAGGAGTCTGTGATTTCCAAGAAATATGGTGCAGACTTGTATTCCTGCCCCTTGGATCTTACACTGATGAGAGACCCAGCCTCCCTGTGAGCTACAAGCAGGAATGCCAAAACCCTGCCTCCCCATAATCATGCAGACCTCCCACCTCTGACCCACTGTGGCCTACATCATCCTCCCAGCTGGGGGGTTCATTTGTGTCCCACAAGATCCTTCTTTTTGTTCCTGGAGCCTGACTAAGACCATGGATGATGGTGGGCAAGTGCAACACCCTGCTTGTCCTTGAATGACTGGCTGGCTAACCTCACCCCTGCAAAGAGGTCATTCCTGGGGACACGGATCAAAGACATCTATGCTGTTCCCACTAGGGCAGGCCTGGGGTCCTGGGGGCTATCGGAGCAGGTTGACACAGCAACCATGCTGATGGGAGCATTTCCGAGAGCCTAGAGGAACAAGTGGGTTTCATCTGGGGAAAGGGGATCATCCAGGGATTGCTAGCTAAGACCCACAACTAATAGGTAGTCTAACTGTTAGGAATGGTCTAGCTGCAAGTAACAGGAAACCTGACTATTAGTGGCTTAAAGAAACAAGGATTTACTTTCTCACACTAGCAAGAAATCTGAAGGAAAGTGGCCCCCAACATCTGTTCAGTGGTTCAACCATCATGGCTTCTTAACCACCTGCTCTTGTAGGTCCAGGGACCAATGGCACATCCAAAGCAAGAGGAGAGTGGGCAATATGCCAATGCTAGCAGCAAGGGAAGCCGGGCAGGCGGCATGGAGATTTTCCATCCTCTATGTTGGAGGCAGGCCATCATAAGGGAGCTAAGACTGGGTGTCAGGTCAGCTGCAAAATGTAATGATTGGTTCCTGGTCCCTGGAAAAGCTTTGAGGCCAGAGTCAGTGCATGGTGGGCACACACAGTACATCAGGTGGAATGAGGAGGCTGCATCTGGCATATCTGCTGTGGCCGCACAAGCAGTGAGAACAGCCCGAGGCTGCCCTGAAATCACCCATCCTGAATGTGGTTGGGTTGAGGCAGCAATGTGATGGCAAGAGGATCGTCCAAGTGGTAGCCAGGACTGTTTCCTCCAGAGCAGACTTCATTGTGGGGGAAGCAGAAGGACTAACTCCCTCTTCTGGGGTCTCTCCAGTGCTGGAGACCTAGAGTAGCTGGAGATCTATGAGGAAAGAGACTCTGGTCACTTCACCTCTCAGCCCAGCCCAGCTGTGCTCACTGCTCCCTGCAAGAGCCACATTAGAATATGGGGGACCCTCAGGCCTCCTCACCACATGGGCCAGTGGGTTCATCTACACTGCCTGTCTCTCTCCCAAGGTTTGCAAGACTCTCCACCACCCACTAACCCTGCACCTCCATTCCCTTCCCCTTCCCTCCTTCCTACCTCCTCCCTGTCCTCCTGCCTCTGACTATTCACAGTTGAGAGCTCTTTTCAGACACTCGAGGGATAATTGCTCAGAAGGGAGTAGAGAAATATCAGAGATGAGGCAGCAAATGAAATACACATATTTACTTGTTCTCACTCTTGCAAGGGAAAAAACAGTCACAAAATTTTAGAAGCCAGAAAGCAAGTGGATAAATAGTAAGTAACTTAGCAGATCCAAAAGATCTGAGTCCTAAGCCCATCAGGGAAAAAGGCAAGAACCCATTTTATACCCCAGAACCCTCAAAAGGCTCCTAATCAGGTGGTAACAACTGCCTTGGGAAGTAGAAGGGAAGGTAGAGCTAAAAACTGGATGTGGCTCTCCTGGAGGTGCGAATATACTCCACTCCAGGTCTCCCCCACTATCTGAAAGTGGGTGTTCCTATGACACCTCTTATAAGCTGAAAGCAAAGCAAAGAAGCAATTGCCATTTCATAAGAAGGAACGTTCTCTTCAGATTTCTTTTGGTTAGCAAAACAGGTACTCGTGTGGTCTTTCATAAAAATAAAGTAATGTAACACAAACTTTATAATGGTATAATGGGGAGGGCCCCTTGGGTGGCTTAGTGGTTGGGCATCTGCCGTCGACTCAAGGCATGATCCCGGGGTCCTGGGATCGAGTTCTGCAACAAGCTGTCCACAGGGAGCCGGCTTCTCCGTCTGCCTATATATCTATCTATCCCTGTGTGCCTCTCATGAATAAATATAAATAATCTTAAAAAATAAAAAATAAAAAAATAAAAAATAAAAAATAATGGTATAATGGGGGAAACCTGTACCCAGCTTCAAACACATGCTGTCCTTCATGAAAAAGGAAGAATGACTGAAAACAGAGCTCGGAGCCCAGAAGTTGGAATGTGAATCTTTGGGGGCCAAAGAATAGATTGTGGACAGCAAAATAATGGCCACCAAAGATGCCCATGTCCTAATCTCTGAAATCTGTATCTTACCTTACATGGTAAATGGGATTCTCCAATTATGATCTTAGTTAAAGATGTGGAGATGAGAGATATCCTGTATTATACACACGGGTCCAATGTAATCACAGGTATCCTTATAAGAAGTAAGATGGATGTGGGATCCCTGGGTGGTGCAGCAGTGTAGCGCCTGCCTTTGGCTCAGGGCGCGATCCTGGAGACCCGGGATTGAATCCCACATCGGGCTCCCGGTGCATGGAGCCTGCTTCTCCCTCTGCCTGTGTCTCTGCCTCTCTCTCTCTCTCTCTCTCTCTCTGTGTGTGTGTGTGTGTGTGTGTGTGACTATAGTAAATAAATAAAATTTTTTTTAAAAAAAGAAGTAAGATGGATGTGAAGATGGGAGCAGAGGTCAGTGTACAATAGACCATGAGCCAAGGAATTGAACCACCTCTATATGGAAAGACAAGGAAATGAAATCTTCTCCAGAGCCTCCAGAAGCAACACAGCCCCACTGATACCCCAATTTTATCCCACTGAGACAAAGTTTGAACTTCTAAGCTCTACCACTGTAAGACAACAAATTTGTCTTGTTTGTGTTAAAGCACTAAGCTAGTTTATGATAATTTGTTATACCAGCAATAAGAAACTAATACAGCAAAAAAAAAGAAAAAGAAACTAATACAGCCCCTAAATGTCTTGTATTTTTATCCTATTGTAAACAGAAACTTTTAGAGTTCAATTTCCATTTGTTTATTTCTAGTATATAAAAATAAAAGATTTCCATGTGTTGATCTTATAGCCTGTAATCTTACTAAACACAACTGTTAGTTCTAGTAGTTATTTTTGTACACTCCACAAGATGTTCCACAGACACAAAGATGCTGTGTAAGAATGAAAACAGTTTAGCTTTTCTTCCAATCAGGGTGCCATTTATTCTTTTTCTTGCCTTATAGCACTGGCTACAACCACCTACTTACCTGGCTGCAGTGCCAAATGGAAGTGGTGAGAGTGGGCATCCTTAATTTGTTCTAGAAATTAGAAGGCAACATTTTCTCTTTCACCATTAAATATGATGTCAGCTGTGGATTTACTATAGGTGACTTTATCAGGTGAGGAAATTCCCTTCCCTTCTTTTCCTAGATTTCTGAGTTTTAATCAAGAACAAAGGATCTCGGATTATGTTTTTCTTAATCCGTTGAGATGACCGTGTTATGTTTAACCTATCAATAGGATGAATTGTAGGGGCGCCTGGATGACTCAGTCAGGTGAGCATCCAGCTCTTGATTTCAGCTCAGGTCATGACCTCAGGGTCGTGAGATCAAGCTCCACATGGGGCTCTGTCCTCAGTGGGGAGTCTGCTTGGGATTCTCTCCCACCCTTTCCTGAAACCCCTCCCCCATCTCTAAAACAATGGATATATCTTTTTTAAAAAGCAAAAAGAATGAATTATAATTGTAGATTTTCGATTTTTAAAAACCTTGCACTTCTGGGATAAACCACTTTAAGTCATGGTATACTATGTTTTTAATACATTGTTGAATTAATTCAACAAAAAAATTGTTAACAGGTTTTGTAAGTATGAGGAATATTGGTCTGTGGTTTTCTTTTCTTGAAATGTCTTTGTTTGGTTTGGTATGAAGGTAATACTAGCATCAGAGGAAGAGTTGAAAATTATGCCCTCCTCTTCAATTTCCTGAGAGAGTTTGTGTAGAATCGGTATAAATTTTTCCTTAAATATTTGGTAGAATTTACTGGTTGTGGGTTGCTCTTTTTAGACCAGAGATGGAAGTCCCCAATGTATTTACTTTTATCCATCTCTCCTTAGTGGACATTCACCTCCAGCTCCACAGCCGTCATTTTCACTAAGATCTGCCTTGAGGTCTCATAGTGGTGATGGAAGATGATGATGGGCAGGCTCCTGGGACATGACAGACTGAGATTTTATAAGAGCAAGTTCATAGCAGTCAGAACATGATTCTTTATTCTGAAAAGCTTAAAGCTGGAAGAATCATTATAGAACTTGTTCTTTTTTAATCCTTTCGTCCAAGTGGAGAAAGCAGGTGACCCTTACTGCCAGAGCTGTACCAGGGAGACATTATAACATTCTTGTGGGCTGATGGAATTTGGAGACATAGAATTTAGATTGAAATAAGTATATATCGCTTCATAATAGAAGGAAGATACTTAAAATGCCCCGTAATGTTTCCATGTCTCTTGATCTGAGTGAACTCATGCCCCTATTAATGGCTCCTCTCACGCAGCCAAGGTACAACAGTTTGAAGGGGTAAAAATGTTCACTAACATCTACCCCCAACCTTCACTCCCTGACTTCACCTAGAGAGGAAGAGGACACAAACACCTCCAAAATTACAGTTACAGCTAGGAAAGAAACAAGGGGTAGTGGAAGGGTAGGTGGGCAGGGGGATGGGTGACTGGGTGATGGGCACTGAGGGGGGCACTTGATGGGATGAGCACTGGGTGTTATCCTATATGTTGGCAAATTAAACTCCAATTTAAAAAATACAAAAAAAAAGTACAGTTACAATACTTGCTGCATCCTCAAAAGATGTTTCTCATTTATTCTTGCTTTAGGCTGGCTCAAAACTTGGCAAAAGAAAAATAAGCTCCCTGGCACATAGTAGGTGCTCAATTAAAAAATATATTAAATAAATTAGGAAGTCAATAACTGAGTAAATAAACAGAAGGATCACCTTAAAGATGTCCCCATGGGGGCGGGGGTGGGGTCAATCCATGAACATCCTCTAATACCGACCCTTCCCCCTCCCAATAAAAAACTGTGTGCAAGTGGAAATATGTGCAGTTCTTAAATTCTCAGTGGGATCCATGACCCAGAAAAGATTAAGAGCCATTTCCTTCAGGTCTTCAGACAAGCTGATGAATGAAGAACGTAATATTAATTCGCTTCCCATGGCCAAGTATCTGGCTTATAATGATGGGTCAGACTCTTAGGACAGCCTGGATGTCTACACAAGAGATCTCCCGATTTCTGAGCCCCACAGCACAGCTACATTTATTGCATCTTTAAGTGCACAATTAACTTCCGCAGGCAGCAGACCCTAATGAAGCAAACCGATTATGGATCCATTAGAGCCTTGCAGAGCACCATTAATCCTCCCCGCAGCCAGGCCAATGAGAGGACACTGGGTTCCTCCGAGGAAGGGACAGGGCCTGGAGACAGCCATTTGTTCCCTTCAGAGTGGCCTGGCCCCCAGTGGTCTCCCCTTCCCGGAGGCATGGGGGTGGGAGCGGGGGTGCTGCCTGTGTCCCCATGGGATGTCACAGCATGAGGAAGGGGAGTGAGGAAGGGAAAGAAGCACACAGCTCGGGTTCGCTTTGGTTCTATCACCAAAGGGAACAGTTTGTTTCTGGAAGGTCATAGAATTTCCTCAATGTCCATTAAACTTCAAAATTATTGAGCCTGTGAGAAATACACTGTGCTCTGAAAGGAATTCAAAATGTGGACACATCAATTCAACCTGAAGAACCAAACTGTGTTCTCTTGCAATTAAAATAAAAGCTATGCACCATGGAGACAAATAAATGGTTTGGTGGGATGTGCACAGACGCCCTGGAAGTCCATTAGAGGGAAAAGGTGCCCCACTTGACCTCCTTACCTTCACCAAGCCTACCAGAATCTGTGAGATATCAGGGCACGTGCACTGACAATTCCCTGAGAGAAGGCTGCCCATCAGGAACCTGTCCACACTCCCTGGACTGGCTTCTCTAGAGACAGAGGCTATTCAGAACAACGATACAGTCGGTGGCCCTGGCAATTAATTTGTTCATACTCCTATCTGATGGGGTGGAGGGTGGGAATTGAAGTAAACATCCTGGAAGGCACGATGGAAATACACATCAAAAGGGATGTGCATGCCCTTCGTACTGCTCTGCAACCAATCATCCCAAGACTTAGCAGCCTCAAACAGCAAACATTATCTCACAGCTCCTGTGAGTCAGGAGTCCAGCCACAGCTTGGGTAGATGCCTGTAACCCGGGGTCTCCTACAAGGCGGCATTGAAGGCATCAGCCAAGGCCCAATCTCATCTAAAAGCTCAGCTGCAGGAGAATCCTCTTTCCAAGCTCACTTGCATGGTTGTGGGAAGGATTTGTTTCCTCACCAGACATGGGGCCAAGGGTCTCAGTTCCTCACTGGCTGTCCGGCCTTCAGTTCCTTGCCACGTGGGACTCACTACAGGGTGAGGCCTCACAACAGGGCAGCTCCTTGCTTTGCTCAAAGCAAATAAGCAAGGAGCATGGGCAAGACGGATCACAGTCTTTCTGTACGTGAATCTGAGAAAGCGACATCCCATCACTTTCACTGTATTCTATTCATTAGAAGCAAGTCACTAATCTGAGGCCACACTCAAGGCAAGGAAGTTATCACAGGAATGTCAGGAGTGGGATTGACTGGGGGCCAACTTATAGGTTGCCTACATACCTTTGAGCCCTATAACTCCACTTATTGGAAGTTACCCTAAAATAAATAATCAGACAAATACAAAGTTGTACAGCCAACACTGCTGCTTAAAAGGGTATACAATTGAGGGATGCATGGGTGGCTCAGTGGTTGAGCGTCTGCCTTTGGCTCAGGTCATGATCCTGGAGTCTTAGAATCAAGTCCCGCATCGGGCTCCTTGCAGGGATCCTGCTCTCCCTCTGCCTATGTCTCTGCCTCTCTCTGTGTCTCTCATGAATAAACCAAGAACATTTTTTTAAATTTGTAAATAAAATAAAACGGTATACAATTGAGGGGTGCCTGGGTAGCTCAGTCGGTTAAGCATCCAAATCTTGATTTCAGCTCAGGTCACGATCTCAGGGTCATGAGATCAAGCCCCAAGTCATTTGGGCTCCTTGCTCAGCTCAGAGTCTGCTAGAGATGCGCTCTCTCTCTCTCCCTTGGCCCCTCCCCCTTCTCTAAATAAATAAATAAATAAAACCTTTAAAAAATATAATAAAATGTGTACAACGGAACCCATCTGGTCCCGCTGATTCAATTTCTACAGGTTCTTATGACAGGATACCATGCCCATGCCATCACTAAAACATGACAGAGAAGAATACTTCGGTATATGAGAAAATGTTTGAGATGAAATATTAACTTTAAAAAAAAAGCAGAACAGGGATCCCTGGGTGGCACAGCGGTTTAGCGCCTGCCTTTGGCCCAGGGTGCGATCCTGGAGACGCAGGATCGAATCCCACGTCGGGCTCCCGGTGCATGGAGCCTGCTTCTCTCTCTGCCTCTCTCTCTCTCTCTCTCTCTCTCTCTCTCTCTCTGTCTCTCTGGGTGTGTGACTATCGTAAATAAAAAAAAAAAGCAGAACACAAAACTATATGCAATATGATTCCAATATTCAAATATGTAGAGAAAAAAATGAGAAGAAACCACTCTTTAACATTTTGGAGTGCCTCTGGGTTACAGGACCATGCCTGATTTTCACTTCCTTCTTTATGCTTCCTTGTGTTTTCATAATTTTCTGTAATACATATGTATTGTACTTGACACAACACAGGTTTGAACTGTGTGGGTCCAATTATAGGCAGTGCTGTACCGTAAATGTTTTTTTCCTTACGATTTTCTCAGTAGCATTTTCTTTTCCCTTGTTTACTTTATTATAAGAATTCACTGTGTAATATATATAGCATATCATGAAACACACAGTAACCAACTCTTTATATTATCGGTAAGGTTTCCAGTCAACGATGGGCTATTAGCAGGTACGTTTTTGAGGAGTCGAAAGCTCTCTGTGGATTTCCAGCTACGCAACGGGTCAGCCTCCTAACCCCTACATTGTTCAAGGACCCACTGTAGTTTTATCATCAGAAAAGAGAATGCTTTTGTAAGGTTTACATTCACTGAAAGGTGACAGCCACGCATCCCTCATTTGCTCTCCCCTGCAAGCCTGTATGACAGAAGAAGAGATGATGGACAGAGCAGGACACAGAAAACCATGGCCCGGCAGCTGGGGGGAGAGGAGGATCGGGCCTCCCGCCACTGCTAACACATCTGCCTCTGTGCCCGTGGGGAAAACCCTCTGGGAAGACACGGCCCCCCAGTGCACAGCGTGGCGAGCAGACGTGTCATAGGGTAATTTAGCAAAAGGTGCCCCTACCTCTGAACAGACACAGCCCCGGAGCAGGATGTACAGCATGGCCAAGAAAGTGGGCTGGGTTTCAGCCCTGCGAACCTGCTCAGCCAAGACCCTTGCTCTCGTCCTGTGGGTCCCCACCTGGCTCTGAGAGACCCCAAGCTAGGAAGGCCTCAGACCCTGCATGTGAGAGGCCGCTGGGCATTGCAAGCTCACACATCACCTTCTCACAGCTCCCCTTGCCCCGCTGCCACCCTGCGGGAGCCCTTAAAAGCGCCACCACTTCCCAGACAAGGGCGCACCACCTAAGTGACCATCCCTTCTCCGAGGCCAGAGAGCAAGAAGGAGGGGAGCCAGCCCCGGAAGACCAGTCTCCCACCAGTCCTGCTCCAGTGCTCACTCCACTCTGCACTGGACTCATTTTCCAAACAGTCCTGACTTCTTTCTCCCCGTCCACGTGCCCACCTGGGGCCTCACAGGCACAGCCACATCTCTGGCCACAGGGTTCCCCTGACTGTCCCTGGCCCCAGCTTCCTCTCCTACCTCTTTTTTTTTTTTTAAGATGTTTTATTTGTTCATGAGAGACACACAGAGAGAGGCAGAGACCCAGGCAAAGGGAGAAGCAGGCTCCCTGCAAGGACCCCAATGCGGGGACTCGATCCCAGGACCCTGGGATCACCCCCTGAGCCCAAGGCAGATGCCCAACCACTGAGCCACCCCAGTGCCCCTTCCTCTCCTACTTCTGACCTCCTCCTTTCCAGGAGCAGGACAAGAACGCAAACGGGCAGGCCTGTCAGCCGGTCAGAGAGGGGGCTGGCGTGCCCCCAGGATTAGCTCTGCGCCAGGGGCAGCGAGAGGCTTCCACCCTCAGCAGACAGTATCATCCCTGACTTGCCAGTGAGGCATCTATGGTTTGGGAAAGACGGTGACTCCTCAGCAGTCACACAGCCATTTAGGGAGGGACAGGGCAGGGACCCAGACCTCATTCATATTAGCCCACGATGCCTCTTCACGTTTGTTCCACAGGGAGGAGAAGCAGCAGAAAAGCACGGCTGTGTGTCGGAAACCCCCACATTGGACTTGTTAGTGGCACGCCATGGATCAAACAGAAGCCTGGGAGGTGGAAAGGCCCCGCTGCCGGAGTTGCCAGGGCCTGGGACGGTCCAGGGGATGCCAGCTCTGAACCACTCCGGCCGCAGCCCAGGGGAGCTGCCACACAGGCCCCTCCGCGGCCTCCGGGCTGGGCAGGTCACCTCCACAGAGGGTGTGGCTCTTGGGACCCAGAGCAGCCCGGGTACGACCAGGCCACCCGCCTGGCTAGGCCAGGCTTGCCCCGGTCACGGTCACGGGGCCCCGGGCTGCAGAGCAGAGGGCCTGACCCCTCCCAGCAGGCTCCCGTGGGCTGGCAGGTGCTAGACGGGGCTGCGTGCAGACACAGCGCCCCGTTTCAGGGCAACATACAACGCCTGCCGGTCCAGCCCGGCGAGAAGAGGGGCAGCTTCCACCACGTACCCGCCTTAGGGACTGTCTCCCAAGGGGGGCCAGCAAGTCGGGCCTCGGGAAATGCCCCCGCGCAGCCTGGCTGTCCAGGGCAAGACAGAGGGTGGGAGGGGAGAGGGAGGAGGCAGGCAGTTAGGGTCCACACCATGCGCGTGTGTGTGCGTCCACGTCATCCCATTTACCTTCCCACCACGCTGGCGAGGAGGCAGGAACATTCTTGCCAGCTTCTAGAACGGGAAGCTGCAGCTTGCCGGGGGTCACGTGGCCAGTGAGGACTGGGCTTCCATACAGGTCTGGGAGGGGCATGCTGTGTCCCCTGCAAACTCGGGGCCCCCAGGCCAGCCCAAATTCCCTCAGGGAGGATCCTCAAATAAGCTGAGCCGACCTTGCCCTTGAAATGGGTGACCCCGTCCTCACCGCCCTGACCGTCCAAGCACCTCCATGCCCCATTTCTCAGCTCCTGTCTCCTGTCCAGGGCCCCCCCACGCACCCAGGCCCACCGCCAGGGTAGCTGAGTGTGAAGAGACCCACAGCAGCAACCCCTCCAGGGACTCGGCTTATAGGGTGACAGGTGCAGGAGAAAGGCAATCACTCTGAGCCCTTTTACAGATGAGGAAAGAAGGCCAGAGTCTGAGTTAGGCTGTGCTGCTCCCGGGGAGGGGCGAGGCGCCGCGGCATCCTGTGCCTTCAGCCGACGGACCCCAGACAGCCACTCCCTCCCACCCCTGCGCGCTCTCACACCTTCAAGATTTATTTTCTCTCTTTTTCTTTTCTTCTTGCCAATTTTTATTTAAATTCTAGTTAGCTAACCTATAGTGTAATAGTGGCTTCAGGCATAGAATTTGGGGGTTCATCACTTACATATAACACCCAGTGCTCAACATAACAAGTGTCTTCCTTAATACTCATCGTGCATGTAGCCCAGCCTCCCCCCTCCCTCCAGCAACCTCAGTTTGTTCTCTATCATTAAAAGTCTCTTATGAGGGACGCCTGGATGGCTCGGTGGTTGAGCTGCCTTCGGCTCAGGGTGTGATCCTGGGGTCCTGGGATCAAGTCCCACATGGGTCTCCCTGCAGGGAGCCTGCTTCTCCCTCTGCCTGTGTCTCTGCCTCTCTCTGTGTATCTCTCATGAATAAAAAAATAAAATCTTTTTTTAAAAAGTCTCTTATGGTTTGCTTTTCTTTCTCTTTTTTCTCCTTACCCTATGTTCATCCGTTTTTTTTTCCCCTAAACTCCACATATGAGTGAAATCACATGGCATTTGTCTTACTTTGCTTAGCATAATATACTGTAGCTCCATCCATGTCGTTGCAAATGGCAAGATTTCATTCTCTCTCATGGCTGAGTTAGATCCCCTTGTGTACAGACACCACATCTTTATCCACTCATCAGCCAGTGGACACTTGGGCTCTTTCCACAGTTTGGCGATTGTTGATAATGCTCACACCTTCAAGATTTTGAAAGGCAAGCTCGGGTCCATTTTTTTAAGAGACTGTTGGCTTCCAATTACCCTAGTTTTGTACCTCTGAGGACTCGGTAAGAGGAGCTAAAGAGACATGGACCTTATTTGATGAAATCTGACTTGCCAACAGAAGGCAAGAAGCTTCCCCACGATCGACGTCTGCATGGCCCCTCGCCGTGAGCTGGGCAGGGCGCTGTGGTGACCCTTGAGGTTCGGTGATCTCTGGGTGAATCCCAGGCTCCTGCTCTCCAAGGAAAGCAGTCAGTCCCTCGGGGGAGCTCACCACAGGCCCGTGCGGGGCTGGTGTACAGCAGGGCTGCAGTAAATCCCACAGCAACCCTATGAGGTGGGTCCTATTATTATTCCTGTTTCACAAATGGGGAAACCGAGACACGGGGGGGGGAGTTGCCCCCGGAGCTCAGTTGGCTGGGACTGGGCCCCCACAGTCAGAGGCTATGGGCTTAGCTCCTGGGCCCTAGAGGCTGCAAAAGTCACTGTGTTGTGAGCCCCAAGTGTCCAGTGTCACACGGCTATCTGGGACAGGGCCCACTCCTGTCCTCGAAATTTCAGGAGCTTGGGGCAGCCTGCACCTCTCTCTCTCTCTCTCTCTCTCTCTCTCTCTCCCTTCCCTCCCTCCCTCTCTCTCCCCGCTTCCATTGCCCCGTCTGTAAACTGCACGGGTCAAACTAGATATTGCTGCAGCCTTAAGCCTCAACACGCCACAATTCCCCTTTCAGTCTAAAAGGTTGTTGGCTCCGTATCCGACTCAGATAAATCAATCTCAGACAACGCTCATCCCACCAGCTCCGTCCTCCTGCCTCCGCCTCCCATTCACCTGTCATCATCCAAAGGAGCCACTTCCTGAATTACCAACGAGAAGGCCATCAAATCAGGAGAAGGGGAATGGCAAAAAAAAAAAAAAAAAAAAAACAAAAAACAATCTTAACAAAACTGGGGTTCAAACAAAACAAACAAAACAATCAGACAAAACATACTGGGGTTCCAAATAAAGTTTCATCCCTTCCCACTGGCTGATTTTATCCTTTTTTATTTAAGGGCAACGCAGCCAGGCATGTGGACAAGGAGCTTGCTTCTGCCAGAGATGGAGAGTAATGGGGTCCAGACCCAGGGTGCCCCCGGAACAACGGGACACAAGTCCAGAGCCCCCCTACTCTGCTTCCTACCTGCCCCCGTGATGCCCGAACTCCCACCATCGGAGTGAGTCTTTGGAAATTATGATTGATACAGCAACAGCAGGGGCAGCTCCCGCACAGCACTCAGTGTTCCACACCCAGTGTCTCATTTAACGCCCCGCAATGCATCGCCATCGTACCAATCGATGAGCAGACCAAGGCCCAGCAACGATAAATAACTTGACAAGACCATCTGGCTAGTCAAGAGCAGACCAGACTTTAAACCTAGACTGACTCTGATGCACCTGCTCCTAACCCTACACTATCTACCTTTCGGGAGAGATACGTAGTTAGGAGTCTCTGGGCTCAGAGATTGAGCCCCTAGAAGGGTCCTGGCAAAAAACGAACCAACGTGTCTTTTAAACAATTAAGGAGATTTTATTATGGACTGAGTATTAGTCGATACTAAGGAAAAGTTTAAGATGCTGGTGAAACAGTTATAAAAGGGGATGTCCAGGTTTTTAGAAATGCCCACTGGATTATGTAGCGACACTAAAACCCAGTGTCAGGGACTTGCTGTGAAATCCTTCAGGAGGCAGAGAAAGCAAATAGGGCAAAAGTCTGACTAATTTTTGAATCTGAGTGATGACTATATGAGCTCATAGTATTATTTTCTCTATTTTTTAGTATGTTTGAAAATATTCACATTTTTGAACACACAGACTATCATTAATCATTAGGGAAATGCAACCCAAAACCGCAATGAGATACCACCTCACACGTCAGGATGGCTACTCCTCAAAAACATTTTTTTTAAATAGAAAATAACAAGTGTTGGCAAGAATGTGGAAAAATTCAAACCCTTACACGCTGCTGGCAGGAACATAAAATGGTACAGCTGCTGTGAAAAACAGTACGGAGGTTCCCAAAAAAGTTAAAGTGGAACTACTAGATGATACGGCAATCCCACTTCTGTGAAACATCTAGAAGATTTGAAAGTGAGTTCTCAAAGAGATATTTGTACACCCGTGTTCAAAGCAGCATTATTCACCATCACTAAAATGTGGAGGCCACCCAAGAGTCCATGTACGGACGAGTGGCCAAACACAATGTGGTGTATACATATGGGGAAACACTGGCCTCAAAAGGAGGGACATTCTGACACCTGCTACGATGTGAATGAACCTTGAGGATGTTATGCTCAGTGATGTAAGCCAGTTGCAGAGAGACAAACATCACATGACTGTATTTATACGAGGTACCTAAAGTGGTCAGACTTGTAGAGACACAAAACGGAAGGGTGGTTGCCAGGGTAGGAAGGGACCGGAGGGTTGTTTAATGGATAGAGTTTCAGTTTGAGAAGATGCAAAGGTTCTGGAGCTGGATGTGGTGGTGGTTGCACAACCATGGGAATGTACGAATGCCACTGAACTGGACACTTACAAACAGCTTAAACAGTAATCTTTATGCTATGTGGGTTTTGCCAAATTTTTTAAAGGTCCTTAACACACACACACACACACACCGAAATAAGATGAGCCAGGAGGCAGATCTAGATGTGCCCATATGAAAGTTCTCCAGAAGCTGTTCGCATGGGAAGAAGCAAATGCAGAGCTGCTGGGTTCAGTAGATGCACCGAAAAAATCCCACAAGGACACGCAGGGGACTGTGAGCGATGGTTTTCTCTGGGGAGGGAGGTTGGGATGGATGGGAAATAGGAAACCCATACTTCCTATTTTATATGGTTTTATGTTGTTAGAACTTTGAAAGCAAAAAGCTATGTCTCTGCACTACTTTGGTAGTAAAATAAGTTTGATTTTTTTTTTTAATGCAACTTCAGTCGCTGGGACAGGAAGCCATCACCAGCCCTGACTGGTCAGCAACGAGTGCGGGGTAGATTGGCCCCTTGGCCCCAGAGGAAGGCAGTGCACTGCTCTGTATTTGGGGTGTTGAACACGGAGAGGGAAGGGATTATGATGCATGGGGTCTGTGCAGGAAGCCACTTGAGGCCTCATTAGAGCCTGGCACTACTTGTGCCCACGAGGGGCTCTGGGTCATTGCACTGGGGCACAGATGGAGGGAGAAGAGGAGCCCTTGAGGCAGCCCCACCTGGGGTAGGAGGGATGTGACATGGCCCTGAGCCTAGCCCAAAGCCATGGTCAGGCCAAGCCCTGCATTCCCCAGCCCTGGAACTCAGGAGACACAGGGCATTTCATATCTCTAAAATATAACTGGTCACACCTGTTCTCAAAGCATCTGGATAATTCTTTTAAAGATGATGGATAATACCAGGAACTATTTGCTGTGCTCATACTGCACCAAGCAATGCAGTAAGAGCTTTATTTGTATCAGTTCCCTCAATTTACACAACAGCCCTACGAGGAGGGAACACCACCATAATCCCTATAATACAGCTGGGGAAACTGAGGGACAGAGAGGTTGAGTAACTTGCCTAAGGTCACACAGCTGGTGAGTAGCAGAGTCAACTATAGGTCTGGAACCTGCCCTCACCACCATGCTACGGCAGTGTCTCTCGGTGAGGACTGTGTGGCTCAGGACTCCCCTGGACAGACGTGGTGACAGAAACCCAAATGGACAGCCTCCAACATAAAAAAGAAATATATGGACTCATGAAAAGGAAAAACTCAGGGTTCAGCTTCAGGTCCAGCTGGCTCCAGGTGTTCACGAGATGGGTGGAACATGCCCCCCTCTACCTTTCACTCTACTTTCCCCTAGGGAGGCTCTGGTCTCAAGCGGATCGTCCCCAGCAGGTGGCAAAGGTGGTCCCTGAACTAGGCTTCGATTCTAGCAGCCTGGCAACCCCCACCAAGCCAGGGAGTGTTTCCAGCAAAACTGCCAAGATTGAGTCTCACTGGTCAGGCTTGGGCCGCATTCCCATTGCTGAACCAGGGCCTATGATTTGAAGGAGGTCTAGGACTGAGAGTTTGGGGATCCCCAAAGGAAAATTGAGAGGCTGCTCCTGAAGAATGAAAAATAGCTCCCGGCCGGGCAGAAACATCAGCAGTCCCCTCCAGCATGGAAGTACTTAGAATCCAGACAGAGACATGATCACTGTAGGAGACCACTGTGTGGACGGCACCTGCCACAAACACAGGCCGAGACACCCGGTCCCACAGAGGGGTTGGCAGGACGTCACTGTTCGGTCCAGCATCACTACAGACTCTCACTGGTCTCAGAAGGAACCAGAAAGAAGCATGGCTCTGGGGGATCCCTGGGTGGCTCAGCGGTTTCACGCCTGCCTTTGGCCCAGGGCGCGATCCTGGAGTCCGGGATCGAGTCCCGCGTCGGGCTCCCAGCGTGGAGCCTGCTTCTCCCTCTGCCTGTGTCTCTGCCTCTCTCTCTCTCTCTCTCTCTCTGTGTGTGTGTGTGTGTGTGTGTGTGTCTATCATAAATAAATAAAAAATAAATCTTTGAAAAAAAAAGTAATAAAAAAAAAAAAGAAGCATGGCTCTGGGACCCTGGCTCTGGTACTCCTTGGCCATGTGACTCTGGGGATGCGGTCCAACTGTGCTCAGCCTTGGTTTCCTCATTCGGGAAATGGGCACAACAAACCTGGCTTGCGAGATGGCAGTAGGGATAGAAAGAGAGGAGGGGCTGAATGCCTGACACCAATCTTGGCACAGGTCAGGGGCTCGGTCAATAATTTTTAAGGGATCACCTGCCAGCTGGTCCCCACGCTGCCAGAAAGCCCCTTGGGCATCGGGCAGGAGGGCTTTCAAGAAAGCAATTTCTCTTTGCTTTAGCTGTTGGCAGGCGTTAACAAAAGCAAATTAAATAAAAGCCAATACTGGGACTTCTCTTAGATCCTTCCAAGCCATTTGACTCAGCAATAGTGAAAAGTCGAGGAGAGCCAGTCCCACCAGGACAATCGATGACAAGATCCACTGGAGGGGCCCAGGGGCCGGGAGTCTGGGAGGGGTCTGCTCCTGCTCCGGGGCTGCTGAGGCTGCCCTGAGATGTCAGGGCGACAGTCGGGAGAAGAGCAGGACAGGGAAGCTGCTCGCCCCCCGCAGAACCAGCATGAGGGCTCCTGCAGCTCTGGACTCAGTGCTCAGCTCTGAGTGCTCAGCCCTGCTCAGCTGGGAGCGCCCGGGAGCATCGGCCCAACTCAGCGCCTTATCACTGGGAAAGGCCACGCCAGTGGTTTCCAGAGAGGGCACCACGGGACCCCCCAGCCGTTGGGGAGCTGACAAGTGTGGGGTACATCCCAGGTGATCTGAACTCTGGAGAAAATGCGGCAGCAAACTATTAAGAAAGCCTCCCTTTGTGCAAAATTTAAAATAGTGCAAATCTCCCCTTTCAAGTATTCAAATGTGTCAAGAATTGTATAATTGCAAACCCTGCCAGCTGAACGCGTTGTAAACTGGGCTTTCTGTGCCACCATAGCTGGTGAATAATCACACCCTGCCCTTTGTCCGTGCTGCGGGAAATAGGCCTTGAATTATTCACGTTGCGGATGTCACGGTAGCTTA
The DNA here is from genome assembly GCF_905146905.1 of Nyctereutes procyonoides. Lineage (NCBI taxonomy): Eukaryota > Metazoa > Chordata > Mammalia > Carnivora > Canidae > Nyctereutes > Nyctereutes procyonoides. Next base: position 26,157,472 of record NW_026575133.1, read on the forward strand.
AAGAATGGGTCCTATGTGTGAAACACAACCACCCTGACGTGCAAACAGGCAGCCACGCTCACACGTGCTCTCAGCACATAACCAGCACCCCATGAAACACTGGAGGGAGGGCGGGAGGAGGGAGATGCTGGTTTCCACCAGGGACCAGCTAATTACAGCCCACAGGCCCAGTCCAGCCCCCCTCCTGTCCGTGAATAAAGCTCAACCAGAACATTGATTTAGGTAATGACAACGGCTGCTTTGACATGACCACTGAAGGGGCCACAGGAGGGTGTGGCCTGCAAAACCTCAAATATTCTCTATCTGGTCCTTTACAGAAAACTTTGCGGATCCCTGGTTTAAATAAAGTCAAACAAGTTTCTTGCCTGCAGGACCTCTTAGGAGTCTCTTCCCTGCAGGACCTCCGAGGAGCATTTACAGTATTGTTTTTGGACAATGTGAATCCCCACACCAGGGATTCCATTCGAGGGCAGAGCTTTCTTCCCTGGACCGAGGGGGCCTTTCCATACGGGCCCCACTGTGGTCTGAGCACATCATCCTGGGCCCGAGGTGAGGAGTTAGCCAATGAGGGACTGCAGTCTGGGTAAGGAAGGCTCCTGCGGCTCCTAACTGCGTGTTCAGCCCTCCTGCTAACCCTATCCATGATCTCAAGGAGACCTCAGTCTCTGTGCCTCCGAATTTCAGCCCCACTCACTGTAGCCAACAGGAAAATGCAGCCCAGGCAGCGAGTGAAGGAGAATGACCACAGGCAGAGCCCCACAGGATGAAGCTTAGAGCTGAGGGTCAGCCTTCCTGCCCAGGGGGTGTGTGCAGGCTGGAAACATGCGCCCAGAGCGCCCTGCACACATGACTCACTGCTCCCTTAAATAAACAAACAAGGCAGCAGCCGGAGACACCAGCTCTGTACCTGCCCACCCAGAGCCTCCGTCCTGCCCCCGGCCCTGGGGCACTGAGCTGCCAAAGACCAGGCAAGTTCCTCCAGCCTCAGCCGCAGGGCATGGGGGTCACTCCCTGCTCTGACCACGACAGGTGCCCATGTCCTAGCTCAAGGCACTGGCGTCACAGCACCTTCACGAGGGCGTGTGACAGTTAGCCCCACTGTCCTCAAGAAGCTGAGGTCAAGCAACTTGCCCAGGGCCACCCCGCCAGGAAGTGGTAAGGGCAGGGCTTTGAATCCAGGCTCCTGACCTCCCTCCCTTCACCTCTTCCTGGGGGGAAAAGAAGATGCTCGGCGTGTGGGCCATGAGCTGTCCTCCGATGCTGCTGCTGAATCATTTCCTCCAGATGACCCCACGCGCGCTGCCTGGAGCACCAGGAAGGGCCCAGCTGGTGACACTCGCAGGTAGGGCTGAGGCCCTCTGGGGAGGCAGTAATATCAGCCTGGCCGGGTCTCCGTGGCCTGGCACAGAGCCCGGCACACAGTAGGTGGTCAGCAAACAGCCACCGAATGAACAAAGGGTGAACGGCTGTTGGTGAGTGAGCGATTTCACTCCATGGTAACCAGATCTCCTCTTTAATCCATGTTAAAAAAAAAAAAAAAAGACAAAAAGGAGCTCTCCCAATATTTGCATCCTCATAATCCGTCTTGAAATGGAAATACGTGCCCCTAAATCCCCCACCATGTCTGGCTCTGAAGAATTTATATGATCGTAGACTTCATCTTCAAGATGGAACACGTCAAATTCTGACAGCTAGAACGAGAGGAGCTCCTAAAATGTTCAAAAAGCAGACAGCCCATGCCTGAGGGCTCCCCCAGCCCCCAGGGAAGAAGCCGGGAAGGGGCGCGGAGTCTTTCGTCTGCACCAGTGGAGCTTGCATGAGGGCACCAGCTGCTCGGGCTTCCCCAGGAGCTGGTCACCCTTTCCAGTAACCCCAGAAGTATTGCAATAAATCTCATGATTACTGATGGTTCTGCTACTCCAAGTGTGGGCTTCGTGGCCAGGGATTAAACATCTTATTCGAGATGATCTACCTTTGTCGAGAGACGGGGACAGAGAAGGAATGAAGAGCCCACACCATGCACGTAAGGTTGGTTTCCCTGGAGGACAGGCTCGTGGGTGATTTGGGTTTCAGGAAGCAGTTCATGTGCTGCCAGGACGTGCAGCTGCCCCCCCTCTGCCCACCCACCCTGGGTGGGGCTGCTTGGGGAGCTGCTGGCTCTTGGGCAAGGACAGGAAGGTGGTTGGGAAACAGGGATGAGCAAATCTACTCTGGCCTTCAGGGCCAAGGAGAGGCCTGGTGGGGGTGGGGGTGGGCATTAGACCAGGGGCAGGAGGTAATGAATGGAAGGTGTCCCTCCCCCAGTCTAGCTGGGGCAGGGGCGGAGCATCTGTGACCTGGCTGCTACTTGCCCCCTTGGAACCCCTCGGTGCGCACCACTGGCTGCTCTGCTCAATCCTGGCTGCCTCCCTCCTAATGTACAGGCAGGAGCTGGGTCTGAAGTCTGTCTCTCTCTCCTATGTCTCTGTCTCTCTCATCCCACAACAAGGCACAGAGGAGATGCTCAGAGAAGGCTGTGGGCCAGGATAATTACTGGTTTGGGATTGGAAGGATCTGTCCTCAGGAGGTCTCTGGTGCAAAACCAGAAGGTAGATATGTGTGGCTTATGGGTGGGCTCTACCCTGAGAGCAAGGTGGCCTGGCTTCGAGCTTTATTTCCACCACGTCCTGACTGTGTGACCTTGAGGGAGTCACTGCCCCTCTCTGATGTAATAAGTGGGAATAATAATAATAAAACCAACCGGGGGCACCTGGATGGCTCTGTCGGTTACGCCTCCAACTCTTGATTTCGGCTCAGGACGTGACCTCAGGGTGGTGAGATCGAGCCCCATGTCAGGCTCTGCGCTGAGCAGAGAGTCTGCTCGAGATTCTCTCTCTCCCTCTCCGTCTGCCCGTCTCTGCTCTCTCTTTCCAAAACAAATTTTTTTAACAAAATTTCTTATAATTAAAAAATAATAATAAAACTAACCTCGCACTGCTGTTGAGTAATTACACATAAAATGGTCAGAAAGTGCCATTTTTGTGTGCCTGGTTTGTTATCACAAAGGCCACTGTCCCATCTCGCCTTCCGTCATCTCTGCTGACAGCTCTTCTAATTAAAGAAATAAAGGTACCTATGGCTGAAGGCCAACAATCCCCAGGCAAGGGAGTTTGCTGTGTGGCATCTCAGGCTGCGAGAGAAAATGAAATGGAGCTGGCGGGGACAGTCATGGCATGAAGGGGCCACCACAGAGGACACTTCGCTTCCCCCTGTCCCCCAGGAGAGCTCTTTGCCTTGGACTTTATTTTAAGCCACATAGAGTCCATTCAGACCACCCATTTCCCCTCCACCCTGTCCACAAACCTGGGGGGTCCACACGATGGCCAGACCTCACACAGGGCCTTGGGGTGACTTCGACCTCTCCCCTGCCCCAGGGGCTCACAGCCTGCCAGGTGCTGGACGTTGGGACGGGTCCAGGACTGGAATGATGGCCAGCATCTCAAAGGGCTTTAACTGGAGCCCATTCTTACCCAACAAGTGCTTCCTGGTGGAGAGACTGCCCCCAGCCCTAACGAAACCCCTCCAAACCCAAATTGCCAGGAAGCAGATGAACAGCTGGTATTGCGGTTCTTTTAAAATACATATAAATAATGTTTCCTGAGCAAAGACAAGTGTGCATTCCCCATAATTCTGCATCACCTGTCACCCCTCCCCCGGGCTGGCTGGGACTCTGGGTTTGGACTCTCCAGGTTTCACTCCTCTCCCGACTCCAGGGTCAAGGCATCCGGGCTGGTCCCACGTGGTTCATGCTACTTAACAAGCTTTCCAGGCACACGCCAAGAGCGTTTCTAAAGCCGACACGTCTGCTCCCCAGCACACCCTTGGGAGAACGGGTGCTGGGATCACCAAGCACGGAGAAGTGAAGAGACTTGTCCAAGGCAAAGCCAGACCTTGACCTGACTTCTCTCCAAAGGGGCCAGGCTACTGACCGGTGGCAAAGTGGGGGTCAACCAAGCCGTGGCCAGAAGAATTGAATCCATGTCCATCTGCAGAGCTCCTGGGGTTCTCCTCTGTGATCAAGTCATCATCCTTGGAAAGTGGAGGGTCCGTGCCTCCCCTTCGAGAGCTGACCTGAGCCCAGTGGCCAGGAGAGCGAGAGATTCCAGAGATTGAGAGGGAACGAGGGGACTCCTCCCCTCCTCAGGTGCCAGAGTTAGTGAGCACGAACAAACACAAGATGCTTAGTGAAATTTGTATTTCAAATAAACAACAAATAAATTTTTAGGTACGGCGCATGCAGTATTTCCCAGTTCATCTGAAATGCAGATCTAAGTTGGCATCCGCTCTTCTCTCTGGCAGCCCTACCCCGCACCCCCCAACACACTCAATAGCACTGGGGGAGGGGAGTCCAGGGTGGGGTTTGTTGCCCAAACTCACACCCCTTCCCGCTCTTGATCCTGGTGACTGCATACAATCACCTGGAATGACCTCCACGATCATGAATGGTACCATCCGGTTGGAGAAGGTGCCCTGGCTTTGGAGTGGACTGGCCTGAGGGGGTAGCAGCCTCCGGCCTCGGCCCGCGAACCAGCCATGCCCCCTCATGTGCAAGGCTCAGCTTCTCTCCCCGAGGTCTGGGGCTCCTGTACCTGCCCTTCCTGCCCCCAGAACCGCTGGGAGGATGGATCCCCACGTTACACGTAGGCATGCTCCAGGACAGGGGAGGGGTTACTGATGCCCACCGTATTATGACATATTCATGCCATTTTGATGATAATAAATGAACAGATTGAATTCATTGCATGACTCGGAGGCCCGCCTGCACCGAGCTTTCCCCACGAGCCTAGTTTTCCACGTGTACACAGAGTTAATGCAAACTCCGTGTTCCAGAGGTGGTTAAAGAAGCCATAGCCAATTTGATTTAGGTACCTAATTCCATTTGAAATGACTTGGGCAATAAATAAACCGCTCACTTTGATTCTTTTAAATCAGCATATTTCAGCAGCAAAGTGACGCCTTGGAATCGGCTGTCCTCTCCATCTCGCTCTGTTAACCTGGGTGTGTCCACCGTGAAGGGACCCCGAGGCCTGGCCCAGGGCCGGGCTGCCGGACTCTGCAAGCCCGCAGACTATCTCCCGCCAATGCTTAAAGCCCTGGTGTGGTGGGGCAGTGAACCTCCCCTGCACCAGGCCTGCGAGTGGCTTTGCCTTACTCAGCTCCTTGGCGGTGGCAGGTGCCCAAGGAGGCCCTCATGGTGTCAAGCGTGTGAGTCTATGTGGAGGGTCCTGTAGGGGGACAGGGAGGTTCTGGGCAGAGATGCCAGATGCCAGAGGCAGGATTCCAGGACTGGAATGTGGATCAACGATCCTGCTCTTTGGCCTGGACGGTTGTCCAGGGGTCCTTCCTGGGTAGCAGGATACTATTGGCTTCATGAGTTAGCATGTTTAAGCATCAGGCTTGGGAGTCAGAGGGCCCAGATCAGCCCCTCAGTAATCAGGAAAGGTTGGTGAGCTCCTGAGCTCCTCTGGACCTCCTCTTACTCACCCAGATGGGGGGGGGGATGATAGAGGTATGCACACCTAAGCTGTCATGAGGATGATAGAGCATCTGTCCACCATCACCATGCAAAGCATGTAGCACATAGCCCAGCAACTGTCCGCTCAATGCGACAGGTAGAGAACGCTTCTTACCACTAGTCAGGACACCTGGGGGAGGTCGGAGAAGCAACACACATACACACTCTCACAGCCACAGACACATAAGCACACTCAGACACTCAGAATAGGACAAACGTACACACATGAGTACACACACATAAACACTCAGGACATACGCCCACATGCAGACACAATACACTGACACCCACAGAGTCAGATAGACACATGCACAGACACACACATGTGTACACACACATACTCTCACACACAATCGCACACACAACACACGTCTGATAGGCAAAGCAGGGCTTGGATAGCGCTGGCTGGATGTGGCCAGTGAGCAGCTGCATCCAGCTCTGTGGCTACCAGTCACCCATGGAGCCCAGCCCCCTCTCTGCCCACCCCCATCCCCAGTCACAACCACAAAGTAAGCCATAAGGTCAGGTGAGGATTTCACCTTTCATAATGCTTGATAATGAAAAGAAAGCTGAGTAATTTAACAGCTGGGTTTTAAGGCCTCTTCAAAAGCCTCGGGTCGAAAAGGCTGGATGGAGAGGCTAAATGTCTGGTCCTAGCCCCGGTCTCCTTCCCAGCACCTAGCCCCACCTGGCCCTCCCTGCTCTGAACTGAACCTACCTGGAAAGGTTCCCCAAAGCTCTAGGGCTGGCCCTTAAACACAACCAACAACCAGAAGCCCCTCTCGCCCTGGATCTGGTTGGGTTTTGATCACAAGAACCACAGAAACCATGGGAACCATAGCACCATGGAGACCACGGGAACCATGGAAACCACAAGGACCACAGGAACCATAGGATCACAGAGACCATGGGAACCATGGGGGCCGTTGAGACCAGAAGGACTACGGGAACCATAGAACCATAGAGACCATGGGAACCATGGGAACCACAGCACCATCGAGACCTTGACAACCATGGGAACCATGGGGACCATGGAGACCAGAGGGACCACAGGAACCACAGGGACTATGGAAGCCATGGGAACCATAAGGATCACGAGAACCATAGGACCATAGAGGCCATGGGGACCATGGGACCATGGGAACCATGGGAACTGCAGAGGCCATGGGGACCAAAGGAACCACAAGACTGTGGGAACCACAGAACCAGCTACAAGAAGAGCTGCTGCCTCACTTGTATGTGCATTCAGGCCAACCTTCTAGGTACCAGAATGCAGTGTAAGTGACTGTGCTTTACTTCTGAAGCTAGGTCCTGGTTCTCTTAGGACACTCACCTCTGGAGCCCTGAATATCCATTAGTAAAATCTGTCTACCCTGAGGCTGCCATGCCAGAAGAACGCCCAAGCCATGGAAGAGGCCAGGTACACCTGTTGTGTTCCATCCAACAGATGCAGTTGAGGTCCCAAATGACTTTAGCATCACCTGACAGAGGTATAAGTGAAGATACCTTCGAGGTGATTCTAAACTTTAGCCTTGAGTCTTCACAGCTGAGGCCCCAGCAGAGACAAGCTGTCCCACCTGGACTCTTGGCCTGCAGAACCCAATCCATGGAGGAAATAAAACAACCATTGCTATGGTCCCTGGAAGAGATGGACGCTGGGACTTGGCAACCAGCCAGATACAGGAGTGAGGAAGAAGGGAGAGTGAGAGATACCCCCCTGCTTTTGGACCTGCTAGATCAGAGGTGCCTCTGGCCACTGGCTAGAGGCGTCCAATGGGTGTGGGAGCTCCATGGTGGCCAAAATCCATGTCCTTTCCTAAACCATCAAGTTAGATGAGGGTGCCTCTGCGCCTTCATAGAGCTCTGCATGCCCCTTGACAGTTTGCAGCAATTCCTCTTTAAAATATGGTCCTTACACTTCAAGTGGGAGGAGACAGCCATGCCACCTCTCCATGGGAAGCATATTATAGAATTTGCAGACACATTTCAAACCCACCCAGCACCTCGGAAGTGTCTCTTGAACGTATGTTGTCCTTCACCCCCCAGCTACCACCTTGGTCTGGGTCCTCCCTAACTCCCATCTAGGCTTTTGAAACAAATTCTTTGTTGGTCTCTCCACCTCCAGCCTTCCCTCCAGACCATCCAAATCTAACAAGGATGTTCATAACACAAACATGTCCAGTCACTTCCTACCTGGACTCCTCAGGCCAAGCCAGAGCCACAGGGTCATGAGTCTGGCTTGCAGCATGCTTTCCTCCTGGCCTACATGGCCTCCCTGATGTCACTCTAGTCTCATTGCATCTTGAATCCCCCCGCCCCTCCTTCCTATTCTGCTGCCTTAGCACAGGCTGGTTTCCCCACCTGCAAATGCCCCATCTTCTTCTACAATATCCTAGCAAACTCCTATTCATCCTTCAAAACACAGCTCTAATCTCACAGCCTCTGGGATACCATCCTCAACCCATTTGTGATTATAAAATAGGAGCAGACCAGTGGCTCTCCATCTTGGCTGCACTTGGAATCATCTGGGGAACTTTAACATCTATTGATGGAAGGGTGCTACCCTCCAGATGTTCTGATTTAGCAGACTGGGTGCAACCTAGGCATGGGAACTTTTAAAACTCTACAGGAGATTCTAATGTGGAGCTAAGGTTAAGAACTCCTGGTATAGACCAATGGCTGCACATGAAAATCACCTGGGGATTCTTTCTCCCAGGGCCCCACCTCAAACCTATCAAATGAGAAGCTATAAGTGTGTAAGGCCCAGACAATGGCATGGACCCTTTATAAACCTCCTCCCCCAGATGATTCTAACTCATGGCCATGATGGAGAAAGGATACTTCTCACTGTCACTCAAAAACATGACATATGGTACATGCTCAGACCCTCAGTCTAATTTTCGATTTGTAGAAGATGATCTTTATTCTAGAAGGGAACAAGGTCACAAGTCTGTTGGGTTTTTATAGAACACATCACAAGGCACTTTACAATTCTAAAACCAATAAAGGAATGCAAAATATGAATAATTTAAAAATCAATTTCCTACACATAATAGACCTTCAATAAATATTCATTGAATAAGTTAATAAGTCAATCAATCAATACAGGTGTAGTTTTAGAGATGCCCGAAATACTTCTACATCTCCCCCAGTCAACTGTGAGTTCCCTGAGGACAGGCCTGGGGATCCAGCCCCCAAGCAAGAGCATTTGATGAGTGAAGCAATGCATTGACACACAAAGCAAAAGGGCTCTGATTGCTCTTGGCTATCTCTATATATTTCCTAGGTGTGAGATGAATTTCTAGAACAAGGAAATGCTAATATATCCTCTTTGTTGAAAGGATGACAATGTTGCAATTTAATTATGGAAAAATCAGCTTGCCTAGGTTTATTGTGCTTTTTTGGAGACCTGGGGAAAAGCCGAGACATGACATATCAACTCAACAGAAAGCCACAGGCTCACAGCCAGCCCCAGGTCATATGTGGACGGGCTGATCAAGGGCCCAGCACTGCTTCCTGTGCTACCCACCATGATGTGGGGCCTCAGCCTTTCCTAAGAAGTGGGGATGTGACCTCTACTCCATGGCCAGTAGAGGGTGGACGATGGATCCATGGCTTGTGCATCACCCCAGTCTTGCAATCTCAACTGATTTGGCCCCTTGATTACAAGAATGTTCCTTTCCCCAAAAGCACCCCACCAGCTCAGTGGTCAAGAGCAATAGCGCTGGAGCCAGACAGACCAGGGTTCTAGGGCCTGATATACCACTTAGCTGTATAACTAGGGCAAATCACTGAGCCTCTCTGAGCCACAGTGCCCCCACCTATAGGATGGCATCACTATAGTAACTGCCCAAAAGGTCACTAGGAGATGAAAATGGAATGATGCCTACAGAGCTTCATAGAAAAGGGCACAGGGTTGGACAGGTGACCTCACGGAGGCCTTGGTAAGCCTTGTTTTTTGCACCTGTAAAATGGGACAGATACCTCACCATAAAACCATTGCAAGGTGCCAAATGCGGGCAGTTGGCAGAAGGGCCATTTGTGGAGACCGGCTTACACTGAGCCCTCCTTATTAGCTAGCAGCATTAATTTCACCTTTCTAAGATGATGGTTTTTAATAGAATCCACTTATTATAATAAGGAGCTGACGCTTCTCCCAACAAGGGTGTGGTCATGGTTCGTGTGCTGATGACCTCCCAGAGGCTCTCTTCCCACCAACAGGTCCCACCAGAGGTCCGTTGCAACTGTGTTCTAATGAGTAGGAAAGCAGGTGGTCCAAGGGAGACAGGGCAGAGAGGGGAGCTGCCCATCAGAGGCCACCTCAATCTGCTGCCACCAAGGCTGGAGAGAAGAACAAATTCAGGTCCCCATATGGAATGATGGGCCCTTTTCCCACACAGAACCTGAGCTGACCAAACACCAACCAAACACCTCCTTGCCCCAACCCCCGGTGGAAAAATGAGAGTTCATCAGTGGCCTTCTGGAACCATCGCAGCCACCACCTACCTACTCCTCCATACCCCAGGAGCAACATGTGGAGCAAGTGAGAACATGGGACACAAACAAGATGCTGGGTCAAGACTCCTTCCCAAATGCACACATGAATCCTGGTACAGATAAGAGAAAGGAAGTCAGAACATTCCTTTGGCAAAGAGAAGGGTTATGGCATCTCCCACCAACCCACATGGACTCAGGTAGCAATGTCCTTGAACAGAGGTCAGAGGGACACCTTGTCCCACTCTGCTGTAGGGACAAAAATCAGCCTTCAACCCTAGTTGGGATGCAGCTGTCCAGCAAATCACAACTCCCCTGAAGAAGCCAGGGCCAACCATCCCTGTCCCCTAGGCAGCCATGTGGGATCCCAGAGTATCAACCCAGAAAGAAGAAAGTGAAGGAGAAAGATTGGTAGTGTCAGAAGGCATGGGTGCCATCCGAGCTGAGCATGGCTAGCAGTGAAATGTGGATAAAGCTCATTTGTGCTGCTTATTCACCTCACGGGATACTTTAGATGCAGGGAGATAAAAATATGCTCTCACTCTGCAAACTCTGGAATGCTGGGCAGGAGTTAGTGATCATTACCGGCCCTCCCTCTGGTTCTGGGGGCACCCCAGGCAGAGGAGGGTACCTTCAATCTGGGTTCCTGGTAGCAGGAACTCAGAGCAACTCTCTGAAAATGTGATATTTCTGCAATATCTCTTGTTTGATCTTCAGAGTTCCTGCAGACTTTATGTATAATTCATAATATCTTAGTTTGTTTTCATAAAATGCTGTTTTAAATTACTTACCATCTGATAGATTGATACATCTGGTAAATTGATGCTCTAGAAAGTTGACCGGAGAGTCAGCTCCTCGGTGCTGCCAGCAAAGGTTGCTCCTGGCCAGGAGAGGTGAAAAATCTCAACATGCCTCCCAGAGGGCATGTACCCTCTTGCAACCTTTCAGCCCAACTGGATCTGAGATGCATTTGGTGAAACTCCCTGAACGACTTCTCAACCAGATTAACATGGAAACCTGGCCTCTCGGCCTGGCCTGTGGGAAAGAGCTTTGTGAGAGTCATCTGGACAGAGTCAAGAGACAATCAAGCCCAGCTGCAATTCTCCAAAAAAAAAAGAACCTGAGGTCCCCAGAACTGTGTCATTTCTGCCACCCCGTGGTGATCCCACTAAGTCTAAGTCACAGCCCAGCTGGGACTGGTCTTATATGAGGTTACCGAAAAGGGAGGCTGGCCTTGGGCTGTGAGGAGTGCTCCCCTGTCCATGCCCCAGGCCCAAATGCACCACAAGAGCAGAGCTGGCCCACCATGGTGGGGGCAAGACCCCCCTTCTGGGCTGTCAGAAGTCCCAGAGGGCCCAGTTTCCCAGAACATCTGCCTGCATACACCCTGTCTCCTGCGTCTCAAGAGCTTGGCTCCAGGAGCCAGAGGAGCCTGGGTTCAGATCCCAGCACATGGCCACAGCTTGGCCAGCGGGGTCTCTGGGAGGAGCTCTGGGAAATTACCAGCTCCCTAGCCTGGACCCCCCTAGCCACCACCAGCTAAGCACCTTAGAGAGCCACAGGCAGTCCACTTATTTCCAAAGGGAGGTCCTTCTCCAGGAGAAGAGGGGATCAAATGTCTCTAAGAACCAGCTACAAGATCTCCCTCCTCCCTTTGTGGAATCCCAACGAGACAGCCATGTGCACCCTCATGAGCAGTGGGGCCAGCACCCCTCCCACCGGGGCAGGGCCTTAGACAGAGAACCACGTATGGGGCCCTGAGAAGAAGGCATCTTTGGCTCCCCAGGGCAAGAGCTGACCCCAGATGTGGCCTGCCAAGAAGCCAGGGTTGGCAGGGACTTCAGGGTCATTCAGCTCAATATCACTATTTCACTTGGACGTTAAGATGTCACATTTGTTCATTTGTCCTAACTCAGCACCAACCTGTCTTGGAGCCCTCACTCAGGAGGAGGGGAAGCAATCCACTGCTGTTGTGTTGGGTGGTCAAACAAGAGCTCCAAGAAATTCACAGAGGGGGCCTTGGTCTTCAGGCCACAGCAGCCCTCCCTGGAGCTGGACATGCTGCCCCTGTGGTTGTGCAAAGGTGGGCATATCAGCTGTCTTTGTGCCATGCCTGGGCATGGGGACCCTGGACATCCGTGATCCGGCTCTGTGGGGACCCCAGACAGCCATGGCCTTCTGAGATCCTCCTGCCACCACCGCTATCCTGGGAGAGGTGTGGGAAGGGGGACCAGGATTCTATTTATAAACCCTGACCCAAGCTGGGCCCCAGTCCATGCCTGTCCTTCTCTCTGGTCCACATCTACCTTTAGAAGTCCACTGCTGTGGAACAGCCAGCCCCACAGCGCTTGACTTCCTGGCTTTCAAAACACATCCCTAAGTTCTGTGTTCTCCTTGTCCAGCATCTTCTACTCTGGGCCCTGAACCCCCAAAGCTGTTAACAAACCTCTGCTTGGCTACTTTAAAGATCTGAAGGCAGGAAAACACAGGACTGAGAAGAAAGTGCCATCCCGATCATTATCCTGGCACATCCATGCATGGAGAAAGTTCTAGAAGGATATACACTGATCAGGGGTGGGCTAGGGAGGGGGCTACCGGGAGGCTTTCTGTATCAGCGCTCTGAAAATACTTCTGTGCAGTTTGAACCGTTTATTAGTCATCATGTATTACTCTCATTCAGCTTTTATAAAGAAATAAAATGAATGGCCCTGTTTCTTACCAAGTGGAGCCTGAGGTCTCTAGGCAGAGGCAAAGGGATCAGGTGTGTTCTCGCCAGTAGGTGGGAGAAAGGGAACATTGGTGACTAAGGTCTGACAGTCCAGGGTTCCTGGCTGCGCCGCTTGCCAGCTCGGGATGTGGGCAGGCTGTGGAAGCTTTCAGAGCTTTGGTTTCTTCCTCTGCGGGGTGCAAAGTAACTGTCTCTGCCTCCAGGTTGCCATGGAGATGAGTGGGCCACGGCATGCATCGTGCTTGGCGCAATACGGCAGACTCATCACCATCATCTTCATCATCATCGTGGTAGATCCCGTCCCCAGGCTCCATCAGAGACCAGCACCTGCTCCCAGGTCACCCCTGAATAACTCCAAGGTCGCTATGGTCTTCCCATCCCCTCTTTCTCCACACCCCCTCCCACCCCCAGGGCTGGCTTCATGATTGCAAGGCCCCTTGTTCAACACGAAAATGTGGGATGTTTGTGAAAACCCAGGATGAAAGTGCCGTTAAAATTGCTGAAATACCCGACTTGCTTGTTTCTTCCATGATACCCCCCCATCTCCACTTGTCATGGTGTTTTTATTTGCTATTTAATGCCGTTCTAACTACACCATTCAACATTGTGTCGTGCAGTGACAGTTTTCAATGCAAATGTAAGACCATTTAACTCGTATGTGGAATCATCGAAATCACACACTTCGTATTTTGCAGTTTGTACGCAAAAGTATTTTCGTCCTTTCCAGAACAGTAGAAACACTGCCCTACCTCAACAGTTTTTATGTCCCTCCTTGACATTCCACCCACACACGCTGTGCATTTGCCCCACTGCTGATGAGGAGGGACGGGAGAAAAGGGAGCTCCAGGCACCCTGTGTCTCCACTTCCTTCTACACCTTCACGTTCACTGGGATCGGCTAACACAGGGAAGTAACCTGAGTAAGGATAAGACAGGGTTCCTCGGCCATTCGTGTTCCCTAGGACCTACTGCCTTCTTTCTGCAGCCAAAGCAAGACCTGGTTTGAATGCAAAATGTGGCCTTTCGGGGGTGTCAGTGTCCTTGCCCACCCCGTCCTTGAAGTCACACACGAGTCTTGTTCTCACTTTGAGTCTCACACTGAAGTTCTGTAGTTCTGTGCTCATGGGGCTTCGAGAACACTGGATGCAGGTAAGACAGGAGGGAACAACTGACACACGGGTTGACAGCCCTCCCCCGCTCCTGTGCATGCACCATGATCCCATCAGATCGCACTTGCAAAGCACAAGTTCAAAGACAGAATTATTAAAATTTCAAGATAAGGGCAGAAGAGCGTGAAGCCAAGCTCGGGCCCTGCGAGGGCCTGCCTCTGCTGTAAGATGGGCGCAAGGAGGGAGCCCGGCTTGCCTACCTAGCTAGGGGCTTCGGCAGGCCCACGTGCAAGCCAGGCGCTGGAAATGCTCGTGAGCCACGCTCCCAGCGGAGAACAGGCCTGCAGCCTGAGTCCCGAGAGCACCAGACCGCGCTGCAGGGGCAGCCAGCAGGCCGGGACAGCGGGGAGCCCATCCGGTTCCCGATCCCCTGGGTGGCACAAGATCCATTTGTCTTCGGGGTCAGAGCCCCACTCGGTGAGCCAGCGAGCTCAGGCCGCCTGCTCCTCTGCGCAGCCGTCGGGCTGTAAAACGGGCCGCGCTCTGCGGTCCCGCTCCACACCGCTGCTCCAGCTCGTGCCTGCGGAAGGTGGCTTGTGCCCCGGGTGCTGGCACCACCGACCGCGCCTGGTCTGCAGATCTCTGAACTGGCGGTCAACGATGGACGTCTCGGGGACAGCTTTTCTACTCAGCTGTTTTGGCCGTGGTCACCATTTCGGTGACCAAGCCCATCCCCACACAGCAGGGCTCCGCCGAGCTGAGGACGCAGCGGAAAGCCTGGCCCTGTGTCCGCTGAAGGCGCTGGCATTGCTCACACTCCCCCCTCGGCAGGTGATGTCACACTCTCTTCTCTTCTCAGCAGGAAGCAGACAGGCCCTGTGGGCCCAGGAGCAGGGGGGACTCAGGTCACACGGCACAGGAGCCAGGACCATTCTATGGCTCTGTCCAGCTCACCCGGCAGGACGGAAGGAGCCCCAGACTAAGATCCAGGGGGCCCAGGTTCCTCCACCCACAGCCTTGGGACCTGGGTCTGTCAGCAACACGGAGGGAAGCCACCTAGCCCTTGGTACATGTCCTCAACTGTAACCTGGGAGTGACAGTGGCCGCCGGGCACGGCACCAATCCTCCCGGCTACCATGAGAGGGGTGTCCCAATCCTCCTTAGTGCAGATGCACCTGAAACTTAGAAAGGCTACGTAACAAAACCGGTACTGGCCCAGTTTTCTACACAAGGAAACTGGCTTGAGGTCACTCAGCAGAGCTGAGGTCATGGTGGAGGCTGGGCAAAGCCTAAGTCCACGCTCCAACTCAGATGTAAGTGCCAGGAACACCCACTGCGGGACAAGGTGGGTGACTGACGTTTGTTTAAACACAGAGAGTGCCTCCTGGGGGCCACTGTTATGAAGAAAGGGGCAGTGTTGGGTGAGATCGTCCAACCTGTTCACCTCCAGCGCCCGTCACAGCCTGTCCCAGACTGAGACATCAGAGACATTCAGTCAGCTTGATGAATGAATGAATAGATGAATGAATGAATGAATGAACGAATGAGTGAACAAGCAGAGACCCACACCCCTGTGTTCTCCCTCTTCCTTCCCACTCCCAGAAGGGCAGTGCTCGGACTCTACTCCTCACTCCTCCCTTCTTTCTGAAGGTTGGTCTTTCCCTGTGTCCTCACCATGCCTCACTTCAGCCTCCACACATATGGGAGACATCCCCCAACCCGAGCTCAGCTCTCCCCGACCCCACACATGTCTCCCTTCTGTCAACTTTACACCTCCCCCTCTCCCTCCAGCCCACAGGTCTTATCCATCCTCCCATCCCCACGGTCTCCAGCCTCCATGTTCTTGTAGCTCACAATGCCCTAGCCTGGGCTTCAGAATCACAAGGGTCTTAATTCCAGCACAGGCATTATGTACCAGCTCCTCATCTAATGATGTTGCCCCCTCCCTGTATCAGAGGGTGGTAGGGTGTGTAGATGAGTGCTTGGCATGTTGGGGCCCCCTCGCCTGACCACTTCTAGCCAGCTCATACCAATATAAAAGCAACCAGTCAACATGCTGGGAGCTCTCAGGAACATGCTCACTGGGGGAAATATTAGCATTTACTAGAAATTCTAGAAATATATATATATATGAAGAAAATGTATACATTATATGAAAAATAGGTTCATATTCCCAAATTCTAAGGGAATACATAAATATTCAGGTTGGCGGGACCAACTGTCCAAGCAGAAATCCCAGCAAAGTGAATCTGGCCTAATGAATCTCACTAACTGCAAATGGGCATTACCTCATCTCCCTTTATAAATACGGATCACTAGGGCGAGCATCTGGGTGGCTTAGTCAACTGAACATCAGACTCTTGATTTCAGCTCAGGTCATGATCTCAGGGCTGTGAGATCAAGCCCCACAGTGGGCTCCACTTTAGCAGGGAGTCTGCTTCTCTCCCTCTCCTTTACCCCTCACCCTCACTTTCTCTCTCTCTCATAAATACATACATACATACATACATACATACATACATACCACCAAACAAGGCATTGAAGAACACCAATAGCACAAAAGGTAACAACCAAGATGAACAAACTAACAAATTCAAAGAACAGAAAGGAATTCTTAAAAAATTGGTGTCCTTAGTGGAATTCAAAAATGTATGTGTTCCTTAAAAGAGAACAGGCTGTTTAAAATGGAGCAATTAGAGAAGAAGAATGAGTTCTCATAAGTGTAATTGCTAAAATAAAAATTCCATAGGAAGAAAAGTTAAAGCTCAGGAAGTCTCCCAGAATGTATATCAAGAAGACAGAAGAAAATATGAGGGAAAATATGAGACATAACGTGATTAATCTAAGATGTCTTGTATCCATTTGCTAAGAATTCTAGAAAAAAAGTAAAATAGAATGAGTGAAAAAAGACCCACCCCCAGACACATTCTCCTGAAAACTGGAATTTTAAGTATAAGGAGAAGATTATAAAAGCTTCTAGACAGAAAAAAGAACAGATTATCTGCAAAAGAATTACAATCACATTGACATGTGACTTCTCACCAGCAACACTGAAAACCAGAAAACAATAGAGCAATGCTCCCAGGTTCCCATTAAATATATAAAATTCTAAACTTACAATTCTATATTTTCTTTTGAAAAACTATAGAATTGCTATAAGAGCAAAATAAGTAGTTTCAGGCAAAAAAAATACTTAGAAAATCCAAATCACAAATATTTGTTTTAAAAAATATTGTCTCCAGGCAGCCTCAGTGGCGCAGCAGTTTGGCGCCGCTTGCAGCCCATGGCGTGATCCTGGAGACCTGGGATCGAGTCCCATGTCGGGATCCCTGCATGGAGCCTGCTTCTCCCTCTGCCTGTGTCTCTGTCTCTCTCTCTCTTGCTCTGTATCTCTCATGAGTAAATAAAATAAAATCTTTAAAAATATATATAAAAAATTATATATATATGTATATATATATATATATATATATATAGTCTCCAGATATTTTCCAGCAAAATGAAAAGGAAAACCAAGCAAGAAAAAAGACATGGCAACTCTAAAGCAAGAGTAGGTATCCCAGGAGTCCAAGGAAAATGTCCAGGGTCACAGTTAGGCAGCAAAACCAGAAATAATCTGTCCAAACTATAACTGGAGATAAGAGAACTCTGAGAGGAAGAAAAAAATCTTCGAGAAGAAAACATTTCCTTTAACAAACAGTATGGTTGAGTGACAGGTATAAAATTGTTAAAAAGAAAAAGTAAAGCAATTAGAAACTCTGGGAAAACAAAAATAAGTCATGGTCAATTACAAACTAAAATGTGGCAAAGTTTGAGCCATCAATGGAAAATGACAAAAGGAAACTATTTCACTCAGGCTCTTAAAATATTCTCCTTCTAGTATTTATTCTTTTTCTTCTTTAATAACTAATCCATTGATAAAGCACCACTTAATTATATTTAAGAATGGAACATACATGCTATAAACATTAACAATGTGGAAATTATGGTGTGTTTGACAGAAACTTGAAAAGGAGTGGAATCAAGAGGGAAGACATAAAGAAACTCATAAGAACACTAATACTGTTTATAGGGGTGGAAGTTGAAAATCTGTATAAAGGCGATGGGGAAAAAAACCCAGTAGTATATGAGTAGTATTTAAAGTTATAAAGGTAACCAATAGTGGGGCACCTGGGTGGCTCAGTTGCTTAAGTGACTGACTTGATTTCAGCTCAGGTCATGCTCCCAGAGTCATGAGATCGAACTCCACATAGGGCTCCATGCTGAGAGCAGAACCTGCTTAAGATTCTTTCCTTCTCCCTCTCCCCCTCCACCCTTACCCCACTCTCATGCTCTCTCTCTCTCAAATAAATAAATAAAAGTAACCAATAGAACTGAAATATTAAGGTAATGCACAAAAATTTTTAACAGATAAAGATATAGGGAGGTGAGGTAACATATTTTTGTCCTCTCAACCTCTCTCTCTAAAATAACTATAAAGTTTGAAAAGTGTCCTAGGTGATGCGTAGATGCAAGATAAACCAGAGACTCACCAGGCCCTCAGAGAGCCTACATTCTAATAAAAGAGATTAGCCAGATAGAGAAATGTCCAGAAGACAAAGTAGAATGATGATCAGTATCAGAAGGAAGGTACAGATAAAGGTATGGAAAAAGAAAGGTTACTCCAGTGCAGGGTATTATGGGCTAAACCGAATCCCCTAAAAATTCATATGTAGAAGTCCTGACCCCCAATACCTCAGAATATAACTATATTTGAAGACAGAGTCTTGGAAGGGATAATTAATTTAAAATGAAATCATTAGAGTCGGTCCTAAACCAATATAACTGGTCTGATTAGAGGAAATTTAGACATAGACACATAAAGGCAAAACCACAAGAAGACACAGGGAGAAGATGACCTACAAAGCCAAGGAGAGAGGCCTCAGAAGAAACCAACCTAGCTAGCATCTTGATCTTGAAACAGTCTCCAGAACTGTGAGAAAATTAATTTCTGTTGTTTAAGCCACCCAGCCTATGGTACTTTGTCATTGCAGCCTTAGCATACTATTTCATATTAGGAATCAGAAAGGGTTTTGGGGGGCACATGGGTGGCCCAATTGGTTAAGTGTCTGCCTTCAGCTTAGGTCATGGTCTTGGGGTCCTGGGGCTGAGCCCCACATTAGGCTCAGATTCCCCTGTTAAGCAGGGAATCTGCTTCTCCCTCTCCCTCTGCCCATCCCCCACTCACATGCATCTGCGTGCTCTCTCTCTCTCTCTCAAATAAATAAATAAAATCTTTTAAAAAGGAAAAGGAAAGAAGGAAGGAAAGGAAGGAAAGGAAGGAAGGAAGGAAGGAAGGAAGGAAGGAAGGAAGGAAGGAAGAAGAAAGAAAGAAAGAAAGAAAGAAAGAAAGAAAGAAAGAAAGAAAGAAAGAAAGAAAGTTAGTTTCTGGAGGCCATAGGTCAAGGGCCATCAAGAGGGTGACACATTTCCCAGTCACTAATACTTCCCTTTAAACAATAGAACCCTTGTTCATAAAACAAAGTCCACAGGAACATGAGCATCTAGGAATAGCCTTCCAATCTCAGGTGGTGGAAGAAATTTCTTAGTCTGCTGCTCTTTCTGGACATTTAGTTTACCAACCAGGTATGCCATGACCTCTGCCATAGCCTGTGAGAGACACAAAGCAGCCAGGCAGGGGGGTCAGTGGGTTACGTGAAAGATCATAAGTAAAATATGTATGAAATATGTGCACCAAATAACATAGCTTCTAAAACTCTATTCTCTTTTGCTTCTTTTTACTGTCTGTGCTTCATTTAGAATAATTTCTACTGACTGTCCTTGAGCACGTTAATATATCCTTTATTCTGCTCTGTTTCATCTATTAAGCCCAACCAATTAATTCTTCATTTCACATTAGGGTGGTTTTTTTTTTCAATTCTAAAATCTCCATTTGATTTTACTTTAGAGTTTCCATTTCTCTACTAAAATTCTGCATCTAGTGAAATGCCGGGACACCTGCACCCCGATGTTTATAGCAGCAATGTCCACAATAGCCAAACTGTGGAAGGAGCCTCAGTGTCCATCAAAAGATGAATGGATAAAGAAGATGTGGTCTATGTATACAATGGAATATTCCTCAGCCATTAGAAATGACAAATACCCACCATGTGCTTCGACGTGGATGGAACTGGAGGGTGTTATGCTGAGTGAAATAAGTCAGTTGGAAAAGGACAAACATTATATGATCTCATTCATTAGGGGAATATAAAAATTAGTGAAAGGGAATAAAGGGAAAGGAGAGAGGATGAGTGAAAATATCAGTGAGAAAAAAAATATCAGTGAGGGTGACAAAACATGAGACACACCCAACTCTGGGAAATGAAAAAGGGGTAGTGGAAAGGGAGGTGGGTTGGTGGTCGGGGTGACTGGGTGATGGGCACTGAGGGGGGCACTTGATGGTATGAGCACTGGGTGTTATGCTAAATATTGGCAAATTGAACTCCAATTAAAAAAAATAATAAAAAATTTTAAATAAAATAAAATAAAATTCTGCATCTGTCCAATCATATTGCCTGTTTTTCCCCTAATTTTTAAAACAAATTTATATTAGGTATTTTAAACTTCTTGTCTGTTCATTTCAACATCTGGATCATTTGTGGAACTGCTTCTATTTACTATTTTTTCTCTTGATTATGAGGTTCATTTTCCTGCTTCTTTGCATGTCCTATCTTTTTTAATTGAAATCTGGACATACTATATTAAAGAAAAGGAGAGATGAGGGTAGATAACTCACATCCTTTCCTCAATCAAGCAGCTAGGCTAAAAAGTTGATTACTTTGACCCAATTAGGAATTGAGTTTGGTTGGAACTGGATTGCAAATTGAATTCATTTCAGTTTACCTCTGGCTTCAAAATGTTTGTGACTGAAATCAGTTCTCCCCTTCCAGCACAGCTCTGGGACCAGACGTCATGCTACTCTCTGCTTTCTAGCCACACCCTCAGTCATAGCTTACTCAGCTAATTAGCAGACAAAAATTAGTTTTACATTTGAGACTCTTAAAAATTCCAATCCCTCATGCAAGCCCACACAGTAATTACAAGTTTAGCTTATTTTATTCCAGGAAAATATCTTTATCTATGCTAAATTCACTCCTCTACCCACCCATATGCTGTCTAGCTAACATCTCCCAGTTGTAAAATCAACCATTGGTCAGTGTTTATCTAGAAGGGATTGATCACCCTCTATGCATATAAACTTCACTACATCCATAGCTCTTCAACAGCTTTTTTAAATAAACAATTTTTAATCCAGCATTTTCTTATTTCCTCAAAAGAGGCAGTCTTTTATCATTTTCTACATCCTAATTAAAAGACTCGTTCATGTTCATGTACAAAAAGTGAAGCAATGGTTCATGGAATTTAAATAAATAAATACATTTTAAATTTTTAAAAAGTGAAGTGATTACTGTTTATATGTTGGCTCCATCAAAAAAACTATACAAATAGTAGAATGATGCAGGTTTTATTTTGGTGAAGAATCTGATGAGATTCTTCAAATAGAACATCAGTCAATTACAATAATGTTTCCATTTCTTTCATCCAAGTCATAAACTCAGAATAAAGCTCTTGGAAGTTTTCTTTATTAATTGTGATCATCTGAGACTATTTTGGACACTATTGTGATGTTGACATTGAGGCTAACCAGTGCTTGTCTTTACAATGATAACACAAATATATTTTTTAGTGGAGTGCAGTGTCATGGCAAAAATAACATCCTTACTAAATTAAGAAACCTATGAAGCAGAAATTTACTTGGAATTGGTAATGATGCATATATAATTCATAATTGGATCCAAATAAGGTGTGATAGTCTACCAATTTAAGTAGAAGCTGTAAATGTCAACATTTTGTGACAAGGCTGATAAAAATGAAAAACAAACAAAAAAAACCATGCTTCAGCATGGCTTACTGTGCTTTCTTTCTGTGGAGCCTGCCATCTATTAGATTTTAGAGTGCTTGGGCCTTTTGAAGTCAATCTAAGTGCTCTACAATGATATTGATCTTTTCACAAATGAGTCCTCTTAATTTTGCATGCGTGTTGTTCATAAATTGGAGCACCTTGATCAAATTATTCAACACATAAACTTTCAGTTTTTGAGGCTTTGAAAGAACTACATTAATTGAAAACCAAGTTTGCAAGTGAAAACACGTTGGAATTTATCCCTAAAAAATAAGAGAGAAATGGAACACATTAATTAATGAAAGCTCAATATTGAAATTCTGTAAGGGTACTTCAGAATATCTTGACTTGTAAAAGGAATCTTTTGATGGGGCCTTTATTTTTTAATTAGAAGAAATTACACTGTGTCCCAGAAGAGC
Source organism: Nyctereutes procyonoides (assembly GCF_905146905.1). Lineage (NCBI taxonomy): Eukaryota > Metazoa > Chordata > Mammalia > Carnivora > Canidae > Nyctereutes > Nyctereutes procyonoides. The sequence goes on from NW_026575133.1 coordinate 26,179,717, forward strand.
AAGAAACTGGAAAAGCCTATAATTCTGTAGCATCTAAGTTTAGTGAAGCGTTCAAAAGAATCATAAAGACCATTTATTTGACGAATATAGTTTTTTGAAAATATTTATTGAAAAAAAGGTACTCTGAAAAGGATGCAAAAAGACAGCCCCTGGTAAAATTTGGGGGCTGAAGTATTTTCACATTTTAATGCCAAAAAATCAGCATTGAGAGTACCTGCATCTGTCCTGAGCTGACTAGGTATCTCAACATCTGTAGACAGAATATTTTCCCGATTAAAAATATTATGGTCCAAAAAATATATATTATGGCCCACAATGAAGAGTAGATTGAAGGTATAATATAATTTCAAATTTACTAACTACAAAATGTTCCTTTGAAGATTATAGGAAATGTTGTGAAAAAATAATAAAAACACTTAGACTATATTGAGGTGAAAAAAAATCCCGTTGACATCATATTAAAGACAGACATGGCTTATAATAGCAAATTATGGAAGCAGCCCAAATGTCCATCAACTGATGGATAAAGAAGATGTGGTATATGTATACCATGGAATATGACTCAGCCATAAAAAAGAATGAATCTTGCCATTTGCAACAACATGGATGGAACTAGAGTATAATGCTAAGTGAAATGTCAGTCACAGAAAGACAAATATCATGTGATTTCACTCATATGTAGTATTTAAGAAATGAACAAAGGGGAAAAAAGAGACAAACCAAGAAACAGACTCTTAACTATAAAGGACAAATTGATGATTGCCAGAGGGGAAGTGGGCGGGTGAATTGGTGGGATAGGTGATGGGGATCAGGAGTACACTTATGATGAGCACCAATGCACAGAATTGTTGAATCACTAATTTGTACACTTGAAACTAGTATAACACTGAGTGTTAACTATATTAGAATTAAAATTAAAAATTTGATCAAAAAAAGACATGACTTAAGATACTGATTCAAGTACACTATTTTGATTTTGTTATTTTTTATATTCAGATAACCAATATAAAAAGTATTTTTAAATTTTACTTTATTGTACATGAATACATGTCAATTTTTTGTTTTAGAAAGAATGTTATCGGGGATCCCTGGGTGGCTCAGCAGTTTAGCACCTGCCTTTGACCCAGGGCGCAATCCTGGAGTCCTGGGATCAAGTCCCACATCAGGCTCCTGGCATGGAGCCTGCTTCTCCCTCCTCCTGTTTCTCTGCCTCTCTCTCTCTCTCTCTATGTCTATCATAAATAAATAAATAAATAAATAAATAAATAAATAAATAAATAAATATTTTAAAAAAAAAGAAAGAAAGAAAGAATGTTATGGGATGCCTGGGTGGCTCAGTGGTTGAGCATCTGCCTTCAGCTCAGGGCATGATCCCGGGGGTTCCGGGATCAAGTCCCACATCCCGCTCCCTGCATGGAGGCTGCTTCTCCCTCTGCCTGTGTCTCTGCCTCCCTCTGTGTGTCTCTCATGAATAAATAAATAAAATCTTGACAAAAAAATTATCCCAAAACTTAACAGCTTTAAACAGCCAACGGTCATTATCATACAGTGCAGATGAGCTACCCTGTAGCTCAAGAATCCAGATGTGGCTTTGCTAGATGCCTCTGGGTCAGGGTTTCCCATGAGGCAGTTGTAAAGCTCCCAGCCAGAGCTACAGTTCAATCTAAGCCTCAACTGGGGCTGAGAAATCCACTTCTAAGCGCACTCATGTGGCTGTCGGCAAGCTTCAGAAAATGTGCATCCAGGCTCACGAACATCGTTACAGGCCTCTAATAGTCAGCTCAGGTGCTGTAACAGGTATCACAGACTGAGGGTTTAAACAACGGACATTGACTTCCTCACAATTCTGGAGGCTGGAAGTCTGAGATCAAGTTGTCAGCAGGATCGTTTCTCCCCAGGCCTCTGCCCTTGGCTTGTAAATGGCCACTTCTCACCAGTGTCCTCACATGGTCCTCCCTCTGTGTGTGTCTCTGTCCTAATCTCCTCTTCTTGGAAGGACACCAGTCCTATTGGATTAGAGGCCCCCCTATGGCCTTGTTCTAATTTAATTACCCCTTTAAAAAAAAAACTCTGTCTCCAACATGAAGACTCCTAACTCTGGGAAAAGAACTAGGGGCAGTGGAAGGGGAGGAGGGCGGGGGGTGGGGGTGATTGGGTGGCGGGCACTGAGGGGAGCACTTGACGGGATGAGCACTGGGTGTTATTCTGTATGTTGGCAAATTGAACACCAATAAAAAATAAATGTATTATTAAAAAAAAAAAAAAAACTCTGTCTCCAAATACAGTCACATTCCGAGGTCGTGGGGATTCCAATTTCGACATAGGAATTTGGGGAAGACGCAACTGAGCCTACACCGGAGTCTCTCCATCTGAGTGTCCTCACAACATGGTAGCTTGTGATTCAAGGATGGGGGAGAGAGAGAGAAAAAAGAGATGCCAAACACCAAGGCAGAAGCTGCAGTCCTTTATCCCTTAATCTTAGCAACCACAGCTCATCTTTTCTGCTAGAAGAGGATCAATAAGTCCCATAAAGGAGGGACTACACGAAGCTCGAATACCAGAAGGCCACCATCCTGGAGGCTGCCCTCCACACTCCAGAACCGCTTTGCTCCAAAACAGGAGGGAGAGACCTAGACTGGGAGTGGAAATAACTGGCTTCAGAAAGGCAGTTTCTCCTCCCTCGTCTCCAAGGAGACGCTAGGAAGGCCAGAGGACACACTACCCTGTGTGCCAGGCTGCCCAGCATGACCAAAAGATCGAGGCCCCGCAAACAGCAGGCTTGTCCACGCAGCTTGCTGGGTTCCTCAGAAGAGGAGCGGCCGGCCGGGTGTCGTCTCACCGAATTCCGAGGTAGAAGTCGCCCAATGGGCTGATTCCTCTCAAGGTGTAAACGTGAGGCTTTCTCCCCTCAACTGCCTGTGGTCGCAGGTGGGGGCCATAATCAGGAGCCTGACCAAGTCACCAGCTGCGCACACTGCCCCCAGGTGCAGGGTCCCCCTCCCCGTGGGGCGTCCCCACCCATCTGAGCCCCGACTCAGCAGATGGTTTTCATTGTTCTCCAGATTCGTTTTTCCTCCACCACTTGATGTACCTCTGATTTATACTTCACAGTTCTAGAAAGCACGCTGCCCCAGCATCTTAGACACAGGCACGCGACTCACTGCTGCTTCATCGTGTCCACACAGCACCCCACACAGCATCCCGGCTGCCTACCAGGTGCTCTCACTTCAAAGTCGCTGCGAGGTGATAGGAGGTAGAAAGCATGGAGCCGACGCCGACTTCAGGACTGTTGCCTCCCACCCACCGCCTGACAGGCAGGGCTGAGACGTGCGAAAAGGGAGGAGAAAGTGTTCGGGATGAAGGGCCCAGCAAGCAAAAGCAGCTCAGATGGGGAGCTGGGAGCTGGGAGCTGAGAGCTGGGACTGGGAGCTGGGAGCTGGGAGTTGGGAGCTGGGACTGGGAGCTGGGAGCTGGGACTGGGAGCTGGGAGCTGGGACTGGGTGCTGGGACTGGGAGTTGGGAACTGGAACTGAGAGCTGGGTCTGGGTGCTGGGACTGGGAGCTGGGACTGGGTGCTGGGAGCTGGGACTGGGAGCTGGGACTGGGAGCTGGGACTGGGAGCTGGGACTAGGAGTTGAAAGCTGGGACTGGGAGCTGGGAGCTGGCAGTGGCGGGAGGAGGCCCAGCAACCCAGGGCGGCAGGAGCTGAAGGCAGGAGGTGGGTGGGAGGGGGGTAGGACGGCAGTGGGGGATGCTGTGTGCGGGGTGGGTATTCCCTCCCTGACAAGGCCACAGTCCTATTCACTCTGCATACCTCCTCTCCTGCCACACGCATGCATACACACACACACACACACACCACCACACACACACACAAATAGACACCATACCACACACACACCATACGCATGGACACACACACCACACCACACACATACACACACACACAGACACACACAATACAACACACACCATATACATGGACACACATACCACACCACACACATACACACACATCACACCACACACATAAACACACACAACACACACATACACCACACATATATGTAGATACACATACCACACCACAGGCACACCAAACCACACACACACAGACACACAGACCACATATATACACCATGCAAACATACACATGTGCCCAGTCACACAGACTCAACCCATACACATGCACACACACTCATATACAGTCATAATCTCGGGCAGTGCACACTTGTTTGCACACATGTAAGCACACATGTATTCACACATACCATCACATACACATACATACACAATACAAATTCATACACACTTGCACTCAGGAGCACACACACATCCACAGCACACATGCACTCACATGTACTCACACAAACACATGCACCAACCACAACACACACACACACACACACACACACACACACACTATCCCCACCAGCATCCTCCCAGGGCCTAGCATGTGGCTGGTGCTCTGTCAGGGTTGACAGCATTGATGAAACGTAAATCAGGGGAAACTGCATTTGGGGATCATTTTTTCCAATTAATCTTTCCAGCGGTTCGACACGGGCTCCTGAGCATTTGCTGTGTGCATGCAGAGGCCTAAACTCATGCTGCTCAGAGTTAGAGAAAGATCATTTCTCTTTCCCACAATTGCATCTGAACTGACCACACTTCAGGAGCTTTTTCATGAAATATGACTTTTTTAATGGGGCCATTTCTAAGTCCTATACTTTATTCGAGCACTTAGGGAAGAGGGGAACTATAAAAAACTCTCTCCAAGCAAACCACCTTTCCCATGTTTGGGGGGCTCTCTTAAGGAAAAGGGAAACTTTTGGAAAAATTGCCCATGGCCTACCACCCACCTGCAGCTTCCACAGCCCCCTGGATGGAGCACTAGGAATGGTTCCCTCAAGGAGTGAAAACATGGCTGAATTTGTTGAACTGTGTTTTATAAAGAATATCAAAACAAAACAAAACAAAAAAAACCATGCATTATTTTGCAATAAGTTAAAGGTTATTTTTTAAAAGCAGAAAGAAACAATCCTGTTGACACAATGGATGTGAAAAATTCAACACAGTGCCTGGCAAAAAGGGCCTATAAAGTTGTTTTTTACTTGTTCAGTTGTAAAGAAATCGACATCCTTGACCATTTGATGCCCCTTCCTGGAGGCCCTCAGAGTCTTGCTGCTGAGACCAGGTTTATGGGCAGAAGGCTCCAGTCTCAAGATCGATCCATGATACCCACCAAAGAAGGAGGCTTTCCACATAAGCCACTCTTAAACCACTGACTCAAGACATGAGAAATCCCAGTGAAAATACAGCAATGCTGCAAACACTCGCATGGTCCTGACCTTAATATCCACTTCCCGACAATTCCCCGGTGTGTTCTCGTTTATGACAGGACCCCGCTGAGCCTGCTGTTTCTTATTAGAGTGTTATTCTTTATTTGATTTCAAAATTATTCTTCATGTGTCACCTTTTTCCTTGGGCCATTTTCTCCCTCCAAGGAAATCTTGGCACCTACAACAGCTCTCAGAACTAAATTAATTATAAAAGCATATTAATGTCATCTGTGTAGCAATGAAATTAATTTATCCAATACATTCAAGAGGAAGTCATCAATTATGACCAGTGACTATAGCATTTTGTGTTACAGCTTTTACAATTCGTACAAATTTTAATATTTCCTCTAGCAAGAATTGCCATAAATATCATCTGCTGTGCAGTCTTGATTTATGAATTAAGTGCACCTTTTAGATGCCACTAGTGTTCAAATACTACACATTTTTGTTTTTATCAAGTGTGTGTTCTGGAAGGGAGTTTCTCCCTCTAAGAAAAATAAGGATCTCTATTCTCTTAGGGATGACCTCTCCCTTCAGGGTGTAGTAATAGGCACCAGAGTTTTTGCTAAGACATATACGAATCTGTTGGAAGTGCTTCCCACTTTCCTAGGTTAAATTTCCCAAGACACACTATAAACTCAATACAATGGAAACCTACCTGTGCCCTCATGTCAAGATCTGAATATTCCGGGGATCCCTGGGTGGCGCAGCGGTTTGGCGCCTGCCTTTGGCCCAGGGCGCGATCCTGGAGACCCGGGATCGAGTCCCATGTCGGGCTCCCGGTGCATGGAGCCTGCTTCTCCCTCTGCCTGTGTCTCTGCCTCTCTCTCTCTCTGTATGACTATCGTAAATAAAATAAAATAAAATAATTAAAAAAAAAAAAAAGATCTGAATATTCCTCAGGGCCTCAAGTGGCCCAGTCTCAGAATGAGTGGGGCATTTGAAAAAAAACAGCCTGGTCTCCACTTTTTCCTTCCCAAGGCCATTGGAGAAGAGCCAGGATCCACAGCCAACCTTGCTAAACCCTTCTTCCCAGTCAAGTCTTCTAAATCAACTGTATGGCCCACAGCTAGACAGAAATCCTCTCTCAACAGTTTCCCAAAACTCCCCAGAAGAAGATGATTGACACACGTCTGAAAAATAACTTGTATTCCAACTATATAAGAAACACCTACAGAGCAATAAGAAGAAGGCAGGCATCCCAATAGGACAAAGGGCAACATGCTAGAACAGGCTATTCACAAAGGAGGAGGCCCAAGCAGGCATTAGGCATTCGATAAGGTGCCAGCTCGCGGTCCTTGGGGATATGCAAATTAAAACCACAATGGAATTAAAACAGAACACACCCACTAGAATGACTGCAAAGAAACAGCAGAAAATGCCACGTATTGGTGAGGATAGAGAGCAACCGGAACTTTCACACACTGCTGGTTGGAGTGTAAAACGGTACCATTTGGAACACCATTTGGCTGTATATACTAAGCTGAACATATGCATTCCCTATGACCCAGAAATTCCACTTCTAGGCAAATACCCAAAGGAAATGAGTCTGTGTGCTCACCAAAAGACACATATTAGAATATTCACAGCAGCTTTGTCCACAAAAGCCCCAAACAGAAAACGATGAAACATCCATGAACGGAAGACTAGAATAGACTGCCAGATAAAATACAGGACACCCAGTTCAATTTGAATTTCAGATAAACAACAGGCAATGTTTCAGGACAAGCGTGTCTCATACAGTAATTATTAACCAAAATGAACTACTGCCATACATCACAGGAATGGATCACTCAGACGTGATGGTGCACGAAAGAAGACAGACACAAGAGACTACAAACGGAGTAGTGCCTCTCAAAAACAGCCCGAACTCGTCTAGGCTGTACATAGATGTTGAGAGAGTTGAGGGGTTGGGGATTCCCGGATGAGGACATGAGGGCCATTTTGAGGAGCCTGGAATGTTCTGTTCATTGATATGGGTGCTGGTTGCACAAACAAGTTCCTTTGTGAAAATCCATTAAACTGTACTTAAAATAGGTGCTCTTTTATAAACATGAGGCATATTCATAGCGACAAGCATTGTTTTTTTTTTTTTAATTTTTTTTTTGTATTTATTTATGATAGGCACACAGTGAGAGAGAGAGAGGCAGAGACACAGGCAGAGGGAGAAACAGGCTCCATGCACCGGGAGCCCGACGTGGGACTCGATCCCGGGTCTCCAGGATCACGCCCTGGGCCAAAGGCAGGCGCCAAACCGCTGCGCCACCCAGGGATCCCAAGCATTGTTGTTTTGCAGAGGTTCAAATTTAATAGAAAATCCTATGTTTCAAAAAAAAAAAGAAAGAAAGAAAGAAAGAAAGAAAGAAAGAAAGAAAGAAAGAAAGAAAGAAAGAAAATCCTATGCTTCACCTGACAACCCTATTCCATTCTCCCATTAATGGACATTTTGTCCATCAACACGTGTCATAAATGTGTTTTATACATCGACAAATGTTATTAAAAACCTCACAGGACACTGCTGTCTCAGTGGGTCCTCTCATCGTTCCTAAGAAGGGAGGAGGATGTCCTTGGGCCAAGGGGAGGGTCCGGGTAGAAAACAGGACTGCAAATATTCAGTAGTAGTAATTTTTGTAACACAAAACACAAATTTTCTAAAGTCCAGAGACATTGGAAGACCCCTGTTTCCCTCCTTATAGGATTTAAATTCAAGTTGCCTCCTGGGAGCCTGTTACCTGTTTTGCAAAAGGAGGAAGGGTGGAGATTAGTCAAGGGTGTTTATTGGAGTCCTCCAATAAACGACATGGAGCCAAGACATGTCGTTGTTGCTGTGCCCTGTCCAAATCTCAGACTCGTATCCATGAGCATGATACAATGATTACTTTAAACAATTAAGTTTGGGGGTTTAAGTTAAGTCTGTTATACGGCAGTAGTAACTGAAATACAATGTGCTTTATCAGTGAGCTTTTGCTGCGTAACAAACCACAATTAAAATTTAGTGGTTAAAACAACATGTATTGGGCACTGGGTGGCTCAGTGGTTGAGCATCTGCCTTCGGTGCAGGCTGTGATCCTTGGGTCCTGAGATCGAGTCCTGTATCGGGCTCCCCGTAGGAAGTCTGCTTCTCCCTCTGCCTGTGTCTCTGTCTCTCTGTGTGTCTCTCATAAATAAATAAAATATTTTTAAAAATTAAAAAGTAACAGCATGTATTTATTTAGCGCATGATTTTGTAGGTCAGTTGGGTGGTTCTTGTGTTGGAATTGATTCCATTGATCCCGTCTGGCCTCTCTCCTGTGTCTGTGGTCAGCCGGTGGGCGGGATGTGGCTGCATGATCTAGGATGCCTCCCTCATGCATCTGGCAGTTCACAGGCTGTCAACTGAGGAACAGATGTGACTGGCCTGTGGGTCTCTCTTTATCCAGAAGGCTGGCCCAGGCTCCTTCACAAGGGAGCAGAGTTCCAGGACAGCAAGAGACGACCAGTCCCACTGTGCACGCTTCTCAAGCCTCCACTTAAGACACATTGGTTAACATCAGCCGGAGCAACTCCTACGGCCCGGGCCACAGGTGGAAGGAGAGATCTCCCAGAGCAACAGGACAAGGAGATGGGAGTTGGGGGGAGGGGAAGAATTGGTGCCATTTTTGTAGTCTGGCCCATTCTGGCGCAGAGGAGGCCTCTAGCACGTGCTAGGGGCCCGTGTGACATAAGGGCCCCTGAGAGGAGCAGCTGGGGATGAGGTGGGAGAGACAGACATCCGTCTCTGACTTCCCAGGGACAGGACATGTAGCAGAAGGGGACAAAGTTTGAGAGTCAGACGTCCAAGTGTAGTCCCAGCCATGAGCTCCTGAGAGGCCCCTTGCCAACCCTCGATGTCCCGATCTTTCATGGGGTGGGAGCATCCATGTCTCTGAGCTGCGGTGAGGATGGATGAGGCCAGGTCCAGGCATGGAACAGCCCACCTGGAAGAGTGGAGCAAGGGGGCTGTAAGCTGGCCCCAGGAGGCCAGCTGAGGTCTTTTCCATGCCTATGGAGTGACGGTGGCCGGCAAAGACAGAGCGAGCTGGAAAAGCTCCCCAGCCAAAGCCTTCACAGATGCTTCCTCCCCGAAGTCCCAGTTATGCTGCAGGAGACGGGCCCAGCTGCTCACCAAGAAACGATCGGCGCCGTGCATGTCTGAGGGTCAGCCTGTGCAAATTGCCATCGCTCGGGGTTCTGCACCTGGCTGGCCCGGCAGGCCCATGGTGCTGCGCTTATGAACGCATTTCTCGAAGGCTCATGCTGGGTGGCACTGGCTGGCATGACTAGATGTCCTGCCGTGGGGCAGAGCCAGGGCGCGGGCCCAGCTGTCGGCGTTAGACCTCGTGCACTTGCCAAGGGCGGCAACCCACAGTGGGCTGCGATTGCAAAGGTGCACACATCACACACACACTCACACATACGCACCGACCGGCCACCTTAGCAAATGACACGCCGTGTGTGTCACTCACTGACTTGCAAGCAGGCCATCCACGCTGGGACGGCTACCCCAACCACCGCCAGGTTTTGTCGATGCAGGAGAGGTGAAGGCATTCCCAGTAGAAAGAGCAACACGTGAAAACCCATGGAGTTGCACGTGGGCCTGGGGGAACCACACAGGTGCAACATTTTGTGAATAAAGTGGGAACAGGAGGATCCAGACTCCCTGCCCCTGAACGCTGAAATTCATCTCATGAACACTAGGGGGGTCCGAGAAGAATTTTTTTTTTTAAGATTTTATTTATTCATGAGAGAGAGAGAGAGAGAGAGAGAGTGGCAGAGGGAGAAGCAGGCTCCATGCAGGGAGCCCGACGTGGGACTCGATCCAGGGTCTCCAGGATCACACCCCGGGAAGAAGGCAGTGCTAAACTGCTGAGTCACCCGGGCTGCCCTCCAAGAAGATTTTTAAGCATCAGTAAGCCAGCCAGGCATGCAGACGGGTTTCAGGACCATCCCCCTGGGGACAGTGTGGAGGGACAGAGATTTCCATAGCCCAGCGGCGAGCTGCTGGAGGGAAGGAGGATGGAATGGAGAACCTTCCAGGTTGGCATCAGCATCCTCATGGGATGCGGGCAGAGGACAGTAGAGAAGCTGGTGCGATGTCAGATTTCAGGATGTGGGCGGGGATGGGGTGGGGGCTTTTACCCCAGTCAGAGGGTAGACAGGGAGCTGGAAAAGCCCCCCCGGAACCTTCACAGATGCTTCTCCCCAAAGCCCCATTTATACCGCAGAAGAGAGCCCGGGCCAGGAGCTCAGGTGACTGTGTGGGGACCCTAGCAGGGGCAGTGTCCGCCTCTGAGGGCTCGCTCTGCCTGAAGGCGCCCGTGCTGTCTCCTCCATCATCCCCTAAAAGCGTCTGTCTGTCTTTCCCAGCATTTGTCCCTCCAGGCCAACGCCCCAGGTACAATGGGGCGTGATGCTGGCCGGGAGGCCCTCCGAGCCATGCCTCCTCCCTCCCACCAGGACCTAAGCCTGTCCTGGGCTGGGACCCACAGGCCACGCGCACACATCCGCACCCTGTCCCCGCAGATGGTGAGCACGACGCAGAGCACGATGCAGAGCTGCGAGAGAGGTTATTTTTGAAACTTATTTGCAAGGTAGATTTCTTGTAAATGCAGGAAAGCGAGGCAAATTCTGTAGATTTTTTTTTTAAAGGCGACACACCACGCATGGATGTTCCCTGAGGGCATGTCTGCAGCAGCGTGTTCTTCACCCCTCTGCCAAACGCGTGCAGGCTCTGCAGTCACCCCCGCCGCAAACCGTCAGCAGCTCCCAGAAGCTTTCAGCAGGCACCTGTGGGGCGGGAGGCATGGGGACGGGGCTGCCACAAGGAGGTGGGGGGCTCTAGCGTCTAGCCGCTGGCGAGGACAGGCTGCAGACCCCACCAAGGAGAAGAAGGGCAGAGCCTGGCCCTGATCCTCAGGACTCAGCCTCCAGGCCTGGGCAGGACATTCTTCTACCTTGGGACAGACAAACCCTGGCACTGTCTCCTCCTACATCCTCTTGTTCCTTCCTGGGCTCCCCATCTTCATGAAAAGGGCCACCCCCATTTCCAGCACACAGCCTGGAAGAGGGGAGAGACACTGGCTGCATTGCTGCTCCCCTCCCCCCTCTGTCTCCTGGGATTCCGTCCTCTTGGGTTTCTTCACCCTTTACCTCCCTCCAGCCTTCCCGCCTCCCAATCTAACCTCGCCTGCTCCCTGCAGCCTCTACAGGGCAGCCGGAGAAGCTTCCCTGAAGCACAGTGCATCTGGCATGCTCTCCCTCATTAACTTTCTGTGGCTCCCTTGCCTACAAAATCTACTCCCACTCTTCAGTCCTGTGGGACCTGGCCCCACCACACCCCCAGGTCCTCAGACACTTTACCCAGACTTCAGCTCGCAGGCCTTGCTAGACGGGGCTCCCTCCCCAAGAGGCCTCTCTTCACCCTCGGCAACTCCGAAATATCCTCTTCCCAGCCACATCCTCTATGAATCCTTCCCTGGTCCCGAGGAGACCTCCTCTGCTCCCTCACATCCTTCCCTGGGTCCCAGCCTCTCGTGTCTGCTGTCCCCTCTGACCCTTGTGAGCCCCAGAGGGAAGGGGGACCCTTCAGTCTTCATCTCCAAAACCCCCTTGATTCTGTTGAGGCGGTGCTAGCTGCCGTCACAGACAAAGCTGGAATCTCGTCGACCTGACTCAGTAACACCTGAGGCCTCGTGTCACTCATATGTCACCCCCGTGGTGGATGCTCCTGGCCGGACAGCATTCCACAGGCTCACTCGGGGCCCCCGGCTCTGTCCCGCCTGCAGCCCCACTCTCCCCACAGCCCTTGGAGCCCTCTCTTTAGACATGGCGCGTCCAGCTTTTGGGTGTTGTTTTTATAATGGTCGGGAAAAAAAATACGCAGCAGAAAATTGACCATCGTAACCACGTTTAAGCATACAGGACAACAGAAGTAGCTACGTGTACATTGTTGTGCAACGGATCTCGAGAACTTTCTCATCTTGCACAACTGACACTCGGGAACTGAACAACAACCCCCCTCCCCCTCCCTGTATGCTCATTTTTAACCACGAAGCTAGGACGGGTGTCACTTCCCCTCTTAAGTTCTGTTAGCAAGAACTTACCCCACAGCCAGAGCCTGGGGGCAGGAGCCTGCAGAGCCGGGCACAGGGGAGGCCTCAGTAAATGCACCAGAACTGAGCACACCCACAGGGTGGAGGAGAGAGAGACTTCAAGGAGGGAAGGAAGTTTCATGCCAGTGTTTCCTGAGCACCTACTGTGTGCAAAGCACTGAACAGGACACAGTCGCACACAGGAGAGCCTCGCAGTGCCACGGAAAGGGCCCCGACCTGAAGCCAGCAGACCTGGTCCGGATTCCTGGTTGCTGGGCTGGAGCCAGGTCATGAGCTTCCCCGGCCTCGTGAGAGCCCTTCATGAAATGAGAGGGAACCCGTCTCCAGGCTGGGGCGATCACATGAGATGAGCCCAGCAGAGGGCCTGGCACATAGGAGGTACTCGAGAGCAGGGACCACTGTCACTGCACCGTCCACAGTCCTGCAACAGGAAAACCCCATCTCCAGTCACCCGGGCCACTTGTGCGGTTGACAAGTGGCAAGCCCGGATCTGTGCGCACGCCGTGACTGCATCCAGGCCCCCAGGGTGCCCCTGAGACACCCTCTGACCTCCTGGCCCGGCCTGATGCAGATCGGGGAGTCGGGGGCCCCCTCTCAGACCTCATAGCCTCCCTCCACTGACCTCTTGCCCACAAAGCCCTGTGGTATGTGCCAGTTGCCGCCGACTCTGTCCATACCCTTTTGGAGGAGCTTCCCCTGACAATTCTCAATAAAAATACTGCAGAGCCCGGGCCAAGGTCTGCTGCCGTCCCTGGGTCCAGCCCATCGCTGCCTGAAGTCCCCGCCTTCTGCTGTTGACCTCGTCCAGGATTCATCAGCCCTTGGCCTGCTCCCTGCATGTGTGCTGCCTCCCAGGGCCCCACCTGCACACGCAGCCCTCTCCCCTCTCCTCTCAAACGCTTCACCTTTGAAGGTGGGTGCACCAGCAAGTCCACGGATGTGTGCTCACACGCACCATGCCAGAAGAAAGCAAATCAGAGGGGCGCCTGGGTGGCTCAGTGGTTGAGCCTCTGCCTTTGGCTCAGGTCGTGATCCCAGGGTCCTGGGGTCGAGCCCCACATCGGGCTCCCTGCAGGGAGCCTGCTTCTCCCTCTGCCTGTGTCTCTGCCTATCTCTGTGTCCCTCATGAATGAATGGATAAAATCTTAAAAAAAAAAAAAAGAAAAAAGAAAAAGAAAGAAAGAAAGAAAGAAAGAAAGAAAGAAAGAAAGAAAGAAAGAAAGACAAGAAAATCAGAGCTTGTGGTCCCCGAAGACCAGCCACATATCAGGCGGCAGGGATGCTCTGCGGAGAGGCAGGTGTCTCCTGCTTATGGGGAGCAGGACCCCCAGAGCTGCCCAGCATCAGACCCAGGGGCACAGGTCCAGAGGCATCCTCTTGCTCCCCTCTTCCTGCGGGCGGCTCCCTGGACGCCGGGACGATCCAGGACATTTCCACCTCCTCCCGACCGCCGGCCGCGCGGCAGGCCTTCAGCTTCAGAGAGACGCGGAGGAGGGCGGAAATGTAAAAACCACTCCTTCCTGCTTGGAAAAAGGCCTGCGTTCCCTGGAACGTTCTTCCCTCGCTGGCACAAGGCAGCTTATCACGGAGAAATAGTGATCTGTGTCGGTTTCTGGCACTCCGGGCTCGCTTTCATGTTTGGGGGGCTGGGGGGCGACAAAGACCCCCGCCCACAGCTCTGCATCCCCAGTCGCATCTGTGATGTTTGATCCCCTGATCCTCGAGGCCGCAGGAACCGTGGGCAGGAAGCCAGGCCGCCGGGGCCCCACGGCCCCCACCCGACCTGCCGGCCGCGACCCCTTAACGTTTGATGCGTGGCCGCCTTTCATCTTCGCGGGGTGCCCGGTGGAATGGAGGCAAGTGAAATCCCCGCGCCCTGGCCCCGTGGCAGGAGGGAAATAATCCTCCTCGTTCATTTGTACCCGGGGCTGCCGGCAGGCAGGGCCCCCCCGCCCCGACAGGGAGCGATCACGCCACCCCACCTCGGCCGGCACCCACACGCAAGGCCATCTCCCTCCACCCCACCCCCCCGCACCTCTCCTGGAATTACGCACATTTGTCATCTTTGGGTTCTCAAATGTAAATCCCAGTGAACTCTGTTGGGGCTTCCAGCTCCTTCGTTCTTCTAGACGTGCCGTGGATTTTCCAGGCTCCAGAGGCCCGAGCCCCGTCCAGGGGCTGCAGGTGCTCTGACCACAGTGGCCTCCAGGACACACCCGAGACTTCCGTCCCAAAGTCAGCGGCCCTGCGGTTCCCTGCCCCTGACGCCAGGCCCCACAGCACAGCTACCCCCACGGCCGCAGACCCCCCTCCAGCCCAAGTCCACCAGCGCCTGTGACCACGGGGAGAGGAAGGATCAAAATTCCATCACGGGACGCCTGGGTGGCCCAGCGGTTGAGCATCTGCCTTCAGCCCAGGGTGTGATCCTAGGGTCCCGGGATCGAGTCCCACATTGGGCTCCCTGGAGAGAACCTGCTTCTCCCTCGGCCTGTGTCTCTGCCTCTCTCTCTGTGCGTCTCTCATGAATAAATAAATAAAATATTTAAAAAAAAAATTCCATCACCTGGGGCAGGGAGTTGACCCAGGACCACAAAGCACAGCGTGATATGCGGGGCTCCTCAGGCTCCCGAAGGCCTGTGCCTCTGGGCCTGGCATAGGCTGTTCCCTCTACCTCAGACACTCTTCCCCGCTCAATTCACACCACCCATTCCCACTGCCCTTTCTCAGCCCAGGTGTTGCTTCTCCATGAATATCTGCTGTCTGAATGAAAGGACAAAAAGAATTGAATGAATGAATGAATGAATGAATGAATGAATGAATGTTGGACTTGTTGGTCCTTCCCAAGGATCTCTGCTACTCCCAGACCAGAAGTGAGCAACCCATGTGGCCCAGACAGGCTTCTCTCCTGCCCCGGGTGCCCTGGCTGTGGGGGGCACCCTGAGCTTTCAGACCTGCCAGGCCAGTGCCCAACCGCCCTCAGCCTCAGCCCAGGGAGCTAACGCCTTCCACACCGGGCTGGCCCACCCGAGGCTGGCCCTTGCTCAGGCCAGGTGGCTGCGTGCCTGTCCTGCTGCTCCTCATGGCAGAGCGGGTGGCCGACCCCCCTCCACACTCACTGCGCTGGACGCAGCTGGCTTCCCACCACTGTGTTCCCCTCCCTCCAAGAGGACCCACAAGCCCCATCTTAGGGCCCTGACTCCAACAATACAGTGAATGCAGATGGACCCTGGGGTCCCCTGCCCCACCCACTGGCTGCACCTCAGGCCTACCCCTCCAGCCTAGACTCCAAGAATCAGCTCCTTCAAATTTCAGCCTCCTTTCTCAGAACTTGGAGCTCCAAGATCCCAGGGCACTGTGCTTCTTACTGCTCTCCCCCTTCTCAGTTTTCTCAAAAACCTGTCCCCTTTGGGTGAGTGAAGACTTCCATACTCTCCTCACCTGGTGTGAAGACTTCTATGCTCTCCTCCCCTGGTGTGAAGACTTCCATGCTTCTTCCTATCCGGTATGAAGAATTCCACACCCTCCCCTTCCAGGATATACTCCCAACACTCCACCTCATTCAAAGCTTTTTACACCTCTTTAGCCGTCAAATGTCTACAGATCCTTCAAGAACATTCTCCAGTCTTCTCCCTCATTGAACCATTCCTGATCACTCTTGTCAGAATGCGCTTCTCCTTGGTCTGGACTCCATTTACTCATCCAGCACTTCCCCCCAGGGGCATCATCTCTCTATTCCTTGCTTCCTATGGAATGAGACAAAATCTTCGAGGGAGACCACTCCTCTCTATCAGCATCCCCCTCACCCTCATCTAGCCAGTGCCATCACATGACTCTCGGCTTCTCTCAGCTGACCTGCCTGCTGACCTGGACCTTTCTGCCCAGGCCTGGCATCCCTGGTTCATTTCCTATTCTCGGCACCAGGTTTTCCTCTACTCAGCTTAACAGATGATCAGTGACAGCCCACTGGGCTTCCTTCTTCTTTTTGGATTTTGGTTTGGCCCCTGGATTATGCTTCTCTTACCACATCCCTATTCTATACAGATTCCACTCCCAGCTCACTGTTTGCCTTCAGACCTCCTGTCCTGTCCAGGGCCCTAGATTCCTGCCCATCGGGGAGAGAATGGGCCAATCCAGATGGGACACATGCCCACTGTTTCCTGGAAAATGTTCTTTGCTCACAATCCCTTCTCTCCCATCCTGACTACAAGATCCCTGTAGATAGAGATATTTTGCTCTGCTTTGTTGCCAAATAATCTTCGATTGTATGAACAGACAACTTTTCTTTTATCCATCATCAGTTGATGAGTGTTTGGGTTGTTTCTACTTCCAGCTGTTGAGAATAATGCGGCTTCGAACATTCGGGGGCAAGTCTTTGTGTAGACGCAAACTCTCAGTTTTCCTAGATCGACACCTAGCTGTGGAATGGTGGGTCTTATGGCAACTCTGTGTTCAGTTGTTTGAGGAGCTGCCGTGCAGAGGCCTTCTCTCTTCTCTGCTGTCCTTGAACCTGGGAGGATTCGCACTTGATGCTGCTGGCAGCCACCCGATTTCTCATGCGAGAGCCTGAGAAACATGCCAGCATGGGGAAGAAATGGTGAGAGAGAAAAATCGTGTCCTGATGATGTTGGAACAACCAGTCCGTGGACATTACAGTTACATAAGTCACTACATGCCTTATTGATTTATTTCTTCTGCACTCATTCACTTTATTTAACCAGTTTGAGCTGAGGTTTTCGGTACTTGAAAAGTCTCAACTGTCCACCTCGCTCTTTGTGCTGATTTCCATGTCTAGACTCATTCTCACATTGGTTTGAATCCCAAACAGAACCCACAGCGGGCGCCTAGCCCCCACTGGCAGCCAAGTCTCCAATGACGTAGGGGAGACCATAGCATCACTGCGCTTGTGTGGGGCGGTGGGCAGCCAGGTGGGTGCTTCCCTTCTCGGTACTCTTAACTGGACTGATCTCGCAGAGAATAGTGAGCCCTGCTCCCCTCCACCTCACGCATCCTGTCACTACCTGCCTGTCCTCTGTCCATGCGGGACTCACCCTGTTCATGGACACAACCCATCACTTGCCCGCACGCTCCATGCCCAAAGCCAGTGGCCCAGGCCTGCCCACAAGGCTGTCTCTGTAGAGCCCGTGGCTCTTGGTGGGCTCTATGACTCTGCCCAGATGGAATTCACAGGTTCCAAAACTACAAATTCAAGTCTGCTAGAAGATTACTGAAAATAGTTCAATTTGAGATGGAACAGTAGCCAACATTCAGGGGTTGCCCTGGGCACTGTCTTCCTCTCTCCTTACACACACAGCCAGGCTGCGTGGCCGGGAGGAACACAGCCAGAGCCTTGCCAAGGAGGAACTCGTCCCTCACAGTGACTCTTCGGGAAGGCAGGCCTGCTCCTGCCTGGGATTTAGGCTGGAAACACTCAAGCAGGTCCACACTGGCAGGTCTCCAGACCCTGCCTGCAAGCATAGAGGGTGAGAGCAGGTGGGTATACAAACCCACCTGAGAAGAGCACGGTGACACCTCTGAAGGGGGGTGGGGGGTTGGGGGTGATGAGGCCACATTTCCTCCACAGATTGGTGAGCCTGAGAGGAATGATGGGCAGGTGTGCTTCACCGGTCAGAAAACCCAAGGGTGCAGACTCTTCCTGTCTGGGTCACCCACAGCAAGTTGTGTCACCCAGCTGGGTCTCAACATGGCTGGGAACGTGCCAGCACAGTTCATCTCACATTCCCAGTGTGCAATCAGTGTTGGCAAATGCTGCCTTGGATTAATTAAACTTATTAATAAGATGTGCCGGATGGCGGGCCAGCTCCCCACCATGGTTTACGTATTTCCCGGGGAGCCAGGGGGCAGGGGGGCACAGCTCTGTTCCATAAAACTAATCACCATGAAGACTCGTCACATAAGGCTCTGACACAGTGCTGGATATCTGAGCTCCTTGAGGACAGGGACCTGGTCCCACTCATCTCAAGTCCCTGGGCCTTCCTCAGCCAGGCTCACAGTCGGGCGCCAAGAACCCCTTCAGGTTCCCTCTGGGGAGTGAGTGTAGGCTCCCTTTGCTATGCCCCTGGCTGTGTGGAAGGAACAATCATACCCACAAAAGACTTCCTCTTAGACTGTCCACCAGCATGTGTCACAATGCAGAGATTGAGGCCAAATGATCCTATAATTTTGCCCCAAAATATCCCATCGGACCAAGTGAGCCCACCTTCAATGGGCCTCAGGGACTTCCCTCTCTTCCTCCTCCCCACATTGTCCCATCCTTCTCCTGACCCCCCTGCCGCCCTTGAGAATCCCACTGGTTCCTCCCCCTGGCCCAGGTCAATCTCTCAATCCCACTGGGCTCAGAAGAAAGCTGGGACCCTGACATATGGGGGAGAGGCGTTCCATCCAGGTGCAGTGTCAGGAAGAAGCATCCACCTGGTGAACCTACCTGGCCCTGCTCACTCTGGAATGGTGCCATGAGCCCCGTCTCTTCGCTCTACCCTCCCATTAGCCTCACCTGCCAAAGGCCAGTGCTTCATGCTTCCTGAAATGACACACAGGTTTGGGGGCGTTCATTATTGCATTTATTCATTTGTCCAGCAAACAGTTCTTGAGCGAGCACGTCCTCTGGGCACTGGGCTGGCTGCCACAGGGAGCAAGAGAGTCCAACAGGCCCCTTCCTGCCTCCCAGAGCTTCCAGTCCAGCAATGGTGCCATGTACGTGACAGGCACCAGGGTACACTCCAAGGTCTGCCAGCACAAGGCCTGGGGACAGCCTCCCCGTGGGATGATGGGCCCCAGGGTCCCCTTGCCACACACGTCACCTCTGAATGCCACATGGCAGCCATCTCATGACCCCTGTAAACAATGACAGTGACCACACCATTCGGGGGCACTCGGGGCTGACACTGTATACACCTCACATGCAACTTCACCTTTAGCCTTGGGCAGACCTATCTGATACAATCATCACCCCGTTCTTGAGACTAGGAAACTGAGGCTGCAAGACAGGAGGTAACTTGTCCTGTGGCTAAGCTGAGGTCTGGCCCCAGGCCTGAGTCCAGGCCCGGAGGAGCTTCACCTGTGGCTTCTGAAGCTGCCCCAGCTCTGGGTCACGGGGACTGCATGAAACACATGGTCTACAAGTGTCATTCCCTATTTCCCCTCATGAATCTGGGTCCCTCCATGACCACAAGCCAGATGATTTTTGTGGGAGCTCGGGGCTGAAGCTGGGCCCGTGTAGCTATGTTCACGCCCTGCCCCATCCACAGACATTCTGGTGCTGGGACCTGCCATTCTCCATGACTCGACCAAGGATGCTTTCCACATCAAATTGTTTATTTTCAAAACATCCGTGTTTCTCTAGGCAAGTGCATGCAAATACCTTCGGAGGCTGATGGGCTTCCAGGGAGAAGCACGCTGCAGGGCTCGGCTGCTCTGCTGAGCCTCCCGCTCCTCGGGCCGCAGCAGCTGAAGCCACCGCAGCCTGCCCAGGGCAGTGACCAGGGTCACTACCAGGTTGCTATAAACCCTCCCAAAGGTGTCTGTGCAAACCCCACAGTGACCCCGAGGCCACCCCAGAATGACCCCTGCCGCCTTCCCCAATGCGGATGGTCCAGCTCCCTGCTGAGGGCATTGTGGCCACACGGACTGCGATGAATCCCAAGCAGCAGGAAGGAGAGGAGCCCCCGCCTGCAGCCCCCACGGGCTCCGGGACTCAGGAAGGCTCCAGGCACAGCCAAGTCCAGGGGGGGCTGTCCCTGTCTCCAGCCGCCTCGCCCCGTGTGACAGCCTCTCCCAGGCAGGTGGCCGGGAGAGGTGGCAGGGATGTCATGTGGTCTCTGACCCTCCAGACACTCACCTGTGAAATCAGGACGATGATAACAACACCCCTGGCAGCACGGCATGAGGATCAAATACGATGAGAGGAAAGCCCTCTGCACGGTGCATGGCGAGGGGTCAGCGCCCCTTAAACACGGATCAGAATGTGACGGGCCAGGAGGCTCACCCATCTCCTTCACCAAACGCTGGCATTAATGTAGCTAAATCTGACTTGCTAGTCATGAAGTGTGTGCGTAGAGCGGGAATCAAGCACACGGCAAGCTCTGTGTGACAGAGGTTCCCAGAGGCCACGCTCACCAGCCACGGGGACCCCCGCACCTCTCCTGACCTGGGTCCCCGGGGCTTCGAGCTGACCTAGATGACAGCATGTGATTAAGTGCAAATGCCCTTCACCACACTAAGCTCTGTCTCATTTCGCCTCCCAAGGACACTGCTGGAAAGCTCAGGAGGTGGAGGGGGAAACTGAGGCAGCCTCAGGGTAATCAGAGGCCCAGGGTGTGGCCAGGGAAGGCGGGGAAGCTCATCCTGGATCAGAGACGATGAAGCAGCCAAAATGCTCTCCAGCTGCAAAGCCTGGCCTGTCAGAGGCTCTGGAGACCCCTTGCCCAGGGCACTAGAGTCAGCAGCAAGGGGCTAACAGAGTCCCCCCACCCCTGCCACCCCACACCCTCCTTCTTCCACCCCCACCCCCACCCAGCCCCACTCACCCCAAAGAGATGGGGTCTCTGGTAAGTCAGAGAGCAGAGACCCAGGGAGTTGGTGAGCACAATGCACCCAGGCGATGCCAGGAGGAGCGGCCGACGTCAGCAGGTGGCTGGTCTGCCCCCCAGAGGGCCACCTGGGAGAATGAGGAGCCCCTCCAGCAAAGCCGAGGGAAGACAGGCACGCCCCCCACCAAGACCCAGAAGACAAGGCATGATCCTGGAGACTGGGGATGGAGTCACGGGTCGGGCTACCTGCATGGACCCTGCTTCTCCCTCTGCTTATCTCTCTGCCTCTCTCTCTGCATCTCTCTGTGTCTCTCATGGATAAATAAATAAAATCTTAAAAAAAAAAAAAAAGAATTTGCCATGGGGCACCTGGGTGCCTCAGTGGGCTAAGCATCTGACTCGAGCTCAGCTCAGGTCTTGATCTCAGGGTCATGAGTTCAAGCCCCACATTGGACTCCACACTGGGTGTGGACCCTAATTTAAAAAAAAAAAAAAGAAGAAAAGAAAGAACTTACCTTGGTCAATTTTATCTCAAAAAAAAAAAAAAAACTAGTAGAGGGATCCCTGGATGGCTCAGGGGTTTAACACCTGCCTTCGGCCCAGGGCATGGTCCTGGAGTCCCGGGATCGAGTCCCACATCAGGCTCCCTGCATGGAGCCTGCTTCTCCCTCTACCTATGTCTCTGCCTCTCTCTCTCTCTCTCTCTCTCTCTCTCTCTCTCATGAATAAATAAATAAATAAAATCTTAAAAAAAGAAACTAGTAGCCCCAAAAAGATGAAGAAGAAATAGAAGAAGAACTACTTTCCAAGAACTAAACACTCTTTCAAGGTCCCTGGTGAAGTATTTCATTTACTGTCTCCAACAGCCCTATATAGAAGGTACTGTTTTAGCCCCATTTTCCAGGTGAGAAAATTAAGATTCAGATAAATCCCATGACTTCCCAAAAGCATACACTGGGTCGGTGTAAAGCCCTCACATGACCACTGGCCCCAGGACCATGCAAGAGCAGTGTTCTCATGACTACTTAATTAACCCTTATTACCTAAAAGAGACCACGTGCACAGAGTTGTACCTCCTCGTCATGGCCAGGTGTGATTCAAACCTCCCCAGAACCAGCAGGACAGACACAGCTTCCCCAGTCCCTGCCCCCAGAGCTCCTGCCATCAGCATTCATGGACCGACACCTGGGGTCAGACTCAAGAGACCTCCTTTGCTGACATTCAGGCCCCAAGGGACCGGAATTGCCAGCTTGGTGGCTCCAGACAAGGGGGCTCCAAGTGCCTGGGACAGGCCTGTCCCAGCAGCACTTCCTCCCAGAATGACGCAGAACAGGGTGACAGCCCCACATGTGGTCTTGGGTCTGTAGGATCAGGGCCTCACAGGGCATCAATCTACTCAGAAAATGAACAGAACCCCTGGGCCCTCCCTGCCCTACATCCAGAGCACAGCAACTCCCAGACCAACACTTGGAGGAAGATGAGTCCAGGCAGGGGGTTGGCAGGGCACACGTGCAGAGGGAAGGGGTGGCCCCACAGCTGTTGGCGGACCAGTGAGTCCAGACACTGGGCTTTGCTGGGAGATGAGGACAGTCCTAACAGCGGCGTTGCTCCAGTGTTCAGGGCCAGGCCTCCCCACTTTCCAGAGTCCCTCGCTCCATAAAGGTTCATTCTGTCCAAAAGCTGAGGACTCTGCTGTGAAAGATGCCAAAAGGTCCCTCCCCTCTAGATCTCTAGATAGACAAAGGCCAGGTAAAATGACCAACAAAATTGTTACCAGCTGTGATAAGTGCTCTAAAGGAGACAAAGAGGGCGAGCTGGCAAAGAAATAACAGGGAAAGTTCTCAGGAAAGACCTCTCCAAAAACGCGCTGTGCCGGGGGCTGCAGAGGGGGGCCGCCTGGCTAAGGCAGGACCACAGCCGCTCCAGCTGCAGAACCGGGGGTCCCCAGGCTCAAGGTGGGATGACAGCTGAGACTGAGTGTGTTCACACCTACTCCGGGCTCCGGGCCCAGCCCTTCACAGGTGATGCATTTTTTTAATAAATTAATTTTTATTGGTGTTCAATTTACCAACATACAGAATAACACCCAGTGCTCATCCTGTCAATTGTCCCCTCCGTGCCCGTCACCCATTCACCCCCACCCCCCGCCCTCCTCCCCTTCCACTACCCCTAGTTCATTTCCCAGAGTTAGGAGTCTTCATGTTCTGTGTCCCTTTCTGATATTTCCCACACATTTCTTCTCCCTTCCCTTATATTCCCTTTCACTATTATTCATATTCCCCAAAAGAATGAGAACATACACTGTTTGTCCTTCTCCGACTGACTTACTTCACTCAGCATAATACCCTCCAGTTCCATCCACATTGAAGCAAATGGTGGGTATTTGTCATTTCTAATGGCTGAGGAATGTCCCACTGTCCACATAAACCACATCTTCTTTATCCATCATCTTTCGATGGACACCGAGGCTCCTTCCACAGTTTGGCTACTGTGGACATTGCTGCTAGAAACATCGGGGTGCAGGTGTCCCGGCATTTCATTGCCACAGGTGATGCATTTATTTCTCTCTGCCACTCTACAAGGGAGCTACAGATGAGGAAACTGAGGCACAGCAGTTTGGTGACCTACCCAAGATCATGCAACTAGATGTGGTGGAGCAAAGATTCGAACCCCAGTGATCTAGCCCTTCAAGTGGTACCCAGGACTGATCCCCACGCAGGGACACTCGGCCCAGGAACGGCCCTGCTGGCCATCTATCCTCTCCCTGAAGCCAACCTGGCCCACTCAGAGCAGAGTCCAAGCTCTGGAGTCTGAGCTCAGGGCTTAATTAGTCCTGAAGATTGCTCCTGAGCTCCAGGCATCGACTGGGAACAAAAGTGGACGTTGTACACTCTGCGGTGCGAGCAGCCGTCTGGCTTGGGATGGAGCCAAATCTACCCTGGACAGCAGGACAGCTCCCAACCCCTCGGGTTCAAACCCCAGTTCAAACTCTTCCTGGCTGGGGTGACCCGGGGTAGGTCCCTTTACCTCTCTCTGCCTTATCCGCTCATCTGTAAAATGGGGATGATAAATGCAGATCTAAAAATAGCTACAGAATTAATTATTCCGTAAAGGGAAAGTTCTTCCAAGTATTGGCAAGTTATGCTAGGAAATCTCTGCTATATCTCCTCCTCCTCCTCCTCCTCCTCCTCGTCCTCCTCTTCCCCCTTTTCCAGGGGCCCCAAGGACATTCGTGTCCTCTCAGTTCCTCTCGGGCATGCACCTGCCCTAGCGGGGACACACATTCGTTATCAGTGCCCAGCGGAGAAGCAGAGATGAGTGGGTGCCAGTCAGGCATGAGGCTCACTGGAGTGGCCTCAGAAACAGTCGTCAGCTTTGCCATGTCCTGGTTCTGCAGGGGAGCCCCCACCCCCCGCCCGACAGCTGGGTTTACCTCTGTCTACACATGCACACGCACGTACACACACACACACGCATGCATGGACACACTCACTCCCAGCCTCGAGCCTGGCTCAGGCAGCACCCCGTGTGACCTCAGTAGGATGTCGTCGACTCCCAAACTCCTAGGAGCCGGGGTAGGGGGAGGTCCTAGGGAACGACAGGAATGGTCTTCCTGCAAACCGCCCCCCTTGGCAAGAAGAGGCCAGGCGTGATGCACAGCTGGCTCCGGCTCTTGTCAGCCTGTGGCCAGGATGGGGCTGAAACAGCTGTCGGCAGCTGTGGCCTGCGGGCTGCCCCTCCCACCTGTTCCTCCGCTGTCTCCTGCACCAACGTGGTCACAGTCCCCGTCCCCAGCTTTGCCGCCTCGGGCCCTCAGGACTGTCCCTCTCCTACCCTCCTTCTGGCCTCGGGTGTCCTCTCAACAAGAGAAAGCCTGGCCGGTTCTGGGCTCCCTACAGCTGCCAGAACAAGGCATCCCTGTCACCCGTCATCCTGACGGCCCCGACTCCTTGGGGGCTGCTGGCCTGCTCAGAGCCCTGCTCAGAGCCCTGCAGGGTGGAGGAGACCTGTGCACGCAGCTTCTGACCAAGAACGTCACGGGCCTTTGGGCCTCCCCGGGCCGGGCAGAAACAGGGTCTGGGCCGCTACAACGCCCCAGAAACCAAGAGGCTGCTGGTTGGTCCCAAGCATGCCTGTAAAGTGATCAGAACAACTTCAGGTCACAGTTTGTGGACACCTGCTGCCCTGAGTTCTGGAAATTACTCCTCCTGGGTTTCCAGGCCTTGGCAGACTCCTCATCTCTTTCCCCGCCAGCGGCTCCCTCCTAGTCTCTTTGGCCACCTCCCTAGCACTGCCCCTTAAATGTCGGGGTTCCCTCGTGGTCCAGCCTTGACCCTCCTCTCACCATCTCAGCTTCACCATCTCGGCTTCAGGAACCCCGCAGCCCCCAGCTCCTCCTCTGGGCATCAGACTGCTGTCCCCAAAAGCAGGCCAGCAAGGAAGGCAGCACCTTGCCCAAGCCTGAGGCTCGGCAGCCAAGGAAGGCCCTAAGCCCCTACCCTGAGGACCTTGCCCACCCACACCGGGGTGATTTCTCAGGGCTTCCAGCCAGTGCCCACCCCAGAGGCCAGCCGAGGCTGAGGCAGCACAGGGCAGGGTGGGGGGAGCAGAGGAGGCCCACAGGCCTCACCCAACAGGGACTGGGCGTCAGGTGTGCCTACTCACTGTGTCCCCAGCTGCGCCCTAAGGCCCCCCTGGTGCCCTGCAGCCTGGAGGAAGCAGGCGGGTGGCCAGGCCACCCAGCTCTCACCCACTGACACCAATCCCAGGGAGGAAACTGGAATCTTTTTCCTGCTGCTCCTGAGCTCTGCAGAAATGGGCAAATTATCCAAGAGGAGCTAAAGACAGTGGAAGGAATCTAATCCACAGGCTGTGGGAAACGGAGAGAGCAGGCCTTGGGCTCCACGGTCTCCTCCACCTAGCTCCTGGGGTCCCCAGGGGCTGTCCCAGGCTCTCCGTCAGCCGCAATGCTACAACAAACATGACTGCAGCCAGCCCTGAGCCAGTCAAGGGAGTACCCAGACCCTCACCCCCCAGCACTGCAGCACCGGCTGCTGAGAGTGCCCAGGGCCACTGAACCCACCCCACCACCAGGCCATGAGCCCAGGGCACTGTGGGAATTAGGGGTCCCTGGGGGGTAGTGCTCAACCAGCTATGGGTGGGCCTCAGCAGCCTCACCCCTCAGGAATCCTCCCTTCCTGGCTCAGGTTTCCACTCCCAAACACACAATCCCTCAACCCTGGTTTCTTCTGGAAGGCAAGGCAGAAAAGATGGGGGTGGGGGTCAAACCAAGACAGGGGTCAAAGGTTCAGAGGGAGCTCTCGTAGGTGAGACAGAAGAGAGGTGGAAAGGAATTAGGATCTCAGGGCACCGACATGTCATCTCATTCTCACCGCAGCACTTCGCAGTAGCTGCTATTATGCCCATTTCTCAGATGCAGGAACTGAGGCTCAGACATGCCCCGGGTCCCAGCTCCTAGACCACGATGCTTCCAGGCAGAGGGAGCAGAGCTAGGAGAAGTAGCATGTTCCTTGGGAGTGTAGCACTGCAGGCATCTTATGAAGGTAATACGACCCCATGAGGTTCATAAGGGTGACCAGCAGGTGGCCAGCGGGCAGGACGGCGCTGTGTCCCCCTGGCACCTCCCCAAGACAGGCCCCCTCACACCTCGGTGGCCCAGGAACCCAGACAGCCCAGCCCGTTCCCTGCACCGAACAGCCTTAAAAAGCCCAGCGCTCAGCTTTCTTTTTAAAAGCTCAGCTAATTAGAAGCATATTTTATTTTCTCAGGGGAGGCAGCTGTGGGATAGAAATCGGAAGTGTAAACTCTGGTGGTGATGAATCATCGTGTTGCTCTTTATTAATTTTTTTACAGTGAAGTTTTTATGGTTTTCTAAGATCGCAGAGAAGAAGAAGGCTCATCTCTCTCTCATTATTGCCCACGATTGTTTACAGTAGAGTTCAGAAGGCCAAGGCTTTCCTGGAACGGTCTCTGGGAGTTAGAAGCCGAAGCTGCTAGCCAGGCTCTGGGTGCACCTCTGGGCATCGAGGGCTGCCGTCCGAGGCCTGGGCCACGGAAGCCCGCAGTCAGCACCGGGGACATCAGGTCCCCCATCTGCACGGTGCAGGTATTCAGTGAGTGCACGTGTGATGAATGAGTGAACTAATTAATTCTACTAAAGCCTTCTGTTTGACCAAAGAAATTAAAATAGCTCACCTATCGTGGCCCGTTAGTAAGATGGAATATGATCTAGCCATAAACTTAATGATTGGGATAATGAACAAATATTCCCCTTCTATTACTATGTGAAAAAGCAAATGATACAACAGTGTGTGGAGGAGGATGCAAGTTTTATCTTCAAAATATAACCTGGACGTGTATAAACATCCAGAAACACAACGTAAGGCCTGGGCGCACACGCTGATGGCAGCTCTCGCTGACGGGTGGGCGATGAACGGTCGGTCGTTCCTTCTTTATCTTTCTCCATAGTTGCCAGTTTTCAGTAATGAGCCTGTGTTATTTCAGAAATGATGGAGAAAAAATGTCCTAGTGACAAGAGGACAAAATAGCATAAAGCAATTGACAGCTTGACTTCCTGGCATGAAAGGCGGATGTGAGTTGTGGGCGCCTTTCTGAGCCCTCCTGGGACTCAGTCCCCGAGAGTCCCCAAGGGCCCGCAGGAGAGAAGGGGAAGGAGGTCCGGACACAACACATCATCCCCACACCCCGCTTTTACCAGGTGGTCCACACTCGGTTCCATGTGGACTGTACCCCACTGACGGAGGCACCAAGAAATGACACTTCATAGTTTTCAAAAGCAAATTGAAAGGGGCATCTTCGTCAAAGGTGGGAGAGATCGGAGGTACAAGTCGGTCACTGCCCAAGGCCCTGCCACCTCTTGGGACACTGCAGGATGGGGCCTGGGTGCCCACTGCTGTCGGGACCCCATGTGCCATCCCTGCATCAGTCGGGGGCCTGACTGGAGACTGTGACCCACCAAATTGGGTGATTTGAGTGAGGCTAATAAAGATGTAGGCCGAGAGTAGAAAAACCAGTAGAGTACTCAAGCCCACCAAAGAGGCGAAAGGAGGTGGTGCCTTCCAGAACGTGCCACAGCAGCTAAGACCCTCCCAGGCCCCAGAGGGAGAAATCCTGGGAATAACCATTCACCTTCTGTCCTTCCTCCTGCATCTTCTGCTGGTGCCTCCCTCCCACAGCCAAACCAACTGGAAGCCAGGGGCCAGGAGACCACTGAGGCTTCACGGGGACCCGTTCTGGGGGCCCAGAGCAGGTGAAAGGTGCAGAGAGGACAGAGGAAGGTCTTTCCCGGCTCCTCCTCCCACAGCCACTGCCCCTCCTGCCCCACAGTCCTTCAGTGAGCACAACAGGCCAGGGACAGGCATGGTCTTCAGGCAACCAGTGGCCCCAAGGCCAGAGAACACAGCTGCCTGAGACGTCTTAGCACAGGGGAGGGAAGGAAATGCAAGAGAACAAACACTAATTCCTATCTCATCTGTCTTGATCACATCTGCTTTGTTTTGGACTCCCACCTAAATCCTCGTTCAAACGGTTTTGCAGCTTAAAGAACAAAGAAGCAAAAACAAGGGCTATAAGCAAACCAAACAGACAAATACACCAACTCAAAACCCAAACTCCTGCGCTTGGAAATGTGTGTGTAAAGCAAAGCACCGCTGGCTCCGGGTTCTTAGCGCCGACGGTTAATTAGCCATTACTTAGACCTGCTCCACGGAGGATGCCTTCCTGGTCTTCTCCCTATCCAGGGATGGGGCTTATTTTCACAAGCCAATCAGCAAATTCCATTTTCCCTGGACTCAGTGATGGATTCAGGAATGGGTACCTCAGCCAATCAAAACGAGTGAGACCCCTTCTTCTATAAGAAAGCAACTTAGAAGAGACAGGATTTTTCCCACTGGACACAAATAAGAATGGAGGTTGCCCCAGGCAGCCATTCTGTGTCCCTGAAGAGAGAATCCACCTGAAAATATGCCAACACCAAGGGAGCAGAGCCAAGAAAGGAAGAGAGAGAAGCTAGGCCCTGGTTATATCATTTGAGCCCTGGATCAAACCGTTCCTGACACAGTTGAGCACCAATAAGATCCCATGTTTTGCTGAAGCCAGTCTGAGTTAAGCTCTCTGATATAAGCTGGATTCCTGAATAGCATGTGACGTGTCAAGGATCAGGAGCATCATTCCTCCTTTTTTCGATGCCAAAATAAGTAGAAAACAGCTTCCTTAAGAGGAAACCACTCCATCCAGGAATCCAAATATCAGCCCCTGCTACGGGGACCAGTAAGGGCAACCAGGACCTGGACTCATCATAGGAGCAGCAGGGGGAACCCCTGCTCTGCCAAAGGCGTTGAGGCTTTGCTCAGGCCCTTTGCAAGAAGCAGGACAGCACAGTGGCTACAAGCAGGGAAAAGGGCCAGCTGACTCTGACCTCTGGGTTTGATCCCAACCCTAATCCTTGCTAGCTGATCATCTTGGGCACTTTTGTAACCTCTCTGGTCCTCAGCTCTTGCACCTGAGGATCATAGCACCCACAATGTGGACAGTCATGAAGATCACCACACGTCGTAATACCTGTAATGTGCTTAGAACAGTGGTTGACACAGAACTAGCCTTATGCGGGGATTTCGAGGCTGGTGTTGCTGTGATTAACACATATGTCCAGGGCACATAGATGGCTCAGCCAGTTAAGCATCTGACTCTTGGTTTCAACTCAGGTCCTGATCTCGGGGTCCTGAGATAGAGCCCTGCATCAGGCTCCTCATACAGTAGGGAGCCTGCTAGAGATTCTCTCTCTCTCCCTCTGCCCTTCCCCCTTGCTCTCTAAATAAATATCTTAAACACACATGTACACACACACACACACACACACACACACAGGTGTCCTCCTCAAATGAGCTTCACTGGAGATTTGTGACCCTCCAGCCCAGCCCACACATGGAGTTCTCCTCCCACTAAGGCCTTGTGGGCCCCAGGACACACCTGCAGGGTGTCCTGCATCACCCCTCTCCCTGCAGGCTCCACCAGGCTGACCCTGAATCTGACCTGATAGACTGCCCTGGGCCCCCACTGATGTTCCAGGCACATATGGACTCAGTGATCTATAGCCTTTCCCCAACCCAGACTGTGACATTTTTCTGCTGGAAGTAACAGAACCCCTCCACACCCTGGATTAATGGGGGGAGGTGAGTTTACTGTCAGAATTCAGGGGCTCCTGTGATGCTGTCACTACTCTGCTTCAGCTGCTTCCCCTGGCTATGCTTACCTTTGGGTTGGTTGGTTATGATGTAGAAATTGTTGGGGCCCCAAGCTGGCAGCCAAGAAAGAACTCTTGAGACATCTTCAGTGCAAAAAGGTAGTTTTATTAAAGCATGGTGACAGGACTCGTGGCAGATAAGAGCTGAACTGGGGTCATAGGAGTGGCTGATTACATATTTTCAAATTAGGAGGAGGTTAGGAACAGTGTAAGTCTCTAAAGAATTTTGGAAGCAAGGTTTCCAGGACCTTGAGGGGGCTACCAATCATTAAGGAAAGGTCATTTATTACTGTCTAATAAGCCCTTAGTTATGAAAACCCTTCAGGTGGATCATATGCTTAGAGGGATTGCCAACATGTGTCTTGGGAGGTAGAGATAAAGGAAGTTTCCAAAGGAATTTTTATGTTTAAGAATTCTGGGGTTCGGGCTAGGATTGTCTTTTGCCCTTAGCAAAGTACTAACATCCAGGCAGCTGAGTTCCTAGAGGAAGGTCACTCTGTTTCAAGGACCTGTAAGTAGTGGGCTGTAAATAGTAAGGAAATTTCATTCTTTCCTTTTGTTTCCCACATCAGGTTATACCTCTGGCAGGTTGTTTGCAAGTCGAAGATAACTGTTTTTAAAGTCTGAAAGTTAAAAGACCATCACTTTAAAAATTGGAGGTAACAGGAATAGGGGAAATCATTTAGAATATTGAATAGCCAAAAGTACCCCCAACAAAGCCAAATAATAATGAACATGTAAAAATTCAAGCATCATGGCTAAAGCTGCTCTTAGAGGAAAATTCAAAGCCGTGAATATATTAATTAGAAAACAAATTAGTTTAGCTCAAAGGGTTAGAAAAAAAAAAGGACCAACAAACATCATTCAAGGCATTAGAAAGACCTAAGTAAACAGATAGAACAGAATTCAATAAAATCGAGATCAAAACAGAGATAATGAACACAATTAAAGTACAAATGTACAAGGCATAAAATGCAAACAGCAAACAAGTCAGAGCAAACAGCTATAAATTGAACATTTGAGGGATATTATCAGAACCATAAGCCAATACTTTAAAATGCATTAAATGGATATGTTTCTAGGAAAAAAAAAAACATGAAGTGCCAAAACTGGCTCAAGAGGAAATAGAAAAGTTGAATAGATCAAGTCATACAGGAAAGTAAAAACCGAAGAGAATCAACAGACAAGACTATTAAAACTATGGGAGTACTCGCTATGGTTGCCAGATACATGACCAACACACCTAAAACAACAGCATTGCTCTGTTCCAGCAAAAACTCATTGAAAAAATGTAACCAAAAATATAATAGCATCATCATAGCAACAAAAAATACACGGTGTCTAGGAATCAGCCTATTAGAGAACACACAAGATCTCTATGGAGAAACCTTTGTATTTAGTAAAGGCACAAAAGAAAGTGTGAGAAAAGGGGGAGATGTGCCCTAT
This sequence comes from Nyctereutes procyonoides, assembly GCF_905146905.1. NCBI lineage: Eukaryota > Metazoa > Chordata > Mammalia > Carnivora > Canidae > Nyctereutes > Nyctereutes procyonoides. Next base: position 26,211,461 of record NW_026575133.1, read on the forward strand.
TCACGGATGGCACAGCTTAACATTGCCAAGGTCAATGCTCCTCTAACTCATCTGCAAATTTAAAACAATCCAGTCAAAGTCACAGCCATTCGTTTTCAGGAACTTTACAAATTGACATGAAAATTCATATGACAAATAAAGATTCATGAATGGCTAAAAGATCAAAGAAGTGGTTTTGGCAAGGGAACTGATCAGATGATCAAAGAAACAGAACAGAAATTCCAAAATTATACCACAATGATGGCAGTGGCATCAGAAATCGGGGAGGAAAAATGAATTCTTTAAGAAATTAGGACGGGGATATTAGCTCGCTATGTAAAGCAGATGCGGGTTTCCACTAGGTCAGACTCTACCCCAAATGGGGCCCGACATTTCATCCACACCCTGACTCAGTGACCTCATTTACCACCTAAAAATTATTTGCCCATTTGACAATCATTGGTCTGAATATCGCAGCCTGTTTTAGAATTTCAACATACACTGACAATATTTTTCAATGTTGAATACATATTAAGTACTTATGTAATTCAAACTTCTCCTGCATGGAAGAGCAGTTGAAAGCAGCAAGTGCAAAATGAAAGGCAGATTCTTGAAATCCTTACACCGAATTAAGCAAGCAAATAATCAGACAGCTCCAAAAGGAAGATAAGCTAGTGGAGCATTCGGCTGCTCAAAATGGGGAGGTAAACTCCTCCAAATGAACAATTGCCATCCAATTCCAAGAAATTAGCATCGGGAAAGCAGGAGACAAAAGGAGGTACAAAGAAAAGTATTTGCCCTGGATATTTTCTTCCTTTGGAAATAGAGATACTTCAGATTCTCAGTACAGGTTATGAAGAAAGAAAACAAAAAAACACTAAAGCTCTTTAGATGTGACTATCTATGGTATCCGGCAAGTCTTCATATTATACATAAAGATAATAAAACTATGAGAGGTGCCTGGCTGGCTCAGTTTGGTAGAGCAACTGACTCTTAATCTCAGGGTCATGAGTTCGAGCGTCACATTAGGCGTGGAGCCTACTTTTAAATAAAAAGGTGGGGATCTCTGAGTGGCTGAGCAGTTTAGCGCCTGCCTTGGGCCCAGGGCATGATCCTGGGGTCCTGGGATCAAGTCCTGCGTCAGGCTCTCCACATGGAGCCTGCTTCTCCCTCTGTCTATGTCTCTGCCTCTCTCTCTCTCTCTCTGTCTCTGTCTCTCATGAATAAATAAATAAAATCTTTTCAAAATAAAAATTTAAAAAAACTCCATGGAGACAAGAACATAAAAATGGAAGCTATTATGTATGTATATATAATATCACATGATAGCATAATATACTATAATCACACACATACATAGTTTAAGGATTAAAATATGTAAGTTAAACTGTAAAGCTAATAGAAAAAAAAGAGAAAAAGCGTTATGGTCTCAAAGTCAGGAAGAGTTTCTCGAACAAGATGCCAAAAGACAGGGGGCCTGGGTGGCTCAGTGGGTTGAGTGTCTTCCTTTGGCTCAGGTCATGATACCAGAGTCCTGGGATTGAGTCCCACATCCGGCTCCCTGCATGGAGCCTGCTTCTCCCTCTGCCTGTGTCTCTGCCTCTCTCTGTGTCTCACATGAATCAATAAAAATCTGAAGAAGAAGAAGAAGAAGAAGAAGAAGAAGAAGAAGAAGAAGAAGAAGAAGAAGGAGGAGGAGGAGGAGGAGGAGGAGGAGGAGGAGGGGGAGGAGGGGGAGGAGGGGGAGGAGGGGGAGGAGGGGGAGGAGGGGGAGGAGGAGGAGGAGGAGAAGGAGGAGAAGGAGGAGAAGGAGGAGAAGGAGGAGGAGGAGAAGGAGGAGAAAGAGAAGGAGAAGAAAGAAAGAAAGAAAGAAAGAAAGAAAGAAAGAAAGAAAGAAAGAAAGAAAGAAAGAAAGAAAGAACATCAGTAGCAGAGAGTGGCCCTGCCTCTGGCCCCAGCACACCCAGCTCACCCCCCTTGCCAGCCCTACCCCCCCTTTCTGGGGCTCAGTCCCTCATCCTCTTCGCTCTCTCCACACTCGGCCCCGTTCATCTCACCCAGTCCCAGGACTTTAATGTCACCTTTGTTGGAAATTCCCAAGTCAACACTTCCAGCTGGGACCTCCATCCTGGACTTCAGGCTCCTACATCCAGCTGCCCACACAACCTCCATCCCCTTAGGTGTCCAACAGAGACCTGCGTAACTGCATAACATCTATTGCTGCATAACAAACACCCCAAAACTTAGAGACCCAAAAGAACCATTTGTTCTTTTTCATGATTCTGTTGGTCGGGACTTTGGGCCGGACCCCTCTGGGCAGTTCTGCTCCCGACACTGTGGGCTGGGGTGGCCCGGGGCTGCATTCCCAGCGAGCTCCACTGGACCCGGGGGAAGTCCTCTCTCCCCTGCCTGGTGGGTCACCCAGTGGGTGTGCTGCTCGGCACCCCACGGCCACCCACCAGCTTCTCCCATTGGCTCCTGCGGCTTCCTTCCTGCGGGGTAGCCGAGTTCCAAGAAAACAAGAGCAGGAGCTGCCAGGCCTTGTCAAGGTGAGGCTGGGACCGACCTCGGATGAGTTCCCCACGCTCCTCTGACCCAAGTGGGTTACAGGACCAGCCCTGGTTCAAGGATGAGGGGGCCGGGGAAGTGGTGGCCGAGTGGCATGGAGGGGCGGAGGGGAGGAATTGTGAGCTGCTCTCTTTGGAGATTTTCCTACCAGGACATCTCACACCCAGCCGGCCAAGCCACCTCCCACCCTGCCCCCAGACTCAGCACCCACGGCCTTTCCCAGCCCAGCGGACGACACCTCCACCCTCCCAGTCTTCACGCCAGAACCCCTGGATGACATCTGGGGCATCACAAGTCCTGATGGCTCTGCCTCGAGAACATTCTTGAATCCTGCCCCTTCCCTCCAGCACCACTGCTGCCAGGTGAGTCTGAGTCACTAGCATCTTCCTCCTGGTTCCTCATCGGCCCCCTGGCTGCTCTCCCCACTTCTACCCTTGGAGTCTCTTCCCAGCACAGCAGCCAAGTCAATCTTTCTATGATTTAGGACAGATAATGTCACTCCTGTGTTCAAACCATCCAGTGCCTTCCTATTTCTCTGAGCAGAGCCGAAGCTCCCCCAATACCCCCCAGGGCCCTATGCTGTCCACAGGCCCCCCACACACCCACTATGCCATTATGCTCAGACCTGGTTTCCGACCACTTGCTTGTCCCCCGGCTCACTCTGCTCTTGCTCCAGCTCCCCTGGCCTTCTGTCTGGAGAGCACCCTGCCGTCAATAAAGCATCCTCTTAGCCAGGAGCAGCTACAGAATTTGCAGGGCCCAGTGCAAAGTGCAAATGCCAGCCCTTGTTCCAAATGACTAAGAATTTCAAAGTGGCAGCAGGAGAACATGAAACCAAGTTCATGTTCCTCAGAGCTTGGGGCCCGTGCACCTGCACGGGTCAGATGCCATGGAGCCAGACCTGCCCACACCCCGCCCTCCCACCTGGCCCTTAGGACAGCCCTGGGAGGCAAGCTGCATAGAGATTTTTGTCATTTTCTCCAATTCCAGATAAGGAAGTTGGCTCAGAGAGGGTAGGCACATGGCCAGGGTCACACAACCAGACCTTCTGGACCCTCCACCTCGGCATCAGAGTCTGGACTCTTTCCTCCACACCAACCACACTCCGCTCCATGCCTGGGTCCAATCTTGAGAGGAGAGAGACTCTGAGCACCCCCTGCACAGCCCCCCTGCACAGCCCCCATAGACACTGGCCTCCCATTCCGTGTCAAGGTCACAGCTCTTCCTTGAGGAATTAGGAGTTGGAGCTTGCAGCTGGGAAAGAGGTCTAAGGGAGACAGGAGAGCAGAACCCAGTAAGAGATGGCTCTTCTAAGGGTTGGAAATGACACACAGGAGGAATAGGGCGCCTGGGTGGCTCAGTGGGTTAAGCATTTGCCTGAGGCTCAGGGTCATGATCCCGGGCTCCTGGGATAGAGCCTTGCATCAGGCTCCCAGCTCAGCAGGGAGGCTGCTTGTGCTTGCTTCCTCTCTCTCTCTCTCTCTCTCTCTCTCTCTCTCTCTAATAAATAAATAAAACCTTAAAAAAAAAAGAAAAGAAGCAGGAGGAGAAAACACACAGGAAAAGGGGGGCAGAAGGTACCAAACAACATAAATCAGAGTCCTCTGGCTCCAAGCCCCAGGAGCCCGAGAGTTCTGCCGGGTCGCCGGGGACAGCAGCACCAGGCCGAGGGACACCGGAGCCCTAATTAGGTGATTACCCAAAGCCTGGGGGCTGGGCCACTGCAGGCCCCAACCCTGCACCAGGACAGACTTCATGGCCTGGGCGGGAGTCACCAGCAGCATAAGGTAGTCTTGTTCCCTGGGGATTTTTATTTTTTTTTTTATTTTTTTTTTATGATAGTCACAGAGAGAGAGAGAGGCAGAGACACAGGCAGAGGGAGAAGCAGGCTCCATGCACCGGGAGCCCGACGTGGGATTCGATCCCGGGTCTCCAGGATCGCGCCCTGGGCCAAAGGCAGGCGCCAAACCGCTGCGCCACCCAGGGATCCCTACCTGGGGATTTTTACCTGACATTTACGGACCCAGAACCACTTCGGGGGCAGCATTCAGCTCCTGGGGCCGGGTGCCCAGACACTGGGGGCAAAGAGGCAGGTCAGCACAAGGACCCCGTGATGAAGGCACGAAGGGGCATTCACCCCCACACACCCCATACAGGGCTCAGAGCCCTCCCCCTCCTCATTACGTGCAGCCACCAGGGTGAGCCCCACAGGAACCTTCAACTCCACAGGCCAGGGAACAGGGCCCCCAGCATCATAACTGGATTCCTGTGAAACCCACCCCCCACCACCACCACCCCACCAGTGTTTAAACATGGTCCCAGGGATCCCTGGGTGGCGCAGCGGTTTGGCGCCTGCCTTTGGCCCAGGGCGCGATTCTGTCGACCCGGGATCGAATCCCACATCGGGCTCCCGGTGCATGGAGCCTGCTTCTCCCTCTGCCTGTGTCTCTGCCTCTCTCTCTCTCTCTCTCTCTCTCTCTCTGACTATCATAAATAAATTTTAAAAATTAAATAAATAAATAAATAAATAAATAAACATGGTCCCAGTGGACACAAAAGCCATCAAGGCAGGACCTCTGAGCTGCTGCCCCCCAACAACAGCAAGAACCCAGGAAACAGCTTCTGCTCCCCCAAACCACCCCCTGGTTTCAATCAGCTCACGTGCTTCATAGTCATTAATTTGCTGTCCCGTCCTTGGCAATCAAACACGGCGCAACCAGGGTCCTGCGTGCGTGAGCTAAGCCCTTATGCTGAGGAGCTTCCAGCCCAAAGCAGAGGGTCGGTGCTCTGACTCCGGTCTCACGTGACAGTGAGAGCCCCTTGTGTGTAGCTACCAGTCACTGAGAACTTCACATGTGCGAGTCCCCGGAGGGGGGCGTTTGGCAGGCATGATCTCAGTCGGGCCCCTTGGGGAGCAAGCCTGGCATCCTCAGCCACGTGTCACCACAGGCAAGCGAGCGGGTTCGCCACAGCCCAAGGACACATACTGGTCGGTGATGGGCCGAGGACCGCACCGCGGACCTGCAGCGGGTAACGCTGGCTCCGTCCTCCCCCACGTCCACCCCTCCTGAGAGGCAAGGAAGGTGCCAACATCGGGAAGGAGAGGCCAGCTCCACCTGGCACGGTCAAAGAGGGCTTCCTGGAGGTGGCAATGTCGGAGTCAGGCCTAGAATGACGAGTAGGGTTGGCTAAGAGAGAGGAACAAAGAGAAGCATAGCGCACGTGTAGGAGCCTGAGCAAGGCAGGCAGGGGCTGAGGCTTCCTGTGGCCACAGCACCCAGCTCAGAGCCTCTGTACCTGGGAGCTCTGCCCTATAGGTGACAGTAACAGCTACCACATAGCCAACCCTTACCACTATTCTTGGAGAATTCTATTTTATCCTCATAAATACCCTTTGAGAGAACGGTTTGCCCAAAAGGACTGAGATGCAGGAAGGCTGAGGGATTTGCTTCCTGTGTGACCTCAGGCGGATGGCAAGCGGGTCTAGAAGGTGGGTGGCCCCGTGGCCAGCATCCGCACGCTCAGCCACCCATCCTGGAGTATCTGGTGGGCCCGATGGAATCACAAAGGCCCTTGGGAGAGGGAGGCAGCAAGGCCAGTCAGAGAAGCGATGACGGAAGCAGAGGTCAGTGCTGGGCTTTGCAAACGGAGGGAGGGGCCATGGTCTGAGGAACACGGGTGGCCTTGAGGAGCTGGAAGGGCAAGGAATGGGCTTCTCCCCAGGAGCCCCCACCAGGCAACAGTGCAGCCCACACCTTGACCTTAGCCCTGTGAGACTGATTCTGGACTTCTGACTTCCAGAAGGGCAAATTAATACACTGTACTGGGTTAAGCCACCGCATGTGTGGTATTTGTTACAGCAGCAAAGGGAAACTCATACACTGGCTCTCCCACCCCCCTCGTGTGGGAGCGATTCCAGCTAGGACTCTGCACCCTGAGAATCTTCCAGAAGTGTCTCTTTGGGTCAGAGCAAAATTGTTCTGAATTCTGCTCCTGGTGTGTAGAAAAACAGGCTTCAGATAATCCCATTCTGCTTCCTGTGAAGGGCTTAGGGGGAAAAAAGGAGATGAAAAATACATAACTTTAAACAGCAACAGACTCTTCCTGTTTCCCCTAAATGAAACACGTTTCCTTCTCCAAGGGTGGTTTTAAGCTGCTTTCTGACAAAATTGGACCTGCTTGGGTGGAGGCGGTCACGCATTACCATTTACCTGCATGTGCCCGCAGATGCCATAGTGCCCCGTCGGAGCCAGGCACAAATAGTGGCTCTGGGAAAGGAGCACCGTGGGCCAGGCAGGGGCTCTGGCGGGGTGGGGGCTTTGAGGCTTTGGGCAGGGAGTTTTCCAAGAGCTATAAATATAACAAGTCGACTTTATGGGCAGGGGGATGTGGCCATGATTTATTTTTAAGCCTAATGAAAACTTAGAGGGGGCCTGGGGAGGCAGAGCTAAGGAGATGCTGCTCACTCTGACCACACAGAAAATAGGGTCTGGTGGATGTTTCTAGACCAGCACAGGGCATTGGTGTATGGCCATGGACCTGCTCTGAGACAGACGGGTTTGGTTAACAGATTCCCAAGAGATCTGGCCTGCATCCTGCTGGCCACCAACTGGGTCACATGCCTTCTGGGAAAGCCTCTCACTGTGGGGGGGATGAGGCCAAAACAGGGGGACCAGAGACCCAGAGATGGATATATATACACAGAGATAGATTTCGATACAGATATAGAGATATGTACACACACACCCATGTATTACCTCCTAGTGGCTCTGCTGCTCTGATCAGGGTCACTTTTTGGCCACCCAGCATCCTTGTATGCTCTGCTCCTTTCCTAATTCATGAAGCTTGAAGAAAGGCAGAGACCCCATCCCATTATAGCCACTGAAAATGCCAGAAGCCCCTGCCTTCCCAGCGTCCCTTGCAGCCAGGGGGACAGACATTTGATGAGTTCTGTCACCTGGATGGCTCAGTCGTTTAAACATCCGACTCTTGACTTCGACTCAGGTCATGATCTCAGGATCCTGGGATCAAGCCCTACATCAAGCTCCATTCTCAGCATGGGATCTGCTTCTCTGCCCCTCTCTCTCTCTCTCTCTCTCTCTCATAAATAAATCTTTAAAAAAAAAAAGAGTTTTGTTAATTAGATGCCCAGGGAAGCCAGGGACACAGAGTCTGGACACCACGCCAGGGAGGTCTAGAGTAGCAGAGATACCCACGTGTCCAGTTCTAGAGGCTTCCAGGGTTGGGTTCAAGCAGCGATGGCCAGCCCATTCACTACCGGGGTCACTAGCACGCAGGGAGGTGTCAGTTCCCGCTCTCCCAGGTGTCTTCCCGGGGCAGCTCAGCAGAGTGATTTGGAACACTGTCCCCGGCTGCACAGCCTCCAGACCTAGTCGTCTGGCCCGTCCTGTGAGCTGCTCCATAGCACTTAATGCATTTCTGGTTTGCTTTAATGAGCAAAATTAGCCTCAGCTGCTTGCAACTAAGCTCTCTGATTGACGCACAGTTTAGTGCACACAGTCTGCCGGCTTTTGCTTGCAGCCGCTCTGGCTCTGGGATGCTGGTGGGAGGGTTTGGGAGTGGGCCAGGGTCTGAGCTCTGTGTGACCTCTTGCATTCAAGACTGGGCTGCTGGCTCGCTCCTCTTTCCAACGAGCGGCCCTGTAGACTGAACTGTGCCCCATCCCCTGCCAAAAATTCAGATGTTGAGGCTCTAATTCCCAATGTGACTGTATTTGCAGATAGGGCCTTTATGAGGTTCTTAAGGTTAGGCGAGGTCACGATGGTGCCACCTAATCTGGTAGGGCCAGTGGTTTTGCAAGAAGAAGGAGACAGACATCTCTCTTCCTTCCACATGAGGACACAGAAAGCATCAGCTGCAAACCATGAAGAGGGCTCTCACTGGAAACCGATTCTGCCAGGGCTTGTTCTGGGACTTTCCAGCCTCCAGAACCGTGAGAAAATTAATTTCTGTTGACTAAGCCCTCCAGCTTATGACATTTTGTTACCAAAGCCCAAGCAGACTAATAGAAGTGGTGTAAGAAAGTGGTCTGAGCATGAGCTTTGACAGCTGCCAGCCTAGGTTAGGATCCCGGGTCCTCGGTGGCTTGGTAAGTGTGTTCTTGGGTAAGTAACTTAGCCTCTCCGAACCTTGGCTTTATCTGTAAAGTGAAGATAATAACACTGGAGATTTGTAGTAGACATTCAGAATTTCCTGTCTTCCCAGCAACCCGACTCCATCTCCTGGAGATGGAATCCATTTTTCTTGGAGTAAATTCATTCATGACTTGTTGAGGATGGGCATGGGTCACCAGGCTCATTAAGATTTCCCAGGATTTTTCTGGTTAAAAAAGACCATCTTGGGGATCCCTGGGTGGCTCAGCAGTTTAGCACCTACCTTTGGCCCAGGGCGTGATCCCGGGATCCTGGGATCGAGTCCTGCATCGGGCTCCCTGCATGGAGTCTGCTTCTCCCTCTGCCTGTGTCTCTGCCTCTCTCTCTATCATGAACAAATAAATAAATAAATCTTTAAAAAAAAAAAAAAGGACCATCTGGAGGGCGCCTGGGGGACTCAGTTGGCTAAACGTCTGCCTTTGGCTCAGGTTATGATCTCAGGGTCCAGAGATCGAGCACCGTGTCAGGCTCTCTGCTCAGTGGGGAGTATGCTTCTCCCTCTCCCTCTGCCTCTGTTCCTCCCCTGCTTGCGCTCATGCTCTCTCTCACTCTCTCCCCTCCCTCCTCAAAGAAATAAATAAAATCTTTAAACTTAAAAAAAGAGGACCATCTGGGGGACACCTGGGAGGCTCAGTCGGTTAAGCATCCAACTCTTAATTTTGGCTCCGGTTATGATCTCAGGGTCATGAGATCGAGCCCCATATGGGGCTCTGCACTGAGCATGGAGCCTATGTAAGATTCTCTCTCTTCTCCCTCTGCCTCTCTCACCACTTGCACATGCATTCTCTCTTTCTCCCTCTCTCTCTCTCTCTCTCTCTCTCTCTCTCGCTCTCTCTCTCCAAAAGGAAAAAAGAACCATCTGTTTTTGCTGGGATTGCTGCAAAGGCTGGGGTACATTCTGGCTGCGGGTGGCCATCTTAGCCGTAATGCAGAGAGTGCCCTTTGGGGTAATGAAAAGCACTGAGATTCAGCAGCACTGAGTGAGATTCAGCTTCTAAATGACAGTCAGAGAGATGGGGCATGATGACACCTTCCAGGCCCTGCATCCAGCTGGGCTTGAAACTAATTATACTGCTAAACCTTTTAGATCCATGAGCCAATCATTCCTTGTTAGCTTAAGCTGGTTTGAACCGGGCATTTTCATCTCAATAGAGAGTCTCTGAGGATTAAATGAGAAAATACAGGGAACCTGTTGAGCATGGGGCCGAGGACTGAGTTTGCTGGTTTTTCTTTCCTGGCAATGTGGTTGGGCTCCAGGCTGCCCCAGGTCCCAGGCCCCCTGTCACTGTCTCCATTACCCCAAGGGCGCGCTCTGATCATGGTCCCTTGACCATTCACAACCAGGATGCTCTTCAGCCTGCCCTGCCTCCACAACCCCCCCCCCGCCTTGTTAGATGAAGCTTAGGTTTATTCTGGGGCCCTGGCTACACATAATTTTGCATCCCTCCTAACATTTTGTTGTGGACATTGTTAACCTTTAAAAAAAGTAGAACTGTCAGTTGTTTTATCAGAAAAAAAAGGTTTTATTCAGGAATAACCGAGAATTACAATCCAGGACAAGCAAGCTACTGCGAAACCACAGGCAAGTCCAGAGACCATAGGAGAGGAACACTCATTTATAGAGGAAAAGGGGATGTGAGGAGGGCTGTTATAAATAAAATTCCATTGGAATAAACTGGGAGTTTGAAGCATGGTAGCTTTTCATTGGCTGATCTGTGACCACGTCTCATTGGTTAGGCTGTCACCGGGGGAGAAGGAAAGTCTTTCCTCCTCCTGCTGGGATAGTTAGAGCAGTACCCACCTGGAAGGTCCCTCCCTTCCCGTTGGCTCTGCAATTGATGAGGAGGGATAGAGCCTGAGAGCTTCCGCTGCCAGCCCTCCGACTCCATTCTAACCCAGGTTCACTTTTACTATTGATTTTCACATTTTCCCACATCGTTAATATTATTTGAAAGCCCGACTTTTAATGTTAGGCTAACCATCCAAAATGAGGGCTTCCCATCGTTTTTGTCAGCCATCCTGTTGTCTCACACTGAGGCTGTTGCTCATTGTCCACTTTCTAAGTTATGCTGTAAAAATTTGGGCTACTTTTCTGGGATGGGTTTCTAGAATGAGTAGGCTGTCTGGATAGCCATTGAGATGCTCTGTTTTGAAGCAGCATCCGTACTTTTTTTTTTTTAGATTTTATTTATTGATTGATTTTTTTATTTACTGATTTGAGACACAGAGAGAGAGAGAGAGAGAGAGAGAGAGAGGCAGAGACATAGGCAGAGGGAGAAGCAGGCTCCATGCAGGAAGCCTGATGTGGGACTCAACACCGGGTCTCCAGGATCAGACCCTGAGCTAAAGGCAAACGCTCAACTGCTGAGCCACCCAGGCATCCCCATACCCTATTTTGATACCCCCACTGCACTCTTAACCAATCTTTATAGCCCCAAATTCTTCCATTAATTTAGTGCTCTGGGCTGGATGCTGGAGTAAGCAAACCTGGCAAACTCAGTCCTGGGCTCCATGCTCAACAGGTTCCCTGTAATCCTCAGAGACTCTATTGAGATGAAAATGCCCTCATGTCTCTTCTTGCAGCAGCCTGGGTGACTTACTGTTCCCTCCAATAGCACTGCTCGGTCCCTTCCTGGGGCAAGGTCAGGGTGACAAAAGGAAGAGCAGGTGCAAAGTAGGCCAAGTTCACCAAGCTCCCCCTCAAGATGGATGGGGAGACTTTGGGGGTTTTGGCAACTATGTCAGACAAAGATGGTACAGAAAGCTCAGACCAGGGCATTGGCTCCAAGGATCCAAGAAGGTTCTAGGAATTTTGCTTTGGAGTTGGACATGTTATTCCCATTCCTGGAATAACTGCCATGAAGTTCTTAGGTCAGTCCTTGGCAGAACAGGGAACCGAGAAGAAAAAAGGCCAGCATGCTGAAACGCTGAAGACCCTGGCGAAGAAGGGGAGCCCTGGTGGGTGGGTGAAGGCAGGCGGTGCAACTGGGCCTGGCCTCTCTGGGAGACGGCTACCACCCATCACTCACCCTCCCAGAGCGGCTCCACGGCGAGGGACCGGGCAGTCAGGTCAGCAGACCCAGTGTTACTTGTTTCCAGAGACCTGGAGCTGGAGTTGGGGGCACAGACTCAGTGGAGGTGGGAGCAGGGCTGAGTGCCATGCCTGGGCCATCTTTAGCACGTGAGTGAACAGATTCCTGCCCCACAGGTGCCTCCACCCTTCGCATATGTATCCCCTACCATGATACAAGGTCCTTGTCCTCCTGAGCCCTCAGAGCCCCTCTGCTAGGTTTTTGGAGGCAAAGTCCCCTCACCTCACCTCCTGCTTCCTCCCCTAGGGGCTACTAACAAGGACATCACAGTGTATAATTTCTCCCAAATTATAGGCTGCAAGCCCGACAGAGAGGTAAAGGATTGGGGGGAAATGCTGTCACCTCCCCACAATCATTGCTGTGGGTTCCCAGACAGGAGGACTCGTTATGGAAAGGCCATGTTTAAAAGCAAAACCGAGACAACAGACCCCAAATGGAATCGCTTGTGCTAAGCCCCAGGTCACTAAACCCAGACTTCAGTAGCTTCAGCGCTCCCAGAAATGGAATCTTAAACCAGTCCATTGCGGGGCGGATGGGTGGCTCAGTTGGTTAAGCACTTGCCTTGGGTTCAGGTCATGATCTCAGGGTCCTGGGATTGAGCCCCACATCGGGCTCCCTGCTCCATGGAGAGCCTGCTCCTCCCTCTCCCTCTGCCGTCTCCCCCTCTCTGCTTATATGCTTGTCACTCGCACTCGCTCTCACACGAATAAAATCTTTAAAAAAAAAAAAAAAGCAGTCAATCAGGAATCCCCTGATCAGCACTAGTTAGGTCATCTGCCTGCTAGGCCCCTGCCATCCCCTAAAGAAAAGTGACTTTGCAATAACATTTTTACCAGTTCAGCCTCCTTATTCCCACTCCTTTCTGCCTGCAAAAGTCTTTTATTTTGTACAGCTCCTCAGAGCTCCTTTCTATCTGCTCGATTGGATCCCTGATCCTAATTGAGTTTTGCTCAGACCCCTAACATGGTGAATATGCCTCAGTTTATCTTTCAAGAGCTGTCAGGTGATTTCTGCAAGAAGGTGGGCAGAGCCAAGACACATTCCAAGTTCCCAACCCCTTCTCCCTCCATACCCCTATCCCCTGTGATGCTACAGACTTGCGAATCCAGGTATAAAGGAATTCTCTTGGTCATTCCACTTCAAAGAGCTGAGGTGTCCTCCAGCCCTCGCTTCTGGGCACCCTTTCTTTTTTTTTTTTTTTTTTTTTTATTTAACACAATCTTTATTACTGAATCAACCGTGTCTGTATAACTCAGTGGCATTAAATACATTCCCACTGTGTGCCCACCACCAGTTTTTTTTTTTTTTTATAAATTAATTTTTATTGGTGTTCAATTTACCAACATACAGAATAACACCCAGTGCTCATCCCGTCAAGTGTCCCCCTCCGTGCCCGTCACCCATTCACCCCCACCCCCCGCCCTCCTCCCACCCTTTCTTGAGGGGAGGGAGGTGGTATCTTTTTCAGCTCCCCACGTCCCTGCAAGGGTCGTTCACAGAAGTTATGCCTGAGCTTTCTCTTCTGCATCAGGAAAAACCGTACAGAGTCCATGGGAGTCCTTGGCTCTGCCCCTCTGTCTGGGATGGTGTCCAGGGTCCCCAGGGGACAGGGGAGGGCGTTCCCTGCCAGGCTGCTGTGCTTATTTTAGACAGCCGGCTGTGGGCACCAAGTAGCACCCAGATGCTGTGCCCTCTTTGGGGGAGAAGACCACATGGGGGTCTTCAGGACCTTCCTCCCAGTGCCCTTTCCTTCCTAAGGCCTTTTTTCCTCCTTTTCCACCCCAGCACCCATCCTGGATCAGCTGAGCGTCCACGGCGGTTGGCAGAGGGCCCAGCTCTTGCTTTGGGCACTGACAGTTTTGAGGAAATGGAGAAGGAGCAGGGTGAGAAGATGGTGGTGGGGAGCACCCTCCCTACCCAGCTTCTCCCCAAAAGGGGCTGGACACTCTCCCAGCCAGTGGAGAAGGTTCTCCGTGGGCCGTGGGTCCCCCGCGGCCGGTCCAGTGCTGAGCCAGCATCTGGGGCAGCAGGCTGGGGCCTGGGAGCTCCCCAGCCTCCATTTCCACATGTGTCAAAGAGATGCAATAAGGGGATCCCTGGGTGGCTCAGAGGTTTAGCACCGCCTTTGGCCCAGGGCGTGATCCTGGAGTCCTGGGATCAAGTCCCCCGTCGGGTTCCCTGTGTGGAGCCTGCTTCTCCCTCTGCCTGTGTGTCTCTGCCTCTCTCTGTGTGTCTCTCATGAATAAATAAATAAAATCTTTTAAAAATAGCTGCAATAATAACAAAATAATAATACATATGATGGGATGATTATATGATGCAAACACATCCGTGATTCCAGGGACCAGGTGGCACCTGGGTGCGGGCGCTGCGTAACCGTCCCTGGGGGGCAGGCCCTTCCTGCAGTGACACCGCCTGCCCTGCCGACAGCGACGGAGCAGGATGTGATGGGGAGGAAGTCAGGGAAGAAAGGGTGCACAGCGCCCACAGCGACGGCCTGGGGTTGATGCGCATGATGGGACCGTCGTCCGACACAGAGCCAAACATTCCCGGGGCCGGGGCCACAGATGCTGCAGATGAGCTTCAGGTTGTGTGAGCCCCCCCTCCCCGTTGTGCCCACCGCCCTGCTCGAGTCTCCCCAGCGGAAGGGAACCTGGTGCCCTTGACTTCTTCAAAATCTCAGGCAGGGGCACCGGTGGCACAGTCGTGAACTGGTGCAGCCACCCAGTGTTGGTTTCGGCTCAGGTCATGATCTTAGGGTTGTGAGATCGAGCCCCACAACGGGCTCTGCCCTCAGCGCAGAGTCTGCTTGGGGTGGTTTCTGCCCCTCCCTCTGCTCACTCATGCACTCTCTCTAAAATAAATAAAAACCTCAAAAAATTAAAAATAAATAAATCTTAAAAAAAATACTTGGGCGAAATATCACTTGTTCGCCAACCTGTGGGAAGGCAGGTGTGGGGGACGACCCTGGGTAACTAGGGCCTCCGGACACTGCAGGTTGGCACTGATGAGCAAGAATGACCAGAGGCGGGCCTTTCTGCCCGGGGTGGAGCCCTGCTCTCCTGCTGAGGGGTCCCCTTTCCTAGAGATGGATTTCTTTTAGAGATATCCTGAGCTGACCCCAACCCTACAGCTAGGCTGCGCCCACACGGGGCCTCCCCAACCCACAGATGGCCCTCACTTGCAACCTTGGGCAGCTGGGCATGGGGACTTGGTGCCAAGCCTTCTCCCCAAAGGCCCTGGTTCCTTATAGGTCTAAGAACCTCACGATGCACCCTCAGCCCCCAGACCTAGGTGATCTGCATAAGTGAGCGGGACCACAGATGGCACTCTTCAGGTAAACACAGATGGTGAATTAACTTCCGCCTTCCCAGCCAGTATGTTACCCGTGGTGTTCCGGTTTTGGAAGGCATCACTGTGTGAGGGTATAGACAGAAAGCCCAGAAGGAAAGATGCTAGCACATCTCCAGGAGTGCTCTCTGCGAGATGGGATGATGGCAAATTTCTCTGCTCTCCTGTACATTTTTCCTATACTTTTTTTTTTTTTGCAGTGAGCATATACACATATACTA
This sequence comes from Nyctereutes procyonoides, assembly GCF_905146905.1. Classification (NCBI taxonomy): domain Eukaryota; kingdom Metazoa; phylum Chordata; class Mammalia; order Carnivora; family Canidae; genus Nyctereutes; species Nyctereutes procyonoides. The sequence continues at coordinate 26,226,845 of NW_026575133.1, forward strand.
CTTTTGAAATTAAAAAGTATATTTATAATGCAGGGAGGCTTCCCCTCACCCCCTGGTCCACGCGGAGCAGATCAACGTTCTTAGCACTCGAAGGCCCAGCCAGGGAGAGCTTGGGGCCGGGCGAAGGCACGCGCTCAGCTGCCTGCCTGGCTCTGCTGCAACACACAGTAGCCAAGCAATGAGGCCACATCTTTGGCCTTTCAGACACCGAGGGCATATCTGGGGCATGAAACTACCAGAAGGTTTAGTCATCAGTCTCTGGCCTGACAGTTTGCCGGTTGTCAGCAGAGATCTCCGGGGAGGGAGCTGGGACCAGCGTCCTAATGCAGGTGAGATGAGCAGGGGTGAGGAAGGGTGGCAAACATCCCAGGTGCTCGGGGCAGAGCCAGGGCCTTTCCCAGGCTAGAATCCCCGTGGAGCGGTAGCCCAGCGCACACTGTTCGGAAGGAATGAAGGCCGGGGAAAGCCTTACAGAGAGACAGCTTGCCCAAGAGGCAGGGTAACCAGCCAAGGCAGCTGAGTCTGATCCAGCTTCTCGAAGGCCGCTCAATTCCAAATTGCCTCCTCAGAGAGCAGGGTTCAACTGCCTCACTGCCTGGATGCAGAATGAACCAGGGGATGCGCATCAGGGCCTCCAGGCCCAAACTCGGGGGTCCCTCAGCTCAGGGCAGCGCCCGACTGTAAGGGCCAGAGAAGGGGAAGGGGCGGGTACCCAAGAAGGCTGATAATTTGGTACCTTCCGAGAGGTATGCTTGATACACACACATCTGTTGAGCGCACGTAAGAGACACTGTGGGAGGGACGCCTGGGTGGCTCAGCGATTGAGCATCTGCCTTTGGTTCAGGTCGTGATCCTGGGGTCCCGGGATCGAGTCCCACATCGGGCTGCCTGCATGGAGCCTGCTTCTCCCTCTGCCTGTGTCTCTGCCTCTCTGTCTGTCTGTGTCTCTCGTGAATAAATAAATAAAATCTTTAAAAGAAAGAGAGAGAGAGAGAGAGAGAGAGAGAGAGAGAGAGAGAGAGAGACTGTGGGAGAAGCAGACTTCACTGCAGGTCGTTTCCCAGCCAGGCACCGCCTGAGAGGCTGCTGGTTTCTCTCCACCCCCCAAACCCAAGTTGACGTGCTGCCAATCAGGCTTACTTCCTGTGATGCTGTTTGCCCTTCAGACAGGTGGCCTGGACAGCTGCGTGACTGGCCCTCCTTGCACCAGTTTGCCCATTCTGTGGCCAGGGAAAAGCAGCCACATCCCATCAGCAGGCCTCTGGGCCTGACTCCCTCTTTTTGCCAATCACACTCCTGCTAGGCTATGAGGCCCCATGTGAATGCTGCCTCCTGGGGCGCCTGGGGGCTCAGTTAAGCACCGACCTTGGGCTCAGGTCATGATCCCATAGATCCTGGGATCGAGTCCTGCCAGGGCTTCCTGTTCAGCCAGGAGTCAGCTGCTCCCTCTGCCCCTCCCCCTCCTCCTCCTGCCCCACTCCTTGCAGAGAAAGCAAGAGCTTTCTCTCTCTTGAATCAATAAAATCTCTTAAAAAATAAAATAAAATGCCACCCGTTCCATGCCCCATCGCTTATACCTAGCTCTGCCCGGCAGGTCTGTGCCCCTCCCCTAACCTGCCTCAGGTTTACTATTTAGGTCTCTCCATCCCTGTGACCTTGAGGTGCCATCTATCTTCTCTTCAACCTCACCCTCTGGCCCCTGGCACTGTCCCTGGCCCTGTAAGCACCGTGCCAACCCTGGGTGAAGCTGAAATTTCTGGCCAATCTCTGAAATCAATCCATCTCAAGATTTCCTTGGCAGTTTTCTGTAAATTGATTCAAGATGCCCCGCTGGGGAGGGGGCAGGCACGTTAAGGAAATCAGAAAGCAGCCTCTCCCCCTTCCCTAGAAAGCCTCCCAGACTCTGACTCTTCTGTTTTCCTGCATGTGTGTATTTAGGGAGCAAATTTCTGTACTGGAATAAATATGCAGCGCCTTGCGAACATCAGTGCTGCGAGCACAATAAATCACCAGAAACCACGGGCCCCTCCGGCGGTGGAGATGGGGCCCGGCTTCCCCAGCGCTATTGGAAAGGCAGCGACATCAGGGCCTGTCCTGGGAGGGTCATCTTTGTTTTGTTGTTTTTTTCAAATTTATTCATGAGAGACACAGAGAGAGAAAGAGGGAGGCAGACACACAGGCAGAGGGAGAAGCAGGCTCCATGCAGGGAGCCTGACACGGGACTCGATCCCAGGTCTCCAGAATCACACCTGGGCTGAAGGCGGCGCTAAACTCCTGAGCCACCAGGGCTGCCCCAGGGAGGGTCGTCTTTAACTGATGCGCCACATTCACGGGATCGCGGCTGTGCCAGGGGCATCCTAGAGAGACTGGGGATACTTCGAGTGGAAAGGTCAGGTGGTTCCAGGGCCGGTGACATCAGAGCCAGGACAGGCACCCAAGGGGACCCCTGAGATCACAACTGCAAGAACATGGGGCAACTGGGGGCTCAGTAGGTTAAGCATCTGACTCTTGGTTTCGTCTCTGGCTCTGCGCTCAGCCGGGAGTCTGTTTCTCCCTCTCCTTCTGCTTCTTCCCCTGCTCATGCTACAAATGAATGAATTGATGAATGAATGAATGAATGAATGAATGAAATCTTTAAAAAAAAATCTGCAGGAGCAGCACACATCCCACCTGCACAAACTCCAAAGCTCAGAGAACCAGAAGCCTGTTCTGCTTTGTACCCCTCACGATGCCTCTTAGCTGGACAGACAGACAATGAAGAACTAAAGGCAGCTTCCTGGCCTCTGGCTGGGGGGAGGGGTGCTCTCCGTAGACTCCCAACTCCACATCCCCTGCCTCCGAGGTAGGTACTCAGTAAAGCTCGCTAGACCATGGATTCCAAACTCCCAGTGCTGGGGGCAGGGCCGCATCGAACACGTAATCACAACGCACTGTGGTCTGACTTAGTCCCAGGAACGTGAATCCGTGGACAGTTGTCCAAGATGAAATCATTCAATGCTCAGGGAGTGGACACTTGTCTTCATCTCCTCACTGACCAAACTTTCTGGATTTGATCATCGCATGTTTGATCCGAGGGTTCTCAACCAAAGCACCCGTGGCGTCTGTTACAAAGGTGCATGTGGGGGACCCCCCCGCCGAGTGCTCCAGGGACTGAGGACCACTGGACCAGGGGACAGAGTGTTGGGGGGACGGCGCCCCAGCTCTGCCTCTGACGTCCTGTGCATTTGGTGTCAGTCACTTTACTGGTCGGAATCTCGGCTTTCTTGCCTATAAAACAGACGAAGTAAAATCCTGGCCCCTCAGACCATAGCAAGCATGACTTTGCTCCATGACACCCGGATTCAAGAAACATCTCACTTGATAATTGCTCTGAATGATCTACTTCCTCATGTTGGGTGATTATGTCATTAGCACACGAGGGTTTGTGTCTAAAAGAGCCCAGACACAAACCAGGCTCCACTCTGATTTCCGAGTCCAGAGGAAGCACCCGGTTGGGAGTCCCATGACCTGGGGTCAAGTTCAGCTCCTACTGCTACCCTGCTGCATGTCCTCGAGTGAAGTCTCTCCTGCCAAGGCTCTGTAGGGTCTTCTGAGCTCTGAAATTCAAAGTCTCTAGTTTCGGGCTCCTGGGTGGCTCAGTGGTTGAGCATCTGCCTTTGGCTCAGGTCGTGATCGCGGGGTCCTGGGATCGAGTCCCACGTGGGGCTCCCAGCGAGGAGCCCGTTTCTCCCTCTGCCTGTGTCTCTGCTGTGTCTCTCATGAATAAATAAAGTATTTAAATATATAAAAAACATTTTTTTAAAGTCTCTAGTGTCAAAGTAAGACTTTACAGGGTCCATGAAGTCATAGATTTTTGTCTCATATTCAACGTCACCCGCCCACAGACCCCGGAGCAGAGGTGGGGACCCAAGGCAGATGTGGAGACTCGGACAGCCTGGGGGCCTTCCTGGGCTGCGTCCAGCCTCCCAGAGCCCCGGCCACGCTCCCTCTCTCCTGCCTTGAACTGGAATGAAAATCCTACCAGGCCTTAAGGGACGGCCTGAGAAACAGCAACCCACTTCTCAGTCCAAATTGTGAATTGCTTTGGGAACAATCTGCTAGCTAAGCAAACCTTTCCCATTTTTTTTTACCTGTCCAAGCACATTCTTCAGCGTCCTTGGGAGAGAACAATGGGAATGAGCTCTCCCCTCACTTGGGTCATGAAATCATTCGCAAGGGAATTCACCGTGTAGGTGGCTTCTGGGCGGGGAGGGGGTCTGCCCAGGAGGATGAGAGGCCTGTGGCAGGGACGTCCCCAAGCCTCCCTGACTGACCCCAGTCACCTACACAGCAGGCTGGGCGGTGCAGATGGGGGAGCGCTGTGGACCAAGTGCTGCCCTGGGGCTGTCCGGGGCCTGTGCCTGTGGTCAGCCCAACACTGCCCGGCACCTGTCACCAAGACACTGTGCAGACCCCTGGGTGTACTCCAGAGAGCTGCCCAGACACCCCCCGCCTTGTGCAGGACCCCTCAGCCCTGTTCAAGCCCACTCAGCCTCTCTGCCTCTCGCGGGACCGCCGCGCCCCGCGCAGCCCCCCGCACGAAGTCCAGCAGCGGGCAGCCTGGCTCCACTCGGCCTGGCGACCCCTGCCTTGGGATGCACTTACGGCACTCACACTAGCCTTCGGCGAGTGTCCTCTGGGTGCTGGCCCGCATGCCAGGCCTAGAGGGTGGGCCCAAAGTCAGGTGACCTTCAAGGAGCCCAGCAGATGCCCACCAAGCTGCATTCGGACCATTTCCAAGCACACGAGCTAGTGGTATTGTAAAAATAGTCGCACCTCCAGAAGGGTCTAGAGATGACTCTCAGCTGCCACCATTGTGCATGGGTGGGCGTCCCCGCACAGAAGTGGGTCCCCTTCCCAGGCCCCCCGGGGCCTGTCTTCACACTATCAGTCAGCACTTCTGCGGGATTCTCCCTCGCCTCCCCCACCTAGAGTCCCGCGCGCCCCTGAAGCTGGTCCTCTGTGCGGCAAGGCCACATGGACAGGGAGCGAGGGGTTATGTGGACCGTGGCTCCCGACAGGGCTGCACAGTCCCATCGCTGTGGGGTTTTCCACATCATCACATCCACCCCCCAATGGCAGACTCGTGGAGAAAGTCCTGGCTGCAGCACGGTGTGACCCTGGGCAAATCGGCCAGCCTCGCAGAGCCTCGGCTTTGTCACCTGTGCAATGGGTACAACAATGAGATGAAACGGAAGCACCCGGTTCTTCGCCATGTTCTCACGACAAGGCACATGGACAATGAGAACTAGGTGCCCGGAGCACTGAGGAAAGGAACACACTGCTTGGGGCAGCCCTGGTGGCCCAGAGGTTTAGCACTGCCTGCAGCCCAGGGCGTGATCCTGGAGACCCAGGATCAAGTCCCACGTCGGGCTCCCTGCGTGGAGTCTGCTTCTCCCTCTGCCTGTGTTTCTGCCTCTCTCTGTGTGTCTCTCATGAATAAATAAATAAAATATTAAAAAAAATAAAAAAGGAACACAACGCTTGTGAGCCTCCTCCTGCCCCTGGGCTAGAGGGGTCCCCGTCTCTGCCCCCATTGCCCAGGTTGCTGAGGGGAGCAGCGTGCAAGGTCTGAACCTCTCAAAGCACCAGGCAGGGACCTGGCATTATGTTAAGTCCCCCACCTAGGGCTGGATTATGTCGGGGAGGACTGGGACAGCATTGCTATTTTTTTTAAGGTTATTTATCTTATTTATTCAGAGCACGTGAGCACCCTCTGAGAGAGAGGGGGAGACGGATCCCAAGCAGACCCCGTGCCAAGCGTGGAGCCCGACGAGGGACTCGATCCCCCCACCCCAAGACCATGACTCGAGCTGAAATCCAGAGTCCAGTGCTTCACGGGCTGAGCCAGCCAGGCGCCCAGCAGTGCCATTTCTGAACAAGCTCCCCGCAGGGTTCTGGAGCAGCTGGCCTGCAAGGCCAGGTTTGGGCTTTTGGTTCAAGCTGGTCAGAGCCACCAGGCTCTTTCCCGACAGGACCACTGGCTCCCGCCCTCCCCATCAAACCCCTTCCTGCAGCCCACCCACCGCCAGGGTCCTCCCCACCTAATTAGCAGGCAAATCCCGTTCTGGGACAACTGAATGGGTCCCTTCTGCTCCGAGGGCATTCCTCACAGTGTCCCTTTGTAGCCAGCCGGCATCCCAACCAGGCCAACCTGGGTCCTCGGCTATTTACCCTCCATGCAAGTTTGACTTCGCCCCTTGGCCCGTGCTGGGGCTCCTGTGAGGCCGCGCTTTCCTCTGGAAAAGTGGCTGGCCATGGGCAGGGCTAGGTCTGGCTGCCACAGAGCTGCCTCGGCTGGTTGTTTGTAGGGGGTGTCAACCCAAACAAACCTACTCCGGAGGCGAGAAGCACAAACAGCCAAGGCCAGGCAGGAGGGGAGGCTGAGTTCTGGCACAAGGGACCCGGCACCGCTCCTGCAGCCCAATTCGCTCCACACCCAGGGCTGCCCAGCTCCCCCACCTTGCACCAGAGCAGCCTAGAGAAGGCTCATCTGAGACGCACATTCCTCCCTGGGGGGGGCCCAGACTCCTCCTCACCGCAGGACAGTGCCCAGACTCCACCAAAGCACAAACTAGCAGAGCACCTCCAGAGAGGGCCAGGCTCCCGGTGGGGTGGCATGGGGTCACAGCTCTGCCTGGGGACTGGGGCTCGGCCCCACGCAGCAGAAACAGGTGAGGGGCACAGAAGCCACTGGTGGGAGCCACCTCCCCCACCCCTGGCCTCCAGACCAGGCTGGACCCAGCCCCACCCCAGACCCTGCTTACCGAACCAGCCCCATCCACTGTTGGGTTGGAGAACATGGGAGCACTGTTGTCTGGAGCATGGGGTTTGGAGTTTCAGTTAACTCCACTCACAGGCCGGCGAGGTGGGTACCAGACTCCACAGGGGTCAAGCCTCTCCTCCTGAAGTCTGAAGACTCTTAAGAGCTGTATGGCCTCCCTGGGACCGGGTCTGGGTACCACCAACTTTGCGGGGCTGCTGTAGGGGTTCATGACTCTAAAGCATGAACTGGCCCTCAGTCAGGAAGGCTAGGATCATTATTCACTCATCAGGTTGAGACCCTGTGCAGACCCCTGGGTGTACTCCAGGGGACAGGTACTGGGCAGGTGAACCTGGGACTAGGACCTCCAGGTCACCCAAGCCCAGGGTGTCCTCACTTCCTTGGGGGCAATGAGCCTTCCTAAGTGAAACACTGACTCAGGTCCTGCCCAAAGCTCCCCACCCAAATCACTAAAATCCGTCACTCTCTTTTTTTAGGATTTTATTTATTTATGAGAGAGAGAGAGAGAGAGAGAGAGAGAGGCAGAGACACAGGCAGAGGGAGAAGCAGGCTCCCTGAGGGGGGCCCAGTGTGGGACTCAATCCCAGGACCTTGGGATCACAACCTGAGCTGAAGGCAGGCGCTCAATCACTGAGCCACCCGGCGCCCCAAATCCCTCACTCTTGACAAGGCCTTGCGGGTTAATGGGTCTGGAGTGGGTAGCTCCCCACCACTCTGTTAGCCTAGCACCTCCTGACCCAGCGCTGGGGTCCATGGGATCCACAATCAGACCCCAGGAGGGTTGTTCCCTGCAGGATTCCTGGGGCCATCCAGACCTACAGAACCCACCTGGGAGCAGGGCCCAGGGCATCAGCACGTTTATCAAGTCTCAGGCCATCCCAGGGCCCTCTGGAGCTTGAGGACTCCCAGAGGAGAGGTCAGGGGCAGAGGCGGAGACAGGCAGGACCAAGAACCCAATGCGCTCTCCCCAACCCAAGACTTTGCTCCCATCTTGTGAATGAGTTAAGTGGTCCAAGGCCATGGGGCCGGGAAGCTTGCCAGGGCCCCTCCCCGGGGCACTCCTCCCTGGAGTGGCAGGGATATCACCCCTCTTAGCTGCCCCTCCATGTCCCTCCCACCCAGGAAGAGAGCGGTAAGCTCAGGTCTGGGTCCCGGGCAGCCTTGCCCTTGGCACCCACACACCCAGGGCCCGCCAGACCTCGCTGGAGCGGCCGGTCACTCTCTGGGTGACCCCGGCAGGACAGGCAGCCACAGCCAGGCCAGCACCAGGGCCCACATCCCACCCTCCCCCAGCCACCGGGGCACACCGAGGCCCAGAGAGCCACCCCCCACCCCCCCACCCCTCCACCCCCCGCCCCTGCACCGCCCTGCAGGGCCCCAAGCCGCAAGCCCCTGGGGGTGAGCAGGGCCCGCCCGCGGGGTCACAGCGCCCCCTGCCCCTGCCCGGTGGGTGCACAGGCGGACCCCTCCCTGCTGCGGCGGCCGCGGGCCTCGGGTCACCACGCCCGGGAGCCCGCACCGCTGCACGGGCACGTGTGGGCCCCGAGAGGGGGCGCGACCCCGGGCAATCGTCTGCGGAGCCCCCGCGGGAGCCTCGTCCCCACGTTTTCCAGCTTCCTACGAGGCGCGGGTTTAACAGCAATAACCGAGGGTCACGGAAGCCGCCTCCGCACCCCGGGCGCCGCCGGGCTCCGCGTCGCGGGCCCAGGGACCGCCGGCGACCCCGGGGCGCAGCCCCCGCCCGCTCCCCAGCCCCTGAGCGCACCCGCCGCGCGGGCGCCGGGACCAAAAGTTGGCGGACAGCGCCCCCTGCCGCCGCGAGGCGCCCGGGCCTGCAAGCGCTCGGCCCAAACGCCGCCCCGGGCTTGCGGAGGGGCCTGGGTCTCGGGGTCGAGGGGTCGAGGGGCGCGGCCACGGCCCTGTCCTCTGCCCGCAGCCCGAAGCCCCTTCCCCGCAGTCATGGGACCTCCCGTTTCCAAGGAGCTGACTCAGAGGAATAACTAAGTCACAAGAGGATCTACACACCTGAGACTGGGGGACGCGAACCTCACAAAAGGCGGGGGGTGCTTTCTGGCAGGTCCCTATCTGACACCGTCTGCGGGGCTCAGACCCCCGGGGGGCTCACGGGGCGCCAAGAGCCCAGCGTTAGGGGCCCAGGCCCACCCAAGTCCCTCGCGGGCCTCACCTCCAGAGACCGGCCCCGCCAGAGCCACACCTGAAGAAATACTGGCTTGATTCAACCCCTCGTTGCATAAGGTTCCCGCAGAGGGAAGAGCTCCCCTGCCACCCGCCTGCCACCCCTGCCCTCATCCCACAGTCTGGGAAACCAGGAGGCTGCCCCCAGGTCCTGGTCCCAGGCCTGCCGCATGGCTGTGTGCGCCGGGCAAGTCCTCTCCCTCCCCCAGGTCCGGGTTCCAACACCCAACCACTGGCGGTGGACCCTCCGTGGCTCCAGAATTCCCGGGCAGACACGGACCCGCACCCAGGTCCGAGCAACAGGTCCTCTTGGGGGAAGGCCTGCCGCTCTGCATGCTGTTCGCATCTTTACTCTTTTTTTTTTTTTAATTTTTTTAAATTTTTTTTTATTTATGATACTCACACAAAGAGACAGAGAGAGAGAGAGGCAGAGACACAGGCAGAGGGAGAAGCAGGCTCCATGCACCGGGAGCCCGATGTGGGATTCGATCCCGAGTCTCCAGGATCGCGCTGGGCCAAAGGCAGGCGCCAAACCGCTGCGCCACCCAGGGATGCCACCCCCCCCCACCCCCGCATCTTTACTTTTAAATCCCTTCCAGGAGTCATGACTTCCACCCGGGTCGTTAGGCTGGGGGCTGGGGAATCGTGCGAGCAGCTCTCACTGTCCCTCTCCCCCCGCCAAGGTCAGAAGGCACCCAGGCCCTCCGCGGCCCGTTGGCCCAGCAGCCAGAGCCACAGTCCTACTGAACGGGCTGCTTTCAACCAGCGCTGCTCTACCCCCACTTATCTTTAGCCACCATCTGCTCTGCACTTAGGTTTTGTGATGCAAATTATAAAAGCCATATTAGCTCAGATATTTCATTAATGATTTGTGGGACTGGACAAGTGCATGGCAGGGGGGGGGATCTCATTTGCAAGTTAATCAAAATAAAGGCTGGGAGCTAATAAAACTCCTCTGAGCCATTATACATGCATGAAACAGTAGAGTCAGTCCTGAAATATATCCCAAAGAGTTTTTCCTAAGTGGACTAAGCTGCTTTTTAAATATATTACTCATTTGAATGGCTCCTGCTGGTGTTTTTAAGAATCCATCCCCCCCAAAAAAAAAAAAAAAGAAGAATCCATTACCCAAGTTAGAAACAAACTGAAATGCTTTTACGCACACTTGGGGCCATTCAACCACTCCTCAGACAAATGAAGGCACTGTCTGTCCCCCGTCCCCCCAGCCCCTGGGCCACCTGGGACTACCCCCTGCCTCCCCAGAGAAGCTTACCTGGCCCAGACAGACCACCCAGGGCTCTAGGCCTCCACTATTATTTTAATAACCTAATAACCTAAGTTTCTTTGCCCTAAGACTTAGTTTTCTCATCTGTGAAATGGGAATGATTGTACCTGTGGTAAAACAACAGATTTGGAATAGTGCTTGGCACACAGTGTTTAATAAATGCTATTTCTTTGAATCACTGCCTCCCCTCTGGGGTTAGTCAAGTGGTACTGCTTTCAAATAAATGTACCAATTAGGGGCACCTGGGTGGCTCGGTCAGTTAAGTTTCTCACTTTGGCTCAGGTCATGATCTCGGGGGCCTGGGATCAATCCCCACATCGGGCTCCCTGCTTAGCGGTCAGTCTGCTTGTCCCTCTGAGTCTTCCCAGCTTGTGCGCTCTAATAAATAAATAACATCTTTTTAAAAAATTAATGTACTAAAAAAAAAAAAAAAACCCATGCAGTCCTCTTTCACCAGTGGCCCCCCAGTGCAAGCCCAGTGCCTGGCATGGTAAGTTGAGTGCATGACCCCTGCATTCACACTCATCCACTCACACATTTACCTTCAACACCCATTTTGCAAAGGCTGCACATTAGACTCCCCTGGGGGGCATCCAATATACAGATTCCCAGGCTCTATCTCCAGAGATTCTGATGCAATTGCTGTGAAGCCTAGATGTTGATACTCATTTTTTAAGCAAACCAGGTGACCCTTGTCTGCAGCCAGCTTTAAGCACACATCTATACCTACAGGTGGCCCCCAGATGGTGTGTTCCTCTCTTATAGGGAAGAGGCTGGGAACTTTTAATTCCTCGTGCCTGAAATGCACTGTAATGTTGCCTCATGTACTGTCCTAGGTAAATCAGGTCTTACCCAACCTCAGTTTTCTTATGTGTGCAAGGATAAATTTAGATCAGGTGTCCTAGAAAGTCAAAATGCAAAGAACAAATCCTCGCTGGGGTTTCTTAATGGGGCTGAATTGTGCCCCTCTTCCCAGATTAATTGGTTGAAGTCCTAACTCCCAGAATGTGACTGTATTTGGAGATGAGGTCGTTAAAGTGGTAATTAAGTTAGAATGAGGTCATTAGAGTGAGCCTTGACCCAGTGTGACTGGTGTCCTTATAAACACACACACACACACACACACACACACACACACGAAAGACCATGTGAGAGGCCCCAGAAGAAACCAACCCTGCAGACACCTTGATGTCAGACCTCCAGACTCCAGAATTGCAAAATAAATTCCTGCCACTTACGGACACTCAGTCCTCTGCACTTTGTTATGGCAGCTCCAGCCAATCAACACATGCTGTGTGACCATTATAAATGCAAAATAACACCTTTCCTTGAGCTTGATTCAACTCAGGGCCTGTATGGGCCTCCTATCTTCTCCATGGCTTTTGCTTCAGGCCGCTCCTCCCTGTCAGGGCACAGCCAGCTCCATTAACTCTGCGCCATCACCTCCTCTGGCTAGCACTCCCATCTACCGGTTTTCTCTTCCTCGGAGAGGGGTGGGGGCCCCTGACTGTGATCACACGCACCTCTTAGGTTACTGACCTAGATTTTCCCCCTACCCTCTAGGGTTCAATGCTCAATGCTTGGACCTCGCCAGAAAGGTAGGCATTACCCTACTTCCTCCCATGGGGAGAATGAGGCTCTAAAGACAAGTCATTGGCTTGACATCCCAAAGCCTCCACCTCCTTCCTGCCTCCCCACTACCTGGGCTCCCCTCACCAGGCTCCCCACGCCACAAACTATAAAGTGCAGCAAGCACGTGGGTCTTTCCTCCTGGTTCTCCACATCCCACACACCCCCTCCCACAAACACAGCCAGCAAACCAGGAAGCCTGCGCTGGGTGAACAGGTCTGCAACATGACCCCCTACCCCACCCCCCACCCCCGCAGCTTTTCTAGTATGTTCAGCATCATCCCACTTCCCTGCTTCCCGCCCTTCCTCCACTGAGGCCAAAGGAATTCCAGACTCCCCAACATCCCACCTTCCTGCACCCAACATCCCACCTTCTTCCTGCACCCGGGGTTCTAACTGCTCCCCAGGGCACCCTGTGCTTTCCTCCTGGGTCCTCTCTCAAGCTGGTAAGGCCTGCAAAGAAGTTAGCAGGAAGCCTACTGGTCTGTTGAACTGACCTAGCCTCCAGGGCTTCTCTGATGGGTGAGAATTGCTGAATGCAAATCAAACGGACTCCTGACTGATGATCATATGCCGGAAGGCAGCATCAGAGGCTGCCTCTGCACGGAGCCCACTGTGAGCTCTCTGGAAATGCACTCAGTCCCGCTCGCACCGAGTTAGGATCTGCATTTTAGGAAGGCCCCTGAGCCAGGTTTCTCAACTCTGACTGCACACATAGTCCTCTTGGGGAGCTTTAAGCCTGCTGATGCTCTGGTGCTACCCTGGAGATTCCAGCAGCCCGGTGGTTCTAATGTGCAGCCTCAAGGCCATCTGGAGGCTCCCATCAGGGACCTCCGGTTGGCCTGGAGGGAAGGCTGAGACTGGCACCAGCACCAGAAATACCCAGCCCTAGAGTCCAAACCAGGGATGGAAAACTGGCTGCCTCTGAACGTGTTGGGAGGAAACCATGCTCCAGTGTCACAGATAGACCCGTCTAGCCTCTGTAAACATTTAAATCATTTAAATGGCCCACCCAGACCATTAAGCGCTGCCATCATGGTACCAGCAGACCCTCCTGTAACCATTCACACATTTAGTCACGAACCCCACGCTGCTACGAGGTAACTCACTGGAACCCAGGAGTTGCAGGGAGCCACATGGCACTAACTGCGTTTAAAAGTTCATTCCCGGGCAGCCCGAGTGGCTCAGCGGTTTAGTGCTGCCTTCAGCCCAGGGTGGGATCCTGGAGACCCGGGATCAAGTCCCATATCGGGCTCCCTGCATGGAGCCTGCTCCCCCCTCTGCCTGTGTCTCTGCCTCTCTATGTCTCTCATGCATAAATAAATAAATAAAATCCCTTTTTAAAAAAATAAAATTAAAAAAACAAAAGTTCATTCCCGGGCTGCCTGGCTGACTCAGTACAGCCTACAACTCTCAATCACAGAGCTGTAAGTTCAAGCCCCACACTGGGTATAGAGATTACTTAAAAATAAATTATTTTTAAAAGTAAAAATAGGGAATCCCTGGATGGCTCGGTGGTTTAGCACCGCCTTCAGCCCAGGGCATGATCCCGGAGTCCCTGGATCAGTCCCACATTGGGCTCCCTGCAGGGAACCTGCTTCTCCCTCTGCCTGTGTCTCTGCCTCTCTCTCTGTCTCTCATGATAAATAAATAAAATCCTTTAAAAATAAATAAATAAAATAAAAAATATAAATAAAAGTTCATTCCCTTTGACACAGCAATCCACCCCTAGAGACCTCCTCCACACACATATACTATATAAACATAAAGTAGTCACAAGCTTTGTTTAAAGAGTGAAAAACTGGAAACAACTCAAATGTCCCCCATTATGAAATTACAATACATTTACATGATAGTCATCACAGAGTGAGATAAACTTCTAATTACTGACATAGAAAAGCATCCAAAATACTATATTCAGATTTTTTTAAAAAGAGGGGGAAAATTGCACAATACTATGCATAATAAGGATACTTTAATAAAAATGGTAAATATCAATAAGCATAGGAAAAAAAGCAATTATTGTCAAAGGGGAGAAGGGAGTATAATAAGAGACTTTCTTTTTATAATTTCTATTTTTCTAGATACCACCAAAGCTGCTGAAATGCTCTTAGAAAACACAAAATAAAACAAGTACAGTCTCAAAGAGCTTAAAAATGTTAGGTAATCGGTTACTGCCGTCATAGCACACTGATCACAAAACAGACGCTTTAAATAGAGGCTTTGCTTTAAATGTCAAGAAACACTGAAAATAAACCTTTCTTACAAATCAATCATTTAAAACATAATTTGGGAACGTTAAACATTAACTCCCAATTCAAAGTGACATTCATAGGATACACCCTGGTGTTGGCCATTACGAAGTTTCCTGAAATCCAGTATTTTATATAAGCTTAACCATTAATCCTTCCTAAAAACTAATGATGAGAACTTAACTTTATAAGGTTAAGCAAGTCTTCCTTGTACTACTATCCCATGTAACTTTCTCAAACACAAAACATTTGTATCAGTAAGGAAACGATAAAAACACATAAATTATACTGAAGGGCTTGATTAAAAGGTTCTCTATATACAGGTGGGTACATTTCACCTTATAAAGCACATACGCACACAGAAACAGTCGAATAGAGATGCCATTCCACTCTCTTAGTCACGTTACATAGCAAACTGCATGTTTATAAATGTCATTCTAGTATGCATCAACTGAAAAAAAATGTATATTAAAAAAAAGTCCTTGAAGATGCTGAGGAGTGGCACATGCCTACGTCAGGCCCAGGAGCGCTCCAGGACTTGCTCGAACTGTCTCCGCCGGCACCGGACCCCACTGAAAACTGTCCTTCCTCAGAAAGACAAGATGGTCTTGTTAATGATTTCCACGGACTCCTGAATCTCATCCTCCTTGATCACAAGCGGAGGTGCAAACCTGATGATGTCGCCATGGGTCGGCTTGGCCAGAAGTCCATTATCGCGGAGCCGTAGACACACCTTCCAAGCATCATAATCTAAAGAAAAATGGCCAAACGCACATGCTGATCAAAGTGCCGCCCGGCAGAAGAGAACCCCCAGGGCCTACTAAAGAAAGACGGCTTGGGGTTGCAAGCTTGCTTTGTTCTTATTTTTAAAAATGAGTTTATTTTTCAGCAAGTGCATAACTAGGTTTGAATGGTATGATTAGACATACAGATTTGTTAAGTCTTTCAAAAATGAAAAAAGACCAAGCAAAACAATTATGTGCTAAGGCTGTTGTACTAATTATGAGGGACCAATGCAAAAAGAATTTGGGGAGAATACATGGAACTTAATGGGCATTCGCTAAGTGATCCTCAAACACAGTAAACCCTGCACGTTCCCAAAAACGGATGTGCTCCCCGTGGGGAGCTTGTGGAAAGAGACTTTTTTTTTTTTAACTCTCCTCATTTTGCGGTAGGGTTCTCGACGCTGGCTGCTCATGAGAATCACCAAGGGTAAAAAAAGAAAAGAGAATCACCAAGGGTACTGGGGCCCCTCCCAGACCCATCGAATCAGAACCTCCAAGGGGAAGCTAGGTTTGGATTAAGTTTTTAAAAGTTCCTCAGAGGGCACCTGGGTGGCTCAGTCGGTTAAGTGTCCAACTCTTAGTCTTGGCTCAGGTCATGATCTCAGGGTCATGGGATTGAGCCCCATGTTGACTCTGTGCTCAGTGTGGAATCTGTCAGAGATTCTCTCTCGCTCTGCCCCTCTCCATGGACTCAAGCATGAGTGCTTTCTTTAAAATATATGAATCTTTTAAAAAAAAAAAAAAAGACTATTTATTTGAGAGACAGAGAAAACATGAGGGGGAGGCAGTAGAGGGCAAAAGGACAAAGAGAAGCAGACACGCTGCTGAGCAGGGAGCTGGTCACAGGGCTCTATCCTGGGACCCCAAGATCACGACCCGAGCTAAAGGCAGACGTTAACCAACAGAGGCACCCAGGTGCCCCATTAAGTAAATATCTTAAAAAATAATAAAAAGATAAAAATGAAAAGTTCCTCAGGTGATTCTAAAGGGTTGCCAAGGTTGGAATCCCTGCTTTAAAAGGAAGGGTTATCACAGGAAAATCCAGCAGAGAGCCCTTGAGGGCTACTACAGACAGCATACTGAAACTCCCCACACTCAGTTAGTGGTGGGGGGGGGGGTTTATTCTCATCACCATCAGCAGCGTCACTCGTCGTCACTCGTCATCGTGACTGCTGCTCCTGCCACCTTTACTGCCATTCTAAGTATTTGAATGAGGCGGGTAAGACAACAAGAGGGAACTTCCTAGGAAGTGCTCCATGCAGTAAGAGCAAGGAACTGGGCATCTCCAAGTGCCACATCAGTAACCTATGGCAAAATAACAAATGATGTCACAGAACAAAAACAGGTCAAAGTAGTTAAATCCTTCCTGTAGGATTGGGCTCTACTTTCAGAGACCATTAACTGAAGTCAGATGATAACTCTGTGTAAAAGACCTGGTCAACAATTTCAAACAGGGGAACCCAACAAGCAGATAAAACACCACATGTGTTTTGGTCCTTCCCATAAAAATAACATCTTGAATAAAATATTTGTGTCCATACCTTTGGTTTCTCGAATAACAATAGCATTTAGTAATCCTTTCCCCCTGACAGCAGTGACAATGTCAGATGGCAGCTTCATGAGCTCGTTTCTCAGGATGATACCCATTTTTTCTGCATTTTCGCCAAGGTTTTCTTCTTCCAAAACCTGTGTTTAAAGAGAAATTACACAAATGCTAAGACTACCCTGTTTTAGGTTGTTCTTTGGAAGGAAACGCGGACTATAAGCAAAGGAAGAACATGATCAGATAAAGATCAGTCACTGGACTTTCATTTCTGTTTTCCAAAGCCTATACCAGTTTAACTTTTTTTTTTAAGATTTTATTTATTCGTGAGAGACACACACACACACAGAGAGAGAGAGAGAGAGAGAGAGAGAGAGAGAGAGGCAGAGACATAGGCAGGTGAGAAGCAGGCTCCCTGCAGGGAGCCTGATGTGGGACTCAACCCCGGGTCTCCAGGATCACACGATCACACCCTGGGCTGAAGGGAGACGCTTAACCACTGAGCCACCCAGGTACCCCTATTTTTTTTTTTTAAATAGGCTCCACACCCAGCATGGAGCCCACTGTGGGGCTTGAACTTAACCCTGAGATCCACACCTGAGCTGAGATCAAGATACAGATGCTTTATAACTGAGCCACCCAGGCGCCCCAACCAGTTTAGTTTCTAATTAAACATATACAAGCTCAAATAGAACCTTACTTTAGGGGAGACACCTGGATGGCTCAGGGTTGAGCGTCTGCCTTCAGCCCAGGGCATGATCCTGGAGTCTCGGGATCAAGTCCTACATCGGGCTCCGTGTGAGGAGCCTGCTTCTCCCTCTGCCTATGTCTCTGCCTCTGTGTTTCTCATGAAGAAATAAGTAAAATCTTTAAAAAAAAAAAAAAAAAAAAAAAAGGAACCTTACTTTAATCACAAGTCTATCCTCGATCTGATTTCGTTGGCAAAATACGAATTAAAATTTCTTTAATGCAGGCAGCCCAGGTGGCTTAGTGGTTTAGCGCCGCCTTCAGCCCAGGGCCTGATCCTGGAGACCCAGGATCGAGTCCCACCTCAGGCTCCCTGCATGGAGCCTGTTTCTCTCTCTGCCTGTGTCTCTGCCTCTCTTTCTCTCTCTCTCATGAATAAATACATAAAATCTTTTTTAAAAAATTTCTTTAATGCAACTGGTATCTTCTTAGTTGAATAAATCAATGGACTGAATATACTTTAATTTTTATTTTATTATTTTTTAAAGATTTTATTTATTTATTCATGAGAAACACAGAAAGACAGAGAGGAAGAGACACAGGCAAGAGGAGAAGCAGTCTCCATGCAGGAAACCCGTTGTGGAACTCGATCCTGGGACTCCAGGATCATGACCTGAGCCAAAAGCAGATGCTCAACCACTGAGCCACCCAGGCATCCCAAACTAATTTTTAAACTACAATAGTTCCCTTTACTTAATCACATAATTTTGTGCCTTGTAGTAGGCACCTAAGGAATAAGTCTAAAAGCATTCAAATTGACACTTAAAAAAAAAAATCAAGGGGGCACGTCTGGTCAGCTCAGTCAGCTAAGCATCTGCCTTCAGCTCAGGTCATCTGCCTTCAGCTCAGATCGTGATGTTGGAGTCCTGGGATCAAGTCCTGTTCCTCGGGTTCCCTGCTCAGCGGAGAGTCTGCTTCTCCCTCTCCTGTGCACTATCTCTTAAAATAAAATAAATAAAACCTTTAAAAAACAAAAAACAAAAATAGCCTCGCAGACCAGGTCTGGTCACAGAGTAAGAGCTCTCAGAGCCACCCAGGATCTACGAGCCCAAACTCCCAGATGACTGTAACTCAGAAGCCCCTGGAGAATTCCCATCTACTAGTTCAAGGTTAAATTACTTTTTAAGAATGCATTGTCCTTCCTCTGGACTTCATATTCTATGATGCTTGGCAATCTTATTATATTTCTCATGACATCAATGGGCTCAAATTTCAGTCACGTCGACACAGACAGACACCAGACGTCAGAGTCAGTCTTTACCTCCAGGGCTGCAATGGCCACTCGGCAGCCTAGCGGGTTGCCTCCGTACGTGGACCCATGTTCCCCCGCCTTGATGGTCAGCATTACTTCATCATCACACAGCACCGCCGATACCTGCAAGAGAGAATTCAGCACCAACCAAATCATTTCTCAGACTAACTGTTCCCATTCTCAGCACACCGGGAACACAAATATTTATGAAGCTGGTATTAAATTTGACATAAAGCTTCCACTAACTAGGGCTGCACATCTTTCATCATAACTGCCAGTGACAAACTGGTGAGGCCCTAAGCCCAGTGCGAGCACATCGGGCACGCTTCAATGGCACAGAACAAGAGCATTTTGGAACGAAGAGGAAAAGTGGTTTCTATGACGGAATTTAAAAAAAAAAAAAAAAACGACGGAATTTAGAATTCTTTCCACTTTCAAGGTGAAATGCTTGGTTTAACTGCTTAGAAAACAACATCCCTGCGCTACGTTCAGAGCCCTTTACCCTTCTTCCAGTACCAATGACTGGCTCTGAATGGTAAACTCAAGGACAAAACTAAAACAAATTTCTTCCAACTTCTACGTTAATCAGTCATGGTTTTAGACAATTAGTAATGCTGGGCTTGTGAACAATGGAAAAAAGCACAGGGTTCTAAGTGTACTTCTGGGGTAAAATGTTTCTGTCCAAAACAAATGCTGTAGCAATTCCAAGGCACACGAGTTCTCCAGTTAAAATTAACTCAGTGGATCGACCCCCTGGAACTCTGAAATGTTTCTGTTATGCATTCCAGGTGACATGCAGCACAGGAGACGTATACCCAAACCACAGGAATTGGAATGCACACTGTCACAACCGGCTGACGTAAGAATATCTTAAGGACAGATTTCATGAGAGTAGGGGTGTGAGAGAGAGGCCAAACCTACAACTTACAGGGTATAAGCCTCCAGAAAGTGCCTTTCCCAGAAGAACTACATCCGGTCTGACCCCTTCATGATCGACAGCCAGCCACCTTCCAGTTCTGGCCAATCCTGTCTGAATCTCATCAGCAATAAACAGAACCTGGTGGGAAACGACAGAATACAGTAATTATCGATTTTGTTTCCACGGGGAACACACTGAACTATTCCCCACACAAATCTGTCATCCTGATATCCCCTCAGAACTGTGGGAACCTTTTAATTACCGACATAATGTCAGCAGCATCCTATGAAAACCCTATAGACACACAGTTACTTCCTAGGTCAGGCCATAGTCTCCCTGGGGGCCCATTCCACTCTATTCTTCAGGGTAGAGACTGGGCATTTTGTTGTGGGGTGGAACGCGCAGTTAGATAAAACTACTCTCTGGAAACAGATTAATTCACTTGCTTATTCCAAACATTCATCAAATAGTTACTACTTCTTAAATATGAACTAGTTTGGTGGGAAGAGGAAGAGAACAGATGGATATAATAAGCAAGGGTCTGAGAAGGATCACAGCAGAGGCTGCAGGAGTGGAGAGGAAAGAACCACAGTTGGGGCCAGGAAGTCTGCAGCTCTGCCCGGCCCTGTCTTGGCCAGTTTCCAGGGCTAGTAAAAAGTCAGCTTCTGTGCAGGCTGCTGATAAAGTGTACTAGAAAGTTCTGAGGCTCTCAAAATGAAGTCTCCCCCTGCTGGAAAGGTGATGTCATCTTTGCCCCAACCCGACCAGCCCTAAGCGAGGCAGGCAGATGGAAGGTGGGCGACCTGG
Source organism: Nyctereutes procyonoides (assembly GCF_905146905.1). Classification (NCBI taxonomy): domain Eukaryota; kingdom Metazoa; phylum Chordata; class Mammalia; order Carnivora; family Canidae; genus Nyctereutes; species Nyctereutes procyonoides. The sequence goes on from NW_026575133.1 coordinate 26,247,083, forward strand.
TGCTGGGTGCAGAGCTCTCGCACACCCATCAGGTAACCGGGATCCGGAACGACGACGCCCGCCTCACCCTGAATTGGTTCTACCATGAACGCTGCAACGTTTGGATCCTGAAGAGCACGCTACAAAAAAATATGAATAAGTTTTAGTAACTTCCTTTTTTATCCTATTTGGTTACACAGGCTAAAAATAGGTTAAATCTGAAATCACACACCGCACATATTTTTATGTATGCAAATTTAGTTTTTGTACTAACTTATATTCTGACTTCAGAGTATATAACATTTCTGGGGCACCTGGGTGGCACAATCAGTTGGTTGAGTGTCAGACTCTTGGTTTTGGCTCAGGTCATGATTGGGGTCATGGGATTGAGCCCCATATCAGGCTCTGCATTCCAGACAGATTCTACTTGAGACTCTCTTTCCCTCTCCCCCTACCCTTCCCCACCAACATGCTCTCAATCTCTCTCTAGAACAGATGAATAAATCTTAAAAAAAAGAAACCGCATATAATATTTCTGACAGTTACCAAAAGCTCTAAACACTTCAGCTTTAAGCTACTCTATATTCTCTAATACAGTTAATGTATTATAAAAACTAAAAAACATAGCTTTTAAAAAGACATTTTCTGGGCAGCCCAGGTGGCTCAGCGGTTTGGCACCGCCTTCAGCCCAGGGCATGATCCTGGAGACCCGGGATCAAGTCCCGTGTCAGGCTCCCTTCATGGGGCCTGCTTCTCCCTCTGCCTGTGTCTCTGTCCCCCTCTCTGTCTCTCATGAATGAATGAATGAATGAATGAATGAATGACATTTTCAGTGAATCTTTTTATTTTACAAGTCCTCTACTCATAATTTTTTTTGTTTTTTCTCCACTCAGAATTTTAAAAGGCTAAGTGAAAATGGAGCAATTTTATCTAGTAAAGAAATTAAACACATACACTATCCAAGGGCGCCTGGGTGGCTCAGGCAATGAAGCATCAGCCTTCGGCTCAGGTCCTGGGATAGAGCCCCACTTTGGGACTTTGCTTCTCCCCTGCCTCTGCCCCTCCCCTACTCATTCTCTCTCTCTCTCTCTCTCTCTCTCTCTCTAATAAATAAATAAAATCTTTTTTAAAAATAAAGGGAAAAAACCCCACATACTCTGCTACTCATGCAGTATACAAAGAGAAAGTAGCTGGTTCTCAGGATGAGACCACGGCACCGGACTTCCTCGTGCTGGAAACTAGCCGACTGTCACAAGAGACTAGTATGACACCTTGGCCCAACTTACATGAGATAGATGTTTATTACAGTCCCAAATCTACTTTCAAAGCACACATTTAACAAACTGAATTTTTCTTTTTTATTTTTTTTTAAGATTTTATTTATTTATTTATTCATGAGAGAGAGAGAGAGAGAGAGAGAGAGAGAGAGGCAGAGACAGAGCAGAGGGAGAAGCAGGCTCCATGCAGGGAGCCCGATGCAGGACTCGATCCCAGGTCCTCAGGATCAGGCCCCAGGCCAAAGGTGGCACTAAACCGCTGAGCCACCTGGGCACCCCTAACAAATTGAATTTCTATTTGCTCTGAGCCCAAGCCCCGTGATGCTACATGCAATACCTCGAGAGCAGGCAGATCATTGTATGGAATGATCTCAAAACCTGGCATAAACGGTCCAAAACCATCGTAGCTGCTCGGGTCTGTGGAACTGGAGATGGCAGACAATGTTCTCCCCCAGAAGTTTCCAGCTGAAAAGGAAAAATAGACTATTTCAGAAAGATCCTCCAAATTTAATAAGCATTGTCCCCAAAAAATACCTTAAGAAGTTTGATTTTTTTTTTAAATGAAGGTTTGCTTTATGGAGCCTGCAGTGAGCTTTCATTTGTTAAAATAAAACCTGATATTAGGGGGGAAAAAAAACAAACCTGATACTGGAGGTTCCCCTATGGAACCTCTAGACTGTACATGCAGCCCCAGAGGGTCAACACTGGTCTTTTTTTCCAGTTATCCCAAACTCTGACAACTGAGGGATTCAACACGTTTGTCTACACATGGAGCATTACAACAGTAATAAGAGAAGAATATCCTTTATAGAGAATTACTATTTTCCTTTTAAAAAACCAATACTACAGAATGAACTTTAAATTTCATTTGCAGAAAACATCCTCAGGCAATTTAAACACTTTCAAATTTGCCTTTCTTGGTATTATAATCTTTCATGTGCTAAATGACTGACACTATTTTTTTTGTTCAGGAACATATTTTTATTTGGTTAATAAGTGCGAGGCCCTACTACGTAGGTCAGGCACTGTTCGAGGTGTTGGGGACAGAGTGGTCATCATGGAGGGCTCCCTGCCCTCAGCAAGTTTGCTTAAATGCTAGAGGGAAAAAACACCATAACCCGAATCAGAGTAAAGCAAATGCATAAAATAATTTCAGGTGGGGACACCTAGGTGCCTCAGCAGTTGAACATCTGCCTTCAGCTCAGGGTATGATCCTGGAGTCCTGGGATGGGGTCCTACATTAGGCTTCCTGCAAGGAGCCTGCTTCTCCCTCTGCCTGTGTCTGTGTCTCTAATGAATAAATAAAATCTTTAAAAATAATAATTTCAACTGGATTACATTCAAGCATGGAATGAAATAATGGAGAGTAACAGAGAAGCTTGGGGGAGGGGGTTCCCCCACCTTTTTTAAAAAACTTTTACCAGCTCTGCCAGCACCAACTCAATTAACCCAGTACTGAATTACTGTATTTTGGCTTAAAGCACCTCTAAATACTACTACTCTTGCAAAGGATCTCCCACCTATGAGAGACCCCCACCCTACCTGTCCACCAGTCACAGCACATTGATTCTGACCAGGCTTGTTTAAAAGAAAATACACCAGGGGCACCAGGGTGGCTGAGTCAGTTAGGTGTCTGACTCAATTTCTGCTTAGGTCATGATCTCCGCATTGTGGGATTGAGCCCCATGACAGACTCTGAGCTGGCACAGGGCCTGCTTAAGATTCTCTCCCTCCTTCTTTCTCTGCCCCCACTCCTCCCAGTGTACACTCTCTAAAAAAAAACAGAAGAAAAAAGAAAGCGCACCTGTCAGACCAGGAACCTATATCTGCTCTCCTCCGCACAGACTCAGGAGTCTCCTTCTCTGTGCCTTACTCTGCCAGTGTAAGGGACTTACAGCTCGATCTCTACCCCACACTCACCAGCTGCTTTCAGTACACAGATAAAAACACCTTTTGCAATGGTGGATGACCCTATACCTGGCGAAATGGAGCTCGAGGCCATGAGAAGATACACCAGCCCAGTGAACCCTGCGGTTTTCCCCCATCTGACTGTGATGCTATTGGCAACTGGCATGTTTTTTACCACCTGGGTCTTTGTTTATGAGGTCACCTCCACCAAGTACACTCGGGATATCTAAAAGAACTCCTCATCTCCTTGGTGGCCTCACTCTTCATGGGCTTTGGAGTCCTCTTTCTGCTGCTCTGGGTCGGCATCTATGTATGAGCACCCAAGGGTTCCAACCAGGTGGCTTCACTGAACTCCTGCTTTTGTAAATTAATTTTTTTTTTACTATTGCTGGAAGTGTCCCACCTGCTGCTCCCAATAAAGGCAGATGTGTGACAAAAAGGCAGATGTGTCAAAAAAAAAAAAAACACCTTTTGCTAATATGTAAGAGACCAATAGTCTGTAAGAATGAAAATCACCAGAAATGCCATTTTTGTTTGCAAGAAACAGTTATGTTATGCTATCCTACAACTAAGGTACAAGATTCCAAAATAACAGGTCACAGAGCTGAGCCAAGACTTCTTTGGGAACAATAATCTATCACGCCCAAATGATAACTACACCTGGCCATCAGAATATTTAACAATTTCAACCATCAAAAGAATGAATTTTGACCACGAGCAATGATAAATTTGTCTGTACTTCATGTTTTTAAAAATTAAAATCAAAGCTTTACCAAGAAGTCAGAATCTAGCAATTGAACATCATTAGAAAGAGTCTAAGAGTCAGACTATATTATACAGAGGACAAACTGGTAGTTACCAGAGAGAAGGTGGGGGGGGGGGGCATGGGTGAAATAAAGGGCATCGGGTACACTTAACATGATAAGCACTGAAGAATGTACAGAATCCTGAATTACTACATTGTAGACCTGCAATTAACAGGACACTGTATGGTAATTATACTTCAAGTAAAAAAAAAAAAAAAAAAAAAAGAGTAAAAAAAGTACAACTAGCAATAATTAAGGCAAAAGAGGGCAGCCCTGGTGGCTTAGTGGTTTAGCATCACCTTCAGCTGGGGGTGTGATCCTGTAGACCTGGGATCGAGTCCCATGTCGGGCTCCCTGCATGGAGCCTGCTTCTCCCTCTGCCTGTGTCTCTGCCTCTCTCTCTCTCATGAATAAATAAATAAAATCTTAAAAAAAAAAAAGGCGGCAAAAGGAAACTTTTGGGGTAGTGGCATAGATTGTGGTGGTGGTTTCATGGGTGAACACTGACCTCCAAGCTCAGCAAGTTGTCTACTTTAATTACATACACCCTTTTATTTTATTCAAAAAATAAAAGTAAATTTTAAATAAAATAAGATGCTAATACACGGTAGGGCTGGAGAGGAAGAAGGTCAGATTCCAACATCTGAATTAACTGTTCACCTCCCAAATCAGTATCCAAGTCATTCCTCTCAACCATTCCCAGAAATATATCCAGGGCAACTCCAGTCCTCCTCTTCCAACAGCTTCTGACAACATGGTACAACAAATCATCAAATACTAAGATTCAAACTTCATATCACAACTAGGACATGGCCCCACTCTAACAAAATCCAACCTCAGCAACCTGACAAAATACCAGAAAGACCATCTATTTAAGGAGAAACCTACTATGAAAAAAAACTGATAGGGATCCCTAGGTGGTGCAGTGGTTTGGCGCCTGCCTTTGGCCCAGGGTGCGATCCTGGAGACCCGGGATCAAATCCCACGTTGGGCTCCCGGTGCATGGAGCCTGCTTCTCCCTCTGCCTGTGTCTCTGCCTCTGTGTGTGTGTGTGTGTGTGTGTGTGTGTGTGTGTGTGACTATCATAAATAAATAAAAATTTTTAAAAAAAGAAAAAAAAATCTGATAAGCAGAAGACAAACAAATCATCTAATCGCTCGTTTTAGGGAGTAGGAAGTAGGAAGTTACTTAGCAGAGAAAAACCTCATTTATGTAGAAATACTTGGAGATAATTTCCCCAGAGGAAATCTCTCAATTTTTATGAAACATTCAGCAAATAATGTATCATGGATGAGGCAAACACACTGGAAATATCCTATCAGTAAATTAAAACAGTAATGGCATTTTAAGTTCCTATCACAGAGGTTAACGCTGAATTTCACATACCTGCAAAAACAATCTTTGCTTTGTATTTTGGAATACCCTTAACGGTATATCCCCACCTACGAGCAAGTTTGCAAGCGGTCTCTCCAGCCTCCACTCCTATAAAGAAAAAAGTTTTTCAGTTTAAAAAAAAAATTTTTTAATTATCAAAAAGTAGTAAGATTATTTTCTTGGCTATTTAACGTCAAAAGGAAATATTTTACCTGTATTCATAGGAAGAACTTTGTGGTAGTTGAAAAGTTTAGTAACATACTCTTCATATTCACCAAGTACATTATTATAGAAAGCCCTGGATGTTAAGGTCAGTTTGTCTGCTTGATTTTTCAGAGCATTCACAATCTTTGGATGGCAATGGCCTTGATTGACAGCACTGTAAGCACTCAGGAAGTCAAAATATTTTCTGCCTTCTACATCCCATACGTAAATACCTAAATAAATAAAGAGAGTCATCTTAGAAAAATCACTGAGTTACATAAAGTTCAAAGATGAAAACTGTTGGCAAGCCTTCTGAATACCTACACAGGAACCTCTACTTAACACAGAATTGTGGTTAAGGCATGTTTTAGCTCAAGCATAGTAGGGTTCGTTATAAATACTCTGGTTTACAAGGAATTGTTTGTTCAGCTTGAAACTACCTATTTAACGGGAACACCATAACATGAAAAGGTTTATAAAGTCTGGAGTGAAACCTTCACTCCTAGAATACTGGGTTTTGAAATTTAAAACAGAAGTTTTACAGAACGTAAAAATCATGATTTGTGGACTGTAACCACCAACAGAATGGGAGAATATATTTCCAATTCATACATCCATTCTGCTAAGGATCTAGTATCCAGAACACTTACAACTCAACAGCAAAAAACCCAATTCAAAATGGGCAAAGAAAAAAAAATGGGCAAAGAAAATGAATAGACATTTCTCCAAAGAAGATATACAAATGGCAAAAAAACATCTATAATACTCAATATCTCCATCACTGGAGAAATGGAAATCAAAACCTCACCAATAGCATTCCATATTCATAAGGATGGTAATAGTTAAGAAAGAAGAGAAGAAGGGAAAGGGAAAAAAAGAAGAGGAAAGAAAAGAAAAAGATGGTGGGGCAGCCCTAGTGGCTCAGCGGTTTAGCGCCGCCTTCAGCCCAGGGCCTGATCCTGGAGACCCCGAATCAAGTCCCACATCAGACTCCCTGCATGGAGCCTGCTTCTCCCTCTGCCTGTGTCTCTGCCTCTCTCTGTCTCTTTGTGTCTCTCATGAATAAATAAATAAATAAAATCTTTAAAAATAAAAAAAAAGAAAAGAAAAGATGGAAAACAAGTGGTGTAAAGGACATGGAGAAATTGTAACTCATGTATTGCTAGAAACTGCAACTCATGTATATTTTAAAATGGTGCAGTAGCTCTATAGAAGACAGCTGGGCACCTCCTCAGCAAGTCACACATAAAGTTACCATCCAACTGAGCAATCCCACACCTAGGTATACCCCCAAAAAAGTCAAAGACAGGTGTTCAAACAAAAATTTGTACACAAATGCTCATAGCAGCACTATTCATAATAGCCAAAGGGTGGAAACACAAATGTCCATCAACTGATGAATGAATAAAATATGATCTATCCATATAATGAAGTATTTTTTTAAGATTTTATTTATTTATTCATGAGAGACACACACAGGGAGAGGCAGAGAAGCAGGCCCCATGCAGGGAGCCTGATGTGGGACTCGATCCAGGGACTCCAGGATCATGCCTGGACCGAAGGCAGGCACCAAACCGCTGAGCCACCCAGGGATCCCCCATATAATGAAGTATTATTCAACCATAAAAAGATAAAAAGCAATGAAGTGCTAACACATGCTACAACATGGGTAAGCCTTGAAAATATTACACTAAGTCAAAGAAGGAACAAAGGCCACATATTGTGGCCATTCCATTTATATGAAATATCCAAAATAGGCAAATCCACAGAGACGGCATGCAGGTTAGTGGCCGCCAGGTTCTAGAAGAGGGGAGAGTGGAGAGTGACTACTTAATGGTTATAGTGGGTCCTCTGGGGTAATAAAGTCCTGGGACTAGAGGTGGTAGCTCTACAACACTGAATATGTACTTAGTGGTACTGAACTGAATGGATAAAATGGTAAATTTTAAGTTATATACACTTAAAATATTTTAATGGACTATAAATATAAAAACGTATTAGGTAGGGATCCCTGGGTGGCGCAGCGGTTTGGCGCCTGCCTTTGGCCCAGGGCGCGATCCTGGAGACCCGGGATCGAATCCCACATCGGGCTCCCAGTGCATGGAGCCTGCTTCTCCCTCTGCCTGTGTCTCTGCCTCTCTCTCTCTCTCTCTGTGTGACTATCATAAATAAATAAATAAATAAATGAATGAATGAATGAGTGAGTAAATAAATAAATAAATAAATAAAACGTATTAGGTAGCTTACCAGCTAAGTTTTACCATGTATTAACATGCTGTGTTAAGTGCTTCTGTATCTTATCTCCTCAAAAAACCTTACTATTACTTATTTTACTAATAAAATAAGACTTTATTTATTTATTCATGAAAGACAGAGAGAGAGGCAGAGACACAGCCAGAGGGAGAAGCAGGCTACATGCAGGGAGCCCAATGTGGGACTTGATCCCGGGTCTCCTGGATCACACCCCAGGCTGAAGGCAGCGCTAAATTGCTGAGCCACCTGGGCTGCCCTAAATGTTTAATACTCTTATACACCATCTTCTGGCCCCGAGCTAAGTAGTAAACTTCGATTTTATTAGGTTAAGGCTATTATTTCAAAACGTGCATTAAACCACCACTTGGCAACTATCAGTAATCATTCAGGCAGAGAACAATTAATGGATGCTAAAAGTGTGAGTAAAAGTGTGCAATCTCAAATCATGTCTCCACAAGATATTCAAAAGGGCAACATAGTATCTTTGCACTGAAGACAGCTGGCAGTCACTACCTTACCAGCCAACTACAAACTGAGGTTCATTCTACAAAATTATTGACCTGTACTCTTCAAAAACATCAAGATCAAGAAGATGAAGACTGAGGAACTGTTCTGGATTAAAGAAAACTAAACAGACCTGAAAACTGAATGTAACCCATGATATGAGATTTTCCTTTTACAATAGGACAGATTTCAAATAAAATCTGATCAGGTCTGTAGATTAGATAATGATGCTGTAGTAATGTTAATGTCCCTATCTTGATAATTACACTATTGTTATGTAAGAGAAAGTCCTGTATTTTAGGAAAGACACACTCAGTATTTAGGCATAAAGAGGCATCACATGTCTGCAATTTCCTCTCAGTCCAAGGAAAAAATGTAGCTCACACACACACATGAGTGCATATGTGTGTTGGGAGGGGGAGAAAATGATAAAGCAAATGTGAAACAATGTTAGCACTCAAGAAATCCAGGTGAAGAGGGGTGCCTCAGTGGCTCAGTCAGTTGGATCACCAGCTCTTGATTTCAGCTCAGGTCATGATCTCAGGGATCTGGGATGGAGCCCTGAGTCAGGCTCTGTGATCAGCAGGCAGTCTGCTTAAGGATTCGCTCTCTGCCCCTTCCCTCTACTCTCTCTCAAATAAATAAATCTTAAATAAAAAAAAAAAATCTGGGTGAAGAGTAAAACAAAATTATTTGTACTACTTTTGTAACTTTTAAGCCTAAAATTATGCCAAGGGAAAAAAACGATAGCACTTCTGTATCTGACATCTGTTCTTGGCCAGGTCCATCATGGCAAAGACTGAATGAGATCATCTATGTATCTCCCCCCAGTAGCTAAGACAGCAAGCACTAGAAACTCAATAAATGTTGAATTAACTGTATCTGTAATAGAGAAATTAAATGCACCTGGAAAAATGTATACTGAGAAAATTTTAAAGCAATTTTTTTAAAAGGTTTCAAGCAAAAGAGAGAAGGGATGTTGGATTAACTCAAAATGTACCTTTTCCCCTTTCCAGGGCTACAGGTAAAGGATGGTAGTTGTGTGCACCATATTTAGATTCTCGCTCAAAAATGTAATCAGAAGATGGAGGGCCTTGGATTGTCTTTTTAGTTGCAACAGACGTAGCAGAAGCTACTGAAGAATGAACTCCACGACGGAGCACAGCAACGGTCTGCAAATGAGCTAGTCTGGAAAACATCATTTCCTTCAAGTAGGAATACCACTCACCTATTCAAAAAGAAGACAAGGCAGTTAGAGTAAGAATGTTCCCAGAGTCCATGTACATCAGCTCATCATGTGTTAACCCATTTACCACAGCCCGCAAAGAATCAGGCAAATGAGAGAGAACAGAGACCTGGGAAGCTTAAGGGGAAAAAGCACATGAATGTTTAGAGTGAAACCTGACAAACACTACAGCAGGCTGTAATAGGTAAGGAAATCAAGAAAAACTATGGATGGGAGGTCAGGGGCTTTCCCTTTCACTTACAATCTTCTATGCCACTCCAGACTTCTTTATTAAACACAGACTTTTTTGAGGTCATCAGCACTGAGAGTACCTCCAAGGACAAGGAACTCACGCTGGGGGAGTCAGGGGGAGTCAGGCACGGGGGGGGGGGGGGGGATATGGGGGAGGCTAAAGAGGTGGTACCTGACCTTGCAGACTGAGCACCCCTTAAAAAGGAACTGCGGGGGTGGGGGACAGGATCCATTCAGATCTGTCCCAGTAAGGAGACCAAATCAGAGAAGGAGGTGACCGTGGGACGAGAACTACCTCGTATACCAACTCCTTCCTTGTAAGTAAGGAATGGAAACATGGAGAAAGAATTTGGCTTCTACAAATAAAACAGGGACTGCTCTAGAGGAAAAAGAATGGGTGTGGAGTGGAAACAGTGATTTCTTGGGGGAAGGGAAGGGTGTTTTCAAGTATAACACCATAGGGATGATGGGTGGCTCAGCGGTTTAGCACCTGCCTTCAGCCCAGGGCATAATCCTAGGATTAAGTCCCACATCAGGCACCCTGCATGGAGCCTGCTTCTCCCTCTGCCTATGTCTCTGCCTCTCTCTCTCTCTGTCTCATGAATAAACAAATAAAATCTTTAAAAAAAAAAAGTATATAACACCATAGACAGAAACTACAAAATGTAAAATCTATTATTGAGCTCACATATCTATAATTCCTACAGCACAAAATTATCAGAAACAGCTGAGTGAAGTAAGTCAATCGGAGAAGGACAAACAGTGTATGTTCTCACTCATTTGGGGAATATGAATAATAGTGAAGGGGAATATAAGGGAAGGGAGAAGAAATGTGTGGGAGATATCAGAAAGGGACACAGAACATAAAGACTTCTAACTCTGGGAAATGAACTAGGGGTGGTGGAAGGGGAGGAGGGCGGGGGGTGGGGGTGAATGGGTGACGGGCACGGAGGGGGACACTTGGCGGGATGAGCACTGGGTGTTATTCTGTATGTTGGTAAATTGAACACCAATAAAAATTAATTTATAAAAAAAAAAATTATCAGAAACAAAAGTGAAAGGCAAACAGACTAGGAAAAAAATATTTGGTAATTTATAACAGCTTTTGAAAAGCTTTTACAATAAGGTGAACAGATCAAAACACACATATATAAAATTTTATGCATTATATAAAATACATATTATATACATTTATTTACATATACACACATAAGAGGTGAAAACAGGTAAGTCCCAAAAAACACTTTACTCTGCCAGGACGGTTGCTTCTAGAAACCAAAAACTGCACCACAAAAGCAATTATTTAAAGGAAATAAAGGTAATCAGTAACTATAAAACAAACTACAATGAGCTAAGAATTTTAGTAACAAAACCTAAATATCACTGAGCAAACTAGCCTTTCCTCACAATCTCTATTTCAGAGTCTTGGTTATTTCATCTGTCACCACCAGCCCTAAAACTAGCCCCACCACAATGATTCCCTATGGCTTTGCCTCTCTTTGTCCCATTAATAGTCACCAGAAACCTTGAGGTAAAGACTGAGCTATGGAAGAAGCTAAGAAAAAGGAAATAAAAAAAACAAAAAAACAAAAAACAAAAAAAACGCATAGCAACCATATCTTTTAAAATGATCTTTAAAGATGTTTTTTAAAAACAATTTCAGGGGACCCCTGGGTGGCGCAGCGGTTTGGTGCCTGCCTTTGGCCCAGGGCGCGATCCTGGAAACCCAGGATCGAATCCCACATCAGGCTCCCGGTGCATGGAGCCTCCTTCTCCCTCTGCCTGTGTCTCTGCCTCTCTCTCTCTCCCTGTGTAACTATCATAAATAAATAAAAAATAAAAAAAAAAGAAAAAAAACAAAAACAATTTCAGGATTAATAGAAAGTTGCCAGGGGTGCCTGCATCAGTCAGTCAAGCTTCTGACTCTTGGTTTCTTGGTTTGGGCTCAGATCAAGATCTCAGGGGTGGGGCTCAGTCACTTAGCATGGAGTTTGCTTGTCCCTCTCCCTCCCCCTCTGTTCCTCCCCCGCCCCACCAAAATAGAATATTTTTAAGTAGTTGCCAAACATTAAGCATATTTAGGTCTTTTTAATTAGTTAATTTTTTTTGGTCTATACTTATTTTTTAAAAAGACTACTTAACTCATGTTTAGACAGAGTTCCCATGAATGACAAGTCAAATCACACAACCTCCTGGCACTCAAACTGAGCTGCCAAATTAGCAAAAACTTAATACATGGAGCTTGGCTTACTTCCCTTTCAGCTTGGCTCGACCTGGTAAATCCAGTGTGTTCAGAAATTCAGTTACTAAACAAAATCCAGCACTCAGTTTGCCAAGACTCACCGACTATCCTTTCTTCCCACGGTTCAGATCAGAATACAGACTTTTAATCTGAGGTCCAGGGAGAGTCTTCAGAAGGTCCAATAACTCCTGAAATAAAATGCAGAATTGTACGCATAAGTGCATTTTCCTAAGAAGGTCCTAGCTCTTACCAGGTTTTATCTCAGAAACGCACATTATTTAGGAACTAACAGACTGGAGATAGCAGCTAGCAAAAATGCAAGGTTTAGCTATAGAAAATGAGACAGAACTTCCCCCAAAGTACTACTGTGAAGTCTAAAACATGGATTTTAACTTTATTTCTTGGCCTTTTTATGCTCTATGTAGTAAGAATTAATGCTCTATTAAACCAACTAAAAAATTAACGCAATTTTTGCCTTGATCAAATTAGCAATAAAACACAGTGTTCCATGGTGGCATACTCTGAACAAAGAACTATAGCCATTATCACAGCCTTAGGAGGTTTGTACTCTTAGACCAGTAATTTCACTCAGAAGATCCTATTATAAATACTCAGGAATGCGGAGAAACATTCATGCATAAAAGATATTCAACAATAAAAACGGATCAATATAATCACATACATAATATATTGTCATTAAAAATAATTATAGTTTTATGACATGGAGGTGTTTTATGATGTGTTTAAGTGAAAAAGAAACCATATATACAAAACGTTCAAGATTATAAATAAGATAAAGAAAAACCACCTGAAAAGGCACAAAAATGTTCACTGGTTATCTACTCTTCTGTACTTCCCACATTTTCTAATGATCATGAACTACGTTTATAATCAGAAAAAGTTATTACAACAAATGAAGCTGAAGGTCTGCCTAGGTTGTCACACTGGACAGAGAAAGCTTAGGCAACATACAAAACAAAACCAAGGGGAAAAGAAGCTTTGAAAAGCTCTGAGAAAACTGCCTGTGGTTAAAAGAAAGGCAGAGGTCATTTCCCCTAGGAAGTGCAGGCTGGATTACAACAATTAGGTCTAGAAGTTCATTTGTATCTCGGGGACAGGGTCAAATTTTAAAAAACTACACTCTGTAAGGATTTTGCTATCAAGGTCTACAGCTCTGTGACCAGAAGCAGGCAGAGAGGCACTATGCAGTGAAGTATTAAAAAAATACTAAAAACTCTAGCATTTTTTTTAAGTTAGCTCTACACCCAATGTGAGGCTTAATCTCGTAACCCCTTGAGATCAGGAGTCATAAGCTCTTTCAACTGAGCCAGCCAGGCGCCCCCTGATTAGCATGTTTTAAGTTCATTAACAGGTTGATTCACAGTATTCAGAGTGAAAAGGAAATCTCTGAAATTACCTAAATTCAACAGTCTCATCTTATATAAGAAGGTATTTGCTCAGTTAATTTGCAACAGACATGGGACAAAAGATCCATTTATTGTAGAGTTCAGGCAGTCTTATTAAAAAATAACAACTTAAGAGGATCCCTGGGTGGCTCAGCGATTTAGCGCCTGCCTTCAGCCCAGGGCGTGATCCTGGAGTCCCACATCCGGTTCCCTGCATGGAGCCTGGTTCCCTGCATGGAGCCTGCTTCTCCCTCGCTCTCTCTCTCTCATGAATAAATAAATAAAATCTTTACTTAAAAAAATAAAAAATAATAACTTACCAAAACAATAACATTCAAACATTAGTAAAAAAAATTAAAAAATAAAAACAGTAATAATGTCCTCAAGGCTTTTTAAAGATGAATTCTGAATATTCAACTGAGAAAAGTCCTGCAATTGGGAGTGTGATGATATAACTAGAATCCTGTGGACATAATTTTTTAAGATTTTACTTATTGGGATGCCTGGGTGGCTCCGCGGTTGAGTGTCTGCCTTTGGCTCAGGTCCTGATCCCAGGATCCGTGATCGAGTCCCACATCGGGCTCCTTGCAGGGAGCCTGCTTCTCCCTCTGCCTATGTCTCTGCCTCTCTCTGTGTCTCTTATGAATAAATAAAATATTTTTCAAAAAAGATTTTACTTATTTAGTCATGAGAGACACACAGAAAGAGAGGGAGGGGGAAGGGGGGGAGAGAGAGAGAGAGAGAGAGAGAGAGAAGCAGGCTCCATGCAGGGAGCCTAACGCAGGACTCGATCCCAGGACTCCAGGATCATGCCCTGGGCAGAAGGCAGGCACTAAATCGCTGAGCCACCCAGGGATCCCACTCTTCTAATTTTTTGATAAAAAAAAAAAAATCAGAAACACAGACAAGAAAATTACCTGCAATTCTATAATCACGTTTTTCTATGCATAAATACGATATACATTAGCTTTCTTTCGATATACATTAGCTTTCTTTCACCCTCACCCATAGAATTTATGACATAAGACCCTCCTGAAGATTCCCACAAATCTTGCAGATTTTTATCACAGGTCCTAACATTTTAGGACACTGGTCTTCATGCGGGTCCCCCTTCTAGAATCCCAGTAGGACAGGATGCCTGAGTGGCTCAGCAGTTAAGCGTCTGCCTTTGGCTCAGGGCGTGAACCTGGAGTCCTGGGATGGAGTCCCACATCGGGCTCCCCACATGGAACCTGCTTCTCCCTCTGCCTATGTCTCTGCCTCTCTGTGTCTCTCATGAATGAATGAATGAATGAATGAATGAATAAATAAATAAATCTTAAAAAAAAATAGAGTTCCAGTAGGCTCCTTAAAAGAACAGTAACCATATCTTAAAATTCACTTTGCATTCCCAGAACCCAGCCCAGGTTTGGACATTTCACTGGTATCCTTTGTTTGCCAAATACATCAGAGCATTCCTAAATACACTTAGGATTCCTAAAGGAGTCAAGGCAGCAAGAGAGAGCAAGGTCATCTAGAAAGGTGATTAAATCACCCAACACTAACCGAGTTGAGCCTAGCTCTCAGAGAAAGCTAGCATTCTCTAAGAAATCACCAGAAGCAACTATAATCTTTCCATCAAAAGTTCACTTCGACAAATACCATATGATTTAACTCATGTGTAATTTAAGAGCCAAAACAAAGGATCATGGGGTAGGGGGGGAACCAAGAAACAGACTCTAAACCATAGAGAACAAGCTGATGGTTAGTGGAGCAGAGTAAGGGGGGGGACGGGGGACAAGGATTAAGGAGTGCACTTGTGATAAGCACTGGTGTCAAAAATAAGGGCTGAATCATGTAACTGCACACCTGAAACTAATACTACACTGTCTGCTAACGCACTGGGATTAAAACAAACTTTTAAAACTTTACTTCATTAAATTTAAAGGCCTTTAGGAGACAAAATAGGTATAAACGTAACCAGTCCTGGCTGTTGTCATGCATTTAACCAAGGCCCATACTCAGGTGCTGGAGAAAACAAATTACTACTGACCCGGAAAATTTTAACATTGTTTTCAGTAATCTACATAGTTCACAAAGTCCTTCTTCAAGCTATTTTTATTCCCCTCTATCTAATCCATCCTGCCTACATGAAAACATACCTAAAATAGAATGTCCATAAAAGGCTGCATTTTAAAGCATTAATTTAGCACGCACTATAAAATAGTTTTTTTTAATTACTGTAAAAGAAAAAAACCACTTAAAATATTCCACTTGTGGAATAAATTTGGCTTTACTATGTTGGTCAAATATTTACTTTTCTTGAGGTAACCATTCACAAATACAGTCCCTTTTTTTTTTTTTTTAAAGTTCTGCCAACAAGTTTGGTGGGTTTTTTTTTTTTGTACATAATCTGGCTAAGATTCAACTCAACTGCGTCACTGGCAAACACCTTCACCATCACTATTGAAAAAGGACTGGCTCTGCCAGACTACACCCTCCACACACCTCCAGAATTTAGTCTATTCCTCTCTATTTTACTTTTTTTTAAGTAGGCTCCACGCCCAGCACAGAGCCCAGCCAGGGCTTGAACTCATGACCCTGAGATCAAGAGCTGAATGGAGATTAAGAGTCGGACGCTTGACTGAGCACAGAGGTGCCCCAGTTCCTATTTCAAAATATATGAGATTCAGGGGTGCCTGGGTGGCTTGGTTGGTTAGGCAGCTGCCTTTGGCTGAGGTCAAGAGCTCCAGGTCCTGGAATGGGGCCCAGAGTTGGAGCTTCCTGCTCAGCGGGGAGTCTACTTCTCCCTCTCTGTGCACCCCCCAACCACCCCCACCCCTCACTCTGCTCTCTCAAATAAATAAGTAAAATCTTAAAAAAAAAGAAAAATACATTTAGGACTCCTGGGTCGCTGAGTCTGTTAAGCACCTGCCTTTGGCTCAGGTCTCCATCCGGGAGTTCTGGGATCCAGCCCCATGTAAGGCTCCCTGCTCAGTTGTGGGGGGAGGGGGGTCTGCTTCTCCCTCTCCTTCTGCCTTGCCACTCCCCCTGCTCGTGGTGTCAAATTTTGAAAAAATTTTTTTAAAAATTAAAAAGTGCATTTATCTTTTTTAAAAACGATTTTGAGGGCAGCCTGGATGGCTCAGTGGTTTGGCGCCACACCTTCAGCTCAGGACGTGGCCCTGGGGTCCTGGGATCCAGTCCTGGGATCCAGTCCTGCGCCACGCTCCCTGCATGGAGCCTGCTTCTCCCTCTGCCTCTGTCTCTGCCTCTTTCTCCCTGTGTCTCTCATGGATAAATAAATAAAATCTTAAAAAAAAAAAAAGACTCTAATACTTGGAACTTTTTCAGCGTCTGGAACTAGATTTTCCAAAGATGAAGCCAAGTCATCCTAATGAAAGACAGTCTATTGTTCATTTCAAAGAGGTAAGTAAAGAAACTGGGTTACATGAAGAGCACTTCCAGGCTCAAACTGGAGAGAAACGGTTTGCCTACGGAAACAACCCCCAACCCCAGAGAGGAGATTTAGAACTGAGAAAATTAAAAGATTCGTCATTTATTAAGGCCAATGCATTTCAAACTCACTCCTCCTTTTCTCCCTTATCACACCTTATCAAAAATTAAAAAAAAAAAAAAGAGGGGGGTTCCCTGGGTGGCTCAGCGGTTTCCCGCCTGCCTTTGGCCCAGGACGCGATTCTGGGGTCCCGGGATCGAGTCCCGCGTCGGGCCCCCTGCGTGGAGCCTGCTTCTCCCTTTGCCTGCGTCTCTGCCTCTCTCTCTCTATCATAAATAAATAAAAATAAATCTTAAATAAATAAATAAATAAGCATCACCTTATCAAAGGGGGGGGGGGTCACACTGAAAGCGAGAAGAGTTACCAAAAGCAGGAGCCCGGAGACAGGTTCCTGAGAACAAGCGGCCCCGGCGAATTCACCCGGAATCCGCGGATGCTCAGCGGCGCCGGCGAAGAACCCTAAGGACGAAGTCTTCCAGCTGAAACCCCTGTTGGCCCCAATCCCTGGACACCGCCCCGTGGAGTCCGCTCGCTGCTGGAGATAAGGCTCCAGCTCCGTCTCTGCATCGAGGCCGTAGGGGAAAACGACGCGGGGGGGGGGGGGGGGGGCGGGGACCAGCAGGTGGGCCCGGGCGCTGCCCGCGGGGCCTCCAACCCTCCCGAGCGTCTCCCCCGGCGCCCCCCGCCCCAGCAGAGGCCGCGGCTCCCTGAGCGGCTCCGCAGCGCCCGGGACACAGCCTCCGGGCGAGCTCAGGCCCCGGGGTGCCCGCCGTGCGCGGGGCCGACGCCCAGCACCTCCCGCTGCACACCCGCAGGCGCAGGGACCCGGGCGCCCCGGCAGGCGGGGCTGCCTCAGCCTCCCCCCCGCTCCCCGCCGGGATGCGCCGCGCCCAGGGCCCCGCGGTGCCCGCCGCGTACACGGCCGCAGAGGCGGAGCCCGCCCGCCGCCGCCGCCGCGGGCGCCCGGCCCTCCCCGGCCCTCCCCCCCCCCCGAGCCGCGGCCCCTCCGCACCAGCGCGGGTACCTGGCAGCGCCTCCGCACCCGCCCGGGACACGCGGCGTCGACAGCGCGGCAGCGCGACGGCGGCGCGTCACACAGCCTAAGACGCGGCTTCCGCCCCGCCCCCGAGACGCCCTCGCCGCCCATTGGCTGGCGGCGGAGGGCTGAGCACCAATCGGCGTGGGCCCGCCCCGGCCCCGCCCCCGCCCCGCCCCGCCCCGCCCCGCCCCCCGCCGCGGGCTCCAGCGGCGCCCGCATCTCCCGGGAGGGGCTGCGCTCCTCGTCTGCCTGCCCCGCGCCTCGGGGCCGCCCGCCCGCTCGCTGTCCGCCCTCGGCCGGCGGGATGACGAGGATGGGCAGGAGGGAACGTCCGCTGGGCCCCAGCCGCGGGGCGCGGCACGACCCGCTCGACCTCCTGCCTGCGCTCCCGGGCCCTGCTCCCTGCCTGGCCCTTGTCACGCAGAGCCTTCGAGGGGGCGGCCACCCAGTGAACCCCACACTCAGCTGCAGGACCCCTCGAACCCCGCCCGCCGCACCCCCGGAAGTCATCACGGCAGCTGAACCGCGCACTGCCCTGCCCGCCTCCTCCTGGCTGCGGGCAGACCCTTGCATGACCGCGACCCCCCCCGCCCCCCCACCCCCCACCCCGTGTACGTTTGTCTGGAGCGCCCTCCACCAGGCATAATTAAAACCCAGAACTCAAAGTGCACAGTCCAGGACAATCTCGTATTAGAATCGGGTGGGAAGAGGCGCCTGCGGGGCTCCGTGGTTGAGCATCTGCCTTCAGCCCAGGTCGGGATTCCGGGGACCTGGGGTCCAGTCCCACATCAGGCTCCCTGCAGGGAGGAGCCTGCTTCTCCCTCTGCCTAGGCCTCTGGCTCTCTTTCTGTGTCTTCCATGAATAAATAAATAAAATATTTTAAAAATAATAAGAGAAAGGAAGAAAAAGAAGGAAAGAAAAGAAAAGAAAAGAAAGAAAAGACTTTTGTGGCCAGTCAGGATTCCAGGTGGAAAAAAATGGCACACTCCAAACTGGAAATCTGAGGTGCATTTGTTAAAGGAATTGTTGAAGCATAGACGGGTAAACCACAAGGATGGAGAAGTAGGGCAGCCCAGGTGGCTCAGCGGTTTGGCGCCGCCTTCAGCCCAGGGCGTGATCCTGGAGACCCGGGGTGGAGTCCCACGTTGGCCTCCCTGCATGGAGCCTGCTTCTTCCTCTGCCTGTGTCTCTGCCTCTCTTTCTGTGTCTCTCATGAATAGATAAGTGGAATCTTTAAAAAAAAATTATTAAAAATAAAAATTAAAAAAAAGGATGGAGAAGTAGCCCAGAGTCAGAGCACCATTGTCAACCCTAAGCTGACAGGGAGGTGTTCCGAAACCCCAAAGAGAGGAAGAAAGGAGAAGCTACCTGCCTAAGCTGTGGTCATCAGTGACCCCCCTGGGAGGGCACTGGAGTGATAAGACCCTGATCTCCCATCTCCTACCAGAATTCTCCATGGGCTGAATACATTAGGAAGCCAAAGACCTAGGGAGCCCCTTTAGGGAAGTCTCTGCAGTTTACTCTCCTGGGACACAGACCTGGTGGGAAAGGGTGGAGAGTAGACGGGGTACAGAGGCAAATGGAAGACATTCAACACACATAAGCAACTAAGATTAGTCTTAGCTGAGTAGAAAGTAAACCCAAAGCTTCGTGGTCAGGGCTGGAAAATGCTGAGGGCACAGAACCAGACCTGTAAACAGCATGGCCTGTGTCTGCAGATGTCCAGAGCAAGACACCAAAAGGAATTCGGTCCTCCTTGGCTCCCCCTTCCCCAGACCAAGGTCACTTACTCCAGTTGTTACAGCCACACCACATGCTCTCTGGCACTCACTGAGAGCAGGACTTTGTCTTTTACTTCTTTGATGTGCCTCCACAACTCTAAATATGGTGTAATTTCTTGGAAGTTAGGTCATTCTACCCAACAGGTCAGAGAGGGATAGTTTCTGTAAGGTCCTGTTCTACAAACCTGGGCAGGTATATAGAGCTAAGCCCAGCTCTTGGGAACTCTTACAGAGCCCAGGAATCCTCTCTTAAGCCTTAGCAAGTAGGGACAGGTGTTCCTGAGTTCACGAAGGGGAGCATGACGCCCAAGATCTGAGTGGAACATCAAAATATGTTGCAATGCCTTTGGACTCTCAGATAAGATGCTCTTTAACAAAAAAAGTTTTCAAATGTGAGAAACTCCTGAGAATGTCTGGGTTTTATCTCTTCTCTCTTATCAGAAAAAAAAATGCAATAGGTACAAAGAACATGATAATATTTTATGGTTTCTCTACTGCTGTGTTATTTTGCAGCATAACATGACCTTGAAGGCCTGGACTGGAAAGCAGCTTGTTTTCAACCAAGAAACAGAGCTGTTCTGTTTGTATGCTAATTTTTTACTTGTGCAAGCTAGGAATATGTAAAACAAAACATCCTTTACAAAGATTTTTGAGTCTCTATAACTATTCATATATTCAAGTAATTAACTATTCAGGAGCCATAAATCAGGGAGATATAAAGACTGACCCTACAGTAGATAACCAACACCTAAATTAATTTTATTAGTTCACTCAACAAAGTCCCTTGAGTGCCTGCATGCCCAGTTCCACAAGGAGTTTTGAATCAGGCAAGAAGCACGTGGGTTACTTTAGTGAGAAAGAAACTCAAGAAGTGCTCTTTCAACAGGAGTGAAGTGATATCTGGCAACCCTGATCATCTAAAAAAGCTATAACTACACAAAAAGAGAAAAAGAGTCTTCACTTTCTCCTTAAAAAAAAAGATTTTATTTATTTATTCATTAGAGACACGACACACAGAGAGAGACAGGGAGAGGCAGAGACACAGGCAGAGGGAGAAGCAAGCTCCATGCAAGGAATCCTGATGTGGGACTCCGTCCCAGGACCCCAGGATCACGACCTGAGCCAAAGGCAGACACTTAACCACTGAGCCACCCAAGCGTCCCCCTTCATTTTCCCCTATAGGCAAGTCTCAATTATTCAATGACCAGAAAAATAACTTATGGATTCTGCAGGCCTTTGACTTTTCACTACTTCCTTCATTATCCACCTTCTTATTACTTGTTTAGTGCAGCCTACATATACTTGGCTTTGAATTAATTAAAAAGGAAAAATCCAAGCTGACAGCCAAAGAGAAACTCTGATCAAGAGACTCGGAAAATAAATGTTTCGTGATTTTTACCCAGCAGGAGAAATTTGCCTTCCCCCAGGTTATATTCAACCTAGAAAAATATCCTCACAAAAGACCCAGTAGCATACATGACTCCCTCCTGCTGCTACTGCACTGAGATGGGGTAGACAGTTGTGTCTGGGGGAGAGTAAACCTCTTTAGGACCAGAAGGGATCTGGCAGGAGCAGAGCTGGAGAGTAGATGGTAAAAGAGCCGGAGAGTAGATGGTAAAAGTTCTGAACTTAGTTCTGACCTGGGAATGATAGGCAGAGATTCAGAAATTCTGCAACTGAAACGCTAGTTCTGATAGTTCTGTCTGCCCCGAGTACGTCCATTCCCTCCCCAGCAGCTGAACTCCACTTAAGAAATCTAGCTGCAGGGATGCCTGGGTGGCTCAGCAGTTTAGAACCTGATTTCAGCCCGGGGCATGATCCTGGAGTCCCAGGATCAAGTCCCATGTCCCTGCATGGGACCTGCATGGAGCCTGCTTCTCTCTCTACCTGTGTCTCTGCCTCTCTCTGTATGTGTGCGTCTCTCATGAATAAAGAAATAAAATCTTGAAAAAAAGGGAAAAAAACAAAAAAGAAATCCAGCTGCATGGGGGCACCTGGGTTGGCTCAGTCAGTTGGGCATCTGACTGTTGGTTTCGGCTCAGGTCATGACCTCTGGGTTGTGGGATCTAGCCCCACATCCAAGCTACACACTCAGCAGGGAATCTGCTTAAGATTCTCTCTCTCTCCCCCTGCCCCTGCTTGCATGCACTCTAAATAAATAAATAGGTGGGACACCCTGGTGTCTCAGTGGTTGAGCGCCTGCCTTCAGCTCAGGGCATGATACTGGAGTTGCGGGATTGAGTCCCACATCGGGCTCCCTGCATGGAGCCTGCTTCTCTCTCTGCCTGTGTGTCTGCCTCTCTCTGTGTGTGTCTCTCATGAATAAATAAATAAAATCTTGGAAGGAAGGAAGGAAGGAAGGAAGGAAGGAAGGAAGGAAGGAAGGAAGGAGAAGAAAAAGAAGAAAGAAAGAAAGAAAGAAAGAAAGAAAGAAAGAAAGAAAGAAAGAGCAAGCTAGCTGCAGGTCCTCTCCTTCTCCACATGACACACTCCCTAGTGACAAAGGCCACAGGGGTCACACACCTGCAGTCTTTGTTTCACTACCATATACCTGTAGTTCTGTCTGTGTCTTATCATCCCGCTGACTCTATAAAGTTCTTGAAGCTGGAGCCTGTTTTTGCAGGATTTTTACAGCCTCCCATCTTCGTGGTACCTTTAGCAGAAATGATTATTCTACACTGCATTCCTGGGGGCAGGAATTAGTGGCAGAGCAAGTGGCCATTATGGGAGTATGATCCTGGGATTCCAGAAACCCAGGCTGCTCAAAGCCTTCCCCATTCTTGGATTAGTAACAGCCATTGAGATTAAAGACCTAGAAACCCCCGGGTTGAAGAAAAGAGAACACTTCAAACCATTATTGTTCATTAACACCCTGTTAGTTATCTAAGTGCTTAAGGAATGTCACTGGGTGTGGTAAGTTTATAACAATGAGTGCTGGAAGGAAGGAGGTGGACCCGTCCTTAGCATGGGTCATGAGATCTCCATATCTCATGGAGACAGAACTGGGTCCATATGGGGGGCCTCTGAGAGGGCCTTGGGAACTGGTGACTGTAGCTGGAGGACACCTTGTGCTTGAAAGGCTGAGTAAAGAAAGAATGGGAGGTTGAGGAGGTCAACCAGACTGATTTGGCTCACCCATCTAGAAGTAAAGCCTATTTCAATCAGCTGAACAGGTAGTGTTTAAAGAGACTCAGCTCGTGGAGCTGAAAAGTCAGTTAATTCTGAATAATGAAACATAATAAATAAAGTATTTTGAACATATGTATAGAGAGATGTAAGTGCATGGTAGATTTTAGAGCCGAAGAGTCTTGTTTTGTTTTGTTTTGTTTTGGCACTGAAGAGCTTTAAAGACGTAATCTAACACTTTTAAAGACAAACCCGAGACTCCCGAGGTAAAGGGTGCCAGTCAATGTTATAAGAAATAGGTAATGGAAAAGCAAAGAAGTCAGGTATTCCATCTTAATCAAATTCCATGCTTGAGACAATCAGAAGAAGGAATTTCAGGGGCACCTGGGTGGCTCAGTCGGTTAAGCATCCAACCCATGATGGTGGCTCAGGTCATGATCTCAGGGTCTTGAGAACCCCCTGTTGGGCTCCCTGCTGAGCAGAGATCCTATCTCCCTCCCTTTCTTCCCCACCCCCATATAAATAAATGAATCATCTTTTAAAAAAAGAAGAACTTTTTTTAAGATTGTATTTATTTGTTCATGAGAGACACACACAGAGAGAGGCAGAGACACAGGCAGAGGGAGAAGCAGGCCCCACGCAGGGAGCCCGATATGGGACTCGATCCCAGGACTCCAGGATCACACCCTGGCCCAAAGGCAGATGCTCAACCGATGAGCCACCCAGGCGTCCAGAAGAAGGAATTTCAACTAAGAACATAAAAAGTTAAAGTAAAAATTTTCACAAAACTCTAGGGAATTTGCAGCCATTCACGTTGGAAAATATTTATATTGCTCATTAATTTAAAACATAAGAGAAACCTCAAGTATTAGTTAAATATTTACATCCTTATCTGTCCAGGTACTAAGAAGCCCAGCATATTTTGCAATGACTTTTTTTTATTGATTCCGTGAAGGCCAACTCTGAGTGCCAAAACTTGGATAACTTTTATTTGAAGTTGGACAATCTAGAAGTCAATCCTGACTCCGCTCCTTAGCTGGCAACCTGAGACCCCATGGCTCACTTACCCACCTTGTAAAATGGGTTGTCCTGAGGATCACAGACAGATGTGACACTCTAAAACATCCAGTTACCTCAAAGCTACCCAGCGGCTCAAGCCACGGGGGCATTATTATTTTTATTTACAGTGATGAGTAAGGGTTCTTTTGCATGCAATCCTCATGATCATCATCTGGCCTTGACCCTTCCATGTTCTGCAGATTCCTACTGAAATCTAAGTAAATTGTGTATTGTACTTAGAAAGTTTGAGAAATTAAAAAGGCAACAATATTTTATTACTGGGATCTGCTGAAGTAAATTTCGTTTAGAAAAGGCAGGGGGGGGGGTGGGAAAGAAATAAAAGGCAGGGGATCCCTGGGTGGCTCAGTGGTTTAGCGCCTGCCTTGGGCCCAGGGTGTGATCCTGGAGCCCGTGGATGAGTTCCGGATCAGGCTTCCAGCATGGAGCCTGCTTCTCCCTCAGCCTCTGTCTCTGCCTCTCTCTCTCTCTCTCTCTCTCTCTCTCTCTCTCTCTCTATCATGAATAAATAAATACAATCTTAAAAAAAAAAGGAAAAGACAACTTTTTTTTTTAAATAGTCATTGAAGTGTTGCTCAGATCCTCAGACACTGTTCCCACCCTGGCCCTACAAATGACCACCCTAGAGTTTTCTAATCTGCTCCTTGGAGTTTGGGAAGCACAATTGGGCTGGATTTTATGTTAAGAATTTCACTCTGAGCTGGCCCTCTTCTGATCCATGAACAAGCTCTGGTCACACCTTCCTACGTGTTTAATTTTCTAAAGGAAGCTTGTGATAAATCCAGGGAGGTAGCCCAGTGTCCCACTGAGCAGATTATTAAAAGACAGTTCCAATTTTCTTCTTAATTTCCAAAGAGTGACATTCGAAGGAACTTTGGAAACCTTCCAATTGTGTATCTAGCTGTTTTTTTCTTTTCTTTGTTTCTTTCTCTCTCTCTTTTTTTTAAAAATAAATCTGTAGAACTACTTTCCTCTCTTGACACTTTCTCCTCCCAGCAACTTCTTTTTGTTTTGTAAATAGCTAATACCTTTGGCTCATTTACAAATGAAAAGTACAACCCAAGAAGTCTTCCTCCTGCCCCAAAGCAATGCAGTCGATATCCTCCACCAGGGGCAACCCTTTATATTAGCTTCTTTATCCTTCCGGGGTTACTTCATACAAATAGAACCAAATACAAATGCATGCTCTTATTTCCTCCACTTTCTAACACCCAAAAGAGCAGGTTACACAGACTCTTTTTACCTAGCCACATAAGAAGTCCTGGAGCACAGTCTGTGTCAACACAGAGAGATGGCCTGCATTCTTTTGTTTATAGCTGCATGAATATCCCCATTGCTGGACACTTAGATTATTTCCAATCTTTTGTTATTGCATACAGTGTCACAATACATAACCTCATCTCTGACATTTCATGAAGATGTATCTGTAGGATAAAGTCCTAGAAATAGGATTGCTGAGTCAAAGGACTGGCCTGCATTTTCAATTTCAAGGCTGAGACTCTAAATCCAGCTCTCAGACGATAGAGAGAGAGAGAGAGAAAAGCAGGCTACTTATTGTGTAATCCTGGACTTATCCCTGGACTGGTGCTGGTTTGCAATTAGTGCAGAAATTGAAAGCAGTTGAAAACTTGGAGTGGTTTCCCACTGCAGCATTCACCGGCATGGTCATATTTCTAAGCAGTTGGGTTTATTGATCTTATCCACCTATGATGACTGGTAAGAACAAAATTATGTCCCTTGCGAGGCAAAAGTTATGAATGACTTCTTTTTTAATGTGATGTGGCCTCAGATTTGTTATCCAAATTTCCAGAAAGGTAGTAGAAAAACAGAACCATCCCTGGACACCAGAGAATACAACAAAATTAGACTAATCAAAAAGTGAAAAAATATTTCAATCATTTAATAGCAATCGATTGAGTGCCAACACATTCCAGTGTGAGAGGTAAAAGATCCCCCAAAATATATGGGTGAATTGACAGGAAGAGAGAGAGACACAGAGAGAGAAACAGGCAGGCTGTCCCAGATAATAGGAGCAGACATGACATAATACAAAATGTAGTCGGTACTAAGTCCTGCAGAAGGAGCTGGCCGCCCAGGCAGAGAAGAGCAATGTATCAGGAATCATCCTGTCTGCCAGGATGCCAATCTTTATTTTGTTACTTTTTTAAAAAAGATTTATGTCTTTCATAGAAAGAGAGCGTGCGCACTTGCAAGTGAGGGAAGGGAGAGGGACAAATGGACTCCATGCCCTACCCGATGCAGGGATGCAGGGCTTGATCCCACAACCCTGAGATCATGACCTGAGCTGAAATCAAGAGTCAGATGCTCAACCCACCAAGTCACCCAGATGCCCCCAGGACACCAATCTTTAAAAAGTAGGAACGGGGTGTAAGGATGAAATAGGAATGTGCAGGAAGGAAATGTTAGAAATTTGATTTATATTTTATAATCTTATCCTTTGCAATGTATGTTTTTATTTTGCAATGTAAATAACCTATTAGCACTGTAGTAGACATTTCACAATTTAAGCAAATACATACACGGGGATGTAGGCTCACTATTTTTTATTCTGGAATACCACTGCACTGGTATGTGGCAGGACTAGAGGAGAGGGATCTGGTCTGTCTTGTGCACCAGTGTACTCCCAGGGACACAGTGCCTGACCCACAGCAAGCAAAGAAGGATTATGTGGGATCTGATTCAGCTTTGAAAATAAGTGTTGGTCTCAAAGGCCCAGCTGCTTCTGTAGGTATGTTTGCTAAATATTGAAGCTTCCAAAGAGAAAGGACAAAACATCCTATATCTGTCCTGCCATGAAATTGTTATTCTAACATAGTATTTTTGTCTTCTGGAGTTGAAAGAAAAATTAGAAATCCACTGGCAAATCCAATTACCTGGGTTTATACTCCATAAACCTTGCTGCCAGGAAGCAATACATTTCTCTACACCATTGAAAGTAGTTCTACTTAAAATTATTTTGGGGAGGGATCCCTGGGTGTCTCAGCGGTTTAGTGCCTGCCTTCAGCCTAGGGCGTGATCCTGGAGTCCTGGGATCGAGTCCCGCATCGGGCTCCCTGCATGGAGCCTGCTTCTCTCTCTGCCTGTGTCTCTGCCTCTCTCTCTCTCTCTGTCTCTCATGAATAAATAAATTTAAAAGAATTATTTTTGGGAGCACCAGGGTGGCTCAGTAGGTTAAGCGTCTGCCTTTGGCTAAGGTCATGATCCCTGGGTCTTGCAATTGAGCCCCAAGTCAGGCTCCCTGCTCAGCAGGAAGTCTGCTTCTTCCTCTCCCTTGCTCCTCTCTTGCTTTCTCTTTCTTGAATGAATGAATGAATGAATGAATGAATAAATAAATAAATAAATAAATAAATAAATAAATAAATAAAATATTTTCAAACAATTATTTTGGAAAACTAAGATGGAGCTAGAAAGTTTGTAAGGGAGAAAGAAACAATTATGACTCATCTCAGGAAAACAAGTAACTGATTCTTGGAACTTATCCTGGTAATCCCATTAACTTCTATGATAATAGTGTTTTATCAATGTTTTGCCACACCCTGGGAGTTATAAATGTCTGGCAAGACCTTTGTATAACACAAATCAGATCATTTGAACTAGCACAGCAGAGGTGGCATTAGTGGCATATTTATGTCTAGCCTGAATTCCAAATGACATCAGTGCTAAGGAGAGTGTTCCTTCATAGAGAAACAGCGACAAGAAGGCCATGGCATTTTCTACACTCTGTTGTACCAAGTGCACAGCCGTCTGTGATTGTCACTCCCCCCACCTCTCCTCCCTTGCCTGGATCCATAAACCAGGATCTCTCTGTTGCACTTCCCAGATGCTAGAAGAGCACCTGGCACACAGCAGGTGCTCAATAAGTCTTTGTGCAAAGGAAGGGAGGAGGGAGTCTTTGAACTATATGTTTATTTTAATATACAAAAAAAGTTGGAGGAGGGATATGTGGTTTTTTTAATATTTTATTGATTTATTTATGACAGACACAGAGAGAGACAGGCAGAGGAAGAAACAGGCTCCATGCAGGGAGCCTGATGTGGGATGTGATCCTGGGACTCTGGGATCACACTCTGAGCTGAAGGCAGTCACTTAACCCCTGAGCCACTCAGGCGTCCCGGGATATGTGTTTTGAATACATAAAGAATTATTAAAATTCAACAAAAAGACAACCCAATTAAAAAATGAGAAGGTTTGAATGTACATTTTTTCAAAAATATATAAATGGCTAACATACACCTGAAAAGATGCCCAATATCATTAGTGATTAGAGAAATACAAATCAAAATCCAATGAGATACACTTCACACACTAGATTGGTTTCAATTTAATTCAAACTTTTAAAATATTTTATTTATTTATTCATGAGAGACAAAGAGAGAGGCAGAGACACAGGCAGAGGGAGAAGCAGGCTCCTGCGAGGAGCCCGATATGGAACTCCATCCCAGGGCTCTAGGATCATGACCTGAGCCAAAGGAAGACGCTCAACCCCTGAGCCACCCAGGAGCCCCAGATTGGCTTTAATTTTAAAATAATAATAATAAAAAGTGTTGGTGGGCAGCCCTGGTGGCTCAGTGGTTTAGCACCGCCTTCAGCCCAGGGGTGTGATTCTGGAGACTCAGGATCAAGTCCTACATTGGGCTCCCCGCATGGAGCCTGCTTCTCCCTCTGCCTGTGTCTCTGCCTCTCTCTCTCTCTCTCATGAATAAATAAATAAAATCTTTAAAAAAATAAAAATAAAAAATAAAGGGCAGCCCAGTGGTGTAGCGGTTTAGCGCCGCCTGCAGCCCAGGGTGTGATCCTGGAGACCCGGAATCGAGTCCCACGTCAAGCTCCCTGCATGGAGCTTGCTTCTCCCTCTGCCTGTCTCTCTGCCCCTCTCTCTCTGAATAAATAAATAAATAAATAAATAAATAAATAAATAAATAAATAATAAATAAATAAAAATCTAAAAAAATAAAAATAAAAAATAAAAAGTGTTGGTAAGGATGTGGAGAAATCAGAACCCTCATACATTGCTGATGGGAAAAGTACAGTACTCTAGCTGCTGTGCAAAATAATCTGGGATTCCTCAATGGCTTAACACAGAATGGCCACTCCTACTTACACATTGAAAAGAACTGGGGCACCTGGGTGGCTCAGTCCGTTAAGCTGCTGCCTGAGGCTCAAGTCATGATCCTGGAGTCCTGGGATGGAGCCCCACATTGGGCTCCCTGCTCACCTGGGAGTCTGCTTCTCCCTCTGCCTCTCACCCGGTTTGTATGCGCTCTCTCTCTTAGATAAAAAAATAAAATCTTTAAAAATAAATAAATAAGCTTAAAGAACTTAAAGTGTTTTGAGAGATTAAGTGTGACTCACATGTAAGGTATTTTTATTAAGTTGTTTGTGAATTTATCAGATAAGACATGGTATCTTTTTGATATCTCCTGAATAACTGCCATTTGCTCCAATTCACCAATATTACTGTACTGATTTATATGG
Organism: Nyctereutes procyonoides; assembly: GCF_905146905.1. Lineage (NCBI taxonomy): Eukaryota > Metazoa > Chordata > Mammalia > Carnivora > Canidae > Nyctereutes > Nyctereutes procyonoides. The sequence goes on from NW_026575133.1 coordinate 26,276,529, forward strand.
AAGGAAGCTAATTTCAAATCAGAGACAGGCTTGAACTTTGATGTCTTTAGAAAGATTCCATCAGAATCTTGCTTAAAGGGAAGTGGGGATTTTTAGGTTCCAAGAGGAGTTGATTTGTTTCCTTCTTCCCATAGATATATTCATAGGAACTAAATATTCTGAATCCCTGAATCCCTGAGAACTTGGAGTTACTTAGCCAGCCACAATGATGATGTACCAAAGAGAATCTCCCATGCAAAACTGGAATCCCTTAGAAGAAAATGCAGTTGTGAAAGAGAACTTTCTTTTTTTTTTCTAAGATTTTATTCATTTATTCATGAAGAGACACAGAGAAAGAGGCAGAGACATAAGCAGAGGGAGAAGCGGGCTCCATACAGGGAGCCCGATGTGGGACTTGATCTAAGGACCCTGGGATCATGACTTGAGCCAAAGGCAGATGCTCAACCACTGAGCCACCCGGGTGCCCCAGAAGAGAACTTTCAAAAAGGGAATAAACTAGCTATTTATTTATTTATCTTTTTTTTAAATAAACTAGCCTTTTTTTTTAAATGATAGTTACAGAGAGAGAGAGAGAGAGAGAGAGATGCAGAGACACAGGCAGAGGGAGAAGCAGGCTCCACGCACTGGGTGCCCGACGTGGGATTCGATCCCGGGTCTCCAGGATCACGCCCCCGGCCAAAGGCAGGCGCCAAACCGCTGCGCCACCCAGGGATCCCTAAACTAGCCTTTTAATGGTTATTCTTAAACCTTCCTGCACATCCGTGTTAATTTTGGATCTCGTGGATATGGTGCTCTGTAAGTGCTATCTAACTCTCTCCCACACCTGGCCTCTTCTACCTTCGGATCTGCAAGTTATTTAGAAGCAAAGAGAACATTTTGTAAACGTATTAACTATGCACGAAAGAAAATGGTTCAAAGAAGGGAATCGATTTCGTAAAATAAATCATTTTCTAAGATTGTCCACTCAGCTATTTTGTGTGGACTGTCTACTGTTCTCTCCCGCCCCCAGTGTTCTTGGCCAGGTTACATCTTGCGAAGGATGAGCACTGTGTGATTAGCAGCTGCCTGGAAGAGCGTTTATTTAAAATGCAGTCCCGGGGCACCTGGCTGGCTCAGTCAGCTACCTACATAAGCCAATTTATACATTGGCAGGGAGAACCTTAACATTTGCTGAGAGTGTACCGTGCACCTCTCAGGCTCAAAAAACTTGCAAAAATTCACCTCAGATTGCAGAGCTAGTACACGGTAGAGAGGAAATAAAGGGTCGTCCTCTTTTTTGGCTCCATAAACTACCATGGTCACAGAAAAGATAGGGATACACAGAGTGTAATCTACCCTGTGCCTGGGAACTCATTTGCTTAATAAATTCCCACCATCCACAAAGGTTGGCACACAATGGGTACTCCGTACATGTCTGTGGCAGGAAGGAAAGAGGCAGAGGACAGAGGAAGGACGAGCAATGGAATACTCTTTCTTTCTAATATTGACACTTACCTGTAACTACAAAATGCCCAAATAGCTATCAGATCAATAAAAAAAAAAAACTTTACCAAATACTTGTATATGATTGGTGGCCTGATGTACAATTTAAATCATCCCGATTACACCAGGAGGGACATGATGTTAATTTGTCTAATTTTGGTGATGTGAATGAATGTGATTAGTTGGTCAAGGAATATCCTCCAGATTTCAGCACTGTAAAGAAACCCATTTCCATTTGTAATTAATATAATAATTTATGGGCTGATATTTGAGACCCTATGATATTCCCAGTTAAAAAAAAATCATCCTGGAGTCATTAGGCCCAGCTTTCAGGCTCTGCCCTTCTCTCTCTCTCTTTTATTTTTTATATTTTATTTATTTATTCATGAGAGACACAGAGAGGCAGAGATACAGGCAGAGGGAGAAGCAGGCTCCATGCAGGGAGCCTGACACAGAACTCGATCCCAGGTCTCCAGGCTTGCACCCTGGGCCGAAGGCAGGTGCTAAACCACTGAGCCACCCAGGTTGCCCTCTGCTGTTCTCTTACTCTCTGTGTTACCTTGGGCTGGTCACAAAACCTCACTGAGTCTCAGTTTCTTAGGTAATACAGATGACCTTATGTAAGTCACCTCCTCTAAGACTCAGTTATTTATTTATTTATTTATTTATTTAAAAAATATTTTATTTATTTATTCATGAGAGACACACAGAGAGGCAGAGACATAGGCAGAGGGAGAAGCAGGTTCCCTGTGGGGAGCCTGATGCAGGACTTGATCCCAGGACCCTGGCATCACGCCCTGAGCTGAAGACATTCAACCACTGAGGCACCCAAGCGTCCCAAGACTCAGTTTATTTTATCAGCAGGCGGATCTGACCAGGCACTTCACCAAAACAGATCCCCAAGGGCCAACTGGCATATGGAGAGATGATCAACATCGTTACCCACTGGGAAATGAAATTTAAAACCAGAATGTGATACTACTACATATCTTCCAGAATCATCAACACTTGATGTTAGCCAAAAGGCGAAGTGATTACTTCCAGGATCATCGCATGATAAAGGTGGTCGTTCCTATGTGTTGGGAGGATCTGGAACACCTACAACTCTCCTTCCTTGCAGGTGGGGATGTAAATTGTTACCACCAAAAAATGGATTGGCTGTATCTACTAAAGCCCTGCGTATGTGCACCCAATAACCCCACTGCTATATTACCGATGAAAGCATGAAGATACATTTACCAAAAGAAGTGTGTAAGACCATAATCAAAATAACGAAAGAATGGGCAGCCCGGGTGGCTCAGCAGTTTAGCGCCACCTTCAGCCCAGGGCCTGATCCTGGAGACCTGGGATCAAGGCCCACGTCGGGCTCCCTGCATGGAGCCTGCTTCTCCCTCTGCCTGTGTCTCTGCCTCTCTCTCTCTCTGTGTCTCTCATGAATAAATAAATAAAATCTTTAAAAAAAATAATGAAAGAATATTTGCTTACCCACCAACAGTAGAATAAATAAGTTGTGTATACAATAACACGCCAACCGGAATAGGAATGAATAACGCACAACATGGATGAAACTCATAAGTAATGTTGAGCAAAGACATCCAGGCACAGAAGAGTACATACTGGGGATCCCTGGGTGGCGCAGCAGTTTGGTGCTGGCCTTTGGCCCAGGGTGTGATCCTAGAGACCCGGGATCAAGTCTGGGGTAGGGCTCCCTGCATGGAGCCTGCTTCTGTCTCTGCCTCTCTCTCTGTGTGTGACTATCATGAATAAATAAATAAAATAAAAAAAAGGAAGAGTACATACTGTAGGATTCCATTTTTATAATTAAAAGAAAAGAAAACCAGACACAATGAATTGATGTGGTTAGATGTCGGGATAGTGGTTACCCTAGGGGAGGTAATTATTGGAAAGGGACCCAAGGGGTCTCTGAGGGGCTCATTTGTTCTGTTTCTTGATCTGAATGATGATTAAGGGTGAATATTTTTAAATATTTTATTTTTAAGTAATCTCTACACCCAAAATGGGGCTTTCACCTACAACCCTGAGCTCCAGTTGCACACTCCACCAGCTGAGCCAGCCAGGTGTACTTTTTTTGTAAAAATGCACCAAGCTGTACACATCTGGTATTTTCAGTTTTCTGAACGTTTATTATACTGCAATAAAAATGTGGTAAATGAGGTGGTTGGGCTAGGTACAGCGTGCTTAATGTCCTTTCTAGCTTCAAGTGGAATAACAGCTACCTTCATTGTGCCAGGCACTGAGCTAAGTGTTTTCAGCACAAAGACTCTGTAGTCCCCTGAGCTAGGCACGTGGTGAGGGAATGGAGCCCCAAAGACACAGGGAACTTGCCAAATTCACATATGGACTCAGAGTTGGAAGTGGCTTTAAGCCCAGCCACTCAGAGGCCAAGGGCCTCCTCTATAGTCCTTGAAAACCACAGCTCAAGAGAACCACGGAGGGTTAGGTGTGGCAAGTAAGGCTTTCTCTGGCTGCCCCCCTCCAAGAGCGACCCTCCTCCAAGGCTCTCTTTTTGTCTCCATAACTGGGCTCCTATGGGATCTGCCTCCAGCTCCCAGCTGGAGGTGGAGGGGGCACTTCCTGTGTCTCTTTCCCTAAGTGGCTCTTCCCACTTCATTGACCCTTAGATGCTTCCATTTACTGACTCTAAGGTGGAATTACATTTTTAAGTGTACTCATTAGCATTTATTGGAGAATATCTTTTAGCCTACTCATAATGTTTAAAGCTAATTAAGTTGGTTCCTTTTTTTTTTTTAAACATTTTGTGTATTTATCTGAGAGAGGGAGAGAAAGCACAGAAAGAGAGGGAGAGGGAGAAGCAGACTCCCCACGGGGCAGAGAGGCTGCTGCCCACGCACCTAAAGCTAGGTAATTAGGTTCTTATTAGTTATTTCTTTTTTTTATTTTATTTTATTTATTTATGATAGACACAGTGAGAGAGAGAGAGAGAGAGAGAGAGAGAGAGAGAGAGAGAGAGGCAGAGACACAGGCAGAGGGAGAAGCAGGCTCCATGCACCGGGAGCCCGATGTGGGATTCGATCCCGGGTCTCCAGGATCGCGCCCTGGGCCAAAGGCAGGCGCTAAACCGCTGCGCCACCCAGGGATCCCTTATTAGTTATTTCTAAAAAGACAAATACACCAAATTGATGTGTGCCAATAAAATGGATGGGGATTTCTCAATGTACGGTATGCTCTCCACTCCCTCCCTTAAACACATGTAGCTCCTTGGCTGTGTGGTTTCAAGTGGGGGATCTGCAATGGTAATTTTAATTAATTAATTAATTAATTAATTCATGAGAGACACAGAGAGAGCGAGAGAGAGGCAGAGACATAGACAGAGGGAGAAGCAGGCTCCATGCAGGGAGCCTGACGTGGGACTATCCCGGGTCTCCAGGATCATGCCCTGGGCTGAAGGCAGCGCTAAACTGCTGAGCCTCCGGGGCTGCCCTGCATGGTCATTTTTAACAGCAGAAGTCCATGACCAGAGGTGCCTGGGTGGTTCAGTTGGTTAAGCATCTGCCTTCAGTTGGTTAAGCATCTGCCTTCAACTCAGGTCCTGATCCCAGGGTCCTGGGACAGAGTCCCACATGGGGCTCCCTGTTCAGCAGGCAGTCTGCTTCTCCCCCTGCTTGTGCTCTCTTTCTGTGTCAAATAAATAAATAAAATATAAAAGAAGAGAAAAGAAATCTATGCCCAATGGACACCCCAAGCCTAAAAAGTAATTTGCCAGGCTCTTCATGGGGGTATTAAGAACTTGTAAGTCTAAGAAGTTAATGTCCTAAAAATCTGGTACCTAGGTGTTGACCTAATTTCGTCGCCACTAATAAAATTCTGTAAGATGCTTCACTTTTGCCATGAAAATGGCCCTGTGTGTTTGTATATACTGCCTGCCAGTGGTACGGCCACTATGTGTTTATCTAGCATGGGTTTGGAAAAGCATCTAGCATGGCATGAAAAAGTAGCATGGAACAAATACCCTCGATTTGTGGAGACTAGCAGGGAGAGGGAGACATATCCTATACAAACTCCAATAATTATAAAATTAGTTTAAAACTTGGCCAACAGAGAACAAGAAATAGTTAAATGAGAAATCATTACAAAAAAGGATTTATTAGACAAACACATCAATAGATTGAGTCTAAGGATTTGGTCGGAGAGCCACTGGGCCTTTCAAAGCAGCAGAAGTCCAAAGTCACATACTTGGAGTGACTGCTACAATTTGTAGAAACAAGAAAAATGAGGAATGACAGCACTCCATGCTAGTCCACAGACAGATAAGCCTCCCACCTCCCTCCCTAGTCCCTTTCTGTTCAACTGGCGTCTTCTGTGACTCTGGTACCTGAGAGAAATGGAATGTTTCCCACATCTTACAGAAATTCAGTTTCTCGTTACAGATCTTGCCTCTGTGCACCTGGACTGCCTGTTCATGACACAAGGGTTGTTGCTTTTCAAAATCCAATGAACAGTTCTTGAGGGAGTGTTTCTCAAAAGGTAAAGTGAATAAAACATTCTCATCTATAGTAACTGCATTTCTAATCTCATGTGGCATCAATTGTCTTCTAGAAAGTTACAATGTGCTGTTTGGGGACACTCTTGTTTAACATAGAAGGAGAAGAGTAATTAGTACCGGATATGTAATTAAATGATACCCATTCTCAAATCTTGTAAGAGTCCTGTGAATAGGAAGTTTTCACTTAATTTATCAGAAGCAGGGGAAATCTTCTATCATTCCTGATTATAACAGAACTAGACATTTTAAAATTGTATCATGTGTTCATGACACCAAACTGGGTTTGCTTTATAAGAAGCCTTTGATCATTAAATTGTTAATGGCACAGGCTATCAATGAGGAGTAAGCAGTATGGTGTCTGTGTAGGTGTCAGTGGGCCTCAAATAACAAAGGTGAGAATGAGATAGACGTGACCTGATTTGGGAACATTGGGGTTTCTGAGATGTGAGCTCCACACATAATACATAGAAAACTAAGGGCAGTATTCCAAACAGATCTGACATGAGAATTTTATAAAACAGCTAGTTTTTTCAAGGGCATAATAAAAGTAGCAGTTTCAACGAAGGGCCATGCGTTAAGTTCCCACGGTTGGATCCATGATGGAAATGTCTTTGCTTCCAAGGCCCTCCTGCAGCCCAAGAACTACTTCTTTCACACCCGTGACAATCTTTCGCATGTTATGCCATCCTAGAGTCTGTTTGGAACAAGGATTGCTCTAGGGGAAGCTCTAAAAATGTTGAGTTTGTGCCTTTAAAAAATAGTCTGATTCATGACTTTCGTGTGTAGCAGGAGAGCTGTGCTCTCTCGGCACTCTTCACTATTTGGGAGCGTAGGCAACGCCAGGACAGATGTATGAGAAGTATCAAATATTGCAAATCGAATACTGCAGAGCAAAACAGGCGGCCTGAGGCACAGACGTCAAGATTTTGGTTGAGCCACTAGTCCGTTCATTAACATTTTTAAGCAACGGAGGCCTTGGCCTGGTTGGTCAAAGCTGCTCTCAAAATCTGCGGGACAGTGGAACCGCATGTGCGTGAGCAGGTTAAGTCTAGCCAGAAAGTCACTAACATTTCTTAGCAGAAACTTCTGGTCTTCTTAGAAAAGTAAAATACCTGTTCTCTCAGGGACAGCCTGTGGGGAATCTGTTTGGAACAAGAACTGCGCTCAAGTCCCAATCTTAAACGAAGATCTAAAAATGTGCAGTTTTGTGCATTTAAAAATAGTCCATTTCACAGCGGCAGTGTGTGTGCTCGTGGACCCAGCTCGTTCAGTATCTGGGGGGAATCGCTGGGTTTGGGCCAAACATCGAGTATGGAAAGGGAAACAATCCGCTTGGGAAGGGGGGAGGCTGCTTACCCTCCGAGGGAGCTAAAAGGTTGGAAGAAGCCTCCATCCTAGCGTGAGCGACGGGCGGGCAGGAGGAAGTCTTGGCTCCCCCGAATCTCCATCCCCTCCATCCCCGCGGCGGCCGCAGCAGCCCTGCTCGGGACACGCAGACCCCAGAGCTGCCTGGAGCCTGAGCGAAGGAGAAGAGCCAGGGGCAGGAGCGGGAAGCGCAGAGGACAGCGGGGACGCCGGGCCCCTCCTTGACCCCCTCCGTGGCCCGCGGGGGTTCCGGGGGGGGGGGCCGGGAGAGGGGAGAGTCGAGGGGGGAAAGGCCGGAGCGCGCCCCGCCGTGCCCCCTGCTGGCGCCTCCCGACCGCCGGGAGCGAAGGGGCGCGCAGGCCGCAGCTCGCCACGAGGGGGCGGTCCCTGCGCGTGGGCGCCCCTCGGTGGAACCGGGAGCCGCACGGCCACGCAGTCACTCGTGAGTTCCGACCCGGGTGGGCCCCCGAGAGGCCCGAGAGGCCCGAGAGGCGCCGGGTTCACAGGTGCGGGGCGTAGAAAGGGCTCAGGTAGGAGGGCCCGAGGAAGGATGCAAAGGGGCCCCCGGCGGCGGCGGCCGGCGGCGGGAAGGAGCTGGCGGCGGGGAAGAGGACGTTGGCCGCCGAGTAGGAGGGGAAAGTCTGGAAGGGCAGCGCGGCCGGGCCCGGCGCTCCCGGGCTGCCCCCCGCGCCGCCGCCGCCGCCGCCGCCCGCGCCCGCCGCCGGCCCCGGCGCCCCGGGCTGGGGCGCGCCGCTCCCCGCCTGCGCCGCCCCGTCGGCGCCGGGGTTCTGCTTCTTCCACTTGGTCCTGCGGTTCTGGAACCAGATTTTGACCTGCGTCTCGGTGAGGCTGAGCGACAGCGCGAGGTTCAGGCGCTCGCACACCGACAGGTAGCGCGTGGCCCGGAACTTGCTCTCCAGGGCCACCAGCTGCTCGTAGGTGAAGGCGGTGCGCGCGCGCCTCGGCCTGGCGCAGCGGGGCTCGGCGCGCCGCCGCCGGGGCCGCGGGGAGCCGGGCGAGCCCGGGGAGCCCGCGAGCCCGCGGGGGCCGCGCGCCGCCGCCGCCAGCGCCGCCGCCCGGGGCTCGGGGGAGCGCGCCGGGGCCGCCTGCAGGCGCTCAGCCCGCCCGTGCGGCCGCCGCGCGCCCGCGTCCTCGGCTTCCTCGTCCTCGGCCTCCGAGCCTTCCAAGGGGGACGCCGCGCCCGCGCCGCGCTGCGCAGCATCTAGCGGAGAAGGGGAGCGTGACCAGAAGCCCGGAACGACCCAGTCCCTCGGGGTCGCCGGACCCCCCCCCCCGCCCTCTTCTCCAGCGCCCCCAGCCCTGCGCATCCCCGGCCTCTCGCTCCCTCCACCACCCCGCGGGCACGCATCCTCGCAAACCCTTCCCAGGAGCTGGGGTTTAGGGGTGCGGTGTCCTCTTGCCCCTTACGCATTCGCTATCTAGCATCTAGCGGACGTCCAAGAAATGAATTTGCAATGAATGAATGACGATCCCCCATTAAGAATATATAATAACCATATTGCTCGGTATCGGGCGGGTGGGAGCACTGTTCAAGGGTGGAGACATCGAGATGTCGGGTGCGTTCAGGGCTCAGTCTCCCTCCCTCCCTAGTCCCTAGAAGCCTATTTTGGTCTGGAACTCCTAGCAATTAAAAAAAGAAGTTATTAAGCTCCCTTTCCCCCCTCCCCCCCTTTAAAGTGAAATTCCCTCTTTCCCATCTTCTCTCTCCTGCCGTGTTAATAGAGTTTCAGATTTGTGCGGGACCGGATCGATAGATGTCATCTATTAAAGGTAAGTTTTAATCGAACAATATTAGGATCAGACAGGGAAAGGGGGTTTGAAGTCGGTACCTGCAAGCTGCGGGCAGGAGATATGCAGGCTCCAGTAATAGAATATCGATCATGGCTGTGGGGGGAGGGGAGCGCAGCCCCTCGGAGGGGCGATCGGAACAATTACCGGGCGGACTGCCCGGGCCCAAGCACAGCCGCCAGAGGCGCCCTGAGACCCCAGACAATCACCGCCAAACTTAGGGAGGAGAAGTGGGTGGGTGGGTGGGTGGGGGGGGGGGGGCTGTGCCGCATCCAGCCTCTCTCGGACTTGCGCCCCTGGCTCCGCGTCCCTGCAGGGAACCTCGTGCCCACGCTCCACCCAGCACGGATCCCGCTGTCTTTTGTCCCTCCTTCCAGACACAAACTCTCGCAGACCTCTCATCGGGTGCCCGCCAGAGTTAGGAGTAAGTGAAAAAGCTTTCCAGGAGAAAGGACCAAAGGCCTCCCATCACCCCGCCCCACCCCTGCTCCCGCCCCAGTCGACGATTGGGTCTGGGGAGAGAGGGCCGAGAGCGTGGGGCAGCGGAATCTCTGCAGGTGCCTAGTTGGCTGGACGTGGGCACTAGGTGCGCACACCTGACCTCGCACTCCAAGACACCGACGCATGATTTAGCCTCAGCTCCCTGATCCGTAAAATGGGGGCAATGTTCATGATGCTGTGTACACCTCGCAGGTTCTGAAGTTTTCCGTGACTTTTATCTCAGTCTCTGCTCTAGGCCCTGGCACGTGCTGGGTGCACTAAATGCCCCATCAGCGAATGGGCCTGGATAAGGTGGACGCTGGCTGTTTAGTTTCCAGCGCGAGCAAAACAGCTGTGGTGCTAAGTGGCTTGGCCGGTGAGCAGGGACGGACTTGGGTAGGCAAATCCCTGACCCAGGATGCGGGGGCGGGGGGGGGGGGGCGGCTCTCTTCTGCCTCAGTTTAGTTCCAACACAGAGACGAGGCGACACTTTGCACCTTGTCCTGTGCGCTTTCTCTCTTTGGTGAAGGCTCCGCTAACGACCACTCACTCGGTCCCTGGTGGTCCACCCACGTCCCAACCCCCCCGCCCCCCCATCGCATCCCCTGGGCTGGGGCTTCCCGGGACCCGGGGCCGCCTCGCGTCCTTACCCGAGGGCTCCCGCTGCCGAGCTGAGTCCCCTGGGCTGGCGTCCTTCCCCGCGTCGGCCTCTGCCAAACTTTTCTTGGCTTCCCGGGGAGCAGGGCGCACGGCCGGGAGCGCAGCGCGGGTGAATTTCTGCGGGTCCAGGATGTCCAGGACCGAGAAGGAGATCTTGTGGTGGGAGGGAGCCGCCTTGGCCCCGCCGTCCTGCCATGCCAGCATGCCCGCCGCCCGCGGGCTCGAGGCCGGCGGCGCGGGGTCCGGGACGGCCGCGCTCGGGCTCGCCTGCGGCTGTGGCTGGGCCGCGGCTCTCCGGCCGGGAGGAGGGTCCAGGCGGCCAAGTGGAGCTGGGGAGGGGCACGCGGGGGCGGGGGCGGGGCCGGGACGGAGCGGCGGGGGCGCTGCGCGGGGATTGGCACTCGCGCGGCCCAGACCCCCGCCACGTGCGGGGCGCGCTCGCAGCTGCCCCGGGCCTGCCCCGCGCCTGCCCCGCGCCTGCCCCGCGCCGCGCGGGGGCAGCTCGCCTCGGCACGGGGGCGCCCGCGTGAGCCCGGCGCGCGCGCCCGCCCGTACCTCGCCGCCGGCTCCGCGCGCCTCCGCCCGGCCCGCGGGGACTCCGGCTGTGCGCGAGCGAGGGATCGCGGGCCGGTTCCATCCTGGGGATGCCCCCTCCCCCATGCACGCGCTGCCTCGGGCTCGGGTTTGTGACTTCTCCCCGGTGACTCTGAATTGGGGATGTAATTAAGGCCGGCAGCGATTTACTGGAAGGCAATGCCCTGCACACCTCCTGCCCCGCCGGGGAATCTCAGTGAGGGCCTCAGACCTGGCCACCGCGGCTTCAAAGCTCTAAGGTTCTCGCAATTTACAGTTTACAAAGCCCCCGGGCTTGCGCGGCCTCACTGGGTTCTCTGAGCATCCCTCTGAGGTGGGAGCGGCCTGGCAAGACCTTGGTCCCCACTTAAAGATGAGGAAATTGAGGGCACCTGGGTTGCTCAGGGGCTGAGCGTCTGCCTTTGGCTCGGGGCGCGATCCTGGGGTCCTGGGATCCAGTCCTCACATCAGGGCCCTGCGGGAAGCCTGCTTCTCCCTCTGCCTAGGTTGCTGCCTCTGTGTGTGTGTGTCTCATGAATAAGTAAATAAAAATTTTTTTTTAATGATAGAGAGAGAGAGAGAGAGAGAGAGAGAGAGGCAGAGACACAGGCAGAGGGAGAAGCAGGCTCCATGCACCGGGAGCCCGACGTGGGATTCAATCCCGGGTCTCCAGGATCGCGCCCTGGGCCAAAGGCAGGCGCCAAACCGCTGTGCCACCCAGGGATCCCAGTAAATAAAAATCTTTAAAAAAATAAAGATGAGGAAATTGAGAATCAGAGATGAGAAGAGCCTTGCCCGAGGTTAAGGTTGACGGGTGACCTCGGCCGGATTTGAACCCAGAGGTCTTCTTTTCCGGGACCGGTACCCTCTCCAGTATATCCTGCCCTGTCCCAAGCGGAGGGAGACTAAACCTGCCCTGTGTCCCAGGCTTTCCCTTCTGCCCCAAACGGGGGGCCTAACCGCGCGGGGTCAGAGAGGAGTAGGGGGGAGATAGGGGCCCCCGCTAGGGTGTCCCGCCGCTTTGGAAACCTTGGCGCGTTGCGGGGTCAGAGCCATGTGAGCCAGGTGAGCCAGGTGGCTGGGGGTTGGGGGGAGGCTGCCCTGGCTGAGTCGCCAGGCACAACCCTGAGGCCCTCCAGTCCTTCTTCACAGTCACAGATTCAATCATTCGCAACAGAAACTGGGTCCCTGGGACCCAGGCTGCGTCTTTGGCCCCACCTCCCCTTCTAGCCCCAAGAAGAAAAAAGATTCAAAGATGCTTGTCCGGTTTGAATTTAAGGTCAGAGAACAGAGATGATGGAGCGGGTCTCCCTCCCCCCCCTCCCCCCCCCCCCCCCCCCCCCGTCCCGTGGACTCCTGAAGCTTCCAGCAGCCAGGCCCATTCTAACGTTCCTTTTTCTTTTTGTGGCTTGGGGGGCAGTCTAGGAGCAGGGATCATTTGCCCCAGCGGCAGATTCTGAGGCTTCTCCTACCCCTCTGCCCAGAACCACTTCTAACTCTGCTGCTCCTTTCTTCCCTGCCCCCATGGGGCTTCCAAACAATGACTTGGCAATTAATATTGTCCGAGTAGGTAGCAGTAGGAAGAGGAGGAGAAACTCCCTCATTAAAGTGCGGGGGTGGGTGGGGCGCTGTTAATCCCATCTGTTATTGAAGGGAAGACCCTACGTGCCGGCTCCTTGTAGCTTTTCTCATTCAAACCTGTGGCCCCTCCCAGAGGCGGCCCCTGTATTCCCTGCCGATTTTAAAGCCCTGCCGAAATTCAAACCGGCCCTGGTCCTAAAGCTATGATGGATTGTGCTTTTACGGGAAGGCAGGAAGGGAAGTGCCCTGCCCCAGCCCCCCTGGCCACCTCCCACCAGAGGGAATGCACGCCCTGTGAAAACCAAAGAAAAGGTGGCCCTGGAAATAAACAGTGGCACCCAGGAACTTGGATTGCACATCACAGAACCTTCCGGAACACATACCGATAGGGTAACTTTGCTTTGTGTTTTGACAACTCTTTCTCACCCAGATCTCACTTGATTTTTTTTTTTTAATATCCTTTTCTTTCTCCCTCCCGCCCCATATTGATCCCAGCCTCCTTTTACTTTTTTCCCTACCCACATTCACTTCTCTTCCACATTTAGGTTCTTCAGGGTAGAAATAGATACCTTAAGGTAGCTCTAGAAGGGATATTTGTGGCATCCCACGATCTGTCTTCTTATCTGTTCTCTTGTTAGCAACCTTGCAGCCACTTCCCCCCTGGGTAGGTGGGCTGGCATTCCAGAGGCACCCTGTACCCAAACTAGGGCGACAGAGAAAGCTGCAGTCAGCCAGGAGCAACCCCCATCTGGGTCATTTTCATTTCACTTTATAAAATGGCTCAAAATTTTTTTGTTTAAAAGATATGAATCACCTTTCCTTCGAGGTCGATAGGTATTAAATTTAGAAGAGGAGCAGCAAAGGGAGAAGCAACAAATTGGAGACAAAGACAAGAGCACAGAGAAACCATGTTTTTAAAGACTCAATCTTTAAGGACTTCTTTTAGCTATTTTTAATTTTCCTGGCCTTTATTTTCCCCCCTATATTTCTGATATGTGAGCTCAGTCCAGCACAGGTTATGCGTGTGGCTTCTGGAAATAGATGACTCATTAGAAACACCTTTCTGTTTCCCATCAACATTGAAGGAATAGAAAATATGCCCTCTTACTCACCCAACTTAGAAATTCCTCCACCCAACAAATAGGCAAAATTCATCAATTTGGTGAGGGGAAGGGGGCCTTAGGGAATTGTCTTTCTGGCCACTGCTTTGTAAATGACCAGGAGCTAGCGAGACCTCCCATAGGTACAATTTGGCCTTGTGTTCACTCACTAACATCCTCACACGTGTATCTCTACACGAGGTGTCCCTATATAATAAATATATCCATATCCAGCAAGCTGCCTTCCCTCTGTGCATGGAGTTGATTTGTTTTTTCAACATGGGCATTAAAATTCTGCCTGAGTGCTGTCTTTAAATTGCTTTGATGCTAGGTGGGTTCCAACCCTGACCTGTCCTGATGGCAAGTGATGGCTGTAACAAGCTCAGGATCAATATTCATAGCGGGTGTCCTGGGCTGATAACACTATCCAAGACAATGTTCGCTATCAGTGCAGACAGCTGAGATATTGCGCCATTAGGGATGTTGTGTTAAATAACCTGATCCATTTCTGGGGCTATTTAATGAATTTCACAGTTTAGATAGTATCTTTAAGGAGAAGGCAAAGGCTATTCCGGAGGCACTGATGCAAATCGATGGTGCCAAGCTTCCCGAGCTATTCCACAAACAAAGTGGCCTATAATTCCAGCACAGCCTTGAAGAGCTGCTGCCCGAGACGTGCACAGTGTGAGCATGGAAAGAATTTGCTGTTTATGCAGAGGGAGAGCAATATTATGAGCTGTGTCAAAGCACCTTAGATAAAATCTTATGTTCCTGAAATAAAATAAACAAATTCTCTAGGTAAAACCCTGCAGTTTGGGCCAGCCCCCTGGGTAGGACATATATGCCAAAGAGACAGCTTCATAAGGCAGGGCTTGGTGACAGAAGGAGAGAAGTCAACTGCGGGGTGGCCGTGTGGGCAACCCCATTACTTGGGACCTCGGCCAGCTTTCCCCAAAGTATATTTCAATTCAAAACCATTCTGCAAAACGGAGAGAGTGTGTGTGTGTGTGTGTGTGTGTGTGTGTGTGTGTGTGTGTGTGAGGCTCTGGGTTGTAAAAGGGAACTACTGATAGTAGCAGAATCAGGTGTTAATGTTTACTTGACTCCACACCCCTTGTTGCCCTGGAGAGTTCATTTACAATTAAAGGGTAGCATTTACAGTTTCCCACCGGGGCTTTGAACTCTGGCTGCCAAGCAGAGCAAGTATTCCTTTTAAAAACCCACCTCGGAGACTTTGATTTGCGAAAGCTCAAAGGGTAGCCTTCCCACTGAACCCCATTGCAGCCAAAAGAAAGATGGGTACTCAACATATTTTGCTTTAAGAAATCAATATTTTTTCTTGGAAATCAACAGGTTAAAAAAACAACTTTTTTTTTTAAATCAACTTCTTTATCTCAGAAATGTTGGGGAAGCATCAAAGAGGATAAAGCGGCAGTTATATTGATAAGTAGAATACATGTTAATTGCTTCTGATGATGATCCTTTTTGGGAATTTGCTCTGGACCAGGCACTTGGCTAAGCTCTTCGCTCATTTTGGGTTATTTCATCCAATCCTTCCCCACAACCCCACACAGCAGGCACTGCTATTGTCGCCAGTTTGTCCACGACCCCAGAGTTAGGAAGTGGTAAAGCTGGGATCTGACCCCAGAGCGGTGAGATTTCAGAACTAAGGGAATCACATTCCTGCCCCAGGGTGAAATCTAATCATAGACATTTATCGAATGGTTTTCCTTCAAAGTTACACAGACAGCTGGGATGTGTAAGAAGAGCTGCCGGCTAATACCTGAGCCCAGCCCTGCCTGGGAGGGTACGCTGGTGATCCAGCTTTGGCATTTCTTATGTTCATTGTTTTTTACCGTTCCAAGATACTCCTAGGAGGAGCCCAAGACAAGGGAATTTCCAGGCAAACCAAATTGCTCTGGGCACCTGGAAAAGTAGAGACATTTAAGTGGAAGAAGGAGAATGGGGGGATGGGTCGGAAATACCAAGTGACAAGATGAGGACATATGGGGAGAGAACTGATAAGGGACAGAGCCAGAAGGAACAGGGACATGAGTGCAGTCTGGGCTCTTGCTGACCGTGAGCATTGAATGCCATGTTAACGCCCTTCCCCAGGGAGGCACATGCAGAATAAAGACAAGGAAGCGAGGTGAGACTTTGCAGGTGTATGAAGCACCTGCTTCCGTGTGTAAGTACAGTCCATTGCTCGGAGGCAGTCTCCTGCAAGGTAGGTGTCAAAGCCCTCTGTTCCCCACAGCTGTGTCTAAATTTCATGCCTTCAACTTCTTTTCCCTGGTCTCCCCGCCTCCAGCCTTCCACCTCTGCAGGCTCTTCACCTCGCCTGGGTGTGCAGACCCCAGCCCTCAGAGGGCCCGGCCGTGGCCTAGGGGTGCAACGCCAGCTGGAGTGATCAGAGCTGCCAGATGTCCATGCTGCCCAAAAGTAGCTGGGAAGCTGGGTTTGTATGTGAGAAGTCCAAAGTTTTAGTTTTTTTAATTTATTTATTTATTAAAGATTTTATTTTTTTATTCATAAGACACACACACACACACACACACACAGAAGCATAGACACAGGCAGAGGAGAAGCAGGCTCCATGCAGGGAGCCCATTGCAGGACTCGATCCTCAGTCTCCAGGATCAGGCCCTGGGCCGAAGGCAGCGCTAAACCGCTGAGCCACCTGGGCTGCCCAAGTCCAACGTTTTAAATGCTGGCCACCAATTCAAAATGTTGAAAAATTAGCCCATCAGAAACACGTCTGTGGGGACACCTGGGTTAAGCATCCGACTCTTGATTTCGGATCAGGTTGTGATCTCGGTGTCCTGAGATAGAGCCCAAGTTGGGCTCCGTGTTTAGCAGGGAGGCTGCTTGAGATTCTCTCTCCCTCTGCCCACACTCTCTCTTTCTCTTTCAAATAAATAAATACATCTTCATGGGACGCCTGGGTGGCTCAGCAGTTTAGCGCCTGCCTTTAGCCCAGGGCATGATCCTGGAGTCTCAGGATCGAGTCCCCACGTTGTCAGGCTCCCTGCATGGAGCCTGTTTCTCCCTCTGCCTGTGTCTCTGCCTCTCTCTCTCTCTCTCTCTTTTCTCTCTCTCTCTCTGTCTCTCATGAATAAATAAATAAAATCTTTTAAAAAATATATCTTAAAAAAACCCTAGCGCATCTGTGGGTCCCAAGTCTGTTATTCTTGCTGTGCTCACGCCAAGTGACCTCATCACTGCTCACGGCATGTCCATAGCTACTGTGATCCACGGGGTAAAGACAAAATGCCTTAGCTCTGAATGTGAGGTTCTTCACAATCCAACCCCACTGCCTATGCAACTCTGATCCCTGGACTGTGACGGTCCTTATGAGTTATGCCTGGGTCTCCTGCCCATGCACGCTGCCTTCTCAGAGGCCCTGCCCAGCCTCTGGATCCCGGTGAGTGGGCAATGGGCCAGGCTGGGAGTGAGGGGACACCCATTCCTGGGATGCCTAAAGCAGTCAGCTCAACCAGGTGAGCTGGACCAGTTAGCTCCCAGGATTCTGATCCCAGGAGTCTGATCAAGACCCATGGACATGTTTCCTGCCAGTGGTGGGTGCTTGAGCTCACTGGGCAAGAGATACGGAGATGGGGCGACTGTTGTGGGAGCACATGGGCATGGAAGTAGTGAGGAAGTAGAGACTCAGTGGGAGCCTGGAGAGCAGAACAGAACAGATGTGCAGAGCACAGCGGGGAAGCTATGATAGACACAGGCAGATGGGCGAGCACCAGCCACTGTCTGCGCTCCATTCTTCCAGAGGCCAGCCCTACGGCTGCTTCTGGGTTCCCTGTGAGCCTCTGTGCATCCTTACAAACATTCCCCCTCACGTTGATGCGGGCCACCCTTATTAGTCAAGGTTCTCCAGGGAGCCAGCTGCAATCTGCTGCATGGATATACAAACAGAGAGAGAGAGAGAGAGATGGAGATTTTTATTTTTTAAAGATTTTTTTTTATTTTTTTGAAGGAGAGCAAGAGCGTGAGTTGAAGGGAGAAGGACAGAGGGCAGAGGGAGAAGCAGGCCCCTGCTGAGCAGGGAGCCCAACACAGGGCTCGATCCCAGGACCCCTGGATTATGACCTGAGCTGAAGGCGGGTGCTTCACTGACTGTGCCACCCAGGTGCCCCAAAATACGGAGATTTTTAAAGTAGGGAAGTGGGACTCCTGGGTGGCTCAGCAGTTGAGCAGCTGCCTTGGGCTCAGGACGTGATCCTGGAGTTCCAGGAGTCCCACATCAGGCTCCCTGCATGGAGCCTGCTTCTCCCTCTGCCTGTGTCTCTGCGTCTCTCTCTGTGTCTCTCATGAATAAATAAAATCTTAAAAAAAATAATAAAGTAGGGAAGTGGCTTCTGCAGTTATGAGAGTTGGCAAGTCCCAAGATCTGCAGGATGTGCCGGCAAGCTGGAGAGCCAGGAGAGCCAATGGTGTAGTTCTGGTCTGAATGTCAGCAGGCTTGAGCCCCAGGAAGTGCTTATGTTTCAGTTTGAGTCTGAAGACAGGAAAGAAGCCTTTGTCTCAGTTTGAAGGCTGTCGCTGTCAGGCAGCAAGGACTCTCTTACTTGGGGGAGAGTCAGTCCTTGGGCACTATTTAGGCCTCCAATTGATTGGACGAGGCCCACCCATATTGGAGCAGGCAATCTACTTGATTAAGTCTGCCAATTGCAATGTTTACATCCGCTAAAAGCTTCATGGACACACCAAGAGTAATGTTTGACCAAATATCTGAACACACTAGGGCCGAGTCAAGTTGATATACAAAACGAATCATCAGGGCAGCCTGGGGTGGCTCAGCGGTTTAGCGCCTGCCTTTGGCCCAAGGTCTGATCCTGGAGACCTGGGATCGAGTCCCATGTCGGGCTCCCTGCATGGAGCCTGCTTCTCCCTCTGCCTGTGTCTCTGCCTCTCTCTCTCTCTCTCTCTCTCTCTCTCTCTCTCTGTGTGTGTGTCTTTCATGAATAAATAAAATCTTAAAAAGAAAAATGAACCATCACATACCCTGAGATGACTCTAGTCATGGCAACAAGAGGAACCCTGGATAGAGCTTGCTCTCACACCTGTGTGTGTCGCTCCAGCAATATTCTATCAATCCCACACCTGCTGGGGAACCTGCTTTCAGCTTCAAGTCTCTTGTGTTCGAGTGCTCTTTCCTCTGGGAGGCCTGCCCTGCCCTGCCCGAGCTGACCCTGGCACTCCTTTCCAAGGGGGGCCCAGCCTTCCAGCCAGCCTTGGTAGACATCACTTCCTTTTGTCTGATAAGCATCCTCATTCCTTTTCTGGCATTGGTAGTTTGACTCTGCTCAGATCACCCTCCTTCCTAGGTGGGACTGCCAAGGAGGGCCCCACCTTGTCCTGGCCATGGAGTGGGAGTGGGCTCCTGCAGGACTCTTCAGGCTCTCTCTCCTGGGAATCTGAAGCAACATGGCACTGAACTGGGGCTGCTTGATCTCAGCAGTAATGCCTGAAAGAAGTCATCTACTAATTTTCACTCTGGAGCTTTTGGTTCTAGTACTTTTCAAGGTCTAGTTATCCAGCATTTTCTTTGATTCTGTAAATCATCTTACAGCCTTCCCAAGGTTCACCATGCCCTCTCACATTTTGGAATTCAAAGAGCCAGGGTCCAGAGATGCTGATTGGCACAGCCTTCGTCATACTATATGGGGTACACACTGTCTGGTCCTTTCACTTTCCTGAAGTTGGGACCCACACTGGGGTGCCTGGATGGTTCAATGGGTTGAGTGTCTGACTCTTGATTTCAGCCCAGGTTATGAGCTCAGGGTCATCACGCTTAGCAGGAAGTCTGCTCAAGATTCTCTCCTTCTCCCTCTGCCCCTCCCTACCTTCCATAGGCTCACTCTCTCTCCTTCTCTCAAATAAATAAATAAATCTTAAAAAGAAAAGTTGGAGCCCACACAGCATTTGTCTTTGTGCTCATCAACACCCTGGCATTTAGCAGATTGAAAATTCCAAAGGAATAAATGGTGGCCCAATAGCATAAACCCAAAGCCCTATAGTCTGATTAAGATGGATCAGAAACCCCACACCTTAAGAGGTGGTACAGGCTAAGCTGAAAATAAAAATTGGGGGTGCCTGGATGGCTCAGTCAGTTAAATGTCTGCGTTTGGCTCAGGTCATGATCCCAGGGTTCTTGGATGGAGCTCCGCAATCACATTGGGCTCCCTGTTCAGCAGGGAATCTGCTTCTCCCTCTCCCTCTGTTCCTCACCCTGCTTGTGCTCTCTTTCCCTTGCTATCTCTCAAATAAACAAGATTTTTTAAATTTTTAAAAAATTAAAAAAGAAAAATAAAAGAAAATATAAATAGGACCCAGAAATGTGTAGATATGGACATGATTAGATTCTCCATGGGTCCTCCTTCCTCAGGGGAAATCCCGTGCCTTTGCGGAATAACTTTTATGCTCTTAAGCAGGCCTGCATGCTGGGCAACCATGCCCTTTGCAAAAGGAAGTTGTAGGGGTAGGGAAGCCTGGGTGGCTCAGCAGTTGAGCACCTGCCTTTGGTCCAGGGTGTGGTCCTGGAGTCCTGGGATCGAGTCCTGCATTAGGCTCCCTGCATGGAGCCTGCTTCTCCCTCTGCCTGTATCTCTGCCTCTCTCCCTCTCTGTGTCTCTCATGAATAAATAAATAAAATCTTTTTTTTAAAAAAAAGAAAATTGTAGGGGTAGAAGGGATGGGAGGAAAGAGATTATGTAGTCTCTCCTTATCCAGCTCCCAGTTAGCAGTGACAGCACCCAAGGCCACAGGTCCTACAGCTATAGTAGGACTATAGGTCCTGCGCACCTGTGCACCAAGCTATAGGTCTTGTGCACCTGTATTAAGAAGTCAAGTCCTAGGGTGTTAAAGCTTCCACCTCCACCACTGCTAGCCTCTGAGTACAATTTCTTTGCTGCTTCCCCTTACTCCTACCCATACCTTGGGAAGTAGTCTCTTCAATAAAAAGTCCTCATGTGAGTGTGCTGATGGTCTGATACCAGATCCATATAATTCAGCATACTTAAAAAAATTTTTGGTGGGGATCTCTGGGTGGCTCAGCAGTTTAGCACCTGCCTTTAGCCTAGGGCGTGATCCTGGAGACCTGGGATCGAGTCCCACGTCGGGCTCCCTGCATGGAGCCTGCCTCTCCCTCTGCCTGTGTCTCTGCCTCTCTGCCTCTCTGTGTCTCTCATGAATAAATAAATAAAAATCTTTAAAAAAAATTTTTGGTAAGATATTTATTTATTTATTTATTTATTTATTTATTTATTTATTTGAGAGAGAGAGAGAGAGACCACAAGTGGGGAGCAGGAAGAGGAAGAAGCAGGTTCCCCATTGAGCAGAAAGCCAGACATGGAGCTCAATCCCAGGATCCCAGGATCATAACTAGAGCCTAAGGCAGATGCTTAACTGACTGAGCCACCCAGGCACCCCTTAATTCAGTATACTTATCTAAAACTAACTCCCTAACTCTAGGAAACGAACTAGGGGTGGTGGAAGGGGAGGAGGGCGGGGGGTGGGGGTGACTGGGTGGCGGGCACTGAGGTGGGCACTTGACAGGATGAGCACTGGGTGTTATTCTGTATGTTGGCAAATTGAACACCAATAAAAAATAAATTTATTATTTAAAAAATGGGAAAAAAAGAAAAAATAAATAAATAAAACTAACTCCCTGCTATTTGTACAAACAGGAAGCAGGTGGCTCCATGGCCAAAGAGAGGCTGAAGAAATATAGAAATCCTGAGAAAGTATCACACATTGTGTCCTCTCCCACACACCTTTGCCCGGGTCGCACAAAAGCAACAGAACTGACAGCCGGAGCCTCACCTCGGTGTTGGCTAGGAGACCCTGCCAGGCAGCAACAGGAAGGAGGGAAGAACCCAGTGATGAGCATCATTTACAGCCTGTCCAATCAGTACCTCCCCTAACAAAGTGCACATAAGTGAGCAAAGACTTGAACATGTTCCTCTACAAAGTGATCTCTTTTTAGGAAAAGAAAAAAGAAAAAACCCATCACAGGATCATATCAGAGCTGCCACAGGCATGAGAGATCATTCTAGAGTCAGGATCTAGACTCTGGTTACTTAAAGTATGGTCTGTGGACCAGCAGCATCAACCTACCACAGAGCTTGTTAGAAATGCAGACTCTCCGAACGCCTGGGTGGCTCAGCGGTTGAGCATCTGCCTTTGGTTCAGGGTGTGATCTGGGGATTGGGTCCCTCATCGGGCTCCCTGCAGGGAGCCTGCTTCTCCCTCTGCCTGTGTCTCTGCTTCACTCTTTGTGTCTCTCATGAATAAATAAATAAAATATTAAAAAAAAAGAAATGCAGAATCTCAGGGCACCTGGCTGGCTCAGTCTGGAGAGCACACAACTCTTGATCTTGGAGTTGTGAGTTTGAGCTCCTTATTGGGTGTAGAGATTACTTAAAAATAAAATCCTAAAAAATTTTTAAAAAGAAATGCAGAATCTCTTTTCACCCCAGACCTACCAGATGTAGATTTTAATGAGTTCCCCCAGGAAATTCACATGTATCTTAAAATTTGAGAAACATCAATCTAGATCCAGAGACCAACAGCATCAGCATTGCTTGGGAGCCTGTAAGAAATGCAGGTTCTCAGGCCCATCCCGGACCCTCTGAATCCAAACCTCTGTTTGAATATGCCCTTCAGGTGATTTTTTTTTAAAGATTTTATTTATACATGAGAGACGGGGGGCGGGGGTGCAGAGGGAGAAGCAGGCTCCATGCAGGGAGCCGGATGAGGGACTCGATCCCGGGGCCCCAGGATCACGCCCTGGGCCGAAGGCAGGTGCTAAACCGCTGAGCCACCCAGGGATCCCCCCTTCAGGTGATTTTAATGCACATGAAACTTTGAGAGGCACTTCTCGACTGATGGCTCGCTCTTTTCTTTCTTTTCTACCATGGCCTACCTCAGTAACACGGAAGACCCCTTGGCCCACCCAGACCTTACTTGGTCTGGTCTCACTTTCCAGGGGAGACAAACTTTGATAAGAACAGAAGGTTCTGGGCACGTAGGTGGCTCAGTGGTTGAGCATCTGTAATTGGCTCAGGTCAGGATCAAGTCCAACATTGGACTCCACACAGGGAGCCTGCTTCTCCCTCTGCCTATGTCTCTTCCTCCCTCTCTGTCTCTCATGAATAAAGAGATAAAATCTTAAAAAAAAAAAAAAGAACAGAATGTTCCTGTGGGGGGCCCTCGTTTTGCCTGCACAGTATCTGTTCCTTCTTTGCCTTATCCATTTGGACTGCTTAAACAAAATGCTACAGACTGGGTGGCTTATACACAACAGAAGTCTACTGTTCCCAGTTCTGGAGGCTGGGAGTCCAAGATCAGGGTGCCAGCATGCTTGGGTTTGCTGCAACCTCTCCCAGGTTTCAGACTGCCTGATTTCTTGCAGTGCTGTCACAGGATAGAAGGGTGAGCTCCCTCTGGGTTGCTTTTATCAGGGTAGTAATCCCATTCATGAGGACTTCACCCTCATGACCTCATCACTTCCCAAAGGCCCCACCTCCTCCTATTATCACATTCGGCATTAGGATTTCAACATACGAATTTTGTTGAGGACACAAACTTTTAGACGATAGTGCTCTGGTAATAGTGCCCTGCTTTCTGCTGAGAGGCTTCTCCTCCCTAATTCCATGTGTGGTAAGACTGTGAATACAGGGTCTGGTAGGGCACCGAGGTCAGGCTGGATCATCATAGGGCCACGTCCCTCTGAACACAGACATGAGGAGTTTGGGGGCTCTGATACAAGAGGGCCAGAGTTCTTTCTGGAAATGTCAGACCAAGTTGAGGAAAAGGTTCTTCACCGTGTGGTTTACCTGGGACTCCATTGGGCTGGAACTGTCACAGCTCTCTCTCCTAGCTACCTGGAAAAAGCCTGACCACACTGAGAGAGAAGGAGGTCAACCCACACATGAGGCAGAACCAAGAAATGGAGAGCTGGGGAGCCTAGAACACTACCTTGGAACCAGCCATGCCTGAAGCCATCAATTGCTGGACTATCTGGTTATGTGAGCCAATACATTCCTTTGAAATTTAAGCCATTTGAAAGTGTGTTTCTGTTACTGGCAACCAAAGAGTCCTAGCTGATACAAGCAAATTCAGAAGGATTATACTATATCTACTATAGCAATAGAAGATTGAATGGATTCACATATAAGCCGAAATTCAGACGTGATTTGTAGACTTATAATTGGAAGCATAATAGGCCCAAAGCTCTGCACACTAGAGTGTTAATGTTCTGCTTAACTAGCTCTGGCCTGAAAGGTATAAACAAGAGTCGATTGGATCAGGATCTGGAGGAAGCTTGTTTTCTTGGTATAAGGGCAAGACTCAGCTATTGCAGGCCCTTTGCCCTTTCTTTACCCTTCTTGCCTTAAATGCCTTCTTGCCTTAAATGTAGACATAATGTTTTAGGGGTACAGCAGGCACCTGGAGAACATGAGGGCAAACGCCTCATGCTAAGGATGGCAGAGCAGGAGATAGAAGTAGCCTGTGCCTGTTCCCTCATAGTCCTGGAAGCTCTTGTACCTGCCCAGCCTGCCTCCCTCTTGACTTCCTTCCTTTTTTTTTTTTTTTAAGATTTTATTTATTTATTTTTGAGAGACACAGAGACATAGGCAGAGGGCAGAGAAGTAGGCTCCATGCAGGGAGTCCGATGTGGGACTCGATCCCAGAGTCCTGGGGCCACCCTGAGCCAAAGGCAGATGTTCAACCACTGAGCCACCCAGGCAGCGTCCCTTGACTTCCTGATAGATGATAAAAGTAATTCATTTTGTTGAGCAAATATAGATGGATTCCTGTTACATGCAGCCAAATGCAACCCTAACTTATATAATGCCCTTCATGCATTATATCCAAAGAAAGGTCATGGACTTTTGGGCTAGGCCTGAGTCTATCAGTGGCCCATGATACCATGTTATCTTGGACCAATGTCATTCTTCAGATGAGGAACCTGAGTCTCTGTATTCATTTTCTATTGCTGCTGTAACAAACTGCCACAAATGTAGTAGCTTAAAACAACACATATTTACTATCTTACGGCTCTAGAGGCAAGAAACCCTAAAATCAAGGTGTCAGCAGGCCTGAATTCTTTCTGGAGACTCCAGAGGAGAATCCATTTCTTTCCTTGTTCCAGTTTCTAGAGGCTGCCTGCATTTCTTGGCTTCTGGCATCTTCATATTCAAGGCCAGTAGTGCTGCATTTTTGTTTTGTTTTGTTTTTGTTTTTTTTTTTAGTGCTGCATTTTTGGATCTCTCTCTCTCTCTCTGTCTCTCTCTCTCTCTCAGTTCTTCTATTGTCATGTCTCCTTCTCTGACTCTCCTGTATCCCTCTTTCCCTTATAAGGACTCTTGTGACTACACTGAACCTATTTGGGTCACCTAGGATAACCTCCCATTTCAAGATCCTTAGATTAATTACATCAGCAAAGTCACTTGTGCCAGGTAAGGTAGGACATTCATAGGTTCTTGTGAGAAAGATGTGGATACCTTCTAGGGGCATTATTTTGTTTACCATAATCTAGGTATAGAAAGTGATTTGCCCAAGGTCATACATGGCCAGCAGAAGAGGGAGAACCATGGGCAGGCTCCCCACCACTGGCAGAAATGCCCTTGCTTCTCCTCCTTGTCATGAAGCTACAGGCCAGCCATTCTTCAAGGTCCATTTCAGGCTGTCTCTCGGCTCAGAAACCACTGCTGCCCTCTGTGGTGAACAAGAGCCCATCCTCATGGCTGTGTCTATGTTACTCGTTGGCACTTGGCACACATTTGGTCAGCAATCTCCAAGGCATATGTCTTGTTCTCTTCAGTCTTGGCTCAAAGGCAAAGATCACACCTTAGGTCTTTCTGCAACCCAGATCCCTGAGCCCACAGAAGTTCAATACATGTATATAGAGCATGATGTTCATGGCAGATTATCCAGACTGATTCACTTAGCTCTCCTACCACAGAATCTGGAAGGCTAAAACCTGCATTTCCCAGACTCCCTTGCACATTGGGCTAGGTTCCACCAAGCTAGACAAGGTGAAAGCAAGGTAGGTGGTAGCCTCAGGTGGAGAGCATCCTTTAAGGGCACAGTGGTGGGCAGATTTGATTCTTTGGGGCCTGTACTTCCCCTGGCATCTTAGGAGCCAAGTGATGGAGCAGTACTCCAATGGAATAATGCAACTGGGTGTTTCTCATAGCTGCATGGCTCTTGGCTGTATAGTCCTCGAGCTTGGAAACTCCAGTTCCCATGGAAATCTGTAAGCTTCTTACTGCCTCGTATAAACATAACCCTGTAGCTGGAGTGGTTTCTATTTTCTGCAACTAAGAAGCATGGCTAACATAAGGTCTAATATTCTTTTCTCCCACAACCAGATTATAAATCTCCAAAGAATGGGAACTACATTTTACATCTCTCCTATAAAATCAGCAGAGTACACAGTTCCCCAGTAAACTTGGCACATGATATGCACAATTAAGTTCTAAGATTCTGATGAATTCTTCATCCTATCTGTGACTCGAGAACCTAAATGAAGTAGCCATTCTACTATGGTCTTCTTTTGATACCTCAAAGCTAAGTCACACCCAGAGAAGTCTGATTTTTTTCAAGTTTCAGTTTATTTATTTTAAGATTTTATTTATTTGACAAGAGAGAGAGCACAAGCAGGGGAAGCGACAGGGGAGAGGGAGAAGCAGACTCCCCGCTGAGCGCAGAGGAGAGCCCAATGTGGGGCTGGATCCAAGGACCCCGGGATGACGACCTGAGCTGAAGGCAGACGCTTAACCCACGAGCCACCCAGACGCCCTTCAAGTTTCAGTCTAAATACCTGGAAGGGTCAGAGGGGTAGTCAAGGAAACTTCCCCTTTTCAATTTTTATTTAACGCAAAAATTAGTTAATGGTAATTGGAATGTAACAATTCATCCGTAAGGTCACTGGCCTAACACTTTGCAACTTTACCATTTTTTTTTAACTTTCCCATTTTGTTTCCAGCCCTATTCCTTTGAATCCTTAATTTTGCAGAGCTGAAGTCCACACTGCAGTTTCGTAGTCCGTTTTCTCATATAACACGTGCATTTTCCATGTCGTTGCCTCGTCTTCATTTTTGACGGCATAATGTTTCTTTCTATAGCCATGTCGTACTTGCTTGCACATGGACTCTTGCAGCTTGAGCTGGCTTGATAGCTGACGGTGCGCTCACCGTCTTTCCAATCACTTCCTTAGCATCACTTCCCAGGCGCGCCATCATCCAGCCAGTCGGTGCAACTACCTCCACTGCTTTTAGGGCTGTCACACTCTTCAAAGGATGAGGACACCAATGCAGCGCTGGTGTCTTTGATTTTTGCTACTTTTCCAGGTGCCTCCTTGTCTCGATTGGCCTTGCTCTGGTTTTTAGGGAGGTTGACTGTTGGGTTTTTTTGCTTGCTTTTTGTCTTGGCTTTTCCTGCCTTTTGTCCACTGAGCTCTCCTGGGGAGACGGCTCCCATTTCGGGGGCGTGTGACCCGGGAGTGGGGCTGGCGACACCCGGGGAGTCCCGCTGGTGCGGCTGGCCTCTCCCCGCTGGTCCCGTTGGCCCCGCCCCGCCGGCCCCGCTGGCCTGGCCCCGCCCCGCCGGCCAGCCCAGCCCAGGACTACATTTCCCAGGCGCCCTTGCGCGCCGAGCCGGGCCGCCGTTCCCCGCCGCGGGTTGGGACGCGGAGTCCGCGGCGACGGCGGAGCGCGATGGCCGCGTGGGGCGAGCGGTTGGCAGGCGTGCGCGGGGTGCTGCTCGACATCTCGGGCGTGCTGTACGATGGCGGTGAGGACGGCGGCTCGCCGATCCCTGGCTCCGTGGAGGCGGTGGCGAGGTGAGTGGGCCGCGGGGGGTGCGAGGCTCGGAGCTCCGCGGGGTCCCCCCGCCCACGGCTTCCGGCCGCTACCGGGGGCGTGTCGGGGGCGTGGCCTCGGCTTGGCCCCGCCCCCGCCGCGGGCCCTGAGAACCCCCTTGGGCCGGACCCCGCCGCGGCGCCGCGCAGCCTGCACCCCGCACCCCGCGCCCCGCGCAACGCAGAGCCTGTGCGGGTGCGAGCTGCGCTGTCGCCCGGGCCGCCCCTGGCGTCCTGCGGCTGCTGAGCGCTCGGGATGGGGCCGGGCTGGGTTGGGATGTGCTCTGAGGGCAAAGTCCACGCCGCTTTCCAAGACTTGGTGGCAGAAACGTAAAGAGCTCCTTGTGTTGCTTTTTAGGGATGACGTGTTGGAGTGATAATGATTTGAATGTATTAGGTTGAATAAAAGATACCAGATTCCACCTGTTTTTTGCTTTTGTTGATGTAGTTCATAGAGAACCTTCAATCACGTATGTGCTGGCATCAATTGTTTTGGGGAGGGAGAGGAGGAGGAGGGCATCTTGCTCACAGAAGACCGCACAAGGACCACCACGGACGGTTGGCACCACCGGACCCTCCGCTTTGTAGTTGCCATTGGCAGGACAGGCCAGTGCTGCCATGATTTTGAGGGGCAGCCCAGGAAGGGCTAATTGCCCAGGACTTGGCTTCCCAAACTCACTTGTTGGAGGGCCCTGGGTTCATGGCCTGACCTCACTAGGACTCAGTTTACCTACCTATAGATAGCACTTTTTTTTTTTTAAGATTTTATTTATTTATTCATGAGAGACACAAAAGCTGATTCCAGCTTTTCTCCAGAGCCGGTGGGACACATCTCTTCCCGACTCTGCATTCAGTGCCATGCCCATAGCCTGAAATCAGCGATGGTGGAAGTATTTACACCATGGAAACCAACCAGCAAACGCAACCAGGACCTGCCCAAAGCCCTCTCTGTGCCAGCGAGCCGGGTCTTTGACATTTGCCAGCACACCACTGCCCAGGGACCAGTCTCAGCTCCAGAGCTGGGGATTATCAGCAAAGCATGCCATGTCCTTGAACCTCAGTTTCGTTTCTTTTCTTTCTTTTTTTTTTTTAAGATTTTATTTATTCATTCACGAGACACACACACACGAGAGGCAGAGACACAGGCAGAGGGAGAAGCAGGCTCCATGCAGGGAGCCCGACGTGGGACTCGATCCCAGGACTCCAGGATCACGCCCTGGGCTGAAGGCGGCGCTAAACCGCTGAGCCACCCAGGCTGCCTTAGATGGCACTTAGGTGAGCGTCTTGGTCCTTCTCTGAGAGCCCACCCCACTGGTCTGTACAGGAGCTAAACTGTCCTGTGTCACGAAGCAGGAGGTGTTTGAGAAGCCAGGAAGTCAGAAAATGGAGACAAAGCCTCCAGGAGAGCATGTGAAGGGCAGCTCAGACCTGGGAGACTCCCGATGGCCCTGGGAGCTTCATTTCCTAAAGTCCAGGTTTAAGTCCTGCCCTTTGCCTTGGTGTCCCAAGGGCCTCACAGAAGCTCTGTCATGAACAAGACTGTGTTTGAGGGTTAACTGGACCTAGTAAGGGGGAGCACGAGACCACAGTCTTAGGGCTGTGACTGAGGCAGACACGTCTTCATGGGGCTCATGTCTGAGGCGGAAATGGACAGTAAACTTGGATGCAGACAAGTAAACATAAGGTTGGCTGGACGGTGACAGAGGAGAGGCTGGACTGCTCTGAGGAGAAGGCATTGGACTGAAGGGTAAGAAGGGCCATCTGGGCCAAGGGACAGAGGAAGTACATTCCAGGTAGAGGGAACAGCAACTGCAAAGGCCTGCGGCAGAAGAGGGCTTGGCACATTCATGTTCACAGAACTGGAGACGGGGAGCATAGCCGTAGCAGGGACTTGTCATGGAGAGGTGCCTGATTTTATCCTCAGTGCCCTGGGAAGTCACTGAAGATCTTAGGCAGGAAAGCGGTGTGGTCTGATTTTTGTTTTAAGGAACTTGAAATGTAAAAAGTGAAACTGTGTAAGTATCAAATGAAAACAGGAGAGATTTTCTTTGAAATCTTGGAGTAGAGGACCTTTATAATTATGCCCTTAAATCTAGAAGTCAACAGCAAAAAAAAAAAAAAAAAAAAATTAACAACCTAATAGAAAAATGCACGCAAGATATAAACAGTTCATAAGGAAGAATAAATAAGTGTGACCCCTAAGCATGTGAAAGATGCTCAGCCTTACTTAGATAAGAGAAATGCAAATTGAAACTATGCCGATGTGCCATTTTTCTTCAATATGAGAAACTTGGCAAAAACGCACAACTTTGGGCATAGGTTCTCTTGGTGAGAGTTTGTGGAAACGGAGCCTGTCTTGTGGAAGATACATTTGGCATTATCTGTTACCAGTTCCACTTCTGGAAATTGCCCTGCCTCATACATGAGAAAAGGACATCAGTGCGAGGTCATTCGTGACAATAATTTTTGAAATAGGAAAACACTGGAAACAGGTCAAATATCCACCAATAGGGAAATGTCATGGCCCACCCATCTATGCAGTGGAATACCATGTGGCATAAATAGGAATGAGTGTGTGCCTGTCGTATAGACGTATTGTCAGTGAAGACAGCAAAGCACAGAATGGGCTGGGCAGTGTCTGTCTTTTGGATGAAAAAAGGCAGTAATGCAGTGATGTGTTCCTGCTGCTGTGTTTGCGTAAAGAAACCGAGAGAAGAGTTTCACTATTTGAAGAGCAAGGGGGCGGACAATTGGAGGGCGCTGGGTGGTTGCTTCTTCATTGTACAGCTTTGTGTATTAACCTTTTTTTTTTTTTAACGTTTTTGGACCACATGAATGTATCTCCTATTTGTAAATTTGAATTACAGGTATTTTGTTAATTATATGTCATTAAAGCTGGAAAAAAGGTACTGCACCAAAAAAAAAAAAATTTACAAATATTTTAAGATCACTCTGGTTGCAAAATGGGGAATGGCCTGGCAGTGTAGTAGGTGGCAGGGCTCAAGAAAAGAGGCAGGGGAACCAGATAGGAGACCATTGTATGGTCCAGAGAGAGATGGTGGGATGTGGACCAGGGGGGTGGCAAGAAAGGAGTGAATGAAAGAGGTGTTTTGGAAGTAGGACCAGGACCGCCTACTGATACAGTGAGTATTGTGGGGGCCAGAGAGATGGAATAAAGAATGACTCCTAGTGTAGGGTTAGAGCACCTGAAAGGATAGAGAGGAGTGGAGAGGGGGTGCAGGGCAGGTGCTCTGATGGCTCGTGATGTATTTGAAGTTTTTGGCTGAGTGCTCAGTGCATGATAGACCCCATGACAGCACAACATGTATACATACATTTATTAAAGTTATGGAATTCTTTTTTTTTTAAAGACTTTATTTATTTATTCATGAGAGACAGAGAGAGAGAGAGGCAGAGACACAGGCAGAGGGAGAAGCAGGCTCCATGCAGGGAGCCCGACATGGGACTCGATCCCGGGTCTCCAGGATCACGCCCTGGGCTGAAGGCAGGTGCTCAACCACTGAGCCACCCAGGGATCCCCTGGAATTCTTTTATTAAAATATAATTAACATACAATGTTTTATTGGTCTCAGGTAGACAACATATTGATTCAGCAGTTCTGAATATTACTCAGTGCTCACCGGGATGGGCGTAGTCACCACCAATCACCAAACAATGTTGTTACAGTATCATTGACTATATTGCCTGTATTTTCTGGGCGAGGCTGCTCTCAGAGGGTGCCTGTTCTGTGCTAGGTGTTCACGCTTTCCTCTCACTACCTTGTGTGGCCCCTGACAGTCTGGGCTGGGGAGGGGCTGTGGTTCCACTTTATCAGCTGAAGCCGGTGCAGCTCAGGGCTTGCCAGGGCCTCAGCTGGGATGGCCCAGGGACTCCGGCGACCCAAATCTGCCTGACTCCCGACAGCTGTGCCAGAGCCATACTTCGAGTCCTTTGTGGGAGGACTGGGTATTGAGAAAGGTCAGGGCTTCCAACAGGCCAACCTGAGGAATGCTCCCACCCTGACATAGACCTGCCAACCAATGCAGGCACAGATCCTAGGGTGGCGGTAAGGAGGGGTCCCTGGCCTGCTAACCTGTGTGGGTTCTGCGCTGGCACCTTCCCACTGATCGCCAGGAGGGTTTTCTTTTGATTTTGTTTATCTCAGGCTGATTTTTGTAGCTGGGATGTCTCTGGTAGCAGCTATATTGTGTAAGTCTAACAGCTGTATACTAACAGTCTTAAAATACATCAGAGCCTGTTTTGTGGCTGAGAGGGGGGTTTCCTTCCCTAGAGCAGGTGGTATTATTTTTGGTGAGGGTGCTCCTTATCCTGGGAGATTTTATCATTGTGCTGTCCAGGGACCTGGAGACCTAATGGTCTCGTCCCTCCAAAACCTCCCGGGTTCCCACGCCACAGGACCAAGTCCCCGGCCTCCCCTGGTCTACTAGGGCCCTCTCTCTCTCTCTCTCTCTCTCTCTCTCTCTCTCTCTCTCTCTCTGTCTTTTTAAAGATTTTATTTATTCATGAGAGACAGAGAGAGAGAGAGGCAGAGACACAGACAGAGGGAGAAGCAGGCTCCGTGCAGGGAGCCTGACATGGGACTCGATCCAGGGTCTCCAGGATCACGCCCCGGGCTGAAGACGGCCCCAAACTGCTGAGCCACCCGGGCTGCCCATCTTTTTTTTTTTTAAGGATTTATTTATTTATTTATTCATGAGAGAGAGAGAGAGAGAGAGAGGGGCAGAGACACAGGAGGAGGGAGAAGGAGGCTCCATGCCGGGAGCCTGATGTGGGACTCGATCTTGGGACTCCAGGATCGTGCCCTGGGCCAAAGGCAGGTGCTAAACCCCCGAGTCACCCAGGGGTCCCCCTA
The DNA here is from genome assembly GCF_905146905.1 of Nyctereutes procyonoides. NCBI lineage: Eukaryota > Metazoa > Chordata > Mammalia > Carnivora > Canidae > Nyctereutes > Nyctereutes procyonoides. The sequence goes on from NW_026575133.1 coordinate 26,308,862, forward strand.
CTAGGGCCTTCTCAAGTGAGCTTTGTGGCCCTTTGTTCACCCACTCCTGCACCCGCCTAGTATTAGTTGCGTAGTTACGTAGGCTCGTGGGTAGGGTTTTCACTGATGAGCCCCTTGGTGCTCCTAGTTGCATAGACTCGTGGGTAGGGTTTTCGCCGATGAGCCCCTTGGTGGCCAGCACCCCCTGAACCCAGGCTCACCCACAGCACCGTGCGCTCTGGCTCCCTGGCCATCCTCTTCTCTTCAGCTCCTCTGCCCTGCCTCCAGTGACCCACTGATCACACTCGGGCCCTCCTTGTGGGTGGTCTGGGCACGCACGAGGTCCAGCGCCCAGATGCGCCGTGGTAGTGAGTGTGGTACCAGGAGTTTCCCACTGCTTTTGGAGTTTCCATGGGGATGTTTCACACATGCAGGATGCCCCTGTTTTGTAGCGGCCACACCAAGCATGGGCTCTCCCAGGAACCTTTTATGGAACAGGTGCTACCTGCCAAGGATAGTGTCCATAGCCCCAAGGGTGATTTCTTTACACCCTGCATTCTGTGGCCTCCTTGATATGTGAGGCTCGCTTTGATTATCCAAGGGAGCTCCAGGGAAGTCCCAGGGGTGACATCGGCTGCAGAGGGACAGGCATCATGGGGAGGGGACGAGGTCCTGGGGGGCTTTTCACCCCCTGGCAGCTCCCCAGCACCATAGGCTCCCAGCAGTACCTTCCATCCTGGGAACCCTGGAGGGGGCAGCTCACTACTTTCCTTCCTGGACTTTCTGCAGTGACACGTGTCCTCAGATTTTTCTGAAAGGTTCCCACCATCTGGGGGACATAGAGCATATGCGGAGGATAAACTCTGCCTTACAGAACATCGTGGACCACCGTCATAGCGGTCACCAGTGATTGAAGGAGGCCTGTCACATCCTGGGCTGGTGCTTGACTGCAAAGCTACCTTCACAACCAGCCCTGAGGTGGGATTTTGGGCCCCTTTCAAAGTGAGGCGCAGAGATTCAGGAACCAGCAGAAGTGGGAAAGGTGGCTGGGCCAGGTCAGCCCCAGGTCTGTGCAACTGCAAGGCCTCCATGGCCCTCCCAGCACCACCCTGCTTCTCAGTACATGCGTTTGCTCCTTCAGTCATTCCCACCCCACAGGTATTCACTGGGCCCTTCTAAACTGCCGGGACACGAGGCAGATGGAAGTCCCTGCCCGGTGAAGCCGAGGGCCCAGTTGGGAGATCTGTGTGATCCACAGGGAGCTGAGGAGTGGGGAAGCACAGCCTTGCAGATCGGCTGCTTCTGTGCGTTGGGATCTGGACATGTCACCTGGCCAGAGTGTCCCAGATGGAACCGAAGGCCCAGGCTTCAGAGGGCCACACAGGCCCCTTCCTGGAGCTGCTGGGAACGGTGCTGCGAGCTCTCTGACGGCTCTAGGATTTGTGGGCGGGCGTGGTAATGGGACATCTGTAACCAGCCCGGGGTGCCCCCAACAGGCCCTTTATTGGAGCCCATTCTTGGGCATTTGGGCTCTCGGAGGGGAGCCATTCGGAGGCAGGGCTGGGCACAGCAGGGGCTGACCGGCACAAAGGAGAGCCCCGGAGGCATCTGCATGTGAAAGGCAGGTGGGCATTTACTGCGTCCTGTCTCAGGCCACTAAAGCACAGCTGCTGAGCCCCGCTCGCCGCCTTTTTGTGGCCGGCGGAAGGAAGCCCACCTCGGCCCAGGGCCGCTTCATAAAGCAATTCCCACCCAGGACCGCCAGTCCCACAAGCCATCCTTCCAGGTGGGGCCTCTCAAGCCCCAGGGTGCACCGGAAGCCCTGGGACCCTGTTCCCAGCGAGGCCCCTCCCAGCAGTTTTGGCGCAGGGAGGGACGGGGCCAGGGGAACGGCGTCTGAAGTCACCAGCCTGCAGATCTCAGGACTGACCCCTCCTCCGGCCTCCCCTTCTCCACTCTGGGCCGCCCGGCTGCATCTGGCCCTAGGGGTGGCAATAGTAACAACTGCGAGGGACCGACGACGACGACAGACAGCGGGAGCCTCACCTGTGCTGCCTCGTCCCATCCTCCCGCTTGGGGCCCAGCACCTGCCAGAGGAGGTCCCTTGGGGATATAGGACGGGGTGGCCACTTGGTTGAGCTTGTTTGAGCCAACAGGAGCTTTCCTGACTCAGCCCAGACCTGGGACAAGGTGCTTTGACGAGACCACCCTGCCACTTCCTGCTGCCATTTCGTGGGTGGCTCCCTCCTCGTAAACAGTCCCACTAGTCCTGGAAGGTACGGAGCAAGAAGTCCAAACCTTTGTCACCAGCGCTGACTGACGCATTCCTCTAGGGTGACCCTGTGGTTCCTCCCACACCCCTTCCTCTCTGTTCCTACCCCGAAGCACAGAGGACTTGAAGACCCAGTGCCTGGAAGACCCTCTCCTGACATCACACCCTCCTCGCCCCCTGCCCCGCACTCCCGCCTCCTCTCCCTGGTGCTCCCAGGTCACAGGAGGCTGAGTCCCTGCAGATCCCGAGCCAGGACTTTCCAACTCTTATGTAGCCTTGGAACATTTACCCCCCAAATGAATCCAAGGTAGACCCCCCCATTAAACAAAAGGTCAAAGTTCAACAAGTGTATATTGTCTCTGTTCAAGTCCATAATCCACGATGAAGCCAGTCAGGGAAATGATCAAAGTGTTTTGATGAGTGACGATATTGAAGCCCCCGCCAGTGGACAGCTTAACAGTTTATTTTTTAAAGATTTCATTTCTTTTTATGAGAGGGAGAGAGAGAGAGAGCACAAGCAGGGGAGGAGCAGAGGGAGAAGGAGAAGCAGGTGCCCCACTGAGCAGAGGGAGGAGAAGCAGGTCCCCCGCTGAGCCCCCTGATGTGGGGCTGGATCCCAGGATGTGGGGCTGGATCCCAGGACCGTGAGATCATGACCTGACCCGGAGGCAGATGCTTGACTGACTGCACCCCCCAGGCGCCCCGCCTCTAGCACCCCAAGGACGTGCGGGGAAGCCGTGCTGGCACACCCGGCCCCAGCCCTGCCTGGAGTGGCGTCCACCGCAAATTTCCATGACCCTGGGGCTGACAGGATGCTGCCCACGTGTGGAGGAGAAACCAGAGACTCAGAGGCCTGGCTTAAAGATGCCCCCCGGGGAGGGAGAGCGGGGCCAGTGCCCTCCCAGGGTGGGTGCTGCTTCCTCGTATCACCCAACAGAGGGTGGGTGCCAGCTCTTGTGGGTGAGGCCCTGGGCATTGAGTCCCAGCTCTGTCCCGTGGTTGTGATGTGGTCTCAGCCAGGTGTCATAGTTTTTTTTGTGCCTCAGTTTCCCACCTGTGTCAGCGGGGGGAAGTCAAGTGAGATATTTCCTCTTACACTGCCATTTCACTTGTGCCACCTCTAGGAGCTAACGGAGCATTTTGTGGCCTGAACGGTCAGCAAATTGGTGGAGAGGCGGTTCTTCTGCTGATAAGCGGAGTCTTTCACCTGTTGAACTTGGTACTTGGTCAACCCAAAATCTCTCAGCTCGGCCCGCAGGGTATTATTCACGTTTGTGTGCATTTTCGTGAGGCCAGTTCATAATGAGGGGTTCTCGTCTGTGCCCCACTCCCGGGAGAGGCACTCATCCCCTCGGAACCCAAGGTCCTCATTGTAAATGGGGATATTGACCCATTTTCCGGATTGTCTTGCGAATTCACTGTGAGCCTGTGGGTGATGTACTGGGTGGCTGGGGAGGCACTGGCAGCCAGTCACCAGGAGCTGTGGTAGCTGCTGTTGGGGTTCCCTTTGTCCCTGAAGATTGTTCTTCAGGATGGTCAGCCCTGGATTTTTGTCCCAGCCTCCCTCTGCCCTCTTAACAGTGCTCTCTGGGCTCCCTCACCTCCTTGCCCTTCCTGGGCCCTGGTTCACTAGCCTGTGGCTTCCTGTCAGACTGCCCACCTCAAGGGCCCAGATGTCCCCAGCACGGGCTTGCCACAGGGGTGATTGGCACTGTCCCCACCCACGTCTTCACTGGCATTATTGAGTATTTGCAACATGCCAAGTGCTTCTGAACTGGCTTCTGCCTATTGTCTTCACAACAGCCCAATCAAGTAGCTTCTGTTAGTGTCCCATTTTATGGATAGGCAGACTGAGGTTGGAGAGGGTCGGGTCAGAAGCCTCAGCCACAGAGTCAGAGGTGGCAGAGGTGCAACAGGTGTGTTGCCTTCTGAGTCGGGCTTCCACCTTCTGCCACCTCACCCCGGGAGTCCTTGGCCTCTGTCCCCTGCAGCCCCTGGCCCGGACCAGCCCGTGATGGTGCTCTGGAAGGACTGGCTGGCCACGGACTCTCCCAGGTTGGGGAGTGGTCCAAGAAGCCACAACTCCTCAGCCCATGCCCTTAGGCACCTTGTGTCCCTCTGTTTCTGTCTCCCGCTTTGTGAAATGAGCCATTGGTTGAATGCTGCCCCAGCTCTCCTCTGGTTTCTAGATTCCCTGCACTTGATTTTAAGTTGTCTTTATTAAAATAGTTTTTTAAAAGATTTATTTATTCATGAGAGACACAGAGAGAGGCAGAGACACAGGCAGAGGGAGAAGCAGGCCCCATGCAGGGAGCCTGACACGGGACTCGATCCCCCGACTCCAGGATCACAACCTGAGCTGAAGGCAGCGCTAAACCGCTGAGCTACCCGGGCTGCCCTTAAGTTGTCTTTATTAAGAAATAGTAAACTGATGTCTGTGGACTCAGCATGTCCCTTTGGTCTGAGCTCTGAGGCTCAGGCAGGTCAGAGAGAACATGTTGGGTGGCAGGTGAGGTGGTTACGGGCACAGGAAAGAGGCACCTGGGGTTTCGCAATGGCTCTGGCTTTGGAGCCTGCCCAATGTCTGTTTGACCTCATCGCTGTTCTCTGAGGTCACCAGCCAGCTGGTCGGGACTGAGAGGCCCAGCCAGGGCCCAGCCATGTGCGTCACCCTGTCCTTTGTTCTTTCTCTTCTGTCCATCCAGACTTTGGACTCTGCTTCTTGCCTGAACTCTGACGACACAGTGATGTGCATCGCTGCCCACAGAATGTCAGATGGAGAATGGGGAAGGACTTTAGGGTCGGGGAGCAGCTGGCTGTCAGCCTAGCTGAAAGGTTTGCCCTGGTGGATTGTAGGAAGGAAGGGGAAGGTGCGGCGGGCCCAGCCCCAGCTACTGGCAGAAGCTGTTACTGGTGCCCCTTGGCGTTCCTGGTCGAATGGTGACACCAGCATGTGGGATGGCCCACGGCATGCCCACACCTGGAGAGCAGAGGACCAGGCACTGCTGTTACCCCATGTCATGGCTGGGATTCAGGGACCCCAAAAGTCTGGTGTCTGGATGCCTGGCCAAAGGCATTTGCAGGGTGCAAGTGCAGGACCCCAGCTGGGAAGCCGGACCTATTCTCACGGGGCAAAAACCCTTCTGCGGCTGCTCGAGCCACGAGGCGGCTCCCTGACCCCAGCTGAGGCCCATCATTGGGGCACTTGGGGAGCCAGGCTGGGTCCCTCCCTGAATCAGTGTGGGCGCCTCTTGGTAGGCGTCAGTGACTGTTTTTCTGCTGTAAAACTGTTCCTGTTCCACTCGCTCCTGTTTGACCTTCTATTTTAAAAAATTGGGTTCTTAGAGCAAATAAGTACTTTGCAGGATTCACTTCTTCCAAATGTGTGTTTTCAATCCCTGTGGCTTTCCATGAGAGAAGCAGCCAGAGATCTTAAAGTCAGACAGCAGCTGGCACGGCCGTAGAGCACTGCTCAGGCTCACATCTGGGTGCCATCAGGGTTGCTGGGACTGGGGTTCGCTGGGGGCCTTGTCCAGGCGCTGCCACCCGTGTTTTGGTTCATAACACCCCCCTGAGGTGCTGTGAATGTCACTTCCTCTCTGTAAGGAAACTGAGGCATAGCTTTGTTTATCTGCTGCTGTTCCCCTTTTAGTAGTCATGCCCCCCACCCCACCAGAGAACCTCCTGAGCTGTGGCCCCAGGGGCAGAGCAGGCCAAGGCAAGGATGGGGGGGACTCCCCCTCTGTGACCCTCAGTCCCCCCCTCCTGGTCACTTGTCATGCGGGAGAGGGTTCCTGACCCCTGAAGTAGAGGTGGTGGTGGCCCCAGCTGGAGACCAGAGCTCTGGCCCAGGGCGGCCTAGGACGGCCTCATGCAGCTCTCGGGGGACCAGCCTTGGAAGGAGAAAACCAAAGAAAGCACACTCAGCTTTCTCTTGAGGCAGAGAAGTCACCCGTCCCCTCTAGGCACTAACTTCATTTGTCACAAGTCTAACCTGCCAGCCGGTGGCCTCATCTTCTCATCCAGGACCTGCTCAGCTCGAGGCCTCCTCCCTCCTGGGTGGGGCGTGGGGATTACCTGGGAGCATGGGCTTTCTTCCCGAGCTCCTCTGTGAGCCGGAATGATGTGGTTCCTTTACCAGGTGGGCCCATCAGATCTGCAATTTGGGTGAGTTAGGGACTCCCACAGAAAGGCATTGTCACCCTCCAAGAGCTGTGAAGATGGGCTGTGCCTGGGCACCTGGGGGATTGGGGTCCGGGGGGCTTCTGGAGGAAGGGAAACATGAACCTGGCCTTAAAGGATGACTTAAGGTGTGCCTGTAGTCAGCAGCCTCTGGGTGACCGGAGGCCTTGTTGGGTCCCACGAAGGTGACAGCTTCCCCGGGGCTGGAGTGAGGAGGGAGGATGGGCACAGTCAGGAGGGCCTTGTCTGGGGCAGCCTTCCTGCCGCCCCCCACCCCGGGTGGCCTCCCCTCCCAGCCCCTCTGTGGTGAGCCAGAGAGGACAGTGGGCTGTGGAGCTATGCCAAGGTCGGTCAGGATGTCCAGTAATCGCCCTAGTGCTCTACCTGCTATGGAGCCATAATGAGAGGGTTTCCATTATTTTCGGGTGAGCGCCCCTGGCAGATGCCGACAGCCAGCAGATGTGTGAGGTCCGAGGTGATTTGCAAGGGACCAGTTCATGTGATGCACAATAATTGCACCAGGCGACGTTGTCACTCAGAGGCTCGTCCTGGCCTGCCGGGATGAGGTAAAGGTCAGTTCAAAGATCTGGTGTGGCTGCAGGAAGTGGGGGCAAATCCCACTCTTGTGGGACTCTTGGGGAGGAGGGGGCAGCAGGCTGAGGTGGTGCCCGGGGTCTCAAAGGGGCAGTGTGGCCAGAGCCCCATCCGGGGACATCAGAGCCCCACAACAGAACACCTGTTCCAGGAGTTCTTGGGTTTTGGGGTGTGTGAGGATAGCAGCCTGTCCTGGAGCTGGGCCCAGCCTGATGCTGAGATCCTGGAAAGTTGCTCTCCCGCTCTTGCTTGCAGGCTGTGCTCAAGTCCCGAAGCCGTGCCTGGCTGGAGCTTTCCTGACATTCTGAATCCTTGTGGTCTAGGGCCCCTAAGGCCAAATCTGTGACATCTGGCAGCAGACCCGGCGGGAGATGCTGAGGATTTGATTCTCTGGCTGTCGTGTCTGTTCATGCTGCCACAACAGAAAACCACAGGCTGGGGGGGCTTCCAGCAGACTTTATTGGGAAGCCCAAGATCTAGTGCCAGCAGGGTCTGTTTCTGGTGAAAGTTCTCTTCCTGGTTTCTAGGGGCTGCTGTCCTCATGTGGCCGCCTCTGTGCAGCAGAGAGAGATCTCTGGCGCGTCTTCTAAGGACACTAATCCTGTCCTATCACAGCCCCAGCCTCCTGACCTCACTTAGCCCCCATTACCTCCTTAGGGCTGCAGGATGGGGGACAGGACTCGGCCCAGAGCACCGGCCATTCAGGGCCTTCCCTTCAGTGCCAACCCGTCATCTCACACTCTTGTCCCCCGAGCACACTCACGTGTGCTCCACGCACGCCCCTGGGTTGCTGTGTCTTACATGACACTTCCCTTATTGGGACCATGCAGGCCTGGGCACGCCACCCTGTAGCTGCCACCGTGTGGTCGGTTCACAGCCGTGGGCTCTGCTGCTCACAAGCCGCGTGACTTTATTGGCCTCTGCCTCTCAGAGCCTCTGTTTTGTCAGCAGTAGAATGGGGACAGTGGTTGTCATTTCTTGGCTCATTGCTCGTTGAGCTCATACTTCAGCCTGCACGCCAGGCCCAGGGGATGTTTGTACAGAAAAAACCACGTGGGTCTGGATGACATCAGATCCCAGATGCTGATCCTGAGGCAGGGCTCAACGTAACATTGTCATCATCATGCTTTATTCTGTTACTAACACACACTTTCATTATTTTCAGTGATTACGAGAAGCAGAGAGAGAACCTGGGACTCGTCCCAAATGGTCAGAAAGGGGGTGCAGTCGGCCGAGATGGGATGAACAGACTCACAGGGAGGGGACTTCCCGCACTTTTCGCATTCAGTTTTTTCAGGGACTGATTTAATCCTAAAACCAGTACTTTGACTTTAAAGCACGTGTTTTATGAACTTAGGTGAGTATTTCAAAGGACGCCCTGTGGCGGAAGTGTCCCGAAGTGAGTTGTGTTTACTCATTTGTCATCAGCATCTGAAGTCACGTTCTGAATAGCAGATGTGAGGCACTGTCATCTCACTGTCACACCGATTGTTCACTGTTCTGAGAAGGTCACATCATAATTCATTAGCAATAATTAGTCCCCCGACACTCCTGCACTTCTTCGCTCAACTGCTCCATTAACTTGGGTGCGAATCACACATTCCAGGCGCCAATCAATGAAGATCCATCCATAACGCACAAGGTGATGCTATTAGTTACAATATATTAACTGTCTAATTTAAAAATACAAAAGCTGTCTTTATGAAGGGCAATTAACCACTAAGTGTAATTGATCATTCATAACCCTCTGATTAGGAAAGACAAATATTAAGAAAGGACTGAACCACCTGGGCTGTTGATTAAGACATGGTTAGACTTGAGGTGTGTGTTCACTGTGTTGATGGTAGATCTACAGATTCCTTTCCAAGGGGCACCTGTCAGCTCCAGTGCTTGGAGGGTCAGGAGGCTCATCATCACGTGGGAACACCTGCCTGTTTCTGATGGGGCTTGTGAGGGGGCTGGAGGCCCAGGACACCCTTGGGGGAGGCAGTAGGTGTGTGGTACTAAGGAAGGGTCCCTCTCACTGGTTGTTATTTGGATTTTTTCATCACTCGGTCGTTTAGCAGTTGGGAGCCTGCTGGGTGCCGGCCCTGTGTGAAGCAGGGATGCCGAGAATGGACCAGATGTCATTGTTGATCTCATGGAGCACAGAGGTCTGGGAGAGAGACAATAAACAAAGATAAAAGTTGGAATTCGAGATACTGGTTAGCGTTATAAAGAAAGAAAAATACTGGCAGAGGTAGGATGAGGGCAGCATCACACAGGGTGGACAAGCGGACATTGGAGAGACCTGCCACCTTTTCCCAGGTCTGTCATCACTAAGGAGCATTGCATTTGGAGCTCCCTCCCCTCCAGGATGGTTCAGATTGCCTGAGGCATCCCTACCCATTCAATGAGCCTCCTCTCCAGCCTCATTTTCTGGCTCAGCTTCCATAACCTGAGCTGCTCGAAGATTCTGACGCCTGACCAGGTCCCAGGAAGGCAGGGCCTGCATTGCAACTGCTCCTCCCTCTGCTCCACCCACCCTTCCCTGGCCATCTTGTCTGCTCTGCACGATTTGAGTTGGAGCTGGCTCTTCTGGGAAGTCTTTTCTGAGACCCCATCCTGAGAGGAGACCTTTCCGTGCTCTGGACCCGCCTTTGTGGGGTAGCTGTGGTGGATGTGCTTCCTGTTCCTGACTGTATCAGTTCCAGGACCCGTGTTAGGGCAAAGTAGGAATTAGCCCATGTCCCCGGCACCTCAGATCCAGGGAGAAGGACAGAAAGTTCTTGACCTTTCTAAGACTCAGTGTCCTCACTCCTAAAGCAGGATAGAAAGTATGTTACCACTGGGGTTGGGGCAGAGTTGCATTTTTAGGGTCTCACTTGCCCAGATGGAGGTTGATTTCAAGTCCGTAGTTCAAGTAACTGGGTCTCCTCCGTGTGTTACTTCTGCACATGGGCCATCTGTGAGTACGAAATTGGAGTGTGTAGTTCTCGTACATGGGTATTTATTGATAAATAATGATAAATTATGCACTTAACACTGTATTAAATGTATTATTTATATCATAAAAAATGTAAAACCTGAAAGGATGGCTGAAAAGTAAAGATGTCTTCCTGTGTGTTTGGAGACCGTTGACATGGATGTATTTAGAGACCTTTTTTTTTCTTTTAATATTTTATTTATTCATGAGAGATGCACAGAGAGAGAGGCAGAGACACAGGCAGAGGGAGACGCAGGCTCCCTGTGGGGATCCTGATGTGGGACTCGATCCTGGATCCTGGGATCACACCCTGAGCTGAAGGCGGACGCTCAGCCACTGAGCCACCCAGGCATCCCTAGAGACCTATTTATGAACAGTGCTAGGTGGCGATTAGTATACTCAGTTAATTTTCCTAGGGTTTCCCAGGCCACCTGACTTGTAGCCTGGGACCCATGACCCCATGACCCCACATGGCAGCTCTGCACAGATGCTGAGTAGGACTCTCCTCTTGCCCTGGCCGAGGCTTGTCCAGGGAGGGCTGTGTGTTTAGGCCCTGGGCCCACGCGGACAGCTGCCATCATACTTGACCCCTTGCTTGGGGGCTCAGCCATGCCTCCTTTCCCGTGCAGTCTGCTCTTCCCTCCACTGGGTGCTGCTCCTTTGCCTCCTCCTAACCCCCATCTGTCTCTTCATCCCGATCCAGTCCTTCAGAGCACCTCTCTGTCCACAATCACAAATCCTCCTTCCTTTGCCAAGTTTCCTCCCACTGCCTGGCCTGTGGCCCCCTTGGGGAGCCTGCCTGTGGTCCCAGGTTACAGTTCTGGGCACTGGCCCCCAGCCGGACACTTAGTAGGTGCTCAGTAACTGGAAGGGCTGGATGTTGTTGCATCTGGGAGCTCTTTAGGCATCTGCTTTGTGGCTTTGCATTCCGAGAACCTGCCCAAATGCAGCCAGGATGCAGCAGGTATCCTGGGAGCTCAGGAAAGAAGAAATGTGGATGTAGCTGGCCTGCCGCAGCATCTCCAGGTCGTCTGAGGTTAATGCTGGGCTTGCAGGGGCTCCGTGGGTCCCCTCCGTCCATCCTGGGATCATCCGTGTACCTGATGAACATCTGGCAAACCTTTCTTCAGCGACAGCAATGAGAAGACACACCTGAGCCTGGTCCCTCAGCCTTTGCACTTTAGGGGAAGTATGGATCCAGAGTTAATTAGGCATACGTAGCTCACCTGCAGAGTGCAAGTGCTAATCACAGTGGAATGGTCCAGAGAAATTACTGTGGACATTCACAGGTGACCTCTAACCAGGCTGGGTCGGTGGAGGGGACATGTCCAGTGGGTCTCTGGAGGTGTTTGAATTGCCACGTGTGGAGAGGCAGTGTGTCCTAGGAGTGGGGATGTGTCACAGAGAGAGTGCAGATGTGTTCTAGGTAGAGGGATTAGTCGAGATGCTTCCCGGATGGAAGGTGTGGAGATGAGCCCTAGGCAGAGAGTGGGCACATACCCCGGGTGGAAGCAGGAGGTGTGTGTCCCGTGTGGGAGTGGAGGGAATGTGTCCTAGGCCGTGGGTGTAGAGATGTTTCTCTGATGAAGAGGTGGGGACCTGTCCCAGGCAGAGGGAGCGGGGATGCGCCCCGGGCGACAAGCTCAGTGAGGATGGAGAGGAGGGGTGTGGGGCATGTCGGGGTTCCCTGGAAAGGGTGGGCTCCAGCTCAGCAACCCCGTCCAGCACCCGAGGGTCAGCCGAGGCTGGCCTCAGGGAGCTGCCGCTGCCTGGCCCTCGCTGGAGGTCCCGATTGCCCTTGGGCAGGGACCACCTAGCTTCCTCCCCGGAGGCCACATGTCCCAGTGCTGACAGCACCCCCTGCCTTTGTTCCCACTTCCAGATTGAAGCGGTCCCGGCTGAAGGTGAGGTTCTGCACCAACGAGAGCCAGAAGTCCCGGGGCAACCTGGTGGGGCTGCTTCGGCGCCTGGGCTTCGACATCTCGGAGGGCGAGGTGACCGCCCCGGCCCCGGCCGCCTCCCTGATCCTGAAGGAGCGAGGCCTGCGGCCACACCTGCTTGTCCATGACGGTAAGCCCGCTGGACCCTGGGCGTGGTGGCAGCTGAGAGAGGGTGTCCCTCTCACCTGTCCCAAGCCACTGGGAAGGACATGAACACTTGGCTCCTGCCATTGGTGCTCATGGGCCTGTGAGGTGGAAACCTCGTGGGCTTCCTGCTGGGGACCAGGACCCTTGCACCCCGGCCTTGCACCAGAGGATTCTTAGAGGCATGTTCCTGTTGGAGCAGTTTTTGCAGAGCAAAACCCTGAGCCTGCTTTCTTTGTTCTAGAATGGACCGAGGGGGCAGGGAATTGTCAAGGGGGCAGAATTCTAGCTTTCAGGGTTTGGGGGAACAGGTAGGAAGGGAGGCTACCCCCCAGCCTTTCCCCCCCACCCCCAACCCTGAACTTGAACTCTTTGTGAAAACCAGCCCAGCTCTGGCAAATGGCACCAGGTTTACATCCTGATCTTAGTAAAAATGCAAGGAAAGAGCCCTTTTGGCCCTCAGTGGGGAAAGAAATGGAAGGAGCAATATTATCTGGTGCTTTCTGAATATTTAAAAAGAAGAAACATAAGCAGTGCTTCAGAATTCAGGACACTTCCCTGTCGATGCACTGAGCCCTCTTTCTTCCCCTGAACTTGGTATTTTTATTTAGGAACCACTGGCAGAAGCAAGCATACTTTTCTGCCTCCCGGCAGGAGTGGGGCCCCCAGAGGTTGAGGGTGCTCCCTGAAAGGCCTGAGTGTCAAATCCATAGCGCTGGTGCCAGTTGAGGGCAACATGCCCAGCCTTTAGAAATCCTCTTTCTCAAAATCCTTCCTCTGTGATCTGGGATCTCTGCCAGTGTCTTTAGAACAGGTCCTCAAAGAAAGAGAAAAACTTAAGAAAGAAAATATCCACCCCTGGGGCAAAGGGAGGGATGGGGGTGGAATGAGGTGGGAAGAGGAGGGAAATTCAGGATTTGCCTTGAAGGGCGCATTAATCGATGAGTCCGAGGAGCTGATAGAGCTTGAGCAGATGCATCTCCTCGGCTGCAGTCCTGCCTCTGTTTTCCATAAATATGCCTGTGTTTTCAGACTTTGAATCTTTTTCCAAGTTTTATCGTTGATGGATTCCACCCCCCGCAACATTTTATTATGAAATTTTCAAACATACAACAAAGTTAAAGGAATTCTACTGGGAATATTTATATGCTCATCACCGTGACTTTACCAATGACATTTTACTGTATTTTCTTTCATTATTATGTCTACCCATCCCTTCGTCCAACTTTTCATCTCATCTTTTTTCTTAAGATTTATTTGTTTATTTATTGGAGAGAGAATGAGTGCGTGTGTGGCATAGCGGGGCGGGGCAGGGCGAGGGAGAGACAAACTAAGCAGACTCTGTGCTGACTGTGGAGCCTGACACAGGCCTTGATCCCACGACCCTGAGATCATGACCTGAGCCAAAATCAAGAGTCGGACACTTAACTGAGCCACCCAGGTGCCCCTTCATCTTATCTTTTTGATGCATTTCAAGGTAAATAGCAGATGTCGGTACACGTCCTCAAAACACTTCAGCACGTCATTAACTAGAGTTCAACATCTGTTTACATTTTGTTCTCTTGATACAAAATTTATCCACAGTGAAGTACAAAAATCTCAAGTGTACTTCTGCTGAGTTTTGACAGACGCCCACTCTGTGTATCCCAGACCCCTGTCGTGCTCATGATCTAGAGCTTTACCATCACCCTGAAAGGTCCCTCATGTGCTGCCTGGCCAGTCCCCATCCCGTGACCCTTCAGAGACACACACTGTTTTGATTTTTTTTGTTGTTGTTATGAATAAGTTTGCCTCGTGTGGATTTTTATATAAATAGAATCTTCCAGTATCTAGTTGTGTCAGGGGTTCTCCAGACCACAGGCCACCCTGAGGCTTGATGATTTGCTGGAAGGACTCACAGGTCTCAGAACAGTTGTCAGACTCAGTTACCAAAAAAACACAGATTAAACTCAGCAAAGTGGGGAGAGGCGAACTCCAGGAGAATCCAGGCGCCACCTCCCAGCGGTCCCCGCCCTTGGAGTTGCCCTGAGACATACTTAATTCTCTAGCAGAGCTGTGTGACGGTACCTGCGACGTGTCATCACCTGCAGAAGCTCCCTGGAGCCTCATATCCAGGGTTTTGATTAAGGGTCGGTCAGGTAGGCACACAGCACCTGTGGACTGACCTTGGCTATTCAATCTCCAGGCCCCCAGGGCCTCGGGCATGGAAAAAAACTCTTGATTTTTTTTTAAATATTTTATTTATTTACTGGAGAGAGAACAGAAGAGGGGCGAGGGGCAGAGGGAGAGGGAGAAGCAGACACTGTGTTGAGCAGGAAACCCGGCACAGGGCTCAATCCCAGGACCCCGGGATCATGACCTGAGCCGAAGGCAGATGCTTCACCAACTGAGCCCCCCAGGTGCCCTGAGGACAGCCTTTCTTTGGAATCCACAGGGTCAGAGCAGCCCCAACAATACTGTAGTTGGGATGTAGCCGTATGGTTGCAGGTATTTACTCTTTTTGGTTGCAGAGTGCTGCTCCGTTAAGTGAACATACCACGGTTGGTCTTTCCCCCGTTGATGGACACCTGGCTATTTGCAGGTTTGGGCTATTAGGGAGGAAGTCTGCTAGGAGTGCTTCTTCACAGTCCTTTTGGATAAATACCTAGGAGTGGAATTGCTGGGTCAGAGGGTAAGTGGCTCTTCAGTTTTTATCAGAAACAGCTAGCCTTTCCCCAGAGGACTTTATGTTCCGGCCAGCTGGCTGTTGCAGGCACCCTGCCTCCCCACCAGGGCTTGGTGGTGTCTGTCTTCGTAAATCTTGGCATTCTGGCAGGTAGGACGGGTTATCGTGTGGTTACTTCGGTTTTTAAAGCCAGCAAGGTCAATGTCTTTTTTTTTTTTTTAAAGATTTTATTTATTCACGAGAGAGAGAGAGAGAGAGAGAGAGAGAGAGAGAGAGGCAGAGACACAGGCAGAGGGAGAAGCAGGCTTCACGCAGGGAGCCTGATGTGGAACTCGATCCGAGGACCCCAGGATCACCCCCTGAGCCGAAGGCAGAACCTCAACCTCTGAGCCACCCAGGCGTCCCTGAGCCACCCAGGTGTCCCAAGGTCAATGTCTAATACCAAGATAGGCGAGAGTGTGTTTTGTCCTAGGAACTGAAGGCATAAGGTCACTGACTCAGTTTATCCTTGCAACTTTCTGGATTTTAATTTAAAATTGAGAGCAGAGAAGGCAAAGGAGGAAGAGGCTTTGCTAAGGGGATTAGTGAGCAGGGACGGCAGGAATCAGCTGTTGCTCCTTCTTTTCAGCACCTGTATATGTCTCAGCTCTCCTGTCTTCTGTGGGGTTGGGCCAGAATGTTCAGTGTCCTTACAGTTTGGGTCCAGCTGTACCAACCCTATAAAGGTTGCCAGCAGCCTCATTTCAGTCTATATCCGGGAATCCGTGTCTTCTAGGCAGATATTCCGACTCAGTTACAGAGCTGTAGGTTTCCTGCCTGTGGGTATGAAGTGAGTAGCCCCTGGGGTAATGCCGGTATTGGGGCAGGAGCCCCAGGGACAGGCCCATCTTTCTCCTAACAAATCCTAACTGTGGGGAAGGGAATTCCTTTGTCTATAAAGTGGGAATAATACCCCTTCCTTGCCCACCTCCTGTGCAGCTGTGAGGATCAGGATGCGCGTCTGAGAACGGGGCAGGGCACACGTGGCTGACAGGTGTCCCTGGGAGGAGGTAGGAGGTAGGCCACGTCACCCCAGGGCTTTATCCCTCCTTCTCTTTCTAGGAGTCCGCTCAGAATTTGATCAGAATGACACGTCCAACCCCAACTGTGTGGTCATTGCAGATGCCGGAGAAGCCTTTTCTTACCAAAACATGAATAAAGCCTTTCAGGTGCTCATGGAGCTGGAAAATCCTGTGCTCATATCTCTGGGAAAAGGGTAAGTCAGCTTCAGGAGGAGCGTTTCTGGCTGCTTTGACGACACTCTGTAGGTCTCTGACTTACGGAATCAGTAAATGGTGCTGAAAAGAGGGTGTGGGGTAGGCACAGGCTTTGCCTAATGCCTTTTTCTTGCTTTTTTTCTTCATTTCTTCCTTCCTTTCTTTTAATAACTTGTGAGGAAATGAGGATCCTGACTTCAGGAGCTGGTTGGTCAGGCTGCCATGTGGGCACTGGGCTGGGAGGGGCTGGAGCCGGGCAGGGTCACTGCGGACGGGGGTGGGGGGGGTGGGGGGGCTCCCATGGAAGTCTCAGAGCACAAGTGCTGACTGTCCGAAGGTTAGAGGGGTTTGCACGGGATGCCACACTAGGCACGAAGATTGTGTCCAGGGGACACCGACATAGTGAAGAGAGGGCTCGAGGGCCGGGCCTAGTGAGGAATGCTCTGGGCCGGGCTCCACATCTCTGGGCACAGATCTCTGTAAAGTCATGATTTTGTTAGCAGCATTTTCCTCTGAGCCTTTAGCACAGTCCTCACTGTATTTTTCTTTAAAAGAAAAGAACAAACCACGTTGGTTATTTTTCTCAACATCTTTTGCCACCAAGACAGCGCATGTTCATGGAAGGAAAATTAGAGCATAGAGGCGAGCAAAAAGAAGAAAGCAGAAAGTATTTCCATTCCACTGCACAAGAAAACAGCTGTCAACGTGTTGCTGTGTTTCTTTCCAACTGATTTCTGGTCCAAAGAAATCATTACAGAGGGACGTCCTCGGAGCATCATTATCAAACCTGACCTAGTTTTGTCACCCGGTTTTTGTTGTTCACCAGATAATACTTTGTGAACAACTCTCGACTCAATAAATAAACGTCTCTGTGGCGTCGTTTTCCTGTAATCTTTTTTTTATTATTTTTTTTATAGGATATCCTGTAGTTTCTTAAACCGATGCCTGGTGATGTCCATTAGGCTGATTCTGATCTTTACACAAAGTAAGGCCACGATAAACGTCTTTGTGCGTTTAGGATGATGTGTGCCTCTGAGGTGCTCCAACATGTCATCAGGTTGCTTTTCAGAAAGCTCTGTAGACTGACTCTCTCATTGACAGACGTAGTGCTAGGATTTTAGAATCACGGGCTCATAAAGTAGCAGGAACACCGTAGAGGCTGGCCCCAGCCTCGTGCTCGGCAGAGATTTGGGGGCCGCCTCTGGGGAAGGCTTTCCCAGCTTTGGTGCTTCTGCTCTTTGGGAGCTCCCTGCCCGGGCCTGCCGGATGGGGCCTGGCTATTGCAGTGGTCAAGGGAGGGACCTTTCTTTGGCCACCGGCCATGTCCAAGCACTTGATATACTCATTTTGTCTAATTCTCACCACAACCCTGTGAGCTGTAGGCAGCAGCATCACTGTGTTGGAGGTGGGCTTATGGAGGCGTGAGCGCGTAAAGTAAGCTGGAGTCGCCAGCCAGGAAATGCTGACAGGGCCAGGAGTGCTACTGAGAGCCTGTGCTTGTCACCTCCAGCCTACGTTTGAGAGCAGATGTTTGGCCCACACAAGATCTTAAATTGGGTGGGGAGGGGGCAAGTGTGTTTAAAAACTGGGAGATTTTATATGAAATATCCAGATTTCTGGATTCTTCTTAAAAATCAAAAGATCTGATGGTTCAGGGCCCCACATTCCTGAGCACACAAAAGCTTAGATGAGGCTACTACCTCCATCAATTCCAGGTGATGGTGGACCTCACCACGTCCCGTTGTCCCCTTCACCTAGCTCACCGTCTGCTGTCACTTAACCTTGTGCTGTTGGTGGGTTTTCTCATACTATCTGTTCAAGGCTCTGTCTCTATCAAAATAGGCAAACGAGATTTTTTTTTTTTTTTTAAGGAAAGGAGGATATATTTCCTTCAGGAACTAGAAATATTCTAGTGTGTTTATTATACAAATAAAATGTGTCCCTCATTAGAATTCTTCACAGAAACAGAACCGAGAGAAACTAGGTAAGTCCAGAAGCTTCAGGGCAGGCTGGCAGGCTGGAGACGTGGCGAAGAGCTGTGGCCTGAGTCCAAAGGCTGTCTGCCGGCAGGTTCCTTCTTGCTCAGGGAGGTCACACTGTTCTGTTCGTGTCTTCAGCTGCTTGGATGAGGCCCACCACAGAATGGAGAGCAGTCTGTTTCCTCAGAGATCACTGATTTATTTATTTATTAAGATTTTATTTATTTATTTGAGAGCGAGCATGAACGGGGATGGGGCAAAGGGGGAGAAGCAGACTCCCCGCTGAGCAGGGAGGCCAACACAAGGCTCCATCCCAGGACCCCGGATCATGATCTGAGCTAAAGGCAGCTGTTCAACTGACTGAGCCACTTGGGCGTCCCCAGAGACCACGGATTTAAATATTAATCTCACCCAAGAAAGACCTTCACAGCATCATCCAGAATATTATTTGACCAAATATCTGGTGCTGTGGCCCAAATTGACACATAAGATTCACCATCCTAGTCCCTTTCCGAGCTCACAGCCTTATAATTTTAGAGCACCGCAAACCGTGGAACCGGCCTCTTCCCTCCACTTCCAGGCTTGGTCCATCAACCGTCCCTAAAATCACCAACCCCTCACTAGAGAACAGCATAATTAAGAAGCTCTGTTATAACTCATTTATGTTAAAACTTTTTATTTTATTTTATTTTATTTTTTTTAAATAGTTTTTTTTTTTTAATTTTTTAATGATAGTCACAGAGAGAGAGAGAGAGAGGCAGAGACACAGGCAGAGGGAGAAGCAGGCTCCATGCACCGGGAGCCTGACGTGGGATTCCATCCCGGGTCTCCAGGATCGCGCCCTGGGCCAAAGGCAGGCGCCAAACCGCTGCGCCACCCAGGGATCCCAAAACTTTTTCTTTTAAATTGTCTCTAAGGGCAGCACCGCCAGCAGCCTGGAGTGTGATCCTGGAGACCCAAGATCGAGTCCCACATCGGGCTCCCTGCATGGAGCCTGCTTCTCCCTCTGTCTGTGTCTCTGCCTCTCTTTCTCTGTGTCTATGAATAAATAAATAAAATATTTAAATAAATCAAATAAATAATAAATACATAAATACATAAATAATAAATAAAATTGTCTCTAAGTGGAGCACCTGGATGGCTCAGTGGTTGAACATCCACCTTTGGCTCAGGGTGTGATCCCGGGGTCCTGGGATCGAGTCCCACGTCGGGCTCCCTGTGTGGACCCTGCTTCTCCCTCTGCCTGTGTCTCTGCCTCTCTCTCTCTCTCTCATGAATAAATAAATAAAATCTTCAGTAAATGAATAAAATCGTCCTTCGTTATTAAACATTATTATTCCGGGTTATGGGTAGTAGTCAAAGTAGGTATGCTGTTGAAGAAGAAATAAACTGTCGAGTTTTAGCTTCGTCATCCTGCGGTAAATTCAAGAGTAGGCAAGGGCTGGTTTTACAGACCAGCGGTCGGGGGTGCCTCTGACTTATGGGGGCTCTGAGTTGGGTTGGGCGCCCAGAAACAAGGGACAGGGACTGACAGCTTTCAGGCCTCGGTCAGCAGCTTCTCGGGCAGCCCAAGGCCCGTTGGCGTGGGTGGGGGGGTCGTGGCCTGCGAGGGCCGCCCTGCGCCAGGCAGGCCGAGGAGGCAGGGTGGCCGAGGCACTGGGGCAGAATGTCCTCCTCCTGGAAATGGAGTGATTTACATTTGGCATCTGTTTGGACCGAGAGTGGGAATTGCCTTTGTAATTTCTTCTGTCATGCTGCCGTCAGAAAATTAAGCTGTTTACGCGACAGACTATGGAAGGTTAATGGCTCTTGTGGGAAAGGTCAAGTGGTCATTTTGAAGGGAGGCCGCGCTGAATAATCGGAAGGGCAGGGGACTAAAGCATCAGATCTATCTCCTGCTCCTGCCCAGCCCTTTGCTGGTCGCTTTGGGGCCGGGACACTCGAGTCCCAGGCCCGCCTGCTGTCGCCTTCGTTAGGGCAGTAACAAAAGGTGGTGTGGCAAGTCTCTTCGGTTTCGCGACTAACCTGGGCCTTTATATTTAGAAAAAAATTAACTCCGGTACTTGTATTTACCGTGTCTCTAAAAATATTTTCAGCTAACAGATGGCCTTCAAGGTGGCTTTTGGTTGTCTTGAGTGAACACCGAATAAAGAAACATTCTGGACACCGTCAAAACAAACCCGGATTCAGTTTAAAGAGAAGTTGTAAGGTTTCTAATTTTGATTTATGGAAGTCAGTTTTTTTCTTTAGGCTCTAAAAATGAGCGTAACAAAGACAAGGTTTGCATTGAGTATTTTAAGCCGCGTGCTCGGGTTTTCCTTCCCATCGGGACTAAATTTAAGCTTAAGAAAGTCTCGGTTCCTGTCATTTGGGAAGAAAGACTTTGGGGACTATGGGCTGGGCCAGAAGTCCTGCTGTGGAGGTGACCTCAGGAGTATTTTCCAGAGGGAGGTACACCCAACTCCTGCCTCCTCCAGCCAGCCCGGGGCACTGGCCAGAGGCCCCTAGAATCCTCAGCTCCAAACAGAGCTGTGCCTGTTGCAACAAGGTGGCGTTGTTTTTATTTTTTTATTTTTTTTAATTTTTAATTTTTTTTAGTGGTGTTGTTTTTAATTTGTCCTCTGGTTTCTGGGTCAGCCTGTCCTCACCTCTGTCCTTTGTCCCTGGCTCACCTTGATAAGTCCCTTCCTCAGGGGGCCCTCCCTGGTCCCCTTTCTGCCCCTTCTGGGCTCCCCCCCTTCTCCCCTTCCCATGGCAGTCATCACACGGATGTGCAAGGGGACAAAGTGTGGTGGCCTTATGAGCACCTGGCTGAAGCCTGGGCCTGCAGCAGCGTCTGACCCCAGGGTCCTCAGCAGGGTGCTGCTGCGTGATTCTGAGAAGGTCCTCGGGGCTGAATGATTCTGTTTCTCTCCCTTGAGCTTCAGGTCTCAGCTGTGATGTGTCCCCGGGGTGCTCTCTGTCTCCCCGTCCCCAGCACGTCCAGCCCTCCTCAAGCAGAGCATGCAGAGCATGGGGTTCCCTTGGTCATCGCCTGTGCCCTGCCCCTCTGTTCATGGACTGGTCTGTTTCCCCACCAGATGGGGAGGACCTGGGGGACAGCCCAGGTTTGGGATGGTCACCAAGTCCTGCAAAGGGGTCTGGGGCAGCTGTGTCCTGAATGTCGCCAACTGTGGTGCCACCATGGGCAGGACCCAGCACCCAGTGTCTCCCTCTTCCTGTAGGCCAGACTTGGCTTTACTTTGCCATTCCTTAAAACTTGGGACCAGCTCTGGAAGGTGGTTTATTGTAGAAATGGGGAAATAGAAGGAAAGGAACACTTTGGTGAGGCCGTGTCAGTGCAGAATACATGTCTGAATTCTGGATTTTTTTTAAGGTTTTATTCATTTATTCATGAGAGACACAGAGAGAGGCAGAGGCATAGGCAGAGGGAGAAGCAGGCTCCATGCGGCAAGCCCGACGTAGGACTCGATTCCAGGACTCCGGGATCATGACCTGAGCCAAAGTAGACGCTCAACAGCTGAGCCACCAGGTGCCCCTGGATTTTGGATTTAAGACAAATGCAATTAAGAACCTCTAACCCTGGGATCCCTGGGTGGCGCAGCGGTTTGGCGCTTGCCTTTGGCCCAGGGCGCGATCCTGGAGACCCGGGATCGAATCCCACGTCGGGCTCCCGGTGCATGGAGCCTGCTTCTCCCTCTGCCTGTGTCTCTGCCTCTCTCTCTCTCTCACTGTGTGACTGTCATAAATAAATAAAAATTTAAAAAAAAAAAAAAAAAAAAAGAACCTCTAACCCTGTGTTTTGGGGTCACCCTTTAAAAGAACCCCAGCACTGAAAGGAGGAAGTAGTTCTCTTTGATTTCCAAGCATCTTCCTGAAGGTATGCAGTGTCCTGGCTGGCCCTCATGGGGTGACCCTGACAGAGGAGCCTGGGGTTCCCTTGGAGACCCATGAGTCCTGTTGTGCCAGGAACCACCCCCCTCCCCATTGCTGGCTCATTGAATGGGCTCCAGATCTCCCCGACAGGACCAGCCCTTGCCAAAGCAAAGCTTTGGCTAAAGCCTTGCAGGCCAGCCTGTGTGAAGTCAGGAGCTGCTGCTGGAGGTGGACATCGGGCAGCAGAGAACACTGATGCTGGCCAAGTGCAGGCGGGCGGTCAGGCTCCTGCAGCCTTCAGGGCCTCGGGGGCAGAGAGGAACACGCTGGACTCTTGGGCGTGCAGAGCTGCAGGATAGGAGACAGCCCTACAGCAGCTCCTGGGAAGCTCACCAATAACATTTAAATAGGCACAGAACGGATCGCATCCCCCAGAGATTGGGAGACTTGTGTTCATCCTTCCTGGCCCAGCTCATAGCTTACTGCCTATCGCTCTGTCTGGGTAAACAGCCTAACAATAGTTTCTAATGTTTTTTGAGCAGTTTCTGCACACGAGGCGTCATGTTAAGAACTTGGCGTGCATGATCTCACTTGAGCCTCATGACAGTCCATTAAATAGGCACCTGGATCCCCCACCCCACTTTTCAGATCAGGGAACTGAGGCCCAGAGGGCTTCAGGGACCCCAAGGCCCACTGTTAAAAAGAAGTAGAGCTGGATTTTGGCCCTGGGGTCAGCATGCCTCACTTGCCTTCTCTTTGGGTCTCTGCATATGTGTTCAATGTCTCCCCGATTTGAAGGGCATGGGAACGAGAGCACTCCTGATGTGATGGGTCTCAAAACATTTTAGTGGTGGTCCCAGACTCCCATTAACCCTGCCGTTAGAGAGGCACAGATTAAACTACCTTTGCCCTGGGACGCCTGGGTGGCCCAGTGGTTGAGCATCTGTCTTTGGCTCAGGGCGTGATCCTGGATCCTGGGATTGAATCTCTCAACAATATCCCCACAGGGAGCCTGCTTTTCCCTCTGCCTGTGTCTCTGCCTCTCTCTCTGTCTGTCATGAATAAATAAATAAAATCTTCAAAAAATAAAATAAAAATAAACTACCTTTGCCCAGGACGCCTGAGTGGCTTAGCAGTTGAGCATCTGCCTTTGGCTCAGGGTAGATCCCAGGGTCCTGGGATCGAGTCCCCATCGGGCTCCCCACAGGGAGTCTGCTTTTGCTGCTGCTTCTTATGTCTCTGCCTTTCTCTGTGTCTGTCATGAATAAATAAATAAATAAATATTTTTTAAAAATTAAAAACACTACCTTTGCCCCTTTTTATAGTCAAATGGCTTTGCTCAGAAGGAGCCAGGCTCTGTCCACCGTGTGTCCCGAGGGTTCTACCTGTGGCCCGGGGTGGGCCAGACCGTCGAAGCTGGGGCCGCAGGGCGCTCCCAGGAGGTCACAAAACTGTCCTCAGAAAGGCAGGCTCCCGCGAGCCGAGCTGGGTCGGTCCCCAGTGAGACAGGGAAGACATAGTTGTCTTCTCGTAAAAGCATCTGGTGCGCGTGAAACCTGCACCTCGACTTCTGGCTAATAGGTGATGCTGCAGGGTGCCGTGGAACTAATGGAGTTTTCTTTTTCAGGCAGCAATTAGGGGTTAATTATTAGCAGTTAGGGGTTCACCACATGCTCTGTGGACCTTCTGCCCTTTCCCAGAACACAGGCCACTTGTCTCTGTGTTAGGGACTGGATCCATCTGCCCCTGGCGTCCCCATAAGGCTGGCAGCAGGGGGCCCTTGGGACTGAGCTGCTGACCCAGTGTCCTCCTGCCCGGGCACTGTGACCCGCCGCTGGGCTCTGTTGGCACAGCTCCCGGGCTCAGCTCACCTTGTCCCCTCCTGCTCTTTTGTAGACGCTACTACAAGGAGACCTCTGGCCTGATGCTGGATGTTGGTGCCTACACGAAGGCGCTTGAGGTACCTGCCCTGAGTCTGTCTGCGCCTTCTTCAGGGATCAGGGCTGCCTGGGATGTTTCTGGTCTTTCTGGAGGTGGGGGTGCACTCCATGTCTGACTTGCCCTCTATGTTTCCAAAGTAGGTGCTCCTGTTTGGGGCTTCAGACTGAGCACCCTCTCCACCCCAGAGCTTGGCCTCTCAGCTCTCCTGTCCCTTCTGCTCCTCCCCACACCCCAGCCCTGCCTGCTGTGGCCCCGGCTGGCGTCCGGTGTGCTCACTGGGTGCTCTCCTCTCAGACTCTGGCTTCCGTATCTGTGTGGACCACCTGCCTCATTGCTGACGCTGGTCACCTGCAGCACCTTGAGCTTGATGTGTCCTCACGGGACTCCTTCCCGACTCCCTCCTCTAGTTTCCAAGGCCAGGCTCAGATGGAGCCACTCGGTGCCCGCTCTGACCCCCCCGATGGGTCAGCTCGCCTGCCATCCTCACTGCTCTGTTGGCTCCTGCCTACCTGCACTCTGGTGGGAGGGTTAAGCAGCAGGCAGATAGAGCCCTGGACCCCTTCCCCTGGAGGGCCTGTGACAGAGTTGGGGGCAGGGGAGAAGCAAGTATGCAAATGAGAGCACCAGCGGGGATGGTGGTGGTGGCCGTGTTGGGGTGACCCACTTCCTGCCGTACTCAGGGTTTAGAGCAGATGGCAGGGGGCCTGTGGGGGTGCCGTGAGCATAGCCTCCTCATGTGGAGTCGCGATTCCCTTGCCTCTGAGATGTGTCTCTCAGCCCAAGTGTCCTGCCTCTAGGAGGCCCTGGCCTATGGGCACCCATTTGGGGCACTCTTTCCTTGGTTCCCCAGAGGGAGGCCTTCAGAGTGGTGTTCACCTGTTGCTTCATTCTCAACCCATGCTGTGTCCTTTTGTCTTTTGCCAGTATGCCTGTGGCATCGAAGCCGAAGTGGTGGGGAAGCCTTCTCCTGAGTATTTCCGGTCGGCCCTGAAGGAGATGGCGGTGGAAGCCCACGAGGTAGGGTGGCCTCTCTCAAGAGTGTGTGTGGACGCAGCTCCGTTGTGGGAGTGCTCTGGCCCTGAGCACTCCGGCAGGGTGGCCTTGGGGCCTGCGGTGGGTTCAAGGGCTCGGGCAGCCTTGGAGGTTGGCTGGGCAGCCAGAGGGGACCCTTCCACCCACAAGAGCTGATTTTCCTGGAAAGGGGAAGAAGGACCACAGAGGAGACCTACTGAAGGCTTTCATCCGGTTAAATTATTTTCAGTAACAGAAAGAAACGAATGCCTATGGCCATTTCTAAGTGACTTCTGCTTCTTCTGCGGAAGGATAAGAATTGACCAATGTATTGAAAACAGTTCACAGAAGACGTGAGGGGCTGGGGGCCGGCTGAAGGTCGCGGGCTGCCATCTAGACCATGCTCGTCTCAGCACCGTGGGTACATGCCACTGCCCACGTCGCCCATAGGTGCCTTCACGTGTCGGCAGACCAGCCAGAGGACAGGGGACCCGGCCCGCGCCTTCCACGGGATGCCGCTGGAGTTCTTGGTGTGCCCACTCTCCGAGAAGCCACTCAGATACGAAGCATCAACAAATGAATTGATTAATGAAGAGTCGGGAATAGCCCATCTAATTATTGACGGCATCCCTAATGTGGTACCTCCGGCGGCTAGGATGACACATCAAAAACAGAAGCAAGAAGCAATGGAGCGGGGGCGCCTGGGTGGCTCAGTTGGCGAAGCATCTGCCTTCAGCTTAGGTCAGATCCTGATCCCGTGGGATCAAGCCCTGCATCGGGCTCCCTGCTTCTCCTTCTCCCTCTGCTCCCCCTGCTTGTTCTCTCTCTTTCTGTCTTGGATAAATAAATAATTTTTTTTTAAAAGAAGAAATGGAGTAGCAGTAGAGCATCATTAAAGACAACAACACACACAACTGAATTTTCTTAATACCACTTACCTTTTAAACAGAGTGGCAGTAAGACATGGGGGAGAGGAATGTCTCTAGCTCTTCCTACGTTGACCACCCTTATGGGGTCAGTCTCTTAAGCAAGACTGTTCGACTCCACGTCTGGGGATGAAAGCTTCGCATGGTACAACACTTGGCCCTTGCCTACGACCAGACCAATGTGTGTGCTCCTCCTCTGCCCTTTGGACTTGGATGGATATCTAACTCTTCGGGCATGATTAAAATGACCAGAGCCCAGGGAGCGTAGAGCTTAATGATACATCTTGAGAGTCTATCCCTGGAAGCTCCACTACATGAAATCCTGGAAACCCACTTGCCTTGCAGGAAAGGTTCTCTGCCTTGCTGCTCTCAGAGGCCTAGTGCTAGGAGAGGCCTAAGCTGCAGAAGTTTCTTTCATTGTACTTTTCTGCCCTTGTTTTTGGAAAATTCTCCTTTGTAACCACAGTATCAGAAGAAACATTTCAACTGAGTTTCTCGTTGGAAATTAACAGTCCAACTGATGACTGTCCCATCACCTGTTGACTTTATTTCTTACCCCATTCATCAAAAAGTTAATAATTAAAATTTTATATGTTTATTCTAGACCCACAGTATTGGGCAGAGTCACATGTTGAGGCTGCCTGAAATAACTCCGAAGGAGCTGTGCAGGAGTGCTTGGAGACAAGTGCATTTGAGCTAGTGTGCCAGAAAACCGCAATAAAATGGAAATTTTATGTCCTTGCAAACATTCTTAGTTTGTGAAATTACCTTCATCTCTTTGGCATCAAATGCTTACGTTGGTAATGATAAAATAAGATGATGTTTTTCCATAAAAAACAAAACAAAAAACCCAAAAAAGCCAGTTCATTGAAAAGACCATCTATAGCAAGATTTAAAGAATATGTGACAATAAAATCATGCATCTTGCCACCTTTACATGATGACTATTTTTGAGACAGATGGCCTTCCCAACATACATCTTAAAATAAAACCTAAACGACTTTGGTGTCCACAGTACCCCCTACTTCCTGCGTAGTATGGAGTTGGTCCCCAGCAGCAGGTGGTTTTCTGAGAGCATCACTGAAAAGACAATGGGAATGTGTCTGCAGCTGGCCTTAGGCCGCCCTGATGTCTGTTTGGGACATGGCATTGGGGACAATGTCAGCGTCCTGCAGTGAGGCAAGTGCCCCCAGGATGGTGCTCCCTCCTTGTTGGACTTGGATTTCCCACATGTGTTCGGGTCTAGAGTGCTGGTCTCTCATGGTGCCTGGAGAAGGATGGCCCCTAGCCCCAGAAGCTGAGAACCTCTGCCCCCAAGCCTCCTTGACATCTGTGAATGTCAGAAGGCATGAGGTCTCTGGGCTCCCCAGGAAGAACCCAGGAAATGCCTTGTGAGCTTGGCAGAAGAGGAGAGGCTTGTGCTTTGAATGAACGAAGACGACAGGCATTAACAACCCTGGGTTTTCACGACTTTGTTTCCTAGGACTGAACTTCTGTTTTTATTGTGGCATATTTCAAACATACACAAATAATAGAATGATGCAGTATGGGGAAACACTGGGAGCCTTTCCCCTAAGATCAGGAACACGACAGGGATGTCCACTCTCACCACTGCTATTCAACATAGTACTGGAAGTCCTAGCCTCAGCAATCAGACAACAAAAAGACATTAAAGGCATTCAAATTGGCAAAGAAGAAGTCAAACTCTCCCTCTTTGCAGATGACATGATACTGTACATAGAAAACCTAAAAGACTTCACCCTGAAATTGCTAGAACTCATACAGCAATTTGGCAGTGTGGCAGGATACAAAATCAGTGCCCAGAAATCAGTGGCATTTCTATACACTAACAATGAGACTGAAGAAAGAAATTAAGGAGTCAATCCCATTTACAATTGCACTCAAAAGCATAAGATACCTGGGAATAAACCTAACCAAAGAGGTAAAAGACCTATACCCTAAAAACTACAGAATGATGCAGTGATTCTCTCCATATATCCATCACTCAGATTTAACAATTAAAAGATTTTGCCAGGGACACCTGGGTGGCTCAGGGATTGAGCATCTGCCTTCGACTCACGGCATGATCCTGGAGTCCTGGGATTGAGTCCCACATTGAGCTCCTGCATGGAGCCTGCTTCTCCCTCTGCCTGTGTCTCTCCCTGTGTCTCTCATGAATAAATAAAATCTTTTAAAAAAGTAAATAAGAGATTTTGCCAGATTCCCTTCTTTTTTTTTTTTTAAACTTGTGGGTTGTTTTTTTTCCCCCCCCTGTTGTATTTTAAATCCCAGATTTGTTGTTATGGTATCCTTTCATATTATAGTACATCTTTCCAAAATAGATGGTTATTTTTGACATAACTACAATATGTTAAAACACCTAACGATGGCCAAGAAGCACACAAAAAGATGCTCAGCATCATCAGTCATTAGAGAAATGCAAATCAAAACCACAGTGAGATCCTACTTCACACCCACTTGGATGGCCATCCATAATAATTTTTTAAAAAGAGTATTTATTTGACAGAGAGAAAGCACATAAGCAGAGAGAGCAGCAGGCAGAGGGAGAAGTAGGCTCTCTGCTGAGCAAGGAGCCTGACGCGGGGCTCGATCTCAGGACCCTAGGATTGACCCCAAGCCAAAGACAGACGCTTAACCGACTGAGCCACCCAGGTGCTCCTATGCATAATAATTTTAAAAACAAAAACAATGGAAGATGGCCAGCGATGGCTAGGATGTGGAGAAGTTGGAACCCTTACGTGGGAACACTGGCCAGAATGTAGCAGCCACTCTAGAAAACAGCTTCTGGATGAGGTAAACAGAAGCACCGTATGACCCAGGAACTCCACTCCTACGACTGCATCCGGAAGGATTGGAAACAGGTGTTCAAACAAAAACTTGTACATGAATATTCATAGCAGCACTATTCACAATAGCCAAAAGGCAGAAACAATGGAAACGCTTATCAGCACATGCACGGATAAACAAAATATGGTCTATTCACACAGTGGAATATTTCAGCTATAAAAAGAACGAAATGCTGATAAATGCTACTGTGTCGATGAACCTGGAAAACATTAGGGTAAGTGAAGGAAGCCAGACGCAGAAGGCCCCATTTTACATGTTATATGGCCTTTAGGTGAAATATCTCGAATGGCAAATCAGAGTAAACAGATTAGTGGTTGCCGGGGCCAGGAGACGGGAGGGGGCACTGGCTGCTGATGGGGAGAATCCCCCCTTTGGGGTGATAAAATGTCTCGAACTGGACAGGGGTGGCGGTCATACAACATTGTGGATGTACTTAATCCCACTGATTTGTAGGCTTTAAATGGTTATACTGGTAAATTGTGTGCTTTCTATCATAATGGAAAAAAAAAAAGCTACCTGCAAAATTAACAGTGATTCCTTAGTATCATCCCATCGCCCGTATTTAAATTTCCCTGGCTGTCTCAGAAATGTTCTCTCATGTTGATTTGTTTGAATCAAATCCAAACAGGGTCTGTACCTTGCATGTGGCTGTTTCATCTCCGGAACTCCTCATTTTAACTTTTTATCCTGGAACATTTCAAGTATCTATGCAAGTAGAGAGAGTAGTATAATGAGCTCCTGGGTAGTCATTACCGAGCTTCACTAATGATCAACTAACAACTACTTTAAAAAACCCTTATTTTTAACTGTTCATTTTGAAGTAATTTCACACTTACAAACGTTGCAACATTAGCACAAAGAATTGCCATATGCCCTTAAGCCAGCTTCGCCAGATGCTAACATCTTACATAACAGACACAGAACGGTGATAAAGTCAGATGTCATCAGCCAGCCCACCAGCCTCTTTGTCTGGGACAGTTGCATGTAGCAGTCGCGTCCCCAGGCCCCTTTCTGGGCCAGTTGCTCAGCTTTCTGTGTTGGGTGGTTATTTTGTAGACTGTCCTTCAGTTTGGTTTTTCCCTGATGTCTCTTCACAATTAAATTAATTTTTTATTTTTAAAAAAGATTTTATTTATTTGACAGAGAGAGAAAGAGAGCACAAGCAGGGGGAGCATCAGGCAGCGGGAGAGGGAGAAGCAGACTCCCCACTGAGCCGGGAGCCTGACATGGGACTCGATCCCAGGACCCCAGGATCATGACCTGAGCCGAAAGCAAATGCTTAACTGATTGAGCCACCCAGGCACCCTAATTTAATTTTAGGTTATGCATTTTTGCAGGAATGTCCCAGAAACAGTCTGTGCCCTCGGTGCATTCCATCAGGAGGCTTGTGACAGTACTTTACCCCCTTGTTGCTTGGGTTCACTTTGATCAGTGCCGGAGGTGCTGCCTGCCAGGGTTCTCCACTGCAGAATTACTTCTTGTTCCATGTAACTAATAAGTATCTTGTGGGAAAGCATGTTGACTGTATAAATATCCTCTTTCCCATCATTCTTTTCCCCTCTTAATATTTGCGTCCATTGATAATTCTTAACCTGAAGCAGTTATTATGGGGTGTTTGCCAAATGATTTTGTATTTCTATCATTCCTTCTGTATTTATTAGTTAGAATTTACTATAAGGAAGAGCTTTCCTCTTTGTCCCTATTGACTTATTTATTCCAACATGGACTTTGGGGATATTTGTTTTATTCTTTGAGTTACAGTCCATTCCCATTATTCTTAGTTTTGTTGCTCAGATTGTCCCGTATTTGGCCATCAGATAGTCTTTCAAGTTTAATAGCCATTTGCTTAAACTATACTCCACCTGTTCTTCTCCCCTAGATTTTTTTTTAAAGATTTTATTTACACATTTGAGAGAGAGAGAGAGAACACAAGCAGTGTCTCAAGAGGAGAAGCAGGCTGCCCATCGAGCAGAGAGCTCAGTGTGGGGCTCCATCCCAGGCCCTTGGGACTGTGACCTGAGCCAAAGGCAACTGCTTGAACGACTGAACGACCTAGGCACTCGTCCCCTAGGTTATTTTGAATCATATCCCAGAAATCCTGTTGTTTCACCGTAAATATTTCTGTGTCCCCAGAAGAGAGGAGTTCTTTTTAAAATCATAGATAATTCCGTTGTCATGTCTAAATAATACCGACCATAATTCCTTAATATCATCAAATATCCATTGTTCACATTTCTTTGATGGTCTTATAATTGTTTTATGTTGCTTACAATTTGTTTGAATCAGATCCAGATGAGGCTCTTACATTGTGATTGGTCAGTGAGATTCTCAAGTGTTTTTTAATCTACTGATTCCCCCCCATCTCCCCCACTCTCCATCTCCCTTTTGTCTTGCAACGTTATGAAGGGGAAACTGGGTGGTTTGTCCTATGGAATTTCCCACAGTCTGGATTTTGTTGCTTGCACCTCTGGTATACCTTCACATGCTCTTCTGTCCTCTGTTCTCTGAATATTGATAGTTAGATCTAGAAGTTTGATCAGAATCTGGTTCAGTTTTTTGATAACTGCTTTATAGGTGGTAGCGTGTCCTCCATCAGCAAGCACAGAATGTCCAGTTTTCTCCTTTCATGTTATTAGTTGCTATTCATGACTGGTGCTAACTCCTTTAATTCATCAAGGACTATAGAATGGAGATATTTGAATTCTATCATTCCGTCTTTATTTCCCCTCTGGATTACCTCTGCATAGGAAAACTCACCAAACTGAGGTACGGTTCACATAGGGAACTCCAGATAAATGCCTGTTTCTTTCTCATTGGTAATTAGTTTTCAAAATAATGAGTTGATTCTCTAGCATCCTCCCAAGGTAATGAAGGAGATTTAAAACTACATACATCACTATAAATAGATAGGTGTAAGCATATTTGATGTGTTTCTGTCCATTACAGTCATGATCTTATTCCTGTTCAAAGTATTTCATCTTTGACCTGTGGGATACCCTTCAGGTTGACCTGTAGGTCCTTCTCATCTGACCCCAATAGTCTTTGAGGTTCTTTATACCCTGTTATGACAGGATGTTCCACATCTGCTTTGCACATTTCCTGCCTCAGGCCTGGGATTCACCCTCCTTCCAAAGAGCCGTGCTTAACTTTAGTGGAAAGTGGTATTTAGAAACCATAATTGGAACATTAACAGTTCTTGTTGCTACTGGATTGATCATCATTTCTAAGTCTTTTAATCTTTATTTAACAATTTTTATTTATTTTTGAGAGAGAGCGCACACCCATGTGGGGGGAGGGACAGAAGGAGAGGGAGGAGTGGCCTACCCCTTGAGCAGGGAGCCCCACACAAGGCTCCATCCCAGGACCCTGGGATCATGACCTGGGCTGAAGGCAGATGCTTGACCAATTGAACTACCAGGCGCCCCTTTTCTAAGCTTTTTTTATTTTTATTTATTTATTTTTAAAAAAGATTTTATTTATTTGTTCGTGAGAGACCAGAGAGAGAGGCAGAGACATAGGCAGAGGGAGAAGTAGGCTCCTTCAGGGGAACCCGATGTGGGGGGCTCAGTCTCAGTACTCTGGGACCATGCCCTGAGCTGAAGGTAGATGCTCAACTACTGAGTCACTCAGGTGCTCCTCTAAGCTTTTTTAGTCAACAAGGCTCAGATAAGTATCTATATTTCTTTTAAAGATTTTTAAAAATTATTTATTTGACAAGGAGAGAGAGTGCAAGCACACAAGCAGGGGAAGCGGCAGAGGGAGAAGCAGGCTCCCTGCTCTGTGGGGCTCCTAGAGTCCCAGGATCATGACCTGAGCTGAAGGCAGACGCTGAACCAACTCAGCCACCCAGGCCCCAAGTATCTCTCTTTAAACATGAACTATATCAGGAGTTAATACTGAAACCTCTGATTCATCAGGCCTGTGGGGTTGTACTTGACCTATCAGTCTTCTATCTGTATTTCCTTTTTCCACATCAAAAATCTTGGCTCTCCAAACAACAACAACAACAACAAAATCTTGGCTCTCCAGGATACCAATAGAATCACTCATTTGTTTTAGCCTATGGTATGCACAGAAGCCTTGAATCTCAGAAACTATGGGAAAGAAGCCAAACAAGAGTGGGCTGCCATCACAGGGTTAGGGACAGTATTGTGGTGGCTGTCCCACTGGACTGGGCGGCCATCACAGTGTCACTGTCCTGACTCATCACTTAATCTGATAGGACTGATTACCTTTACTGTTTGAGATTTCTCTTTTTGAAAGTTCCTTTTTTTGCACAGAGCGCCTCACTCTAGAGATTTACAGCCAAAACACTGAGCTACAGGGAATAGTTCCTTTTTGAATTCACTTTGCTTCTACTTTTTAAGGAATTGGTTTTCCACATTTACATCTGTTTTTTTTTTTATTTTTTTATTTTTTTATTTTTTGCATTTGTCTATAGTTCTGTAAAATGCTTATTTGGCTCCAAAATCAAATCCACAAAACAAGATATGGTCAAGTATGTAGAGCTCCTGCCCTTTTCTTTTCTTCCTACTCATTTCATTGGAGCCCTTTTTATAAATATTATGGCTTACTTTTCCATTTCTTAAA
This sequence comes from Nyctereutes procyonoides, assembly GCF_905146905.1. Classification (NCBI taxonomy): domain Eukaryota; kingdom Metazoa; phylum Chordata; class Mammalia; order Carnivora; family Canidae; genus Nyctereutes; species Nyctereutes procyonoides. Next base: position 26,342,050 of record NW_026575133.1, read on the forward strand.
TATAAACAATATGTGTATGCATATATATTTACATTTATTTATTTAAGATTTTATTTACTGATGAGAGAGATTGAGGCAGAGACATAGGCAGTGGGAGAAGCAGGTTCCTTGCAGGGAGCCCAGTGTGGGACTCAATCCCGGGACTCCAGGATCACGACCTGAGCCGAAGGCAAACACTCAACTGCTGAGCCACCCAGGCGTCCCTATTTATTTATTTTTAAAAGATTTTATGTATTTATTTTAGAGAGCGCAAGCTCACATGAGCAGGGGGAGGGGCAGAGGGAGAGGAAGAGAGAGAATCTCAAGCAGACTCTGCACTGAGCATGGAGCCCGACCCAGTGACCTGGAGATCACGACCTAAGTCGAAATGAAAAGTTGGACACTCAACCGACTGAGCCACCCAGGCACCCCGTATATATTTATATTCTACTCATAGGATAAATTTAAGAGAATAAATTCTTAAGATAATTTGTTACAGAATAGGAGAAAGGCTAATGTAATGTGAGTTTTTTTTAAAAACCAGTATTGAGGGCAGCCCTGGTGGCTCCATGGTTTAGCGCCACCTTCAGCCCAGAGTGTGATCCTGGAGACCTGGGATCGAGTCCCGCATCAGGCTCCCTGCATGGAGCCTGCTTCTCTCTCTGCCTGTGTCTCTGCCTCTCTCTCTCTCTCTCTCTCTCTCTGTGTGTCTCTCATGAATAAATAAATAAAATCTTAAAAAAATGGTATTGAGGGGCACCTGCATGGCTCAGTTGGCCGAGCATCTACCTTCGGCTTGGGTCCTGGGATCAAGCCCCATGTTGGGCTCCATGCTTGGTGGGGAGTCTGCTTCTCCCTCTGTGCACTCTCTCTTCTCTCTCAAATGAATAAATAAAAATAAAACGTGAGTCTTTAGAATTATATAAGCAATATGACCACAGTCATCTCAGAAAACCTCCTCCAAACAAACAGAAAACAGAAACTGCCTTCCATTGCTTAGACACAAGGCCAGGGGACCTGCACGTCATGACATTATAATTGGTCATATTTGGGTAGTTCAACATGGCATGGGTCCCCTCTCCCCTTTTTGTTTTTTGGCATTTTTCAGGTGTTTTCACAGCTGGCATCTTTTACATTCTGAATGAGAAACTGCCCTCCCTGCACCTCAGAGAGCAGCTGAGGCCCATCAGTTAATCTGCGCATCTCAGTTGGCCGGTGCTGGGGCTGTGGGGCCCAGGAGTGGGCTTCGGTTTGGGGATCCCTCGTGAATCTTTGTGCGTGATGAGGTTGAGGTCCCTTTGGCAGTTGATTGCAAGCGTCAGAGGCCCCGGGTAGCTGAGGGATTGTTTTCTCTGGCAGTGAAGCTGAATCTTATTTACCTCTCACATTATCATTCTCCCTTCCGCCCTCACGTGTCATTTCTGTCTTTCCCTTTGACAGACAGTTGAGTGGCAACTGCATGTTGTTAACACCCTCACCCCACCATTTTTCTAGAATGTTCGTTAATGTTGTTTTGAGCCTCAGGATGTGTAGACGTTTTGAGGCAGTATTTCAAAATAAGGCCATTTCAAATGAACTGTGTCTTATGCACAAGGTAATAATTCTCTGTTCCTGCTATTTTATTTTTAATGAAAAATGCCTACGAGGAGCGATCTTGCTGCCAAAGTGCCAGGCTGTGGCAAATCTTAAATTTTTCAAGCTGCTTTAATCAATAAAGTTATCACCAGTCATTTCCCTTGATAACTGCTCCTTCCAGGGCCCAGCCCGCTTCCACTGCTGAGTCCTCCTCCTGCGCGGAATGGACATAACCACCCAAATCCAATTTTCATTCTAACCTTTCCTCAATAGCCTAGAAATAACAGATTGCTGGTATTACTCTAATAGATTGGAAATTCAAACCTCTTAGAGGTAACTAGGCCCTTTCCGGGATTCAGTAATAAGGCAAAGAATAACATACCTTAAAGGTTACTTCTAGAAATACCTAATTTCTCATGGCTTAAGGCTTCTGAATCAGTGGGTGGTTTTATACCTTCACACTGAAGCCCAAATGATGTGAGGGTTTTGGCAGTTTTCCATAAACATAGAAATTGCATCCGTTGCAAATTGTGCAGGTTTTGTGGAAATTGGGGCTGTTGAAACCAGAGTGCTTAGTAAGCACAGAAGCTGGCACACAGCAGCCAAGAAGCTGGGGGCACCCATTTCACAGATGGGGAGCCTGAGGCTTGGCAAGGAAGGACCTGGAATGCTGGAGCACCACGTGTGCTGGGCACACCTGGGCACCATCACGTGTCTGTTTATTTCACGAAGTCCTCCCTCCAGTCCTTGTCGGAGCTCACGTTTCCATTTTAAGGTTAGGGCAACGTTTCTACACCTCGGTGCTCTTGACATTTTGGAGCCAGATCATTCTTTGGGGGAGGGGGAGCGTCCTGTGCAATCCTTCCCCCAGTTGTGAAACCACAGATGTCTCCAGATGTTGCCACACGTTCCCCGGGGGCCACTTTGCCCCCAGTTGAGAAGGACAGTATTAGGGAGTAGTTGCAGAAACCCTAGTATTGATCCTAGGATTATTCTGCTAGGGACCCCATGCCCTCCAGGCGTTTGCGGTACCCCACTTCTCAAGGAGGGGGCCGAACATATAGTGGGATTTTTATTTTTTTAAAGATTTTATATATTTATTCATGAGAGACACAGAGAGAGAGGCAGAGACACAGGCAGAGGGAGAAGCAGGCTTCATGCAGGGAGCCCAATGCGGGACTCGGTTCTGGGTCTCCAGGATCACGCCCTGGGCCAACGGTGGTGCTAAACCACTGAGCCACCCAGGCTGCCCTATAGTGGGATTTCTAGGCTTGGTAATTGAACTTTGAAAAGGCGTATTTAGTAGTACAGCATCACTTGCTATTTTGAAAAATACTATATATTTTGACAGAATATATACTATAGAATATGAAGTTACGATCTTAGGTGGGGAGGGTAGATGCCCTCAGGACGGCTTATCAAACATGGGGGCAAGATTTGTAGATTTTTCCCAAGAGGGCCAGGCATAAAACATGGACTAGGTGCTGTCATTCTGTTGCTGGTTCTCAGATTATTCGTCCTAGCTATGTGGGTGTGGGGACAGGCTGTTACCCTAGTGGTGAGACCTGTGGCTGGGGAGTGAATGTCCACGTGGGGCCACTCATTTCTCTCTTGGCCTCCTCCCCATCACATATATCCATGGAAGACACATCCCCAGTCCCCTGTACCAGCCCAAGCCCTGCCTCCTATCTGTGTGTACAGTCTTGGGTGTCAGTTCAGGGACACCTGGCTGGGACATCGTGAGCCTGGAGCATCGGGAGAGCGAGCCAGAGGAGTGGCTCATCTGCTCCTGCAGGCCCTGATTTGAACGTGAAGCTCTGTCTCCAGACAGGGACAGGCCTATCACCCCAGCCTCGGGTTTGAGACCGTCTGGAGTTTCGGGAAGTTCTGGCTTTGAGGTTGCCCTTGGCATCTATCTCAGTCACAAGGTGTCTGTAAAACCTTACTTTTTCCGAAGACATTCCCCCCCACCACCACCCCCGCCACCAAGAGCCTTTTTAAAAATAGATTTTCTTCTCAAAGCACAAGAATTTTATCGTATGTAGTAACTGACATTCATTAAAGGAGATGGGAAAATTCAGAAAGTACAAGGAAAAAAACTGTTCATCATCCCACTAACCTAGAATAAACGCAAAGCATGCTTAAACTTTCCAACTTTTTAGTTTCTATATATACATTTTTAATGCACAATTTGGATAATCTTGTATCTGCTGTTTGAAGCCTGATCTTTTTCAATATTAAATATTACGCACCGTATTAAATTGCATCGGGAGCAATTTCCTTTGTGCCTTCTTAAGCACTTGCACAAAATAACGTTTGTGGCTATGTAGTATTTCCTCACATGGGCTACTGTAATGTGTGTTACCCCCTCCCCTGTTGTTGGACCTTGACACTTTCCCTCTTGGACTCTGCGAACACCCATGAACGCACATCCTTTGTACACATCTGATCATTTGTGGGGAAATCCTGCCTAGTGCGGTGGTTGTGAGGCCATGATGCACATGGCTTATTTCAGAAAGGTGGTATCAGTTTACCTTCCTTGCCAGCTGCAATCCCCCACATCCTTAACGCACCCTGTGTCTTACTTCTTATAAAACAGTGATCTTTGAGCTGTGCTGTGTTGGTGGTGTTCCTCACGAATGTGTCAGACTCTGGGGGACATGACTTGGCAATGAGCCGTCTGCAGGTCTCGGAGGCTGAAGATCTGGGGCTCCTCGAGCGCTAGGTGGATGTCCTCCTGAGGCATCTCCCTGTGAGCGTGTGTGCCCCCCTCCGGCTGAGATCCGGACGGAGCCCAGTGCTCCTGCAGCACCAGCCCGGCTGCCCTACGAGAGGGAGAAGGGCTCCTGGCCAGAGTCCTGGGATAACCAGAAACGTCTGAAACGTAGGCTTGCTTGGGCAATTTCCTTGGCACTGGAAGGTCATGCTCCCAAACATCATCACCTGTTAGAATGGCTTCTCCCCCTGGCACCCAAGATGGTAAAGGGATGGTGGCAGGAAAGATTTAAGAGAGGTGAATGCATCTGCGTGAGAGCTCGAAGCAGAAAACCCGCCTGCAGGGCTGCGGTGCCCCCTCCAGCACTGGATTTCTGCGTACCTGGGAGTCTAGCCTCGCGGTGTCTCCGAGCTCCCTTCACCATATCGCAGTCAGAGAGGAAGTGCATCCCAGGCCTGACAGGTAGGGGTTTTTTATTTCCCCCGACAGCACACCTCTTGACCTCTATCTTCTTGCCAATGATTTTTTAAATCCTAAATGATTTGGCAATAATTGCTCCTCCTTGCGTGATTATTGCCCTTCACCGATAGTAAATCTGTGAAATCCCCGGGGGCCCCAGCGCATTTTGGTATGCGGAGCCCACAAGATGGCCCGGACAGGCATCACTGCTCCGGGCAGCTGCGCACCCCGCATCTCCAGCACCCCTCGTTCCCCGAGCGTCACACGCGGCTTTGGGGCGCTGTCTAGATTGGGCAGCGGCTCATCATGCGTAAGTGTAGCTGCTGCTTCTCCACAGTTCTTCCTCCAAGGGCCCAGATCTCTGCTTCCATCTTTGTGGGCCACGTCGACAAATGTGCTCGCCCAGGAAACCCTGAGAGGCTCTGTTCTGAGGGGGAGGAATTTCTGCTGCCTGGGGAGTACGTGTGCACAAAATTTCATTTTCCCCACAAGCACAGAAGGCATCAGGCTTGACATGTAATCATTGGAAGGCCTGTTTCATTTCCAAGGAACTTCTAGCAAGATGGCCCCTGGAGCCTCTGGTAGCAATGGACAGGATCCTAAGTTGGAATGTGATGCATGTTCACAGGCCGACTTAATGGTTTCAGGAGAACTCCTTGAGAGGGCACAGCAGAATCTCGTACTGAGGCTCATGGCTGGTGCGACCCCCGGGGCCGAGCACCGCTTGCTCCAGCCCCACCCCCCACCCCCAGCTGAGGCGTATGGTGGCCTGGGTGACCCCTGGCTTGCAGCATCACCTGTGCATACAGCAGGCTCTGCAGCCATTCCCTCCTCAGGATGCACACGTTGCTACTGGCTGTTTTCTTCTTTGGTGACCGATGATTTCCCCAGAGCTGCGTGGGAGCTTGATAGACATAAAAATTAAACCCATTTGAATTTGGCAGTGTACTCCCCAGCATCAGTCATTCTAGAAAAAATTTACAATTTTTACCATACCTGGGTACTTGCCTACCAGCACTTCTATTTGCTTAATTATTCTTCAAATCACTTTATTTTTAAAAACTTAACTAAATTAAAAAAAAATTTTTTTAAGTGGACGTGAAGCCCACTGTGAGGCTTGAACTCATGATCCTGAGATCAAGACCTGAGCCAAGATCAAGAGTTGAATGCTTAACTGACTGAGCCACCCAGGCACCCCTAAATAAATGTATTTTATTTTTAAAATTTATTTATTTTTAAAGATTTGTTTATGTGAGAGAGAGAGAGACAGAGAGCATGCAGAGTCAGGCAAGGGGCAGAGGGAGAAAATCTTCAAGCAGACTCCCCACTGAGTGGGGAGCCTGATGTGGGGCTCGATCCCAGGTCTCTGAGATCATGACCTGGCTGAAAACAAGAGTCAGACACTTAACCCACCAAGCCACACAGGTGCCCCTAAATAAATGTATTGTATCGTATTTTATTTATTTATTTATTTATTTATTTATTTATTTATTTATTTATTTATTTATATACCTTTTTGAAGATTTTATTTATTCATGAGACAGAAAGAGAGAGAGGCAGAGACACAGGCAGAGGGAGAAGCAGGCTCCATGCAGGGAGTCTGATGTGGGACTCGATCCCGGGACCCTAGGATCACATCCTGGGCCAAAGGCAGGCGCTAAACCGCTTAGCCACCCAGGGATCCCCGATGCCCCTAAATAAATGTATTTTAAAGGAATTTCGATCACTCCTGTAAGTGGAGAATCAGAATCACTTAGTTACCATAGATTACTCCAAAAATAAATGCCAAACGGTTACATTAAGATGCAATGTCGTTCTACCTAAAATCAAATAGTGTGTCACCCACGTGCAAAACTGACTCGGGAGATGTGGATTAGAGACGAGAGCAGAGAGCATTAGTGAAGCCTATGAAGTTTAGAATATTCACTGGAAGAAATGCAGTTTTTTTCAAGTTCTTCACGTGTCTTGTGGGGGAGGGCAGGTGTGGTAGCCGCTGGCATTGGGCACAGTTCTTCATACTGGTGGTCATTGTCCATCTCCGGGCTTCCTCCTGGGGCCGGGATCTGCCTGTGGCTTCACTGCTGAAGAGCCCCTTCAGCCTCTGCTTGTATACAATTGAGTGACAGGGGCTTGGTACCTGTGACACCGCCTGTGCCGGTTGTTAGAAGAGCCTCATGTTTACCTGCAACTACCTCCCTGGCTTCCAGAGAGGCACCAGCTTGGTCTTTGGCCTTTTCCACAAACACCTCATGATTCCTCCACTTCTTTGAATGCCTGTTTGGATGTTTTCAGGGACAGTTGCTTCAGGCTTATTAGCCTGTACTTCCTGGAATTCAGGCCTGCACTGGTGAGTGGTGGCAGATGGGTTGTTGGTACACATGTGGGGTCCCCTGCCGGACAGGCCCTCACCCTTTCCCCTACCTCCTAACCTGGGTGGCCTCTTGCCCTTCACATTGAAGCTCAAAACCTCACCTCCTGCAGGAAGCCGTCCCTGACCACTACCCCCTTAGAGACTCCTGTACTTTTTCACAGGTCTTGGTTATGTATTTGTGAGATTGTCTGATGATCATCTGTCTTCTGTGTTCCACTGAGAGCTTCATGAGGGTAGGGACTATGTCTCTTTGATTCCCTGTGTCCTCACTGCCTGGGCCCCAAGCAGCTTGATACAAAGATGCTGGGTCACTGGAGGCAAAAGCACCATGATAGAGGCTGGACTGTCTCCATCAGGGCTAGATTAGGAATTTCCCCAAAAAAACATTTCCTAATATTTTTTTTCTTTTTTAACATGTACAGATAGTTCATGTCCAGGCATTGGCTTTGATGCTTAACTTGCATGATTTCATTTAAATGCCACACTGCTTGTACCCATTCTGCAGATTGAAGTGGAGGCTTGCCCTGGACCACAGAGCTAGGAGATAACAGAGCTGGAATGTGAGCCGGGTTGCCGTGGCTGCATCTGAATCCTCAGCTCAGTCTGTTCTGCTGGTCATATAGGGCCTGCCTCTGTTTCCACTGCCCTGTATGCCCCACTCTAAGATTGCAGACAAGCTCCATGTGGGCTCCTGTCCTCACAGGCAGAGTCCAGACTCACGGGTAAGAGTCCCCCAGTGTGACTGCTTCACAGTCATCAATTTGATTTTCCTTGATTTTGGCTTGTGTGTCTGTTCATTGGTTAGCCACACCTGGCATCTGGATTCCAGAGAGGAGACTTGGGGAATAACTGTTGATTTCGAAGCTTCTGTCCTGGCAGCATCAGGACACCCACCTTGTCATGGGAGTCTGGTTTCTCAGGCCTGTTTAGTCTCTACCGTGTAAATTCCTGACTGGACTTGAGAATAGATCTGGGAACATGTTTGGTTGTCTGAGGTGTTGGACCAGGCACCCCTGATTGTTTCTTTTCTTTTCTTTTTTTTTTCTTTAAGATTTTATTTATTTATTCATGAGAGACACAGAGAGGCAGAGACACAGGCTGAGGGTGAAGCAGGCTCCCTGCAAGAAGCCCGATGTGGGACTCGATCCCAGGACCCAGGGATCATGACCTGAGCCAAAGGGCAGATGCTCAACCACTGAGCCGCCCAGGCATCCCAGTATGAATCGATTTAAACAAGAATATTAATAATACAGATTGATATGGCAAAAGGAGGCCCACTAATGACTCCAGTTCAGGCAACACTGAAGTAGACTCTACACTGTTGACCAGTGAAGAGTCTTGTTGGCTGTGCCTCCTCCCTCTCTCCAGACATGGGCAGCCATGCCTTCAATCCAAGCACCAGTCCACTCAACAAGCTTTTGCTGGTCATTAGCTAAATGCCAGCATCCACTCACATCCCTGCCTGTGGGACCTCACACTTGCTGGAAAAAAGAGAAGTGAAGCAGTATAATGCAGTAGGGACATGCTGTGCAAGGGGGTAATTAGAGGGCTTTGGGAGGGCCTCAGGACCCAGCAGGGTTCAAAGGCAGTGGTCTTGAAAGCCTGTTAGGAGTTGGCCAGGAGAAGAAGGGAAAGTAGGCACAAATGTCAACATGTCCCGTGGGTCACCCTTTCTCTGTTCTTCTGTGAAGCTCCATATTTCCAGTTAGTACCCTTTTCCTTTTGCCTGAGAGACTTCCTTTTATATTTCTTTTGTGTGGATCTGTTGGTGATAATGTCTTTTAGCTTACGACATCTGAAAATGTCTATTTCACCTTTGGTTTTTGAAAGATACTTTTGCTGGGTATAGAATTCTAGGTTGGTGTGTCTCCCTCTCTCAGGGCTTTACAGATGGTTCCCTACCAGCTACTCACCTACGTTGTTTACGGTGGGAAATCTCATGTTTTATCTTTGTTTCTCAGTATGTAATATGCCTTTGTTTTTTTCTCCAGCAGTTTTTAAGATTTTTCTTCTTGTTACTGACTTTGGGCAATTTGATTATGCCATGCCTTAATGTAATTTTTTTCAGGTTTCTTGTGTTTGGTGTTGATTGGGATCTTGTATCTGTGGATTTATGAGTCTTACTGTGTTTGGAAATTTTTCAGCCATTAGGAGGAAGTCAGATATTGTTTGTGTCACCTCTTCTCATCTCACCATCAGGGATTCCAGTTACACATGTATCAGGCCCTTTGAAGTCATGTCATAGCTTGATGATGCTCTGTCATTTTTTTTAAAAGATTTTATTTGAGAGCAAAGAGCCCTATGTGGGGCTCCATCCCAGGACTCCCAAGATCATGACCCTAGTTGAAGGCAGATGCTTAAGTGACTGAGCCTCCCAGGCTCCCTACTCTGTTCATTTTTATTAAGTCTTTTTTTCTCTTAGTTTCATTTTCGGTGGTTTCTATTACTGTATCTTCAAGTTCATTAATATTTTCTTCTGTACTGGGTAATCCAGTATTAATTTCATCTGGCAGGTTTTCCATTCTAGACATAATGTATCTCAAGTGCTACCTATGTAAATAAAACATAAGCATTATTTAGTACTGCTCACTTACCATTGGTTATAAATATCAGTAAGTTACACTGTTACTAGTAATCAAAAATAAAAGCAGTTCTTCTCCATCAGAAAAAAACCTGGTGCAGTTGCCATCTCTAGAAGTTCGAATGGGATCTTTTCTTTTATCTTTCATGTCCCTACTTAACTTTTAGAACATATGGAAGATAGTTGCAATAACTAATTTTTTTTTTAAGAATGTAGCCAACATCTCTGGCCTCTTTTTTTTTTAATTTTTTTAAATTTATTTACGATAGTCATACAGAGAGAGAGAAAGGCAGAGACACAGGCAGAGAGAGAAGCAGGCTCCATGCACCGGGAGCCCTACGTGGGATTCGTCCCGGGTCTCCAGGATCACGCCCTGAGCCAAAGGCAGGCGCCAAACCGCTGCGCCACCCAGGGATCCCCTCTTTTTTTTTTTTTTTTTAAGATTTTACTTATTTATTCATGAGAGACAGAGAGAGAGAGAGGCAGAGACACAGGCAGAGGGAGAAGCAGGCTCCATGCAGGAAGCCCGACGTGGGACTCGATCCTAGGTCCCCAGAATCAGGCCCTGGGCTGAAGGTGGTGCTAAACCACTGAGCCACCCAGGCTGCCCTTGCAGTAACTAATTTATTTATTTATTTATTTTTAAAATTTTTATTTTATTTTATTTATTTATGATAGGTACACAGTGAGAGAGAGAGAGAGAGAGGCAGAGACACAGGCAGAGGGAGAAGCAGGCTCCATGCAGCAGGAGCCCGATGTGGGACTCGATCCTGGGTCTCCAGGATCACGCCCTGGGCCAAAGGCAGGCGCTAAACCGCTGCACCACCCAGGGATCCCCTGCAGTAACTAATTTAATATCCTTGTTTGCAGAATCCCACATCCATGTGTGTTCTGGATCAGGTGACTGATTTTCCTGTCCATTATGTGTGATATTTGTCTTCTTTGCATGTCTGATCACTTTTTTAAATTAGTTGCCAGACGTTGTGGATTTTGCTTTTTTGGGGTGATGGATATTTTTGTGTGCCTATAAATATTTCTTGCACTTTGTTCTGAGATGTAGTTAAGCAACTTGGAAACTGTTTGATCCTTCCAGATCTAGCTTTTAAGATTTGGGAGGCAGCACCAGAGCAGGGTTGGGTCTAAGGCTAATTACTTCCCTCTACCAAGGCAAGATGCTTCTGAGAACGCTACCCAGTGCCCTGTGAATTATGAGATTTTCCAGTCTGGCTGGTGGGAACAGGCACTATTGCCAACCCCGTGTGAGGTCCAGGCAGTGTTTTCTTTCATTTTTCAGTGTGATTCTTCCCCTGGTGGTTTCCTCACTCACACACGCTGATCAGCAGTCAACAGAACGCTGCCTTGTTCAGAGGGACCCTCTCCAGATCTGCGTCCTTCCTCTCTCTCTGGGCCTCCCCTTCTTTTCTGAGACTCATCTTGAGAACTTAACTGCCTCTGTCTCCCAGTTCCTGGCTCTGTCCCTCACTTCCAGGAGTCTGCCAGGCTCCATGAGGTCCTCCCTCCCTGCAACCCTAGTCTGGAAACTGAGGGCACTGCAGGGCTCACCTCATATGTTTCCTGTGTCCCAGAAATCATTGTCCTTCATGGCCTGTTGTCCAATAACTTGAAAACTTGCTTCATATAGTTTGTCTGGCTTTCTGTTTGTTTTAGGTGGGAGAGTAGATCCCACAGGATGCTTTTTGAAATGACAGCCAGGCTGCAAGCATTTCCTCTGTGTGTGTGTTTTTGTTTCCACGGTATTTTGGTTTTTATAGGTAGTACCTTCATTATTGAAAGCAAAACCTCCTAAACTGTGAGCTGCAAAGATTTGCCAAAAATTTAGTTTTCACAGAGCTGGTGGTTGGCACCTAGTTACAGAGTATTTAGCTGCAGGTCAAATTGAGCCTGTGTTCCAGTAGAGGCAAGATGGGGTCACCTCCCCACACAGCCTTGGGACTCTGTAGCACTTTGCCACTTGCTGATTGATTTCAGATTGCCCACACATGCACTGTTAGAGCCACTCGGCTCATGGGCAGAGCAGGAGGCTGGCTGGTGGGGTGGGGGGTTTAGCAGCAGGAGATATATTCAAGGTGGGTTGACTTTTCATCTATATGATGACAATATTGCCTTGTTTAATTTGTATGACAGTGGTTTTAAACATTAAATCAAGCAGTTGATTGTGTCAAAAAATAATGAAGGAACACAGGAATGAACTGTCCTGATACCACTTCTGAGCTCATGTCCCTGCCCGGCAGGCCATCATGATTGGGGACGATATCGTGGGTGACGTTGGTGGTGCCCAGCGCTGTGGAATGAGAGCCCTGCAGGTGCGGACAGGAAAGTTCAGGTGAGTGCCCCACACGTGGTCCAGTTCACCTGCCTCTCTTCCTCCGTGGATTCCTGGGGTGTCCATGGTTTGGTTTGGTTTTCTTCCCCAAAATAAAGGGGGTTATTTTTTCCAAAAAGAACAGTATGTGGACATTTGCTGACCTCTCTGTAACTGTCCCCTAAGGACGGGCCTAGCTGACCTTTTCATAGCAGAGAGTGGACAGGTAAAGCAGCTTTTGATACAGGGTCCAGGATTCACAACTGGGATTTGAACAGGGTGTAGTGTGGAGACAAGAGACCAAGGGCTCCAGCCGTCCCAGGCTGCAGCTGTTCAGGCTGAATTTGGGCCGTGCTCCATTGGGCAAGGTGGTCAGAGCCTTCCCTGCACATGGAGCTTCCAGCTTCTGGGCACTCAGCCCCTCCTGGTCACCCTCCCTCTCGTGCTCTGTCTTCTGTTTGTGGGAGACAGAACTTAGAGATGCCAGGTCCTTGGTCAGGGACCCCTTAGAACCAAACCTCCATCTCCAGAGGAACTTGTGTTCTTTTCCTGGGTCAGCCTGGTTTTCAGCAGATCGCCAACAGGCATCTCTCAGGGATTAGGTAGTTGCTTGTGGGCATGGGGAGGTGCCCTGTGGGATTGAGGTTTGGCTTGTTGGGCCATTGAGGGTGTCTTAGACATCAGAGCAATGTCTCACCTGTCCTGGACAATTTTGATAATAGCTCTTCGGAGAAAATACAATTTTGTGGTTGCTAGATGGTTTGGCTAAAACATGGTTACCCAGAGGTACTTGGATTGGTGGCGGGGGTCGAGGGGAAGGGGGGGTGTATCTGTCCTGAGTGTCTGCTTAACGTCTTCCGAGAAATGGGGTTCCTGGGTGGCTCAGTTGGTCTGGCGTCTGACTTTTGGTTTCAGCTCAGGTCATGATCTCATGGGTTATGAGATCAAGTCCTGTGTCTTGCTCCATGCTCATGGAGAGTCTGCTTGAGATTCTCTCCCTTGGCCCCTCCCCCCACTCACATTCACTCTCTTTCTCCAAAATAAATGTAAAAATCTTTAGAAAACAAATGACCTGGGTCAGGGAAATGGATTAGAAGGTCTTACTCACTGTGAGGCCCCTCTGTTGTGTGTGAGACCCAAGAGACCTGGGATTTGGGGTGGACACTAGGTGAGTGGGGAAGGTTTGATCCATGTGGGGTCTGCGGCCAGAAAGTCCCTTCTAGCCACGTCCTGGACGCTCCCAGGGCACTAGAGGCTCTCTTCAAGCCCCTAGCACACCTGAAATACCGGCCTTCAAAGGAGGGTGTTCTGGGTCCCCTGGGCTATGTCTGGCCTGAGGAAGTGAGGAAGACTCCACTTACAAACCTCAGAAACATTTCAAGAGAGCTGCCTGGGGCCCCAAAGTCCCTAATTCCATCACTCCCTCAAAGGTACAGCACCCAGGCCTGTTGTTGAGCAGCGGGACTGGGCACCCTCTGCTTGATGCTCTGTTGCGTGGTGTTGCCCATGTCCTACTTTGCAGCCCCAGGGTTGGTGCTTTTCGGAGTCCCCCGTGACTGTCTTCCAGGGATGTAAACTTCATCAACAGTTGGCCAGATCCTTCTAGCCTGCTCACTGTGTGTAGATTTAATGTATAAGATACATATATATCTTTATTTTTTTTATAAAAATGGCATTATATTATTGCACAGCCTGCTGTTTTCTAGAACGGTGTTTTGAGTGTTTTTCCATGACCATTCTTCATAATTTTTAAATACCTAAGGAGATGTTGTACGTTAAGAACTGTTTAGTGCCAGGCATCCGGCAGGCCCTCAGCAACGGTGAGGTGACGGTGATGCTGTCGGTGACACCGTCTCACCTCCGGGGACAGCCGCCTGGCCTAGCAGGCAGAGGATGGGACGCAGTGTGTCTTTTCTCGAAGGTGTTACAACTTCATATCTTTTTATTTGTTTGCCCAAAGGACGTAAATCTGCATTTGTTAGCATGCAGGGCAGAGTGAGAGGAGCTCTATTACAGGTAAGGCAGCAAAGGAGCCATCTGAGGAGGAGGCCACAGGTGGAAGGGGACGCTGGGTTCTGTGCGCGTGAAAGCACGTGCGAGGCGTCTCTGCGGGGGCCACTCTGCTGCGCCGATGAGTCACAAGCTGCGGGGGGCTGCTGACCACTGGGCTGGGTCACGATACAGACTGGGCTGGAAGTCCAAGATACAGATGGCAGAGGCTGCATGGGAGAGGAGGAATGTGGAAAAGCTCGTTTATAATGTTGCGTACCATTTACATGCTCAAAGGTGCTATCTTAGGTTAATTTCACTTGCTTATTTTAATTTTTGTCACCGTAGCTGCTAGAAGGTTCTTGCCTGCCTCCCTGGCTCACATCGGGGCTCAGGGCACTTCTGTTGGGCAGCGGGGGCCCTGCACCTCCCCCCTTTGCCCTGCAGATGGCACTCGCCACACACACACCCCAGAGGATGCCAGAGCAACCCTGTGCTCTGCGGGCCCGCAGGCCGGAGAGCGCCCGAGGCCCCATGGCACCCTGCATGGGGACAGCTGCGTGCCATTGTCTGCGGTTCTCCCATGTGGGTCTGCTTCCTTCCAGAATGCAGTCGGTCTTCCTGGGCTGACCTTCATCTACCTGGAGTTACTGCGTGTTTCACCGAGCGTAGCCGGTTCGTCCTGGTGGCCCTGCGTCCTCCGTGGTGTGAACACACTTCTCTCTTCCCCTCCCCTGGCGGGGACACACTCGGGTGGGTCCCGGTTTGGCCATTCTTTGAAGTGCTGCCAGGAATGTCCGATCCATGTTTCCCGGGCACGTGGGCGTGAGTCCACGTATGGTAGATTTGCTTGAGATGGAACTGCTGGGTCACGGGGCGTGCATATGGTCACGTTTACTGGGTCATGCCGGACTTCCGCTTTGCTTGTGTGGGTGTACACTGCCCTCGTGATGGACAGGGCCCCACTTGCGTCCAGCCTCTTGCCCATGGGCTGTTTTGAATGAGAGGCCTGTGTTCTTCTTAGTTTATGGGCTTAGGGGGTCTCGGGGGCAGTGCCACCACCCAGCAGTCCAGTCCATCTGGATGCTGGGCCCCCCAGGAGGTTGGGGAGGGGCCCCCAGGCACCTCGGGTGAGAAGGCGTGGGAGAGGCAGGGGCAGGCATGTCCATCGTGGCATCCTCCACACCTGCTCCATTTACCTGTGCTTTGGCTGGTGGTCGGGGGACAGTAGTTGCCCTTCTTGGTCCCTGACCAAGCCTGCTTCACATCCAGGGCGAGAGGGGAAAGGTTCTCAAACTGTAAACACCTTGGGTGGGCTCTGCAGTGCCCAGAAGGGGGTCCCAGGTGAGGCTGGGAGGTGGCTGCAGAGTGAGGCCGTGAGGCCTGGGGGGACACCGCTCTAAGCGTGGCAGGAACTGTGGCCTGACAGCTCGTGCTGTTAGAACGGCCTCTAACCCAACACAAACCTTGGCCACTCGGGCTGAGCCAGTTGCCCCCCCAAAGGCTGAGAGAGCCCCCGCCTGGGAGCCCCTCTGAGACCCGGAGACAGCCTCTGCCCTCCCCCAGGTGTCATGGCTCTGGGATGTGGCCAGTGTCGTGGGCATGAGCTGGCCTGGGGGGCGAGGGTGCACTGTCCCGAGAGAGAGTGTGCGGTCTGCTAACACCCCAGGGCAGGTACACTTTTGATCCACTCATTAGGTCTCTGGTGTTTGCATCTTCCCCAGAAAAATGAGGAAAAGAAGGTGGCTTGTGGCCCCGGGACCCCCATCCTTGAAGACACAGCTCTTGTCTCTGATGATCACACAATTTCTGGTTTTCTTTGGGCCGAGGTTCCCTGTGTCACAGGCAGGACCCAGGCTGTGCCCACGAGATCTCAGTGTGCTCCCCCAGCTCTGGCGGTGTCTTCAGGCTGGGGACCGCTGGGGGCAGCCCCCCCACCCCCAGCTTCCTGACGTTGTCGCACACTGGAGTTCTGCTGCCCTGTAGCGCGACCCCATCGGACCCCGGGTGGCTCTCCCTGCCTTCCTCCCTGGCTCTTCACATCCCCTGGCTCCCCTTCTGGAAAGCATCTGGGAGAAGCAGCCCCTCAGCACTGGACTCAGACTGATTGCCCAGCAGATTGGAACTTGGTCAGTCCTGCCCCAGTGGCCCCGGCCTAGCAGTGGTCCCTGGGGCAGTCGAGCTGACCGCCTGGCACGCAGGTGTGGTGGGGGGCAGTTGCTGTGACACTGGGCCCAGCTGCCTCCCCTGAGCCTCACCTGTGGGTGGATCAGGTATCCCTGGGGTCTGGACCCCTCATTTTGCCCATGCATGCCCTGGTGAGGGTGATGGTGCCCCCAAGGGGCCTAGCATTCTTCTTAGAGGTACCGTGGTTGGGGTCTTCTGAAGGACTGCAGGACATGGACAGGGTGGGGTGGTGGGCACCTCTAGATTTGGCTTGCGTGGACTGTGATTTTTGTGTTCCTTTGGGGTCACCCTCATCCACCCCCAGGTCCCCAGCAGGCGCAGGCCTGGGCATGGGACTCAGGCTGGGCCAGTCTGGAGCGTGCAGAGCTCGTGGCCACAGTGATGGGATAGTGACCTGCGTCAGGCTGGTGGGTTAGCTCAGGATTTTCCAGAACCCCTGGGAAAATGGCCAGTGAAGTATAAGCCAAGAAGTTCCAGTGGCCATCTCTGGCACCCCAGGGATGGGGGAACCCTGATCGAGGGTGCAGTGGACAGTCAAGAAAGCAGAGTCTAGGGATGGGGAGAGAGATTCCAATGATGTCGTTGGAGCATCAGGATCTAGCTCTACCCAAAGCAGGTCCCTCCTCTGGCCTTTTTGGTAAAGTGGCCATTAGATTCGTAGTTTCGTGAGCAACACAGCAAGGAGCGTGCTGTGGTTTGTCAGCATTGGTCCGCACAGCCGCTGAGGTCTCCCTGGCCGGCCAGCACTGTGGGCTTCTCTCTGACGTATGCCCACTGGGGAGCCTGCCCCAGGGCTCCCCTCTCTTTACATGTGGAGGATGTCCCCATGCTGCCCTTTCCAAGGGGTAGCTAGAGACCTCCATGGTGGCCTTCAGCTCACACCACTGCTGGCTTTCTCCATGCTCTAGAAAGTGCTAGAAAGAACCTCGTTTAGTCTCAGAGGAAACGGCCCCCGGGCCCCCCAGAGCCAGCTGAACATAGAATGGGCTGCCTGGAGAGGAGGGCATGCTCATCACCTAGAGATGGCCCGCAGAGGCTGGCGGGCCTCCTTCTGGGGAGGCTGAAGAAGGGGCAGCAGCCAGAGGCTGGGGCGAAATGAAGCCTCAGATGCATCCTGAGTCCGCTGATGTTGATGGCACCTGTGCTAGAACTTTGCTGTGCCTCTGGCCCCTGGGCGGACCCCGGGAGGACCCCGGGAGGACCCCGGGAGGACCCCGGGAGGCTAGTCCTGTTTCCCACTGACAGACACGGAGAATCAGCGCCACCACTGCCCACTTGCGGAGGTGGAAGCTGAGGCCCAGGCAGGGCAGGGGCGCTGGTACCGTCCTGGCCTCAATTCCACCTGGTCTGTGGCCTCTTCCTCTAGGTCATGGGCTGAGCGAGAGCCGTGAAAACCACCACGGGTAGAGATAGATGCAGCCGTGTAGACATCCGAGTAGACTGGCAGATGTTTGCAGATGTTGCAGATGATTTCGTTAAGTGTCTTCTAAACATTTTGCAATAAGACTCCGAATAAGAGTAATTTTTTTAAAGTATGCCTGTGCCGCCACCCATAGGTTTGTGAATTTGGGACATTCCAAAAAAGAAAACCACCTAAAAGTACAAGTTCAGGGCGCCTGCGTGGCTCAGTCCGTTAAGCGTCTGAGTCTTGGTTTTGGCTCAGGTCGTGGTCTAGGGTCGTGAGGTCGAGCCCCGAGTTGGGCTCCACACTGAGCATGCAGCCTGCTTAGGATTCTCTCCCTCTCCCCCCGCCCCTCCTGCTCATGCTACCTCTCCCTCTGTCTCAAAAAGAAAAGTAAATATATAAGATAAAATGAAAGCACAGCTTTATTAGTTCGGAAACAGAAACCGACCCAAGGACCCCAACACCCCCAAGCCTGCGTGCAGCTCTACCCTGACCCCCCGGTGCCCAGAGAGGACCCCTCCTCACTCACAAGGCTAAATCAACACCAAAATAGGCCTCTTGGTACTGGAAGCCTCCCAGCCCCCAGCCTGGCTGGCCTGGCGACGGCACCCCCAGCGCCCCTTGCCTCCCCTTCCGACGTGACAAGGCCAAGGTACGTTCTGTACCTTTCGGGGTGTTTAATCCAGAGGGGATGAGGGCGAGGGGCTCCGGGCCCCATGGCGGTGAAACCAGTGCCTTCTCTGGGCCACCACACGTGCGCAGCTGTCTGCGACCTCCCCATGGCATTGTCTCCCAGGGGCCCAGCAGGGCGTGACCTCATTTCACCCTTCACACCTGCTGACACGCGCATGTGCGTGCACACACACACACACACACAATTTTGAAGAGCAGCCACACAAGGGTGGCATCCCAGGCTCCCCAGCTCGGAGGGGATGTTTGGGGCGGTTTTCTCTGGCCTTGCACGCTGTGGACCCCAGAATGGGGTGGGGGGCCAGGTGTGTCGCCGGCAGAGGGCCCTGAGGCAGCCCTAGCTGGAGAGGGGGCGTCAGGAGGCCGTCTCGGGGCTCTCCTGGCTGCAGGGCCAGGCCGGCCCTATGAGGCCAGGGCCCTGTGTCATCTAGGAGGGTGGGTGTCACCAGGAAGACCCACTGCTCCCTGAGCGGGACCCCAGGGGAGGTGCCCCCTGGCCGCCTCCGTGTTCTCCCCTCCTTCACCCCCGTGCTCTTCCCCCCTGTTCTCACCGCCTGCAGGTCCCTGGGCCCCGCCTTTGGCCTCCCCCCTGGTCTGGGAGGCTCAGCTTTCATTTCCCTGCCTCCACGCACTGCCTGCGGCTGGGGCCGCTAGAGGGCGCCGTGCTGCTGGGCCGGGAGGGGCCGGATGCACACCCACTCCCGCGTGACACGCCAGTCCCACACTCACGCCCAGGGCCACACTCACAACAGACTCATGCCCAGCTCCCACATGCTCATGCACGCAGACCCAGGCCACACACACACACACACACACACACCCAGGCCCCCTCAGACTGCACATGGGGGCCTGCTGGCACACCCACACACACTCCCGCCCAGCCCACAGGCTGGCCACACTCACTCGCACGCCCCCTCTTCCTGGAGGCAGCTGTGTCTCGGCTGGGTCTGGGGCAGCAGGCCTGGGGAGCCTGCCCTCCCTCTGGGCCCTCACCCTCCCCTGCTGCCCTCGCAGGCACCCTCACCAAGGCCTCGAAGACATGGAGGTGCTGGGTCTTAGGGTTTTGCTGCCAGCGGGGGCCCCAAGATTTAAAGCAAGTGGAGCAGGGACGCCCAGGTGGCTCAGCTGTTGAGCATCTGCCTTCAGCTCAGGGTGTGACCCTGGGGTCCCAGGATCGAGTCCCACATCAGGCTCCCTGCATGGAGCCTGCTTCTCCCTCTGCCTGTGTCTCCGCCTCTCTCTGTGTGTGTGTCTTTCATGAATGAATAAATGAAATCTTAAAAAAAAAAAAATCAGGTGGAGCAGCCTCGCATCAGCTCGCCAGCCCTTTTATCTTTTTCCACCTGGCACCTTCTCAGGGGCGAGGAGCCTGAAACCGGCAAGTGCTCTGAGCGTGGGGGCCTCCTGGCCTAACCTGCAAGCCCAGCAGAGGCTGGGTGACCACCTGGGTGACCTCCAGAGGCAGCCCTTCCAGCCGCTTCCGCCCTGCCCCACCTCCACGCCGGCCTTCACGCTGTGCCTGCCGCCTGTCCCACCACCCCTTACTCAGCTTTCCCAATGAAGGAATTCCCAGAATCCTCCCACATGGAAGGGCCCTTCATGTGGGCAACCAGGGGTAGCAGAGGGACCGTCTCAAGGGCAGGGGTAACCCGTGGCCATCACAAGCCTGTGATAGACCCCACACCAGGGCCCTTTCTGCTGCTCCCCCCCCACATCTCACCTCCGGAATTATCTGCCACTCCCTTGACTTCCCACAGCCTTCTTATTTCCAAATCCTTTTTGAGATTTCCAGAATAGAAAAAAATTCCATGTGCCCATCTGGTCAGGATTCACCCATTGGTCCCTGATGCCCTACTTTGTAGAGAGGAGCATCCAGTCCGGGGAGTGGGGCAGGCGGCCCTGGGGGCCTGTCCCTAGACTGCTTCATCGGGCTGGGGCGCTTTGCAGGCCTCGCCTCAGCTCCCGGGACGTTGACGCTTTTGAGGATCACAGGACATCCACTTTACCCGATGCTTCCTCATGATGTGTCCTGGGTTATGCACTTTGGGCCGGAATCTCCCAGAAGTGGTGCTTCTCTGTGTGCTTCTCAGGGGCGTCCTAACGGGAGGCGTGGGTGGTAATGTCGATTGATGGAGATGGTGACTGCCGTAAAGTCATGCAGGCTTAGAGGCTTTCCTCCCTTTGGGATCTATGGCCGTTTGTGGGGAGATGCTTGGAGACTATAGAATCCCACTCCTCACCCCACT
Organism: Nyctereutes procyonoides; assembly: GCF_905146905.1. NCBI lineage: Eukaryota > Metazoa > Chordata > Mammalia > Carnivora > Canidae > Nyctereutes > Nyctereutes procyonoides. Next base: position 26,362,571 of record NW_026575133.1, read on the forward strand.
TCTATTCGTTGGCTCTAACGTCTGTTGCTGCTTCTTGAATCAATTATTTCTATGATGGTTGCCAAGACATCCCATCCTTCATTCTTACTTACGTTTGTGGTTGGCATTCTGCCGTAAAGAAGAATGTTTCCTTCTCTCCACTTATTTACTTATACCAGTGTGGACTAGTGGAATTCTCTTTGATTCAGTTATAACAGGTATAATCTGTTACTATCATAATTTATTTTGAGGCTCAAATGGTCCCCGATGTGGCTCATGGCAGCCCTTTCCAGCCAACTCTGGGTCACATCCCCACCATTCTCTAAGCCCTCCCTTACTTTTCTGGTGCAAAAAGATGTTTCACATTCATAATGTTCTACCTTTATCTCACCACTTCTCACGGAGCCCCGGTTCCTTTAGTGGCAAGCGGTACTTAGAATCGAACCCCAGTGCACCAGACGTTCCTACCTGGCCTCTGGGTGTCTCTGCTCTCTGGCCCTCTCCGTGGACAGAGGTAGGACACGGACGCCTAGGTGGACACTTGCAGTTCACACGTCCATCCACAGGAGCCTCTGTTTCCGTATCTCTCAAGCCCCGTGCGTTCACACCAGCACCTCTGATTCCAGTCCAACGCCGCCGGCTTCATCCCAGCCTGCTGCCTTTGCAAATGTGCGCCCTCCTTCTCCTACAGGGAGACACCTGGTTTACATTATTCTCTCTCCATTTACAGATTTGCTCAGTCCCCTTGAATATACCAAACTGGCCTTGCTGGGCTCCTGGGTGCCCGCTCCTCCCCTGCCAGGCTGCTGGGTGCCTGCTCCTCCCCGGCTGGGCTCCTGGGTGCCTGCTCCTCCCCGACTGGGCTCCTGGGTGCCTGCTCCTCCCCAGCCGGGCTGCTGGGTGCCTGCTCCTCCCCAGCCGGGCTGCTGGGTGCCCTTTCCTCCCCTGCCAGGCTGCTGGGTGCCCGCTTCTCTGTGGCCAGGCTGCCATCCCACTCACTACCCCAGAGCCTCCTTACATGGGGCCCTGGACCCCTTCCCAAGCGCGGGGGGCCATGGGCTACTCTCCCACCCTGATTCTTGAGTGAAGCAATGAGTCTTTGCCAAGTTTGCTTTCCCCACGATGCCTTGCATGAGCTGGTTAAGCTGAGCGGCGACGGCCTTCCCCGGTGGGAGAGGCCCTTCGGGTTCCTGGCCACTGTCACGTTTGTGGCTCCCTTCCAGCCGCACGGTGGGCAGAGTGAGTGCTGTTTTCTGGGGAAGAAGCTGACTCAACCTCGGGTCTCCCCAGCCAGTGAGGCCGTGGCAGGGCAGTTGCCCCCACGTCTGTCACCGTTGTCCCTGTGCCTGGATGAACGCCGAGCCCTGTCGTGTCTGTGTCCGTATGGGAGAAGGGACCATCTGTGGCTGGCTTCCGGGCAGTCCCCTGGGCTCCGCTACTGTGGGAGAGCACGTGCTCCCAGGACAGAGGAACCCCAGCTCCTCCTGGCGCTGCCGCTTCCAGCAGGAAGAGCTCTGAGCCTCAGGTCTCATCTGTGAGATGGGGATGGGGGGGCGGTTTCCTTTACATCCTGAGCACCTTTGGTCCAGGAGGAGCTCGATACACACCCAGCTGCAGGACATGAGTCAGGGAGATGCCACGTATGCACAGCACAGCAGGGCCCGAGGCTGCCCCCCTGACCCTCCCGATGCCCGGGGCACTCCTGAGGGTGGGCTCCCCGGGCCCCCACTTCTGGGTAGAATCACGGGGCTCATGAACCAGGATAGTCACGACACCACTTTGAAAATTTGCCCCTAGAGACCATGTCCTCCGATTTCCAAAACATCCTCGCAGACGGGCTCCCAGCCTTCCCTTCGGGTGGGGGGATGGCTGGCAGTGCTCACAAGTTTAGGTACTTGGATGGGGCCGGGAGGAGGAAGCACTGGTCCAGCCGAGCTGGTCTCAGCTGCTCCTAGCCTTGTGGCAGCCGGCGGAGCATGGCACAGGCTCCACAGGGCCGGCCTCACCCCGGAGGGAAGAGGCTTGATTGGAAACGCTGGCTTTTCTTTAAAGAGGGTGCGGTTGGCTGTTTCCCAGCTTACTGTGTGGGGAGAAGCAGGTGGCTGCTCCCAGCCTCCCTCACCCCCATGCAAGGAGCTGTACCCCACTGTCGCCACGGCTGTCCGTTCCTGCCACCCAGAGTGATTTGGAAAGGCGGCTCAGCTTTGCAAGCATCTCTTGTGTGTGCTCAGCAGCGTGTAGGGCTCAGAGTCCCCAGTCTAGTGCCGGGCATGGAATGTGTGTCCAGGGGGCTTGTGGGGCTGGAAGGGACTCTGTGAGATGCAGAATGCAGGGAGATAAGGCGGGTAGGGTGAGGGTGGCAGCACAGGGGATCACCCGGCCAACAGGGACTGTGTTTGCCCTGCTTCATGTCCTACCCAAAGTGGGCTCGGGGCCAGACACACTGCAGGCTCTGAATGACAGAGTTAGGGGATCGGGGCTGAGAACCCAAGGGAGCCGGGGTGGGAGCCTGGAGATGGTGGGCGGGCTAGAGCAGAGCCCTCTGCTGTGGCAAGGATCTCTGAAAGCCCCCAAAGCATGACTGAGAGGTGGGTGGGCTGCAGGAGGAGGCCCCACGGCAGGGTCACCTGTGTTTCAGGAGCAGACGCCCCGCATGGGGCTAGCCAGATGGCCACTGCTGGGGAACTTGTGTCGCTGTCTTCCCCCCAACCGACCCTGTGCTGGGGAGCTCAGTACCTGGAGGCAGGCGCTGGGTCGGCCTGGGTCTTCTCACCAGAGCACTGTAGCGTTTTCTCTGATCATGGGATTGTAAGGAGAGCTGCTGGCAGGGAGGGGGCAGCACTGGCTTGTCGGAAGCAGCAGCAGCGTGGGCACCAGGCCCTGGGTGGGTACCTCTCAGCCTGACCAGCCCTGGCCCAGGTGCACGGGGGGGCCGGGGAGGAGCCTACTCTGCAGCCCCAGGGCAGGGGATGAAGTCTTTGAGATGTGACCCTGCATGGGCTACTTGACCTCTCTCTCTCTGTGCTCTGTCTGTATCCTACAGATGACACTGTTGCTCTTGCAGGATGCTTTGACGGGTGCAGGTGAGCCTGCCTATCTATACCCTCCCTCCCTCCCCGGTTCCTGACTGAGATCTCTCATGGTTTCCGGCTCAGGCTGACACAGGGCTGGGAAGAGCTCTTTGGTCCAGCTGTATACGTAGCAGTGAGGCCTTGGAAATATTTCCAAATAAAGACTTTTCATGGAATCTGAGTGTCTTCTCGTGTGCCCTGGTCTTTGGAGCCTAGTGGTTAAGCACACGGTTCTGGGAGCTGCTGCGTGGGTGTGAATCCCAGCTCAGCTGTTTGGCCGTAGGGTGGTTACTTAACCTCTCTGGTGCTTGCTTCCTCGCTGTAGGTGGTGGGGTAATGTGTCTCCTTCCTAAGGTCGTTGGGAAAACACAAACTGTGACAGCAACAGACGCAGGACCTACTGCACCAGAGACTGTTCTATTAGTTCATTTACCCTCAAAGCAGCTGTATGGGGTGGTTAACTATTATTATCTCTGAGAGGTTAGGTAACTCGCCTGGGGTCAGAGAGCTGCCCTTTGAACCCATAGTCCAGCGTGAGCACCGTTACCTGTGATTACTGCTTCTCCATCTGTTTCTGTACCGTTTTAGGTTAGTCCGGTGGACTTTTAAATCAAGTGAGCCGCCAGGGGCAAGTGCTGTGAAGTCCTGCTAGGTGGGGCTGGAGCCGGGAGGAACCACTCACTGGCGCCAGAGGAGCTCCGAGCTGCAGGGCAGAGAGAATGTGGGCTCCGGGTCATCAGGCTGGGGACTGCGAGCCTCAGTTCTGCTCTGGTCCCTTGGAAATGAGGGCGATCCAGGTGGGGCTTCCAGACCCTACCCCTCATTCAGCTGGAGCAGCTCTCCTGTCGGGCTCGGGTGCCTTGTGAATTCCCGGGGTCCTAGCCTCTGAGGGTCCCAGCAGGTTCTGCTCCTTCAAAGCTTGTAACAGCTTCGAGGAGCACTGATCTTCCCCATCCCCACCCCACCTGCCCGTTTACAGGTAGGGAGGCTGAGGCAGGCCAGGAGTTGGGTGGGAGGCAGGCATGGCAGGGGCACCAGCGCCCCCTCCCTGCCCTTCCGACCTCCGCCTATGCGTGCAGCCCCACCTCACAGCCAGATGGGCCCCGCCATCCCTGGGCTCCCTCCCCAGCGCTCCGTCTGGAGGCCTCACGGGTCTCATGGATACTGTCTGTGTCTGGGGGCTGGCAGGATCCGGGTGGTGTGTGGAAGTCATTTCTGGCTTTATTCTGGCCACAGTCAGCCAGGAGGGAGAAGAGGGGGTTCATCTGTTTGGAACCTGCCAGTGAAGGGGAAGCACCAGTGTCTTCATGCAAAACTGTTGAAGGATATTTTATTTTTATTGGGGGGGGGAGGTAGAGGGAGAAGGAGAGAGAATCTGAAGCAGGCTCCGCACCCAGCGTGGACCCCGACTCGGGGCTCAATTTCAAGACTGAGATCATGACCAGAGCTGAAATCAAGAGCTGGCTGCTTAACCATCTGAGATACCCAGGCACCCCATCATACCAAGTAGTGGGTTTTCTGTTTTAGATTTTATTTACTTATTTAAGAGAGAGAGAGAGAGAGAGAGAGAGAGAGAGAAACAAGCAGGAGGAGGGGCAGAGGGAGAGGGAGAAGCGGATGCCCCGCTGAGCAGGGAGCCCATGTGGGGCTCAATCCCAGGACCCCGAGATCATGACCTGAGCTAAAGGCAGACGACTAAGCCACCCACTCCCCCAACCCAATATAAGAGAGCTTAAAATACACTCCTGTCCTGCCTCTCCACCTACCAGGATGGAAGCTCCTGAGTGCCTCCTGTGCTCCAGATCCCCTCTGCAGGCCTGCGAACACCCCCACCCCTGCTCCCAGACCTGGGGGTGGTGGGCAAGCCGAGGGACCCCGGGGCTCCAGGGAGCCCAACTGGCGTGTCCTGGAGCTGAAGTAGAAGTCTCCGGAGGGTTCTGTGAGCCTAGGCTGGGGAGGCTGGAGGCGGGCAGGGAGGGGAGGGAGCAGAGAGTTTCAGGGCTCCTGTGGACGGGACCCTCTGAAGGCAGGCAGGAAGCAGGACAGGCTCCCATCTGGCAGAAGGCCATTGGCAATCAGAAATGTTTAAAAACAAAACAAATATTGTGGGACTTGGGTGGCTCAGCAGTTGTGTGGCTGCCTTCTGCCCCGGGCGTGATCCTGGAGACCCGGGATCGAGTCCCCCGTCGGGCTCCCTGCAGGGAGCCTGCTTCTCCCTCCGCCTGTGTCTCTGCCTCTCTCTGTGTGTCTCTCATGAATAAATGAATAAAATCTTTTAAAAAAAGAAAAACAAAAAACAAATCTTGTGCCGCAGCTTCAGCCCCAGGAGAGTTGGGTTGGATCCGGCAAGGATTGGTTTGGACAGTGGCTCTTGACAGGCCACGTTGGAAGCTGTCAGAAGTCCTTTAGCTGCTGGGGGGTGGAGGGACTGGGCCACGAGGGGTTGGGTGCCTGGACTGGGCCTCCTGGCTCTGCTACGGACCGCCATGTGGTGGCTCAGGCCTCCTGATCTCTCAGGTGATGGCAAGAGTCTTTTTGGAATATTCCAGCATTTGCCAGGTCCGGGAAGTGGCACATTTCCTCCTTTGTGTAACCAGCCTGTAGGTAAATACAGTTTTCTGGGTTTTAAATGAGAAACTTGAGCATCAGAGACAGTAGCAGCCTGGGAGTTGAACCAGGTATGTCTTTTTTTTTTTTTTTTTTTTTTTGAACCAGGTATGTCTAACCCCCAGAGTCTCTACTTATAATCCCTGTGGAGCTTGCCCAGACTCAGTTTCCCCACCTGCCCCTGCCTCCCTGCTGCTGAGAGAGGTCCTGGGCACATGGAGCCTGGGGATATCGTGGGGGCCTAGGAACACATTGGGGGTGTCAGAGCTCAGTCCACGTGGCAGGGCTCCTCGTTGTGGCTGCAAGTGGGGCCCGGGCTGGAGACCTGAATCAGGGCTGCAGAGAGGGGGCGGCAGGCACGCCCGCCTGGAGCAGGCTCTCTTTGCAGGCAGGCGAGGTGGGAAGGCGGGCCCTCCCGGAGCACCTTCTGCCTCCCTGGCCAGCCCCAGGCCGGGAGCAGACAGCGGCGTGAGCCCGGAGCTTCCCCGGGCGCTTCTGCAGTTGCATCAAGACGCTACCTACAGGCTATGCCTGTGTAGATCACGGCTGGGCTTTATCTCACCCATCGCACTGTCCCCACTTCACAGATGAGGCACACTGAGGCCAGGCAGCCACGTGGCCAGCATGAGGGCCAGCCCTAGGAGCCGAGCTCCCTATTCCTGGCTCCTATTTCTGTACCTACGGCCTCTAGGGTGGGACCTGGAGAGATGAGCCGGGTCTGAGTAGTGTAGGCTGCGTCGTGAACAAACGCTGCTGGGCCTGTGTTGCCCAGTTATAAGCGTGTGGTTTATATCCTCACACATACACGGCCACAGAGCAGAGACAGGGGTGTGGACAGGGCTCAGATGTGGGGCTGTGGCCCAGGTGACAGAAACACCCTCTTAGGACCTGGCTGGGTCCTCGACCTCTGCTACGACGAGCCGTCTTCTGGGCACCGCCAATCCGATTCCCCTTCCTTGGGGACCCCCGTCCCCAGAGCCTCCCAGCCCGGTGCCCACCCTGCCGTTGGCTGTCGCTTTTCCTGCGGTCTGCAGGTGTCGCCTCCGCAGGCCTGACCCACTCACAGCCCCGCCACCGCCTTCCCGCCTCCCAGAGCGTGGTGTCCCAGTCGCCTCCTCTTCTCTCTCCGTCGGGATGTTTTGTGGGAGAACAGAGAGGCGCGGGGCTCCCGGGCTCTGGCCTGCACACGTCCCGCAGCGTCCGGGGAGCAGGCTGCTGCTCGGAGCCCCGCTGCCCCGCTGGCCCAGCGGACAGGTGGCCTCCCCGAGACGGGCTGGGCCGCGCCCCTCTGCCCTGAACCCTGCGGCTGCCCACCGACGGTTCGCGACCCGGTTCTGGAAGAGAGCGGCGATGGTGAAGCTCTGGGGACTGATGCTCCAGGGGGCCAGGAGTGTGGAGAACCCTGAGGAGTTCTCTGGGTCCTTTCCTCCCCGCGCACCTCACAGAAAAGTAGGCCTCGGAGTGGCTCCCATGGCCCTGGGAGAGCGGCCTGGATCCCCAGCGCTGGGAGTGCTCACCCCCGTGCTCCCCCTGCCTCTCGATTCCTGCCACAGGCGTGGCCAAGGAAGCAAGCACTTCCTGAGAAGTTTGTGCTACCTCCCAGGACATTTCAAGGCACTTTATTTTTCAAAATATTGTAGGGATTGAGTTATTTTTATCCCGGCCTCATGGGGATTGGAGAATACGGTTGCCGCAGCTCGGGCAGACAGACTGCTAGTGTGGAGTGGTTAGTCACGGCCCCTTTCCAGGGCAGTTGGATGGTTCGAGGAAGTGTGGCGGGCCCCCAAGTGTTCCCTGTGGCTCACCGACCATCCTGAAACCCAAATCCCCTGCCTCCCCTGAGCTCCCCAGGGTGAGGGCTGGGGATGCTGGAGGGGCGGCAGCAAAGCATCTTCGGTCAAAGCCACTTGTTTGCCTTCCCATCCTGCTCCAGTCCCTTCAGGCCTCAGTTTCCTAATCTTTAAAAGGGAATAATGTGGGCAGCCCGGGTGGCTCAGTGGTTTAGCGCCGCCTTCAGCCCAGGGTGTGATCCTGCAGACCCGGGATCGGGTCCCACATCGGGCTCCCTGCATGAGGCCTGCTTCTCCCTCTGCCTGTGTCTCTGCTTCTCTCTGTCTCTGTGTCTCTCATGAAAAAATAAATAAAATTTTTTTTTTTTAAAAAAAAGGAATAATGAGGGGCACCTGGGTGACTCAGTTGGTTAAGCATCTGACTCTTGATTTCGGCTCTGGTCATGATCTCAGGGTCAGGAGATCAAACCCCATGTCAGGCTCCACACTCGGTGGGGAGTCTACCTGGGATTCTCTCCCTCTCCCTTTACCCCTCCCCAATTTCTATCTCCTTCTCTCTTTCCTCCTCTGTCTCTAATAAATAAGTAAATCATAAAAGAATAAAATGGAAATGAGTATTAACCCTCGGGTTGGGGAGAATAGAACAGCGTATCCTGCAGAAAGCGTTCAGCACATTTCCTGGCACATAGTGAGTGCTCAGCAAATGCTAAGTGATGTTATTTTTATTGGTGTTCCTGTCAGGGTGATTATTTGAGGAAACTGACCCCAGGATAACTGTGGAAGGGAGGGGCTTGCCTTGCAGCTACTGGGGTCCATGTGTCACTGCAGCCTCTTCACTGCACCTCTGCAGCCGTGTGAGCCCCTGTTTCTGGGGAGATGCTCTGGGTGTGCCCGAGCTGTCAGCCTCCAGAGGCCAGGGGTCTCCCACCCGAGCAGGGGCCTGCAGCCCAGGCACGCGGCCCTACACTGTCCCTCCTGGTCCACGTGGCTCTGGGTCCCTGCCATGTGGTGGTGGGGCTGGGAGCAGGGGAGCCACACAAGGAGGGACCTTTCACTATAGTGTGGAGCCCTGTATGCAGTGATCTCTGGAATAGAGGGAAGCCTCTCTCTGGAAGAGAGCCAGCTTCTTCCACCAGGCACCCCTACTGTTGCCGTGGCCCAGCCTCACACCCCGGCCGTCTTCCCAGCATGCCCTGTTCACTTGGTCTGCCCTTCACAGTTTGAGTAGATTTTGTGACAGGGACCCCGGGCTGCTGTGGCCGGCCTCTTGCACCCCGCTGCCTACTTTACCTAGAAAACCACCCGGTTTCCCCTGCTCCTGTACTGCTCAGCAGCTGGGCTCTGCAGGCAGGGCCAGAGCAGGGGCCTGAGGGCTGTGGGGAGCATGCAGATCTTCTCTGACAGGCCCTGGTGGGCCCCCAGTCCCCAGGAGCAGCAGAGGTACAGGTATCAAGACCCATGGGTCAGCGCACTTGGCAGTTCATAGAAGACACTTGTCCCCTCTCCTGTCCCCTTGAGCCCATTCCTAGGTCTTGGCCACAGGACTGGGCCCTTGTCCCTCCCAAGAGTTGGAGCCAGAGTGCTCCAGTGGCAAGCCGCCTATGTCCACCCTAGACCCTTGCCCCAAACAGATGGAAGCAGAGAGGGGGCTTCGAGGGGCTCTCCTGAGACACACCTGCGGCTCACAGTCCCGGAACTGGAAGCCTCTGGGGGCTCCCGGCCTGTCTGTGAGGCTCGCCACAGGGTGACTTCCACTCGTTTACTGACGTAGATGTTTACAGATGATGTTCACAACCACCCTGGGTGAGATTAATGTCTCCCTATTCACAGGTGAGGACACAGGCACAGAGATGGGGTTGGCCACCAGCAGTGAGCGACACTGGTGTTCTGTTTCCAGTCTGAGTGCTCGGCCTGGGGCTGTCCAGGGCAGGTGGTGTCAGGGGCCTCTGTAGGCTTCCCAGGGGCTCCCGCCCTCGTGGCATCACACCGATTGGAGAGCAGGTGCTGGGGAGCTGCCCTCCTGCATCAAGCCTGCTCGGGCCTTACCTGTACTTGGGGACCAGAGAGATGGGCAGGACGAAACCAGCGGGGGAATGGGGCAGTTAGCGGGAGCCGGTCTTCCACTGACCCCACCCAGCCGTGCAGCCCGGGGCTCAGCCATGCTGGAGGCCCATCTCTCCCAGAATCCTCTTTCTGGGCCTCATTCCTCCTGCACGCTGGCTTCCTGATGGCCTCCTTGCTCTGCCCGCCCTGCCCACCTCACTTTCACGGGCCTTCCTGTGGGCACAGCCCACCTGCGTTTCACCAGTGGCATCCAGCTGTCTGTCTGACACATGCACACCCCACAGGGACCCAAGTTCATGACCCACCTGATGTGGGGCACTGCCCGAGGCCGCATCACCCACAGCTGGGACTGCACCCCCCTATCCAGGAGCAGTCATGCCCATGGGACGAAGCAGAGAAGCTCTGGAAGGCTGAGACTTGGGAGCCTGGGAACAGGAGTCTTTCTGGGCTCAGGGCCTTTATCTCAAGATGGAACATCCTGGATGCCAGGGCCCCTCACACCACGAACTCAGTTGCTGGTACCGAGCAGGTGCTGGGGTGTGTCTTCTTTTTCATCTGCCATGTGGTGGGTTCAGTGGGCCTGTCTAGGCTGGAACACAGCAGCACGGGGAAAAGCTATTTTTACCCAAAGAACCCCATCAACCCTGTTGGGGGTTAACGTTTTTGATATTGCTTCCAGTGGTTGGGTTTTTTTTCCTTTTTAAAAATTTAATGTAATTTCTCAGATTGTAAAAGAAATCTATATCTTTTTGGGAAAGTAGAGAAAAGCACAAAGAGGAAAATCCACAAAGGGAATCACAGCATTATGTTCTTCTTCCTTCCTTCCTTCCTTCCTTCCTTCCTTCCTTCCTTCCTTCCTTCCTTCCTTCCTTCTTTCCTTCCTTCCTTCCTTTTTCTTTCTTTCTTTCTTTTTCTTTCTTTCTTTCTTTTTCTTTCTTTCTTTCTTTCTTTCTTTCTTTCTTTCTCTTTCTTTCTTTCTTTCTTTCTAAGATTATTTATTTATTTATTTGCGAGAGACACACGGGGCGGGGGGTGCAGAGACACAGGCAGAGGGAGAAGCAGGCTCCATGCAGGGAGCCGGGATGTAGGACTTGATCCCCGGTCTCCAGGATCAGGCCCTGGGCTGAAGGCCGGCGCTAAACCACTGAGCCATCCCGGTGTCCCTGTTCTGCCTGTTTCTTAAAAAAAAAAAGTTAAGGGCATGTTCAAGGAGTCACTTGCTCCGAGCGTGTTCTCGTCTCTGGGATGTGGTTGTGTCCTCACTGAATTGCAGCCTCCAGCCTCCCGACCAAGCTCCCTGGGGTCCAGCCTGGGGTTGCATCCTCCAGGGTGCAACCTGTCGGGAAGCTGCCAGCCCAGCAGAGCAGGAGGGCAGGCTGGTGACACCTGCAGCCCTCTGCCCCAGGGTGGCCTGGGAGACAGAGAAGGTCTGAGCCAGGCATGTCCCTCCCCCACCCCTTTGTGCAGACAAAGCCCTATCACCCCATTGTGTCTGGAACCCCTGGGTGGGAGGAATTGTGCCCCCCTCCCCACATGACCATTTCATGGCTCTGGGCATGCCTGCTGGTCCACAGCCCCCAGGGGCCAGGAGCAGACTTGCTGGTGGCACGGTGGGAAGGACGTGTGGCAGATAGTGACGGGCAGGCTCCAGCATCCACTTCCACATACCTGTTCAACAAGTGTGTATGTGGTGGGTGGCCCTGGAGATCCTGGGGTTGGGGGTATGCGTGTGCCTCTCCTCCCTGCCTTGCCCCTGCCAGCCTGGTGGGGCACACACAGCCCTGGGCTCACCCTCCTCATGGGGTGGCCTATGCCCTCCCCCCCCCCGTGGACAGCGGGTCAAAGGGCAGAGAATCAGCGCCCCTGTGTTGCTTCATTGGCCGGGCTAATGAGGGTGCTGAGTGGCCTTGCACACACCCCTGGCTACTGTCAGCCTCAGGGTCAGGGTTCCATCAATGGTGTCAGGATTCTTTTTATATTTTTAAAACTTACTCTTGACATGTAACGTACAGAACAGCGTACAGAACTTGGTCACACTAGCTTAGGACGTGAACAGGCCCGTGGAAGCAGAACGTGACCAGCCTTCCTCACCCAGACCCCCTTGGGTCACTTTAGTCACCGTCCCCTGAGATAACCACGACCCTGACGACCTCAAACAGCAGAGATTGGTTTGCCTGTTCTGGAACTTTCTATAAAGGGAATCATAGCACACGTGCTCTTCTTTCTCATGGTGTCAGCCTTTTAAGGGGGGGGTCTGCTGGGTGGGCGGCGGGACCATGTGGCGTCGTCAGGGCATCCGTGATCGGGCAGCGACGCTTCTCCAACGGTGGGGTTTTTCAGTCACTCTGCAAACGCTCCCTGAGTGTTGCTCCTGCCAGAGGGACGCTAAGACCTGGCTTTGCAGAAACCTTGGGTCCGCGGGGCCGGGAGCTGGTGTATAGACAGTTTCTCCCTCTGGGGCTGGCTGGCATGGGGGCTGAGCCCACAGATGCAGAGCTAGCCCAGAGGGCGTACAGGGACTCCCTGCAGGAGGGAGAGCCCGAGTACAGTTCTGAGGGGTGCAAGGGAGTTTGCTGGGGGGACGAGAGCTGGGGGCAGGGCAAGGCCAGAAGGAAGAGCTTCGTTTCCTCACGGGCTCCCGGCCCTGCACATGCAGCCACTTCCCTGGTCCTGCTCCTCTTTAGCCTGGGCCCAGGAAGCCACGTGCAGAGTCGGAGGCCGGAGTGGCCCTCCTGCCCGCTCAGCCCTCGAGGAGGCCCGTTCAGCACCACCCGTCCCGGTGTTGGACCTGTGCGTCCATCTCCTGGACCCTAAGCCTGCTGCACACCAGACGTGCCGGGATTCCCAGCAGCGCCAGGAAGAAGCTGCTGGTCAGAGACCTCTCCCTGTCTTCTTCCACCATGAGACCTAAGGGTTGAGGCACATGCTTCTGGGAGGGGAGACAGCAGATGCAGGCGGGGTGCTGCATGGGGGCAGCTGTGACTCGGCCGAAGCCTCCAGAAGAGGTGGGGGTTGGATAGAGGAGTCTCTCGAGGTCCCTTCTGGCTCTGCCCACCCCCTGGTTAGACGTGTGGTGTGAGTGACTGCAGGTTCCTCACCCATGGTGAGTGCGTGGGACGGAGGGTGGTGTCCCGCTGCAAGGCCTCGGGTGCCCAAATGCAGGTGGGCAGGGGGGCAGGCGTGCCAGAAGGCAGGCCTAAGGGCAGAGCTGCAGGGGGTGCACAGCTCTCTCCCCCGGGGGCCAGGGCTGGGCTTCAGTGGCTCATGTGCAGAGATGGTGTGAATGGGACATCGGGGTAAGGAGCTGTGTAAGGGGCTGTCATCGGGCCCTCTGTGTGCCCGGAACCCTGGATACTGCTCTATGGGCAGTAGAGCAAGAGGGGCTGGCTGGAGGCCATTGGCACTTTTGCCTTGGACGGACCCTGACCTTGGCAGAGGCCAGGACACATCCAAGAGATGCCACTGAGTCAAGTCAGGTTCGCACCCTACAGGGGCCACTGATCTTGTCTTTGTTTGAGAGAGGAGCCCCTCCTCATTCCGCCTTCAGAGTCTGGAGAGCTGCATGGACCCCTCTGAGATGCCAAGTGCAGGCAGGCCAGTCCGCTCAAGCCAGCGTAGCCAGCATGTTGACTTACTGACAGGCCCTGACTTCACCTCTTGGCCGGCAGCCCCTCCCTGCAGGAGACCTGGCACCTATTTTTATGTCTTATCACCACGACGTCATGTGGGGTGAGGGCAAGAATGTGATCAGAGCTGTGAGCACAAGCTTCGGCACGATGCCTGGCTGGGCTGGGCCTCCGTGTTCTCATCTCTGAAGTGGGGAGAAGGATGCCGACCTCACAGGACCTGACAAGTAAATGCGTCTGGTGCCCAGCCAGCCTTTGGTAGGGTGAGGCCATCTCTTGGCACAGACACCAGCACTTGGATGCTGATTGCGTGTGACCCACCTGTAGAGTTGGGTCCTATGGGTGGATGGCACCCGTGGAGGTGTGACCCATGTGCTGCCATGGTGCTGCATGTCGGGGCTGGCTCCCCGAGGGGCTGTGGCTCCCAGCCTTATCCCCTGTCTTCCTGTACCCGAGGTGTGTCGGTGCCTAGAGCCGAGCCAAAGATGGAGCTTCTCCGCCTTCTTCTGCTGGCGCCGCCCCCATAACCCCCCAACCCAGGGCAGAACGAGGTCCTCAGCCGTGGCCTGGGCCCACAGCCCTCTGGAGGAGGAGGGGCTCCTGTGCCCGAGGGAAGCTCTGGGGGAGAGGAGGTGGCTCCCTGGGAGCAGGTGACCGAGCCGGTGTGCACCCCTCTAGACATGCACATCCTCATCCGGACATGGGGGTATCCGATCACGCGGGCTTCGCAGGCTGCCATGGGATTGAGTGGGATCATGCACGTCGCGTAGAGTCGTGCCTGGCTCCCCGTAGAAGCGTCACAGATGATCACTGCTGCGTCCAAACCAACTGTTATTTCAGCTCACCTGTTCCCGAGGCTTCGTACTGGTTTTCAGTAACAAGAAAATCAGAAACCACGAGAGACACTACTGTGGTTCCTGAATATTCTCCCAAATTGTCAGGTGTAACCGGGGTCTTTACCATAAAGGCTGATGTCGTTTTGTTGAGACTGAGGTGAGAAGCTCTGTTGGGGGGGTGGGGGGGGATGCAGGTGCCTCTGCGGTCAGCTCGGTAAGTCCAGCGATGGACAGTCGTCACCACGGCTCTGACGGAGCCAGGAGGCCGGAGGTGGGGCAGTGATGAGGCGTATGTTTCGGGGCTGTGCTTGGAATCGGGGTGATGCCGGGTTGCCGTTCTCCGGGCTGGTGGGGAGGTCCAGGGTGTGTAGGACTCCGTGAGGGGCACAGCGTCTGCAGGGGGCATCTCTCGGAGCAGCAGGGTGTGGAAGGGACGTGCCACTGGACTGCCACCCTCTCCTGACCTTGGGTGGCTGCGAAGGGCCAGGGTCGCTTCATGCCTGCTGTGCCTGGAGCAGGCTGGGTGCTGCACGCATCATTCCATTCCTGGCCATCGGCCACTCGCATTTATCAAATGCCTGGCCCCTGCCAGGCACTGAGATGTACCTGCCAAATATTTGCTCAAATTATTAGCTAAATAATAAGACAGTGAATTATTTTGTTGTACTTGTGCCCGAGAAGTTGCCGGGAGAAGTCCGGAGCCATCCTAAATTCCTCTTGTGTCATGTCCTGCCGCTGCCAAGCCTTCCTGTTCTCCCGCCTGAATACTTCAAGCCAGCCACCGCGTCCGCTGTCAGCGCCCCTGGCCTGGATCCCTGTCATGACCCCCTGTTCCCGTCAGGACGCCTTTGGCTGCAGCTGACAGGACGCTCTACCAGCAGTGGCCTCAACCCTCAGGGTAGTTATTTACCTAAGAACCCAGCCGGCGATCCTCCGACTCCGGGCTGGCACTGCCGTTCACAAGGGCTGTCTTTGTCTTTCTGGCCCACCAGCCTTAGTATCAGGGTAAATCCAAGTTTTCTAAAGCCTGAAGTTTAGACGGCTTGGACAAGGGGGGCATTTTAAGAAAAGAAAAAAAAAAAGAAAAAAGAAAAAAAAAGCAACATTAGGTCTAATGAATACAAAATTAGGTTCAAAAGAATTGAAAACATATGTTCAAACAAAAACATGTACACGAATATTCAGAGCAGCATTATTCACGATATCCCCAAAGTGGAAACAACCCAGATGTCCATCAGCTGATGCATGGAAGACAGAATGTGGCGTACCCATACAGTGGAATGCTGTTCAACCATAAAAGAGAACGGGGCCCTGTGGCAGACGGCACCACGCAAGGTCCTTGCAGACATGGCGTGAGGGAAGGAGGGAAGGAAGCCAGACGCGAGAAGCCACATGTTGCCTGGTCCCATTTATAGGAACGTCCAGAATAGGCAAACCTGTGGAGATAGAAGATAGATCAGTGGTTGCCAGGGGCTGCAGGGGAGCCAGAATTGGTGGACTGACTGCTTAATGGGTACGGGGTTTCCGTTGCGGGTGATGAAATGTTCTGGAAGTAGATCGTGGTGATGGGTGCCTAACGTTGTGAATGCACCAAAAGCTACTGAAGTGCACCTTCTGAGATGGTGAATTTTATGTTTTGTGACTTTTACCCCAATTTAGAAATGGCCTTTGGGGGGAACACATTGTCACCTCGTGGTCATAAGATGGCTGCCACGGTACCAGGTGTCATGGTCACCTTCAAGGTCGTGCCAGTGAGCTCCCCTCCCGTGAGAGTCCCTTTTTTTTTTTTTAAGATTGATTGATTGATTGATTGATTGATTTATGATAGAGAGAGAGAGAGAGAGAGAGAGAGAGAGGCAGAGACACAGGAGAAGGGAGAAGCAGGCTCCATGCAGGGAGCGTGACACGGGACTTGATCCCGGGACTCCAGGATCACGCCCTGGGCCAAAGGCAGACGCTAAACCGCTGAGCCACCTAGAGATCCCCGAGAGTCCCCTTGTAAGTGTATACAAAAGCTCTCCCAGAGGTGCTCCCCGTAAGAGACTTCCAGTTATGTCTTTGGAACTGGTCACGTGACCATGCCTGACTGCAGGGCTGAGGGAGGTACCTGGCCAAAAGCAATGGGGCGGTGACAGCTGGCTCAGCCATTCACGATCCTCTAAGAGCGGGCCCATTGCTCCCTCCAGCAAAACCGGGGTGTAGCAGCCGGAAAGCCAGCCTTTCTGCCTCCATGATGCCCCCACCTCGTCCTTCCAACAGCAGCCAGGCCAGCCTGGCTGAGACCTACTGTGCGGTTCCCCACCCAGAACGACCCCCCAGCTCCCCGCTGCCTCCCAAACAAGGCCAAACTCATCACCCCGTTGTCTGGATGACTCTCCTAGGACAGCCTGTCCCAGTGCAGCCTCGCTCCCTCTGGAGGCACCGGCCTTAGCGTTCCTGATGGCCTGTTCCTCCATGGCTGTGGGGCCTTGGCCGTGATGTTGACCATGATGGTGGCAATGTCTGTGAGGATGACAGTGACAGTGGCTGGTGGGGACGGGGCACTTCTGCAGGTGGTGCTTTCTGTGCCCTTCTTCCTGAGTCACCTTCCCTTAAAATTCAGAATCAGGCAATGCTCCCATCCCTGTTTCATGGACAAGGGACGGGGCCCTGGGTGGGACCAGTCACATAGCAGGGCAGCAGGGCAGGTGGCTGGTGCTGGTGGCGACAGTGAAGGTCACAGCTCCATTTTTGAGCCCTTGGTGGGGTGCTCGCTTTGGCAGCACATATACTTAAATTGGATTGAGCCCTTGGTGGGCCTGGCACATGGGCCACAGACATTGCCCGCATGTCATCTGGTTATTAGGAAGGGCCCTCATTTGAGAGCTAAGGGGACCGTGGCTGTGAGCAGGGAGGGGTGCTGCCTGGGGTCCCAGAGCTAATGGGCAGCAGGGCAGGATGCAGAGCCACGCCCTCTGAAAGCCTGGCTGTCCCCGTGCTAGAGGAGCTAAGGGACACACCGGATGTGGGTGTCTGCAAGGGCCCTCACCCACGTGAGGCCTTGTGGGTGTCTGCATTGGGAAGATAACCTCCAGACCCCAAGGCCTTCCCTGGGCTCCTGCGCCCAGCCCAGGATCCCACCTCCCTGACCTTTCCACCCAGGGCTCCTCACACCAGTCGTGCCTCGCCGTGAGCACATGGTCCCCGCTGCCCCCCTAGACTGTGTCCCCGGCCACCCTCCTCCGTCACTGAGTCACCCCCACCCATGGCCCGAGCTCAGTCATACCAACACGGGCATCCTGTCCCCATTCTGCATCACCTCCAGTCCATCTTCCCTGGGAGGGAGAAGGACCTCGAATGCGCTCTCCATCACCCTGCCCCCTACCTTGAACACCCTGCAGTTTCCTGTGGCCTGTGGCCAGTGTGGGTCTTCTGTGTTCCCTTGCCCCCTGGCCTCACCTCCCCAGTGTCCCTCTCCTTATCACATTCCACAGTCCCTCTTGGTCCATATGCACATTTAGGTCTCATTCATACCAGTTTTTTTAAAAAATTTATTTATTTATTCATGAGAGACACAGAGAGAGGCAGAGGGAGAAGCAGGCTCCATGCAGGGAGCCTGATGTGGAACTCGATCCCAGGACCCTGGGATCACGACCTGAGCCCAAGGCAGACAGACGCTCAGCCACTGAGCCACCTGGGTGTCCCTCATTCATACCAGTTTGTAGATAATATTGTAGTTAGAATTTTGTGTTCTGCGTTGGCACTTAACATTATACCATCCATATTGTCCTTTTTGTTACGGTCTTTAAAATTTTCTCCACCGATTTGGCCTCCTCTCTCCTACCCCCACCCCCATCCCGGAATAATCTGTGTTGACCTGCTCAGCCTCTGTCTCTGCTCCCGCGTGTGTACACACCCGCAGGTACACATGGGGGTCGTCTTGTTTATCTCTTAAAGAATGGGATCGCACTGTTTTTCTTTGCACCTTGCTTTTCTCACTTCGCATCCTGGCCACCCGCCAAGTGGGAGCAGAAGTGCTGGCTCATGCTTTTGAATAACTGCGTGCCCGTCCCTGGTGTGGATGCTCTGGCTTACTCCTCCAATCCCCCGTTGTTGGATATTCTGCCTCTTTCCTTTCAACGTTTTCCATTACAAATGAAAAAATATGCTTTCTTAAGCTTATTTTCATGTTTTAGAACTGTTTCCAATTTCTCACTTCAGTGGTTTGGACTTTAGATTCCCTTAATGATTTTAAGAGAATGATTCTCTTAATGATTTTATTATTTCTACTAATGTACGTCTTTGTGGAGAAAAGAGAAGTTCTGGTAACTGTGCAGCCTGTCCTTCCCCGTGTCCGCTGGGTGAGGTTTGAGCATGCAGAAGGGTAAGCCTTTATCCCACCGTGTCCTGGGGGAGGTTTCCACTCTGGGTCTCCCTGGGGCCCCGTGCTGGGGACATGAACAGCCGCCCTTGACCTTGAGGCCCCTGACCTTGGCTCCATGCTTGGTGATGCAACATTGCTGCAGAGGGGAGGCTTTCTGGCTGCAAGGAGGTCCCGGCAGGTGCAGGCTGCCCAGGCTGGTGAGGGTGCTCGCTCCCAGCGCTGTGGACATGACCTTATTTGGAAAGTCTTTTGCAAATTTAATTAGTTAAGTTGAGGCCAAGGTGGAGTGGGATGGGCCCTTAACTGGGCCCCTAACGCCTGCACAGGCAGAGGGGAAGAGATGGGAAAGACACAGGGAGAAGTTGGCCATGCGGAGGCAGAGGTGGAGCGACGTGGCCACCTGCCCAGGGGCGCCTGGGGCCACCAGGAGCTGGAAGGCACAGGAGGGGCCCTCCCCAGGAGCTCTGAAGGGAACACAGCCCTGCCAGCACCTTGATTTCAGAGTCCTGGCCTCCAGATCTGTGAGAGAATGAATCCCTCTCCCGCTAACGCCCCACGCCCGCCCCCACCCCAGTTGGTGGTGCTTTGTCACAACTGGTATCCGCCAGGCCTGTCCACAGCAATGACTGGAACAAATACGGCATCTAGTCATTTCGTCTGAAAATACTTCAGAGCCAGAGACGGGCAGGGCTGGGAGGGCGGGGATGGGGGGGCGGCGAGGGGGCAGCGGGCTGGGGGGCCGTGGGCACTCCTGCCTTGGCCTTCTCATGCTGGAGAGGCCTGTCAGACCCCCAGGTGGAGCCCCCCAGCCGCCGATGGTTGGGCCTTCGAGTCTCGAGCTCCAAGTGACAGACCAGGGGTTGGGGTCAACCACACAGCTTGTCCAGCAGGGCCTCAGCCGGACCCTGGGCCCCGGACAGCGGGGTCTTCTCACTGGCCAAGCCACCCTGACCGGGAAAGAAACGAGAAGGGGGACAGTTTAGAATAAATATACGCATTTTCAAACGCGTGGCCTCTTTTCACCTGTAAGTAGCAATGTTGATTATCAAGTTGAGGCCTGACCGGGAGCTAAGTCGAATATACAGATCTAGTCTAATTAGCTTTTTCCCACAAGACCATTTCCAGCAGCGCATCGTGGACAGAGAGCCCTCTGATGAGTGAATCTTATTTGTTAAATTCAGAAGCTTAAGGAAAAGGAGGAGCTGTTTCTGAGCCTTCCTTCTGAAAACCAGCTTTCTTTTCTTTCTTTCTTTCTTTCTTTCTTTCTTTTTTTTCTTAAGCTTCGGTCTTATGTGTAAAACCTTAGAAACTCCTAGAAGAAACCACTTGGTAGTCTTTGCCCTTCATTGGAGCATAGGATGTGGGCTTCCTGCGGGGCCCGATGCTGTGATTGGCAGGAGTGAGCCTTCTTTCCCCTCATGGAATAGTCTGGAAGCGTCTGCCAGGCCGGGCCGGCTTCTGGCTGCATCAGAGGGCCTGGTGTCTGCGATCAGAGGCTCGGGTTTGAATCCTGGCTCTGTCACTGCCTGATGGGGCACTTTGGGGCAAGTGACAGACTCTCTGAGCCTTGCCTTTCTTGTCTGTGATTGGGGATGGTAATGCCTCTCTGTCGGCCGTTACGAGGATTAAATCAAATCAGGTTGTGTCTGTGAAGCGTCTGGCTTGGTAATCGCTGGCCATGAGGGAATGGGTGGCACAGATGTCCTGACCTTGGGGTGCAAGGCAGATGGCCCGTCTCCTAGCCCCTCCCAGGCCTGGAGGCGGGGGGTTGGATGGACTCCTCCTCTTTGTGCCTGCAAGCAGGGCTTGAACACTTCTGGCGCTGGGGAGCTCATTTCCTGGCCGAGGGAGCCTGGTCCACTGTCCTTGCCGTCGTCTCTGTACCATCTTTCCTGACCTGTGCCGCTGTGGGGTAGGGGGCGTGTGGCTGACCCTGGCCCTTGCCTCCCGCCCTTGTGTGCTGTCAGGAGAGAGGACCCATCCCCACTCTCCCTGTAGTACTTGTGTTCAAACTGGTAGAATTCTGTGTAGGTGGAGGAAGGGGTGGTTCGGCTGCAATAGGGGGGAACACCAGGTAAGGGCCTGGCCCCAGTGTGCACCGGGCCCACCCTTCCTGCCTGTGAACACGTGTGCACAACTTTTTCCCACATGCACTGGTTGTGGAGAAGGCAGAGCTGCTTCCCTTCTCCAGGCTGAGACTCTGGAAAACGGGCTGTGGGATGCCAGCTGGCGGGGAGGGAGGCCAGGGCGGCGAGGAGGGCCCAGCCGGCACACGCAGACCCAGGGGAGCTGAATCGCCCGCTCACGGCCCTGCCAGCACCTCTGTGTCCTGGGGTAAAGACCGTCCTAGGCAGCGAGGGGCCCGCCCTGTGCTCCACATAAGGGCTCCGTCTAGGTGGGGATCTTGAGCCCAGCGCGGAGCCCAACAGCCTGAGCAACGATCCCTGGTCTGAATCGAACTTGCGATCTTGGGTTCTCTCTGTGATCTTGCTGTGCCTCTATTTCTATGTAACTCATCTGTAAAATGGGAGCACAGGAGCCGCCACCTCCCCTGGTGCTGGTTTTCATCATCATCGTGCCCACCAGCATCGGTGCCCATCTGCCCCCCGCGGCTCCCGAGGAGACAGCATCCCCCCAGCCTCATTACCCTCCCCCCGCCTTAGAAACCGAGCAGAGGGAAAGGCCGGGTGACCGATGACTAGCTGGCCCATCCCCAGAGTGGTGGAGCCCTGTTCCCCCTGCCTTGCCACCCCCCCCAGACTCCAAGCCTGCCTACCACCCTTCAGGCCCTGGACTCTTACCCTCCTGTGCCCTCTGGGTGGTCACACTGGGCCATTGACATCCACCTCCCAGACGCCCTCCGTCACCCCAGTCCCCTCCTGGAAGCCTGCTGACCGGGCACAGCCCTGTCCCCCACTGCCTCCCCATGGGCTCGGGTGGGGGTGGCACTTCCCTCCGTAAGCTCAGGGAGGTAAGGGCCAGGGGATGGGATGAAGCCCTGAGCAGGAGATTCAGAACGGCAAGAGCCAAAGTGGGTAGAGGGGGCCTGGGACCCTGGGCCAGAGGAGCCACCTTTGCCAGGGTGGCAAAAGTGCCAGAGCCTTCTGACGTTCAGATGCCAGTGGTTCCCGCCTCCATAGGAGGAAAGTCCACGGCCGTGACAAGCTGGGAGGGTGCAGGGGAGACGGGGGCTCCCACCCCTGGCCCCTGCTGAGATGCCAGCCTCCTCCCCTCGGAGCCGGGGCTCACCCTGGGGCATCCAGAGGCCGCTGTGCCGGGCCACCTGTGGTCTTGCAGGTCGTATGAGGGACCCTGCAAGAGGTCCAGTGTCCTGAGGCCCCAGGACCCTTCTCATCCCCTCCACTAACTGCAGGCACCTCCGTCCTCTCTCCCTGCTCTGCTGGGCTGTCCTCCGGAGCCTTTCCTTGCTGTCGCCTCGTCACCCGGTTCCCAGGCTGCTGGGTGGGGGTTCCTGGCACTCCATCGCCCTGACCCCTGCCCTCCCGCCCGCCGTGCCCATCTGCCCCCATGGCCTCCTCACCCCCCACCCCGGAAAGTAGGCTAATAATATTCATCAAGCCTCTCCAGAGATAAGGAGAGAAAGCCGTCTCCCCCTGCAGGGCTGAGCGTCCTGATCTCCTTGAGGGAAGAAAGGGGCCCGGGGCTGAGGGGGCGCCGCGCTGCAGCGGCCAGGCCGGGCACAGCCCTTAATGCCGCGCACACTGGCACACTGCCCCGCAGGCTGGGGCCGCGCCTTGCCCGTCTCCGCAGCCGTTTCGAAATCAGGCCTGACCGGCTGGACGCGTGGCCACCATCCTTTGGGAGACGCCAGAGATCATGGGGCCCACCTTCCTCTCCCCCTCCCTCCAAACCCGCAAATGCCCCTGAGCGTGCGCAGGACCAGCCCCAGCATTTTAACAGCCCGACCCTGAAGAATTAGGAGGCCCCCTCGGCTGATTTATATGCTATGCGCTTGGGGTTTAATTGGAGCATAATTGTAATCCATATGCCTGTTAAGGTAATTACACTTATAAACCTAATATAATCCATAGATCAATGGGTTCCGAGCTAATTAAGGCAACTGTAATTAACATTTACAAAAAACCTTGCAATTACTGGGATATTCTTTAAGCTGGCCTTCCGAGCTGATAATGAGGCCGGCGCGGTGCTCTGTGGCCTCCTGGAGCTCTTGGCTTCTGCACCTCGGGCCTCTGCACCAAGTGCTCGCACCCTACCTCCGGGGGGGGGGGTCAGCACCTGCTGGTACCACCCCGGGGCTCTGTGGCAGGCGCCCGGCCGATGACAACCGCACCAGGGGAGCCAGACCCCGTCCCCAGTGCTCAGCTTGAGTTCTGGCTCATAGACTCAGCCTGGCGGAGCAGCTCTGGGAGAGAGAGAACGAGATCAGCATGTGGAACTAAAACCAGACCAAATATGGAGTTTCCTACCCCAGCCTCAGAAGTTTCTGGGAGGGGGGTGTCTACCTACTGGCTTTCCTCCCCCTCCATGCCCTGCATCTGCAGCCAGGCTACACCTATGTCCTCACTGCCCTGGGGGTAGAAGCGGGGTGGGACTGCCCTGCTCTTTCCCCATGGGTGGGGAGGTGGGCCTGGTGGGTGTGGGGGGCTGCAGGTGGCAAGAGGAGAGGCCATGCAAGGATCAGGGGAGCACAGCCAGTCCCCAAAGGCCACGTCCAGGGCTGATGCTGAGGGGAGCCAGCCAGGAAATCTAGAGGCACTTAGTTGCCTGTGGCGTTTGCACGGTCTCCAAATCTGTGTGTCCAGGGAAAGGAACGCTGAGTGATACAGAATGTTCCAGACCTCACCCCTCTCCCTTCCCAACCTCAGGAAAAGTCAGCAGCTGCATGCTAGGGCCAGGATTGCTCCTGTTCCTGCATGTTGCTGGGTTCCTGGGAACATCAGCTTCGGGAGCTGCGCAGAGGCCCGCCTGCCAGACCCCATCCCATCCGGAGCGGGAGATAAGTGGCAGCCTCAGCCTCAGCAGGCAGTGTCCACGGGGGAGGGGCCGGGGGTGGATTATCACGGGCTAATCTGTCTGGAATCTGTCCTTTTCCTGCCCGGGAAAGCAGCAGAACTCTGGAAGGGACAGGGACCTCCTTTTGTCCTTGCAGCCGGGTCCTCTGGGAACCAGGTGCTGGTTTAGACAGCACCATATGGTTCCTTTGGGAGGGATTCCAGCGCAGATAGAAGGAGCCCGCAGCCTGTGCTGGGAGGGAGCGTGGCAGGGCTGTCACTAGCTCGAGCTGCCTGGACTCAGCTCCTGCCTCTGCCACTTGAGCTGCTGTGACTTCGGCCGGTAGAAGTTCTTTAAGCACCTTGAGCCCGGGTCACTAACGGGGGTGTGACGTGCATATCTAAGTGAGGTGCGCCCTGAAGTAACGTGCACGAGGTCCTTGACGGGGCTCCACCGTGTGCGCTCAGCTAACGCTGCTCCTGCTGCTGCCACCCCTGTCACTGACAGGGGCTCTGGAGGACGCAGGGCTACAGGGAGGCAGGGGTGTGGGGGGGAGGGGCTGGGTGAGATGGGCTGGGTGAGACGGACAGGGCCAGGGAGGCTGGGGTCTGGGCTCTCCCCACCACGAGGATGCTGGTCTGCTGTGTGCAGTGGTCCCGGTGCTGGCTCTTCTCCCTTTTCTATTTCTGCCCACCTCCCTGACTCTGGACCCCAGAGACTTCACAACTCCAGCAGAAATTTCCAGACAGGACCAGGTTTTCCAACAGAGGCACTCGTGTACAGGGTATATCTCCATAGGAACCAGGCGGTTGGCTGGGGGTGGCACACACATTAGGGGAGCAAATGGCAAATCATAATAAGCAGCTGTCATTTACTGAGCACCTACTGTGTGCGAGACTCAGCTGAGCATTGCACAGACTGGTTCACTGACTCCCGACTATAGCTCCGGGCAGCTGGCATTCTAGTTGCCTTCCATGGATGACAAAACAGGCTCAGAGAAGTTGAGTCATTAGTTTGAATTCATCCAGCAAGGGAGTGGCTGGGCCAGGACCAGCCATTCTCACCGTCACTCTGCTCTCTCCCTTTGAAGGGGAGCCCCCTACCCACTCTTTCCTGGGCCACCAGTGGGGCTGAGTGAGGGGATGGTAATGCAGACACTTCCCCTCTGTGGGGTAGAGAACAGGAAAGATCTGGATGGGATGGGCTGTAGCCCCCACCCCCCTCCCTCTCCTGCAAGGTGAGCATCTCCTTGGATGGACCAGAGGGAGGAGCCTATAGGATCCTGGGGGAGGGTGTCCTCTCCAGGAGGAATGAGAACTGAGCCCTGGAGATCCTGCCCAGGGTCTGCTGGCGGGGGGGGGGGGGGGGGGGGGGGGTAGTCAGCCAGGCATCCCTTCTCCTGGAGGGCCCTGCAGGGATGGGACACCTGGGGACAGGTCACCCGACCCTCCCACGTGGTGCAGGGTCCCCCCCCCCCGGAGCATGGGTAGACCCCCTTTCCCTGCACTGGACAGCTGGGGGGCTGGCCTCGCTGCTCCCCCTCATCTGGGACCACAGCCCTGCCCTGCCTGTCGTCCAGGGCCTGAATGCTGTCGTTTTATGTATTTTATTCCCACTTTCTGGTTGCCTCAAGGCAGGAGAATCACTCTTGTGACCATTAACCTCTTTATTAAAGCTTCCATATAATAATTCATGATTCTTTTTTTTTAAATAATTCATTATTCTTCTTATTGATAATGAAACTGGGGGCATTCCAGAATGCCTGTTTTGGGCACACATGGAATTCCTGGGTCTAAAGATAGGCAGAAGTCTAAGGTTTCTGGTGCTTCTGCAGGTCCTCCCTCCTCACGTCCGTGGCACCCCCATCCGCATGGACCGTGTGCTCTGCACCTCAGCAGGCTCACCGACAGGTGATGATACCCTGAACGGTATCGTCAGCTTCTCAAAAACATCTCCATTGATGGAAAAAAGGGTAGTGTCTCTGATTACTAATGAGACTAAAGGTTTTTTTCTTAGCTTCTTTGGTCACTGATTCTTTTTCCTTCTGTAAATTGCATATTTATATCCTTTTTTATTTTTATTGTATGTTTTCAAAACCAAAGCTTTTTTTAATTTTATTTATTTATTTATTTTTTCAAAGCTTTTCTTTTAATGAGTACTCTGCATTTCATCAAAGTTGGAACTCAGAGTCTGTGGCTCACTTATTCCCAAGAGAAGATGCTTGTTTTTTTGTTCTCTAATCTAATAAGATACCAAAAGATGTTGGCAAATTGCTTTGCAGCAGGCGAGACTGGTGGCCGGTGTGCGTAAGGATCTGGGTCACATCCGTACCCTGGTCACAGCTTTCTTGACAGGCCCCTCTCTGTACTAGATCCAAGAGCAGCTGGACCCCCAGGCCAGGGCTTCTTCATTTTTCCATCCCCAGTGTCCAGGCCGGGGCGGGACGGAGGTCCTGGCATGCACTCCAGGCCTGGTCCTGAGCTGATGAAGGAAGGAAGGAGGCCCAGCAGCAGCGGCTGGCGGATCAGGGCCTGGTGCTCAGCAAATGTCACTTGAATGAGCGGTGGTGCTCTGGGGGCCCTCGTGTGCTCCGCCTTCAGAGCGCATGCATCCCAGCCTCCTCTTTGTGTTGGGAAAGTGAGTCAATGTGCAACATCTTGTGTTTGCTTTGTGCTCAAACTCCTGTGTCCCCAGGAACTGGAGAAACAAGGATATAGAAATAAGTGATTTCTGTCCTAGAGTAAGTCACTGTCCATTTGGAAACTCTGTTTCCTAGAGGAGAGCTAGGTGTGCTGGTCTTGGCGTGGGGCTTGGACTCCGTGAGACTTCGTCGTTGCCCAGCTGGTGGGCTCACCCCTGGCATAGCCATCGATGGGATCAGGTGTCCTTCCTGTCCTGTGGTGATGTTGGGCCAGGCTGGCCACGGGGGGTGAGGGCACAGGAGGGGACTGGGGGTGGTCTGGAGAGATGGGGACCCACAGGGTGGTCTTGGGCTGAGTGGGAGCACAGGCTGCCTAGGGAACCTGAGCATGTGCAGGAGTTGGTGAGAGAAACACAGAAGCCAGCAGGGGGTACAGCCCTGGCCCCCTCCTTTCGTGTGTCCTGATACTAAGGATGGTCGAGTGAAGCCTGTCCCACTTCTTTCCCTGTCCTTTCTGACTGGTCTGTGGTGCTTCAGGGTCACAGACTCTGGGTGGCAGTCCGGGATGCACAGAGCTGTGAGAGGGAAGCAGCCACGTAGCCTCACGTCCTCCTGCTGCAACTGAACAGCTGCACCAGCCACTTCAAGGGCCACTCTGCAGCTGCTGGGCTGCACCAGGGGGTGGTGGCAGTGCACTTGGTGGCCTTTGCAGGGGGAGGAAGTCATGATGACACTTCTGGAATCTGCATGTCAAGGAGCAGCTGGAAGGGCTTCCCATGTCCTCCCTGGTGGATGTCCTGTCATGGCCAGTGGACCTCGTCGCCCCTTGGAGCTACCATCTACCCACATGCACAACAGACTCGCGTGTAGCTCATGCTGCACGCACGCCATCCACGCATGTACACACATTGCTTGGCACAGCCCCTGATCGTAATCCCACTTTCTGGGTGAGATACAGAGAGATGGGAGGTGTAAGTCACCTGCCCAAGGCCCACAGGGGGAGGAGGCAGACGGGGCTCAGCCCCTTGGTGGTGTGATTCTGGAAGCCGTGCTCTGAGCTGCTCTGTCCGTCTCCCTCTTAGTTGTGGGGAGCCCCAGCCTCTCCCGTGGGTGGATGCGCTTGACTTGTATTTGTTCAGTTCCAACACAGAACCTCCTGGAAAGGTCAGGAGCAGCAGGCAGCAGGCAGGGGCACTCGCCACACTCCTCACCGCCCACCGGACGTGTGACAGCGTGCCTAAAGACCCGCTCTTATTTTGGTTCAGCTTTTTGTCCCCATTTCCACGTTTTGTTTTTCCTTGATAGTCCCAAGTGTTGAGCCTAGCAGAACACAGCTGTCTCACCAAACAAAAATAGATCCCATCCGAGGAGGGCTCTGCGGCCACAGACATTCTCATGCTCTCAGCAAAACCAAGTCCCCTTGCCAAGCGCTCTCCGAGAGGATGTTTGGAAAAAATGTCAAGGCATTCATTTTTCTCTCGACCTTTTTGGTTGGAATTGCAGGGCCTTAACACTGGAAGTAAAAGAAGTTATAAATAAAGACGCAGCCAATGGCCAGGCCTGGCCCTGCTCCCCCAGCTGGCCGTCCGTGGTTTCTCCACAGCTGTTACTGAGCACGAGGGTCCCCATGTGGCCCTGCTTCTGTGACGGGAAGCTAATGGATGATTCCAGATGGCAGAGGGACAGGGAGCGGGGTTTCCACACCCTACAACCAAAGAAAGAACACTACGGGGGGAGCTTACGGGGTGCACGGCTCCCTGCAAGATGGTGCCACCTGAAGATGTGTTTCAACTCCTAGAAGGTTTGCCGAGTGTGTCCTGGATTTTGGAAGTGCCCTTCGGCTCTCTGGTAGCTCTGTCTGCTGGAGGAATCTGGGTGGGTCCGAGGGCACCTGCCCATGAGGCAGACCAGCTGGTTCTTAGCTGTGTTCACTTTCCTGCACTTGCCTGGCTGTGGGTCCCAGACTTCCAGCCAGGGGGCCATCTGGCTTCCCCAGGGCCCAGAGCCTTCCAGGGAGCTACAACCCGCCTTGCATGCTGAAATGGAGGCCACCCACCAAGGCTGTAGAGGGGGAACAGTGGGGGGGCCGAGGATGTGTCTGCTGGGGAAGATGCCCCGGGCTGTAGGCCATCCTGCTGTGGAGCTGGCTCGTGCAGGGCAATGAGCAGTTATTTTGCCTCCGTCCTAGAGGACTTCTTCTGGCCAGTCTGGGGGAGGCCATGGTATGGGGCGGGGGTGTTGATTCCTGGAAGTGCTGAGCATTACTGCACTTTTGATCTTTTGGTGGTGCTGTCTACTGCAGGCCCCGAGAGCTCCTGTGCGGGGTGAGTCCCACTGACTCTGTAGCCCCCAGAATAGATTCCATGGGGTCCATCTTCAGTTGCATCTGCGGAGTGACTCCCTGGAGCAGCCACGATGTGCCACCGACACTGGAAGGCCTTGGGGCTGGGCCAGATGGCAGCTTCAGGCACCCAGGGAAGAGGCGCGTTTCCACTTTCCAGGTCCTGGGTCTGGTCTGTATCCTGGGCAACGCCATCAGAGTCCTGCCTCGACCACAACTCGTACTGTTGAGGTGTGAGCTCAGGTCCAGAGGAGGCACGCAGCTGGCGAGAGCTTCAAATGGTCCAATTTTTTTTTTTTTTGAGAAGGTTGGTTTTGGCTTCAAATTGTGATTTTTAATTTTCTAAACGTGGTATGTTCACACGGAAAATTTGGAAATTATTAACGGTTCTTAAGCAGCTAAAAGAAATCCTTTTGTGACCCACCAGTAATATCGATTAACATTTTGGAATGTTTTCTCCCAGTTCCCCCACTGTTTTGTATCTTGTAAACACAATTGATATTATGTTTTATGTACAGTTTTACAGAATTTTACAGTACTTGTCAACTTTGAAAGAGACTCATCTGCATTTTTTATATGGGCTGCACAGAAAAGACCAGAATGCTGATGCTTATCCCTTTCGTTGGCCTGGCACAAGGAACCTCATGGCTGCACGTTTTCCTCCCAAGGGAATGAAGCAGAGTTAGCCAAGACCAAGAATGGACCCTCTGGTGGGTGTTTGGTGTTTAGGCTTACGGAGCACATGTGGTGCTCTCTCTGTCGAGCCTGGAGATGAGAAAGGGGCTGTCACGGGAAGGGGCTCTGGAGGATGGCCTGGCCTGGCTGTGGAGGGGAAGATCCCAGCTTCTGAGAAACCTCAAGAGCTCTCCAGCTTCTTCTGCAAAGCAAACACTTTGCAGGGAGCCGGAGGGGTCTTCTGTTGGACATCCACTACTTCTTCACCCAAGACCCGCCCTGATTGCAAGAGGAAAAATCTCAACCATGAAGAGCATTTGTAGGGACTTCTTCTTCCAGTAAGATGGAGTAGAAATACCTTTCCCTATTTCTCCTGCTATGTACAACCAAAGACCCTGGACATTGGGGATAAAGCAAACATAAGAAGACTGTGGAAGGTGGAGAGAAGAAGGCACACAGTCTAGCAACCTTGCAACCTGAGAAATAACACAGCAGTGAGCTCCCTGAATTAATTTTTTGCATCATAGATCCCAGACTTGAGGTTGAAGAGGCCAGTATCTGGAAGCACCAATGGGCACAGCCAGAAAAGCCCCACAAAAACCTACTCTCTCCAGCCTAAGGATGAGGAAATAGGCAGCATAGCCAGAGTGCAAACTTATAGACAATATCCGTCTATACCAGCCAAATACCAAGCAAAACTGTGGTCCATCTCCGTCTACGCCAGCCAGGGCTGAATGGGAAGCCTAGACTTCTACCCTCATGAGGCTGTAATAAGCCCCCACCACTGGGGTGGGGAGTAAATCAGGGAAGGCCAATAGTGGGCCAGGAGCCGGGTGGTAATGAGGGCCCCTCAACTGGGGTAGCAATGGAGACCACACAGAGATCCTGTGCTTCTGCTCCCATCCAGTGGTGATGAGGCTGCCTCACCCCCACTTTGTTCCCACACAGAGTGCGAATGGAGTCCATATTGGGAAGCGGTCAGGGAATTCTCACTCTTGACCAGCAGATCTGGTCAGATCCCCTCCCCAACCTCAGTGTCAACAGAAGACAAATGGGGAACCAGCTCTAACCACCTTCTCTTGCCAGAGGTATGTCCAAGAAAAGCCAGCTAAAAGGGAAGGTTTAAAAAAGATCTAGAGTCTTATACAGTAATATTCCCAATGTCCAAGTTTGAATACAAAATCATTATCATGCCAAGAGCCAAGAAAATCTCAACTTGAATGAGAAAAGACAACCAAGAGACTCCAGTACTGAGATGGCACAGATATTAGGACAGAGATTTTTTTTTTTTTTTTAGGACAGAGATTTTAAAGGCACCGTTATAAGAATGCTTGAAACAAATGATAAAGTAGAAAGTCTCAGCAAAGGGGACGCCTGGGTGGCTCAGTGGTTGAGTGTGTTTGCCTTTGGCTCAGGTCATGGTCCCGGGGTCCTGGGATTGAGCCTCACATCAGGCTCCTTGCAGGGAGTCTGCTTCTCCCTCTGCCTATGTCTCTGCCTCTCTCTCTCTCTGTATCTCTCATGAGTAAATAAATAAAAATCTAAAAAAAAAAAGTCTCAGCAAAGAAATAGAAGATCTAAAGAAGAACCAAATGACAATTGTAGAACTGAAAAATACAATAACCAAAATAAAAAACTCAGTGGATGGGCTCAGTAGCAGAATTGAAGGGACAGAGGAAATAGTCTGTGAACATGAAGATAGAAACAGGTTTTGCAGAGGAGAAAAAAAATGGGCTCAAGAAAATGAGCAGACATTTCACCGAAGATGATACACAAATAGCAAGTAAGTGCATAAAAAGATGCTCAGTGGCGTGAATCGTTAGGGAGATGCAGGTTGAAACCCCACACAGTGAGAGGTATCACTTCACGCCTATCAGAACGGCTAAAGTAAAAAAGTCACAAGAGCACATGCTGATGAGGATGCTGAGAATCTAGACGACTCTGGCGTTGCTGGTCGGAATGTGAAATGGTATGGCCACGTGGAAAACAGGTCAGCAATTTCTTAAAAATCTAAACATGCAAGCGTCTTTGGACTCAGCGATGGCACTCCCGGGCATTTATCACAGAGAAATGAAAACTTATAATTCACACGAAACCTGTACATGAATGTTCATAGCAGTTTTTCTCCGAGTCTGAAACTGGAAGTGATTCAGATGTTCTTTGGTGGGTGGATAGTTTGTCCATTCCGTGGAATCCTGCTTGGCAAAGAAATGAAACAAACAGATGATGCTCTGGATAAACTCTTCAGTGAAAAAAGCCTGTGCCCAAAGGTTATGTACTCTCTGACCCCGAGCATATAACATTTTCAAAATGATAAAATTATTTTTTAAATGATATAATTATAGTGATGGAAAACAGACTCTTGGTTGACAGGGATTAGGGAGAGGATGTCAGAGGAGAGGGGAGTGGATGTGGCTACAGAGAGCAGCATGAGGGATCCTAGGGATTGAACCTTCTATATTTTGAATATACTGATGTTAATATTTTGGTTTTGATGCTGTCCTATAGTTTTGCAAGATGGTTACTGTTGAGGGAAATGGGTAAATCTATGTTTCGTAGACTTATAGCTGTGTGTCAGTCTACAATTACTTTAAAATAAACAGTTTACTGAGAAAGCAATGGAACAAGGAGAGGGGACCCTTTGTGTGTAGCAACCCAGAAAAGTGCCTGTGATGTCACCGAAGTGCCAGGGGCTGATGACGAACTGTTTAAGAGTGATGGTAATTCTGGGATAAACATGCTTGTGGGGAAAGTCTCTGAAGACAAGATACTTAGGTGGCTCAGGTGGCTGAGTTGGAGGAATGGGAGACACACAAAGAGGGGGCAGTTGTGGTGTGGCCTGGGGGCAGGTGACAGGCAGCGTCCTGTGCTGCGGAATTATGGGTGATGTTTTTTCTCTAAGTTCTAAACATGTGTTATGATTATATTATTTTTTATGATGGGAGAAGTTACATATTAAAAAAGGAAACCACATGAGCAAAGTTAAGTCCTCTGCTGGCTATTCTCAGGGAGCTCATGGGGTGCACTGAGCCACTAGACCGTCACCTGACAACAGCTCTGGGTTCTGGGGAGCAGAGAGAGGACTTTTGCTCTACTTTGCTGCTGGGGCCTTGCCCTGCACTTCTCTGACACAAGCGCCTCCCAGGACCGGATGGCTGGTGGTGGGCCTCACCTGTGCCAGACACACCTGTTCCAGCCTGTTTTCCCACCAAGCAATAAAGCAGGAGGCGGGAGTGAAGCAGGGTTGTCACAGGAGCCCATGTCTCCATTCAGCAGCGATGTCCTTGCCCCCACATGTCCCGTGTTAGGCTCTGCGATACTATGATTTATAATATGAAATATAGGTTTCGTCTTCGTCTTTGTTTCTGGCACAGAGCTCCTAAAGCCTTTGCAATTCTAGGTGGTAAGAGGATGAAGGTGTCTCATCATAACACACCCCTTTCAACCACATCTGAGTTTTTGCTATTGAGGTGACTTGAGGCAAAGCTCTTAAGGATGGGACTGGTCCCGGGGAAACCAGCCACGTGATCCGAGTTGGTACTTTGTACCTACCCACTGACCCCTTGGAGGAGGGGCTTGACTTCAGTGGCCAAGGCCAGTGATTTCACCAATCATGCCTCCGTCATGAAAACTGCCTAGAAACCTGGAAGGATGGGCTTCCAGGAGCTTCGGAGTTGGTGCACCCGTGGAGGTGCCAGAAGAGTGGCGTGCTTGGGGAGGGCGTCACTGCTCTTCCCCACCCTTGCCCCGGACCTTGGCCTGTAGCCTTTATCATGCTCTCTGTAATAAACCGGTGAGCACAAGGAAATGTTTCTCCGAGTTCTGTGAGCTGCTCCAGCAAATTAACTGAACCCGAGGAGTAGGGCGTGGGGACCTGCTTTGTAGCTGGTTGATCAGAAGCCCGGTGACAACCCGGCCGGTGATTGGTGTCTCAAGTGGGAGAGGGACCATCTCTCGAGACTGAACCCTGGACCTGTAGGATCTGATGCTTCTCCAGGTGGACAGTGTCAGGGTTGGGCTGGATTGGAGGCCACCTGCTGGTGTGGGAGAACCGCCTGGGGGTGGACGACGCCCCACGCAGGCTAACACACGCTCTGCCCCGATGCTGCAGACGTCACAGCGGGCAGCAGGTGAGGCCCACCTGAGATACTCAAAGGCCTTTGCTGGGTGCACCCCCTCCCCGTTCCCACAGCAGCTGCAGCCAGCCAAGGAGCAAGTGTGAGGAGGACATTTCTTTCCTCCCTTGGAAATCTTTTGCGTTCGAGACAGAGGGTTTCGTCGGTCTGCTTGCGTGGTCTTTAGCCACTTGCAGAAGCGAGAGGACTGGTCTCCGCGCGTCCTTTACTGGAAGTTGATAAAGAACACAGGTGCCTGCCAGCGCGCTGTGCAGGCCTCAGTCCCCAAGAACTCGCTGGCCTTTCTGAAGTGTTGTAGGGTTACGGTTGAGTCTGTGGGGAGCAGGACCCGGCGAGCTGCGTTTCCGGATTTTGCACCTATTTTTAGGAAGGGCACTATTTTTAAATCGATAGCCTCGGCCCAGAGTCTAAATGTAACCCTGTGTCCTTTGAAGCAGTCACTGGGAAAGAGGCCCAGGGCTCAGGCCTGACGAGAAAGTGAGGCAGCCCCAGGCCACCTCCTGGGTGGCCACCTTCACCCAAGAATTGCAAGGCTTCTGGTATCAGTTCTTGGCACATCCAGTTCCATCAGGTGGGGGTAGAAGCACAGCTCCCCTCGTCCGGGCATGCAGCTGGCGACCTGGGCGCATGGCCTGGCCCAGGGTCACCGGGTGGCCGCTGAAGACACCGGCACCCAGAGCCTGGACCGTGGCCGCCAGCTGTCTCTCCAGCCGTGCATCGTGTTCCAGCGGGTCTGAGCAGGGTTGGAAGA
The DNA here is from genome assembly GCF_905146905.1 of Nyctereutes procyonoides. Taxonomy (NCBI): domain Eukaryota; kingdom Metazoa; phylum Chordata; class Mammalia; order Carnivora; family Canidae; genus Nyctereutes; species Nyctereutes procyonoides. The sequence continues at coordinate 26,396,425 of NW_026575133.1, forward strand.
CCTGGGCTGCCCTTCCATGATGGTGTGTTCGGGAGAAAACTGGCTTTTACACCTTCAGAAATACAGCCGCACAGGGCACCGAAGCGGAGAGAGAGTGCCCCTGCTGTCCTCCGGGGGGCATCTGGGGACGTGGGCGCCGTGTGGGCAGCCTGGCCCTGGGTGGCCTGCAGGGCTGGGCTGGGCTGCTGTGCCGTGTTTGTTGTGGGGGTTGTCATGCCACGCTCAGGCGTCTCAGCAGGTGAGGCCCCCGGGACGGGTGCCTGAGCCCAGTGATTCCCCAGCCCGGCCGAGCCAGAAGGTGGCACCTTCTCCGGTTACTCTCAGGGTGGGGGTGGGGGTGGGGATGCAAGATCCTGGAGGCTGCACATGTCATCGTATCCCCCTCCCCAAGCTCAGGCCCCCTCGAGGTGCCAGCAGGCTGCTTGGCATCGCCGGGTCCCCAGGGGACCCACCCTCCGAAGGGGTTGTCCTGGCCTCCCAGGGGCATGCCGCTTACTTCCCCCCGGGGAGGCCGTGCGTGCCGGCCAGCACTGCAGGGCGTCTGCCCACTGTCCTCTGGTTTTCCCGACGTTGACATTAAACCTTTCAGCTCAGGTGACGTGGGTGATGGTCGTGTAGGTGTGTGGAGCGAGCCGGCACCAGCTTACACATCCTTTCTCCCGTGTTCAGCATCATCACGCTCGCAGCTTGAAATCGGCCTCTGTGGAAGTCTTTACACCACGGCAGTCGGCAGCCGCTCACCAACCAGGGTTTACTCCCACCCCCTCGGGGAGCTGGTTTACTGGACACCTCTACCTTTTGAGGTCTTTTGTGCAGAGTGAGTGGAATCCCAACAGAAACTTGGCCAGGTCTCCGTGAGGCTATGAGGCCGAGAGGTGGGTGGGCAGCTGCGCTGTTTACCTGGACGACAGAGGCCGAGGGTCTGAGGGTGAACTTCTGCGCCTAGAGGCTGTTCATCCCGGGCACCCACACAGGTTCCACTGGGTGTCTGCAGGTGGCCCCACTTTGCCCAGAAGCAGCGCCCTACCTCCCCAGGTCAGGCGCCCTGTTTCTGCGGGAGCTGGCCTCCAGGCCTGCAGAGCCCCCTGTCTAGTGACGGGTCCCAGGGTGAGAAGCGCAGGGGAGGGGAAGAGGAGGGGACGTTCCCTGGGACTCCAGAACCTCAGGGCTGGGGCTTCCGCCTTGGTCTCAGAGTTCCAGACGGTGTGGACCCAACTCCACCCTCCTTTGGATGCTCCAGGCCCTTGTCCCAACCTCCTCTGCTGGGGATTCCTGTTTGTTTTTTTTTTTAAAGATTTATTTATTTATTTATTTATTTATTTATTTATTTATTTATTTCTTTATTTATCATAGACACAGAGAGAGAGAGAGGCAGAGACACAGGCGGAGGGAGAAGCAGGCCCCATGCCAAGAGCCCAACGTGGGACTCGATCCTGGGACCCCAGGATCGCGCCCTGGGCCAAAGGCAGGCGCCAAACCGCTGAGCCACCCAGGGATCCCGATTCCTGGGTTTAAATCTGTCCCCACAAGATGCATTTCTCCCAGGTGTGAGCTTGGCAGGGGAGTGTCTGACACTGTTCTTCACCGTAGGCCCGTGAGGGGGACCCACCAGTCTCATTTAAACTTTACATGGTAGTGCTGCTGGCCGTGACCTTTCACCTCAGGAAGCCGACAGAAAAATGAAGTGACAGCAAGTACCTGGGACACTGGATTCGCACCCCTGTGGTCTGTGAGGAGCCTGTGCTGGCAGCCGCCACACGTTGCTTCCTGTGCCTGGCTTAGGGTGTCACCGCGGCTGCATGAGAAGCACAAGCAGTGAGCCTTGGTCTTGCCCCCTCTGAAGGCAGAGCTGGGAGAACCAGGGTTTCCAAAGCAAACGAGAATGTGGAGGGCAGGACCCCTGAGAACCGTTTGTCACGTGGGACTCATTGGCTAACGAGTATTTGCCGGGTGGCTGGATGCGCCTGGCCGCCCGCCGGGTTGTCGCTGCCTCCACGGAGCCCAGGGCCTGGGAGGGAGACAGGGGCCTCCGCCCAGCCTCTCAGAGGGGATGCCTGCCGCGCAGGGCCAGAGCGGCACGAGGTCCTTGGGTAATGACTGGGGTGGTTTTTTTGTTTTGTTTTGTTTTTTTATTCATGAGAGACACACACAGAGGCAGAGACACAGGCAGAGAGAAGCAGGCTCCATGCAGGGAGCCCGACGTGGGGGACTCGATCCCGGGTCTCCAGGATCATGTCCTGGGCTGAAGGCAGGTGCTAAACCACTGAGCCACCAGAGCTGCCCTGAATGTCTCTTAACGTACAGTAAAGTGTGTGATTCTGAAATGTACAGCTTGGTGGACTGGTACGTGTGTGTACACCTGGGAGCCACCTCCCAATCCGTCTGTGTAACATTCCAGCCCCCAGAAGGTTCTCCTCCTGGTCTGCCCTCCCCTCCCCAGGTAACTGCAGTTCCGATTTCCCGCCAGTACCTTAGCTTTCTCACTTCCAGGTGTTCCCTACGGCAGACGAGGAAGGCCTTTTACTTGGAGAGGACTTTGATTATTAACTTAGGTGTAAGATTTATTTCTAAGAGGCAAATCCGGCAAGTATTCCAACACCCCCCCCCCTCAAATCTCTTCAGGGGCTCCCGGGATTACTGTGCAGGGGACGGCAGTTCCAGACACAGCTGCACCTGAGCTAAGTAGCACTTGCCCTTCAGAGCTCAGGTTGCTGTCCCTTCCTTCCTGAGGCACCCTGGCCCTGCTCCACACTGGAGGAAGTGCGTCCCTCTGTCCCCACAGCACCGCGTGGGAGCCCCTCAGAGCCCTTCTGGCCGTCCCGGCGGCCTGCATTCGCCACCTGCCCCGCTGCACGGATGGCCCGCTCCCTGGCCCTGGCACACAGGCCCTCGGATGGGGTTCACCTGAGGCAGCTCCGTGCAGCCGACCGTCGTGAAGCACCTACTGTGAGTCAGGCAGTGAGCCGGCCCAGGGCCCTGGGGGATGCAGGGGACAAGCCAGCTGGGACCGGCCTCAAATCAGAGCTTTTACCCTCCAAGCAGCCAGGTTTAAAAAAATGTAATTGAGATATAATCCACATACCGTGAAATTCCCTTTAAACTGTGCAATTCGGTGGGTTTGGGGTTTTTAGCATATTCACAAAGTTGTGCCACTATCAGCACTGTCGAATCCCGGAACATTTCCATCACCCTACGAGGAACCCTATACCCACTCGGCCTTTCTGCCCAGCACCCCAGCCCCCAGCACGGTGACCGGTGTACCTCAGTCTCTGCGGATTTGCCTGGTGCAGACATGTCACGTCAGTGGAATCACACAGCGCTTGGCCTTTCGTGACTGGCGTTCTTCACTCAGCGTAACGTGTTCAGGGTTCATCTGTGTCGTAGCGCACGTCGTACTAAACTCCTTATGGCCGAGTGACGTTCCATCATATGTCGAGACCACGTTTGACTTATCAGTTCATCAGCTGACGGACACTTGGGTTGTTTCTGGTTCTTGGCTGTTGTACCTAATGCTGCTGTGAGCATTTGTGTACAGGTTTTTGGCAGACATGTATTTGTAATTGTCTGGGATATATGATGAGTTGTGCAATTTCTGGGTCTTATGGTTGACTCTGAGTTAAACTTTTTAAGGAATGAGCAGCCATTTTGGAAGATTGGATAAAAAATATGTAAGGAAATGGGGCGCCTGGGTGGCTGAGTCAGTTGAGCGTCCAATTCCTGGTTTCGGCTCAGGTCATGATCTCGAGGTCGTGGGATGAAGCCTCACAGCAGGCTCCACGCTCCATGTGGAGTCTGCTTCAGATTCTCTCTCCTACTCCCTCCTCCTCTGCCCCCCCCCCCGCTTACATGCTCTCTCTCTTTTTCTCTCAAATAATAAATGAAATCTTTAAAAAATATATGTAAGGAAAAGACTAAGCTTATCCATTTCCTGTCAAGAAACTTGCCAAATAACACGTCAAGATGTGAATCTTGTCACTGGCAACCTTGTTTTTATGGTGTTTTTACATGGAACCGTTCTCTCCTTTAGCCTGCGCTCATGGGGCACCCACTCGGTGCCGGCACCCACCACACTGGGTGCGTGAGAGGCATTAGTGTGCCAGAGAGACAGCGATCTGCCCCTAGGACCACACCAAAGATGACAGGTGATGGGGATGCTAAGTGAACGATCATATTGTGCATGAGGAGACGAGAGAGTTTCCTGATAGTGAACAGGGGGCAGGTGCCACATTAACACACGAGGTCAGTTGAGATTCGAACAAAGCCTTGGAGGAGATGGTGGGGTCCCTGCAGATTTCTGGAGAAGGAACGGCCTGGAGCAGGGTGGCCAGGGCAGAGAGAAGGAGCCAGAAGCATTAGCCGGCATAAGAGGGGTCACAGCCTCGCAGGCCTTCCAAACGCTTTCGATTTTATTCTGCAAAGACGGCCCGTGGTGGGGTTTCGCAATGAGGACAGGTGTGGTCCGACTTCAGTTTTGAAAGGGGTCCCTCTGCTGCTTAGTTGGATAAGATGAGGGGGGCAAGGGCAGGAGCAGGGACACCAGTTAGGTGGCTTCTGCATGGAGAGGTGGCGGTCACTTGCACAAAGCAGTACAAGCATGTTGTAAAGAAACACTCTGTTCTAATAACACAGAAATGCGTCCACTGCAGAGTGATGTCACCTCATCGTCACCCCCCCAGAGACAGTCCTCTCACAGCTTGACCTCTGTCCTCCTGGACTCTTTATGTGTCTATAAACGCATACTTTTTTACTCTACTGGGGCTGTACCCTAAGTATAAAGTTCAGTAATCCTGTTTTTCCCCAGCATACCCCGGTGCACCTTCCCCATCTTGCAGCCGCACGCGTGTAGAGCACACTTGCACTATTGTAGGTTTAACGATTCCCAGACTGGTAGACGTTGCTGTTTCTAGCTTTCCACTATTTTAAACAGTGTTGCAGTGAAAATTCCTATGCAAACATATGTGTGTGTATTTTTAAAAATAAACTTTTTATTTTGGAATAATTTCATAGTTACAGAAAAGTTACCAAGACAGCAGAGAGTTCCTGTCTGCTCTTCACCCAGTTTCTTCTCTGGTTAACACCTTACGTTTCCATGGTCCACTTACCACATCAGTGAAGCAGCACTGATGCATGTATTGGTTTATTTTATCTAAACTCTAAACTTCATATAGATTTTACCACAAACATATTTTTATATGCTCGTTTGATTGCTTTTTAAATTTTTTTTAAAAGATTTTATTTATTCATGAGAGACACAGAGAGAGAGGCAGAGACACAGGCAGAGGGAGAAGCAGGCTCCATGCAGGGAGCCTGATGTGGGACTCGATCCTGAGTCTCCAGGATCATGATCTGAGCTGAAGGCAGGAGCTCAACCACTGAGCCCTTGAATTTGTTTTCAAAGATGTATTTATTTATTTTAGAGAGAGAGAATGCACATGCACGAGTGGGAGGAGCGGAGGCTGAGGGAGACAGAAATTCAAGCAGACCCCACGCTGAGCGCAGAGCCTGATGTCCATGTCATGCTCAATCTCTTGACCATGAGATCAAAGCTGAGCTGAAACCAAAAGTCAAACAAGTGCTTAACCAACTGTGCCACCCAGGCACCCCTGATTGTTTCTTTTTTTTTTTTTAAGATTTTATTTATTTATTCATGAGAGACAGAGAGAGGCAGGGACACAGGCAGAGGGAGAAGCAGGCTCCATACAGGGAGCCCGATGTGGGACTTGAGCCCAGGTCTCCAGGATCAGGGCCTGGGCTGAAGGCGGCACTAAACCGCTGAGCCACCCAGGCGTCCCACCTCTGATTGTTTCTTTAAAATAAATACCCCAAAGTGGAATTGTTGGGTCAGGGGAACTTTTTTTTTTTTTTAGTTTTTTAAAAAAGATTTTATTTATTTATTTGAGAGACAGAGAGAGAGAGCGCACAAGCAGGGGGAAGGGCAGAGGGAGAGGGAGAACAGACTCCCTGCTGAGCAGGGAGCCCAACGCGAGGCTCCATCCAAGCACCCCGGAATCATGACCTGAGCTGAAGGTAGACGCTTCAGTGCCTGAGCCACCCAGGCACCAGGTCAGAGGGAACGTTTAGAGACCCAAGGTGAAGAGGTCCCATTCTTGCAGCAGCTAGTCCCAGAGACAGGATGGAGTGAGGCAGCTTCCCCGTACCCCCTGGTACGCAGAAGATTCCGCATTCCCGAGCTGTGATCGCCTGTACCTGAGACCAGACAAGTCTGAGTTCATGTTCGAGGCCTGGGAAATAAAAAGCCACCATCACGGCCTCCAGGGACACAGGCCCCAGGCCTGCAGCACAGCCCGGCTACCCTGCAGTGACCGCGCTGTACCTGTCCGTGAACACGCCAGGCTCAGGCTCTGGCACCCTTGGGAGCTGTGTCTGGTTGTGCCTGGCACAGCACAGGTGACTGGAAACCTCAGTGCTGGCTCCCCCGACGCCTCTGCGAGTTGCATCCCTGTGTTTTGTCTGTGTGTGCATGCGTAAAACCTGCAAGACAAGCAGATGAGCCCTGCCTGTCAAAATATTTGTCGTCACACAGAATAGTAAGTCATTTCTGACATATGGCTCTTGACGCACAGCTACACCAAACAAGCAGAACAGTGCGGAGGGCTACAGGTTTGCTGGAAAGTGGGAGTCCGGGACATCTCCCTGTAGGAACGTGCACACGGGACTCGTCTGCTCGCCTAGAACAGGGCCGGGGAGGAGGGGACCACGTCGCAGTCACCTGGGATCCCCAGAACTTCACACACACAGCACCTGGCTCGGAGGGCTGACGGGGGTTCGTGTGCAGAGGGGTGGGTGCATGTGGCCTGTGGAAAATCAGAGAGGGAAGCTGCTCCTAGAGCTCCAAGTTCACAGGGACTGACCCGGGCATCTGTGCTGTTCCAAGGGCACAAAGTCCTGAGGAGTCTGGGCCAGGGGAGGGGGGTGGTCACGTTCCACTGCTCCAGGGGATGCAGCACGTGAGGTGGACCCCGTAAGGTGAGAGGGAGGCTGTGTGGAGACCCGGGTGGGGAGAGAACGGAAGGCAGGGGAGGGAAGGGTGCGGGCAGGGGTGCGGAGGGGGGAAATGGGCCTGTTCCCTTGAAGAGCTAAGGATGGATTCCAGTGTTGCTCCTGCTGAGGCCACGAGGCCATGTGTCTTCTCACGCCCTTGTAGTGTGAGGTCACTCGTGGGGTTTTTTCTGTCTCCCAGCTGGGCTCCTCCCCTCCCCGGTCTCCAGATGTCACAGATGTCACAGGCTTTAGGGCTGGGCCTAGGCCCACTGCTCTGCTTCTCCATTCTCCCCCCAGGCGACCCACTCAGGCCTTAAACCCAGCTTCCCCGACCCCTGCCTCTAGTAGCCTCACCTCCCCTCATTCGCCATCTCCAACCTGGCAGGTTCCAGAAACAGGGTATTTGCGTGGCATTAACATGCCATCTATTCAGCCGTCACAAAGGGCAACGTGGGAAGTCTACAGGAGGATCCTTAGATTCAGCCTTAGCCTGGTGATCAAGGTTCACGGACGGCGCGGCCCTGAGACCTGACCATGTGCCGAGAAGGGCGGCTCGGCCCCGCGTGTCCTGGCCCGGGAGTCACGGGAAAACCTCAGATGTAACCATGTCGAGGAAGGAATCGCAGGCAGGTCCTCACACACGTTCCTCACAGTCGCCAAAAGGTGGGAGTGACCTGTCCGTCGGCTGGTGGGGGATAAGCACCCTGGGGTTTGGCGGAGCCTCGGTGAGCACGAGGGTCTGGCACAGGCCACGACCTGGAGGAAGCCGGAAGATGTACCGGGTAAAAGACGCAGCTGCAAAGGGACAAATCGTATTATTCCACTTAGGTGAGGTGCCCAGAAGAGGCAGGCTCGTGAAGACGTGGAGACAGAACATAGAGGGGCGGCTGCCACGGGCTGCGGAGGGGGATTGGGGTGCTACTGCTTAACCGGGGTGGAGTGTGTGTTTGGGGTGATGAAGAAGTTTTCCAAGGGACGCCCAGGTGGCTCAGTGGTTGAGCATCTGCCTTTGGCTCAGGGCGTGATCCCGAGATCCCAGGATCGAGTCCCACATCGGGCTCCCCGCATGGAGCCTGCTTCTCCCTCTGCCTGTGTCTCTGCCTCTCTCTCTCTCTGTCTCTTATGGATAAATAAATAAAATATTTAAAGAAAAAAGTTTTCCAAATAGTTGGTGATGATGGCACACCACTGGGAATGTCCTTAATGCCACTGAACTGTACGCTTAAAAATGATGAAAACGGCAAGTTTTTTTGTTCTGTATGTTTTACTATAATTTAGGAAACTTAATAATGTAATATACCCAAAACCACTGACTTGCACACTTCAGGTGACCTAGACGGCGTGTGAATCGTAGCTCTGTAGCTCGTTAAGAACAAACTCACTGAGGAACATTGTACAAAACGGTCGCCGTTCTCTCCAAGGACCATCACGTTTCCTCCCTCCGTCCGCTCTGCTCAGACGCCGTGTATCAGTCAGCTCCAGCTGCTGAAACAAAACCCCACAGACCCGGGCAGAAACACTAGAACTTGATTTTCTCACAGTCCTGGAGGCTGGGCTTCCAAGATCAGGGTGCCAGCGTCTGGGGGACAATGATTAAGCCGGGGCCGGCTCTCGTGTCCCTGACCCCTTCATCCACTCTGGCCTCCTGCTCTGGGACGCAGGGGCTGCGTCTTGTTCCTCAACACCCTGGCTGTCGGAGGCCTTGCGTGCGTGGTTGGGTGAGTAAAATTCTCCCAGAAAGAGTCGGTGTTCACCCTGCAGCGTGGTGGGTGTGTGAGTGGGAGGGCAGCGTGGCAGGACAGCGGGGGGGCAGCAGGCAAGGACTCCGGGCAGCCTGCTGGCCCCCCGAGAGGCTCGTGCCCCTTGGGTGTTGTGGTGACGTTAGCCGTCAGCAGTTCGTAAAACTGAGGCACGAGCTGGACGCGAGTGTGGATCTCAACAGCGTCGGTCACTTCTCTGTGGTCCGGGGCACTCAGGCCTGCTTTTCTTAATCGCTTTGTTCTCTGAACACCCAGGGTTTTGATTATTAGCTGTCGAGGATGACTTCATGTGGAGATTTTACTGCCTCGTGGAGTGCACACATATTTAAAAAAGAGAAGGAAAAAAAAAAAAAACCTGGCAGGACAAGAGTAAAAATACAGCTTTCCCAGAAATATATTTAAAGAAAAAAACCCATTAAGAACCCAGAAGGAACATAAAGCACCAGTGTGAAGTGTGAGGCAGCGAGGGAATTCGGGGGGCACGCTTGGGCCACCGCAGTTGGGCCAGACCCCCCCCTCCGTATCCTGCCCCCATGCTTCCCCCCCACAGCCCGTCCCCAGGCCTGCCGGAAACACGGGGTGTGGGGTGTTCTGGATCCCCCTGCGTGAGCACACCCGGCCCTCCCTCCTCCCTGAGCGAGCGATGGCAGGAGGACCGGGGAGGGCTCCAGGCCGGGGTCCCACGTGGGGCCTAGGTCAGGGTGCACGCCGCCCCGCCCGCCCCTCCTTCCCCAGGCCCTGCCTCCACCCCATCGGGATGGGCTGCTGAACCCCGGGCTGTGGACGGCCCTGAGCTCTGGGTGTGTTGCCCCAGCCACGCCACAACCTGTAAAGGAGACAAAGCAGGAGCCGTTCCTTGCGTTCTGAGGACGGGGAAAATGATAATAGTGCTCACTGAGTGCTCCCTGATGTTAGGCCTGATGCCACCCTCACGGATAGGAAGTCGGTGCCCTTATCACCCCCGCTTCCGAGCCGGGGGCATGAGGCCCAGGTGTGTGGTTGGCCGGGAGATGGACCGGGTGCTGGGCCCTGAGGACCTGCTAGGCAGCTCCCCCAAGCTCCAGCATCAGAGATGGGGTGTCCCCTGGACCCACGCCGGCCTCCTGGGCGCAGAGGGCACGCCCGTCCTCAGCCCACCCGTGCAGCCTTGTTCCCCGTCTAACCTTTTCTTTGAAGCAAGATGCACCCTGGAAGGAGCCCACCCTGCAATTTTATTGATCCAAAGAAAGAAGTTAATTAGGTTCATAACTGTCACCCTTGACACTCTCCAGAGGGCCTGCCTCGGCTTCCAGGGCCCCTCGGGGAGGCCTGGCCTGGAGGCAGGTGGCAGGCAGCCCTCCCTCTTCAGACGAGGCCAGGTGGCCGTCGGGGCCCGGCCCGCCCTGCCTTCCCCACCTCGCCACACGGTGTCACGGCTGCCTTGCTGCCTCCTGGCGAGGTGGCCGCAGGCCTACTCACCCTTGTCCCTTATTCCCTTCCCTGCAGACAGCACGTCCTCTCTCAAAGCCCCTTTCATGGTGCGATTATCTATTCTAACTCCTCTGCGATGATTCCCTCATGTGTGCCGCCCCCCCAGCCCCCGGGCTCCTGCCTCCTGAGGTGAGGCCACACTGTCGTGGTCACCAACGTCCCCAGCAGCGGCCCAACCAGGGCAGGGCTGAGGGAATGCTAATGGCACCAGGATGCGGTGGGTTAGGCCATTCATCTTCTGCCCCTGCTGCTCTTTCCAGAAGCTTCCTGAGCCTTCTGCGGTGCCTGGCCTCCGGTGGGCACTCACCCTTGGCTTGCACATTTCCGTCTGGACTTTTGGAAAAAAGAGCCTTTTGCATGATTTATCTTTGGCCACCCCCATGTTGGGCTGCTTGGAAGGCCCCTTCAAGGCCCAGAGAGGTTTCTAGTAAAGGGGATTCCACGGTAAAGGGGTTTCCCAGGCAGGTAACCTGGGGAAAGCTGGCTGCTTTAGGCTAACGTGCCGACGGCCCCGGTGCTGAAACACGTCCCCGTGAAGGCCTTCCAGACGCTCCCGTGGTGTCTCTGCCTCTTTCGGGCAGGTCTTCCCAGTGCTTGTCCTAAGTGCACACGTGTCCTAGCTGGCTGAGTGTGACCCCAGAACCCCTCTTTCTAGGAGCACCTCACAGCACCAGGGTTTGGCCGCCCGGACGGCCCTGCCGCCACCGTGGGACTGGCGAGTGTGAGTCACTCCCGCCTCTGCATGGAAACAGCTACTGGAAAGGTAGAAGAATCCTAGCACTGAACGCCTTCCAGTATCCCTCAGCTGCGTTCATGCGACATGGCACCAACAGGGAAAATCGCACATAGGCCCTATTTATGTAGAGGCCCGGCCAGCCTCTGGAAATGAGCCTTTCAGGGTTGGCCAGGAAGGCGGCCAGAGTTACGTTACAGCGTGTCAATGTATGGCTGTCCTGCAGTTTGCATTCCAGTCTCCTGTTGATGGACGTGTAGATGGTTTCCAATTTTTGCATGATTATAAATCATGCTGTGGCGAACCGTGTTGGCATGCCTTCTTGTGCAAATGTGCTAGGTTTTCTTTAGGACAATTTTCCTCCCGCTTGCCGGGCAATAAGCATCACTGTGGAGAGCTGGTTAAGCATACATATTACGAGGTCTGTCCTGGCAGGTCCGACTTGGGAGCCCGGACTCCTTGCTGTCTCTCAGCAGTACTTGAGTGATTCCTGTTATCGGGGAGCGTTAGCACGCCCTGACTCGGAAGCAGGAGAGCTGGCCCAGAGCGGACGGCCGGGCTGTCCATTTACGAATTCGATACTGCTGACCACTCCCGAGTGCATCGACGAGACCACTCCTGTCCGCTCCAGCAGTGGAAAAGAATCCTGTTTTCCCACATCCTTGCCAGTTCTTGGTACTGCTAAGTTGTTAAGAAGCTTTTCCAAGTCTGGAGAATGTGTAATAATATCTCATTTTAATATAAACTGCACTCCCTGTATGTTTGGTGCGGTTGAGCGCTTTTTCAAATGCTTAATGACCACCCGAATGCCCCTTTGTGGATTATCTGTTCAAATCGTTTGTACGCTTTACTATGGAATGCTCGTCACTTTTAAAATGACAGTTGACTCAGGGTGCCGGGTGGCACAGTTGGTTGAGCATCTGACTCTTGGTTTCGGCTCAGGTCATGATCTCAGGGTCGTGAGATCAAGCCCCGAGGTGGCTCCTCGCTCCACGTGGAGTCTGCTTAGGTTCTCTCTCCCTTTCCCTCTGCCTTTACCCCCACTCTTAAATAAATGAATCTTTTATTTTATTTTATTTTATTTTATTTTATTTTATTTTATTTTATTTTATTATTTTGTGGGTTTTTTTTTTAAGATTTTATTTATTTATTCATGAGAGACAGAGAGAGAGGCAGAGACACAGTCAGAGGGAGAAGCAGGCTCCCTGCAGGGAGCTCGATGTGGGACTTGATCCCCGGACTGGGACCACGCCCTGAGCCAAAGGCAGATGCTCAACCATGGAGCCACCCAGGCTCCCTAAGTAAATCGTTTAAAAATTACAGATTTGAACTGTGTGGGTCTAGTTACACATGGATTTTTTTTTATAGTACGGTATTGTAAGTATATTTTCTTTTTTCATTTTCTTAATATTTTCTATTCTCTAGCTTACTTTATCATATACAGTATATAATATGTATGACACATAAAAATGAGTTGATCAACTGTTTATATTATTGGTAAGGCTTCCAGTCAACAATAGGCTATTTTGGTGGAGTCAGAAATTATACATGAATTTTTGACTGCTGAGGGGTCCTAACCCCCATGTTTAAGAGTCAAATGTAGTTTGTAACGGTTAATACATTCTCCTCCTGCTCCTTTGTCAGTTATTTGTGTTGCAAATATTTACTCCCCGTCTGTGGTTTGCATTTTTACTGAAGTTCATGGTGTCTTACTGAAGAAAGTTTTAAATTGGAATATAATAAGATTTGTTAATCACTTTGTTACAGTTTATGCATTTTGTGTCTTGCCCAAGGCATCTTCCCCTCCCCATGGTTGGAAAGATACTCTGAATTCTCCTCCAGGAGTTTTAAAGTTCAGCTTTGCACCTTCAGGTTCTAAATCTACTGGAATTTGGCTGCTGTGCATGGCTCGAGGTAGGGATCTCGTCGAATTGTCTATATAGTAACCAACGGCTGTTCAGACACGGGGCTTCAGCCGCCCACCCTTTCCGCAACCAACATGGAATGCCACCTCTGTGGTGTGTCAACTTTCCATCTTTGCTCGTGTCAGTCCCTTCAAATGTGTTTTTAAGGGCAGCCCGGGTGGCTCAGCGGTTGAGTGGCTGCCTTTAGTCCAGGGCCTGATCCTGGAGACCCGGGATCGAGTCCCGCATCGGGCTCCCGGCATGGAGCCTGCTTCTCCCTCTGCCTGTGTCTCTGCCTCTCTCTGTCTTTCATGAATAAATAAATAAAATCTTTTTTAAAAATGTGGTTTTTTTTAAATAAACAGCTTTTTTCAGATAGCATCTATAATCACATAGCTTATCCACTTAAGATGTATAATTTGACAGGTTTTAGTATATATGGTGACCATCACTGTCGGTTGAGTTTAGAACATTTGCATTCCCTCCTTTTTTTTTTTAAGATTTTATTTATTTATTCATAGAGACACACACACACAGAGAGAGAGGCAGAGAGACAGGCAGAGGGAGAAGCAGGCTCCACGCAGGGAGCCCGACGTGGGACTCGATCCCGGGTCTCCAGGATCAGGCCCTGGGCTGAAGGCGGCGCTAAACCGCTGAGCCACTGAGGCTGCCTGCATCCCCTCCTAAAGAACTGTGTACCACCCTCCCCATCTAGCAACCTACCCCGTCTCCCCAGCCCACAGCAGCCATTAATCTAGTCTCTATCCCTATAGGTTTCCCTACTCTGGACATTTCGTAGGAATGGAAATGTGAAAAGTAGTCTGTTTTTACTGGCTTCTTTCACATGGGTATATACCTAGGGGTGGAATTGGCAGGTCATATGGTAACTAATTTTAATCACTTGAGGAACTGCCAGACTATTTCCCACAGCGGCCACACCACTTTGCATTCCTACCAGCAGTATCTCAGGCTTCTGACTTCTCCTTATCCTCGCCTGCACCTGTTACGATCGGGCCCTTTGATTCCAGCCGTCTTAGCGGGTGGTGAAGTGGTCTCATCGCACTTCTGATTTGCAGTTCCCCTCCCCTTGGCAAATCTGAGGCCCTGAAGACTTACCCTGTGTTTTCTCCTAAGAATTTTATGTTTTTAGCTCATCCATTCAGATCTTTGAGCCGTTTTGACTTTATTTTTGCTACGGTGCGAGGTAAGGGTCCCGTTCTGTTGTCTCGTGTGTGGCTATTCTGTTGTCACTATGCTGGCAGGAAGGAGGCCGTGGCCCTCCTGTGGACCCCCACTGTGCTAATACTGATCTCAGTGACTCAGAAAAATTTTATAGAATTAAAGGTTTGCTCATTTCAGCAGACCTTCCCTGGATTAACGGTAATTAGGTTTTATTGTCATTATCTTGGAAATTGCCCTGCCACACATCTGTGAACATGGGCTTAATTATATGTGAGCGTATAAATCATTGTCTCATGGAATTGTTTTTACCTCAGAGCAACGTGGAGGATTATCAAGTTCAAGCGGTGTGCTTTATTTTTTTTTTTTATGATAGTCACACACACACACACACACACACACAGAGAGGCAGAGACACAGGCAGAGGAAGAAGCAGGCTCCATGCACCGGGAGCCCGATGTGGGATTCAATCCCGGGTCTCCAGGATCGCGCCCTGGGCCAAAGGCAGGCGCCAAACCGCTGCGCCACCCAGGGATCCCCAAGCGGTGTGCTTTAGATGCAACAGCTAGCTCTCTGGGGCGGCAGGGGAAGCCCTGATTGGTAGCCCTTGCACTTTCCGTGGCATACGTGCTCCCAGCCTTGCTGGTTTCAAGCCACCAAAGCGAGGTCACCGAATGTGAAGTTGGGAGGAGATGCGCAGTCAGTACAAACCAGCTCTAGCACACCACCGTGCACACCCCCACTTAACCTTTGTTCTGAAAAAGAAACCGGTCACACAACTCTTGCTGGGGCAAACTGGTCTGTGTCAGCAGGGTCGTCATCAGCTGGTTTCACCCCCAGTGCTTGTTTGTGGTTGTGCAGCCGTGGCCCTGGGAGGGCAGAGGAGGCTTGGGAGTCTGGTCTTCGCAGGGAATGAAGAAGCAAAGCAGTTCCTGGGTGAGCTGTAGGGAAGGGACAAGAAGGAGGCGTGAAGCACAACGAAGTTGCAATCCCATAAGAAATGCCACCTCCGGAGCATTCCCTAGGCTCTGACCCGTGCACCCCCCACATCGGTTACACTTAGAGATGCGTGGAGGGAGCATCCACCTCCCTCGAGGGGAAGCCAGCACCCGGAGAACAGCCCAAGGAGGTCAGACATCTCCAGGTTTCGGGGGGCACCTGAGTGGGGTAGCCGGTTAAGTCTGTGACTCTTGATTTCAGCTCAGGTCACGATCTGAGTGGCCAGGTGGAGCCCCGCATCAGGCTCTCTGCTCCTCCCTCTCGCCTGGCTGGGTTGGGGGGCCCTGGGTGCAGGGTGCAAGGGTGGTCCCCACAGGAGGGTGAGGCTGCCCCCGACTCAGCGAGCAACCTTCTCTGTCCTTTTGACCAAGGCCACCTTGCCTCTCACCTCAGCTCCAGTAACTTCATTGATTTTGCTCCTTGATTTTGTCTCCCTCCCTGTTTGATTCACTCCTTTCTCCATCCCTCCCATCAACTCTGAGGCCAGCGGGCCCTTGACAGTGATGTGACGAGACCCCTGAGCCCTGCTGTGCCCTGCTTCCTGCCAATTGCCACGGTCCCTCCACTCTGCTCTGTGCCCTTCGCTCTAGCTCTTGATTTTCCAGTGTGGCTGGAACAAACTCTGAGTTTAAAACAAGGAAAGCCAGGAAATATTTGCTGAGACATCAGAGCCTGGCCCTGACCTTACAAGTGTCTGCAGCTCAAGGGGCTCCGTGTGTTCTCGGTCCCCATGAGCTGGGGCCACGACGCATGTCAGCCTAGGCCTCACCTCCAAGGTGACCATGGGGTTCTGGCCGACCTGAAGCATTGCTCTCTAGGGCAGCAAGCTATGCTTTTAATTTAAAAAAGAGGAGGAAAAAAAAATAAAAAATAAAAAGGGAGGAGGAAGAGGAGGAGGAGGCCAGGGGAAGGTTTTGCAAATGTTTGCACACAAATATCCATATTGCTGGGTTCTTGCTCCTCAGGACCTGCTGTGACTGCTTGCAGGGGACAAGCCTGCTCTCCAAGGGGGGGCACATTGGAACATGCCCAATGCCTACCTTGTCCCCTGGGGAGGGGGGTCCAGGGGGCAGAGGGGCTGGCCCACATGTGGCATTGTGCTCTAGGAGCCGAGGAAGGAAGAGCAGAGGGTAGGGAAAACAGATGCTCATTTTCTTGACCAGCGTGTTGCCAGCAAAGCATGGTTATTCATAACCCTGGCGGAGCGTCCGTAAGTCACGGCTCTCCCGAGCCGTGCAGCCAGCGAGGACTGTGGAATGATGTCACGGTGGCCCTCCACTAAACCATCCGGGAGAAATCAGCCCGTAGTCTGCAAGAACCATGGCTTCTGCCGAGCCTGCATAGACCCTGGCAAACCGTGTTCCTGGGCTGTGGGTTTACGAGCAGCCTCTGAGCAGCCTCTGAGGCAGAGCGTGCAGGAGCAGTGCCTGCCCGGGTTAGCGGGCTGCGCGCAGAGGCCTGGTGGGTGGAACGGAGTTAGGGTTGTGCGTGGCAGGCGCCTTTTCCTGCATAAAGCATCTCAGAGCTTACAGCTGGCACCTCCTCGGTGGCTCGCGTGCTTCCCTCGGGTCCTGCGTTTCTACTGCTCCGTCCACACGAGCTCCTGCTGCTGGATGAGCTGTGCCCACCAGTCTGGCTTCAGAGCCGCCTCCAAAGATGAAGATGAAGTCAGCAAAGATTAAAACCTGGCCTCAGGGCCGCCTGGGGGGCTCAGGCCGCGAAGCATCTGCCCTCAGCTCAGGTCATGATCCCGGGGTCCTGGGATCGAGTCCCGCTCACGCTCCCTGTTCAGCGGGGAGCCTGCTTCTCCCTCTCCCTCGGCCGCTCCCCCTGTTTCTGCTCTCTCCCCTGCTTTGTCAAATAGATAAATAAAATCTTTAAAATAAATGAAAATAGAACTTGTCTTCAAAAAGGTGGCCCGGGCTCGGCCACGGAGCTGCCCCGGCCCAGTTCCCATGCCACGTGCCCCCGGCAGGAGCACAGACAGGAGATGTGGGCCGGAGCCCTGTGGGCTCAGCCTGTGGGGGGTCACCCCCCTTCCACCTCAATGCCAGCCAGGGACGGGACCCCATGATTCCCAGGAGCCGGACTTCCGTGCTGCGCCAACACCGTGGAGCGAGGCCTCTCCCTGTCCATCCTGGACAGACGTGTTGGCGACACCTGTGCTTCCCCGTGGGCAGCCCGCGGTGGAGCTGAGGTCAGGCTCTCCGGGACCCCGGGGACCCCCGGGCTGCAGCCTCTTGACGTGCAGGCCCCCGGCGCGCACGGGCTCCAGCCCCCCCGGCTTGGCTTTGAATGAGTTCATTCTTCCCGGCCCTGCCTCGCAGGCCTGGCCGCCCGTTTCTTCAGGCTGGCGGTGCTCGGAAGCTGGCCGCTGCCAACTCCAGTTGTTTGGCTTAATGTTTCAAGGCCAAGTCCTTTCAGGAAAGCTCTCTCCACCCCCACTTGCCCCTTTGGAGAAATAGATGTGCGATTGATGGGCTTTGCGGGGTTCGAACCCATCGTCCTCTGCAAAGAATGGCGTGAACAGCTCATTCGTTCACTCACATCACACTCCCCCTCTGTCCTTCCAGATGCGCACGGAACGGGAGTGGGAGAGTATGGGAAATGAGCGCTTCGAGGCTGGGGCTACGGAGCGAGACAGAGCTTTTCCAGGTCTGTGCCAAGGAAAGTGCCACGGGCTGCCAGAGGGTGACAGTGCCCATGGGTGGCCGCAGGGAAATGCTGGAACCTTCTGCACAGGGTTTGCTGCAGCTGGGCATCCCTGTTGGCATCTCCTCTGTGCCTGTGATGTTTTGAAAGGCCTGGCTTAATTAATAATCCAGCTCTCTGTGTATACGCCCGCCTGTTCCCCACGGTGGGAGGGGCAGCGCCGTGCGGCCCCCGGACTTGGCCTTCCCTCGTCTTCCCTGGTGCGAGGGCATGAAGGGCACGCTGTCGGGGGTCTTTCTTGAGCTCCAAAGGTGCCATCAGAGCCAAGAGAACTTTTCCTGGCTCTGAGTTCTGAGGCCGTCCCATCTGTCTGGAGCCTGCCCGCACTGGCATGGAGGGCCCGTCCCAGCAGAGGCACCCAGTGGTGTGCAGATGAGGGAAGCGGGGAGACCATGGGCCCAGAGACCGTGGGGTCCGAAGCCCAGCACCACCACTTACCTGCTCTGGGACCAAGGGAGTTCACGGTCCCTTTTTTGAGCCTCCTTCCTCATCCATAAAACAGAGATTCTTAGGGACACCTGGGTGGCTCAGGGGCTGCGCATCTGCCTTCGGCTCAGGGTGTGATCCCAGGATCCAGGTTTGAGTCCCATATTGGGCTCCTTGCGGGAGGCCTGCTTCTCCCTCTGCCTGTGTCTCTGCCTCTGTGTGTGTGTGTATGTGTGTGTGTGTGTGATGAATAAATAAATAAAAATCTTAAAAAAAAAAAAAGATAGAGACTCTTAGATCACAATACTGTGCAAATCCAGCACAGAAGGGGTTCCTAGCATGGGCTGTGCCCCCTAACGTCAGGGAAGGGACTGTGGTGAGCACACACTGCTGCCTGTCTCTGAAAGAAGCAGGATCCTTGTCCCAGATAGAAAAGATCTCACCCATCACCCTGCTTTCATGAAGTTTCCACCAGAAAGCTTGAGGCCTTCCCATCCCCATGGCTCTCTGCTCTGGGAACATGGAGCAGCCTCCAGGGTGTGGAAGGAGGGTCGCAGTTTGCAGGGTGGGATGAGGTGGGTGTTGTGTTCAGTGCTGTTTGGGGGTCCAGAGGAGGTGGGGGGCAGTAGGGACGCCCCCCTGACCATCAGGGCACATCCTGGTAGTGTCCCGAGTGTCCGGTTGGGGTGGGAGCTTCCAGGGAGGAGAGACAAACCCTGCGCCCCAGAGGGAGGAGTCCGTACCACCCTCAGGGGAAGAGCTGGGGAGGCAGGACACGGGACTGGCACCCTGACTCCCACCCTGGCTGCCCCGGGTGCCTCTGGGAAGCCAGGGCCCAAGCAGCACAGGTGGACAGTGGCAGCTCTAGGACAAAGTCCGGTATGGAAATGAGGCCCAGATGGGGGAAGTGACCTGCCCAAGACCACACAGCCAGGCGTGGAACCTGCTCTCTGTTCCTGCAAGCCAGCCCTCGAGTGGTCTGCCCCTGGGAGCGAGGGGGTCTCCGCCCGGGGTGCCCATCCGAAGCACCTGGCGGGGGGCTAGACCAGCCCGCAGGCCACACCCCGGACCAACCGACCGAAAAGACCGCTGGGGTAGGGTTCGGGCATCAGCATCTCCAGGCGGTCTTTTCAAAGGACCAGCTGCTTGTTTCAGTGACGTTCTGTTGTTTCTCTGTTTTCAGTTCATTGCTTTCTGCTCTGACCTTTTATGAATTCTGTTTGCCTCGGGTTTAGTTTGCTCTACTCTTTCTAGTTTCTTAAGGTGAGCGCGTAGGTGAGGGCTGGAGACTCTTCTCTCGTAGCATAAGCATCGCTGTGGAGCTGGGAGTCTCCCTCCAGGTCCTGCCTGAGCTTGGGCCCCAGGTGGCAGTTCTCAGCCCCCAGCTGTGCCCCAGGAGCCGGGGCTTTGAGAACCAGTGTCCTCATCTCCTGTGGCTCTCGGGCCACCCGACGACGACGGGGAGCTGAGAGCACTTCCCAGTCCCCTTTCCGGGGCTGCGAGGAGGAAATTGGGCTTCGCCTGCTGAAGGACTTGGTTGGGGGACAACGGAAGACCCCAGCCCGGCCGTTTATGCGGCTCTCTCCTTCCCCCACCTCGGGACACACGCCGACAAGTTACTCTTCAAGCTTATCTAGAGAACCAGTGAATAGAAGCCTCTGGGGGCAGGGGCGGGGGTGAGGGGGCAGCGAGCCGGGCCTCACCTGGTGCTCAGCGCTGGAACAGGATGGAACAGTGTGGTCCCGGCGTGCGCCCGGGCCGGGGCCGTGAGGGGAGGTGTTCCTGCACCTGCCGGGCCCCGTCCCCGGCACCGGGAAGGGACAGCATCGCAGGCCTGCTGGACCCTGCCTCCCGCTGGACCGTCAGCCCACACCGCACCCCGGGAGGCCGGTCCTGCTTCCCCCCTCCCGCCCGTCACCGGATGGGCCCCGGCCGGTTCTGGAACCCTGGTGTGCCCGAGCCCCCCAAATACACTGAACTAGGGCTTGAGCCCCAGAAGCCACTGGTGGGGAACAGGCTCTGCGAGGCTATGAGGGGCAAGTCGTGTCACCGGGCCATTCCCGGAACTCGGGGCAAACCCTGGTCCTGAGCCTACACGGCTGCCGTGTCCCGGTTCCCCTCCTCCTCCAGGACTCAGTTTCCCCCTCTGCAGACAGGACAGCGCCCCCCTGAGGATCACCGAGTCAGGGCAGCCAGAGGCCGCCGTCGTCCCCGTCCCCACCTACAGCCACCGTGATGGATGGGCCGCTGCGGAGCTGCTTCCAGGCCTTTCCGGAGGCTGCAGGGCAGGCTTGTTGGGGGCTGGTGTATGGCTGCCCTGTGTCCCGCGGGGCGCGCGCAGGGTCTGAGGAGGATCGGAGCCGTGTTGAGCCAGCGTTCCGGAGGAGCAGCTCGTCTGCCGGCTGGAGACGGGAGCGATGAAAACAAGATTCCGTCTAGGAATCGTCCAGGGCACGGCGGCCGGCCAGGAGCCAGGCAGCCTGGCCGGGGACCCTGTGCGCACAATCGGCCCACTGTGGGGTGCGCCGCCCCGGCGGCCTGGCGTCCCCGAGGCCCGGAGCGAATGGCCCCCTCGCCGGGCGGCTTTGACCATTTATGAGGTGCCGTCTGGACTGTGATGAATGAGGTGGCGTCCGTCAGCGTTTCGGGGAACCTGGCCCGGGTGGAAGGTGCTAAGTAAATAGGGGGAGGGGCACCGGCCTCCTTGCTGGGTCACTCGAGGCCCGCGGTTTCCCTGTCCGTATGGAGGCACTGAGGCCCCCGGCCCCAGGGACCCCTTCTGCTCGGGCCATGTGGGTGGCAGGCAGACAGCCTGGGTGCCCAGAGCCACACTGTGCTCTCTGCAAGGACACACTCGTCATCTAGGGTGCAGTGTGGCCGGGCCGTCTCGGGCCCACATCTGTTCCTTCCTGGGCCTCCATTCCCTCACTGGAGGAAGGAGGGGTCGTGCCCCAGCTTTTGGATTTGGGGCTCGTTTGCTTTTCCCTCTGGTCGTGCTTCATCCAGCGGGTCCAGGGAAGGTGCTGGTACTGAAGTCAGAACCGGGGTCCAAGTCCCACCCTGCTGCACACTGGCTGCACGACCTGAAGCTGACCCCCCCCCGCCCCGTCCCCGTGTCCTTCTCTCTGGGGGATGAGACATGAGGTCTGCGTGGACATGAATGAGGTGCCGCCGTGGATATGCTGGGCAGAGCTCTGGGACTCTCTGTCCTGCGGGGGGTGGGTTTGGGCCTATCTGACACCCGATGGTTGGCCGCCCGGGCAGAGGGGCCGGGGGAGGACAAGTCCAGGGTGGTGGTCCGTGGTGCGTTTGACGTGGCCGGTGCCACCTGCCCCCGGGGTCACCTTGGTGCACCTGGCCAGGCCCCTGCCCTGTAACGAACTGATACCCTCTGCAGAGCAGGTGACTTTGGTGGTGCCCGGTGCAGTGTTTGGCCCCCGGGACAGCTGGCCTGGACTGTCGTCCCCATGGCTGGCGAGCCCCGGGCCCCGGCGGGGTCGCTGGGCCTCTCGTGTCTGTCTGGGCTGAAGCATAATCTAATCTCGACTTTCCAGCCTTGTTAATACTCGGGTGAAGCCGTGGCGAGATGAACCGAGAAACCGTTGTCATTATTATGTGCGTTATTGAGACGGCATCACCGCAGCCTCCAGCGGAGCTTGGAAGACAAAAGGTTCTGTCTCTCATCCTTCCCCGCCTAGACGGCTGTCCGTCTCGGGGTTCCGGCCGGCCCCCTCCTGCACCGTGGGCATGGGTGCAGCAGCCCCTGCCCCTGCCCCCGCCCCCTGGCCCCGGCCGCTTCAGAGCGCTGGCGGGCTTTGCGTGAGGCTTCAGTCCTCCCCCGCGGCTGGGCGTTTGGACTGGTGCCTTTTCTGTTCCGAGTAGCACTGTCACAAACGTCTCTGAAAGTACTTTTTTCCCTCGATTCAGCAAACTTTTACTGAAGACTTTGCACATGCCAGACTCTGTATGAGGTCTCTTTAGAATTAAATCTTCAGGAAAGATTTCCAGGAATGGGGTTAAAGACCATAATCCATTTTATATTCCTCCACGTCCTCCCCGGATGACCCCCACCAGAAGCACCGACAGCTGAGCATCCGCGGGGGGTGCGGGGAGGCGGAGGGTGGCAGAGGGGACCGTGTCTGCGTCCCGGGCAT
This sequence comes from Nyctereutes procyonoides, assembly GCF_905146905.1. Classification (NCBI taxonomy): domain Eukaryota; kingdom Metazoa; phylum Chordata; class Mammalia; order Carnivora; family Canidae; genus Nyctereutes; species Nyctereutes procyonoides. The sequence continues at coordinate 26,418,764 of NW_026575133.1, forward strand.
GATGCGTAAGGACAAACGGAGCCGCCACGTGGCTGCGGCAGGATCACGCGCAGGAGGATGGGGAGGGGCGCCCCGGAGTCAGGGCTGCGGCAGATGAGCCCCACCCCGCAGGGGACAGTCCTCACGAGTCCGGGTGCCGGTGGGAAGCGGAAGAGCAGCCCCTCTGAAGGGTTTCTGGATGGCCACTCGGGGTGATCTGGGCTTTTCCCGCTGCCTGGCTTCCGGGCTGTGAGGGCCGTCAGCACCGCTGCCTCTGGCCTCACCTGACCACTCACCTCGGGGCCCCTCGCGCGCCGGCGGCCCCCATCCTGTTCAGCCCTCACATCTGTGTGCCGCAGCAGCGGGGGATGTCACCTGCCCAGGCGGGATGCGGGCCCTGGCCACGCAAGTCCCGAGCCCATGTGCAAGGGGCCCCTGTCCCCAGGCCTTGCGCCGGGCCCCCGAGCTCCGTGAGGACCGCAGCGAGGAGCTCGCACTCCAAGCTCGCTGGCAGGTGGGAGGCGGGCCGGCAGCGCTCAGCTCCCTGCCTGGCACGGGGAGCGGGTGCCGTCCCTCCTGCCACCCTGCTGTCGCGGCGGCGGCTCCTGATGGTGGTGAGGGAAGGCCGTGAGCTCGGGAGCGCAGGACGGAGCGTGGTTCAGTGCTACGAGCCCGGCACACTGCGGTTTGTTTACGGGGCCAGCTGCCTCCTTAGGTGGAAGCAGTCCTGGGGCACCTGGGGCTCAGTCCATGGGCGTCTGCCTTTGGCTCAGGTCAGGATCTCGGGGTCCTGGGATCGAGCCCTGCATCAGGCTCACCGCTCAGGGGGGTCTGCTTCTCTCCCTCTCTCTCTCCCCCTCTCCACCACTCGTTCTCTCCTTCTCCCTCTCTCTCTCAAATAAATGAAATCTTTTTTTAAAAAAAATGCGAGAAGCAGTCCTCACCAGGTGAGGGCCCCAGGTTGGCCTTTGGAGGGCCTTCTGGAGCGGGCTGGGGCCCGGGCACTGGAGGTAGATCTGCTCAGCCCATTTCCTCTGTGAAGACCCTGGGCCCGGCTGCCGGGGAGGAGAATGACCGGTGACCCCGCGCCGGGGGCATCTTCAGAGACCTGTTCTGTGCAGGATCCGAGCTGAACGGTAATATCCCAGCACGGGTCTCATTCAACACGGGCTCCGGAACCCTGTTGGCTCCTAGGACCTCTGCGTCCCTCCGCTGGCACCCCTCCAAGCCCCATGCCCACCTCCCCTATACCACCTGTCCCCACCGGCATCCACCTGTCTCCTGTCGGCCCCTGAGATCAGACATCCATCCACGAATGGGAGACAGGGTGGGAGGGCCAGAGGGTCAGCAATTCTATGAGTGGAGGCTCCTAAGTCCAGAGAGAAGGGACTTCCCTGAACAAGAAGCGGCCGGTGGGTGGGTGGGGGTCTCCACACAAGTGGGAGCTAGTTTGGAAAAACCTGGACTGAACAGTCCGGTGACCTGGGTGCTGTGCCAGGTGCTGGGAAGCCAGCGGGACAGGGGGAGGCAGTCCGGGCCCCGGGCCTTACTGTCTCCTTGGCGCCACGTCACAGGCTCCCCAGAGTGAGAAGCCAGGAGTCTGTTCGTCTGGGAAGGATGACCTGTGAGTTTCTGCAGACGGGGTGCTGGAGCCTCACTGTGCCCTCCAGAGGGCAGGGACAAGACCTTGCTGGCCCCTGCCGCTAGAAGGTGTCCCCTCTGAACGATCACCTGCTTCTGTGTAACCCCAGGGCTCCCCTCTTTGCCTTGGCCGCCAGGGAGCTCAAAGCCGCCGTGTTTTGCTCCGGCTCCCAGGCCTGTGGCACAGGTGCTTCCCTGCTTCTTCACTGTGGTTTCTCAGCCGTGTCTCTAACTTCCTCTGGCTGTCCTGGAGAAACGTCACCGTGTGCCTTTCTCGGTACCCGAGACCCTTAAAAAGCCAACTCTTCATCCGTGTTGTTCCATGTTTCATTGTCTGGACCACAACTTATTCATTCTGCTGCTCGTGGGCACTGGGGCTGTTCCTAGCTTGGGGTCTTTATGAACAGAGCTGATGGGATGTCTCTGTCCCCGTCTCTCGGGGAACAAAGGCTCAGTGCCCCGGGCGGGTGCGCACGATGGGATCCCGGGTCACACACGTGGTTTCCACGCGTTTCCAGTTAGGGGATACCTGCCAAACCAGTTTTTTCCAGAGGGCCGCCTGGTGGGCCCTCCTGCGGGCCACGTGGGAAAGTTCCTGTTGCTCACGTCCTGCCAGCGCTCCCTGACCTTCACTCGGGCCATTCTGGGGGGGCTCATACTGGCCCCGACACTGGGCACCTTCGCACGTGCACAGGGGCCGCGGGGGACCCGGTTTGTGAAGTGCCCATTTTAACCCCGTGGAAGCGGAACACGCGCCAAGTAGGCGAAGGCTGGTAGATGAGGTCCCACGTGCGTCCCCCGGAGACCGTGGGGTCGCGACACCGCACTTCTGAGGTCAGGCTGTACTCCCCGCCTCTGGACGCTGAGCAGCACCCGGGGAGGCGCGGCCTGGCTCGTCGGCAGGGGGCACCCTGACTCGGGAGACTTTGCTCCCAGGCTAACAGACCCGGACAGGGTTCAGGGGTGAGCCTCGAGCTGCCACGGAGCACCGGGCGGTGACCACCCATCCCGAGCCTCTGTCTTCATGTATCGAGGGGCTTATCGGCACCTGAGGAAGCCAGCACAGCACCCCACCCGCAGCTGCACTCGTCACCCAGAGCTGCTGGCCCAGCCGCTAGGTCTGCGCGTGCTGGTGGAAGCCACACCAGGCCTCAGTGGCCCCTCCGCCCCCTGCATGGGAGGGCACCACCGCCTGCACCCTCCCTCTCTCCTGGGCCCCCTCACGAGGACCCAGAGCGTGGGGGTGCAAGCCCAGGGTCGCTGGGCTAGCCAGGGGTCTCCTGCCGGCCTGAGGCCCAGCGTCCAAGGGGGCAGGGGTGTGGCGGCTTTCTGGGGGAGGCCGGGGCCGGGTGGGGGCACGGGCACACTTCTCGGGGGATTTGGCCTTTGGAGAGCATATTGCAAGGGGCCGGGCCAGTTGTGTTAAACTAAACACCAGGTGTTCAACATGTTTTTATCAAAATATTCTGAGCAGCTGTCAGGAGTTCCTCTGCGGGAGGCCTGATGCCAGCCCCCAGGGGCCCCGGGCCCTGCCCGAGCGGGGCCTTGAGGTGCGGGCCTGCCTGCTGCTTGCTCGCCCAGCCCGCCCGGCGCCTGGTGAGGCCTAGGCCACGCTGCAGGTGCTTCCAGCCAGGCCGGCGAGGCCCTCGGGCTCGGGCAGCGGCTCAGCGACCCCGGGCAGGCCCCTCACCCTCTCTGAGCCTCCACTTTGTCAGCCGTAAGATGCGAGGCAGCAGCAGCCACGCGTTGAGCCGCTGTGGAAACCAGAGGAACTAAAGCGTGCGAGGCCCCTCGCCGAGTCCCTGGAGGGAGACGGCTCTGGGTGACCGTGACTATTGTGAATAATATTATGAACAGCGAGTCCTGTGGGCTTGGAGGAGTAGGCCCCAGGGGCAGGCGGGGGGCACAGGCTGGCTCAGCGACTCCCTGTGACCGCCCCTTCTCTCTCCCAGGAGCCCAGAGTGGCCCCCTGCCACCTGTCCCCAGGGCCAGGCACACGGTCCCCATGGTCACACTCAACACCTGCCAAGCCGGGAGCGTTGTGCCCACCGACAGCCTGGCCAGGTCCTGTCAAGAGCCCCCCGAGGTGTTTGGCCCTCAGGACCTACCACCTTCTCCGGAGATGGCACATGCTCTCCAGACGTGGAGCCCACCGGAGCGTCCCAGGAGCCGCTGGGGACCCAGCCCCTCCCCTCTGGCCAGAGGGTGCCCACAAAGGGCCCGACCCACCCCAGTCCAGGGCCTGCCGGGTGTCCCTCCACCCGGATGGCACATGTGCCGGGGCCCCTGCGCTGTGCCAGCTGCAGCGTCTCCAGACGCCCCAGTGCAGCCCCAGGATGGCATCTCCTCAGCCCCAGACCAGGGGCTCCGGGTGGTCTGGTGTCTGGCCAAGGTCACACGGTGGGCAGGCCGGCCCGGGGCACAGCCGTGGGCCGGGACAGTGGGAGGGATGCCACGTGCTCCGTCTGGAAGCCCCCCCCCCCCCCCCAGTCCTGCCCGGTCCCTGCCTGAGTGGGAAGCATCCCGTTGTCGTTAGGAACCCCGGGGTCTCTGGGAACAAAGCGAGGGAAGACAGGAGAAGCCGCCCCTGCTGTTTGCACGGGCTGGGGGAGCCACAGGGCCATGTGGTGGCTTGCTGCCGGCGCCTGACTTGGGTGCCTGGGGTGCCCTGCGGCGCTGTGGCCAGAGCTGCCCGCCCTGGGGTACCCTACCCATGGCAGAGCCAGGCCTCCGTTCTGGAAGGTCCCAACTGGATTCCCTGGGCCCGAGTCTCCAAGGCCTTGCAGGTGTCCATTCGGGGGGTACGATGGGTCCTGGAGACCCGGGGAGGGGGGAGACCCAGGTCCCTTGAGTCGGGCCTCATGGGGGACGCGGGTATATGAGGTGACCTAGGCAGCAGCACGGGCGGCTTGGGGGATGGGACAGGGTGAACACCAGAGCCGCGGGGTTACAGGTGGGGGTTGGCAGGCTTCAGGGCCCCCTCCTGGGCCCCGTTAGGGAGGGTGGACCTGGTCTCGGTGGGGGCGGGATGGCAGGGGGTGCCGGGTGTCCTGCCCAGACCCATCACTGGCCCTCCGCTCGGGACTCTGGCACCTGCGGCTTTGCTCAGGACGCGGCCTCGTGCAGGGAGCTTGCTGCCCGGGCACGTGTTGGCCCTGGCGTGGGGTGGCACTTCCAGGCTTCGACATCCGGACGGGGGAGTTCAGGTACCGGGACCCAGCAGTGGGGCTCCCTCAAGGAGGCGAGGCGCCTGGAGGGCACGTGGGCCCGCGTGTCAGGGCCTGGGCTTTAGGGAGGGCTGGGGAGGGGCGAGCAGGCCGGGCCGCCGGGGCCCTGGGCCCTAGACACCTGCCCAACTGCCTGTCACCCTCCGCTGCAAGACGCCCTGGGCCTCACGCCTAGATCTCTCGGCCGCTCGGGCTCGGGAGGAGCCGGACACACGGCCCCCGGTGGTCAGAAGGAAGGCGGCCACCTCCTGTCTGCTCGGACCATTGCCGACTGCTCCCGTCTCCGGAGGACCCGAGGCCTTATGCCGGGAGTATGAGGCGATGCCCCTGACCTCGGGGAGTCCACAGTCTGGGGGCATCACACAGCTGGCCAGGCAATTGCAGGAGAGAGACGGGTGCCCCGGTGGGGTCGGCACGGGTGCCATGGAGCACGCACCTGACGGAGGTGAGGCCCAAGGAAGGGCTTCTGGGAAGGCTTCCTGGAGGAGGTTACTTATTCCTTGGGAAAGGAGTCCCAGCTCCACTGCACCACCCAGGTGTCCCATCCAGCTTCTGGTTTTGAAAAACGGTACATGGGCCCAAGCCGAAGTGTTGTAAGTCCGGCTTACCGGCTTGTAAGTCCAGCCTCGGGGCGCAGGTGGACTGAGCAAAGGCTGTGGGGGGCTCCCAGCAGGACTCGGGGTGCCGAGGGACCCCTCAAGGCGGCCACCTTAGCCGCGGGCGGGGCTGTGTCCCGCGTCCATTCTGGGCGCACCTGCAGGTGAGCGGCCGTGGGAGCCGCCCAGGAAGCAGCTGGCAGGGGTGACGGGGTGGGGGGTTCTGTGTGACAAGGCCCCAGCGGGCCCAGACCGACCGTAAACAGCCCTGCCTCCTCCCTGCACGCGGAACGGCCCCAGGGTGGGCTGCTGGGGTGCGTGGTGACCGCCCCCCCCACCCCTTGCTGGGGACTGTGGGGCCCGGGGAGGAGGTGGCCTCGCCTGTCCCTTTTTTTTTTTAATTTTTATGTTTTTTTTTTTAATTTTTATTTATTTATGATAGTCACAGAGAGAGAGGCAGAGACACAGGCAGAGGGAGAAGCAGGCTCCATGCACCGGGAGCCCGACGTGGGATTCGATCCCGGGTCTCCAGGATCGCGCCCTGGGCCAAAGGCAGCGGCCAAACCACTGCGCCACCCAGGGATCCCGCCTGTCCCTTTTCTTTCATTTTCCTCGTTGGTTTTCCGCAAACGCTATGCCGTCCCCACCGCATCTGTTGATGCTGGGGGCACCTCCCGGGGTCCCCCCTGCCCTGGAGCGGGTCCAGAGGCCTCTCGGCACATCGGTGAGACGGAGCCAAGTCCGCCCTGTGTGCGAGGGAGGACTCGCTAACATGAGCCCGGGTTTAACTTTTCCAGAAAGCCAGACACGTGTGGTCAGTCCCAGCTCTGCCGTTTCCTGCTCGCGACTTTGGGCCCGTGCCTTCCCCTCGTGCGTCCGTGTCGTCGTCTCTAGGATGACGGGTTGTGGTGCCCGCTTCTCAGGCCCCTGTGCAGTGTGGTCCTCAAAGGCCACACATTTGTGCCCTGGTCCTTGGGGTGTGGCATCTGCGGCTCACCCATCCCCCAAGCCAGGCCAGCTTTATTTGCATTCCTTCCTGCCTGCCTTCCCCTGCCTTGGTTTACCCACCAGGGCTCAGAGCCCCTGAGATGGGTCCAGCAAGTGCCTCCTGCTGGGAGAGCCTCCCGGTGCTTCGCAGCTGGACGGTGGGGCAGCCAGGGTGCCGTTCTGAGCTCAGGGACGCCACCCACCTGAACGAAAGGGTGTCCAGTTAGCCCAGCCCTGCCCCTCGCCCCAGCTCGCCTCCACGTCCAGTGAGGGCTGGACCACCAGGAAGCCGCAGGGCGCTCCCCATTCTGGGTGCCACCCCCAGTCGCCACAGTCCACAGGTGCAGATGTAGGGAGGGTGTGTCTCCCAGTGGGTGGGTGTGGGGCCCTGCCCTGCCTGGACCAGCAGGGGTGGAGGGGTGGGGAGACTGCCAGCCTGTGCTCCCCCACGAGGTTGGGCCCCTGGCTCTGCTGTCTGTTCCCGAGGGGCCTGGTCACCCGAGGTGCAAGGAAGTCCTTTGGGGGGGGGGAGGTGGTGGGAGGTGGTTCAGACCTGCATGTGGCCCCGGCAGGGACCCCGAGGGAGGGTTACTTGTCGTCTCCCCCTCATTACAGAGGAGCTGGTGGCCAGATGAGGGGGGGCCCGGGTGCCCACCAGGGATGGAGGCCGTGGGGTACAGCCGCCACCCAAGCGGGGCTCTGACGCCAACAGAGGTGCTGGCCAGCAGGGACGTGTCCCCATCTCCTTTCCTGCCCTGGGAGCTTGGGCCCCACAGGGTTGGGGGGCCCAGCGCTCTTTGAGGCCTGGGCTTTTATTTGGTATTTTCCCCCCATGCGACTTTAAGGTCACGAGGGCCCTGTCTACGGGCACTGGTTCGGCAAGGGTGGGGCCGGGGACAAGTGACGGGGGACACAGGGTGGGGGTGGGGTGCGGACGGGGCAGCCCATGACTGCTGGGCACCTGGCCCTTGTGTCCGTGGTGATCTTGGTGACCTCGAGGGCAAGGTGATGAGGGGCCCGGGGGACCCTGGGTGGAGGCGCCGACTCGGGAAGGGCCACCCTTCTCTGTTGGCAGAGGACCCGGAGTTTTCCCAGGGGTGGCCCGGGCATCTGTCCCATCCACCCCGCATCCAGGACCCCGGTCCTGTGCTGGCCCAGGGACGGGGTAGGAGCGGCCCCTCGGATCCCGGCCACCCCGCCGCGAGGTCCGCGCCCCTCTGGCTCCCAGCCGCCTGCCGTTCGGCCCGCGGTGCCCTGGGCCAGCAGGTGGACGTGGAAGCGTTTGCAGGAGGCCACACTCCGGCCTCTGGGGGTCGGGGCCCCGCGGCTCAGATGGGAAGATGCCCTTGGCCCAGGCTTGTCACCTCTGGCCCCGTGAGCGACTCCCTCCATCCTGCCCTCTGACGTCGTCAGCACGGCCTGCTTGGCGTCCCTGAGTTCATTTGGCCGGCCTGCCCCCAGCGCCTGGCGCTTCCAGAACAATCGAGGACAGGGACGCGTGCCCCAGCCCTTGTGGGGCGGAGCAGGGGCAGGGGGCGGGCCTGCCTTGGTGGTGCCGGCCCCTCGGGAGCTCCCGGAGGACAGGCCACCCCGGGGCCCCACAGGAGAAGCAGGCGGGCGAGGACGTGGCGGGTCCGGCCGCCGTTCTCTGCGGCACAAAGACTGTCCCTGTCAGGCCCCGCGGGCCGGGCACAGACGGGCCTTGTTCTCTGCCTGTCACCGGGCACGAGGTGGAGGAGTAGCTCAGGGCAGGCGGCGTCCTGCCGGGTGGGGGCCTTTGTCCACTCGCTCGGCGGTGACACTTCCTGGGTGCGCGCCCCGGGCCCAGCCTGCGCGCGACCACCCCCAGCAGGAAGCCGCCCCCCCCACCAGCAGCCCAGGTCGGCAAGCACCTGCCGGGGTGGCGCGGTCGGGGGCAGCGGCCGTGTGCTCACAGGAGGGGGCAGCTGGGCCCTGGGCTCGGGCTGCTGGAGGTGGGGACGAGTGAGTGAACAGGAGTCGGAGCTGGAGCAGGTCTGGGGAGCGCTCCCCGCAGTGTAGACGTCGCCTGGCCGGCCGGGGGAGGACCACAGGCCTGGCCACCCTGCCCAGGGTCCGGCCACAGCAGGGGCAGATGTGGGGGCAGGTGAGCATCGGGGAAGCTGCTCTGACCCACCCGCCCGACCTGGGCCCCGCCAGCGACCCCCAGGTGCCACCCGAGGGGCCCCGGGGAGCAGAGGCGACCGCCTTGGCCCCCTGCAGGGCAGCCACCTGTGGAATCTGCCTCTGCCACCATCGTGGGTCAGGGTCTGAGGGCCGCGTGCTCCTGCCTAGTTAGGGTGACGTCCACGCCAGCCTCTGGAGGGCGGGGAGGACCCTGGGGGGTGGGGGACGAGGGCCAGGCTTCGTGTCCCATTTCCTGGAAGCTTCCCTGGCCCCACAGGTCTCCTGTAAGTGCCCTCAGAGCTGTCGCCCTGTGACCCGGAGGGCAGAGGGCAGGCTGGGGTGGGGGCACCAGGTGTTCTCGGAGCAGCCTGGAGGCCGTGTCATGTGCCCACCGTATGGATGGGGAAGCTGAGGCTCGGGGAGGTAGGGACAGGTCATGGTGGGCCGAGCAGCGAGCCCACGGGGGCCCCACGGGGTGCCGGGAAGGGGGCCCCCGACGTCACGGAGGGGCAGGGGGGTGACCAGGACCCAGGAGGCCTAGCGCTGCCCACTCGGCCCCCACCTCACACACACTCGCTGTCTCTCGGCCCCCTTGCGCCCGTCTGTCCTCGCCTCCTTCCCTCCCCGATTCTAGCACCTTCTGTTTCGCTCTCTCCTCCCCCTCCCTCCGCCTGTGTCTGTCTGACTCAGTTTCTCCTCCCTCCCCTCCCTGTGTGAGCATCTGTCTGTCCCGCGATCCCATCCCGCCGTCACTGTCTGGCTGTCCCATCGCCTTCCCCGCTCCACGGCCCAGGGCACGTCTTTGCGGCGTCTCTAGGCCCCGCAGGACACGAGTTGGCCGGAGCTGCTGCGGGGGCCCCGGCGGGGGCGGGCGGCCCAGACCCGGTGCCCCGGAACCCGGGCTCCCAGAGAGCCACAGCCCACGGCAGCGCCACGTAATTAAGACGTAAGAGGCCGTGATTCCCCGTGTTGGCAAACACCGGCCGGCTGCAATCCCTTCTTGTAATGGGTTCTTGAGCTTAAATGCTGTGTAATTACGCGTAATTAGCCGCGTACGCCGTCGGGGCCGTTTGCTGCGGAGGCCGCGGCGGCTGCCCTCACCCGCAGATTTCTGGTTCCCGCTCGGGGTCGAGTTCATTGGACTGAAGGGTAAGCGGGGCCCCGGGGGCCCAGGGCGGGTGTCCGACGGGGGGAGCCCCGGGGACTGGGGTGATGAGCCGGGTGGTGTTCGCTCTAAGAAGTTTGGGTCCCTGGGGCAGTCACGCTGACCTCGTGTTTTTGGGGTGAGAGCTGGGAGGCCACGGGCACTGGGGGCACAGAGCCGGGCCGGGGGATCAGCACCTGGACGGGCACGACCCGAGGCCTGCTTGGCGGTCCCCGCGGCCCCGATGACCCCCGCAGAGGGAAGGGCTGGGTACCCCCGTCCCCCATTGGCGAAGTGGGGCTTTTGGAGCGGCCGCTGGGCCCCAGGGACAGCTAGGGAGGCCCCCACGGGCACATCCAGGGCGGCGCCAGACCCCAGGCCCAGGCCGGGCAAGAGGTGAGGCCAGGGCTCTGGGCACAGGGAAGCGGTGGTGCCCGGCCTCCCCCAGCCTCCCCCGGCCTCCCCGGCCACTCCCTCGAGCTGTGCCCTCACGGCTGCGGGTTCGTCCCGCGGGGGGCCTGGGCCCAGCCTGCCTGCCCCTCTCGCTCCAGTGCCCCTGGTCACACGGCCACCCAGGTCAGGGCCCGAGGCCGGGCCGCCACGCCATCTCCCTGCCAGCCCAGCCCTGGCCTCCGGCGCGCTCCCCGATGGCTCCCGGGTCCTCAGTAATCGAGGCAAGAACCCCCCCACCCCCGCACTTGCGCCTCCGGCCTGGCGTGTCGGCTCGCTCCTCACTGGAGCCGCCACAGGTGTCCTCTTACGACCTTTGTTTAGAGACAGGGATGCCAGGCACAGAGGTGCAAGGACCTTGCCCAAGTCACCTGAGTGAGGTGGAGCCATGCCTCTGCTCAGGGCACAGGTGGGGAAACTGAGGCAGACAGCTTGCCAGGGTGGGGTTTACTGCCTGTTTGGGTGCCTCGTCTCTGAGGACCCCTCCCACCCACCTGCGTGCCCCTTGCTGAGCCCTGGGCTCCGAGCTGCTCAGGGAAGAATCCGCTCCCCTCCCCGCCCCGGGGCCTGAGTGATGGGGGACAGCCGCGCACCCTGCAGCGGGCACGGCCCGCAGCACCCACCTGACGCACACTGGGCGGGCCTGAGGGGGGCGCGCTGGCCTTCCGGGGATGAAGCATCCCGCAGGAGGGCCTGTCCACGGAAGCCCCGGGCAGCCGGCGGCATGAGCGCCACCCTGGGTGGACGAAAGTGGCAGGTGGCCAGAGCCAGGGGTCGGCAAGCCTGTGGCGGAGGCCCAGGGAGGCTCTGGGTAGGCCTTGGGGGCCCCATGCTGCATAGTCCTTGCTTTCTGCAGCAGCTTGAGGGCAGGATTGGGCCGGGGGGGCCACAGAGAACGGCCACAGTGTGGGAGAGGCCTGCCGCATGCTTGTCAGGTCCTAGGTGACGTTTTGTTCCGTACCCGTACGTGTGTCTGCACGTAAAATACCCTGAAATGACACGTTCCCCTCCGTGACCGCCACCCAGGTGAAGGTCTAGAACAGTGCCAGCCAGTGCCCCGGATCACGTGCCGCCGAGAAGTAACCGTCTTCGGCCTCCGCGCTGCGCCCATTGCTCACCTTGCCCTGAGCGGGTCATCCAGCTGGGGCTCCCCGAGCCTGGCTTCCTGGGGCCCACCCGCCGCAGTGGAGCCGGAGCTGGAGCCCTTCCAAGCTCTCACGCGTGCTCACGCCACAGTGCTTCTCCCTCCCCGGACACTCGTGTGCTTCCCCCTTCGTGCTGTCATCTCTAAAGCTGCTTGGCACGTTCCAGGGCGTGTCATCTGGTGAACGTGTTGGTGCATTTTTGCTGTGTGTGTACCCAGGAGCGAAACCGGTGGGTCACAAGTAGGTGTCGACGCACCGTTTGCTCAGGTGGCCGCCTCCTATGCAACCTTTTGATAGACAAGCACGCATCTGCTGTGTTCCCGCGGTGGCCGGGTGGTGTCCCTCAAAGAGCTGCACTGACACGACAGTTACTGTTGCTCGATTCGCTGACCCAGCGGGTGGCGGTCAGGGTCCCCGTGCACTCAGCCCCTTGTGGTGTCTCCAGGGCTCTTGGTTTGGGGCCTCAGCCGTAAGGTTGTCCACTCTGCCCTCCTCTCTCTCAGACCTGCCCCCGGGGCCCCAGCCTGGGGCAGGTGGCCTCGGTCCACTGGGCTGACTCTTTAAAACAAAAGGACAACCATTGTAGGATAAAACGCTTTGCAAAAACCAAACCTTTCAAAGGGGACAACTTGGCTCTTAGGATGTTATCAGAACCACTGTCAACCACTTCCTTCCAAACCAGGGTGCGAGCTTCCGAGGTGGTGGCCTGGCTGCTGGGAAGGCATCGGTTCACGCTTTCCCAGGGAGCTTGGGTCAGACCTTGGGGTGATCCGAGTAGCAGGTCCTCAGGGCTGTGAGCTTGCAGAGGGGCGTCTCCCCCACCCCCACCAACTCCAGCCCATGAGCAGTGGGGAGGGGTCTTCTGGACCCGGACCAGAGTCTCCAGCTCACAGCACCCCGGCTGCACGCAGCCCCAGGGACGAGGTCCCACCCTCCCTACAGCTGTTGAAGACTTCCGGGATGTCCCTAGGAGCCCACCCCAGGTCCCTCCTGCGGCAAGGACTCCCGCCCTCTCACAGTTCCCCTCGCATGTCCCCCCCGGAGCCCTGCTCCACTTCAGGACTACAGTCCGCAGCCTCCCTTCCTGGGGCACCCATTTTGGGGTCCCCTGTGGACCCCATAGGTGTATGCATTGATGTCCTGGTCTCACTTCCCTTGTGCTCAGCATCCAGCCAGACGTCAGGAAGCATCTGGGGCTCTGAAGGTCCTGGCTCCCCAAATCCCACCCAGCCAGAGAGCTGCTTTGCCAGGAGGCTCCCGCTCTTGTGTGGGAGCGACCTCAGAGGACAGTGACCTCTGGGGTTCGGGCAGGAAGGCACTCAGAGCAGGGTCAAGCTCCTGGCCCTACCGTCAAGAGTATGACATTTCTGCCGGCCGCACAGATGGCGCAGGGGGCAGTGGTCACTTGTGTGGGGCTCCGAGCAGGCCTCTGATGGAAGGGGTTGGGAGAGGGAACGGGAGGGAAGTGCGTGCCCCTGCGGGGGGAGGCCGGGTCAGGGAGCAGGAGGAGGGGGCCATCCGTTAACCTGGTGCGGAAGGACCTGGAGCGGGCCGGGCCTGTGGTAGATGGGGGATGGGGGGGAAGAGGCTTCGGCAGGTCAGGACCGGGTAACCTGTGGCCCTGCCCTCCAGGCCCAGCGACGAGCGCCATCCGGAGGTGAAGGCTGACGGGTACGTGGACAACCTGGCCCAGGCCGTGGACCTGCTGCTGCAGCACGCGGACAAGTGATGAGCCTCGGGGGGCGGCCCCCCGCCTCAAGCCGCCCCTGCCCCAGTGCCCGGACCACCCATGGCCCTGCCCCCTGCCCTTGACCCTGGACCGACAGGGAGAAGGTACCAGCTGGCACCTCTGCTTCCCTGCAGCCGCCTGGGGAGCGGGTCCCCCCAGGATGGCCTGCCCCCCGTGAAGTCAGAGCGGGGGACAGACCTGTCTGGGTGCCCCCAGATTCGGAGCATCCTCTGCGTGTGGGCTGGAGGTGCTCTGGGAGCCCTCTCCGGCTGCACCTGCTCCTGTACCTGTCCCACCTCACTGGACCCGGGGACACTCACCCACGGCCCCTCTAGCAGACATTCTGTGCACAGAGTCAGGGGCCTGGAGAAGGTGGGGGCGTGTGGCACCGCCCATGCAGCCCGGGGTGAGCCAGCCTCCCTGGGACTGCCCAGCACCCCTGCCCGCGTCCTGGCCCCCACCCAGAGTCGGAGTGGCCGCTTACCCCCGCCCCCAACGGTGACAGCCCGCTGCCCTTCCTACCCCAGAGGCTGGGGCAGCTCCCAGGGCCGCTGACGACCCGGCAGCAGGCGGAGGGTGATTCCGGGGCCCTAACTCGACAGACTCTGTCATGCTCGACGTGTGCAGGGGTGACCTCTGGTGAAATAAACGGCCCTGACCTGACTTGGGCTTTGACTCAGAGTTTGACGACTGCGGGGTCTGGGGGGGCGGGGCCCAGCCACTGAGCCTCAGACGGGCCACGGGGACACCCCACCTGCCCCAGCCCCTCGGGGGCAACGGAGGCCCCACCAGGGCCCAGGCGGCTCTCAGGGGCAGCCCTGCGGGGGGCGGTGGCGAGCCACAGGCTTCCAGAATTCACTCACAGCCGGGGTTTCAGGTTTCAAAATCAATCAGCTGAACAGATAACGTGATTGCTCGGTTTCTCCTCAAATCGATCCCGAAGTCACCGATAGGTCTTGGGGGACAGCTGCCCATAAAAGAAGTCCTGGGTGCTGCACAACAGGATTCGCAGCGAAGCGAGGGCGGGAGAGAAAAGGCTGGGCCCCGGGCCCCGAGCCCGTGCTGTCCCCAGGCAGGCCGGCCACCATTAAATCAGGATTAAGAGGGACCAGTGGCCAAGTCTTTTCATCCAGATGAGAGGCCACCGGCGGGGCTGGTGTCAGTGGCGGGCGAGGGAGGAGGGGTGTGTGGCCTATTAGCTGGGGAACATGCAAATCGCCTGCTCCTCCTGGAGCCCCCTAATTACCGCTTGTTAGGGGATCAGCGGCCCGCCCTGGGCCTCCCCCCACCCCTCCGCCCCGGCTCGGAGCCGGGCTCGCCACGTTCCGGCCAGTCTGTCGGGCGGGTCTTTGGTTTTGCTCTTTTCCTTCCACGGGTCCGTGGAAGGAGCTTGCTTGCCGTCCCGGGCTGGGGCTCGCGGCCAGGGCAGCGCCGTCGGGGGACAAGCCGCTGCCCAGGGGTGGGGACGGGGAGGGTGTCCGAGGGACAGCTCAGGGGGCGCAGATGCCTGCGGCGTCTGGCTGGGAAGCGTGTCGCCCCCGGGGCCTGTGGGTTCAACAGAGTGGACGTCCTCACTCTCCCCATTTTGAGAGAAGGAAATGCAGGTGCGGAGAGAGGCCCACCCACGGCTGGCAGGTGCAAGGGCAGAGCTGAGACTCAGACCAAGGCCGGACCCCGCATCTCATCCTTTCTAGTCCCTCCTACAGTCCCTGGTGGGGGTGGCCTGGGGTGGCTGCACGCCGGCGTCCTCCTTCTGGGGACAAAATGTTCCTCCGGACTGCGGTCCATTCAGCCCTAGTGGGGCAGGGGGGTTCCTTTCCTGAACAGGTGCACAGTGAGCCCTGCGGGAGGCAGGGGGGACCAGGCCCCCTCACCCCGGGTCCTTCCCACTGCCCGAGCTCGGCCTGCTGCAGAACCCCCTTCCCCGCGGGACCCAGGCAGCTCTCAAGCCACCGACTGACGACGCCTTTGGCTGTGGTGAGGCTGGAGTTTGGGGCCTGAGTCAGCGGCCTAATAACCCGCTGCGGTCAGGAGAGGCAGCAGACCTGCCGATAAGAAACGGACGCCCCGCGCCCCGGGAACAGGCTCGGTCGGCTCTGTGCGTCCTTCTGGAGGGAGGCAGGGGCCTGGGCAGCCCCACCCAAACTCCCGCGAGAGAGAGGAGGCAGCGTGGGCACCAGGACAGGAGAACGTGACCTGAGGCCGGGAGCAGGGCCAGGAGTCCGAGCCCCAACACCTTGGGCCTGGGTGGCTTCGGTGCCCCCTCATCCTGGGATCGAGGCGGGTAAGGCCCCTCCAAAGGCCTGGGCCTTCCTGCAGGGCCCGACCCTGCCCCTCTCGGTGGGAGGGGACAGAGGCAGGTGGGGATGCAGAGAGGGGCCCATGTGCCCGCCTCCTGGGGCCCATGGTGCCACCTCCCACCTGGGCGTGATTATCCCAGGAGTGTCTCCTTTTCTCTCTCAAAAGCATCCCATTGAGACGGGTATTACAAAAAAAGAAAAAAAAAAAAAAAACCCGAGTCACTCAGAGCCTGACCTCTGTTACTGCTGACGGGCATTTCCTTTCACCCTCTTTCCACGAGAAGATAAACGTTTGCGCCGCACCCTGGTTGCGCTGCAGCCTGCGGCTGTGCTGGGGCTGGGGCACGGACTCCCCGGCAGCCCCGCAGGTGTCCCACGCTGTCCACACCTGGAGAAGCTGCTCAGCCTGCCCGCTGCGTGGCGGCCCGTGGACCTGACGGCAGGACAGAGGGCGCCCGCCGCCCCGCGAGCCCAGCACCCGTGCCCAGGGCAGAGTCCTGCTTTCAAGCAAACCTGGAGGCACGTTTGCTGGGGGCAGCGTCCTTGCCCTGCCGTCCGGGGAGGCACATCGCTGGGCAAGCGGGGCTGGAGAGCAGATGGCCCTACGTGAGGCCAGCGGGACACGGGGCCCCGCCGTGCTGCTGAGGGCTCACCGGAGACGGCGCAGGCTCCCAGCACGCCGGACTGGGAGATCACACGGAGCCTCCACCCTGCCGTCCTGGGGTCCCTGGCTCCCGGCGGGGCCCCTGCACCTCCGAGCACCCACACACCTGCACACGCGCGTTGCCCTGGGTGCCGGGCTGCTCCGACGGCCGCCCTTGTGGCCACGAGTGTGGCGGTGGCGGTGGCGGTGGCCAGCCCTCCTGCTCGCAGTGGCTCACTCAGCTCCTGCATCTGAGCCCGGGGACAGCGCTGAGAGGCCCGCCGTCCGCATCACAGACCTGACCCCGAGGCTCGGAGGGGCCCGGGGGTCCAGACTCTGCACCCGCCAACCCAGAGCTTAATGCTCCCTTGGACAAAGCAGGGGACCCCCCCCCCCCCAGTTCCCCGTAGCCGACAAACCACACGGCAGGCTCCCAGAGGCTGGGTACTGAACCAGGAAGCTTTATTTACACAGTAAGAGTAACAAGCAAATTCCTGAGAGACTAGAGCGGCTCTAGTGCAAGACAGTCGTGGCCCGCGTGGGGGGACAGGCTGCGTGGGCGCAGGGGGCGGCGCAGCCCGGGGCCTCCCCGCACACCTTCCCCGCTCCGGCCGCCACGCTCCCTGAAGCTCTGCAGCCCCCAGGTGGGCCCACGCGCTGTCACCGAGCCCCCGGGACCTCTCCCCCACGCACTGAAAACACAACTTATTTGCCAAAGAGACTAAGCTAGAAGATCCGACTATCCTACCTAGGCTACAAGGTCTCTGCTCTGCTCTGGATTTTTTTTTTAATCTTTTCTTTTCTCTTTAAAGATTAGGCAATGTGTTCTCTGGAGCCAACGGGAGGGGTGTGACCAGCTGTGTGGATGTGGCAAGATGCGGCGTCACTACCTGTACGGGGGGCAGGGGGCCTGGGCCACACCAGCCACGGCAGCTCGGACGCGGCTCACGCCAGGGCCCCGGGCCCGAGGCGGTCATCGTTCAGGGGACGGCCCCGCGGCCACAGAGTGCACGTGGCTGTGCCCTCGGGGGGACACGGAGGGGCACCCCACGCCAGCGCCAGCCGGGGCCCACGGTGCAGCACCCAGGGGTGTCCGAAGGACCGCGGCGCTCGCTCGGACGGGCAGGGCCCCGAGTGGGCCAGTGGCGCGCCGCCCCTGCACTGGGAGGCCCACCTGAACGCCGGGGTTTGTTTTCTTTTCGATGTGGGTTTTTCCTTTAAATTTCCTTTCAGTGTACAAATTCACAAAACTTTCCTGCTACAAAAATTTTGATGACAAGTAAGGCTTTCTGAGAATGAAAATCTGTGGACGATCAGCACAAGCGCCCCCGCGGCCTGGGTGTGTGTGTGCCCGTGGGCCCTGGGCCGGCGAGTAAGGCAAGAGGGTTTGTGGTAAACGGTGAGGCTGAGGCCTGACCCCGGCCCGGCCCCCGGGCGGACAGCAGGTGCTCACTCGGGGCAGGCAGGGATGCGGGCGACGGGAGCCTCCCCTCCCGCTCTCCTGCCCCTCAGGGTCCCCGGGCGGGCAGGCAGGCGGCCTGGTGCGGCGCGTCCTCCCGGCTCTGGGCTTCCCGGGTCTCCCTGCAGAGGCAGGAGCTCACGGGCATCCACTAGGAGAGGCAGGGCCTGGGCATCGGCGGGGCTCCTGACGGGGAGCCGGCCGGGCCCCCACGGCCACGCGGAGAGCCCCACGTGCTCAGCGGGAGCCCCTGGCGTGAGCCTCCAGGAGCCTCCGGACCAGAAGTCCTGGCGTCCGCAGGGCGGAGCAGGAACACGCCTCCCTGGACGGTGGGGCACCTGCTACAGGGCTCGGCTCTCTCCAGAGGTGAGCGTGAGGCAACGGAGGGGCATCGCTTTCTCTGAGCAGAGGGGACGGTGGCCGTTCTCTCCCCACTGCTGCTGTGGGCTTGGGCTCGGAGCTTTGGTGGGAGTGAGGACAGCAAGAGGGGCCTGCGGAGGCTGGAGGGCCAACCCCTGCCTTGGGCTGGGGTACCTTCTGCCCCAAAGTGCCCTGGGACTACTAGGTCTGCGGGTCGACGATGGGACCAGCTTGGGAGCAGGCGGGAAGGCTCGGCCTCCCTTGCTGCCACCAGGCCTGAGGAGGGGGGAGGCTGGAGGGCAGGGTCTGAGGGCAGGTCACCCGCCCCACAGCCTGGTGACCCTGAGGAAAGGCAGCTGGGGCTCGTCGCTCAGGCTCATCTGGCTCAGCACTCGGTCCCTCGCTGTGGCATGGACCAGGAGATGGGGCCCTGCCTCTCCTTCCACAGGAAGGGCTGCCTTAGAGGCCATTCTCCCTCTGTGGCCGCTCTTGGTGCGGGCTGCGTGCCAGTACCGCCCACCCCGGGCTTTCTGAGACACGAGGGCACCAGCGTGTGCTCTCTAAATTCATACGGTGCCAGGTGTTACTCAACAACTATCCCAGCCTCCTCTGGGTTTGCTCTAAGAAGACGTGGCCTCCATGACCCACTGCGTGGGGACCAGGCAAGATGGGAGGGCTACCCAGAGCCACCAGCAGCCTGCTGTGGGTCTCCAGGGTCCTAAGGGGACGTGCCCTTGGTGGGGGGCCACTGAAGGGTAACTGGTTCTGACCCCAGGACCTTGCCCTGTGCCCACACAACCACTCTGCTATCCATCCTGAGGCTTTCAACACAATCTGGGAGGGCCACTGAGTTGAGATTTTCTCTACCAGCATCTTATGGGTGATTTTTAAGAAACACCACCTATAAATCAGATCTTGAGCACCACGCTTTTGATCGACTAAAAAAGTGAAGGTGTAAGTAAAGTTCCCCAAATAGGCTCTTTCTTTTGGAGAAAGAGGGTGAGAACCATCCGTACTCACGCCGTGGAAGTGAGGTGCTCGCTGTCCACACAAGATGAGCAAAAGCAAAGAGGCTACAGACGTGCCTTTGTTACGTGTCAGCAAACTCAAGAGAATACACCGGTTATTTTTAGCCATATGGGGAAAGGAGCCGCTCGCTCATAAGCCGACCCGGTTGCTATTGTCTGCAGAAGACGCCAAGTTTGCTACAAGCCAGACTCTGAGAGCGCAGAGCCCGTGCAGTGTGTCTGCCAGCCGCACTGCCTGAGAGAGAAACCTCAGGGGGTCGGGGTAGGGGGTCGGGGTTCCCGTGAGCAGGGAGTCCCCAGGGGTGCAAAGGAGCTGGGATGGTGTGTGCTCACCATATTCTGTGCCTGCAGCCGGCGGTAGGGACACGGCACCTGGAGCTCTGCTCCCCGCCGACCCGCAGGAGCGCTCGTCCGGGGGAGGCTGCTGCACCCTGAGTAAAGCCAGCGGCCCCCACCGACCGGCGGGGTTCTGAGATGTGCTCAGAACACCGCGGGGGCCCGTGTAGCCCCCAGCCCGGGACCCCCGGAGCGTGCACAGGCAAGATGGCAGGGCTACCCGGACCCCCAGCAGCCTGCTGTGGCTCCCCAGGGTCCCAGCACCTGCTCAGCCCTGCCTCCTGAGGGCGTGTTCAGGGGTTGCCCGTTACTGGTGATATCTCCCCACTCTCCTGAATCAAGCTGATCACGCAGTGACAGGTTCGCCACAGAGAAAGGCTGGCGTGCCCACCTTGCCCGAGCGGCTCCAGGGTGGCCGAGCCAGGGGGGCCAGACCCTCCGCACCCCAGGAGGGGCGAGCACATCCACCCACATCTCCCCAGTGCAGACACCTCTGACAAGCAGCCCAACTGTCCTCCAGGGTCCCGACACGGAGAGCCCCCCCGGGAGCCCAGGGCTCTGTCTCCCACGCTTGGAATTAAGGCCAAATGGTTCTGGTGTTACTACAGAGGAAAGCGTCTCCCGAACCTTCCCAAGCCTGAAGCAGGGAGACCTGGGAGAGAAGGCACGGAATACAACGGAGTGAAAGAAGCTGTGGGGCCGACCCCCCGAAATGAACCTGAGCAGGAGGCCGGGAAGGGCTTGACACCACCGGATGGACCTGAGCACGAGTCCCCCCTGCCCCCCTGCCCCGCTGGCAGCCGCTTGCAGAGCATCGGGCCCTGCGGGAAACGTGCGGGGCGCCTGGCGGGACAGCCAGCGAGGAATGGGGTTGGCGGGGGGGCGGGGAGAGCTGCTCTCGGGCTCTGGGTGGACGGTGGACGTGGCCCCGTGCTGGTGGCGGGGGGGGGGGGGGCGCTCGGCTATGTGGCGTGGTGGCCGGGCCACGGGTGGGCCAGCCTCTCGGGGGGGGGGGCCGGGGCGTGCTCCCTGGGACCCGCTGCCCTCGGGGAGCTTGCGCCTGGCCCGGGAGGGGGGCTCCCCGCTTCGAGTGCCCGCCGCCCCTCAGTTGTTCTCTATCTGTTCGATGTCCAACTCGCCGTCCAGGGAGCAGGGGCTGTTCCCCGCTGCCCCGTGGTCCCGCCAGGCCGAGGCCGGCCCCCAACTCCTGCCACAGCCCTCGCCCAGGGCACAGCCGCCTGACTCCTCACAGCACTGCTCCTCCTTGCAGGCCAGCTGGTCGTCGAAGGCCGGGGGCACAGGCTCAGGGACCGGGGTCCCGGCGGGGGTCCTGCCCCCCAGGCTGGAGGCCGAGGCCGAGAGCAAGGCGGTCCAGGACCTGGTGCTGCTGACGTGGAGGGCGAAGGGGCTGTGCGGGCCGCAGTCCTCCATCCCCGCGCTCAGGCAGCTGAGGCTGCTGAAGGTCTGACAGTTCTGTGGGGAGACAGACACACAGTCACCGAGGGGCACGGCCCGTCCCAAACCCGAGGCCCGCGGGCCCCAGACCGCCTGGCCGCAGCCCCCGGGGCGATGTGGCGCTGGGTCCGGGCCGGGCCGTGGAAGCCCAGGAGAGCCCGGCTCCTCCATCATCCGGGCGAAGAAGAGGGGCCGCTGGCAAGTCGGCACGAAGAGATGACCCAGCCGAGGACACTGCGTTAACAGACGCAAAACCCACTTACCCACAAATGAGGAAAGAGCCTGAGCTTCACAGCACCCAGAGGGGGGAAGCGCGGGTGGGAAGGCCAGGCTCCGAGCCCTGTGCAGACCACCCTTCTGAAGAGCGACCCATCGTCCTTCAGCGGGTAATTCTGCTTCTAGAATTTCTAGCTTCAGAAAACAATTTAGGTGCCTGGGTGACTCGGTCAGTGAAGCGTCTGCCTTCGGCTCAGGGCACGATCTCGGGGTCCAGGGCTCCAGCCCTGTGTCGGGCTCCCGCTCAGCGGTGAGCCTGTGTCTCCCTCGCCCTCTCCCCCGTTCTCCACCATTTGTGCTCTCTGACACTTTCTCTCAAATAAATAAAATCTTTAAAAAAAAATTTAGGAAGCGTGCAAAAATTCAGCAAAATGAAATCTTGTCATCCTGCTGAGTTGAGAAGAGAGTTCCCCAAACCCCCAGGATAAGGCACGTTCCGTAAAACATGTCTTTTCAGACAAGGGGAGGCTAAAACTCTCCGGCCTTCAAAAGAACACTGCCGGAGTGGGAGCTCCAGGCCCAGGGGAAACCCCGCCAGGCTGCAGGGCTGCACAGGGAGGTCTAATGCCCACCCACCCACTCACCCCAGGAGCGGGAGTGGGACACAGGGCCAGGAGGATAGAGCTGACATCCTGGCCATGCAGGGAGCTGGTTCCCACGTGAGCCTGGGCCCCGCTTGGAGACGCCGACCCTCTAGTGGGGGTCAGGCCCCTGTGCCCTCGACGGGCACTCGGGGTGGATGCCACAGCTCTGCTGAGCCTCTGGGAGGCTGGGCTCACCAGCCAGGGCCTCAGGCAGGCCCCTCGGCCTCGCTGGCCTCGGCTGCCCCACCTGTTGAGAGGCAAACACTGGTCCCTACCTGTTCTACAAGGGCTCTTCAAGGGCCCAGTGGGAAGGTGTGGCTGTCAAGAGCTCCCTGCCCACCAGGTGCTGCCTCTGTGTGGGGCCAGCCTGGGGAAGGAGGCAGCCGGGGCCTCCCTGAGTGGCAGGCGCAGCTCAAACAGGACCCAAGGGTGCTTGGGGACACCTGTCCTTGCTGTTCTCGAGGGGGGGCAGGCCCAACACTGTGCACAGTGGATTAAACACCTGCTTTCACAATAGAGCGAAAATCGGGACGGTGGGTTGTGACGGCTAGGGGTGCCCACAGCAGCGCCCTGGGGAGCTCCCCACAGGGACTCGAGAGAAGAGATGTGCTGGGGGGCAGAGGAGAGGCCTGTGGGCGCAGGTCGCTCCCCCGCACCACATACGGCAGCGCGAGGGCGGGGACCGGGAGCCAAGATCACAGGCCTGTCCCGAGGGCCCTGGTCCCTCACAGCCTGCAGTGTTCACAGGTCCCTGTGAGATAAAGATGACCACCGGCTGTCACGGCAAACAAGCTGCTGAAACGGGCTTGGCAAATGGGGAAGAAGAGCTCTGTGGAGGAGGTGACTGTGCCTGCCGTGTGCACGCTGTTCCCAAACGCTCCAGAGCAAACCGTTCTCATGGGTTTGCTGTTCTTGGGATCTTTTGATTAACTGAGAAAGGTGAAGGCTGGGGGTGGGGGCTCTAGGAAAGAGCCCCGGGACCGAAGGGAGAAGGCCCGGCCGCCGGTCAGAGCTGCGATGCTGGCCCAGGCCCTGGCGGAAGCCCGGGTCACCGTGGGGTTCAGTGGGGCCTCACTGCACAGAGACGTTCCCACCCCACCACAGCGAGGGCTGGAGACGGCTCCCAGATCGGAACCCGACCCAACCCTCGGCCTGTCTGCCTCCCGGCCAGTGTCTTGTCCTGCGGAGACCTGAGCCAAGGAGGGGAACTGGTCGGGGGCACGAGAAAGCGGGCGGGTGGCCTCGCCCAGACGGGGCTGCCCACCCTCCACCCGAGCCCGTGTCCCGGCTGCCCCGGGCAGAGGAGGAGCAGGAGCGGGGCGAGGGGGTGTCATGGAGCCCTGGTGCAGGGGGAGCCACGCCCGGCACCCCCGCCCAGCTGAGCAGGCTGCTTCGCCCACGGAGCTGTGGTGTGAGGACATTCCATGAGTGTCGACCGGACAACAGTGTCCGCTGGAAGCCAGATGTGCTGCAGAGGGGTCACAGGTGATGCCCTTGGGGATCAGCCCAGCGTGCTGAACGCCTGAGCACGTGGCACTGTCTGCTGTGAGCTGTGGCCAGGAAACAGTGGGAAGCGCTGGCATAAACCCGCGCATCCCCAGTCTGCGTTCACCTTCCCCGCCCGGACCGCCCGCCCGCAGACTGCCGGCATGGGGTAAAGGTGCAGGTGGGTGGCGGCGGAGGACTCTGCCTCTGACTTTATGGCAAGTGTGAGGGTGTGCGTCTGGGCACTAATCATGTTAAACATTAGCCACACAAGCAGCAGGGTGCCGGGGACCCCAGTTTGCTGGGACCTCTCTGCCTTCGCCTCAAGTATTCCCTGGAGACCGCTGAGGTCACACGGGCCGTTACAGACCCGGGCTCCGGCACCAACGCTTCCCAAGGCTCCGGACAAGACCCTCCAGCCTACGGACCTCAGCCCACCTGCCAAGTAAGAGGTGGGCCAAGGGCACCTGGGGCCACCCTGCTCCAGCTGTCTGGAATAACCGGGTCCTTTCTGCTTGGCAGCAGGGCAAGAAGCTGCCAGCTGTGGTTGGTGAATGTTGTCACAAGCATACCCCAGGACGTCCCTGCACCCCAGCCCCTAGAAGTCCTCAAAGACACCTGCTCCTTGGCTGCAAAGCCAATGTCACCTTGAAAACTTTGTTGACTGAAAACTCAGCCATTTCAGCCACAGTGAAAACCAAGCCGAGCCTGCTGAGGGCCCCAGCTGGTGGCCAGCCCCACCTGCCAGGGAGGAATGTGGCTGACACAATGGGGCAGTGTGCAGTCCTGCCCAGGCTCCATGCTGGGTGAGCCTCCTGGTGCCCACCTGCCCTGGGGGCAGGGTCCTGCCCAGCCTCTCCTGCCAGCTCGCACTCCCCAGAAGCCCGGCTCCCACAGGAGAACGCTGCACGGGCCTGTTGGGAGGCCCGGAGGCCTGCGTGCCCTCAAATATGTCTGGGGAAAGCTGCTAACAGGTTCAAAGGGCCACGTGAACACCAGTCTGTGGTGGAATGGTTGCTCCAGGACAAGCAGGCCCCTGCCCCAAACTCTGCCCTCCTGAGGCCCAGCCCTGGCCCAGGGATCGGCCACCCACTTGGGCACAGGCCTGCTCAGGTAACAAAGATCAGAAGGAGCCTCTGCTGTGGCCTCGGGCTAGTGACTGGGAACACTGCCCAGCACCCCAGTCCTAGAGTCTGGGGCAACTTCCAAAAGGAGCCCCCAAACGTCAGGAAGTTCCCCTCAGACCTGCCAGCCACATTTCAGCCCACCCCAACCCGTCCCCCAGGGCTTCCCAGCCTGGAGCAATGGCTCCTCTTCTGCACGGCCTCTCTGTGCAGATATTCACTCCTATGTCCTCCTGGGTGGGAGGCCCCAGCCCCAGGGACAAAGGTCCTCACCTGCTGCAGTGCACCCCCTGGACTCTGGGTGGTCCTCCTTGTGCATGGAGGCCCGTCAGGCCCTGGGTACCTCAACAGCCAGTCCCTCCCCCCACACACACTGTACACGGTCCAGGAAGGGCACAGTCCCTCCAGATGGGGGCCCCTGTGCCTGGGGCTCCAAGCTAAAAACCCAGCCCCCTCCCCCAGGAGACTCATGTTAACAGACGCTCAGCCCCACCTTGCTGCACGAGCCAGCTTAGGCTCCCAAGCTCATTCCCTTCCTCTAGTGCTACTGCTCTGACGCCAGCCTGGAGGAACCCAGGAGGGCATCCAGAACTGTCTACCAGCCCAAGTGCACCACAGGCTCTACCAATAAAGACCCAGAGCATAAGGCCGGTGGGGTGGGGGGAGGGAGGACAACAGACTCCTCTCAGAACAGCTCCAGGATGCCAGAGTCCCCTGGCTGAAGGGGTGGGGGCATCCCACAGACAAGGCCAGGGGCAAAGATGGGTGGTTGGAGCGCGTGTCCCCTTTCTCCCAACTGTCCTCCACTAAAGAGGGCAAGCTGTGTTCCCCATTCCCGTCTCCCTGGGCCCCCACATGCCCTGAACCTAGCACGCGTGGTGGAGCAGCTCGGGAGGGAGAGAGCTTCTGGACCCCGCTCTTCCAGGGCTGCCTTTCTAGAACAGCAATGCAGGTCCTGGCTAGAGGCTGACTGTTGGAATCCCAAAGAGTCTGGCCGTCGGGAGCCAGCCCGCCGGGTGTCTGCCGGGGAGCAGCGGTTGCTGGGACCCTTCTCCCTGGCTGTGCCGTCTCCTGAGCACAGTGCCCACACAAAGCTGCCCTTAGCATCGACCTGGGACAAAACATGCCTCCCCAAGGCGCACCCCTTCTCAGAAAAGAGGCGAGGCAGAGCCAGCCCTCCAGACAGGCCCGCCTGGCTCTTCCTCCCTCCTGTTAGGGCTGCTCTCCCCCCCCCCCCCCTTTTCAATCTACCTTTGCAGATCTCTTTGTGTTACACATTTTTAGGGAGCTACCTCCAATCCCTCTAGGAAGATGGGCATAAAGAAACCCAGCTAACAAGTCAGGATGATCAGCCCTGGTACCATCGTGGCCAGAGCTTTCCAGAGCCTTGCAGCCGCTCTGCTGGAAGCTGCTGGGCCCAGGGCTCTGGCTAAGCAGAGGCATTTCCTCCCCAAACAGACACTTTCACGAGAACAGAACTCTCCAAGTATCAAGAAAACACCAGGCCACGAGAATGGCTAGCGGCCTGGAAATTTTCTAAGTCTCATTTATGCTGGAAGTTGGCACAGAAACCACCAAGGAGGCAAGACATGAGGTTTCCTGGGGTGGGTGGTTGTTTTTTGTTTTTGTTGTTTTTTTTTTTTAATATCTCAGAGAAGAGAAAAAGGTACCAGCACATGTTGAGCCTAACTTGAATCCATCTCTGGCTAATCTGAATTTTGCATGAAGGCCAGCTCTCTCACAGGAAGCCCCGGGTGGGGGTGCTGCTTCTCCCAAGGCTGCCCTGGGCCAGTGTGGGTGGGTCTGGTGACAGGCAGGGGCTGGAGATGGCTGGGCACTGGGGGCGCAAGCTGGCCCACACTGGAGGCTGCTGCTCGGGGCCCTGCGGAGGCTGGCCCTCTGCTCTGGGCACCTAATCCACCATGCCCCTGCCACAGCCAAGCTCCCCTTCCTGTACAGGGTGGGTCAGCTGCTCGCCCAGGCCTGTGTCAAGGCCCAGCCCATTTTTGTGAAATGCTTACCTTTGGACTGACTGCACAAGAGGCAGCCTTTTAGGGGCTGGACTGCTTTTCTACCCATAGGAACAAGGGAAACCCTATCAGACAAGCCTAAAAAGAGGAAATAAAGTTGCCCCAAGGGGAGCCTCTGAGTCCCAGTGAGCACTGCTGACTTGGCCCTGGCTCCCCGGGGCTCTTCCCCAGGTCACAGGTTCTAGAATCAAACAGCTCAGGGGGCCAGGGACTATCTTCTGGACATGGTACTGGCTCTGGGCAATTACTAGGAAGTCCCTGGCTTCCTGTGCCACTGCTTCCTCAACTTACTTCTGTGGGGGCCACAAATGTTTACTGAGCACCTCTTTACCTGGCAAAACCCAGCTCTGCATCATCCTCTCTGAAAGCCAGCCGTGAGCCTGTGTGCACCCTGCCTGGCCCCACGCGGCCCTGACCCTACACACCACTGCCTGGCTGGGGGGCGGCTCATAGGAGGTGCTCAGTGCAGCCTGGGGGGATGAGAAGGAAGGACTCACCTGGTTAGTTAGCCCTGCCTGGCTCGGCCTTGTGCCTGTGGGCAAGAACAGGCCTTGGTGGCCCAGAGCCCTGCAAGCCCTCTGAATGATGTCCCCCAGGCCACACTGTGGCAGACACCGTTTCTGCACCAGGACCCCCCCCCCACCCCCCGGGGGGGCAGATGGCCTGCCTGGACACAGAAGGTGTGCAAGCCCGTGCCAAAGGGCCTTCCAGCACTCTGGCAATCAGAAAATAAACATTTTGTTTCTGCGGCGTGCACCCCAGCCAGCACACACTCAGGACAGGACTTGTGAAACCACCTCGCTCTCGGGTTGGTGTAAGGAGAATTCCTTGCCTAACAAAAGTCAAGGGACCTTTCCAAAGCACACAGGGCTCTGGCAGGGGGCCAAGGCTAACGTGCTGCCGGGAGGCATGTGGTGTCGGGGGGCAGCTGCTATAGCAGCAGAACTGGGGGCACAGAAGGGGGGCCCTCGAGGGCATGGTGGGCACTGGATTCTGTACAGCTGCCTGGAGCTGGGTGCTCTGAGGGCCACATGAGGGCACAGGGAGCCAGGACTACAAAGCATCGGGGCCCTTGCAGCTCCATATCTCTGTTCCAGGTAGTGGCTTCCAGAGAAAGAGGATCCTTTTAGGAAAAATGAGCAAATCGTCAACCAGTTTAACAACTGCATTTTGGAGACTGGCAGACTGAGGTCAAGACCAGGGAGGAGACCTGCCCCAAATCGCAAGGCTAGTTGATGTGCAACCAGACCTCTGACTTGCAGGCTGTGCTCAGGAGAGCATCTGATCCTCAGACAGGACGGCGGCCCTGAGAAGGCTAGACAACCCCAGACTGGAATCCCGGCTCCCCTGTGCCCTCTGCGGGACCTTGGCAGATCATTAAACTTCTGAGCCTCAGTTCCACATTTGTACCACGAGGCTAAGAAGAGCCCCAAAGTCACAGCATTGTCTGGAGAACTGATTGCAGTGAGAGCACCAAGGAGCCAGTGAAGGTGCCTGGCAAACCTGAGCTCCTCCCGCCACCCCCTGCCCCTCACTGTGCTCAGGTGCAGGCGATGTGCCCGGGGCACTCTGGGGACACAGCACTGCACAGCCAAGGGGTCGGGGGGCTCGGCTTTTGGGAAAGAATCTACCCTCCAGGTTGGTCAAATCCAAATGCGCTTTTTAAATCCAGATCTGCTTTCAAGAGCAAGGAGACAAGGCAGTGACTCAAAAGGTAAAATCTCTAGGAATAGAAATATAAGAAGTAGCAAAAATGATATGAAGAAAACCATAAAGAACACAAACAGAATAACATGGTGTGTTGCAGACCGGAAGACTCGACCTCAAAAAGGCATAAATTCTCCCCAAGTTAATTCCTAAACTGAACACAATCCCAATCTAAAACATCAATGGCATCCCCCTCACACCACCGTCTACAAACGAAGTGATTCTCAAGTTTTTAATGGAAAATAAACAGAAGAGGTTCATCAGGACAACTTTACGGAACAGGGAGGAGAGATTCTCTCTACCAGACGCCAGAACATGTAAGAAAGCCGTGAGAGCTACGGGTGCCCTGCCACATGAAGACACAAGGAGACTCTCGGGCCCAGCTCAGTACTCGGTGAAGGTGGACGCTCGCAGCACAGAGCAAAAGACGGAATTCTCAAGAGCTGGTAGTGTGATAAATGGGGAGCCGTCAACAAAGAAAATAGAAAAGCTGGCTCCATATTCCTGCCACGTACACGATAAACTCCATCCACACGGACCAAGGACTGCAACAAGCCCTAGAAACATGAGAATTCTTTCATAACCTGGGGATAAAGGAGTCTTTCTAAAACTTAAAATCCAGACCCATAAAATAAGTAGCAAGCCTGATAACAACATACAGGTGTCAAAAAATGCCAAAAGCACCGGTGGGCATGTAAAATTGTACAGTCGCTTCGGAAAACAGTCTGGCAGTGTCTCAAAGTGTTAAGCACAGAGCTACCGTGGGACCTAGCGATGGCACCCGTAGGCACACACCCAGGAGAAGTGAAAACACGTCCATGTGGAAACGGGTACACGAATGTTCACCGTGGTACCGTTCATCACGCCCCCAAAGTGGAAACAGCTTCAACGGCCGCCAACTAGCAAATGGATAAATAAAATGCCATCTATACGACGGAATACTCGCCGGACAGAGAGAGGAGAAGCCCTGACACCTGCCGCGCCACAGAGGGAAACCCTGGGAACACCAGGCCAAGTGGAAAAAACCACACAAGAGACCACGTGCCGCACAGTCCCACGTACACGAAAAATCCAGAGTGTCGGTTACAGGCTGCCTGGGGCTGGGGGCGGCTGAGGGCGATGGAAGGGACTGCTGGGGGGGACGGGGCTTCTTTAGGGGGCGATGAAACGTTTTACACTGTGGTGACCCACACACCGATGACAATATACAAACTCAGGAACATATGAGAACCACTAAACTTGTACACTTTATTTTCTTTTAAGGTTTTGTAATTTATTTTTTGAAATGCATTTTTAATCTGTACACCCAGCATGGGGGTTGCACTCACACAACCCTGAGATCAGGAGTCACATGCTCCACCCCCCACCCCCCGAGCCAGCCAGGCACCCCTGAACTTCTACACTTGAAATGAGTGACGTGTCCAGCACATGAACTATATCTCAATACAGCTGTCAAAGACGAGGAACAAATTAGAAATAAAGATCTGCAGCTCATACCGCAGGCGAAAACGAACCTCCCTAACACACCACGGAGAAGAAAAAGACCAACTACTCATACCTTTTTAGAAGGACAAATGAGCAGAGCTCAGGACATGTGAACTGCTTTCCATGAGACGAAGAACAGATGCTCGATCGGTAACAAAAAGGCCAACTAAACTGACACAGAGACCGCTTGTCACCCATCCACTTGGCAAAAACAACGTGTGACCAGCGTGTGCTGGCGGGAACACGGACCCCCTGCAGAATCCTACACCACCACCTGGGCGACTCACACACAACCCGCGGCCCGGCGGTCCTCCCGGTGGAGTGCACCCCCCACGGGATCCACCTGCCGCGTCTGAAGGACACGCGAGATCCGCAGCTCACGGCAGAACAAGGCCGCGCAGGTGCAGGGGCCCGGCGGTGCGGCCCAGGAAAGCCAGGCCACGTCCACACGACAGAAAAGCCTGCAGCTCGGTTCTGCCATGGAAACACCTCCAGGGTCTGTAATCTGAGATAGCAAAGTGCAGCAGAAAGGTAGATAGAGCATGTCCTCCTTTGTGTAAGACAGGAGAGAATAAAATAAGAAAAGCCTTATTTGCTTCTGTTTGCACAAAGGAGTTCTAGAAGGATCACAAGAAACACACGAGCAGTTAACCGGGAAGCAAGACCTTCAGCTGTACGTTGATTTTTGAATATATGAATGTATTATCAAAAAAAAAATACACACGTTGTGTGTGTATGTGTGTAAGAGGAGGACACACACTAAGTCAGAAATGAAGAAAAGCATGACTCACAGGTCAGAATCTCATTCAAAAGGTCACTTCCATTTTCGAAAAAAGGAGCCCTGTCCATCTCCATATTAAATCATTTTCATGTGTCTCCATCAAAGTTCTTGTTGATTTTCCTTCTTTCCTTATTGGCAGGAAAGAGGCTTATATACGTTTTTGAAAATGACAGTTTGCAAAACTGTGCAGGAGGAAAAAAAAAAAAAAAAAAAAAAAAGAAAGCCCCTACCAGCTCTGAGTTCCTGCACTTAATAATCACCAAATTAAATCTGAGGCTCATACAAGCACAGGATGTGAAAACATCAGGAAGTGCCAGCCCCAAACTGGCAAACGGGCCACACATGTGCCAGACAGCTGCGTGTGGGCAGCCAGCGTGTGGGCCTGCTCACGCGGCTGGTGGGCGCTTTCACAGAACACAGTCGTGGGGAGATCCCTGGAAAACGTCTCCCTGCCGCAGAGGTCCACGCGGCTCCCCGTCCCCCCAGCAGAGGCTGGTGTGGGGCTTCCACGGCCAGGCTTTGTGGGCAACCCACCACGGGGCCGGGGGCTGCGTCGTGCCCCAAGCCCTGGCTCTGTCAGCAAGGCCCATCTCTCGTCTCTTGGATGATGCCATCCTTGTCCAATTAGGCCAGTGGCACCCACCCCGAGCAGCTGCCCAGCCCTGCCTGCTGGTGGTGCTAGGAGGAGGCTGCCTGTTTGCCAGAAGCGGGTTGGGAGGAAGGCCCCCCTGCCTGCAACAGCCCCGGCGCTGAGTGAGGGGACTTTAGGACACACACTAGAGACGGACATTTGGGTCAGGCGTCCACGGGTGTGGTGTTTGCGCTGGAGCCCGTTTCCACCTGCCATCATGTTTCTACATCTGGCAAAGAGATGAGAAGCAGAGGTTACATTCAAAGTGTCAAACTCAGCTGTATTTCCATTCAGTTTTTTGGGGGAGAACCTCTTCTTTCCTCCCCAACAACAAAATCTAAATCGTGAAGGAAGGTAGACAAATGCTGCAGGAACACAGCTACCTGACTTATCTGCTCAAATAGGCCTCACGCAGAAAACTGCAGAAGCAAAGTCGAGAAGCCCCTCGCAGGCCGGCCCTTGTAGCTGGCTGGGCGCTCCCCGTCTTAGGATGAGCCTGGCTCCCCAGTGGTACCCACACCCCTGTGCACAAGCAGGAGCCAGCATCCTGCCCGGTCACACACAGCCCCGGCTCTCCTCACACTTGGCACCTATCATCATAGGCAGGGCAGGAGGGCAGGCTGGGGGCGCAGGGATGTGCTGGAGCCCCAGAGAAGGGGTACCCTGCCTGCCAAGGTCCTCTGACAAGAGGCCCCAGAGGACCTGTACAAGGTGTCCAGCTGCCCTCACTTCTGCAGCATGAAGGTGGGGCTCCCTCCCCCATCCCAGAGAGGCTCCTCGCTGACCACAACGCTGGCCACGGCAGCTGACACGGGCACCCTCCCTGCTCTGTGACTTGGTCAAAGGACAAGAGTCCAAGGGCGATCCCTCCCCTGGAAAGGTGCTACAGGTGGGAGAACGGTTCCCGGCAGAGGCATCAGAAACAAGGTCTAGTGCCTCTCGGGAGGGCCTCACGCAGACCCCGCTCCCCTCTGGGCCTCCCCGTCTGTCCTCTGTTCTGGGAAGGGGTGGTTCCCAAAGGTCACCCTTGCTGGCTCTGGGCCCCACGGCAGGCTGCCGACGGTAGGAGACCACAAACAGACTCTGAGGGCAGTGTCACCCCAGATGCACCTGCCGGGGACGTAGGGCACCTGGCCCTGGCTCCAGCCCGCCGCACACCGGGCGTGTCCTGGGAAAGTCCTGCCGGCTCCCGGCCCACCTGCGCCATGAGAGTCGTCCCGCGTGAGCCCAGTGTGTCCCCGCCCTGCCCTGAGAGGCTGCTGTGCACAACCAGCTTTGATGTGACTTGAGGCCTGGCACCAGATCCCAATCAGAGCCGTCCCCCTGCCCCAGTGGCCCCAGACGGCCGCCTTGAGGCTGGACCCCGTTCCAAGCTCCGGACGCCGCGGGCCCCTTGAATGACTTCACAGGCCTCTCTGCTCAGCGTGGCTCAAGCCGTCCAGGCGCTTTCCTCCCCGCGCCTCCGGTGTGCAGCCCACAGCAGCCCCAGCAGCCCGTTCCTGCCTCGCCCGCGGCCTCCTCGTCCACTCGGCTCCCTCTGGGGAGACCCGGCCTCGGCCATGTCACCCTCGTGGCCCAGCTACAACACCTCCCCGGCCCCCCGCGCCCAGACCCACGGGCTGACGGGCAGGCTCACCACACCCCCGATGCCCGAACGGGGTGGGCTACCGGGTACGAGGCCGAAACGGCCGCCTGGCTGGGACGGAACCCTGCCTCTGTTGCCAGGACGGGGGCTTCTTTGGCTCCTTAGGCAACTTACGCTTCTCTTTCCCCATCTGTAAAATGGGGAAATAAAACTGCTCTCATGGGGCTGTGATGGCGACTGATGAGATCACACGCAGGGCCCGGCTCAGCGGGATTTCGACAGCTTCACGGGGCCCAGCTGCACCAGCGTGGAGGCCCGAGCTGCAGCCCCGGGAGGGAGCAGTGGCAGGAGAGCGTTCACCCGCAGAGTCTCACTGCGAGAGCAGAATCGCAGGCACGCTGGGCAGAGGGGCCGCGTGGGCCTGCACTGGCCGCCAGAGCCCCGTGGGGGTGAGGAGTGGCAGCGGCCCAGCCGGCCCGGCCAGCGTGTCCCGGCTTGCCCGAGCACGGCAGGTGGCCACAGACATGCCTGCTGGCATCAGGTGTGGCAGGACATTCCTGGGCACATTCCGCTTCTCTGGGCTGGCTGTCCCCACCCGCAGAGCCAAGGTGAGTGGCAGGGACGCAGTGCGTGGGGTCCTGGTTGCTCCTACGCCCCAGAGAGGACTGCCTCACCTGAGAGCTTTGCCTCACCTGGAGGCAGGAGAGATGCTGGCTTCGCTATGGGGTGGGGAGGGGGACTCTGGGCCACCAGGTGCCCTTCCTGGGATGACCTGCCTTCTAGCTCCATCTCTGCAGCCAGATCCAATGCCACAGCAAGGCAGAGCTTGCATCTTGGAGCAGCTGGACCAGCAGACCTGGCTCAGAGTCCAGCTCTGCCCAGTGCCCCATGGGTCACCTGAGCAGGTCCCATCTGCTCTCACAGCCGGCCCCTCTGAGCTGCAGGGAGGAATGACCAGAGACCACCATGGGAGGCTGCACTGTGCTTACCGGACTTCCAGACACTCGTGGCCACCAGCCCAAGGCACTCCTCAGTCTCTGCGGCCCAGGAGCACCCTTACTGGGGCAGGGGCTCCTGGGCTCCATGGGAGGGGGTTCTGGGCCCTCCACCAGGACCGTGCCAAATCCACCCAGCAGGAAATCCAGATTCCGCCAGGAGCAGGCATCTGGGAGCCATTTCCTTAGGTGCCAGGAGGTCCCCACGAGGCTGTTGAGGAGCCCATCCTCGGGGTGGGGTGGGGGTGGGGGTGGGGGTGGGATGGCTGTGGCCCCGAGCACCAACCAGACAGGAAAGCCTGCACACTCTACTTAGGGACTCTGGACGAGTCATTTCCACTCTCAGAGCCAGGGTGGGAATCATGACGCTGACCTCGTGTGGAAGGGAGCGTGTGGATGGCTCCACGCAAGCCGTCAGTGTGCCAGCAAAATGTGGCTCCCGCTTGGAGGCCTGACTGCAGGCTCCGGAAGGGTTGGCCAGGGCGGGCCTCTGTTTCTTTGACTTTCCCAGGGACACACCTCAACATAACTGTTAATTTCCTGATAGGCTTATTTTTTCCCTTTCTATTTTTTCTCCTTTGTTCGTTACTGTTCGAATGTCTGGCAGGATATGCAAACAGAGCACCCGCATCTCAAGGGCCACCTAGAAGTCAAGTTAGTACACCTGAGGTGGGTGTCCAAGACCAGCACTGGGTGAAGCTCCGGCCTCCATCGCCGCAGCACCCAGTCCCGAGGGGCAGCACCCCGACACGACAGCCCAAGGCTGACTCTGCAAACCCCCGCAGAGGGGGCAGGGGCAGGGGCAGGCTTAGGCCCGGCTCCATGTGCTCAAGGCCGGTGCCCTTACCCATCACGCTGCAGAAATCCAGAAAAGAAACCCACCCTCATTTCTATCCACCAAGAGTCACTGGCAATCCTCACCTGCTCCTTGATAAAAATTCCAACAGCCAAAGGCTCTTGAGATGACAAGGGTCCGAGCTAGCCCCCGAGCAATGTGCAAGGCTGGTGGCAGCCCTAAATCACTCCTAAGCCCAGACATTTCCTCACGTATAGAAAACTGACTCACAAGGTTGAGCTACTGTAACTTCCAGCCATCATCCCCTGGAATCTCATCGGTTCCGAGGAACAAAGTCGGCATTTCTAGGGGGTTTGCTCTCGTGTCCTAGCAGCTGTGTGGCCTCTGACAAGCAGAGCTAACATTTACTAAGCATCTACCGTGAGCTTCTGCATGGGGACCATCCCACTGAACCCTCACAACAGCCCCGGGTGGGGGCAGTGCACCATGGTCATCGGAGGGTCAGGGGCTTGCCAAGGCCACACAGGGAGTAGGTGGGGAGGATTCGAGCCCCGGCAGTCTGCCTGCAGGGCCGAGTGCCCGAGTGCAGGAAGAAGAAAAGAGGGGAAGGACACCAGCGAGGCAGCAGCCGGGCCAGAGGCCAGCAGGAGGGTGCGCCCAGGTTGCCCCACGTGGGGCCAGGCCCTTGGCCAGATGGGAGGAAGGGGCAAAGGCCGTGAGTACATTACTTTCCTCTGGAGCCCACCCCCAGGTGATAAATGATGTGTCAGAGGGAAAAGGCTGAAAGCACCAAGGAGGATGCAAACCAGCAAGACCAAATAAAAGAAACCAGCAGAGTGCCGTTACCACACCCTCGATGTGCACGGAATCCCAGGCGTGTTCCTGAGGGCCCCAGGTCGGCCCTGGCTCCTTCTTCCCCTTAGATGTAAATGCATGCATGTGCATGTGTGCACACACATCTCTCTCACACACAGAGACACACACACACAGAGATGCAGACACACAGCTCAGCCATCTTGTAATCGTTCTAAGATGATGGTGATTCCTACAGTGATTGATGATGACGACACGGTCAATTGTCCTCTGGCCCCTCGGTGGCCCCTCCTGGTCCGGAAGGCTGAGGTGAGCTGCAGTGAGACAGAGGAGGTGCCCACCACCAGGAGACCAGCTTCCAGGCTTGGGGCCCCAGCCTCTGGCCTCCCACCAACACTGGCTGCACCTGAGTCAGGAAATGAGCCCACTTCTCTCTTGCAAAAATAAAAATGTTTAACAATTTGGAAAAAGCACAGAACCCATGGGGAAGTCCCTCATTTTCCATCTGCAAGTAGCTACCGCAAAAAGGAATTGCCAGACACTGTGTGTCACTGGCAGGGGCCCGGGTTCACTCAGAACATGGAGCCCAGAGCCACACGGGCCTCAAGGGCTAAGGGTCTCAAATCCCTGCAGGAGCTGCCACCACAGCCTAGGGCAAAAAGCAAAACCAAGTGCGTTCCCTGCCCGTTGGCCCCCACCTACCCTCAGTCTTCCAAGCAGAGAGGGAAGAGCTGCTGACGCTCCTGTTCCCTTGAACTGGGCGTCTACCAAGTGCAGGCAGCAGAGACTCAGCGTCCTCGGCCTCACTTGTTCCTCCAGCAGGAGAAGATGAGGAAGCTGAGGCCTACAGAGGCCGAAGAGACTGACAGGTCACTGGATGAGCATGGCCCTTCTCCATCTGAGTAAAATGGTGTGTGCACACAGCACCCTGCGAACCTCAGGGGAGAGTGAGTCGTGGGGGCCCTAACCGGCAGGTCCCTGAGCTGCAGCCAGTGGTCGCGCTGGTGGGCTCAGGGCACAGGGCCAGTCACTATCCTTTCCCCTCTCAAGGACACGGACTGTGCCGAGGCTTATCAGCCATCTGCCCAGCGGACAGGTCAGGGATCCTAACGAGGCTGGGGCCCCAGACCGGAGGGGAGTGAAAGCTGAGTCAAGCACATGGACAAACCCACAGCGACAGACCGTCCCCTCTCACCAAAACCTCTCCTGGAGGCCGTGGCCAAAGCAGGACAGCTTCAAGGTTGGGGCAGAGGGGCCAGTGATTTTGCCGTGACAGACGGGCTGCCAGCATAGCCAGGACGGCCCCAGATGCCACTTCTCAAGCCTGGCACCTCCCCTCTGTAGGAGGACTGGCCTGGGGCGGGGGGAGGGGGCCCTGCCCTGGTGGTCCGAGAGACAGACGGTGCTCGGGCTGGCTTGCAGGCAGCCTGTTCGGCCACAAAGGCGGCCAGGAGGACGTCCTGGCACCAAGGTCCCCAAGTGAACAGGAACCTGAGATCCTGTGGGTCAGTACCCAACCCAGACACACGTACACTCACAGTTCACGTTCGTAGAAACGCAACACCGACTCCCGAGAGAAAGGGTGGCCTTTTCTCTCTTTTGCAGTTAAAACTGGTTCTCATTGTAAAACTAAGTGGGGGCCGAGAGGCTTCTGCCAATGCTTCTGGCAGGGAGGGGTGAGTCCAGGACAGACCCCTTCAAATTGCAGCATAAAGCTCCGGGGCGGCCGGGCTGAACGGCCTTTCTACTTCCCGCTTTCTGGCGCGCCCCCTCCCTCTTTAA
Source organism: Nyctereutes procyonoides (assembly GCF_905146905.1). Lineage (NCBI taxonomy): Eukaryota > Metazoa > Chordata > Mammalia > Carnivora > Canidae > Nyctereutes > Nyctereutes procyonoides. Next base: position 26,455,462 of record NW_026575133.1, read on the forward strand.
TCTTGCCATTGTCCCCTCCAAGAGAGACCTCATAGTGTTCCCATGAAAGCAAGAAAAACGGACGTTCCTGAAGGTATTGTGGGACCTGCCTGGGCAGAAACGCTCACATGCCTTTTTTCTCACTATTAGCTTGAGATGATCTTAGAAAAAGAGGGAGACAGACAGACACACACACAAACAAAAAAGTCCCGCCTCGATGGCCGGTGAGAAATAAAGCCGTTCTGTCTCTTGAGAGGGACATCAATTGTCGGCGCGCCCAGGTTAACGGAGAAGCACAGAATCAAGCGTCCCGCTCGCCCGGCTGAAAACAAGAAAGCAACCTCCGATTGATTGGGGGAAAGAAATTAATTGCAGCTTTAGAAAAACCTTTTCTCTCCGCCAGGGCCTTGGGCCCATTGAAGCCCGGGCGGCTCGGCGGGGCTCTTAGCGGTTATGGCCATTCACCAGGCCATTCACCACGCGCAGGTGGCCGATACGTTTCCCAGGGCTCGGCGGCGTGGGGACCGCGCCTTGCCTTTCAGCGAGGCCTGCCCGCGTCTATACAGGGCCACTTAAATCAGTCTGAAGCTGTGAAAGGCTCCACCGCTCGCAGCCCGGGCCCGGCCGCCCAAACAGAGCCCCGGGAGGGCCGGCGGGCGGGCGCAGGGCCGGGAGGACGGTGCCAATTAAAAACCCCAGCCTGTGAGCCATTCTCTCCCTCATTTTCATTCCTACAGCTACATTGTGTCCACTGGCAGTGGATTCCAAAAGCAAGGCGGCTGCATTCACCTCCCAGGGCTTTAGAGCCGCCATCCCCCGAACCAGGCTAATTAAAAGCCTGGTCCCTCCCAGGCTGCTCCTGGGGAGGAGCGAGGACAGAAGGCTCAGGAGACGAGGCGAGACTGTGAATGCTGGGCTCTTCCAGGGGCGACTGGCAGGCTGGGAGGAAAGGGCCTCTGGAAGGAGTAGGGCCTGCCTGGGCATCGGTCCCTTGGGTCTCTGGGACATTCAGGAGCTCCCTGCACCCTCCGAACCTCGGGAAGTCAAGGCAAACCAGATGTGGGTGGAAATGGGCCCTGCTCCAGGGCTGACACGCCTCTGGGGTGCACCGACCACCCATGCCTGCTCCCAAGACACCCGGGGGACAGCAAGCCAGGAAGCTGTGGGGCACTGACTGTTGTGGACACAATCGTGGTTGGTAGAAGAAAGGGACCCAGGCCTGGCCATGTTCTAGCTGTTTATCCAATGCCCAGTCACTCTGCCCCTCTGGGCCTGTTTCAACTGGAAAGCAGCGATGATGCACACTACCTTGCGGAAGTGCCGGGCTAGCACGTACACGGCACCCACGGCCGCGCCCAGGGACCGCCAACACTGAGACCACTACCCCACAGCACTGCCGAGTGGCCACCACCTTCAGAAGCTCTTCCAGCAAACCAAGGAGCTCTGGCTCCACGAGGGTCAATCAGACCCCCCAGAAGCAGTCGGGGGGCCCTTGCTGCCCTGCTGCCTCCCTTCCTGGTGTCCTTAAGAATTCCAGTCCAGCCTAACCCAGCAATGGATGAAGATGTGAAGACGTGGGGGGAGCAACTCTGTTCTTTCAGCAATATGTGTGTTAATTTTGGCTGATCTGTGTGGCACTCGGCAGCAATTCTCCAAATTACTGGGGCATCTGAGCTGTATGAGGTCCTCCCCCAGGAACATCTCAGAAACCTACTGCTCGAAGCTTTTTGCCACAGAGGGAGGCTAGAGGCTACTTCGCTGGGCTGTTCAGAGAGGCTGGGGATGTCGGTTTCCCAGATGGTGTTGGGAGGGGCCGTCTAGGAAGATGAGCAAAGCCGGAGAGCTGGTCCTGCGAGGGCAGACAGGTCCTGGGGGTGGCAGCGGCGATGGAAATGGCAGAGGGACGCAGAGGTGGGCAGCTAGAGGCTCCTCTGGTTGAGATGCTGGGAGACAGAAGGGGTGATGTCTTGGGTCCCTCTACTACAGGGACCAGCGCTGCTAGAGCGCCTGCCTCCAGGTGGCAGAGGATGGCCCCAGTCACACCTAGAATCCAATGGTACTTGCCTCTCCCCTTCTGCCCCAAGAGGAGAAGGAGCCAGGTGTATGCATGTCTGTCTGCAGGGCAGGAGCCAGGCCCTGGAGACCAGGACCCCAGCAGTGGTCGCCTCCCTTGGAGGCAGCAGCAGAACAATGACCAGGCTCAGTCTCAACGGGGGGAGTGCAGGGTGCCCCCATGGCCCCGCAGGGTGCTGGCTGAGCCCTCAGTGCAGCAAGGGGCAGCCAGGGCCAGCCCAGGGGCTCGGCCATCACAGTGCTCTGTGAGCACATCCTGCTCCTGCTCCTTCTCCCTCTTCCTCAAAAGAATCCCTAGGAGTATCGGTCCAGCTTCCTTTTTCTACATGTTTAAGGTTGAAAATCGAGAGTCATAACAAAAACAACACTACTCCTAACCGAGTACTTCCTGGGGCCCTGCTGGGAGGTGCTGTCTCAGCCCCTGAAACAGGCCGAGCTGGTGGCAGCTCCCTCTCCTATGGCAGCCTCCCAGGAGGGGCCAGCTCTCAAGGCAGACAGGTGATGGTAAATTGAGTAGGGCTCGTGCCAAGCAGTTGCTAAGATGGCTCCAAGGATCCTGAAGTCCTGATTAATGGGCAAGATGGCTCTCTGCTTTGGCAATGGGGCTCTGGCACTTTTCCTCACAAAAACAGCGGTGCACAATGCAGGCAGCTGCCTGGCAAAATGCCTGCATGCCTGCTTGCCTGCTCTCCCTGGAGGGGCTCAGGAGGAGAGGGTTAAGAAGCCATCAGACAGCGTCACCATCGTTCCCAGCTCCTGGGGACATGGACTCAGAGATGGAACAGAAAATGTGGAGCCAACTAAGCTAACCAACCCAGCCCAGGGTCAGTAGGCCCTGCACAGCCACGTCTTCCGGTTAACAGGATGCCCCACTGCCCGGCTCCACCCACCCTGCGTGGCGCTCCAGCCAAGGGGGCCCTGAGAAGGCACCTGTCCTTTGCCACTGCCAGTTCGGAAGGATCAGATTTCTTGTCTGAGGCCAGGCACGTAACAGGGCCCCAGGGACTGCAGCCACCAGGGAGGCCAAGATCCTTCCCTCCAGTCTGTGGTTCTGTACCACACAATGCAGCCCCAGGGATTGTCGTGACTTGGGAAGGCACAAGGACTGTGGGCATCTGGTGGGTGGAGGCAGGGATCCCACAGCACGGGACAGTCCTTCTCCCTCCAACAAAGAACCATCAAGCCCAAGACACCAGTGGTGCTGAGTCTTAATAAGGCAGCACTGCTCCCCGTAATGAGTGAGTGCAGCTTGCTCACTATCAGGCACTTGTGAGGCGCAGTAAGAACGCTCCCACCGTGGCTTCAATGCAGACTAAATTTGCTCTGGCCCCTCGGTGGGCTCAAACACCTTCCCTGGGCCTTTAGTGCCTGCAGGGAGAGGGAGGAGGAATGTGCACCTTTGCAGCGAAGCTAGAAGGAATCTTAGAACAAACAGCACTGCGTTCTCACGAGCTGCCCCAAACTGGGGTGCTCCCACAGTTCCAACTCCACCTGTCATTTCCTCCCTTGGTCCTCTTGCTCCCAGCTCTGGGCCTCTGGGGTGTTAGGCCCAGGGCTGAGGACATGGGACCAGGGTCACAGTGGACATGACACAGTGTCCTGCTCTCCCAGCAAGAGCGGCAAAGGTCACTCTCTGGGGCTCTCCCTCCACCCCCTTCACGTGAGCCCTGCCTTCCCCTCTTATCTGAACTGTCAGACTGCGGTACTGAGATGAATCATACAGCTACTTTAGGGGAGAGGCAGGCGTGACAGGTGCCCAAGAAATCTGGGAGAACTGCCGGTACCTTTTCTCCACTGCAGAAGTACCTATGGCAAGCCGAGAGTCAGCCATCCGGTCAGCGTTCTCCCCAGGTCTAAAGTGAGGCTCCATCCACAGATCCAAGGTGCCCAGGGGCCGTGGCAGGGTGATACAGCTTCCTGGCAGGGCCATCTCTTGGCACCCAGCCCTAGCTGGAAACCCAGAACAGGGGACCAGCCCCTGCCTCTGGGGAGTTTGCAGTCCGGGAAGGGATGAGGTCAGGAAGGGATGCTCAGAGTGAGGTGTCAGGGCCAGTGTTTTACCGACCACTCGGCCTGTGCTGGGTGCTCTGGTAAGAGCAATATGAAATATCATCTATTTTGTGCCAGTTCCCTAAGGGACTCTACTTTATTACCATCCCCATTTTGTAAGTGGGGGATTTGAGTCTCAGTAGCTTGAGTAAATGGCTGATGGAAAGCCATACAAGAGCCTCCCTACATCCAAGAAGATGCCTGAGCTCATTCTCCTGCTCCTAAGTCCCACATGGTGACAATCAGGTGCTTCAGGGCCTCAAGCTGGATACTGATTTCTATATTCTGAGGCCCCAAATGAACCGTTAGTGTTCTTCCGATCATCAGCCAAGAGCAGGAAAGGAAGGCAGCCTGCTGAGACCCACTATTTGTGCTGGATCCTTCACACGAGCATGATTAAGTTCCTCACAACAGCTGTAAGAAGAGAAATGAATGTTGCCGACATGCTAATGTGGAAGCCAAGGGCATGTGCCCGATGTCACAGGGCGCAGCAGAGCACGAAGAAGTCCTGTGTTCTTTCCACGTCACCCGTGGTGGGTCCCACATCTCCCCTGGGGTCGCCCCTGCTGGCACCTGCTGGAGGTGTTGAGGACAGACCCGAGAGGAGCCAAGAAGATGTCTCTGGCTCCACGAGACCCACGCAGCAGGAACTTCGGGACTCAGGTGATAGCACTGCGGCACCCAGGACAGGCAGGAGGCGAACGTGGAACACAGGGGCCGCTCCACTGAGCTGTCAGCCAGCAGGGCGGTTGGGGTGGGGCGAGGGATGGGAAAGGAAGTGGGTGTGGGTGAGGAGACAGTCAACAGGAAATGCACTTGGAACGTGCCCGTGAAGCAGGCTGAGGCTGTGCTGCCAGCCCCAGGCTTCTGCATTCTCAGTTCTCCCTCAGATGTTGAAAATCTGCTTGTTTCTGCAAGGCGAATGGCACTCTCTTCCTCCTTGAGAAAGCCCTCTCTCGGGGAGCACTGGGGGGCACCCAAGCTTCTGGGAGGAAACGAGGATACTAAGGCTCCTTGACTTTGAGAACATCTGTCAGGAGCCCCACATGTGAGGCCAAGGCCCAGGCACAGCAAAGGGCCGAGGCTGGGACAGGAAACCTCGAGTGGGGAGGGCAGTGGCCACTTCCAGAACAGTGTGCCCAGCACCCGTGAGCCCGGTCTCTGTAGACAGAAAGCTTGGGGAAAAGGAGGGGGCGCAGGGATGAGCACCCGCCTGCCGTGTCCCGGCCTGGCCCGACCCCACCCGGCATAAAGTCACCACTCATCTCCTTCCCCCTAGGAGCCTCCAACTCCCCATCTGTAAAATGGCCACTCCTCCAGCCAGCTCCCCTTGGAGGATTGCCAGGAGACTCAAGAGTAATGTCGTGAGCCATCAAAAGGGAGAACCCACTAAAATAGTAGCAGCAGAGGCCTGGACGGCGCTCTCACCACCAAGCCCTGAGAGTTGCTCTCCTATCTTCGCTCTGCAGATGAGCAAACAGGGTGAGAGAGACTAACTTGCCCAAGGTCCCACGGCTGAAGGTCGCACCACCGGCACTTGGACGCCGCCACCTGCCCCGCCTGCTCAGGGCTCCTCTTGCCACTAAGAGGCCTCGCTGGGATTAGCAGTCTTGGGAGGCTGCCCTGGGAAGACAAAGCCCCATCCCAGCCCTTGAGGAATGTGTGGCATCACTGGGGAGACCGGTGGGAAGAGCTGGCCACAACAAGAGAGGCACTTGGGGAGGCTCAGGGTAAGGGCCGAGGAGACAGGAAGGAACCAGTGGCAGAGGGCAGCCACATCCTACCAACTTGCAGGAACAGCTGCCGGCCTGCGGGGAAGAGTGTCCAGGTGGGAAGGGCAGGCCACAGCAGTGAGACAAGACCCGGGGCTAGTCGCTGCCCTGTCATCAACCGCCTTACCATGTGACCCTGGGCATAGGGCCTCGCTCTCCATTTTCCCCAGATAGGCAGTGACGGGACCAGACCAAGGTCCCCTAAATCTCCAGCACTTATGAGTTCCAGCTAGAACCTTCTGCACCTCTTCATCCTCAAAACTGGGAGCATGGAAACCATCCTTTGATTACTGGAAGTTTTCACAGTCTTCCCAGAAGAAAATACTGTTGTCTCAGTAGATACCAGCATACCAACCTTGGCAGAGGCCCCCCATATTGTTCTTGGGTCAGCCTGGCACCCTCTGACCACCCTCCTGGCCAACTGGGATGGGGGATGAGTGGAGAGGGTGCTGCCTGGCACACTGGCCCAGGCATCAGAGGCTGCGGTGGGAAGCCAAAAGAACAGTCCTGGCCAGCCCGCCTCCACGTGAGTCAGCAGCTGTTTCTCCCAACATATTTTTCCTCCACCGCATACCACAGGGTATTGCCAACAACCCAACAACTGCAAAGATTTGGACAATGCTAGTTCTAACAAATTTCCAGATTAAGCCTGAGTCCACACAGCTGTATGAAGGCTACGTGCCACGAACAGTACCCAACTGGAAGATGGCAAACTTCGTGACCTGACAGCTGCCCTCCCCACCCCCAACCACTCAGTCTGACAGCATCAGGTCTCACGGACAGGCACTGCAAGTGCCACTGCATTCTCTCTACCCCCTCAGGTTCCCCAAGCACTAACATCTGCTGAATACGTGTTTGTCCCGGGAACTAAGCCATCCATCCTCGGTGCTCACGATGCCTCTATAAGGCAGGTACTGTTAGCCCCAATTTTCAAATCAAGACAAACTGAGGCCCAGAGAAGTCACTTGCCCAGGATCCTTCAGCCAGTGAACAACAAAGGTGGGAATGACCCCCAGGGCCCGCTTGGCCCTAGGCTAGCTCCTGCTCTACTGTGCACTCAGATCTCTAGTTACCTACTGGGACATTTACAGCATTAAGAACCAAAGTCAAAAAAAGATGATGTGATGACACGTAGAGACAACATAATTATCTACCAGACAACTTTTCTCCCTAATGGAGCCAGAATGTTTTATTCTTAGTAGTATAATTGAGCATAGAATAATTTTAAGATCCTGTAGGATCTGCTTTATTACTCTGAGTGAGCACTAAGGAGACGGCAACTAACACTGGGACCTCTTCTTAAAAGGAAAACCCACTACCAGTTGGAAAAGGCCAAAGGTAAAGAGCCTTCCTGAAAGGACAGAAGCCCTGGTTACTGCAGTATCTGTGACAGGAGCTGACTTCCACTTGATTCAGAGTCAGGCATGAGGCCAAGTCTTCAAGGTGTCCCGGTTGCGCTCTCTATGCTAGACGAAGGTGATGGTGGTGGTGATGGTGGTTGTGTTAATGATGAAGATGAAGGTGGTGGTGATGGTGGTGTTAATAGTGATGATGAAGGGGGTGATGAAGGTGGTGGTGATGGTGGTGTTAATAGTGATGATGAAGGGGGTGATGAAGGTGGTGGTGATGGTGGTGTTAATAGTGATGATGAAGGGGGTGATGAAGGTGGTGGTGATGGTGGTGTTAATAGTGATGATGAAGGGGGTGATGAAGGTGGTGGTGATGGTGGTGTTAATAGTAATGATGAAGGGGATGATGAAGGTGGTGATAATGATGTAGTGATGATGTTGGTGGTATTAATGGCGGTGGCAGTGATGGTAATGGTGAAGATGAAGGTGAAGATAATGGTGCTGGTGACTGTGAGGTCAGCGCCTACCATCTGCTGAACACCCGCAGTGTGGCCAGGTGTGCTAGGTACTTTATGGCCTTTGGCTTATGTGATCCTCACACTAACCCTCTGAGGTGAGTTATCATTATCTCCATTTTCCAACAAGGAAACTGAGGCTCAGAGTGGTTACCTGGTTAGAGAGTGGAAGGGTTCAGACTCTGGACTCTAAAGGTACTATTCCTCCATGCCCCCCAAGTGACCAACTGTAGAGGGGAAACCATTCCTGCTGATGAGCAATTTCCGGTCTGCAGTTCCCCAATACAAATGTATCAAGCCAACCACCCTTAGCCACTGGCATTTGTTTTAAGAGGTGTAGGCCTATCTGAAAGGAAAGAGTTCACCCTAAAGTAGCCCTTGTGTGCTGCAGACTCTGATCCCTCTCCTGCCTTCAATGAGAGTGAAAGCCAACTTCTTCACACAACAAGGAAGGAAGAACAGAAGGGGCTGGCAGGTGCTGGGAGGACAGTGAGGGGCACAGCTGGGCTCCATGCACCTCCTTTTACTGACAGCCCCCCAACCTCTCTTCAGAGGCTGCATCCTGCCCAAACCAATCCAAAGCCAAAGGCACAGCAACAAGGGTGGCTGAGAGGCAGAGTGGCACAGAGGGCCAGAGGTCATTCCTCAACCCTGCCCTCAGAGCCTGTCATGGCTCTGCTGTCAGGCTCCTACCAGCAATCGAGGCCTCAAGTAAGCTGATTTAGCTCCTCGTGTTCCCCTTCCAGCTGGCACAGAGGGCAGGAGGAGGTGGGGAGGGACAGAGCTGGATGGAGGGCCCTGCCTGGCGTCCTCCGGGGCAGCTCTGGCCTCTGAGCTGCACAGGACAGGCGAGGAGGGCCACGGAGGAGAGCACAAGGGCAGTGGCCATGGCCAGTCTCGCTCTAGACCCACGGACACCGTGACCGGAAGCTCGGCTGTTAAGACAAAAACCCAGGCCCAAAACAGGCACCAGGGGCCCAGCCCAAGTATCCGACTCCCCCACCTCGTCCTCTGTCCTGCCTCCCCAGCGATGGATGTCCCAGCTCAGCAGCCTCCTTGCTTCCTGCGGTGCTGTGTGGATGGTCAGCTGACTTCCTGCCCTGGGGCCTGAGCACTCTGGGAGGACAAGGCTGCAGAGACGGCTGGCGAGCCCTCCCTGCGGGCACCTGACCCCTGCCCCACGTCGGCAGACCTGAGAACCGACACACAACACGACTGCCACGTCCCTCACACAGCCCCTGCTGACAGAGCCCAGGATGTGTGAGATGAGCTGAAACGGAGGGCCCAGAGAGCCTGCACTCACAGGTTCCTGTCCTCATCCCTACCCACAAAGCACCCACTGTGCACCAGGTGCCGTCCTGACTTCCATGGAATCAGGCCTGAGCAAGACAGGGCCCTGCTTTTTAGGAATTGCCTTCCTCCAGGATGTGCCTGGAGAATGTCAAGTCCAACACGGTCCCAACTCATCAAAGTGCAAGAATTCCTCTGGGGTTCGAGTTATCTCCCCAAGGTCTTCATTTCCAGCCCTTTTCTACTTGGGTCCAAGACTTTCCCAAGTTCGTCCCTGCAGAGGGGAAATCACCCATTCTCCAGATAGGTCTACTCAGTAGGTCACAACCGCAGGAGTGCGCAGGCTGCCTGAGGTCCTACGGTGCAAACAGCGCACCTGCACCAAGTCCCGGAGGCAAGAGGAACAAACATCTCGGGCCCAATGCACAGATCAGAAAATGGAGGCTCTGGGCAATACTAGGATACGCCAGTGCACACTGCTGTCAAGTGGCAGGAGAGGCCATGGGCTTTGGGGAGTCCTGAGAAGGAGCCTGGCCTGAAGCCACCCCCGAGTCTGGTCCCAGCCTGCCATCCCCGGTGACAAGCTCCTGAGTGACTGTAGCACAGCCGCTTCCTCCTCCAAGCCTCAGTGGCTTTGCCTGCAGTCAAGGAGTTGAAGGAAGTGAGTGATGGTTGGTGTTTCTCGGTGCTGCCATGCCATACTCAGCCCCAGGAGCCCAGTGCTGGGGGACAAGGATGGTGTGTGGTCACACAGTTACAGAGAAGCGTCCCCTGCCCTACCTGGCTCCCAGCTCACGGCCCCAATCCCTTCAGTATGGAGAGCAGCAGGAGTCCCGCTGCAAGGAGACACTCCTTCTAGCAGAAACTTTCAGGTGTGTCCCCAGGACACTGGCCCCTCCTGTCCCCTTCCGGCCATGGCTGCATACTGACACAGGCTGCCCTTGTCAGCATGGGCTTGAGGAACCACTCCCAGGGGACTGTGGACAAAACAGGCTGCCTTCCCTGGGGAAGCCAGTGCCTCGGCCAGGCCCCAAGGGAGATGCCATGGGCCCAGCCCACCAGTCAGGACCCCCAGGGCTCTGCAGAGAGCTCAGCTCATAGCAGCCTCAAGAGCTGCCTGCCTGCACCTCAAGTGACCCAAACACAGTAGCAAGGTTTTGCTCTTCAAAACTACTCCACTGGTTTCTATCCCCACCTTGGGGAAAGGAGTCCACATTCCAGCTCCCTGGAGGGAAATCCACAGGCTTTAATGAGTTTCTCTGATGAAGCCCCAAGCTCAGAGCCAGCTAGGAAGGGATGTCTTCCAGATTTCGTGAGGAGCTTTGCCTGAGGCTCAGGTGGTTGGCTTCCTCTATACCAAGAAGGTTGGGGTATGAGAGGGGCTGGCAAGGGGGCCCCCACCCCCAGGACTCTGATGCTGTTTTTTTTTTTTTTTAAGATTTTATTTATTTATTTATGAGAGACACAGAGAGGGAGAGGAAGAGATATAGGCAGAGGGAGAAGCAGGCTCCATACAGGGAGCCCGACGTGGGACTCGATCCCGGGACTCCAGGATCACGCCCTGGGCCGAAGGCGGTGCTTAACCGCTGGGCCACCAGGGCTGCCCTCTGATTCTGTTTCAACAGGGCCGCTATGAGGCTGGAAACAGCTGGGCATGACCAGGTGCCCAGAGAACCAGGCCCCACTCTCCACCCTCAACTTTCATGCGGCTCTGCAAAGAGCCAAGGACAGATGGGCTGTGGGTCCTTCGCTCAGGTGCCACTGGGATGGTCAGGGAAGGAGCCAGACACACAGGGGCTCAAAGCCCTCTCTGCAGGCACTTCCTCACCACAGATGTCGGGCAGGTCCTTCCACCCGAGCCTTGCTTTCCTCATCTACAAGCTGGATAAGCACAGCCCACGTCAGAGAGGTCTCACAAAGAAGAAAGGAAACGAGGTGCGTAAATGTTCTTCATGAATCTATCACACTGCATGGATGGGAGGGTCAACGCCACACCAGGTCTGGGCCGGTGCCGGCTGGACTCTCCAGGTTTTGTTTTCACACTGACTGGCACTGGCCAGAGGCTCAGCTAGCAAACCACAGGTGCTGGGTTCCCACCTGGCAGGCTCCTGGTAGCTCCAGTTAGCTCCTTCCCAGGTCAGCCTGGACACAGGTAGAATGGCCACTCAGAGCCATTAAGCAGCCCAAAGGACACCAGCCACCAGCTGGGCTGCGGTGTCTCCCCTTATTTGGAGACCATGAGAGACTCCTAAGTCTGGGAAACAAACAAAGGGTTATGGAAGAGGAGGAGGGTGCAGGGATAGGTGACTGGGTGACGGGCACTAAGGAGGACAATTGATGGGATGAGCACTGGGTGTTATAAGATATGTGGGCAAATTGAATTTAAATTAAAAAAAAAAACTTTAAAAAGAGGGAAGAACGTGGCTTTTGAGATATTCTGTTTAAAAAGGCTCATTACCAAAGGAACTAATTACAAAACATTAAATGACAAAAGCACGTCATGCTGTGCTTGACACATCCTAAGTATGACTGTCATCTTTGTCCAACAGGAAGTTGTTCAGAAAAAGCCCTTAGGACAAAGGACCCAAAACCTTGAACCTGGCTGGCCCTGCCCACCCCTGGGTGTGAGCAGTGATATCCTCTCCATGCCGGGGCCCAAATGGGACAGCGCTGAAATACACACTCTCAGAAAGGGGCATTTCTAACTGGTTGCCACGCTGGGGATAATGGGAAAGAAGGGAGTTCCCAGGGGTGGGATGGGACTTCTGGTTCCAAGGCCTGCAGGTGTGGGGATGGCAGTGAGGGTGGCAGGACAGTAGGAGCTTATTTTCCACTTGGAGCAGAACAAGCAGAAGGGAGTGGCTGCCTCCCAAGGTAGAATCTGCCCCCGACTCAACCAAGGCTCTCCCCTCCCAGGACCAGCCATGGACACAGGGTGGGCAGCCTGGGGTAGCAAGCCCAAGCCCCCTCGTGCTCAGGAGCCATTTCCTTCTAAGCCCCTCAAAGGGGTGGTGGCAGGAGCTCACTCCTTTCTGCAACCAGAATGGCCAGGGCTGATGAGATGCCACCTTCTGGGTAAGGCTGCAGGTGGCTCAGCCTTCCTGACGCCACTGGCTTGACCCTCTCCGGCTTGGGAGTTCCTGAGTCTGCAAGCCAGGAGCTTTTGAAAAGGAGCCCTCCTGTGACTGTTCACCTGTCCATGTTTGGCCCAGGGAGCCCCAAGGGCAGGTTCACAGCAGGTCATCCTGGCTTCTTGGAAAAGCAAGAGAGGCCAGAAGGGCACAGAGATCATTTGCTAATAGGCAAGACTCAAATGAACCATAGGTCCCCAAACAGCGGCCAGGTTATGTGAGCCCTAGGCGCACACATGTCACAGGCTTCTGGGGATCCCATTTTTAACTGACAGTAGCACAGAATATGAGCTCTGGCGTCCAGGACTGTGTCCTGAGGCCCTCGGGCTACCAGCCCAGTCGTAACTTCATCACCATACTGGATGTTCTCAGCCAGAGAGAGTGGACTGGGCACTATGACTTGCCACATCCAGGTGACATGAGGCTGCTAAGAATCTCAAGGACAGTCATCCCTCATCTTCCACTCACAAGCCAGGAAGCCCATTTGCAGCTTAGTTTCCACATGAGTTAGGGGTTTGTGCCAACATCCACTGGGCTATTAAAGGTCCCAGAAGCCATAGCCCTCTTGGACATCAATAGGAAAACGAGGAGCTCCCTGAACTTGACACTTCCTCACCTTTCCCCACCAAGAAATCCTCCCCTCACCCCCAGACTTTCTTAAGTGAATAGAGGACACATCAGATGCTGAGGAAAGGTAATGGGGAAGAACCAACCAGCACTGGGATTCTGGACGATGGTCCCTCCTTGAAGGAGGCTTTACCACTTTACCATCACCATCTGGGGTACTGCTCAGTGGTAGAGTTGGGGCTGGCCCAGGTGTAGTCCCTGGCCCTGTCCCCTGCCTCAGCCTCTGGGGTCATTCATGACACCCCTCCCCATGGAAGGTTCTCCGCTTCTCTGCCCATCTTTCCCCCATCACCCATGTTTCAGGTGTATGTGACACTACGACATAATCTTTGCTCCTCCTTATCATCTATCTATCCACACAAGGGGGAAGCTTCTAGAGACCAGGGCCCGGGGCCATCCTGCCCCACACTGAATCCTTAGTGGTGAGGACACTAAGACACAGCAGGTACACACCAAACAGCACCGGCCCCACGATGAACAGAATCCATACAGAGGGCGGGAACGGGATCTGGCTTCTAGTTTTCCTGCCCAGCGGTGCCCGGCACACAACAGGAACCCAGAGAGAGGTTCCGGACTGAGTGGAAGGTGAGAGAAACGGACCAGACGTGGGTCCCCGGGCACATGAAAGAAACTCTGGTGGAAGCCCAGATTCTGCTCCTGGAGCAAGGCCTGTGTGCCTGGGAGGCAGACACTATGCAGGTGCATTCTGGGTTTTCTCACACAAAATGCACACCCCCAGCTGTGCACAGGCAGTGTGGACACACAGCAAGCCCCACAACTGAGCGTGTCCTGAATGAGCACGGGGCCCTTGGGCTCCAGGACTGTGGCCATGGCAGGTGGGCGGTGTTCCCGGCACGGCAGCTCTAAAACAGAATGGTCAGCTAGAGCCAACTGGTCAAGCCAGCTCCCCAAGCACGCAGGCAGACTATTCAAAAAGAACAAAACCCAAAGCACCAGGAGTGCCCTGCCCAGGAGACACTCCTGCCCCAATCTGTGGGACGGGGCTGATGCTGGAAATGGCTCTTGCGCTCAGCCTGGGAGCGTCTTGTCAAACTCTGTTTGGCACCGCCACTGGGCCAACGGGCCCCCCTGGACGGGTGGTGGGTTGATCCAATCACAGGAGGCATGTTGTCCAAGCCAGCGGAGTGTGTTCTGTGATGCTAAAGGGAACCTGCATTATTACACACTCAGGCTACAAGAGAATCAACACATTCACCACAGACCTTGGACCAAAGAGGCTAAAAGAATTCAATTCTATTTTGTGTTGGGCCAAGAATTTTGTGGTGACTTTATTTTTTTTGACGCTATGTGTCTGCTTTTCTTATTGGACAGAGTGAAAAATTGGTGCTAAGCTCATGTGTTTTGTTTTAATAAGGACTGTTTCTTTCATTTTTTTCTCTTTTAAAGGAACAAATTCTTACTTCCTATAACTCCACAGTGTATTTGAGCCTGCAGAGTCAATGGGCTCCCGGGGCTTGGAGGGAGTTTTAGAAAGGACTGGGAACCACGCCACTTAATGATGGCTACCTCTGGGGTAGATTCCAGAAGGATCTCACTTTCTGTGTTTTTACATTTCTGAACTGTAATTTTTTTTTTTTTACCTTCTAAACTCTGAATTTTTTTACATGTGTGAATTTTGTAAGCAGAAGAAACAATACACATAAACAAATCCAGAAATCATTTGAGTTCATGTGTGTTTGTCCCTACTCCAACAAGAATATCATTATGTGCCAAGAACTCAGTCTTACGTGCCCTTATGTCCTCAATGTGAGATAGAGATCACCTCATTTAACCCCCATGACCATACCCACTTCGCAGATGAGGAAATGGAGGCTCAGGGTCCCACAGCTAGATCTGCAACCAGCTCTATCTGCTTCCAAAGGCCCTGCTCTTAGCCAGTCTGCCCCACAGCCTCCCTGCAGCCTCGAGGGCTCCTTTCTCTCTGCCCCTTTTCCTACTTGTCCACTGAAAGCAGCTGTCCTACTAACCACAATTAGTACAGAAGCCATGAATTGGTGGGCACTCTGGAGATGTCTGGGTCACGACCGGTGACTTGTCTCCCCCAAGTCAGTGCCTGGCCTCACCCAGCAGACTGCCCAGGGCTGGGGAAAGGGACAGGCCAGCAGGTACCTGGGGAAAAGGCTTTGCTAGATGTTCAACTGAAGAAAACACTGGAATGATTGGGAATAGGGACCCTACTAGGCCATCTTCAGTGCTGCCTTGTACTGTGCCACGCCGGGAGGTTTCAGGACAGAAGTCCCAGACCACCTCTGCAGGGGTTCCGGGCCATGGACCCCAGCACAGATATCAAGTAGGTCCCCTCCCACCTGTTGCCACATGCCCAATCCCACTAATATGTTAATGGTGTTTCTCAGAGGCTGCTCTGCCAAGGGGTCGGCCCCCACACAGGATGCAAAGTGCTGTATCCTCCACCCCCTCCTGGAGACCACAGCACGTTTTGGCTCAGAGAGGTGTCACCTTTCTGAGACCTGTTTCATTTTAAGAACCTTCTGCACAAGTCCAGCACAGAGTGAGAGCCCACAAAGCCCACGCCAGGAGACAGGCACAAAGGTGCACACGAGTTCCTAGCAACAGGCTAGGCATGCTAACAAACTTACCTTCACCTCGCCCCACAACCCAGGGGTGGGAGCTGCGGGCACAGGCTGCCAGTGGCAGGACTCCAGGACTGCATTCCTCCCCTCTACCTACGCTTCTAACCCTGCCCGTGAACTCTCTAGCCCTCCTTCCTTGGACCCTGCTTCCTGGGCCTCTTGAGGCGGTACCGTGCGCTGGCTCAGCACACACTCCGAGCCATACGGCCCTGCTTCAAGTCCCACACCTGCCAGGGACTGGTTCTGCCGCCAGGGCCAAGTTATTAGCCAAGTCTCTGCTACCATGTCCCCAGTGGTCAAGCAGCATGACAATAACAGTACCCGAGTCCTGGGCTGCCTGAGCATCAAGACAGCCAGAACCAACAGGTGGCAGTGAGGGTCAGAGAAGAGCCTGCAGCCTCATCATGGTGCCCCGGTCTCTCTCAGAGCCCCAGAACGCAGCTGGGGGCTCAGGGCAGCACGTGCCTCGCTCAGACAGAGACGGTGGCCGATGCACACTCACCCCAGCGTCCCGTACACAGGAGGAGCTTAGTTTAGTTGATAGAACTTGCAGAACAAGTACAGCCTGTGAATGTGAAGCTAAACTCCTCCTTGGAACATGGTGACCCCTAACCTGGTCTTCCTGCCGCTCTGCTTACAGGTACCCTTAAAGTCCATGCAGAGCCGCCCACCGTGTGGCCATCCCACAGCCCAAGGTGGGAATCAGGGGCAGTACAGGGAGCAGCCTTCTTTACCAGGAAGACGGGTACCCGCGCATCATCAGCCTCCCCTCCCTGCCCCTCTCTCCCTCATCATCCACTCCGCAGCAGGGCCGATGCCAACAGCAATGGTGGAAGTGGTTCTTGGTCACACAGAGGACTTTCCAACCACGTTCCTGGGTCCTTGAAGATGCTCCAGCCCAGGCCACGGCATCCTGGCTCTGTGCTGGCTGCTGTGGCTTTCCCAGGCGTGGGGCGGCGTCAGCCCTGGAACAGGCCAGCCTCTGCGGACCGAGTCCGGGGTGGAGCGCAGGATAAAAGCACGGCCAACGGAGGCCTTTAAATGTCAGGGCAGTCATCCCTCCCTTATTTCACAATGCTGCTCCAAAACCACCTCACCGGGCCAAGCTCTGTTACCACAAAGTTAATATCCTCTAGCAACTTCCGAGCTGGTTGTCTGCCTCCAGGGCCAGGACACATCTGGCCAGCAGAGAGATTTCTGGATCCCTGGCCAGGGTGAACTTTTCTAGGGGTTTGTCTTGCATGATGAGAACCCCAGGGCCACCCCTCGCTGACTGCATCTTAGTTTTGTTGTACCAGACTGAGAGGAACAGCCTCACCAAAATCCTTCGAGGGATGGGAGAAAATTCAGGCCGAGTGAAAGCAGAAGGAAATGAACAATCCTCACTTTGGCCCACGCCTCTCAAGTATGGCAGCCACAGAAGAGCGGCCTGGAAAAGACGAGAGCGCTGGGGCTGGACAGGCAACCCAGCACACGCTTCCAGAGCAACGCCACTGTGAGAACGCAGTTTTCATTAAAAAGAAAAAAAAAAAGAAAAAAGAAAAAAAAAATCACGCTTTTGTGCACTGAGATATGCTGAACTTGTTCTGACGCCAGGGTCCCAGTTAGCCAAAACTCACAAGCGCTGGCCACTCCTTTTCCGCTGCCCCCTCTCCAGCACCGTGTTCTTATTTGCCACTTGAGGAGCACAGGAAAAGGCCACGCAGGGGCCAAGTTTCGGCTCGGCAGAGCTTTAGACAATCGGGTGGGCCGCGTTACATCACCCCCACGTTCCTGACCGCCAGGGTAACAGCACCAGGGCTCTTCCCACGACTAGCTTTCAGTAACAAACTGATGAAGTCCAGCCGCCTTCCACATGGAGAAACTAAGGCACGGGCGCATCTAGATCCGGAGCTGGGATAATTCTCTTAAAAGGCCAGAAAAGTAAATACTTTAGGCTTCTGGCCTGTCCAATCTCTGTTTTAACATGAGAGCAGCCATAGGCAATTCAGTCACCGGACGTGGCTGTGTGCCAATAAAACTTTATTTGCAAGAATAGGCAACAGCCTGTTGGGCTGTGGTATGCCAATCCCTGGTCTAGATGGTCTGAGATGACAACTGTCACCTCTGCTGGAAGACACTGGCCGTAACAGAGTACCACTGAACCCTCCCCGCCACACACACACACACGCATACACGCACGCTTAGGAGGCCCCAGGGCACCACCTAGCAGAGCTCTAGTTAGAACACTGAATCTATTATAAAATATTAAGTCACACCCCACACGGAACTCTGCAGACAGCGGGCCTTGGTCCTCCCAGTCCTGCTCTGTGACCAGGGCACTCCCTATACCCCTCCCAGCACAGGCTCAAGGGCTGAGGGGCTCACGGCTCCCCTCTGTTCCACCTACAACTCTGGAAGAAGAAGAGAAGGTCCCAGCAGACCGAAACAAAGGCAAGGCCAGGTCCCCTGGATGCACGGCCTCTGAAGAGCCCCACCGGGGTCCCGAACCTGGGATGAGGACGGTCTCCACCCTTCTCCGGGCTGGCAGGCTCTGGGACAGGCCTCGTGGCCAGCACCCTGCATCGTGGATCTCTCTAGGGCCTGGGGCTGGGGCAGTGGGGGAGGTCCACGGAAGGAGAGGCGCTTCATTTTCTCCGCACACCATCTCATGCCGAGCCACAGGCATCGCTGTGGAAGCCCACAACTCCTCACACAGCTTCCTGAGCTTCTTCGAGGTCACCATCAGTGCCCCCATTTGGGTACTGCTCATCGTCACTGCTTCAAAATGGTCTCATATTTCAAGAATAATCCAATTGTAGCCTACTTCATCCAGGACGGTGACAAACGTCACCTCAGGTTGTCTAGACAGTTCCAACAGCTGGTGGAGCAGGGGCCAGATCAGGCTCCCCTGGCAATGTCATGTGAGAGCTCAGTTGCCATCCCAGAACTGGGTACTGACCTCTCAGCCTGCCCACTTCACTGTCCTCAAACCAGAGAGCCCTGCGTGTCCAGGACTGACCTGACCACCAAGGACCCACCAGAGCTGAGGAAGGAAGACCTGCTCCCAGCCGACCCGCAGCTCCGTGACACCAGCCCCTACTGGTTCTGACCCTCCACCCAGGATGGGAAGGGCCTGGCACCCTGAGCTCTGCCAAGGGCCCCTGTTGCGGATGGAAACTAGGACAAGCATGGACCTTACAGGCACATGAGGCCGTGAGCTTGGGTGCCACTCTGAATCTCAAAGGGACAGTAATCCCCACTGTGCAGGACTATAATGGAGACAACACGTAACGACAGAAACATAAATCTGGTCTCTGGCCCACATGCGCAGTGGGGATGGGGACATGTAGGCATTGCAAGCACACTGCCACACATGGCGAGAGCCATCAGTGCTACGTTCATGTGTTCACCAGAGTATCATGGGGTAGGGCCCAGGCCGCAGGAGGTGCAGGTCTCCAGCTAAAGGTTCTCGACATGACCCATGCTGCCCTCATTCCCAAGAAGGGACAGTGTGGGCAGCAGGCTGACCAGGCAAGTGACCCAAACCAATGCAGAAAGTCCCAGTGTCTCACTGCTCTGGCTTTCCAGTTCCTGAGAGGAAAAGGAAGCCATTTCTGACTTGGTTTGCCTCCCCAGGGACATACATGGTCATCCTCCTCTTTCCCCTGATGAACACTTACATGCCTTCTTACCCTGACCGGTTGGTGCTATGGTCTCCCAGGTGCACTCTGAGACCAGATCCCCAAGGCAGCTGATTCAGAGGGTCCAGGACCAAGCAAATGACATCGATCCTTTCTCAAACACCTGATGGCTTTCCTCTGGGCTCAGCACACAGACCCACTCCTTCTGCTAGCCTGCGAGGCCCACCTGAGCCATGCCGACCCCTCGCAGCCCCTCCTGCACACCCCCCACCCGCCAGGACCCCCATCACAGCTGGCTTTGCCCTGAACCCGCCAAGCCCATCCCACCTTCCGACGTTTGTGTTTGCCCTTCCCTCTACTTAGGATGCTCTCCTTCATCACCTGTGCATGGCTGAAGGCATCTCGTCATCAGGTCACCTCCTGACTGGCTGCCTTGTCACTCCAACCTGGAGCTGGCCACATCCACCCCCTCTTCTCCCATCAGGCATCCACAGCGCACCTGCCTGTTTTATTTTCTTTACAGCATCTACTGCCACCTAAAATTTTCTCGCCTGTTGCTTACTATCTACCCGTCTTTCTAGAAAGTAGGTTATATGAAGATGGTAATTGTGTGTGGCTTACAGAGATATCGTCGGAGCCCAGCTGAGTGCAGGCACTCATCGGACACCACGGAGGACAAGGAGGTAAAGAGCGGAAAAGAGTGAGAACACACCCCTAGTTCTGGGATGCTGGGTGGCACGGAGGAGAGACCATGCTTGCCCCAGAGCTGCGTGACAGGGAGAGGGCAGGCATGCCCACAGCGGCTCTGGAAGATCCCAGAGCTCGGGGCTCACCTCCAGGCCCACTGGCCTCTGAGCCGGGGGAGGGGGTACAGGTGGGGGGGTGGGGACTCTGCCATCTGCTCCCCTTGAGGCTCTGCGAACAGGAGCACTGGAGGAGGAGGGAGGGGGGGCCCTGTGTCCTCCTGCCTGTTTCCCGTGTCTGTCACCGTCACCGGCCTGATTCCTGACCCGGCAGGGCCCTCCGTCCCGTGCACGGCAGCTGCTGCAGCCTGCAGCTTTCCCAACATGCGCAGAAGCAGCTCCACCGAGCTTCCTGTCCTCAGTCCCGGCAGGCCCTGGGGCCTGTGGCCTCCAAGCGCTGCAGCCTGCAGAACCACAGCCTCTTCCCTTTGTCACCCTCGCAGGGGTGGGAGCAGCTTCCTGCAGTTGCTTCCTCCATCATATCTGGTGTTCACGTCTTGGCTTCTCAGTTCTCCAGAAACCCAATTAACAACGGTGACCTCTCTGTGGACATAAGGGTGGGTTCTGTCCCCGGCCGGGGCCCTGGCCACTCCAGGCAGCCTTCTGCACACTCTCTGTGCACAGAGCTCTGGCGAGGAAGCAGCTGCAGCCCCCACCACCACTACCACCCGCTCCACGCAGATTAAATGCATTACAGGGCCCTGCACTATCTCAGGGAAAGGGCTGGCGCCTGGTGGCCTACTGCGACATACTACCCATGTGAGCTCACCACTACTGCTTGCGAGTGGAGCTTCTGGTGGTTGCGCTGTATTCTGGGACCAACCATTTCTTTTGTTTTCCAAGACAGAAAAGAAAGCTACCCTTCTCCTTCCCCGAAAGGAGTCATCCAAGAGCCCTACTATGCCCAACTTTCAAAGGAGGCATTGTTAACCATTTGGCCATAAATCGACAATCACCACCCACTCCAAGTGCAGTCAAACCAAGTTCCCGCTGGCTTGCGGGCTGCAGCAGAGGGTCTGCCCTCCTGCGTGGCATTTGTTTTCTTTAATTCTCAACTGTGGCCTGACGCTGGGAGAAGCAGTTAATTCAGGACGGCTGATACCGCAAGAATGTTATAAATAAATGGCCCATGTCCACAGGGGATCTTCTATGTTGCAGCCATGCTTGGGACAATGGAGCTTCCATCCTGTGAGGGCCACGCAGAAGCTAGTGGCTGCACAGGGCAAAGGCACAGGTATGTGTCAGACGTGTCAGTGCTGGGCCGAGCTCACAATTAAGCACGTGTCCTCCTCGGGGATACCTCTCTGTGCTTCCCAGTCTCTGGCCCTCCCTGGGGCTCTCTCAGGGGCTTGCCGCTCCTTCCCAGGAGGCATTCCCCCAACATCCCCACTTCCTTAGGAAGAGGGCAGGGAGTGGCATAATTCCTAGGTCCATCAAGCATCCCTTTCCCCCGCATCCTTCTGGGCTGGGCTGGGCTCCCAGGCTCTGATAGTAGATTCTAGAGGCCATCGCAGACACCACATTTTCCAGAGCTGCTTCCCTAGCTGCTGTCAACAGGCCAGATGTGGCACAGCTGAAGCGCGATCCAGTGTGACAAGCCCTCAAACCTGTAAGAGAATCCTGTGGCCCTAAGCGACCCCAGCCTTCTCCAGCCCACGTCCAGAGAGGCACCCATTTTCAAGTGGGCAAGGACTGAGAAGCTTCGGCACAGGGGTCAGAGGTCCGGGGACAGGGCAGGGGTCAACTTTCAACAGCAGGGAGAGCCGGCCTTGGGTGGCAAAGCACTGAGATGCAAGGTATTGGGGGTGGGATGGTTTCGAGGATGCTTGTGGAAACCAAATGAATCGTGGTGATCGACTAGGCTTCACTTATACCGAGAAAAGATCGAGAAGACATATTGGCAAAGTGAGGGCCACAGGTCAGATAGCAAAGCAGACTTCTATCCAGCACACACTAACCTGAGTAGTTTAAAGGAAACTGTTTTCGGGGATTAAGGCGAAGGCTTCTCTGCCCAGTGAGGTCTGTGACTCGGGTGAGCTGGAAGCAAGATTAAGTCACCAGGCAGTCCTGCTGTACACCTCCAGGACGTCTGAGCCTCTGACTCAAATCAACACGCTCACTGCCCCTGCCTTGGCTCGCCTACTGTCATCTGCCCAAGGCCCCTTGTCCCCCCACGGGCCTCAGTCTGCTGCTCACCCCACCTGATGGAGCTTCCTCTGGGGTACTGTCACTCCCCTCCCTGCACTCAGAATAAAGCCAGAGGACTTCAGAGTGCCTTCCAGGGAGGCCCCTGTGCTGGACCCCTTGCCCTCCTCCACTCTATTCCAGCCACACTGGGGCTCCTCCCAGGCCCTTCCTGACTCCAACCCTTGCACCTGTGCTTCTCCTGTGGGCCTCCCACCAACCCACCTCATCCTCGAGCCCTTCCAGGGCTGCCTCGTGGCTTATTTCCTTCACGAGGCAGATTCTAACGTGCTGTGAGAACACTCTCTGGAAGCCAGGCCCGTTTCAAAGGCCACCAGAGGCCAGAGACACCCAGCACACACAGCATCTGGACAGGGCATTAACACTCACACTGGGTTCCTGGTCAGTCACTCTGCCCTCAGCCCAAGACTTGAGATGGTGAACAGGAACTCAGAAGTTGCCTTTAAGAACCCACACATAAGGACTTGCCTCACAAATGTCCAACGCTACACGGTTAGCTGTTTTTGTGGACACATCTAAGGCAGCTATGTCCCCAGTTCAGCATAAGTCAACCCCAAGCCCCCTCTGGTGCTGGGGAAGGTTCACTATAGAGTGGGGATGCCACTGCTCTGCTGGCACAATGACTCAGTAGGGGGCCATCCAAGAACTCAGAGGCTGGAAAACCGGGCTCTTGAATCCCTTCTCTAGGTCACACCTTTGCAAATCCAGGCTGACCCAATACCTCCTGACTGAGGGGCCTTGAGTCCTGGTGCTGTCTCCACATGAGAGAAGCCCATCCTTGGCCTCTGCAAAGCCACCAGGCGGGGCCTGTGCTCAGCTCTGCTGCTCCCAAACCCCACTCCCTTGGTGAGCTCCTGAAACACCCTGGCACTGGGGGTCCCGGCCCAGACCTACTGATTCAGACCCCGGGGAGGGGCCCAGGAAGCTGCAGTCTCTCTTGGCTGCACCTACACAGAACACGTGGTCATAAACCCAGGGCTCAGAGAAGCAGGCCAAGGGCTCACAGTCACAGCACGGCGGGGTGCAGAACGGGGTCTCAACCAGGGTCTTCCAACTCTAAACGCAGCTACACTTCCAATGACAGGCCACACTTTGACTCCCTTGTGATATGAGAAGCATCTACCAGGTGGGACCAAGTAAACACCCCCCTTGGAGTCACAGAGCCCCAGGTCCACACCTCAAACAGGCAACTCAGACCCTCCGACAAGCCACGCAAGCCTCTGGGCTCCAGGCCCTCTACTGGGGAGCAGCGATACAGCTGAGGACCTCAGAGCGGCAGAGACAAAGAATCTCCTCGGAGTTGAAGCATCAGAGGCAAGGTCCACGTGGCCAACAGCCCCTTCCCACTCTGGCTTTCACGGAGAGGGAACTAGAGAGACATCCTCAGGCGCAGTGGCCTCCAGGACCAGAGCAGGGCCTGGCAGCTGAGGATGCTCCAAGCATGTCTGGGGAACAAGAGGGGCTCCCATCTGGACAACTGGCATCCAAAGCGGAGGCCCTCAGACAGCCCTGGGCACCGCAGAGCTTTGCTGCCTCACATCTTGAGACACCTTTCGGCTCTGAAAGGCTCACAATTAAAGCGTGGAAAATCACCAAGTGGCACTAAAAGCTGCCTCCCTGGCATGTCCCCAGCTGAACTCCTTCTATTTTTCTTTTCCCGGGAGATGAAAGCTATTGTGTCAACACTCGGCCCCAATCCGAGTGACCTTAAACGGATTGCTTATGCAACCTGGTGGCTGCAACCAGGGACAGCAAAGAGCGACCCAAGTGTCTGAACAGGGGTTTCCTTGAATTGTGACAACACCCGTCAGGGGTGCTGCAGTGTTACTGACATGCCTATTTCTGACAGAAGAGAAACCCCGGGGAGAATTGAAACTAGCCTCTGGCTCGGCCCTCCCCGCCCCACCACTGGCAGGACCCTGGCCTCATGCCGACGCCACCTCTCCCAGGACTGGCAAGGCCCGCGAACTGCCCAGAACCAGAGCAGCAGGAGACAGGCCACAGGGTGTGCCTCTGATGCTCATTGGTGTGCTGACCACTGGCTGGATCCACATCTCCTGACTCCTCCCCTCACCCATGAGAAACATGGGTCCCCTGTCCCATTTTACAGACAAGGAAATGGAGGCTTACAGAGGGGGACTTGCCCAAGGCACATAGCTCAAACGTGGCAGAAAGGGAAACTGAGCCTTTTTCTGACTCCAGCGCTCACGCTTTCACCTCCATGCTCTCTAGGTCCCGTAGGGGTCGCCAACCTGGAAAGGCCAATGGGGCTGTCCTCTCGGAGGACAAATCACAGCAGCAGGAGGAATGCTGAACCCAGAGTTAGGAGGCCCAGGTTCCAGCCCTCCCAGCGTCCTAGGGAACCATGTGGCTTCAGACAAGTCACCGACTTCCCCTGGACCCCGAGGGGCCTCACTTTCAAGTGAAGAGACTGACCGGGCAGATCTCTCAGCAGGGGCTGCCCAGAACATGGAGCAGGAGTCTAAGACCTGCCTAGTCCAACCAGAAACACTGATACAATTGACCGGCAACATCTGTCGAGAGCACAGAACAGACCTGCTGGATCAGCACCCAGAGCTGCCATCCCTTGCCAACCACCCTTCTGATGGTCCAAGTCTTTTTTTTTTTTTTTAACATTTTATTTATTTATTTGAGAATGAGAGAGCACTTGCATGAAAGGGGGGAGGGGGGAGGAGCAGAGGGAGAAGCAGACCGTGCTGAGCGTGGAGGCCGATGTGGGGTTCGATCCCATGACCCTGAGATCAGGACCTGAGCTGAAATCCAGAGTCGGATGCATAACCAATGGAGCCACCCAGGCGCCCCTCTGATGATCCAAGTCTTAAAGAGGAAGACCTTTGTTCAAGCCTGTCCCGACTGTTTCCTCATCAGAAGCAACTACTCCCATGTGTTCACAGTGGGTTTTGCCTTTACATTTAGCATTTGTTTCATTCCGATTAGAAACCCCAGGCTTTCTGTGACCACCCTTCACCAGATCCTCCTGCCTGTCTGTATTCTGTGTTGTAAGGGGCCGCCCACCCGAGTTCCTCTGTTTGCCGTCAGCGCGGTTCCCCATGCCAGCAGGAAGGGTCTACGGGTGCAAGGCCGCAGGAAACTAGACCCAGCACAGTGGCTGGCTGGCGTGGGCAAGCCAGGCCTGAGCCCAGGGCTTTGCCAGGGAAAAGCACGGCGGGCTGTGGCTGCTGGGGCCGCCTGAGCAGGGAGGTTGTGCAGCCAGGGGTACGACGGGCCACCCCACACGGTGGCTGAGGGCCACTCCTTTGTTACAGGCAACCCCCACTGGCAAGCGGGGCAGAGCGTGGAAGGCTGACCCGGGGACGCCCTGCCAACAACAAGCCACACGCTACTGAGGAGCATCTGTGACAGCTCTCCGACAGCTCTGGCAGCAGTTCCTTACCCCTCAGAGCCCCCACGGCCCCAGCCAACCCAGCTCTCCTGGACCCGTCTCCTGGACTCATCCTGGATCAGCCCGCAGAAGACTTTCCACCTCGTGCTTCTGCCCTGCTCAAGCCGCCCCCGGCCAGCTTTCCCGGGCCCCTCAAACATCTGCTAGCACAACAGTTGCTGCCTGTTTGGGGGTTTGCTCCGGGAGGCTTGCGGACTCAGTGTGTGGGCAGCTGTGATCAATCAAACCTCTGTTTCAGCATCCAGACCCCTCCTCACAAATGTCTCGCTTCTGTTTGAAGCACTGTTGAGAAATACAATTTGTTGCTCTTGCAAGCTGACCGGCTTGGGAGTTAAAGAGACAGCAAAGGCTGTGACACCCAGGGGCAAGGCGGCATTCCGTGGGTAATCTTTTTAACTGCTGCTTTTTTCTGAGATCTTTGCTCACACACATGTGATCTGTGTCTAAATGGCCATGCATAGCTCAGGTCTCGCTGGGAGTCAACCAGTGCTTGGTAGTCAAGCCAGGTCTCAAAGAAGCAGTAACTAATCACGTCAGCAGAAGTCCTGCTGGTAAACAACTCATATGCTCAAGCTGGGCCTGCTCTCAATGGCACACATTGTCATTTTGCAAACGGAGGCTCCGGCTTCACATAAAACACCAGGCAGAAGGGGTCACGTGGGGAAAGCTGAGAGGGAGGTCAGCAAAATGTGGCCTGGGCAGGGGTGGGCACGACTGCCCCTCTGGGCTGCCTTCAAGCAGCTGCTCCGTGAGCTGAGTGGTTGCGATGACAATGAACGGGGCGGGGCTGCCCTTCCTGGGCTGGCTCCTGGCAGCATTTCTCCCACTGGGCACCCTCCTCTCTGCAACCACCCTCTCTCACTCAGGAGCCAGATGGCTGGGGCACCTGCAGCCTCGCTCGGCATCCCTGCCCACAAGCTGGGCATTGAGGTTTTAAGAAGACGTGAGCAAAGACAGGGAGTCTGAAATCAACTTGTAACCACGGACCCCTGGCGCCCCAGCCTCACCACGCGAGAGGGCCACTGCTGCCAGCCAGCTGGACAGCTGTGCCCAGAGATGCAGCTGGGAAGAGGAAGGGCATCTGGTGGGCTCTTGGGACCATGTCTACCTAGCTCCGTGGGTGACAGGCGTGAGGCAAAATGCTCGCACACAGCCACCTCCTCTGGCGGCAGCGATTCTGACTCCATCACCACTTCACAACCCTTGGCTCTGAGGAGGACAGGGCTCCCCACGGGCTGGGCTGAGCTGCAGGGCAGGCCTCCTTCCCATTTCAAAAAGATGAGGCAAGAAGACAGACAGGGAGAAGTAGTAAATGGCAAGGACAGAAACGGTGGGGGGTGGGGGGTGGGGGAAACAGAACGAAAGAAATGGGCAAATATAGGAAACACGGAACCTTCTAATGCATGGAGGGTGCCTCCTGGGACCACCATCTCTCTCCCAGGTCCACCTCTGGAGTCGTCTACAACAGGCTCACATCTTCCTTCCAGGATGTGCAGCAGCAACGTTAACAGTAATTGTCAGCACTTGCTGCGCACCGGCCAGGGCACCAGGTCGTGTGTGTGTGTGTGTGTACAGACAGGCAAGGAGACACACAGACGTCTCCATAGATACAGATGGACCCATGCGTTCATGCATAGACACATCCACACATCCAGACACAGATACACACATACATGTTATCACATCTCTCTCTCTCTCTCTCTCTCCTCTCTCTCTCTCTCACACACACACACACACACACACACACACACACACACACACACACACACAGTTTCCCTTATTCCTCCCCACAGTCCCAGGGCAGCAGCAACAGCAGCAGTGGTTGTGGTATTAGCTGCTGCACAGACATGTGAAGCAGTCTGCCCAGGGCTGCCAGCCTCCCGCCGCTCATCTGGAGGTCTTCTGATTTGCCCATGTCCCCCAGCCCCCAAAAGCAGATCTACAAGTGAACATCATGTTCCAGGAGGAGGAGGGGCTAGGACGGACAAGGATGGAGGGGCTCTGAGTACCCCCTTGCTCCGGGTACCCTGACTAACAGCCAGAGGAAAGCTCCGAGTGCTCATCCCCATGCCGGCAGGTGTGCTCTGAGCCCTGAAGGCCCCAGCCCCAGGCAGCGCCTCCAGGAAGCTGGGGTTTGTCACAACTCCCAGTCACTCCAAAGGTCTAACCGTAAAGGCACTCTGCACCAATCTCATACACCTGGTCCCAGATCTACACACACAAAGGGGCTCAGTCACAAAAATACTCAACTAGAACCTTCACCCCCTGCAAATAAGTGAATATTATAAACCAAGATCACAAGACCCATGAAAAAGACTTCAAGATCCGGCTTGGAGAAAGAGAGCCGTGCTGAACCTGGGTGCAATCCTCTCTGCCCACAGCTGTGCAGACCCTGCTCCCTCCCAGCAGTGACAAATACTGAGAAAGCCACAGCCCACAGAGGCTCGTATCTGGGGGCAGCAGTCCCACATCAGCTGTCACCTGACCGTGGACAGGTGTCTGTGTGCCAGTGATAGGCTCGGCTCATGGGATTCCCAGGCACAGGGTCCTACATGTTCCACGTGGATCGAGGGCTCTCTGCAAAGGCACTGGGGTTGCCTCAGGCCTAGCTTTCAAAGCTCCTGCAAAAGCAAGGTCCACTTTGTGAGGCCATGAACTATCCAGTGGGGGAGCCAGAGTAGGCAGGGTCCCGTGCAGAGAGGGCTGGCTGGGGCTCTAGAGGCATGGTCAAGGTTTAGGGTCCATCCCCAGGGCTTGGGCCTCCCCCTCCTGGCATACACACTTCCCAGGGGCCCCGTCTTCACTTGTCCCGGACTCTGCCCTCCCCAGGCCTTGGCTAGAGAAAAGCAGGCACAATCAGGGCGGCCTCCCCAGGATCCTGGAGGTCTGCCTGGAGCCAATGAAGCAATCTACACATCTGGGCACAGCCCCACCGAGCAATATATTTTCAAACAGTTTCTACCCAAGTGAGGACGGGAAATGTCTCCACTGATGCCAATGCTGCTACTCCAACTGGTGGGCAGTAAAACAGAATAACATGTGTAAGTTGTTTTTATTACCTATCTAGCTTATTAGCTAATAAAATAAGCTCAATGTTAAAAATTTAAATGAAGCCGTTTATCGTACCCAGAACTCGGGGCTCTGGGTTTCCCTCAGGAAGTCACCTACATCTGTCACCTTTCCAGCCTCTTTACCTACTTAAATTTCTCCAGAGAAGAAAAATCCCATTTGCACATCCAACGTAAATGAATGTGTTTGATCCCTGTCTAGCTGGTAAAGCAAAAAATGTCCGTTATGCAGGAAAAGGAAAGGGTCACTCCTGGAGCACTGATGGTAAGGTGGGACCCGGACAACAAGGGGCAGGGGGTAAGGTCTACTCCTGGGTGAGCCCTAATGACATGGGGAAGGCGGAGCATGTCACAGGAGCTCGCCCTCCAGCTGCCCCAGGCCAGGGCCCGGCTCTGGAGCAAAGGGCCACACAACCTGCACTCTGGGGCCAGGTCTATGCTCAAGACTCAAGACACCTTGCCCCTCCTCTGTGTGTGTGTGTGTGTGTGTGTGTGTTGGGGGGAGAACCACCAGGCTGGCAGGGGGACTGGAGAAGAGAAGGAAATGCCATCAACAGAAGTGGCATTTTTATTCTAAAGCAAAAGGAGGCCAGCTGGAAAAACAGCTCTGGGCGCTGAAAGAGGGTGGTCATGCCCACAAAAGAGCAGACACGTGAGCCTGCCTGCCCAGAAGCGGCCACACACTGCACGAGCCGGGCCACGTGGGATCTGTCCCTTAACACCTTAACACCCAGCGGCCACCAATGCTTCTGTAACAAAGTCAGCAAACACGATGGTCAAATAGTGGCACGAAGGAGCCGAGGGTCCCCTAGGCACAGAACAGAGAGACTGCATCCTACCCACCACACCCACTGTCCTTCCTGGGATGGGCCTCCCCAAGCCTCACTGTCATGCTCACAGCCTCAGGCCCCCTCAGTAAGAACCAAACACAGGTGGCAATCAGGCTCCGAGACTGTCCTGGAGACGGCGTACTCTCTCCATGTCCATCTCATTCAACTCAAGCCCCGAGCTCACTGTAAGCACAAGGCAGGGCTCCAAGACACAGATGATAAAGGTGCAAGGGAGGGGGCCCGTGGCTGGAGGCCTCACCTACGGTGAACAGCAACGATGATTACAAAGGTGGCAATCAGGGATCCCTGGGTGGCGCAGCGGTTTGGCGCCTGCCTTTGGCCCAGGGCGCGATCCTGGAGACCCAGGATCGAATCCCACGTCAGGCTCCCGGTGCATGGAGCCTGCTTCTCCCTCTGCCTGTGTCTCTGCCTCTCTCTCTCTCTCTCTCTCTCTCTGTATGACTATCGTAAATTAAAAAAAAAAAAAAAAAAAAAAAACAAAGGTGGCAATCAAAATTTCTTGATGGTCTCATGTTGTTGACAGTTTAATCAAATCAGTAAGTGCTTCTCCACATCTCTTACCCTCTGAAACCATGACCCACAGTCCTGACCTCCAGATCAGCATAACCTGATTGACACTGAGTCCTGGCCTGTGTTGCAGGGAGGGACAGAGGCTCCAGTGAAGTGCTAGAAGGGGATCACCAGTGTTTGAGGACAATGGTCTCCCGCCCCCCCAACACCATACCTCTCACCATTTGTCTGCTCCTACACCACTAACACTGTGTTCACAGGGAAAGAGCATCTCTGATTTTAAACAGAGAAAAACAAATACTAAAGAAAAAAAAACAAACCTTGATTTCACCTTTCTTTGAATAGGATTTAAAAAATAAGGAATTATAACCCACTCCTGGGCATTACTGAAACTGACACCCCACCTTTGTCTGGGATGTGCCAGGACCAGCAGGGGCTCCCGTAAGCACCCAGATGCCCCTGTGATGCCTCCTGCATGGCTGAGGCTCTTACCTGTGCCATCTTAGCAAGGTCCAGGGAAGGCCTCTGCTCCTGCACCTCTTCTGGGCGCCGCCGCTTAATGCCGACCTTCTTGTCATTAAGAACACACGGCTGGGAGCGGCTTCGGGACAGCCCGCTGGAGCGTCTGGCCAGCTCTGGTGTTGAGGCAGGTGTGCTGTTGGCTGAGGGTGGACAGTACTCCGCAAAGGAAAACTGCTCGTGGGAGCAGGACAGGGACCGCTGCATGTCGAGCCGGCCCCCGCCCACAGGGTTCGGGTCGGGGCTCCAGATGTCGCCCGCCTGTCCACAGGTGGCCGAGCCTGGCGCCCCTGGGCAGGGCTGACCTCCGAATCGATGGTGGAATCCCGCCTGGTCATAGGGTGAGGAGAGCGTGTTGGCCCGGGAAGGGAGGCTGAAACTGGAGCTCCTCTGCATGGTGCTGAAGCCATTGGAATAGCGCTGTACACTGCCCCCACTGTAACAGCGTCTCTTTTCTACGGGAGTCCAGACTTTGGAGCCCAAGGGCCTCCACGATGTCCGGCAGCTGGACATTTCATCAGAGAAGGACAGTGACCGGCACTGGCGCTTGCTGGGGGGCGCGGAGGGGTTCCCGTTGTGGTCGCTGAGGCTGAGGTCTTTGATCAGGTTGGTCACTGCGCAGGCGGTAGCGGCCTCTCGGTGCCACAGAGCGCTATCCTGACACTTCTCGGGCAGGCACTCCCAGATGCCGGTGCTCGGCTGCTCAATCTGAAGGGGGCATTTCCTGTCCAGGTCTCGCCATCTGTCATTTTCTGGTTCAGAAATGACAAAGAGAAAACAGGATTTGAGAAGGCCTGAATGCCAGCCCTCTATCTCCTCACCAAGAGCCCATTTTAAAAAAGGGTTTCAGAGCCAGGAAGGCCCTTGAAAACCATGCGGTCCAAGATGGACGAGAAACAGAGGCTCAGAGCAGGGATGTGAATCCCACGGTGTTGACTGAGGCGCAGAGCGAGGCCCAAGATGCACATACTGCCCAGGCCTCCTGGCACGGCTCCCTTTCCAACATTCCATACTGCCTCCCAGGGAAGTCCAACGACAGTTTCCACCCAAATGCTTCCCCATCTTATAGGTGGGAAACCAATCTGCCCCAGCCCTCCCCCGGCCTGCAGCAGCGGAGGCAGGATGTCTGCAGCGGAGGCAGGACGTCCTCTCTCAGGGCTGAGGCCCAATGTCCCGGTAGGAGACCACCACCAAGGGGAATCCTCTGGGACTCGGGAGGGTCATCAAATGGGGCGGGCAGGGCCACCAGGTTAGTTCATCCGAATTCCATCTCTAGAACACTTGATGACAACAGAAACTGGAAACTGTACTGATGTATGCCTCCTCCGCCAAAACGCTCAACATCATCATCATCGTGACCAGTGGCTGCCAATCACGGAGCACTTTCCTTGCCTTCTCTTGGTTTCTCACTGAAATTGAGGACGCTGAAGTAGTTCAAATCTGTAAGGAGCTTGGGTTGGCCTGCACAGACGTAAGGGTACGATTTAAACTCACGTATTCAGGTCTCTACTCGAACACGTGAATAAATAAGCTAAGCCTACGAGGAAACGATGACTTTGTAGCCAGACCTTTATTTTAGTGAAATACTGAAGAACTATATTTGGTGTTTTTCTGCTAAAGAGTCACGCAGGGCGGGGGGCACCTGGTGGCTCAGCTGGTTAAGCATCTGCCTTCAGCTCAGGTGGTGATCTCGGGAGTCCTGGGATCCAGCCCCATGTAGGACCCCCTGCTCAGCGGGGAGCCCACTCGCCCTCTCCCTCTGCCCCTCGTGCTTGCACTCTCTAATAAACAAATTAAACCCTAAATAACAACAACAACAAAGTGATATGACTGACAGCAAAATGGTAAACAAAACGCCCTCCGGTCGGGTGCTGGCGACATAAATGAGCAGGCAAGTAGGAACACGGAGCATGAAAATAGCACAGTTTCAAGGAATATTAATGATGCAGAGAAATATTAATGATGTAATAATTCTAAGCCTAAAAACAGAATAGGAAAAGTGTATAGATAGCATGATTCCTACTTTGGAAAATGTGTATTATATGTGATGATTAAAAGAAGATAAACCAAAGTGTTCCTGGTCAAATGGGAGAGAACTGGCTGATACACACACACTTTTTCTCCCCCCACCCCCACCCCCCGGCTTTTTGTTTTGCTGCAGCTTCTCCATTTTCTGTAAGGACAAATGTATTTCCAAATGTGTGGGGGCTGTGGCCACCAAGCCCACTGGTGCTATGCCAGGGTCAGGTCCTATGACCCCAGGCTCCACTGGCTTTGCTCCTTTGGTCTTCCAGGGAGTTCCCTTAGAATAACGCTGGCCACCAACTTCTCTTTTGGGACAAGGCATGGAGGCGTCAGGCGGGC
This sequence comes from Nyctereutes procyonoides, assembly GCF_905146905.1. Lineage (NCBI taxonomy): Eukaryota > Metazoa > Chordata > Mammalia > Carnivora > Canidae > Nyctereutes > Nyctereutes procyonoides. Next base: position 26,488,166 of record NW_026575133.1, read on the forward strand.
CAGGAATGTGGCTGACTGAGGAGGGAGCCAGCGGGCCCAGCCACAGAGCAGTGAGGCCCCAACATGGTGCCACAGTGACCCTGCTTACTAAGGACAGTCTCTGTCCCAGGCCTTGGGGAACCCATGAAATGAAAAAGAACTGATCCCACCCTCAGATCTTTGCTGCCCTGGAACTGTCCCCAAATCCAGGGAGGTAATGAGAACGGGGGCCTGAAGATCCAGTCCCTCTCATCGGGCAGTGCCCTTCCTCCTCTTTGGCCATCTCGTGATCTCGGTGCTTCGTGACAGGACCCCTCAGGCTCCCTCATCCAGGCTCACCCACTCACTGCTCCCAGAGAACTTCCTGAGGCCCATGCCTGTCGTGCTCTGTCCCCACTGCAGCTGCCGTGGCCTCACAGAAAGAACGCAAACATTCTAGGCTGCCATCCAGACCCTCTACTCGGGACACAGAGGACTTCCTGTGACATCAGCAGTCAGACAAGAGGTAGGGAGAGTCCAAACCATCCCTCAAACAGCCCATAAAGCACACTCCTCCTCATTTGTCCTGAAGATCTTCTTTATAAAACGGAAGATTAATGAAGCAGCTGCAGGAGCGCACAGGAGGTGGGAGTTCTGTGTTTAGGGTGGCTATCAAATCCCCAGCGGGGACTGGGGTTGGACGGCTAACCCTAACGTGCTCCTGCTCGCCTGCGGGGGCCACGCCACTGAAGGGTAAGCCTCTATGACTTTAACAGTAAGACTCCTTCGCTGTAGGGACGACTAAGAGTCAGTTCTCAACCAGGTCCACCAGTTCAATGCGAGAGCAATGTGTCTGCAGTGAATCGGCAGCTTCCGCAAAAACACCAGCTCTTTTACATCCTTACACCTTTGCAAAGGCCTGGACGGTTCTTCTCTTGCTTTATCCTTCCAGCAAAGGTCTCTTCCTCATCATTTAAGAGGCAAGTCAAACATCACCCTCTCTGTAGACATGCCTTCTCCACATTAGCCCGCAGCTCTTTGCCTGATTTTCAATCTTACGGCTCAGATGTCACCTGAACCTAAATTATCCATTTACAGGTCTGCTTCCACTGAGCCACAGCCCTCGAGCACAGACCCAGCATGGCCCCTCAGTGCCCAGCATGGAGCCTGGCACACAGCTGACCTTAGCCAGCGATGGGTCGAGGAAGGAGTGGGTAATGCACAGATAAAAGCTGCAGGGCAGGCCCGGGGTGTTCATTTGGTCTCACTTGTCTTTTATCCTTGGCACCAGTAACCTTTCCTTGGCCAGGCAGGTGCAACCCTGGGACTCTGCCTTCAACCTTCCTGCTTTGTGGAGGCCATGGATAGTTACAGGTGAAGCAACCCAGGGTCTGCCTAGTGGTATGATGTCTAAGATACTCTGGAAACACAAAGCCTCATCCAACACTGAGTGCTGCTACTGTGTGTCCACACCAGCCAGGTGGCCACTTGGTCTGTCTGAGGGGCAGATAATATATTAATTGTTACTATCTTTATGGCTTGAAGAAGTAAAATATAAGAAAAGTAAAAACAATCGAGGCTATGTTTAGCCCTCGTGTTTTCCCCCCCTTTGCTCAGAGAACAGAAAGCGATTTGCTGGGTCAGGTCACCAGACAAAAGAAACAGGAATAGCAGCTACTTTTTAATGGCAAACAGCCTCGAACTTCTGGCCCTGACGTCACACGGGACAAAGGGCCTCGGCAGGGCTCCGAGGAGAGGATACTGGACACCCCCACCCCTCCATTCAATATCACTCTGCACAGACAGCTATAACTCTTTCAGAAGTGACAATGGCCACGGACCTGGGGAGTCCACTGAGCAGGGGTCACATGGGATGGTGGAAAGGGTGTGGACGTGGGTTTGAACCTCAGCTCTGCAAGTCAGTTTAATTCCTCAGAGCCTCAGTTCTCTTGTCTATAAACCAAGGGTGACAGTAACGACCTCACAGAGCTATTCTAAGAACCAAACAGTTGCTTGGGACAGGGCCTGTGAGGGCACAGCAGGCTCTGCCAGCAGCAGCACCACAACTAGGACGACAGTGTTGGATGATGTGCCTACAGCTGGGGCTCAGCTCTTCGATCACTAGGTACCACGCTTTGTGGGTCTGGCTGGAGTGGGAACCTGTAGGCCACCTCAGTGTGGTTTTATTTAGGACCCTTGGGTTGGCAGGAACCACCCTTGGTTCAACTCAGCCCCTGAATTCAGTATACAGAATCTCTAGGGGGAGGAATCTGCACTGAAATAAAAATAAGCTCCTCGGGTTATTTTTGAGAACCACTCCTACAGGAGACACAGGGGCCTGGGTTCTCACACACCTTTGTCAGAGTGGCCGTTCACTCGGGCCATCTAGCCATACCCAGGACACTTCCTGAGGCTTGACATTCCACTTTCTATAAATTTGGATTCAGAGTATCATTAAAAGTTGTTGCTTTGGTGTTTGTTTTGTTTCCAGCCAGTAACAAGACGTAGAGCCTTAGAGAAGGCAACCTTTTACCCTTCAGGTACTTGGAAGGCCCTTTCTCACAGCAGGAGGTGGGGGCCCCAAGCTGCACAGCACTGGAAGCCAGGGGGGAGACTCTGAGGCGTCCCGCCGACACCAGGCCTCTGGCGGATGAGGGCACCGGCCACACATGCTCCATGTAGTCCCTGCTCCTCTGAAGCTGCTCCATACGCAGTTGAGCCTACCTTCAAAGTTTGACATGGTTCACAGGAGGTGTGTGTGTAAGGTACATCGTTCTCTCACAGATGGCCTGACTAGGTGACCTCGAGGGGCCTTTCAAAGCTGAGACTTGATATCTGAGCTTGAAGCCTCTGGGGGGCACGGGAAAAGCCCAGATCCGCACCACCACCAGCCCCCGCTCACAAGGCACTGGTCCTGCCACACCCTGACCGCGGAGGGCAGAAGGCGGTTGGGTTTGCAGATCTAGGGCTCCAGGAAAGAAAACACTTGGAGGAGCACAAATAGCATCTGACTTCAAATGTTGTTTCCATTTCTACCCTTAAACTTGAAGGGAAATTCCCAGGGGCCCAGATTCTTGGGGGACTACAGCCTTCTTCGGTTCAAAAGCTAGAAGAGATTTACAGCCCTGGAAACGTGTGTGCTGTGTTGTTACCGGCTGCCATATGGTGACAGAACCACAACAGAATGTGGTTTCTAGAAAAGGTTAAGCACCCTAAAGCACACACCCAAGAGGTTAGACTCTTGGGCCTGGGTAGCAAGTCTCCAGCCCCATCAAGACCGGCTGACTCATTCTTGGACTTCACACCTATCTACTCGTGCTGACGATGATTCTCTCTCCCCTACCTTGTGGGTTGGCTTGTGCTAACTTGGCCTTGGGGCTGCAAAGACTCTATGGTTGACTTTGGGGGCAGGAGCTCACTAACGCTCTCGATGGGAAACTAGAAAGATATCTTTCAGAAGGCAGCTTTACTAAACCATAGGGGGAAACCATGCAGGAGAATGACATTTGCTATCCCACAATGGGATCACAGATTTCTAAATGAACCTCTAGAGCCCCGGGCCCACTCAAGTGCCTCTTTTCTTGTGTCATCAGAATGGAGATTCAGTTCTAAGCTGTGTCAGGAAGAAAGGGTTCTTGGCTTTGCCTGACCAGGCCTTAGCCTCCGGTTATGCTCTCTCAACTATGATGAATCATAAAACGTCAGCTGTATCTTGGGTTCAAGGACAGTGACACAGGACACCAAGCTCCTTGGCCAAGGCATGAGGATAGGGGATTAGGATGGCTGGAGATAGCACTCCACCAGCCCCATCAAGGGAAGCAAGCAGCTCTAGAAGAAGCCTGAGTGGCTGGTAACCTTCAGAGTGGGAATCAGGGCCCTACCCTCACCAGCCAGGTAGGGGTGGCCCATGGCAGCTGCCACAGCTTCTGGGAAGCCTCTGTTCTTAAAAAAATGGGCTTGGTGGGATTCCCCAACAGACAGTAGAGAGGGGTAAAAAACACACCAGACTGAGCATTAGAAACATGGGCCTCAGTCTCCCCATCTGCATAAGGCAAGGTGACCACCCCTAGCCTCCAGGAGCATTCAGAAATGTGGAGGGAGTCAGTCGTCCTAAAGGGACAGAAACGTGAGATTTGCTTGTCTCTTCTGGCGTTCCCACCCTGGCTGTGGGTATATACAGAGCCTGGGAAATGGGCACCTGCTTGCGATTCATCTCTGAACCCATGCACACAGCAAAGCTGAGCACCATTACCAAGAGAAGAGAACTGGCAGCTGGGAGAACTATTCAGAAGACTGTCGATAAATGTGTATTAACTGTTAATGAACTAACACCCCATTGGGATCCTTGTTGAGGCAGGGAGAGAGCACTAGCACACATCCCACACACACGACTCAACTGTGGGGCATCAAGGCACTCCCCGTCTTACCGGTAGGGAACCTGAGCTTCCAAAGGGCGTCACGCCTCACCTAGGGACCCGCAGCCAGCAAACAGCACAGCCTGCAGTCCCAAGGCCACGCTCTGGCCACGGGGCCAGGATGCACAGAACCTGACCACTTTCTAGCTGGCAATGCACCGTGGTGGGTGGTACCCAAAGCCACTCTGGCAGTTGTCATTCCCTGTCCTCTGGCACCACTGTGGCCCCCTGCCCCCCCACCCAAGGCTGGCTAGCCTAGGTGAGAAGGCAGCCTGGGAGGCTCCCTTTTCACTTGTCACCGTAAGCTGCTATCCTGTGCCAACTACACTTTGCACCTACTTCTCGTCTGTATTTTATTCCAGAAACATTGTTGGAAACCAATACACGGTGCAAGGAAACATTTAAAGCACTCTGTATGGACGAACCTTAAACTATTTTAGGGACTAAAAAATCACATGTATGCCCATGATAAATGAAAATAATAAAAAGTAAATTCAAAAAAAAAAATCACACCTGCATGCCTGTATGTGGATATACTTTTAAAAACGAAAACAAGGCTCCCTTTGGCCAATTTCGATTCATAATCTCTTTCTCCAACGATCATATTCCAAAGGGCTACCCGTGAGAGACGGAAGTGGCAGCAGAGACCAGAAACTGCCGGAGCAGCTCAGGGGCTGCTGTGGCTGCCCCTTCTGTCCCGGTCAGGCACTCGTTCTGAGAAATCTACAATGTCCCACCTCCCAATGCCAGCTTTCTCACACTGGTGCAATCACATCCCATTTTCAACAACAAATAATAGAGGAGTTAAAAGACCAAAAGCTATCAAATCTCAGAGTGAAATCTTCCAGTCCCGCACAGCTCAACACAGCCAACTGGTTTACCCTGTAGGAATTAATACAGAGCGTGCCCCCGGGAACAACCCTTTCATGTACAGGGTAGACTCTAACAGCCAAGTAATTAAACACAGAAAGTAAGGGCTTATAATTAAAATGCTGACAAACCTGAACCAGAGTGGCACAAGTAGCGCCGCTATAATATTTTTACAATTCCCTTTTATACATAATGCATGATCCTTCTGCTCAAGTTTCTCTATGTTCTCTGCCTGTGAAATAATTTACATTAATAAATAATTTATTACCATAACTCCTAAAGTAATTATGGGTTTCCATGCAATTTTTTTTTTTAAGCATATGAATTGTTTTGTTCTCTGTTCATTGACTTGTATTTACACGACTTTTCCTAGTGGCCCTTTTGCAATAATTGGTATTGCATTCGCTTTCTCACATATTATTTGATTTCCAGGTCTATCCTCGCCTGAGTGGTGAGGAAAATGAAATGTGTGGTGTCCATTGTCCCTGCGATACAGAACTCATTTAATGGGTACAATTAGCCAAGGGTGGTGAGTGGAGCGTGCTCTCACCCCACTTGCCCTGCTTCACCAAAAAAAAACGTTAAACTAACACACGTGTGCCCCTGGGTCAGCATGAAAAAGTGTCTCCCACGGCGAGTGACAGAGGACCTGTGGGGAACCCCTGCCTCTCCCAGCACAGAGCGCTTCCATAAGGTGCAGCTAAGCCCTCTTCACCCGCTACAGATCATGGCCGGCAGCAAGGGCTGCCCGCCTGCCAGGCCGGCTGACCAGTGGGCGGGCCACAGCCCTGAAGCTGCCACCTGACCAAGGCTTCCTGTGTTGAGAACACAGTAACCGGTCATGTACATGGCTCTTCCCCAGAGAAGCCACTTGCAGAGGAAATTCCCACTTGGCATAGAAAGTGTCCTCGGGATGGTATGGGAGGAGATAAAGGAAACCAAGAGGCAAACACTGTCTCTGCTAGAAAGAGTCCTTTGGGGACTAGGCTGGGCTCACAACCTAATAAGGAGCACCGGGCCCTGGTGCAGAACAGGCCAGGCCAGGCGGTGGCCTGGTTCCACTCTGACCTGCTTCTGCCACTCACACCTCGTCCTGGCTTTGTTCTCTCGCCCACTTTGGGAAAGCTCAAAACTGCTTCTTTATATCAAGTTCCCAAACTTGGGGTGTGTGTGGAGGGGAGAAAGGTGGGGAGGGGCCCATCATCCAGCTCACAATAACATGAAGTACTTAAAAAGAACACACATTGTTGTGAGCACTTGATGACATGAGTAAGGCATTTTATCTAAGGGGAGGCGGGCCTACTCAAAAGGGTGGCTTTATAAGAGGAAGCCAAGAGGCTGCTGCATTCCCCACCCTAAAGCACTTGTCTGGATTTTCTTAAGAATGCTCGGGAAACACACTCACCCTGGCTTCTGACTAGGACCCTTGCAATGGGGGCTTGGGAGGGAAATGCCCTGAGCCACAGGGCCAAGCTGTCCCCAGCAATCACCGATTGGGGCCAGAACACGGGTTCCATATCTCCAGGAGACAGACAGGGAGTTTGGTGATTATAGTAATAGGACATTTTGTCTTGGCTGAGTATTGTCTGGTCCTGGAAAGGCTCAAAACCCTCTTGAAAAGTCCAGCTGGACTCACACAGTGCCATTAAAAAAGCAGGCCTGCCTCAGACAAGACCTCACTGCCTGGGATGCCCTTCTAGTTCACGACACGGGGTGGGGCGACAGCTCGATGCACAGGTTAAAATGGGCAGGGGCAGTCACCTGAGCTTGGCAAGGCCTCTGGATGCTGACATTCCACCCAAGCAAGTGTCCAGAAAGGGGATAAAAGTGGGAGGGACTGAGCTGGCACCTCCTGTGTGCTGCTGTCTGTTTATTTATTTATTTATTATTTATTTATTTATATAATAAATTTAGTTTTTATTGGTGTTCAATTTACCAACATACAGAATACCACCTAGTGCTCATCCCATCAAGTGCCCCCCTCACTGCTGTCTCTTTAAATCCCACCAAGAACTGCAATCTACAAGGGGGGGGGGATCAAGGCACAGGAAGATGGGCTGATCTGCCCTCACCTCAGAGGGCTTTAATCCACGGGGAATTCACTGTTCCCTGCTCTCTCGGCTCCACTAGTCAGAAACCCTCTTGAGGGCAGGGGCTTTCATACTCTATCTCTGTGCCAAGTGTCTGACACACAGTAGATCCTCAATAAATACCTACTAGAACAAGCCACTGAAATGAACCGTGGAGAATGGAACACCTTGGTAACACGCTTCAGATGGGCCAGGGTTTCCCCAAATCAAGGAGAGGCCGGCCAACACAAAGAGGAGCACGTGGGACAGGGAAGGCCCCACGGACCCCCACCTGGCCATTCCTCTGCTGCCTGGCAGTGCCCTGAAGCCAGCCCGTATCAGGTACACGTGGCCTTGAAATAAAGACCGACACCTCCACACCCATGTTACCAGCCTGGCCCAGTTGAAAGCTAAAGTCCAGGCCGGGCTGAGGACGAAGGCAGGCAGGTCTACCACAGTACAACAGAGTCCAGCCCGCGGAGCAGGCAATGAGGCAAGCTTCTGAGCCATATACCTAAGTCGCTGAGGGTTTGTTGAAAGCCGTTAACCACCAACGAGATGCTCAATCAAGCCCCATGTGGGGACAGGTTTCAGAAGTGTGTCACATGGGTAAACCAAGGCCAGGTGATCTCCTTGTTTCCATTTCCTCTGGGTGGCAGCATCAAGAGGACCACCTGGGGCTCTCCCACAGAGCTGTGGCTTGTGACTGAGAAGAAAACAATCTTCCTTCTCCCGACCGGGGTCCAACTGTGCCAAGGGAGCCTGGCGGGGAGTCACCTCACTAAGGCCTTGGTTTCCCCATATGTGAATGGGGCCTCCCCACCCGCCCACACCAGAGTGGCGGCCGAGTCCTGGCGACCCTGCGAGGAAGGAGCCAGGTGCTCCCTATACATACCCAGCACCTCCTCCACCCTCATCACCCCATCTACAGGACAGAGTCTAAAGAAGACAAAGAAAACACTGTGCTCAGAGTCAAAGGCTGAGAAAAAAAGGCAGGACAACTTGACACGGTCCTGTGAAGACAGGCCTGGAATCCCAAGGCCTGCAGTGGTCCCCATCATGAAAGCTTCAACGCAAACATTACAGGAACTCATCCTACACGGTGTTCCCACCGGGGGCAGGAGTCATGGGGAGACGGCAAAAGGAGAGATTGTGCCCAATTATCTGGAGCACAGAAAAACCAATCTAATCAATACAGTCATCTCCTCTTAGCTCCTCCCCCTTATAAAAAACCAGTAATTCACACTTGCACGGGCACAGAAGACCACGACGACTGTGCTGGAAAGCATGTCAACAATCTTGAAGCAAGAGCCTTAAAAATGTTCCTGCCTTCTGGCCTCTCTATGCCACTGCTGGGAACTCCTAAGGAATAATCCAAAAAGCAGACAAAAGACAAAGACTTAGACACTTAGTCACTGTTAATCATAGCAGCAAACAAAACAGCCATTCCACCCAACACACAAGAAACAGTTAAATCATTAAATACGTGTTGATACACAACCCAGAATTACAGATGCATTAAACTGTGTGGAATAGTCAACTAGTGCACTGGGGAAATGATGGCAGTTAGGACTACTCGGTGAAAAGAGAAAAAAGATTTTTTTTTCGTACAAAATGTTATACAGTCGTATGTTCATCGTAGACGAACTACGGCTATGTAAAAAATTCAAAAAACATAAAAACACACCAAAATATTAACAGGAGTTATCGCTAGGCATTGGAGCTACCAGAGATTCTTATTTTATACTTTACACTGTGGCACATTTTCTGAATTTATAAAAGTGAACGTGATTACCTTAGTAACCAGACAGAAAGTCTCAACATTATGGCTGGAGGGGACATTCGTGAGCGGTACCCCAGCACCCACCCGCTCCCTCCGCCCCACGGCCCCGGTGCCACTCCGGCACCCCAGGACCGAAACGGTTCGAGCACAGAGGAGAGTCCCCACTGCTGTTCTTTGTGCCTGTGTCCAGAAAGGGCTGCCAGCGTCTCACCTGGAGGACTCAGGCCCTGATGGAAGGACTAGGGAAGGACTCTTCACAGCGACCTCGGTTACTCACCCATAATTCCACAAGAGAAAAGTGTCGGTCCTTGACTCATCTTCTTTGGCGTGTGCTGAAAACAACCAGAAAAGCTATTCACTCTTCAAGTCATAAGAAGCACGTTTGCACCTGACTCCTCGCTACAGTCACAATTAAAGGGGTAACTGCCTTTTGCCAACGTCAGATTAGGGAAAGGAGAAAAAAGTATTACAAGAGGCAACATCTGCCCACGATTAGACCTGGACTCCCTGTCCCAAGTCTCCAGTGAGTAATGGAGTCAATCAAGTTAATGGCTTCAAAAAACACACAAGGAAGCCCCACGACTTCTGACACTTGGGGATTTTTCCACGTGAACGAGGTGGAGGAGGGTGCAAGAGGAGGCATGATACACACACGGTTCACCAAGCTGGGCTGCAGAGAGGCCTCCCCACGGCCCGAGCTGGGAGAGGAGGGGGCCTCGTGATGACAGGAAGAGCCCCCAGGGAGGAGCAGAGGCCCATCTGCCACCCTCAACTCCTTCCGTTCCCCTAAGACACCAGGAGAACAGCTCTTCTTCCTCTACACAGAAGCACTAGGTAAAGCTCAAGCGGGTGGCCCTCTGCTGTGCAAGCTGCTTCGCCGCTACGAGGAGGCCACTCAGGCACCCTCTCTGAACTGAAACAGAAACTCAAAGGTTATGTTTGGTCTCAGCGGAGCGCGATGGCTCTTGAACTCCTTGGCACTGTATTTCAATGGCTTCCCTTCCCGCCGTAAACATTCCACATCTCCCCTCAAGCCCTGCATCTAGCCTCAGTGAATGCTATGGCCACTGGGAGAAAAACAGGCCAGTGGCGCCTACAAGGGCCCCAAGACCAGGTCCAGTTCCATGGCTACACAGTAACCTGAGCACAGAACATTCCAGACTCCCCTGTGCTGGCTGAGGCATGGGTCTGTTCTGACCTGTGGTGAGGAGGAGACTGTGCCCACTGAGGCCCCAGGAAGGATGGTCTGCCACAAGTATTCCTAAGACTCCTTCCTTCCTTCCTTCCTTCCTTCCTTCCTTCCTTCCTTCCTTCCTTCCTTCCTTCATTGACCCACTCACGAGTACTGGTAATTATTCACATGCAGGCCGCACTAGGGGTTGAGCACATGTCGGGGAAGGAAGCTCTCGGTCCCGGAGGAGTCAGCCTGTCCTACAGGACTCCCAACTTCTGAGAGGAGACCCAAATAACAGGGACACACAGGCATCCAGTCTGAGAAATGGGCGGGAACCCAGGCCCTGGCACTTTAAGACCTGGAAGGAGGAGGGCGGAGCTGACTCGGAACACCTGGCCCACTCAGATAAAAGGGCGGCAAGTGCCCCAGCTCCCCCACCCCTGTCCCCAGCTCCCCAATTCAGAGACCTTTGCCCTCAGTCAGCTATGTGTTCATCCAATCAGGTTATTAAAGGTCCATCCTGCCTAGCCTGGGTCACGGAGGGGAAGGTTGCCTGCCTCGGCCCTCGGGAAGCTTCCATTTCAGGGAGGACACAGTCATACAGACAAACCATTACACCACAGAGAGTGTGGGACTGGAGAGGAGAGGACCCAGGCCCAGGGTGCTGGGGCGTGGGAGGCCAGGACCGGCTTCCTTGAGAGAGCACCGGAGCAGGTGCTCAAGGACCAGAAGAAGTCTACAAGGAGCAATGGGGCCAGGGAAGCCATCTCTGGTACCCCCTCCTTGGTTTAAAACAATCCTTATATTTTCAGGACAGGCTGCCCTCCTGGATTCCACGATGACTTTAACCATCCGACCTACAGTCATCCAGGGGGATATCTGGAAAGAGGTAAAGATGGCTGTATCTGCCTCTCTCCCAAATGACTTGGTTAACACAGCAAGATGCACACGGAAAGCCCACACCAAAGTCACCAAATGGACAGTCGGTGACAAAGGCTCAAGAGCCTTGCCTCCAGGCAGCACAGTCCACGGATGCCAGGCAGGCCCTGCTCCAACCAGGGGAAGGGTTCGGAGACAGAAGTCGGGCTGGGCCTATGCCAGGGGCCTTGCCTGCCCAGGGAGACAACTCCCGACAGCTCAGGAGCACCTTACTGGCAAAGCAAACACCCACTGGGGAACCAGAGCCCCCACCCCAGGCTTGGGTTGAGGGGGCAGGTGGCAAAGCAAGCCAAGGCTGGCAGCCCACAGAAACCCAAACCAGGACTGGGCCGGGCAAAGCAGAAGAGAGCAAAAACCCCGGAGCGGCCCGTCTGCTACGCTGGCACACAGACGCCACTGAGGAGAGAGTTGGGGTTTACAGACAACAGGAAGCAAGCCGGTGAGCCAGGCTGCTGACTGGTCAGGAGAGCACCGCTCACTGGGCTTTTCCTTACACAAAGCTGGCGTGTTCCAGACAGAGGGGCACATTGGGGCCCTCCAGATCCGGGCCCTCCCAGGGACTGCTGACACCTGTGTGGGTGCCAGAGAGGCTGGGGTCTGGGCCTACAAAGGGAAGCCACTGGGCCGGGCCACAGGGGCTCATGCACCCTTGCTCAGTCATTTGTTCGCTCAGCAAGGATTTACCCTTGCTGGCTGCAGACAGTTCATTTCCCGGGTAGAGAACACACACTTGGAACAAGAGTGCTTCTCACTGCCCCCGCGGCCCTGCTCAGAGCCACCACCACCCTTCCTCCACAGAGGGGCCGGCCTCCTAACTGGTCCCCGGCCTGTACCCTGGGCCCACTGTCCATCCTCCATCCAGAACCCACAGAGGCCAGCCAACATTGCTCTTCTGCTTACGACTCTCCGACGACTCCCCACGGCAACGAGAATGGAACCTGGCCACCCCTCTCCCCACAGCCACCAGGCCTGAAGGAGCCAAGCTGGGTGCAGGAGACAGGCACACCCGCTGCCACCTCAGGTCTCTCTGCAAAACCCCCTCGCGTCACTCCAGCCACCTTCCCTGACCATCCCAGCTGAAGGGCGCCCTCCCCACCCACGCTTTTCTCCACAAGGCCGTGCTGAGTGTTCACACCGCCTGCACTGGATCCTCGGCTGCTGTGCTTATTATTCTCTGCCCCTGAGAATGAAGCTTCTTAAGGCTGCCATCTTGTCCCAGCACAGAATAGGTGCCACGTGACTATCTGGTGACCGACAGCTATGGCCACCTGTCTGCCCAAGCTTGTCTTGCTCCTGCTGCCACTCACCCAGCAAATGCAGGGCCAGTGGAAACATCACTGGGCAGAACTTGCCACCTCCCCAAATCACTGGGCTCATGCCAAATGGAAACCTGGTGGAGAAGGGGAGAAAGCACCAGCTGGACAGTTGGGGGCCAGTGCCAGGCAGGCCCAGGCTCCTCGTGTGGCCTGACTCTGCACCCCAGGGAATAAGAGGGCAGTGATCACTCACACTCAGATCTCACAGTTTGATGGAATGCCTCCTCCACGTCCCCTGTTCTCAGTGAGCCCCATTCCTGCTCTCTCACCGAGCATGTGAAAGTGCATGACCCGGTGACACAGCAGCTCTTCTGCTATCACCACTCGACGCTTGCACTGGGACTCGACTCGTCCCTCCATCACCACACAGTGTCTTGGCGGGACTATGCCTTCATCTCTGCTGACAAGAGATGGGCACAGGACGCCAGGGTGGCCAACCAGGCCCTCTCACTCTGAGGCTCCGAGTCCTAGACTGAGGAAGAACAGGGGCTGCTTTACCCAGCAGGGGCACAGGAACCTGCCATGAGCACTTGCTTCCAAAACCCTCCAAGCCGCCCTGTCCCTGCCCTTTCTGGGGCTTAATTCATCAGCTCTACCAACAGCTTCCCAGGACGTCAGGCCCAGGCATACCCTGACCACTGTCAGGTATCGCTGAGTCCAACATCAAGCTCCCTTCTGGACTCCAGGTTGGCCAGGACCAATTTTAACCCCCAGTATGCCTAGTATATGATAAAATTCCTGCTGGTCTGTAGCATTCTGCAGCCAGCCCTTCCCAACCTTCAAACCCTCTGCACCACTGCAAGAAGGATGACCTAGCCAATCATTACGTGGCCTGTTCCCAACAGGCCCTGGGGACGCCCGGCCTCAGAGTTCCTACGACCCGGCCTTGGCTGGTGTTTGCAGAGAACAGGACAAAGAGCGCAGCTCCCGTTATGCTTCTCCACTGTGATGGTTCTGTTCTCAAACCTACCCCAGGACAGGGCCTGGTCTCTTTGAGAGTCCTCAGATCACAAAAGAAGGTTCTAGAACCAGATCCTCCACAAGGAAGGCAAAAGCTGGAAATCAAATTGGGGCTTCAGGGGCCATCTGTCTGACTAAAGAAAAAAGGCCTGATTTAAATAAAGACACGATTCAGGTCTTTACTCAATGAGCAACTAGGTTAGGGCAGAGCTCATCTCTGGCCATAACCATGCTTCTTCATGACTTTGTTCTGCAGATCACTGACTACGGCCATCACATCACTTTTTCCCCATAACAGCATTATGGGGAACCACAACGCGATACCGGCAAGCTCACACTCGTGCACATGAGCGGAACAGAGTACCCCAGCCTCTGAAAAGGAACACAGTGACACTGTGGCAATGGAAAGCAGAAGCCAGAGCCATGCCAACAAGAAGAAGAGAAGCCGAGCAGGGACGAGCGCCCCTGCATACAGGCTCTCAAAGATGCCAACAGAGATAGAGGGACGGCCCTGGCTCCCCGGGCTTCAGGGTCAGCCAAGGCCCGCGAGGGCCTTTGCTTGCTCAGGGAAAAGGCCTCGGACTGCCTTGGGCCTCTGTGCACCTCTGGGTTCTAACTTCAGGCCAGCCTGGGGCCGGGCCAGCCATCCTGCCTGGGGCTGTTGAGACCAAAGCCAACTCAGGGTTGGGGAGACCCTCAGTGCCGAGGCAGTGGAGTACAAGGCCTGGCATGGCCACAGACTCTCCTGACTGGCCAAATCACAGCCCTGGTATGCTGATCTGACAAGAGCAAAGGCCTGCTCCCCAAACCAGTGTCGGCTGTCGTGGGAAGTGTCTTGAGGTTGGGGAAAGCGAGGCAGCCTACAGCCATGCTCTACTGTCTCCCCTGGAACAGTCTCCAGACTTGACAGAGGGCTGAGAAACTGGCTCAGGAGAGGAGGCAGGCCGGGCAGGGGAAGATGGGCATTCTGGGTACTCGGGCCCGGGAGAATGGGCCACGGCCTGAGTGTGGGCGTGCGGGAAGGGGCTGGGGAACACTGCTCCCGAGGTCAACCGTCTGGGCTGCCTTCCAGCGGCAGCAGCTAATGTTAGAACACGAGAAGGAAGAGCCCACTCCGCAGAGGAAAGCCACCAGCAGAGCAGGGGGGCAGTGGGGGGGAAGGGGAACTAAGCACAGTCCTCACTGCTGCGTTGTGCAAGCTGGGCCAGCGCTGGGGCAGGGCGGGGGCCCTCGGCCCTCTCTCCCCAGGGCCAGGCGCCACCGGGAAAGGCAAAACGCTGAGCGCTTGTCAGTCCTTTTTTTCTGTTTTCCTACATCTCTCTTGGGACCAAGACTGGTCACTTGTCACCAGCATTTCGTTTTTGGAAAAAGAACAAGAGGGCAGCCCTGGTGGCCCAGCAGTTTGGCGCTGCCTTCAGCCCAGGGCGTGATCCTGGAGACTGGGGATCGAGTCCCACGTCAGGCTCCCTGCATGGAGCCTGCTTCTCCCTCTGCCTGTGTCTCGGCCTCTCTCTCTCTCTCTCTCTCTGCCTCTCATGAATAAATAAATAAAATCTTTTTTTTTTTAATAAAATCTTTTTAAAAAAGAAAAAGAACAAGAGACCTCAGAGGCCAGGCGGGGGCAGGGGGAGGGTCTACAGGCCTCCTTGCCCAGCGCACCTGGGTGACCTTCACCGACAGTACTAGACTTTCTCTCCCACTGCTGTGCCTCTGGAGCCTGTTTCCCTAATTCCAAAGTGCCCTGTGATTCATGTTTTCTTTTTCAATCTGAAGCCCACCCCTCCCCTTTCTGTTATCTTCTTTGCCTGATTAGAAAACAAAAGAGAAATGCTTTTCCATGTTCCTGTTGTTATCTTGATGGTATTTACGAGAGGATGGTGTTGCCAGTTCAGGCGGCTGAAGCAAAGCCCCCATCCGCTTCCTCCCAACCTCGCCGGCAGGGAGAGCAAATTCTCCCCTCACTTTACCCTCCCTTCCGTCTCACGGACGTCAGCCTAGACTCGGATGATCCCCAGTCCTTCTCGGCTGCTCACTGTGCACGCTTGGCCTGGAAGCCGGCCTCCCTCGACTTTCCTTCCCCCACCAGGGCTAGGAAGGCCACCTTGTGTGCTCAGGCCCTGTCTCCTCCAAGAGCAGCTCAGCTGAACTGGGGCCCACATGCCCCGGGACCAGTTCCACAGCCAGCCTCGGCCGGGCCGACCCCGAGACAGAACTTTGTTCCGCAGCTGCTGCTGAGGCCAACAGCACGGCTGGAAGCGGGCAGGGGCCCTCCCGTGGGACCTCTGGGTGGCCCTCACCCTGGAGATGGTTCCTTTCTGGTCAGAGCTACTCCAGATGTATTCTTCAGATTGCAGCAGGAACCTGCCCCCTGCCCCCTGCTCCCCGCCCCCGCAGGAGAAAGCGGAGCAGCCCCTCCCAGCATCCCGGCACCCTCAGCCCCTCAGCCATGAACCTGAGCAGCAGCCAGAGAGGAGCTGGGGCGGCCCCTGGGCGGCAGGAACCCACATCCACTTGCTCCACGAATGTCCCTGAGCACCTACCACGTCCCAGGCCCTGGTTTCAGGCACTGGGCACTCAACAACAAGCAAAAGAAACAAAATTCCTTAACTTCATGAAGCTCACATTTCAGGGCAGTCATTCAACAAACAAGATTGAAACGTCAGAAAGTGACAGGCGCCAAGAGCGAAGAGAGATGGGGGAAGGGCAGAAAGTACGAGGGAGGGGGCGGTTCTGGCAGAGTTCAATTTTAAGCTGCATGAACAAAGAGAGGAAAGGAGTCCTGCCAAGGGGGAGTTTCCCAAGCCACAGAAGTGCAAAGGCCCTGGGGCAGGCTCCTACTTGACATGTTGAGCAAGGAGGCCAGCTTGGCTTGAGCAGAGTGAAGGGGTCAGGGGAAGTGCAGAGAAAGCAGCATGGTCACAGAGAGTCAGCACAGGGGCCTTGTGCCTCCTGATGCTTGCTCGGCCCGAGGTGGGAAGCCAGCAGAAGGCCTGAGCAGAGGAGGGACCCACCGCCTTGTAGTCCCTCTGGCTGCAGGGGGAGAACAGGCGAAGGGGCCAGAAGCAGGAGACCAATACAACAAATTTCCAGATGAGAGAGGACAGTGGGTGGGACCAGCGTGGCAGCACTGGGGACGGAGACAGGGCATCTATTTACAGGTATATACTCAGTGCAAACTGCAAAGGAAGCCGCAATGGGCAGAGAGCTGACCCATCTTTGCTTGTGGAGGCCCGCCAGCCCAGTGGCGGGCACACTCACGCTCGTACGTAAAGGCCTCGGGTCTCCACGGCTTTCACACACTCCTGCGAGGGGCTGGAGACCCAGCCTGGCCCGTCTGCTCTCAGCCGGGTGTGAGCTTGGGCAGGGAGCCCACGCGGGTGCTAAGGTGGGCCCTCAGGAGCAGCCGTGAAGGGCGCCAGGAGGGGGGCCAGACATCGTGACCTAGGATTGACTGTCCCTGCCGACCACCAAAGCGGTAGGGTCCTGGGGACTTAGCTAATCGGCAAAACTCCTCCTCGGGTTTTTCTTTTCTTTTCTTTTTTTTTTTTTTGGCCAGAGCGGGACCTGACCCTCGGCAGGGGAGCAGTCCCACTCACTTCTGAGGAGTAAAGAGGCTACTGTGTTCTCAGTCTGAGAAGGCCGAGCTGTCTGCCTCTCCGGCCCAGCTTGTCAGGCCGCCTGTCAGGCCTGTCCTGTCACAGGACAACTTTGGGAGAAGGCAGCAGAGGGCAGCGGTCGCGGAGGCCCACCACCGTGGCTGCCGACCACGCCTTGGTTCTCCATAGTCTCCCACCCAAGACATTCCTGAGGCAGCAGCTCTCGCTCTGCACCGCCCTCTGGAAGCGGCCTGATCTCGGCCCCCACTCCGGCACCACCTCCCTTAGGGAAACCACCTCCCCGTACCGGGTGGAGACCACGAGGAATGTCAGTCTCAGCCTGGCAGGGGCAGCAGAAGCCCGCTTGGTATTATTTACCAGGGTGCCGGCCTTCCCTCCTCATGCGCCGGAGGACCTCTGCCAGCTACTTCTCGCCAGCACTAAGCCAGGCTCCGGGTTACTTCGCCCCACTGCCCCGGCCTGCAACATCTCCCAGAGCTCTCTGCTCCTGGGCACTCTGGACTCAGTCCACTAAGCCTGCATGGTCAGTGCACAGTCCCACCTGGACATCAGGCCTCAAAAAAGGTCATCAGAGAAATGAGGCCCAATAGGTCCTTACCAGCTCAGGGCTGAAGGTCCTGCATGCTACAGAGTCAGCTCCCTGGTTGTCGAGGCTTTTACTTAGGATCATCACCATGGTAAGGACCTCAGGCGCTGGGCTCCATCCCAGGGTGGGCACGAGCCATCTTCAGTCAGGCAGACTTGGGCAGAGGTGACCTCCTGGGCACTTCCCAGGTGACTGGCATCAACAGGAACAGCTCCCAACCGGCTGCTTACACTTGGGGAAAGGTGCTTTCAGGAAACATCCAGGTGTGCTCAACTCCCTGGAAAGACAACAGAAAGACAAGAGATTCAGGAGTTGGAAGACCGGGGCGCTAAGAGAACTGCCCGCGCACCCCCATGCTGGGGCCCTGCTCGGGAAAGGAACTACCTCCTGGCTAAAGGAGATGCTTTATGGCTACAAAGGTTCCCCTTCTCAGAGTCCCCCATCCTAGCCCCATGCCGGCCTTGGGGCACCCCTAAAGCCAACGCACTAATGGGTATAGCAATGGGTCTCCGTTCAGCCATGTGGCACCTTTAAGACCTATCTCAGGGTCTGGGTTGGTCACAATCCGCTATCCCCAGCGTGTACTAGAGTCATGTGACATCTTATACCCAGCTCGCTTTACAGACAGTTTCAGTATATGCCCAAGGCTGAAAGTCAGACACGCACCAACCCCACAGCCAAAACTGAAGGGACCAGCCCCCAGGCAGCCTCAGTCAGCAAGGCGACTACTGTCCTCCACCCAGTTATGAACAGAAGCTACTGAAAGAACCAGAAGGGTCCATTTCAAGGCATGGATCTCCCATCCCTGGAAGTGCCCCGTTTCAACAATAACGCATTTGCAACACTGGGGGCCTCTGTAGCTTTGTTCCCTTCCCCAGACTGAGCCACACCAAGCAAGTCACGGCGCTCGCAGGGCCTGCCCACACCACCCAGGGCTGCCAGCAGCGACAGGACCCCTCATGCCGCCATCCTGCACCTCTTCCCACGTCACCTCCCAAGCAAATGCTGAAAGAGCATAGCCCTTTGCTCAGATTTGAGAACTCGGCCTCTACACATTGATTTCTCCGATCCTACTTCCCCATCCCACCCCGCTGTGGTCACACCTTCAAAGAAAGTCACATGGATGCAAGGAACCTGAAGATCACCGTCACAAAGTGAAAAATAATGACGATGACGGCAGAAAAGGGCAGCTCCTAATCTGTAATTAAAAACAAACTGCTCAGTGCAGGAAAATGTTTTAGAATCTGCTGCTCTGTGTAAAAATTAATTGCACCCTGGTATTTACTTGCCGTCCAGATTGTAAATCATATTTTCCTGTTTACTTCGATTAGACTTTACAGTGGGTGTTATTGGAATCGCTCAATTACGGGCCAGCTGGCAGGCACAGGGAAATTACCTTCTACTGTTCTTCGAAAACAAGGTTCATCCAAAGTGCAAGAGCAGGGAAGGGGAGGGGGGAAATCAATACATTTTCAAAGGACTGGCTGTTCAGGAAGAGACCTGGTGGCGGGTAGGATCCCAGGTCACACTGGAGTTTCAACACCACCTCAGTCTAGAAGCAACACGTTCTGACCAAGAGTGAGCTGCTCAAGGAAAGAATGTCAGACCACTCCTCCCAGCTCAGGCCAGAAAGCCGAGCCAGAAATGCCCGCCAGCCCCCTGGACGCTTGGCTGGGGAGCGGGGGTTGGGGGATGCTACGGACTCTCCCTTCAAAGGGACCCTTTGTGCTGCCTCAGTGGTAGAGGCAAAGCCTACTGGCAGCCATCTTCTCTCTGGGTGTAGCCTGATTCGGTTCTGGGGCAGCTGGCCATTGGCCCAAGGCCCAGGGGTGACCTGCCCTTCCCACCCACCCCCATTTCCTTCTTCCCTAACAAGGCAAGAAGGCTTAGTGGTTACAAGCTCAAGCCCCAAGTCAAGGACACCTGGGTTGGAATCCCAGCTCTCAAAATGCACTGAGTGACCTTTACCAAGTTACTTACTCTATGAGCCTGTTTCTCTATCCATAAAATACAGGTAACAGTGCTTCCCTGCCTCAGAAGATTCCTGTATCATCTGAAAACAGCTCAAGCCTTTTGCTCGGTGAGGAGCTCTAGCTCATGTGAGGAGGTGTGTTCAATAAACAGTAGCTACTGTCACTACTTTCGTCGGGGAAACTGTAGGTCCCAATCCTTTCTCAGCAGTGGACCCCCAAGGATCTGTCTTCTCAGATTTTTTTTTTTTTTTTAAAGAGGAAAGTCCATCAAATTTTTTGAAAGCTAAATTCCACCAGGATGGAACCGGCTACCCCTCTGGTAAAACAGTAGGTGGCCAGAAAGAATGATGCTGTGGGAGTCCACTGCCATGGAAACCTGTTTGGCCATTGGGATGCAGCCGATAGGCACCAAACACAAGGCAGACTGAGGGAGCAGTGCGGGCAGCTTTGCTCCCCAACTGGAGCCCCTACAAGAGACAGGGACTCACAGAGGCAGCACGCGGGGTGCATATGAAAGCACCATAAGCTCCTGGCAACGGTGGTCAGCAAACATGGCAGGTGCCAAAAGGAGAAAGGAGGTCTAGCACAATCCCTGTCCTCAGGGGTCATAGAGAGTTCTATGAGTGCAGGAGCTAGTCCACGCAAGGCAGGCAGGAGTAGTGAGCGCTGGAGCTGAGTGCCTCTGCACAGGGGGCCTCTGCTCAGGGCCCAACAATATGCAGAATGACCCATGAGAGCCCAGGAGTGGGGACAACCGAGATGCCATCCCTAGGGGACTGGGTACGCAAATCACCGTGGAACTATGGAAAGGAATGTCATGTCACTTTGGGCAGAGTTGCAACGAGGCAACTCTTACGGGGCAGATATGAAACCCTCTCTGAGACATAATGTGAAATGAACACAGCAAGAGGAGTACGGCCTGGTCCCAAAAGCATGCCTGCCTTATGGAAGGGACTGCAGTTCTGGAGAAGCCCCTTGGATTGCAAAGCTTTGTGTGCTGCTTGAAAACGACAGCCAGTACGTATGACACCTTTGTGGTTAAAAAGAAAATAGGCAAGATCTCAACATGAAGGAAAGGTACATGAGCAGAGGGAAGACAGTGAGCAAAGCATGGTGCCCGGCCCCCTACATGGTGTGTGGGACACGGTGAGCACTCTGGGGCAGGAGCAGAGGGTATGTGGAGAGGGGAGTGCCAGGACAAGGAGCTGGAAAGACAGACGCAAACCAGACCAACAGCTCTGAATGCTGACTTTATCATGTGGCCATTGGGGGCTCCCCCAGGAGCTTGACTACTTTGATCGGTTGAAAAAGAGTGATTTTGTGGGGCCCTCTGTGATACCTAGCACAGTGCCCTGAATACAGTATGAGCTCAATACACATTTTGGAATGAAGCTAAATCGTAGAAACATCTGAAATGATCCAGGCACATTCTCAGACCTTGTGAGGCAAATCCAGACCAGCAGAGCCTGGCACAATCTGGAATTCCCTGGGAT
Source organism: Nyctereutes procyonoides (assembly GCF_905146905.1). Classification (NCBI taxonomy): domain Eukaryota; kingdom Metazoa; phylum Chordata; class Mammalia; order Carnivora; family Canidae; genus Nyctereutes; species Nyctereutes procyonoides. The sequence continues at coordinate 26,509,319 of NW_026575133.1, forward strand.
TCCTTTGATCCGTGGCATGGGTCTGGCCAAGTTCACTAAGGAATGCCAATGCCCGTCCAGAGACTTAGAGCCGAGTCTGAGAATGGGGCCAGGCAGGGACTTCTCAGGGAAAAGCTGGGAGCAAAGAGGGGAGTGGGGAGGAGGCTCAGCCTCTGAAGGGACAACTGGGAGCATGCCCCTGCCCAAGGCAGAAGGAAGTGCCCTAGAGCCACGGGTGGCATGGTGAAGGCCTCCTGGAGGTCACCTTTGGGGCACAGACCCCGCACATATGAAGAACAGCTTCTATCTACTGAGAACCTACTGTGTACCAAGTACTTTATACACAATGGCTACACAACAGGTTCATTTATCCCCATTATACAGACAGATAAAGCAACTCACCAAGGACATAGGGCTGATCTTACAACTGAACCCAAGTGGGCCAGCTCCCAGGCATATGCTTTCCACCGAAGTCCACCCAGAGCAGGGCCCCTGCCCCTCACCTGCTCCCCCAACCTAAGCGCATCCTTCAAAAGCCCACTCAAGCCACTACCATACGACCCAGTGAGTGGTCTCCCTGGCATTTACCCCAGAGACATGCAAACTTATGTCCACACAATAACTTTCACAGTGGCTTTACTCACAACGGCCCAAACTAAGAAACAACCCGGATGTCCTTCAAGGGGCAAATGCTTAAACAAACTGTGGCACAGGTCCACCGTGGAATACTGCTCGGTATTAAAGAGGAATGAACTATTGACACCTACTTGGATGACTCTCCAGAGAATTATGCAGAGGGAAACCACCCCAATCCCCACGCGGTAACCATAGCATAACTCCATTCACAGGACATGCCTGAAATGGCAAAGTGACAGAAATGAAGACTAGATGAGGGGGACCCGGGGCTGGAGATGAGGGTTCGGGCTGGGGATGTGGGAGCAGGAAGGGGGTGGGCATGGTGATGAGAAAGCAGCAGAAGGGACCCTCGTGAGGATGGGGATGTCCTGTACCTCAACTGTGTCTGTGTCCATTTCCTGCTTGTGATCCCCAACTACAGTTCTGCTAGATGTCACTACTGGGGAATACTGACTAAATGGTAGACAGGATTTTGATTATTTCATACAACTACATGTGTATTTACAACACTCTCAAAATTTAAAAAGCCCATTTGATCTGTGCATTGTTCAAAATTCATAGAACTATAGAATGAATTATACTGTAGGTAAATATAATTTTTTTTAAGATTTTATTTACTCATGAGAGAAAGAGAGAGAGAGGAAGAGACAGGCAGAGGGAGAAGCAGGCTCCCTGCAGGGAGCACAATTCAGGACTCGATCCCAGGACCCCAGGATCACACCCTGGCCAAAGGTAGATGCTCAACTGCTGAGTCACCCAGGCGTCCCCCTGTGCCCATATTTATGCAGTAAGTCAGACTCCCTGCACAGTGCTCATGGCAGATGGAGGGCCTCGCACTCCACACACATCTGGGGTGCCACTGTCCACAGGAGGAAGGGTCTCCTCCTGGCAGGTGCCCGGTCTATTTAGGGGCATGGATGCTCTCTGGCTCCAACCCCAGGAGCCTCCACTCAGTGATTCACCTTCGCCAGCATTTCCATTGAAAGAACAAAAAGCAAAGTCAAACTTTCTCCTGACCCATGATCCCATTTCCCCGACCAACCTACTGTTGCCCGGGTGCAGAGGGCTCCACTGGCCCCCCAAGGGTGCATTTACCTAAAGACAGCCCCGACCCCCCACCCCAGCACTTGTGCCCAGAACCAGGCCTGCAGGGTGGAACATCACACACAGGTCTCATAGGGCACCGGGTGACACTGCCCACCATCGGCAAGAGGTCCCAGATGCAGCATCACAGCACCTCAGCCTCAGACCCGCTCCCACCTCCCTCTATAACCCCCCAAACCCGCCAGACATACTCTTGGCCTCAACCTCCTGCCTCCCTGAGCATCAACTACAGGCTGGGCTCTTCTCACTTAACCTCTCATGTTCCTATGAATGGGCAACTGTTAGGAGAACTCCCATTTTCCAGATAAGAAGACTGAGATTCCAGGAAACCATCTCCAACATTTGCCTAAGATCCTACAGCTAGTGAGTGAGGGCAAGATGTGAATCCAGGGTCTGCCTCTCCAGCTTTGATCCCTCACACGCGTCTTCCCTAACATGAGACTTTTTTGCTTTTGTCCTGCAGTCTTCTATGTGCCTTCATCCGTTTGCAACCCCTGAACCCAGCTGTCTGACACCACTGTGGTCAGAGACTCTCGGCTCCTGGCCACCAGGAACCCTGCCTGTGTGCTAAATGAATTTATACATGCAAACAAGTTTTGTAGACTCTAAAATTCTATATAACTCTTAAGTAGCTTAAAGGAGTTTACCAAATGCTTCTGTAATGCCCTTTGAAGGGTTACCCCTTAAAAAGAAACTGACCACACTGGGAATTGCCAAGACAAACTTTTCCTCCTTTTAAAGAGTATCTATATCCTGTGTTTACTACTTGCACAAGTTAGTTTTATAGCAGAAGACTATCTCGCCCCCCTAAACACAGCACTCATAGAGCAAAATCTAAACAGGACCTTGGCCACAGACAGTGACTTTCCTGACGGCTCAAGCAAGTCATTCCTCAGCGCTTCCACTTCCCCTCCCATCAGGCAGAGGAAATGGGAGGAAAACAGCCCCATTCTACAAGGTCTGCAGGAAGGGCGCATGCGTTTTTAGACTTTCCTAACTTCAGCTGTGGGTGTGACCAAAGCAGTCTGGGGACAGGACCCAGAAGCAAATTTAGGAACATGTGGAGAAGTGCACCTTCCCATGGGTTGTGTCTCTTGCCGCCAACAAACCGCTCGGAAGGTGGACAGGGGAGCCGAATCGTGGGGGCAGCAGGCTCCTGTTGGCCAAACAAAGGAATCGAACCTTCCCAGGGTGGCCCTCTGCTTGCAGTCTCTCTACCCAAGTCCTCAGAGTCTGAAGGATGAACGTGAGAGGCTGCGGGAACTTCACCAGTCCATCCTCTCCCAGACCCAGCTAATGCTGGAAAGAGGGCCCAGAGGCTGAGTCAGGGGACCCAGGGCTGCAGGGTATGCACCCCCGGGGCTGCAATGAACTCCCTCGGTCCAGGTTCCCAGGCCTGCAAGTCCTCCTGAAGGGTAACTCAGGACAGACAGCTTTGCCTCCACCACCTCCAACACACATGCAGACAACCAGAGGCAAATGAGCCTCTTTAGCCAAGAGGGTACCCCCACAGACGTGCGCAATACCAAATCCTGCTGCCTTAAGGGAATTCCACAGTAGGAGCAGAACCCAGGGGAAATGACATGTTGTTTTCACCATTTTTCTAGTGTCCTCTTGGTCTGTATTTGCAGAAATAGGCGGTAACACAGAGTCTACCTTCTAGCAGAGTGTGAATAAAGTAAGAATAGCCATGGCAACTGCATTGGAGTCTCCGCTGAGGGCATCCTTAGAGTGTCCCTCTGGGTGAGCGCTGTTGCTATTCCATTTTACAGAGCAACAGATGGAGGCACCAGACAGACTGGGTGACCTAGGTCACCCAGGTGTGAAGGACAGAACAAGGACTCCAGCCACATATGCTGAACTCCAAAATCTTTGTCTTAACCACTGACTCTTCTATTCCGTTTCTGTAAATTCATCATAATTACCCTTCAAGTAAAGTATTTGATTTCTCAGTTAGACTGACCAAATGCTGAAGCACAGATGCTAGGTTTACAACACACCCCTTCTCTATACAGCTCATCCTGAGGTATCCCAGGCTGCACACCAACCTTCTGGAAGCTAATGCTGACACACAGCATGAGGGGTTCCACTGCAAGCAGGGAGTGGGGAGGTAAGAGGGCATCCTGGAGAGGGTGAGTGGAACATAAAGTCCTTACTTTCTATCCTTACCGTATAGTTGGGCAGCTGTGAAGTGCTCCCAGGCCTGGCTTCTTTCTACACCAGCTGGAATCGAGACCTGTCCACTATCTTCCTGGGCCTCTGCCTCCAATCGCCTCTCCACCACGGCCATCCCGCCCTCCCCTCCACATGCAGTCTGGGTGTGGGCCTGCCTCAGTCACCTCTGGTCTCAGCATAGAGCCTGTCACAGCAGGAACCTGACATCCAGGTCTGTCGGCAAAGTCAACAAAACTGGAGGAGAAAACTGGATCTCTGTCCGGAAGCCACAGGGCCATGCAGCTCAGTCCCAGATGAGCTGTAGAACCCAGGGTGAGCTACGTGATTTTGCTAAGCTCTCTTTCATCCTTGGTAATCTGTAAGAAGTGATCCTTGTCCTGCCCACTGAGGGTGGAAGGTTAAGGAGGTGAGACTATGTAAGGTGAGGGCTTATGAAGAATGTCCCTACGGGCACTCAAGTCCTCAGGCAAGCATCATTCCAAGAAGAATGCAGGCCTTGACTAAATGCTTGTGGCTAACAAAGATCATGTCTTCACAGCAGGAGCTGCTGGGGGCAGGAAGCAGGCTTGTGAATCCTCCGAGCCCCTCACTCCTAGGATGGCACTGCTGGATGTTCACATCCGTGACTGATTGTCACTCACTGGGGGTTCCCTGGTTGGACAAAATGGGGGAAGAAACCAGGTTAGCAGAGGCAAAAGGACCTAAAGCCTCACAGCTGACATGTGCCTGCATCACACTCTCAGGGGAGAAGAAGTATGTTCTTGCGGCAAAAACCAAGCACCTGCTCACCCAACCCTTACTCGGCACCCGAGAGTAAGGTGTGCCCTCAGGGGTGTTTTCTTTGTTGCTGAGAAGAATATACCCTTCCTGTCCTTGTCCTTCACGTGGTCAAAGGCCACCAAGGGTCCACATCTGGAAAAGGCCTGGCAGTCACATTACCTACCTAGAGAGGAACCCACCCCCATGTCCTTGGCTGAATAAAGTCACCCAAGCTCTTTTATGAGACTGTCTTACTGAAGGGAAAAAAAACAAAACAAAACAGTCAAATGAGCCACTGAACCACATCAGGATTCTGTTCTCTGGGACTTCACACAGTCACTCTCGGTGTTGCAGGGATTTTCTGGGGTTTTAAGCAAATAGCATTTCGAGAGGAGGGGAGTGACATTATTCAGGGACATGAAAGTGTCGAGATCCAGAGCCAAAACAAATCTGAACATGGGAACGAGACAGCCGGTGTTGCTTCTTGAAACCAAAGCCAGCTGCATGCATGACTTGTCAGGAGCTCATTTATCAATGAGAAACAACCGACAGACAAATTTCCTATGAGCACTCCGGTAATTCTCACTACCGTTCATGTCATTTTAACCCACCAAACACCACGAGATACGAGTGTGCTATGGCCTAGAACTTGCTGAGCAAACTCAAAAGGAAGGAAATGCGGGACCAGGGGTAGGGAGGGGAAGAGAACCAGTACTTACAGAGCACAGAGCCAGACAACCACCTTCGCCTCCAAACCAGGGTGAGAAGGGCAGAGAACACAGGATGGTGAGACACAAGCAAGGGCCCCAAAAGATAATCTGAAATGTTAAGCCACTTAGCCTAAGACGACCATGACCTATTCTTCAGTCAGACCTATTTACAAGTACAGTGAATTTAATCAAACCATGAGGAAAAACCAAAAGAGGTAGACAGTAAAAAAATAAATATACAGATTTTTAGCATAATCAAAAGTAGAGAAGCCCAACAAGAGGCAGTGTGGTCCAGGGAGAGCCAGCAGGGTTCAGTAAATGTGGGCTCTGGCACTGGCTCTGTTCCTGAGCAGCTCTGCCTGATGGCCAAGCCACTCTCCCTCTCTGGGCCCCCTCCTGTCAAATGGAAGCGTGGGCCAGAGGAGCTCCATTTCTGACTGGTGAGCATCTACGTGCAGCCACTTGCCAGGTCACTGTGGCCTCTCTGAGGCTTGGTGTCCTTGCCTGTGACATGCAAATGGGAACTCTGGGTGTGTAAAGAGTCTCAACAACAGATCTGAAAGGTGTATGAGCTGTGAGAAAGGACGGTTAAGAGCTGATGGCACCCATCCTGGAGCAACTGCTATGGTGGGCTGTGTGCAGGCCAGCCTTCCTGGTCCTGCTCAACAGGACAACAGCAAAGGCCAATTCCTTACTAGCTGCCATCAGGAGCCTCAACTGTGATTTCCCATGCAGCAAAGTGGGAAGCAAGAAGCCATCCTGACATTCGGCTCTGTTGGAGATCTTGGGGTCAGGCAACGCCTGGTCACTCGAGGCTGGGGGAGGTGGGGTTACAGAACCAGCCCCTCTCTCTTACAGCAGAGACAGGACCGTTGTGCAAGTTCATTTTCCAAGCTCAGTCCTTAAGCACACAGGGGCACTTTTGGTGTCTTTCACGGGTACTGAGTTCTGAATTAGGAGTTTCGTGGGAGGCCCAGGAAGTTAGTTATTCGACAGTTTTCACAACTTTGCCCCCCTCCTCTGCAACAAAAATACTCTCTTCCTTTCTAAAATATTTATGGACTTTCGGGGTCCACAGACAGCTACATTCTCCTGCTCCTGTGAGATGAGCCACCCCCAGCCTGGGCTACACACGTGGCTTTCATGCTAGCGTGGCTCCAGAAGCTCCAGGGACAGGAAGAAGCATTCCAGCTCCAACCCTGGCTGCAGCCCAGGGCTACTCTCACAGAATTGCCAGGTCACTGTGCAGAGGGATCGTAATCACTCAGCAGCTGGCACTTGGGACATAGCTGAGAGGGCAGGGATCTCTTTATCTCAGGGGCCGGAGGGCTCAAAACAGAATCACAAGTATCACAGTGAGACACTGGAAGTGACGTAGGAGGGACCAAAAGGCTGCAGCAGAACTGGTAGAGACGCGAGAACCGCTAGGTTTCCCATCTGCCACCCACTCAGAGATCACACCCTGACCTCATCTTCCATACAGGACTTCACCTTCCTGATCTGACTGAGTCATATCTACCAACCTATTTTACAGGGTCTGGTGCAGAAATTAATCAGACAGGCAACAATCTACACTAAGCCTTCTGCCTTCTCCCCTCTACCCCCTTCATATGGCAAGCTCCACCACGCATTCAAGACCAGCATCATCTGCCAAACCAAACTTGAGAGACTTAGCTGCCTGACGGATCTATTGTAACGACAGGTACACCTGAACTCCATGGCTCCTCTCAGGACAAATCCCCAAAGCCACCTCTCTGGCACCTCCCAGGGTGGGGCTTCTAAAGGGCACGACGAACCCTATGAAGCTCATTCTGGCATGGGCTGCAGCCATGATGGGGGCAAGGGGTGCTATCGGTGTAACAACAGCCATGTGTCTGCAGAAGGGCCAGACAGAGAATGAGTCTCCTTCCCGTGAGAAGGGCTTCGCTGAGGTCCTGATGCAAAGCAAAGCCAGGGCATCTAATTCCAAATTACTTAGAACTGGCTGTGGAATGAATACAAAGAGCTTGGGGAGCAGCTGCTTACTAGGTCTCGAGGCCCTTTTTTATTTTCTGGCAGGACGTGGGTGCAGGAGCAGGGCGGGGAACCTCATTTATAACCCCACCTCCACTTCCTTCTAAGCACTCTGGATGTGACACCAGGACCTCCTTGTGCTGAGGGCACAGGCCTTGAGGAGCTGAAGAGGAGAGGACAGAGCCAACCAGGTTCCCCTGGCTTCAGGGAAAGGTACCTTAGAAGCCCTGCTGAGCCATTCCAGAGCCTTCCAGATGGCCCTGAGACTCCAAGGGTCCTGAAAGAGTTGACCCACCTCCTGAGGGTGAGCACACCATCCTTCTCATCAGAAAGGGCTCCAAAAGAAACAGGTTCACTCCAGTGTCTGTCCACAGAGTGCCTGAAAAACTGCCAAGTGCAGCAGCTGCGGCTGTGCTTGTCTTACTGTCACTGTCCCCAACCCAGAGCCACCAGAACTGGATGTGGGTGCCGGTCCGCCTGGCTCTATGGAAGCCCATCTCAGTGAGTCAGCAGCCGAACTCCAGAACCAGGCCTTGGGGCACCTCCCTAAGCCAGCACGAGGTGGCCTTTGGCTTGTGTGAAGGGCCTGGCCCTGCTCAGAAACTTTGTCTGGACGAGTTATCAAATGCACAAGAACAGGAGAGCTACCCATGAACCCAGCAGTGCTCCCAACCAGGGGGAAGATGAGGGGAGGTGGCCAGAGATTAGCAATGTCCTCAGAGTAGGAAATAATAATAAAGAAAACAAAGCTGTCAGACCACATTAGGGGATGGGATCAGGATGGGGGAAACTTAACAGGTACTGCGCAGAGGCCAGCATGTTGGCAGCAAAACAAAGTTTCGGGCACTCTCGATGAAGAGCTAACAGCAGGCTCTCATCCCTGAAAAGCTGGATGGGATCAGGGTTGTATCTGACGTCCCGCAAGCCCTCACTGAGCGCTGCAGAGGAGATGGGAGGGGCTGAAGGCACAGGTCCTCCTCCCAGGGAAGTGAAAGCTATTAACAACTGATGCATGAGTCAAATAAAAAGCAAAATAAAATACACTAAGAAGCAGAGCACATTTTAAAAAACAAGTAACATGACGACATAATTGGGCCTTCTAAAGTTCAGAAATTGGCATTGCAACTTTATGGGCTAAGTATAAAGCTTATGCAGGGGTCTCTCCCCGCTGCACCCTGGCCAGTTCTCTGCCTGGGCAGACTCTCATTCACTTCAATTATTAATAAACCAACAAAACATTTACTAGAGCCATGATATTCATGAAGCACAAAGCCCAGCAAGTGCCCAGAAGTGGCCTCTATGTCCACAGACCCCAGCAGATGGGGCTGGCGAAGCTGCTCTGTGGGCTGCTTCCCGGCCCAGGCCGCTGTGGAAGGGTCTGAGGGTCTGAGACTGGCACAGGTCCCCAGGAGGCAGTCTCTCTGGGTGCCGCTGACCACAGCCCTGTGCAGGCCATTCTTCACGAGCCCAGGTGAACCCTCCATCACAGAGGTGTCACTGAGGGCAGGCAGCAAAGGAATAAAAACAGTTTCTCCCCCAAACCCTCAGAAGAACCCAATTTAAAACTCACTTGCCTCCCACAAAGAGGAATGAGTCAACCTCCAGAGAGATGAACCCAACACATATCATGGGCCGAGTCCCCAGGCCATTCTATTGCCCTTGTGCTACATGAGCGTAAAGTACCAAATGAATCTACCCCACAGATAGTCCGGCTCGTGTGCAGGAAAACACCCGCCTCTGGTGCCGCCAAGATGGGAAACGACCTAACAGCCCAACAGTAGGGGTAGAGTAAATAAATGCCAAAACATCCATCAGAGGACAAAATGCAGCTTTTCAAACAGTCAAGAGCTGTTTGATACATACTGTTAGCAAAACATCTTCCAGTCTAGTTGAGGGAAAAAGCAAAACCAGAGCAGTGGACATCATCAGCTCCCATTTGGGTAAAACCACATAAATAATTCCAGTGACACAGAAGTCTCTGGAAAGATGCAAAAAGAAACATCAGTGGTCTTCAAGGAGGGAAAGCAGGTAGCTTGCAACAGAAGTGAGAAGAGACTCCTCAAGGAACACCTTTTTGGGGACGCCTGGGTGGCTCAGTGGTTGAGCATTTGCCTTCACCTCAGGGCGTGATCCTGGGATCAGGGATCCAGTCCTACATCAGGCTCCTTCCAGGGTATCTGCTTTTCCCTCTGCCCGTGTCTCTGCCTCTCTCTCTGTGTCTCTCATGAATGAATGAATAAAATCTTAAAAAAAAAAAGGAATACCATTTTATTCATTTTGAATCTTGAACCACATGCAGGATGACCTATGCAAAAAAAAAAAAAAAAAGGGTAATTTTCAAAAAAATCTAAACTATCTGTACATAGACCTGTATATGCCTGCACATGCAGAGGATCTGCCTCTGGGAGGATAAACGAGAAAAGGGCAACAGAGAGGAAAGGAAATGCGTGGCTGGGGGACAGGACAGGGACGAGGAGAGTTACTTGTCGCTGCTGAGTTTCTAACATGGGCACATGTTGCCTGTTTTTAAAGAAATTAAACACAGATACACAACATGCTTATACTTCCCCAAATACGCTATGCTATTCCATGCGTCCAGACCGTTGTTCACGCTGATCTGGCTAAAACTGGCTCCCTGCTCCTCCCAGGCCTGTCCTGGCCTCCTCGGCCTCCCCAGCCTCCAGTCAGGCTAACCTCCCTCATCTCTTAGACTCCGCTCAGTTGTCACCTCCTCCAGGAAGGTCGTCTTCACCTGGCACAGCTTGAACGATAGGAGCATGAAATGAACTGCTGCTGTACGTCTCCCCCACGGACTGTGAGCTTCCGGAGGGCACGGGTCCACCCTTAGTCCCCTGAGTCCCTGGCACCTGCCACAAAGAGCTACTTGGGAAATGTTTGCTGAACCAAAAAAAAAAAAAAAAAAAAAAAAAACGCATTCACCACATTAAGTCAAGTCTCAACTCTCCTCGTGCCAAAAGCTATTGAAACCTCTCTCGCTTGTGGGGTTTCCCTCAGCTATCACAATTGTGTTGTTAACACTAATTCGAGGCATAACACCTCTCGGTCCACAGAGGGGCTGGGCTTAATGCGGTCTGGGCTCCACAGCACGGGAGCACCCGCGGAATCTGCAGTCAGCACAAGACCCCTTATCTGACAACCTCGCACCTCCTGGGGAACCTGCGAATGCTCATCAGAGCCTCTGCCAGGGCCCCTATGCCCGCGGCAGCCCTTCTCCCAGAGGATCCTCAGAAACGTCTGCCCCAGACCCTTCCCTAGGCTTTGTCCTCCACATTCTGCTTCTAAGAGAGAGGACTGGCCACCCTCGAGGCTTGCTGGGAGGCAGTACTTCCAGGGCCCCCCCGGGGGGCCAGCGTTTCCTGGAAGCCTGCACGGTGAGCAAAGGAAGGGCAGAGGGGCAGGATCGTCCAAGAAAAGCTGAATGTGTGTGGGACACTGAGCTCCTAAACACAAGAGGATGTTAGTTTAACAGGCAAATCCCATGCACGCCCTGCGCCGTGCCTCTTCTGTCCGATTTCTTCATGGTATCGGTCCAACGCCCCCTGGACCAGCTGTGCCAGGGACTGAGGGAGGAAGACGAAGGGACCCAACCAAGTTCACACAACCCACCGAGCTTCAAGCACACATGCCACAAGGCACAAGAGGTGCTTGACCATGATGAACACCACAGAACAGAGGAGTGGGCTCTAATCCCAAATCGGGGGGTAAATTCTGGGCAGATGTCCTGCAGGAGGTGGCCTGAGTGCCGGACCTTAACAGATGGGTAGGAGTTCCACAGCCAAGGAAGGAGCGCAGACATCCCAAGAGGAGGCTAGTAAGTACACGTCCAACACCCCAGCAAGCCGGGCAGCCCCAGGGCCACATGTCCAGCTGCTGCCACTGCCCCTCATAAGCCCGGGAAGGTGGGGGCTCTCCACTGAGGGTGGCCCCGGGCCGCCACCCACCTGCCTGCCCTGCCCCTGCCCAGCCTCCACCTCACTCTGACTCCTTTGAGCTCTCAGGAGTCAGCCCTACCATACCTGTCCTGCCCTCCCCTTTGCCGGTAAGAACACCAGGCAAAGGCGCTGAGCCACAAGGGACACCGGCTGGTGGTTTACTTAGCTGAACAAAGTCAGGGGGCTCAGGGGGTCTCGATGGGATATCCCAAACCTCCTCCCTTCACGAAATGACAGCATAAAGATACAAGCTGCACAACAGTTATTTCTCTCTGCCACTGTACCAGCAGCCCCTGCGCTGACCCACGCAGCTAACCCAGAATGCCAACACACAATACGATAATTGTGCTCACTCTTGGGAAGGGGGAGTGGCCACGCACAACCCCATATGAGAATGTCACAATCGTCTCGGACTCCCGAGTTACAAATATGTGCTCAAGGCATGTGCTGAGCACGCGCTCACCACGTGTTTACACGGCTATGAAAGCACAAAAGCACAAGGGCCAATGTGCTTCAGCTGCCGGGGCCTGGCCTGGGGATGGCGGGGGACCAGGGTAACGAGCAAGGACTCAGAAAAACACCACAGAAACGCTGCATTCAAAACCATGACTGCTTTATTGTTCCCGAGTTTTTAAAACAGCAGGAGTGGAAGGGGGACACTACACAACAGAACCACAAGGAAAGCTGCAAAGCTTGGCAAAACCAGCAACCAACGTCCCCTCCTAGCCAGTCCGACTCAAGCTAAAAACATGCAACAAGCAGTGATCTCAGGCTCACCCTGGACAACTGGAACCAAAAACGAGATGAAGTCAATCTTTGCAGGCAGTCGACAACTAGACAACTCAGACCTGTCCAACCACGGGCTGGCCTTATGGATGCAGGCACACGAGCTCCTAGCTCTGGGCCTCGGTTTCCCCGGTTGTAGCAAGTTCTCGTTCACTTTCGGCAGCCTAGACTAGCTCCTCCTCTGTTGTCAGATAAGAGGAAGGACCGATGAGAGCGGCTACCTCTGGGCACTCTCATGCCCCCTGCCAGCTCCCACCAGGCCACGGGGACACTGATTTCAGGGCACCCTAGACAAAGGGCACCTCGGCCAGGGACCGGCTCTGGGGAAGCACCAGAGAGCACAAACAGCAGGAAGGATAGCACCCTCTCTTTGCCCCAGAGGGTGCAACTAAGGCAGGGTCATCCAGGATCTCTGTGCCGGTTATTAGCTCAACCAGACAGGGGCCCTGCTTCGGCAAGAACGGGTAAAACCAACCTGAGAAACCAAAGTTCAAAACCCAGAATAACCGGCGTTGCCCTCCTTTGGCATCAAGGGTTCCAGACAAGGAGGGGATGGATGGCAGGGGTGGACAGTGGGTGGCTTGCTGTAGGACAAAGAATTACCTACACGTAGGAAATGGATGTCTAACTACAACCATGAAGGTCTGAAGACAAATGGCCCCCACGTACATGGCAGGTGTCTTAGTCTGCTCGGGCTGCCGTCACACAGCACCGCGAACTGGGTGGCATATAAACAGCAGCCATTTTTTTCCCCACAGTTCTGGAAACTGGGAAGTCCAAGACCATGGTGCCAGCAGATTCAGCGTCAGAAGAGAGCCGTCCTCTCAGTGTCCTCACGCGGCAGGGCGGATGAGGGCTCTCAGAGACTCTTCTATCAGGCGCTGAGCCCATCCATGAGGACTCCACTGTCGTGACCTGGTCACCCACCAACCTCCCCAAAGGCCCCAGCTCCTAACACCATCATCTTGGTTTCAACGTACAAATTCTTGGGGAGGGGGATATACACACTTGGTCCATGGCAACTAGAGGTGAAACCTCTTTGGGCACTGAGGGTTAGGTTTCCCAGAAAATAAGATGCAAAGCTTTATAGCCATGTACCTCCACGCAGTACAAAAATAAAAAGGAAGATTAGGCTCACGAGCTGCCAAGGGCAGGCATTCAAGTCGCTAGCTGGGACCTGTTTGCTGAGCTAACCCACACCCTTGCTGAGGTAAACACGAGAGCGTGTGCCACCCGCTCCCACGGTGTGGTTCTAGAGCAGTGCTTCTCCAAGTGTGGTCCCTGGACCACCACCAGCAGCCTCACCTGGGAACTGGTCAGAAACGGAGTTTCAGTTCCCACCCCAACCGACAGAATCAGAAATTCTACAAGTGGGGTCCAGTAATCAGTGCTGTAATAAGCCCTCCAGGTGCTTCAGGTGCTCCCCCAAATTTGAAAACCTATGTTAGTACATCCGGTACCCATGACCCTTGGTGACTGGGAGGACGGCACTGCAGATGAAAAACCTGGGGTCCATCGAGGTCAAGTCTCTTGCAGAAGGCCGTGGGGTCATTAAGGGGTATGAGGCCTAGGCCCCACCACCAGCACTTCTCCTGGGCTGGGACCTGGGGGGATTCGGGTACAGATGATCCCAGTGCATGTCAGTAAGGAACAAACAATCTGGGATGAGGGTAAGAACCCAAAGGTTGACCATTTAGTGAAATGTGTAATGTGTCAGGATCAGAAGGGGAAAAAAAAAAAATGCAGAATATTTGCCACAGGAGGAGGGGGAAAAAATGGAACTGAGCCAAACAGGTAAATGAAAGAAGTAACTAATAATATGTGGGGGAATGTGAGAAGAAAAACTTAATTCCTGGAAACACATAAATTGCCATTTGGAGAATCTTCTCCTTACTTCCACCTGCTTCACTGAATCTCTGTCTGAAGAGACTTGAGCTATAGGAATCTAAGCATGTTTTCATGCTTTCAGAAATCTTCCTCTTTCTACCACCAGCAGAAGTTATCTACTTGATAAATGGCAGCCAGACTGCTTGTCAAGATAATTTGAAGATTAAATCTTTGTTTAAAAAAAAAAAAAAAAAGAAATTCCTGCAGCAGCTGTTAAAGTCACGGAGGCACTTTTAGGCTACAAAGATTAAACTGGGTGAAGCACCTGAGGGACTTTATAGGGCTAGGGGAGGGGAGGGAGGACATATGGAAAGGATCCCTGGGGCACTGGGCATTGCAGGACACCCAGCGGTGAATGGCAGGTGGAAGGGGCCAGGGCCGGCTTCTGGGTCCAGGGCCCTGTATGTGGGGCTGTCCTCCCGGAGCCGTGTCACGGAGATAAAGGCCGCAGGTTCCCTCTGCTCAGTGCCAGCTGATCTAGGTCAGTTTGCCTGCAGGTGGAAGACCTAGCAGGATTATGGTGGGAACGACCCAAAGCAGGGCGCGGTGCCACGAGCAAATGCCACTCACCACTGCTCACCCTGCACCAAATAACCTGGAGAATGAGAACATCTAAATCTGTCCTCAGGCTGTCTTGTCTACCCCCAGGGATCTCAAAGTCAAGTGCTTCCCAGAGCCAGGCAGGGAACATAAATGGGTGAAGAGCGCCCAGGTGGGAGCTGTCGCGTGTGCCAAGAGTGTGCCCCGGGGAGCAGACAGCTACTCAGGCGGCTACGGCTAAGCCCCGGGCAGGTGTCGGGGAGAGAGGGCCCCAGGGTGATGCTAAAAATCTCCTGACTTGTCAGGAAAAGCTGAAAACCCAGGCTTCTTTGTACAATCCCAGCTTTTAAGTACTGTCAAGAAATGCAAAAATTCAGAGAGCATCACAGGGGTCAAACAAATCACGCCCCAGGACCACATCTGGCCCCCAGACCACAAGCACACAGCCTCGGGCCTCACGAACGCTGACGGCTCAATCCAAAACGGCCAGTAGGGCAAGGTTTCACCTTGGTTTGCAGAGCCTCGGGGACTCGCTGGGCGTCGGTACCCCGGTCACGCACATCCGTCTACATCACTCCTGGCTCATTCTGAGTTAGCTCAAGGCCCAAAAATGACTAGAAAGCACAGACTGTCTGAAATCCTGAGCACATCAAAGTAGTGCCACGAAACTCCCAACCCCACACAGTACGTGCCTCCCCGCTTGTGGACTTGGGAGGGGTGACTGACCTGGTCTGTGTCCCTGCCTGGCAACCATTCTCCAGGGTGAGCTGTGGCTCCACTGGGAGCAGAGAAGGGCCTGGCGCCTGCCCTGCCCTCAGGAGGAGGGCTCCCTCTGGCCTCTCTCACAATGTGGGGCTGGGGAAGGAAAAGAGTTTCCATGCCAAATACTTTAAACAAATGCAAGTACACCCGGCAGATGGAACAGACAATTCTGGATGCCTGACGCCTACAGATGGCTGGCTTCGGCCGGGTCATCGTGAACAGAACAGCTGCTTCCTCAATCACATCTCCTGCACAGAACACAGGATTCTGTTTTGATGACTTCTATGCAAGATATAGAAATGAGAGGGGGGTTTCCTGCCTTTTATTTCAAAATAGCCTGGGACAAACGAAGACTTCTTGTACCACAACACATTAAAAAAGAGAAAGCTCAATGAAGTGGGTTTTCTTAAATGTCAACCCGCAGAGCAACCTACTTCTCTGCCCACAGGCCTTGATAAAAATGTGACTGGGGAGCCTATCCAGAGGAGCAAGAGATTCCTTCCAAACAGCAGCATGGTCCACGACGACAGATAACACCAGGTGTTGAGAAGACGGGCTTTGGAACAGATGAACTGGGGTCAGAACCCACGTTCTCAAGGATGTGGCTGGGGCTGGTTGCCTAACAACTGTCAGATGAGAGTGTATACACCGTGCTTGTCGCATAGTAGGTGCTCAACAGAAGCTAACTCTCTAAGTAAAAAAAAAATAATAATAATTTCCATGTAATCTTCTTGGCACCAAGGTTCTTCACGCACACATGCGAGTTCTCCCCACTTCTGGGTGATGAGACAGCAGTGAGCAATTCTGGGTCCAGCCCAACCTGCCATGCTCTCAGCCCTCCAACTGCCTACGGAAGGAAGACACAGGAGACCATTTGGGGAGTGGCTGGCTAGAGGCAAGCAGTGTCAAGAGGCGGGCATGCAGTCAAGCCTGGCCTTCCGGGGCTATTCTTTTCCTTTTTAAAGCAAGAGACAAAACCTCTCTGTGTGCATCCTCTTAACCTCAACTTCCTCCTTACCAAGGGCTGCCATCATGCACCTATCCCATGGCTGAATCCAGGCTGCTCTGGCTTTCCCCCTTCTTCACTCTGGCCCAAGGTTCTGAAAACTCTTCCCGATAGCTTATTCCTGCACTTTATCAGTTTTCATTCTGGCTATACAGGGAGTGGGCACTGGCTATGCTGCAGACTGTACCCATTTAAACTCAACACAGACAGGCCCAGCCACTCCCGGGAGCAGGAGTGGGCCAGACTCCTGACAGCACACACCATGTCATCAGAAACCCCAGAGCAGCCATCCTTGGACCAGGGACAGCCCAGCAGTAAACCACCACACAGCTTTCCTCTGTGCTCAGATCCACCAACATGCAACAAGGTGAAGGAGCTGGTTCTGGCACTGATGCGTTATGACTGGGTCCAGTGAACTGAAAACCCATGTTCTCCAAATATATTTGCCTTCCCACCTCAAAATGACTCTGCCCCTAATTAGCTTCTGAAGATATTTTTTTTTTCTAAAGATGTTATTTATTTGAAGGGAGGGGGGATGCGGGACAAAGGGAGAGGGAGCAGCAGGCCTCCCCACTGAATAGGGGCTCGATCTCAAGGTCCTGGGATCATGACCTGAGCCAAAGGCAGACGCCTAACTGACTGTGCCACCCAGGCACCCTGAGACTCTTATTCAGAGAATGTTGGAACCAAGCAGGACAAGAGCTCCTCCACGCTAGTCAACGAGCTGCCTTGGTGTTGCAGCTAAGAGCATTTTAAGGAGGATGCCACATGATATCAGTGAGCTAAGGGAGCTGGGACTCCTCTTCCTTCCTGAAGCTCCACAGTAGCCACCATTCTGAATGAATAAAGGAGTTCCTTATCTGTGTCTATGGAAAACACGGCCATTTCATCAGAGCAAAAATGTTTCCATCTTAGCGTGGGGCGGGGGCGGGGCAGGGGGAAGAGACGGGTAAGTGCCAGGCACAAACAAGTGACGAGGCCACCGCCCAGGTGAGTCAAGGACTGCAGAGAAAGGAGCTGGGATCACAGGCTGGAGAGTGGCAGGGCAGAGCAGGACCCTCAGACAGCACCTGGTCACCTGCAGTCAGGACCTGCAGCCTGGGCAGTTTGGGCGGCTTGCCCAGGGGTCATACACAAATCTGGGGGGCAGCTTCTTCTGGACCCATGTTCCCTCCATCATGTCACCCGTTTCTCCATCACCTCTGAGTCAGTGAACTCTCTTTCAATTCTGTTTTTAGGCCAGGAAAGTCCAGTGTTCTTTCCTTCACTGGAATGCCTCCTCCATACCTTTGGGTCTCTCCAATCTGGCTTTTCCCACACACGGGGCAACAGTCCAGTGGAGGTTTCTATGAGGACGGTGGTGGTTTACACCTGTGTTGTGCAACACTGAGCACTTGACATGTGGTTAGTGTGACCGAAGAGCTTTCAATTCCACTTAGTTTTAATTAATTTAAATAACCTGATAATTTTGTCAATTATACCTCAGGAAAGCTGAAAAACATTTAAATAGCTCTACGTGGCTAGTGGCTACCATACTGGACAGAACATACAGCATCCATATAGAGAAGAATCAACACACGGTTCCCGTAAAGAGCCAGGCAGTAAATATTTCAGCCTCTGTAGACCGTAGGGTCTCTGCTGCCACCATTCAGCTCTGCCGCCGTAGCATGAAGGCATCCACAGACACTCCAAACACAAGTGGGCATGGCTGTGTGCCAATAAAGTTTTAGTTACAAAAGAAGGCAGTGGGCCAGATTTGGCTCATGGGCTGAGTTTGCCAACCTCTGATAAAGAACAAAGAACTGGGAGTTCAAATCCTAGGACTACTGCCCACCAGCAGGATGAACTTGAGCATCTTTACCTTGTTAAACCTCAATTTCTTCATCTATAAGGAGGGGACTGTCACAGCGCCCACTTCTTACAGTGGATGTAAGAATTAAATGAGAAGTCTGTAACGCCCTTAGCACAATGCCCAGAGTGGGCATTCAGAAAGTCCTTGTCGGGTGAATGGTAGCCGGACACATACTGGGTGCTCCGACTTCCAGTCTCCTGTGTTCTTCCCCATTCTGTGAAGATGGCACTGCCCGTCCCAGTCTGCAGGGAACTTAAGTAGCCAGTTCCAAGTCAAGTGCAACAGAATGGCAGGACTAGAATCCAGGGCTCCCGCTTCCTGGTTCCGTGCCCTTGTTCTCTCCTCCATGGAGGCTTTTCTATCTGACTGGGCTCGTGCGTACTAGCCTGCACTGTAAGAGGCTCACTCCTTTGTGAAGGAAACTATTAAGAAAGACAAAGTAGACAATTTCTTGAGGGCTCTAAGCTCTTTTGCTGTCCTGGTTCCCGTTTTGTCCACCACTCTGGAGCTCCGGTCACCTCTAGGGACCAGAGAGACCCCTCGCCTTAGGCCATCAATCACTGGCACACCACAAGACATCCTCCCAGAGTGCTTCCCCCGACTGTGCTGGGTCAGAATGAGGTTCAAGGTGCCGCAGAGCCACATGAAGATCCCTGCTGTCTTCCTTCATAGCACTGCCTCCCCCACGAGTCCTCTGAAACTGAAAAATACTATCCCAGCCCTATGATGGAGCCACAGGGAGACGCTCTCTGCAATTCCTTACAGGGCTGCATGATCCGCATATGAGAAGGCCCAGTTCACCTGTGGCCTGAATGACAGGCCCTTCTTCCTACATTCAGGAGGAAGATGCGCCCCTTACATCTTCTACCCCCATCTCCTCAGTGGGTATGCCACGGACTTTCCCGAGCATTGGAGAGAGCACTCAGGATTACTGTCTTCTCCTCCAGGGCCCTAAGACACCACAGACTGTGACCACCATGCTGGTTTAACTGCCCAGTGGTTGGGCCAAAACCCAAGCAGAGGCCAAGTGAGCAATGGGCCCAGCCTGGTCCCCTGGGCCCCAACTCTTTCCTTTGGCGGGAAGTTAAGCCCCAGTGCCCCCAGGGGCACCTAAACCCTGGCCATGCCACTCACCACCACACCACTCAAGAGGGGAACCACCTGGTCTCCCCCAGACCTCACAGATCCCCCAGAAAGTGACAGGAGCAGCCTGCTCAGTCACTCTTTCACAAGCGCAGGGGGAGGGCTGGGCCAAGCATTTTCACGTAGGTTCACAGCCGAGCAGGACACCTGCAGGCCTACGGAGTTCCTCAGGCATCCGCAAGCCGACACCACGCTGGCCATGCTCTGACCCAGCAGAGTGGTCACTGGGGCCCTGTGCTCCATCCCAGAGCACTAATGCCCTAGAGTCTTTTCTGTAACACTCGGGGACATGCCTGAACCTCACACAAGTTGGAAAACGGATTGGTTTCTAAGGCAAGTCAGAACCCATTCACTTGTGAACCATCGCGCCCTCAGCAGCTGAGGAGTTGGACCCATCAGGCTCGGCTCTTACTCCCAGCATGTGGCTCTTCTGCTCCAGGTCATACTACTCAGCCTCAGCCAGGCCCGATCTCTCTTCTATTTTTCTTTCTAATATGTGAGAGTGTCTGCTAATCTCCCTGGGAATTAGATGAACAGGGAGGTTTACTGCCAAAATTAACGTTATTTAAAGCTAACTCACTTCTCTTCTCAGGACTAAAAGCTGATGAGCAAAACCCTACAGGTTTGCCTTGGAAAAGGCACCCCAAAATCCAAGATCGGCCGTTGACCTGCCCATCCTCGTAGGCTCGTTATTTTCCTAAATTCTCCTCCTCTGGGTCTGAGTCACATGCCACGTGGTCAACAGGGCCTGGAATCTGGGCTGGCATCTAAGGGTGTGGAGGCCACAGGAGCATTTGGGAGCGCCAAGAGTCAGGTGACCCAAGGCAGAACATTCTCACGTGTTTGTGTCAGCAACTCCCCCACCCTGGAGAACACCGGTGAGAACACGCTATGACAGGGCCCAAAGGGCATGGAAGCTCCTTTTTCAATCACACCAACATGGCTACTTTTTTCCATTAAGAAAAAAAAAAAAAAAAAAGCAAAACAAATAAGGATGTTTTCAACTTATCCAATGCCAAAAGGTTTTGTTCGTTTAGATTTCTTTAGTTCTCATGTAGGCACAGGCAAGAAAATCTGGAAGTTCTTGGGAATCCCAAATGTCTCTGCTGAAAGCAAGAGCTCCCGCTAAAAATAAACAAAGACCACGTCCCTCTGGCTGAGGAGATGGCACTTGACGAAAGCTCTATGTTCTAAACAGTTCTAAACAGCTTAGTTTTGTGCCCTCCAAGGAGGTCCCCTAAGGTCAAAAGGACTGGGCCCCTGGGCAGTCTCCCTGGAGATGGCCCCAAGTGAGGACTGCTGGAGAAGACTGCCCCCACCCCCATACACACCCCTTCCCTCCCGTTGCCTCCCCAGGCAGTCACTGGCCAAGAGCTATCCTCTTCAGCCCTCACCCCACCCTGCTTCGACATCCCTCTCAGGGCTCAGTCAGTGGGCTCCCAGTTGTCTGCTCCAATCCACTCTGTGCTGCCACTCCCCAAATGCTGAGCATCCCAAAGTACAAGCATCGACACATGACTCCCCAGCTCCCAGCCTCCTGCTTAAAGACAGGACTCCTTTGATTTGCATCTGCTGCCATCCTGACCTTGACCAGCTTAGTCCAACAAATTCTTCTCATCCAGGCGCCCAGGTCTGGGTGGCTATCATCCACTTGCTGTTCCTTTAAATGCCACAAAGGCGGCATCATGCTTCCACACCTCCTCACTCGCTGCTACCTGCTACCCGGCCTGGAACGAGGTTATCTCCTCCTCCCTATCCTTCACCTGTCTCAACAATCCCTGCTCATTCTTCAAGGCTCAGGAAGCCTTTCTACCCTCTTCCCTTTGGCTCAGTGTAAATGACCTTCCTTTGACTCCCACGGGGCTGTGGACTCACCAGTACCCTGTGCACACACATCTCCACCACATTTATGCTTCATCTGGCACGCA
The DNA here is from genome assembly GCF_905146905.1 of Nyctereutes procyonoides. Taxonomy (NCBI): domain Eukaryota; kingdom Metazoa; phylum Chordata; class Mammalia; order Carnivora; family Canidae; genus Nyctereutes; species Nyctereutes procyonoides. The sequence goes on from NW_026575133.1 coordinate 26,530,552, forward strand.
GTAGGAACTTAAAAAACAACGGCTGTCTCTTGGGGCGCCTGGCTGGCTGAGTTACAAAAGCACTCGACTGTTGATCTCAGGGTCGTGAGTTCGAGCCCCACGTTGGGTGTAGAGCTTACTAAAAATAAAAAATAATAATAAAAAACAACTGCCATCTCATTGTCCATGACACAAGCCTATGAACTCTGCAAAAACAGGAACTCGCTTTACTCATCTCTGAATTCTTCAGGGCCTGACACACATACAGGGCGTTTACTAGATACAGACTGAGTGGATTGTGCCTAGGGTACCACCAGCATGGCAGACTGTTTTGTGGTCACCACAGGAACGATGACACATCTGAAGAGGCAGAGAGGGTGAGGAAAATGAGTTCTGAACATCTGCCAAGAACAGAGGCAGCCAGGATGCCTCCCTGACACAGTTCCTCACCCACAAAGCTTCATCATGTCCAAGAGGAGGGTCTGTGTTAAGGCCATCCCACCCCAACCACCCTGGTGGGTCCTCTGCAGAGGGTTCTCCAAAGCTAGCCCCAACCATCTATGCCAGTGTCTGAAGGAACAGGGCCTCTGCCCGTAACCAAATAAATAATATCAAACCTTCACCCTCCTGTACCAAGGGGTCTCCCCCAAAGCTGCCCAAAGTCCAGTAGGCAATCTCACATGCCAAGACTGTCCACTCTGAACACCCCACAGGATGCCAGGCTGGGGCTGGCGACGTGTAATGCTCAGAAGACATGTGGGTGGAGACTGTCAGGAATCACTGGCTTGCGCCAAGAGAAGCCCAGTGACCACTGAAGAGGGTAAAGGCCGTTCCCTCTGTCAACTGGGTCAAGGGCTTGGTTCAAAAGCTTTAATGAGCTTTAAAGAGCTCTTATTCCTGGAGAGATGGCCGGTCGTGTTCAGGTGGCACAGGGGTCCGGGGGGCCAACTGGAATTGTACCCCAGGGGTCAGTGAGAAGTGGCCAGGCTGGGGGGGCGAGTGCCCCAGCTGTGACCACATGACATACACCAATGCTGACTGCAGTCGTGAAGGCAGCTTGCGGACTTGAAAGAGGCGGCAAAACCAAATAAAGACATCAGCTGCAAAGAATTTAAAGAGAATCTAAGAAGGAGGTAAATGTGCCTCCCACTCTCTCAGGTCACAGAGGTGCGCCGCCCTGGAGGCTTGCAAAGAACACACTCGCATTCAGAGGTGGGTGAGAGCAGAGCCAGGGCTCTGCGGCCACGCTGTGATGCTTATACGCATTTACTTTTCTATGTTTAAGACCAAAGTCAATCAGTCTTGGTAAACAGAGATTTTGTTTCCAAAGAGAAAGCTTAAAAGATTTCACCAGTCTTAATGCTTATTAAGAGACACACCTGCAAACTAAATTAGAACACATGCTTTCAACCCTCCCCCCACCAAAAAATCTTAAAGACATCTGAGAGTGGAGAATGCTGGGTGAGGAAAGGCTCTACTTGCCCCACTCTGGCCCACCCAGCTGAGCTAAGCTCTGTGCTTCATCCTGGTGTCACCCACCAGGGCCGTGAGGACAACTGCCCCATCCTTCCCGTGTTCTCCCAACAGCACATGCCTGCCACAGGCTGCACGAGATGCTTACTGACATTTGTTGGGTTCTAAGGGTCTCCACCCAGGGCTTCACTCAGTGTCCCAAACCCACAGGGTGGGTTGCCCCGCCGGCAAGGCCATCGTCCAGATGAGGGAACCCAGGCTGGGAGAGATGGTCACCTTCCCAGGGGCAGACAGTCAGCAAAGGGCACACCTGGGATCTGAACCCAGGCACTGACTCCAGAGTGCAATACTGCCCTTGCCCTAAATGACACAGGCCTGGGTCTCACCTCTGCTTTGCCCAAAGCTCCTCTGTGGTTCTTCCCCGGTTGGAAGGCGGCCTGCCCTGCACCACATGGCATAACTTCTACCCTTCTGGTCCGATGCACATCTCCTACCTTGTGTCCCTCCACACGGCACCACACCCTTCACAGGGGCTTCTCAGACAGGCTCTTATAACCGTGCTCCTTAAAACGCTGGGAGGCAGAGCCAGCAAGATGAGAAATCCGGAGCCCAGAGGGTCACGCAGCAAACCAGTCCAGCAAGAGAGGAGCTGTGTGCTTACCAGAGAGCCTTCACAGCAGGATGGCCCCCAGGACCATATCACGGGGACCCCCGAATCTCATACCCCACCTCTGCAGCCTCAGAACCACAGACACAAACCCCTACAACCAGGAGACGACTCCCTCTCCTCACCCAGAGCATGGAGGTGGCCGGCTACAGAGGACGCAGTCCTCCCACCTCTGAACATGCAGAAAGGCTGCTCCCAGCCAGCAGATGGAACCTCCCTCCGCTCCCAGGCCCCTGGCCAACATGAATGCCAGAGCGAGGGGAATTCCAGGCGCAGCCGAGGCCTCTCCCAGCTGGGCCTTGTCCGTCAAGGCACTTCAAGCAGGGGGCAGCTGGGAGGAGGGTGGCCACCCCTAGGTGGAGGACGGGCAAGCAGGAGCACCCTCTATCCACGACACTGCTGGAGCTGCTGGATGCAGATTGGACCTGGCCAGGCCCTGCTGTCCAGGAGCCCATGGGCCTACCTGGCAGGCTCCGCAGCACAGCCACCCAAGCCCCTCCTAGAAGCAGCAGCGAGGTGCCCGGGGAGTAATGGCCAGAGAACACCTCCTGGACCACAGACCCTGCTTACTGCAGGAACTGTATCACCTTTCCACTGAGACAGCACTGGATGAAGAACGAGCATGGCATGGTGGAAAGAACATAGGACTGAAGCCAGCCAGGAGCTGAAATCCCACTGTCCTCTCTCCTCCGGGCGAGTAATTGCTCTGAGTGGTAGTGTTTCCAGCAATGGACAGAGCAAGTCCCTCAGCCATCTATCCTGCACTGAGGATTAAATGAACTAATGAAGTCAAGTGCCCAGCCCCACTCGGGACGCTCAGCAGGTGCCCAATCAATGCCTGGGAAATGAATGCCTGCAGAAAATACCCACCTCCTCAGGCCCCAGCCCAACTCCCAGCAGAGGAGAAAGTGCCCTGATTTGTCACCACCACCAAGGCACAGAAGAGCAGGTGGACAAACCTTGGCCAAAGCAACCTAAACCCTCTTCATCAGGCTCAAGGTTTCAGTACTTTCCATCAGGACTGTTTCCTCTGCGTGGGGCTCAGTGAGCCTGCACTCAGCAGCCTAATGGATCCCTGCTGAGCAGCATCAGGAGAGAGGGTGAGAATCACGGACTTATGAAGTAGACCTAGGGCAACGGATGGCACGTTTCACTGGCTGAAGGGCTCTGAACAATGACTCTGCTTAACTGCTGGCCCGAGCTGCATACGGCACACGGTCCTGCAAGCAAGACTACGTCTCAGAGTCTCTCTGCAGAGAACAGGATGCTGGAGCAGGGGACTCAGAAGACGAAGGTGCTGGTTCCTCTGGGTGTCCACTGTGTAACCCTGGCAAAGTCACCGTACTTCTGGGGTTGGGGGGCGGGGGGGAGTTGGATTTCTCCTCCATCAGATAACATAAGCAGGCCACAGAGCTTATGCTCTCTATGGCCCCCGGTCACTCTAAACATAATTCTATGACACCTCATCCCAAGCACGCCGGCAAGAGGGCAGGTTCTGAGCAGTTGGGTACAACGAGATGGCTAGAGGGACGCCTGGGTGGCTCAGGGGTTGAGTGTCTGCCTCCGGCTCAGGTCGTGATCCCGGGGTCCGGGATCGAGTCCCACACTGGTTTCCCCGCAGGGAGCCTGCTTCTCCCTCTGCCTGTGTCTCTGCCCCTCTCTGTGTCTCTCATGAATAAATAAGTGAAATCTTTAAAAAAAAACAAAACAAAAAAAAAAGAAAACCCAGGTGGCTAGACACTGTGACAGTTGCTGCAGACTGAGGAGAAAAGGAATAACTGCTGAGAATCACCAAGACGTGGCCAGGACCCAGACTGCAACTTCCCTCCCCTGAACCCCAGAGGATCACCATGTGCCAAACCTGCAGAAGGAACAAGAAGCTGAAAAGATCAGAAAGATGGTGGGGAGGCAGCCCCCCCCCCCATATTAGAACTACCCTGAGGCAACAAGCTGAATAAAACCGGCACTCTCTGTTCCAGAAAGGTGGTGGCTCGGAGGGGTTGTACCAAATCCTGTGCAGGAAGGCACACCCAAGACCTGGCCCAGCAGAAAGAGGAACCACCTGGATGATGTCTACAGCAGGCACTTCGCCCAGAGGTGGGTACCTTTCAGATTCTCCTTCACTGAGACATGGCAACAACGGAAAATCCCAGTAGGTTTATTCCAATCCTGAAGAGGAAGGTCCGTGAGGGAAAAGAGGTATGCATGGGGTCTATTCCAGCCCTCATTCCTCCGTCCTGGATGCACAACAGGATCTACTCAGAAGCTTTAAAAAATACCAATGCTGCGTCCTACCCCTTCTCTCCAAGATTCTGATGTAACTGGTCCTGGATGCAGCCTGGGCATCAGGCTTTTTTTCTTTTAAATCTCTCCAGGTGATTATAATGTGCAGCCAAGGTTCAGAATAACTGCTCTGGAGTCTCAAATCTCGGCACAGAGGGCCCAGCTATCTCCCACAAACTCTTTAGGAGCAGAAAGGGCAGGAGATCCAGCCAGGCAGGCCTTGCTGGACATAGACATCCTCACACCACCCACTCCACCTCCACCCCCAAACCAGGATCAACCTTCGAAGGGCCATCGGTCTGAGACAGAATGCAGGGCCTCTGCCCAGCCCGAGCTAGGGCATACCAAATTCCCACACACTGGAGGCTGTACAATTGAGTTTAGTTATTTGATTACTTTGGGCATGTAAACAAAACGTGTTATTACACAAACCTGGGGTGGCAAACACCACAAAATGATTTACTTTGAGGGATCCGAATTACAAAAGCAAAAAAAACCAAAAAAACAAAAAACAAAAACAAAAAACCCAACCGCACTGGAAACCCTTTTAACAATCTCTTCGAATGGAAAATGGAATCTGAATAAATGGGGATGCTTCTTCTGGGCTGCCAGATTTATTTCCCATTTCCCCTAGAAGGTCACCAAGAATAACTGTATTTTCTTGTGAGTCTGTCTTCCGTAAGGATGAAGCAAAACTTCTCAGTCTTCAGAACTGAGGCACTGTCTTTGGTCCTATGGTAGACCTAGAATCCAAGCCCTCCTTTATTTATTTATTTTTTAAAGATTTTATTTATTTATTCATGAGAGACACAGAGAGAGGGGCAGAGACACAGGCAGAGGGAGAAGCAGGCTCCATGCAGGGAGCCCAACGAGGGACTAGATCCCAGGTCCCAGGACCATGCCCTGGGTCAAAGGCAGGTGCTAAACAGCTGAGCCACCCAGGGATCCCCCAAGCCCTCCTTAAAAAAAAAAAAAAAAAAAAAAAAAAAAAAAAAAAAAAGTTTTTTTAAAGCTGTAGGAAAAGGAGGAGGGAGAGAAAGAGGTAGTCAAAATTTCTAAGTTTCCCTGTGGTGTTAACAAGACTAAACAAAATTTATGCTTTGAGATTAAACAGAACTTAGTGCCTCTATCTTTCTAACACACCAACCCATAGCATGCGTGCAAAACAACCAGGCTCTGAAGTGAGAGAGACTAGGATAGAACTACCAGCCTCTAGGCCTAGCAGCTGTGTGGCCTGAGGCCAGTTACTTGGCCTCTCGGAGACTCAATTTCTTTCTTTAGCTGTAACTGCAGGAATGCTTTGAAAATTAGAGAGCGTATGCAAAGCCCCTGGCCCAGGGTGGGCCTTCAATAACCAGTGGGCACTGCTATTATTCTTTGAACAATCCACACCCATTTGGGCTGAAGCCTGCTGTGCCCAACTTTTCATGGTCCTGAATCTTGGGAACTAGGGAACCACATTATACCAGTGCAGGAGGAGAATCCGTTTCTTTGTTTCACAAGCGAAGGAAAAGAGCAAGTGCAGTCAGGAGTTGGCCTGCCCCTGCATTCTGGGGTCAAATGGGCTGTTTAGCAACATGATTTGCTTTTACCTCCTGAGAGCGGCCCCATGGAAAAAGTCCCTCCAGGGACTACAGATGCCTAAGGAGCACTGTTGTTTCCGAGATCTTCCTGCGCAGTCTGGCCAAAGGGCCCCCACCCCGCCCCCCTGCAAAAGACAGCTTCCCCTGCAGCCCCCACAGCAGGAGAGGGGCAGGACCGTTAACGAAGCGGGGGTGCCTGTCACACTTCTCCATAACCCCTGACGTGATGTGAAATTCTACAAGGTAGACCCTTTGAAATGCAAAATCTTCCAGAGTCCTTCAAATGTGTTTTTATTTTCTCGGGTTCCTAAGGCTGCTTTCAGACCCACCCATCAGCATTTCCCCTCTCAATCACCCACATTTAACAAAAAAAAAAAAAGAAGAAGAAGAAGAAGAAGAGGAGGAGGAGGAGGAGGAGGTGGCTGAAGCAAAGACGTCTCTGTTTTTTGAAAAAGCTCAAGTATCTCCAGTTGATGCAAGGAAGAAAAAAAAAAAAAAAATCTTGTCCTCAGCTCCAGCCTCCTTACATCCCTCCTCCAAGACACCCCAAAGCCAAGTTTCCCCTGCAAGATTTCCTCCCGTCCTGATCAGCCCAGCACTGACTCTGCCGCTGCTTAGGATCTCAGAGGGCTTTCCTAAATCAAGAATCCGGGTGCCCTCCGACCCGAGTTCAGGAAGGTTAGACAGGCACCACCAAAACCACAACCCGCAATTTTCGAAGCCCAAGCCTTGATCCAAAGCTGTGTGCACAGGAGGTTTGGATTAAACATCAAAGAAGAAATTACCTTAAAACAAAGTTGTTTGGCAAAGAAAATTACTTCACCATAAGAAGAACCCTAGGGAACGGTAAATTGCTTTTGAATATAGACTTTTCAGTGGCGCGGTCATTAATCATGTTAATGTAAACTGCGCTAAAACAAAAATTTTCTAAGCAAGTCTCCGGGCACATCAGCGTATCTAAGCCTGTGGGTTTGTTTCCAAAGCTCACATCCCAGCACGCAATGAAACTGCTGTTAATGGGGTCAGCTATTACAGTGCAGTCCCCGACCCTGGGCCATAATAAAGGTGACTCAGCCATGTAGAAAGAACCCTCGTAAAGTTAGGCAGGAAACAAACACAGAAATTAATCAGAGAAGGAGAGTCAATGATTTTGGAAAGTGTATTCACCGGGCAAGTTTAAACAGCAACTCTCCCTGGATGATCAGACATTTCAGAAAGGAGTTGAGGGAGGCCAGTCAACATTCCTTGCAGCACGCAAGTCCCTCAGCCAGGCCCTGTTTTGTAGGGTGGAGGACAGGGCAGCAGCTGGACAAGGCGAGGAGGAGCGTGGAGCCCAGCAGAGTTAAGCTGCGCTGAGCCCAGCCAGACCCGGCCATGTGCTTCATGTTGGCAACAAACCGGTTCTTTCAAGAGAGGAAGAGTCTGACAAAAAGGACAGCTGCAGTAAAGCAAGAAGCTGGGGGGGGGGGGGGGGAGGTGGAGACTTAAAAAAGCCCCAAGTTTAGGATTCTCCCCTCACAATTAAAAAGAAAAAAAAAAAAAAAAAAGAAAAAGAAAGAAAAGAAATCACCTTCAGGGTTTGCAAGGGCTAGTTAATCTATTAACGTGTCCTCCTTGCTGGATCAATTAAAGAGAGAGCCCCTCCACATCTGGTTTCCATCTAAAACCAAAACTTGTATTATCAGCATATTACATAACAAATTACGCCTGCAGGTCTCTTTTATTACACATCAGAGAGGTGTGCGTGGTGGTGGTTATGATGGCAGTTGTGCTGGTCTGAGTATTTGCTTATTTCAGGCTTTTTTAAGGGCAAGAACAAAAAGTTTCCATACGGTGTGCAGTTCAGGAAAGTCACACTTGCCCAGATAAAACATCAACTCAACAGTCGGCCAGTGGGTCCTGCACTCAGTCTTCAGGGCCCCCTGCAAGAAGCAGGGGCGGAGAAGGGCGTACTGCTTAAGAGCACTGTAAAGGTACACCTCCAGGCTGCTCCGAGGCGTCCTCTGCTGCCAGCTCCCAGGGTGTACAAGACTCTCTCCTCTCCAGTCTCCTGCAGGGGAAGAGAGCGGCAGGCCGGCCCTAACCGAGCTTCCAGCATGGCTCAGGCGTCTGCCCCGGAACCCGCTTAAAGGACACCCAGCCCATCAGACTTCCACAGAGCCAGGGGAGAGCGAAGTAACCAACAGGGGGAACCGAGAAAGATGAAAGATGTGGAGAGAAAGAGCCTAAGAAATAACAACAGGGCTTCCCATAAAATGTCAATGAAGCAGAGCCGCTACGATGACAAGAAGGCGTCTTCAAGCTCTTCCTAAAGGAACTTCATGAACTTCCAACACGCTACTACGTGCGCGACATACCCTAAATTGAAAACAGAAGGGAGAAACTGCCTACAAACATTATCAATCACAATTGCGGAACGCTCTACTTGTCCTGCCAGCCTTCGGAATTCAAGTCCACTTCTGCAACAACCAGTACTGCCAGCTTTTATTTAAAAGTCGTCTTCAATGTTAAAATAATTGCACATCAATATCACCTCTCGGGGGGGGGGGGGGGGCGGAATAGCGAGTCCCTGGCCAAAATGATTTGAACTGGTCTTAAAACGTCTGGTTCTCTGGAGGGGCATGGGGGTGGGGGGTGGGGGGTGGGGTGGGAACAGACCTGTCCCAAGCCTCTCCCCTTCCTTTTCTAGATCCTAGGAGCTAGAGCAGCATGCTCCTCTCCATCCTTTTGCAGGATGGCTGGCATCATCCAGATCCTAGCCAAGTGCAGCCACGGAGTCAAGGGCCACCAGCCAGTCCTGAGCTCAAAAAAAAAAAAAAAAAAAAAAAAAAAAAGTCAAACCTTCTCAGAGTAACACAGGCCTATCAATGGGGACAAATAGCTGTTTTCTGTTTATCTGGCTGTCCACAGCCTGGGGGTGGGGGGTGGGGGGTGGGAACGACAACACCCAAACCCCAGAGATCCGCAACTCAGTATCAAAACCGTAACTGAGACCCGTTACTGCTAAGTGGGTAAATTAAAATGAAACTAAAAGTCTGGCCAGATCGGCAACAGCGAGTCTCACCGGGTCTACTAACTCCATTCCTTCCCCCAAGTCCTCCCACCAGGGTGTCATCCTTCCGCCGAGCCCAGGACCCGGAGCAAGGAGGGTCCCCTTCCAGCCTGCGGGAAGCGCTGGGGACACACACGCTAGTGTCACGCTAGTGTGTCATTTGGAAGCGGGCGAATGCGGGGCTGAGCAGCCCAAGACGCTCGCCGGCCTCCCGGGCCAATGAACAAAGCCATCCCGCCTCCTGCCGCAGTCCAAGGAAAACAGCCCCTTCCTTGTCTCCGCCATCCAACAATCCAACAAACATTTGTTCCCGTTGAACAACCGTCGGCCCGGCTCCATCTGCGCCCGCTGCGGCAAGGCGAGCGCGGCGGCGGCCGTGGCGGCGGCGGGCGGCGGCGGCGGCGGCGGCAGCGGCGGCGGCCGGGCCCTGCCCCGGGGTCGGGGGCCCGGGGTGCAGCGCCCCGGAGGGGCCGCCCGCCCGCCCGCCCGCCCGCCGCCGCCGCCGCCGCCGGGTCCGCGGGCTGCAGCGCACGGGAGGCTCGGAGTGTGGCCTACAGGAGGCGGAATCCCATTCATCAGACGCTGCAAAGCGCCCTTCTTTGTTCGCCATCCGACCAAGTACAGTACGTGCTAACGAGCCCGGCGGCCGGACGCCGGCAGCCCGGCCCCAGGGGGCTCCCGGGGCGACGGGCCCCAGCAGCAGAGCGCGCCCCGCCGCCGCCCCGCCGCCGCCCCGCCGCCGCCCCGGCCCGCGCCGCCAGCACCGTCCCCCGGGTCTGCGGGCGCGGGCGCCGGGACGCCGGGACGCCCCGGGGAGCAGCTCGGGGGTCCTGCCCGCGCCTCGCCCCGCGCGCCCCTGCCCCGCCAACAGACACTCCCAGCGGGAAACGGGCTCCCACCGGCTTGCAAGTCCGGGGCTGGCAGGAAGGGGAGTCGAGCGGCGCCCGTGCAGCACGGCCCTCCTCGCCATGTGCGAAGCCGCGCCGGCGCCCCCCCGCTCCCGCCGGCCCCCCCCGCTCCCGCACCCCCCCACCGCGCCGCGGCCGCCCCCCTCCCCCGCCCCGCCCCGGCCCGTCCAGGAGCCGCGGGGCCCGCCGCCGCGCGCCCGCATCCCGGGGGGTGGCGGACGCAAACTTCCGCGAACAAAAGAGTCGTCTGCAAACGGTGCGGGAACTTCGGGGCGCCGGGGTGCCGGGTCCCGGCGCGGGGGAGCGCAGAGCCCGCGGAGGCAGGACTGCGCCCCCGCCGCGCCCCCGCCGCGCCCCCGCCGCGCCCCCGGCTGCGCTGACAAGTCTCGCGCCCGCCCCGGGCCGACGCTCAGCGCCCCGAGAAGCCGCCCGACCCGACGCGAAACGAGGCAGGGGGGGGGGGGAAGAAAAAAAAAAAAAAAAGAAAGAAAAAAAGAAAAAAAAAAAGGGAAGGCAGCAACACTTCAAGGAACGAAATGAGCATCCTGGCACGCGGGGCCAGCGCGGCCGCCGGGTCGCTTACTGTGCGCGGCGGGGTCCCGAGGGGTCCGCGCCGCCGCCGCCGCCGCCGCCGCCGCCGCCGCCGCCGCCGCCGCCGCCGCCACGGCCGCCGCCACGGCCGCCGCGCACGCTCTCCCGCCCGCGCCGAGCGCTTTGTACCGAGCGGCTCCCCGGGAGGAGGAAATCGACTTGTCACTTCCTGAACTGTTCGCAACTCGTCCCTTCCACCGGCCCCGGCCAGGCCGCCCGCGCCCGCCGCGCCCGCCGCGCCCGCCCGCCGCGCCCGCCGCGCCCGCCGCCGCCGTGGGGCCGGCCGCCCGCAAGGCGTGTGTCCGGGTCGGGCGCTCCGCGGGCGGCGTGGCGGGGCCCGGGCGGCCGCGGGGCTGGCGGCGGCGGCGGCGGCGTGCAGGGGCCGGCGTGCAGGGGCCGGCGTGCAGGGGCCGGGCGGCGGCGGTGGAGGCGGCGGCGGCGGCGGCGGCGGCGGCGGGCGCGGGTGCAGTGCGCGCAGCCGCCGGTGGGCGGGGAGTGGGGGGGTCGCGGCGCGCCGCCGGCGGGGCTGGAGGCCGCCCTGCGAGCCGAGCCGAGCCGCGCCGCCCGCCGCCCGCCGCCCGCCGCCCGCCGCCCGCCGCCCGCCGAGCCCGCGCCTGCGAGGCCCCGGGACGCGGGAAGGGCACGCGGGAAGGGGCCCCGGGCCGGCCGGGCCGGCCGGGCCGCGCCGCGCCGCGCCGCACCGCCCGGGCCCGGAGCCAGGGGTCCCGCGGCCGCCGCCGCCGCCGCCGCCGCCGCCGCCCCCCGCAGGAACTGGGGCACAAAACCCCGGGCCGCGTGGACTTCGGACGCCCAGCTTCCGGGTTGTGGGGTTTTGAGGTTTCTCGGCGGCGTGCCGGGCGGCAGCGAGGGGGGCTGTGCGAGCCTTGTCACGCTTTGGGAAAATAAAGCGCTAGTTTCCCAACTAGAGGCGCTGATCGAAATAAAGGAATGTGTACTTCAGAAGCCACATGCAAAATATATGCGACTGGTGAAGGAAGGATTTGTGGTTGCTAAGCAGACGCAGAGCATGTTTCGTTCTGTAACTTAGGATGTTGACTTAAGTTCAGGAATGTAGCCCTGATAGAGTAAGCAGAGTGTTTTCATTGTACTGCTCACCTGGGGGAGGGGGATTGTTTCCCTTGTGAAGTGAAGCCCTAGATTTCCCATCACTCCGTCCTACCAGTGTATGTTATTTTATTGACCTTGTATCCAAAGAGATTTTTAAAGAGAAGGTTTTTTTTTTTCTTTTTTCTTTTTTTTTTAAAGAACTCCCCTATGCCTGTTTTGTGTTCTCCTTTGCCAAAAAAACAAAACACCTCATTACTTTACATGGATTGTGTCTGCGCCATTTGAATGGGTCTATTCATAAATCAGGAAACTTTTTCTGTTGCTTCTAGGAACATTTAATTGGTTTTAATCCAATGTTTCAATCCCAGTATCAAACATAAATGGACATTAACTTCTTGAGCTTGTATGCACTTGGGAAACTATTATATTTCATGGCTGTTGCTGAAATATTTCAGTTTCTCATCACACTGGACCCATTCTTTTTCAGAAAACCATGAGCTAGCTAACATCTCCTTTCACACCAGCTACGGCTCACTCTAGTGATTTCTTCTGCAAGATTACGATGAACAACAATCAGGAGAAGGATGGGTGTCTGTTCATTCAAGTAGATGATGTGGGATGTAACCAATTTGTCCTACAAAAACCAAAATGAGCTAATAGGCAGAATGCTAAGACACTGGTATCCTTTTCCATAAACATTGCTTTAAAAGAATTTACCAAGGGCCAATTCTGAAAGGAACGAGAACCAAGCAAGGCTCCCTAAGTTAAACAAAGAAAGGCACAAGGGATAATTTGAGAATGCTCCTCCTACACCTTCCCTAATGCCATCTTACCACAGTGTCAGTCACCTCAGCCTCTGAGAGCTTTAAGAATAAAGTTTAATTTACTTTTTATTAGGAAGCCTAGAGTGACTCCTGCTGGCAAACATTCAGCTTATTCCTACAATTACTAGTTCATCGGGTCAAGGGAGAAAACCAAATTGGGGGCGGGGGGGGGGGGGGGGGGCACATCCAGAGCCTGGAGACAATTATCGCAATCATGATTCTTCTTGTTGCTTTCAGGATGATTTTAGTCTCACAAAATTCCAAGGATTGTGGTTATGGCAAGCTCTTTGCTGCAACGCCTCCTTTCCAACCTAAAGCAGCCTGTTTTTCTGGTTCTGAGGCTTTCTTGCAAGTGCACAGAACTAAAATACCTGCTTAAGGAGCTGTGCTACTAACCAATGAATGGCTATTTCTCATGGACTCGATTTGAATCTCCAAAAGCTAAAAGATATATACATTAAACCCTGTGTCAATTAACCTTCCATACTAAGTGGTTCTTCCCACACTATGCAGTAAGCCCTGTATATCCTAAACACCCCCACTTTTGGGGGCTATACTACATAGTCATTATTTTTAAAAAGTCCTACCTGAAAGGTGGTATATGAGAGCTTTGCTCAAGTCAGAAGAGTAAATACAAGCTCAGTCGCATTCTGGATGTAAAGCAATGTAAGCTGCGATCAGGGGGTGGGGGGCTAAGCTGTCTACCTTTGTTCAATCCTTAAAGGTCAAAACCAAATTAAAACCAGATTTAGAGTACAACCAGGCAACTAAAGACAAATTCATAAGCCAATTTAGGAATAAATACATAAATAATCCAAAAATGATCACCTGTAACTTTTCCATTATCACTGACCAACAACACTAACTTGGGTAAACACAAATACCTGGGAAATATAAAATGTAGGGGTTACATACAGTCTCACTCTGAGACCAATATATGAAACCAGGGATAAAGCACTGTAATACTGGCTCTCCTGGCCCGGCGCAAAGCAGAAACACCAAATGGAGGAATGCCTGTGCGTATGGCACGAATCCCATCCACTCAAAACTGCCTAGGAGAATTTAAACTGAGTATCGCTCTATTCTAAAGAGTTCCCCTATTCCAAGCGTAAAGCTCTTAAGCAATAGGAGACAATAAGGGTGTATTTTATTAAGAAAGGGTGTAACCAACTATAACTTGTATCAACAAGCTAATCAAGTATTCACCTAAGCACATTTATGCAGAGGAGGGTAAAGGTTGGGTTTTGATATGTAGTAATGAGTGTCCTAGGTAGTTAGTGGGTGTTTTATTTTTGTGCCTTTAGAATCAAATTAATGTGATATTCAAGCAACAAGGAACTAAGCTTTGAAGTCTAAGCAAGTACAGTCAATGTTGTTCAGTTTTACCCATCAAATCTGTGTGTGCCTATGGCTGTAAAAAGAGCTCCCCACTAAAAAAATGATAAACTAGTTTATCTTTGAGAATAATAGAATATTCTTTTTAGAATAAAGTGAGTGAAACAAACATCAAACTTGTTATACATCACACCCAACAGCACAGTATGCAGATGTGTGTATTAAACCCCTTTATTCAGCTTCCAAAAGCCACTGCCTCTTTGTCACAACTGTTGTATTAAAAGCCAGTCATTCACATTTCACACTGTCCTTTCTAAATCTGAAAAGATCTTTTACAAAGCAGAACCTTTTAAAATTGCTTAAAACAGATGAAGGGAAGACAGACATCACCAAGTCCACCTGAAGCATTTTCAAAGAAACTGGCTACTGAAAGAAAACAAGTTAGCAAAATACATTTCTCTGGACAACATGTAAAGTTTTGGTTACAGATGAAAACCAAAAATCTGAATCTACCATCTCTTATGTAGATCTTATTCAGAAAAATGAGTTCTGTAATTGTCCCCACATATATGAGCCATCTACAACTAACGACCCTACCTACATAACCATGTTATGACCCACTAATCCTTCTGTTCTTTCCTTTCTGTCCTTTTCATACTGTGTTCTGAAACCTTTCCACTGATGAAAATGAACTATAGCCCTGGCTGGAATCTCTCTCATATAGGTAGACAGAGAGAGAGAGAGACACATCTAAACACACACCTTTTTAAAAGAGGTACTTTGGTTCCTGAAGACAAAGTTACTTTCTGATTCAAGAACGACATAAAACAAATTTATTTTCATTGAAAAATAACCATGCAGTGAATTTAATGATACCAATCTAACTCCTCTGATATAAAACGAGAGTTGAAAACAGCTCGAAGCGGAATGCCTATTGAAATCCGTGCACGTGACTCTGCACAGCTTTGTAACCGAACGTCTAGCACCATTGAGGTACGAAGCATGCCAGCTGGGACGGCATTGTGCACCACAAAGTGTGGGTTGTAAGCCTAAGTCCTGAGCACAAACCCTGGTTTCCAAGTTGGCAGGTGCTGAAAACACAGCAAATGTCACGCTTGCAACTCATGGATGGAAGAGCTCTGGGTAATGAAAGCTAAAAAGAACAGAGCAACAGTTAAAACTTATTTCAATTTGACATACATTTTTTTTTTCTTTTTTTGGCAAGGTAATAGTAGCTATTGGTGTTATGTGCTACCAGAAAACACAAGCATGAAAAAATATATTGGAAAGTTTATGCATGATAAGTAAGCAAAAGTAAGTATAATGAAGGCTTTTCACTATCTATATTCAAAGTTACTGGCATATGCAAAACCTATCAAACCTATTTTACTATTTTAATAGTAACACTGAAAAGCGTAATTTCATTCTTGACCTTTCCCTGATCTGTTTATGATCTGAGCTGAAGTACTCTAATATCAATCACTATTAACATGGTTGGTCACCCATAACCTACGTTGGCCTCAGTCACTCCACCGAATACATAGTTAAATACAAGTTACAGTATTTTCATACTGTTACACACTAAGTTTTACCTAGAATATATTTCAACAGCACACCCAGACTAAATGTTTATGCTATCACCTTCAAATGAAAACCATTTCCATTTTTTCTTATATATCCTTTATTAGAATTTAGATGTTGTATTTACAATATAAGCCCAAAATTTAACTTAATTTTTCTCTCCTGTCAACTATCCACCATATAAGTCACTGCCTCAAGAAAAGTCTATTTTTAACTCATGCCTAGTGATATGCTCAAAGCTACTGCCATCCTGCCTATCCCCATAAAAATGAAACAGAGTGAATTTCATTTTCATTAGGGAAAAAAGAAACTGTGAAAATACATACAGTTTTTGATTTCACAGAGCCTGAATACCCAATCTAAAGACTGAATCCTTTGGATTTAAAATATCAAGAAGAAAAAAATCAGTCTCCGGCTCCAAAGAGTAAATCATCCCTGGGAGCAGTATGAAAAGAACATGTGCCTTCCAGAGTATATTAGCCTGTGAATTTCTTAACTTCCCTCAGCAGTTTGTCAACCTTCCATTTTAATCAAAAGCAAAGATGTTTTGTTTTATCGTATCCCTGAGGAACTAGCCTTGCCTATTTTGTATGCACATACCCTGCACCTGACCTGAAAGGGAGAAGAACTGATATGAGAAGTTTGCTTGCTATTTTAAATACCACTTTACTCTTAACTTTCACAAAGAAACAAACAAACAAAAAATTCTTGATCAAAACCAGGTCACTTACCCATTGTAGTACTGTTAAAGTACTTAACTTTAGTGAAGCTTTTATTACGTCTATCCTACAGACATATATTATCACACTGACCTCATCTCTATAGAACCTTTTAAAAATATTTCAAAGATTTAAGCTCAAGAAAGTGACACTGCTCTGGCCAGCATTTCTCTAGTCACACTAAGCAGCCCAGGCATTGAAATATTCACCTACCCACCAATAAAAAGGTTAAATAAACAATTCTGAAAACCAAATGTTTTCTAGATGAGGACAACCAATTCACTGTACATTATAAACGATACTGTCAGTTCCAGTATAAACTAAGGTCAAATCAGATAAACTAAAGTATTACCCAACACCAAACTTTGAAATGTCACTGTGAAAGGCACCGTTAACTCAACTTAAAACAAGGAAAATAAATATGACTCACTGATCAAAGAAATCAAATCTATATGATGCAAGGTGGAAGGAAATCAATGATAAAAACTTGGCCCACTGCTTCCTAGATACCCAGAAAGACCCAACTCCAACTCAGTTTTCATTAGTTGAGGGACCTGTTCTTAGTTACCTTGTTTCATGTCACTGGAAATACTGCCTTAGCATGCAGACCTGTTGAGGGAAGGTGCACCGCATCCTTAGCCGGTTCCAGTGCATCCACAGGAACATTTTTCCCACTAGACCTACTTTGATTACTAAATAATTACCACGTAAACAGATAATGATCTTAAACCTGAGTATTCTTAAGGAGTCCACTGAAACACATCGTAAAGAACATTCAGTGAAAATCTGGCATCCTATCCGGTCCTGTTTTCTTAGCTAAATTTAAAAAGGTGCTTCAGCACCAGCCTATCTAGAGACTCAAGAAGGAGCTATACTCTTACTCACTTGTCTACCACTCCTCCTCTCTTCCCTCATCTAAACACTCTTGGAATACAGTTGAACTGAATACATTAATTCAATGGTACTGAGGGGTAAAATCTCAAGTCCATACATCAGCTGCAACAGGAAGAAGAGTCCTTGGAGAAAAGTCTAGTTATTCGTGTGTGCTAGGAATTATGCTAAGCTGCTTCACACTGATTCTTCTCATTTAATATTCCTGATCCGGTGATACAGCAGGTCTCCGTGACTGCTTCTCTCTCCATTACACCCAACTGCTTTGAAGAAAAGTTCTGAAGGGAAACCACGACTAAGTAGACAAGAGCCCATAGTTACAAGGCTTGAGAAGGGCAGACCACATACCACCTGCTCAAGCATGGGACTCTGTGTAGCATGAGAGAGTAGAATTCTCAGAACCCTGGGACTTTACTCTTCTAAATGAGGTCATCTATGAGTAGGACTCCTTTGTGTTTCCTTAGGCCCAATCTTGATCTCTATCCTTCTATATGTAAAATTGAAGGAGACCAAACAATCAGATGTAAATTTCTGAGTTTCCTGAATAAAACATAGCTGTGGTCAAACAAACACAAACTGGATTATCAAAAATACATATCAAAGACAATCAACACCCAGATCTAAAGTTTACCTATGGATGTACAAAGATGTCTTAGATGGAAAAATACATGATTTTTTCGCTCCAAATGTCTTATATGTACATCTATTTCTCATACACATAGATACCTTGCTTTAAGAACTGTAAAGAGAGGGGATCCCTGGGTGGCTCTGCGGTTTAGCGCCTGCCTTCCGCCCAGGGCGTGATCCTGGAGTCCCGGGATCGAGTCCCACATCGGGCTCCCTGCATGGAGCATGCTTCTCCTTCTGCCTGTGTCTCTGTATCTCTCATGAATAAATAAATAAAATATTTTTTAAAAAGGGGTGGGGGGGAGCAGCCCAGGGTGGCTTACCGGTTTAGCCCCGCCTTTAGCCCAGGGTGTGGTCCTGGAGACCCAGGACCGAGTCTCACGTCAGGTTCCCTGCATGGAAAGGAGCCTGCTTCTCTCCCTCTGCCCATGTCTGTGCCTCTCTCTCTCTCTCTCTCTCTCTCTCTCTCTCTCTGTCTCTCGTGAATAAATAAGTAAAATCTTTAAAAAAGAAAAAGAACTCTAAAGAGACCTAACAACCAATATTTAGCTAATTGGAGCATTTAAACTTCCTGTATATAGTGAAAATCTATTAAGCCCTTCTCTACATCTTAGATCAATTTCAGCAGATATTATGGACTGAATGTTTGTGTGCCCCCCCCCCAAATTCACATGTTGAAGGCCTAACCCCCAATGTGATAATATCTGGAAGTAGAGCCTCTGAGAGGTAATCAGGGTTAGATGAAGTCGTGTAGATGGGGCTCTCCTGATGGACTCAGCACCCTTCTAAGAAGAGACACATGAGAGCCTGTTCCCACACTCTCTCTCCCTTGTAAGCATGCACAGGGAGGCCAGGTGAGCAGCCACCTACAAGCCAAGAGCAGAGGCCTCAGAATGAAGCCTGCCTTTCTCGTACCTTGACCTTGGACTTTCCAGGCAGACAGTGAAAAGTAAATTTCTGCTGTTTAAACCACCGGGTCAACAGCAACCCAAACTGACTAGTAGAGGGGTAGAGGAGAACTTTAAATATCACCTACTGAACACCCTCATTTTACAGAAAGGAAAACTGAAGCCCAAAGAAGGAAAGCACCCTGCCTATATTACCATCTTTTTTTCCTCCCAAATTTAGTATTTAAAAAAATAATCATTTCTCTTTAATATTTACTCTATTACTTAACAGCTTTTAAACTCTGTGTTACTATAAAATCAAAGGAACGAAAATAAATTTCAAGTTCAGAAAATAATCTGATACCGCCCATCCCAAATTAAATCCTTAATCAAATGGACTCAGTAACAAAATAATTCCTCTTACTTGTAGCTCTCTAACATCTTTACCATACAGAGATTCCAAGAGGAAACCTCAGAACATCTAAAGCAAGAAACCTCTGGAAAAGATGGACTTATTTCATAGTGAAGTCCAGAATGTAGATTTCCCCTCATAGTTTAATCTGGTTAATTACTTTTTAATTAAATAATAACCATGACAGTTGGCACTTTCAACTACAAAGCCATATGGAACTCAGTCCTATCTCTTGAACAAACTATGTTATCCATTCTTTGACCCAACTGGTTCTTTTCAAGAAATCAGAGCTTTCCTTCTAGACCTGTGAGGATTTCCACGAGGAATAAACAGCTCTGACTTGTGTACCTTGCCTTTGATTGCTTCTCAAAAATCAACAAATATTATTCTCATTCTAAACAACAGCATAAAAGCAGTTTCACTGAATCACAAATGGGCCTCAAAGGTCACATTTAAATAAGACAACATGCAGTTTTTCATTCACGATTTCAGACCTGTCTTCTAAAACTTGTACACAGCTCTTTAATTCAGCCCAGTATGTTCTATTAGATGCCATATTATGATTTTCCCCATTCAGACTCCAACTAGACTTCTTGTTGAGGACATGGAAGGAAAACTTAATTATTGCTGGTTCAGTGCATCTAAATTTATTTCATTACCAGAATCAACAGAGTAGGGACTAGATGCTGTCACAGAAAGGCAGACGGATATGGAATGTAAACTGCTCCTTCCTGTACTCTTTCCCCGCCCACCCCACCCCTCAAAGTTCCATGGTTGGAAAGCATCCTAACTTTTTTTTTTTTTTTTAAGCCAGGATGTACTAAAATTAGATGGGAACAAAGGACTGACATTTTCATACTAGAGGAGGGGTGACGAGAAAACGTGCACTGGCAGCACCCACTCTCTTCTACATTTAGCTCCCTCCCCCTGCGTATGCCCATCTTTGACAAGCAGTGTGGAGGGCCATAGCAGGAGAGTGGCGACCATCCCAACTGCACTTCTATTCTGCTATAGTCACGGAGAATAATAAACTGCTTCATCTCTGAGTATGTTAATGAAAGATGAGAAATACAGTTAATGGTCCCTTTGTCCAAATGGGGAGTATTTTCATACTTCTTCCTAAGCTTCTCATATAATATCCAGGATATGCTAATTGCTCGTTCATGTCTACATTTTTTGGAATTTGGGGAAACAAATGTGTTAGATTTGCTTTTCTTAAAAAGCTTCTGGACAGCATGCACAATAAAGATCACTCACTAACATACTTATTTTCTGATGCAGTAATAACACGTATTTTAAACAGAACAAAATAATTTATCATTTCTTCAGAATGAACCACTTAAAAATGAAAAAAAGTACATTTTGGTTTCTTTCTATCTTCCTCTAATAAACTGGGCAAGTAATTTGCAAATGCTCTAAGGTCCAATTGATCTCATGGTGCTCAGGCTTTCTTACAATGGTATCAGCATGACAAAAGTACATTATGCCAGCCTCTACATCCAGTTTTTGAAGTTCTACTCCATAAAAGCAGGATATCGATACATTCATGTCTTACGAATTACTCCTATCTTTTTAATTTGGTTTCCCTGAGCCTAAACTACAGGTCTACACAGTGACAGCTCAAAATTTAGTTAGAGAAGCCCTTTTAATGATCGGTCTAATGCACTGAGTTGTAAAGATTTTTAAAACTCAGTAAGTACTGACTCAAGCTCTCTTTTTTCCTGGTTACTGGAGCCCATCTTGACATCTAAGCTGGAAATGAATGATCCTTCAACAACACTCCAGGGATTTTGCTAAGGTCATATTCAATCATTCATTAGGCTTCTTACCCCTCGCTTTTCAGAGTTCTATTGTAGAGCTGGTTTTATTCAGCATTTATGTAGCCTGTGGGCTTGGGGGTATTTGTCTGCTTAATGTTGAGTTTCATTTCTATGCCCCTAAACATAGGAATCCATCAATTGACCAAAGAATTTCAAACTATTCTTTTACTTTTCCAACAAATTGCATGGTGTGTATGAAGAATAAATTAGCATTAATTTTCTTCCATTAACTGTTAATAAAACATGCTCATGTGCTCCCCCTTCATCTAAGGACATCTCTGTTTCCAGCCTAACAGAGAAATGACAAGGGTTTCCTAATTTTTTCCCACTAAGCAATTGTCCTTCAACCTACCATGCTCCTGGTCTCCCACAATCAAACTCTAGGTCATGGGCAGCCTCCTTCCAGTGAAGTGTCCTAGACAAGACTCCTTTCAGAGCCCATCAACACACCCACACACACACAATTAGCTAAAGAGGTTACTACTGTGGAACACAAGACACTTGGTCTCTTGCTTTCAAAGCAGAAAGCTGTCTCTGGAGCACGTACACTCTAGTTCACAGTGCCAACAACAGGAAATCAAACCCAGGCCTCCCCAAGCAGCAGAATGCTGGCCTGGAGAGCAATTGAGTTTTCACATTTGTATATATTTTCCTTATGGACTACCAGACACATACGTGCATGCATAAATACATAAAATAATTTAAGAAGACATAAATCAGAGTCTATTGACATAAGCAGGGATACTCTATTTCTTTGCATATCAATTTAAGGAAAATTATTTCAAAGGTTAGAGGCTACCATAGATACCTTAAAAATTAAGCTCTCTACTGCACTCCAGATGAATGTGAATTAAGGTCAACATAGAGTTCTATATTACAGTATCACAGAAAATTAAAAATACATAAACTGAAACACATTATTCACATAAAGACTAAAAGTCTTTTGTACGTGTTTACCTCCCTTCTCCCCCGTCCCCCCCCCCCAATAACAGAAAACTGCATGCATGTCACAGATGAAGAAGAAAGGCAAACTTGCTGCTACTACAATGGGGGGGGAAATCAATTCAAGGACAGTTTGTACTTATTTTAAAATGGCCTCAGTCAAGCTGCCAAGAGTAGTGTCAGGTTTGATTCTCATATGCATAAATGCCAGTCCCAAAAAGCAACTCTAACTTGTGCACCTGGCTTAAAACACAATGTTCTGAAAACTTTCTATTTGTTAATTGGTGTAACCCACCCATTCAGCCTCAAATCCCTTCGGACAGGCCGGCGCGCTTCCTACACACAGAAGCGCTGGCTATGCAGCAATAACATCATAATGAGAAGCAACAATGCCGTTCAGGCTCTGGAGAGAAACTTCGTTTGCATTTCAAACAAGTTTCCTCAAAATAAGAGTGTCTTTTGATGAAATAAAATTACAATTCCAGCTTCTTATGCAGAGAAACCAGCACTTACTATGGAACTCACTGCTCCCTTTTATAACTGTATAATTTCTTCCAGTTACCCACATAGTCATGTGCCTTAAACAAAACTCAGTTTAATAGTCACATATTTACGACTTGCTTCAGTAACTTGGGGCCATTTACTGGCCTGGTTTTTAAAGTGTGGCATTATTTGAAAATACTAATTTACTGTTAGCATTTTGGGACCTTCCATTTGTTCTAACTGCAACCTCTGAGAAGCCGGCTTCCAACAGGATTAACCGATAAGGAGAGATGACAAATCCCTTCTCCTAACCTTAGCAACAGCTCCATGATCCCCCCAAATCCTTCATCTTTGCAAATGGAACATACATACCCTGCCACGAGGGTGACTTGAGGAGCTTTTCAACAAAGGCCCATTCCAAGCTATCAGTGAATCAAACCCAATGTCTCAGTCTGGTGGCACAGAAAGCCTATTTTGTTAGAGTGGTGCTTTAAAACAGCATGCATAACAAATCAAAATTCTAAAAAAAAGTACTTCTACACTATTATCATATTTGACATCAAAAAAAATAATATGAAAACACAACAAAGACCAGACCTCCTCAATAAATTATAAACTGTTTTTCTGTGGTTTAAAATCCCTTGCGCAGTTTTTTCAATCAACACAATTTTTAATAAGTTTAAATCACATATATTTTGAAGTAACATCTCACCCTTTACATTTTAAAAATAAAACCTTTTTAAGCAATGTTATTTGTGTTGAAAGCTTATGTAAATGTCTTCGGTTATCTTTTGCAAAGCAGGTAGTAATCTTAATAGTTGATTAATGTTGATCTAAATCAAACCCCTCTTCCCTCCACCCTGCCCCCACTCAGAGACAAAAAGAAAAGAAAAAGGATGGTAATGCTAGACTTACTCATTACTGGACTAACATCTGCCAAACAAACAAAAACCCAAGAGATTCAAAATGCTGAAAATCATCAAAAATTTTATCACTTAAAAAACGTGTTTTGTGGCTCCAACATGAAAATATCAGCCCAAATACAAAAATGGCATTATATATTAACCTATCTCTTCAAAAACATTAATATGTAAACTGTTTCTCTTGCTAATTAGTCCTAACTAAAACATCTTTGTCCTCATGTCCCTGAAGGCTTATATATATATATATACACATATAGCTTACACCACCCTTTCACAAAAGAATGACACTATTCAGTTCTTGATTAGGCAAGTCTGTTAAGACAAAAGGGAGATGGAGAAAAGTAGTGAAGGATGACTCACTAACTCACAGTCCACAGACCAACACCGTCACCAAAAAGGAGCTGCAGAGCTTTGAAAATTCAACTACTCAATTCCTCTGACAGTGTTTTCTCTGGACCGGTCCTGGTTCCCCCACTGAACTGTAAGTGCCATTAAGGCAGAGACTTAGCACCTGGGAAGCAGAATATGCCAGAGGAAGAGAATGGGTTTTAGTCAGACCCAAAGAATCCTGCCTCCATCCAATACTAGCCTCTTTTTTTTTTTTTAATTTTATTTTTAAGTAATCTATCCACTGTAGTGCTCCAACCCATAACCCCGAGATCAAGAGTCACATGCTCTACCAACAGAACCAGCCAGGTGCCCCAGTACTATCCCTCTGATATGAAGAAGCAGGAATAGGTTAATTACATTCCTTGAGAAGAAGATATTTGGTGGATTCAGTGACTTAATACCATAATGCAACTTAACACCAAATAACAGATCTCTTAGTTGTCTTTCCTACTTCCTGTTTATCCTTCACAGTGTATAAAAGGCCATCAGCAGCAAAACACAAGCTCAGTAAGTATTTCTTGATCAACTCATACATTTATCTGATTCTGTTTAATTATACACATGAAAACTAGGGCATTTTTCCCAGGTATTGCGTTTTTTTTTTTAATAACCACCTCCAATCTAAAATATTATACTTATTATGTTTCATAAACAGTCTAATAAAACACTAAGTAAGTTGGTGTTTATTATTCTGGCCCTGGAGTAGTTTCGTCAAATCTTAATGAGCAACTATATCCAATTCAACTTTGACCAAGGCACAAAAACCAAAAATACATGCTTTCTGTAAATTCATTTACTGCTTTAAAGTTTACTTGTTCAACAGTTACAGGAAATTTGTTTTAATCAAAGAGAAAAATATTTACATTTCAAATACAAAAGAAAACTTTAAATGATTCTCGGTTGGTGTCTAAAACTCAACCATTCACATGTTCATATTTTTACCAACCCATTATAGCTATTCAACATGTGCATCCTGTGTACTTACTAAGCATTTATTTGCACTTGCATTTTCTGTGTCAGGTTTACTTTGATGTGGAGCTTCTTAATAAAGCTAACTGAATTTGTCCAGTGAAAAGTCTCACGTTTTCTGGAAAACCAATGCTGTTACACTGTTTCCAGATCTGCCTCCAAAGCTGAACGTGGGTGTTGGCAGCTCTTCGAAAAGTTCAAATCCTGTCAGACAAGATTAAAATACTTTTAATAGGGACCCAGTCCCACAGTAAAGGGGAATGTGTATGAACAATGTACTTGCAAACCTTTTATGAAACCATTATGTTGTGATGGAATTTCACTGGATAATTTTTCAGTTCTACTGGATGTGCACAGAGGGGGCATACCCACTAACACTTTAAACTGAGCAAGGAACAGACAATCCCAAAATGAAATTGCAAAAGAGAGGCTCTCCATCCATCCCTCTTTCCCCCATGTCCTGTCTATGACCCCTTACACTCCACATCTACCTCAGCCTGCTGTAGTTAGTAGGAAGCAACTATCAAGTGCCAAGGTCTAACTAGGTATCAGGCGCTGTCCTGACTGCTTTATATGGAGTAACTCGATTTACATCACACATTTAAAAGTACTTAATACAGAAGGGTCAAACAATGTGGAAAGAAAATGAATTTGTAGAAGATGAAAAAGTTCTAGAGATAGGTGGTGGTGGCGGCTGAACAATTGGGAACGTACTTCACAAAACCATACACTTTAAAATGGTTAAACGGTAAATCTGACTTTACATATATTTTACCACAACAAAAAAGAGTTCGTAACCAAAGATCAAGACCCAGACTGAAATAATAAAGGATCTGGGAAGAAAAGGAAGTATTAACTTTCAAAGCAGCACAGTGGAACTTAAAAATTAATGTGGCTTCAAAAGTCCTGGGTTCAAGTTCCAACTCTACCACTTACTAGGTGAAGGTATGCTTGCCAGGATCCTCAGTTTCTATGCAAGGAGGTTACAGATACCAGTGCCCCCACCTACCTCACAGTGAATTTGTAAAGATCAAAATAAGATAACATGGCATTTTCCTGAACTATAAAATAAAATGGGGGATCCCTGGGTGGCTCAGTGGTTTAGCGCCTGCCTTTGGCCCAGGGCACGCTCCTGGAGTCCTGGGATCGAGTCTCGAGTCGGGCTCCCGGCATGGAGCCTGCTTCTCCCTCTGCCTGTGTCTCTGCATGCCTCTCTCTCTCTCTATCATGAATAAATAAAAAAAATCTTTAAAATAAAATGGAAATTTAACATTATTTTATTTTGTTTTTAAAATTTAAGACAAGCAAGACTGGGAAGTTAACCATGGAAAAGTGATAGGACTATTAGTTTGGAGGGTAGATTTTTTTTCCTGGGAGGTGGAGGTGTCTACACTTTCTAAGCTTCTATGCCTTGAGCTTCAGCTGAAATAACTCTTACAAGCAAAATATATAAAAGGATATATATCACTGTATCAACTGGTCTTTTATACTTTGTTTCATCATGCATTCTTTTTTTTTTTTAAGATTTTATTTATTCATAGACACAGAGAAAGAGAGACAGAGATACAGATAGAGGGACAAACAGGCTCCATGCAGGGAGCCCGATGTGGGACTTGATCCTGGGTCTCCAGGATCACACCCCAGGCTTCAGGCGGCGCCAAACCGCTCTGCCACCAGGGCTGCCCTCATCATGCATTCTAATTCATATTCTTAATCAAATTTCACCAAATCTTAACAAACAGCTATATATTAAAACGCTCATTAAAATTGATCATTAGAAAACTTTTCCAAAGAAGGACAAGCCTAAATAACATGATATATTTTAATGCCAGAGAATGGAGCCACTGTGGTAATAAGTACGTGGGTACAAAGCCTGTTTTCTGAAACTTTACACATGCTTAAAATTCTTCATAATAAAAATTTTCAAGAGAAAATGGAGCTGTCTATGTGAATTTTCCAGGACTAGTCTTTTAAACTCCTTGGATTAACCCTACAGAACTGAAGTTCTTGTATTTTAATAAATAAAACACCAAACTTTAAAAGTGGTTGTATTCCAGTGATAGGTAACAAATTGAGTTATTTTAACCTATATGCTTTTTTGTGTTGGGGTTATTTTTTCAATCTTTCTCAGAATGAATCTGAGTGATTTCCATAGTAAAATAAGTTTTCTGAACTCGTTTTAATTCAGTAGTTTTAAGAAAGTTAGCTTCCTTGGATATCAAATTAGAACCACTATCTGGCAAATGATTTAAGTAAACCTCACCAAAACAAATGACAACACAAAATGTTTATATAAGTAGGGCTATAAAGGAAAAAAGCAAGATTTATTTCAACAGTTTTATGTTTCGAATCAGGAAAGAAGAAAAGAACCTTCAAAGATCAGTGAAGCAAGCTTCACTCTATGCCAAAGGGACCGTGGAAGCCAATCGTGAGAAGCCACCAACAAGCCCCTCGGCAGTGATGCATGTATTCTGTTAGTGTTCTGTATCCAACTCCAAATTCCATATTCTCAGATACAGATGCCTAAAAAATGTCTTCAATTGTATGTGTTTATTTAACATTTCCTATTGTAACATTTTGCTTAAATTCTGTACTAAGCTCTAAAACTGAATATAACTTAAAGTAGTTCTTAGACACAAATTTAAGCACTCTTTACCCGGCTAGAATCTGTTCTTCATTATCAAAGACAGACAAATATGTTTTTGTCTGGTGGTTCCAGGGGTAAAAGAGAACACCTGTATTTAAAAACCAGGAAAGAAACTTGCCCTACACAGTGTTAACTTCGAGCATTTATTAAAACTGTCAAGCTTCAGGAAGAGGGAAAGACTATGGATACAGGGCCTCAACAGTTCTAAGGGAAACAAATTTAACATGGAAGATAGTAAAATTAATGGCATGAAATACAAGACAATAAATCACACGTAATTCTTGTTTTCCAGAGGCAATAGTAATGAAACCACAAGCTCACATTTCAAGCCTCAAATACTTCAAGTTTTACATTATATAACCTGCCAAAGTCACTGAATGCACACAAAAGGACATGTGTTAAGTGTTCTCCCTCCTACTGCCTGTTCCCTTATTACCAAAAAGAAAACAAACTCTAAGATAAAGTGCATATAGTTTGGTTATAAATTCATTTCCCATTAGCTTGTGGTAACTGAGGTTCAAATTTTAACAAAAATTTAGTACCATATCATTTATTAATACTCCACCCTAAAAATTCCTCCCATTTCTTTAAAAAAAACTTCATGCTAATCTAAAAAAGAGTCTGTGAAAAAAAACAAGCAAATACTAGTCCTGGATTCTCAAGGTACTTTCCCAGAAATGCCTGTGTGCTGCATGAATAAATTGGCAGGTAAAATATTCCTTAAAACATGCAAGGAACAGTCTGCCAAAGAACTCAAAATATTTGTGTATAGATTACAGATTCTCAATTCTCACAAGATCCCCACATATTAGACACAGCACTAATTATACTTTCCTAATGGAGTGAGAAAGGATCTTGTCTTGGCACCAAAGCCTTAAAAAAAGGTAGATTACCTCAAGAATTAATAGGGAGTATTTCTAGTACAAAGTCCCTACTTTTTGTTTCTGTGCAATGTTAAAAATAATTGTTCTGTATATATTGAAAAAAAGATAAATCCTAAAACCTAAATGACCATTAGCAAGATACAGAAAGTATTTATAGAATTAAAACTCTCATGTAAGGTTTTTAAAAATACTACTTCCATTTGCACATTACTGATTCCTATTATCACTATCACCAGTAAATCAGTACACTAAAGTCTGAAGCACAATATATGTACTTACTTACTGTTTGAGTCTCTAAATAAGAGATTATACCGCTTAAAAAAGAACTTAACTTTTATAGGCTCATAAATGTTAGTACCTAACTGCCAGGATTTCTTGGAAAATTTTAGAAAGGACTCTGGATCTCTGGATATTATTTCTTTGCCCTTTGCATTTACACTTGAGAAGAAAAGCAGGCAATTCCCACAAAGGGGACACTAAAACACTGTAACACCAATGGGGAAAAAAATCCTATTTAAGTACATGAAACCTAAGGTAAGCACACATTAACAACATATAGCCATTTACCTTCACTGAATTCATCTAGCAACTCTTCCTTGGTCCAATTACATGAGGTTATTAGAAAAAAGCCTTTCACGTTCAACACCCCAGAGAGGGATTTCACATACTGCTTCCTCTTCTCAATCGCATTGTCAGGATTAAGGCTTATGGCATCAAAAGTCCCTTTGTCAATACAAATATGAAATCCAGACAGCTTTGTGGAAAGATTCAAAAAGTCTTCTACCTATATTAAAAATCAATGTCTTATGAGAACAAGTAACACAATCTCTCCTGAATTTAAGTGACAATCTGTAAACGGTTATGGATAAAAAGACCAATTAATTATGATGGCATTTTACATATAATAAACATATTTTCAACTTTATAGCTAACTTTTACATGCTTCATCCCAAGATCATTAAAGCTAAGATTAGTAAGAGAGACAGGGTTTCCTGGACATTCCAAATCTCTACAAATTTGGAAACAAATGAAAGCCAGGTGTACTGCCTAATATCACCAGCACATAATAGAGCCTGCAAGCCTGGCTTACGAAAAAGTTATTTCCGTCAAAAAATAGAACATTTGAAATGTTTTTAAGATGATAAAAATTATGTGGAATTCAAACAGGTCATTAAAAATAAGATGATTTTTAGCTGATATTATTACAGTCGTGTGACTTACAGTAGATCAGAAGTCCCTCCACCCTAATTCAGCAGCTTACAAACCAACTAATGAATAAAACGAACGGCATAAAGCTTAGCTTACGAAGTCAAAGGACTATTTAAACTGCAGCTACTTAACTTTATAAATATCATGCACTTTAGGTTGTGAAGGTCATACACCAGCATATCACTCGTTTTCAATAACCTATTAATATATTATAAGCATTTGAAACTGTGAACTACCTCAATTTCTTTTAATACAATAATCTGCCAATGTACTTCATTCTGAAAAGCTACTCTTAAAAAGTAATCAATTAGCTCATGATTATTCAAACTTAATACAGTAATCATAAATAGCATATTATCTAAAACTCTTTGATTTTAAAATGTAGATTCTATGTTTATTAGAACATGTTTTTTTTTCCTCTTCCCACCAAAATATTCATTATACCTGAAGCAAAAAATGGCTCCACCATTCCTGGGAGCCAAGTTTAGAGCTAAACGCCTGTATCAAAGTACTCGTTTATTCAACAAGTATATTATGAACACCTATTATAGGCAGGGTTTTTCAGTCACTGGGAATATAATAGTAAACAAAAAAAAAAAAAAAAAAAAGAGTCCCTGTATGAGAATACACTTTATATTCTCTAAAGGGAGACACAACAAATAAGTAAGCCAAACGAATAATTTTAGATAAAGTGGTATGAAGACAATAAAAACAGAGCAATGAAGACAGCAGGGTTTGGGAAGAGAAATGCTTTGGAAAAGATAGGAAAGGCTTCCAAAGGTGATATTTGAGCACAGATCTGACTGAGAGAAGGAGCCAAACAAGATCTGGGGCAAGAATATTCTAGACAGAGAATGGCAGGTAGAAAGACTGGAAAAGAACAGGCTAGACATGTTTCAGGAGCAGAAAGAAAGCCAGTGTGACTGGAATACTGGTGACAAAGAGGAAAACAGGTAAGAAATGAGGGGCTTTGTGAGGTGGGGTGGGCATTCAGATTCCATTCTCTATACAATGAGGAAGCCCTTGGAGGCTCATGACCAAGGCAGTGACAGGAGCTGATTGATATTTCAATAAATCACTCTGCTTGCCCTGTGGTAGTAGACAGTGGCGTGGCAAGAGGAGAAATGGAGGAGCCAAGTTAAGAGGCCACTGTAGCTGTAGGCAAGAAATGGTGGCAGCTCAGACTTAGGAGGGAACAGTGGAAACAGCAAGGAATGATCACGTGCCTGATACACAAGACAAAACCAACAGAATGAGACATGGGACTTAGAAGAATCAAGGACGACTCCTTGGGTTGGTTTTAGGCTAAGACAACAGGTGAATGGTGCTATCAGTAACAGAAATGGGAAAGACTGGGGTAAAGCAGGTTTAAAGAGAAATTAAGAGTTTCATTTTGGACTACATGAGACTACTAGCTATCCAGGAAGAAGTGCAAAACACGCAGTTTTTAAATCATTCTAGAGCTCAGAGAAGCCTGGGCTAGATATATAAATCCAAGAGTCATCTCACAGATCACAGAACACACAAAAAAAAACTAAGTAATCTTTGGCAGCACTACACCACTTGATGTACTTACAACTTTTTGATCTAGTTAATCCAAAGTTAGCTATTATTTGCATTTGCAAATATGAGAGAATGAACACACCTGCACACAGAAAGAGAAGAAAATAACTTCCCCAAGCCAACTACATTGAAATTTTTAATAGTTACTTAGAAATGTTTCAATTTGGATTACTGATAATTAATCCTTAATTTGAGTTCAAAAGATAGTTAGCAAATATACTTTAGAAATACTTAAACTTTATAACTCCTATTACAAAACAGTTACAGTAATATAATAGTTACCTTTAACTTAATGTTAGATAAACCCTCTTTCTCTATAATACTTCCAGAAAGCTGTATTGCAGAAGGAGAATAATCAATTCCAGTAATATTACAGAAACCAGATTTTGCCTAGAGACAGAGAAACAATTTTATACTTTAGTTTAAAATAAGGTTTTAACAAACTGCTTTGCTTATGAATTATAACATTCCTTTAGGACTGCGACTGTTTAATTTATTTAATACATCAAGTGACATATACAATCCAATAATCTACAGTTTAAATTTTATTGTAGAATCTAAATAGAAACTAAGAATTTAAATTCACATCAAGTGACAATTCATTTGCTTTTATAGTATTTGAGTTCTATTTCAAAAGAAAATTTATTCTCTCATAGATAGTGAGAATGTATGTATAATATTTTGCCCTTAGTAGAAAAATGTAACATTAACTTCTGATATTAATATGCTCTAATTCACACATAAATCTATCATAAATTTTACTTAGCACAGTTAAGTTATATGAATAGATGAAATGCATACATAGTAAGTTCCTGAAAAATTTTCCTTCACTGTAATTCTAAATTACAATTTTCCACCAGTGAAGTGATTATTAATCACGTTACACTTTTTGTTTTCAAAATGTTTACAAAAACTATGTGAAATAGGTTGGGCAGGTATTAATATCCCCAAAAAATTAAGGCTCAGAGGACGTTGAGAGTTTTGAGCCTAGGGGCTCCTCGGTGGCTCAGTTAAGTATCTGCCCTCCTCTCAGGTCATGATCCTGGGGTTCTGGGATGGTACCCTATGTCAGGCTCTCTGCTCAGTGGGGAGCCTGCTTCTCCCTCTCCCTCCGCCCCCTGCTTGTGCTATCTCAAATGAATAAATAAAATATTTAAAATTTAAAAAAAAGTAAAAAATAAATTTAAAAAAGCATTTTGAGCCTAGGACACCTGAGTGGCTCAGGTGGTAAAGCATCTGCCTTCGGCTCAGGTCATGATCCCAGGGTCCTGTGATTACGCCCCACATTGGATGGCCTCTTCAGCAGGGGGTCGGCTTCTCCCTCTACTCCTCCCCACTGCTCATGTGCACGTTCTCTCTCTCATGCTCTATCAATAAATTCTCAAAAAAAAAAAAAGAGAGAGAGAGTTTTGAGCCTAAAGCTATAGT
Organism: Nyctereutes procyonoides; assembly: GCF_905146905.1. Taxonomy (NCBI): domain Eukaryota; kingdom Metazoa; phylum Chordata; class Mammalia; order Carnivora; family Canidae; genus Nyctereutes; species Nyctereutes procyonoides. Next base: position 26,562,690 of record NW_026575133.1, read on the forward strand.
CCCAGCAGTTTACAAGCCACATGACTGCACCTAGGATATGTGGAGCCTATGGCAAAAGTATGATTGCTTCTGGTCCTTACCCCAACCCCAACCCCCTAACACTATGCTGAACATTTTTAGATCAGGCCAAAGGTAATTTCAAAGGAAATTTGAAGAGAAAGCAGTTGAAAACTACAATGTAGCCTGAAATTGTCTTTCTACTCTTCACTATTTACTCAATTTATTTCCTTCAAAACTTAACCTACACCTATACCTTCCATTAAGACTTCCCTGACTTTTCATTACTAGTGACTGATTCTAATCTAAACTCTAGCAACATATCAATTACATTCCACAGAATTTTGTTCCCTTTGATTATCTTTATTTTAATCTCAAGGTCTAACATCCCTGCTTCGATGCCAATCTCCAATTCTTCTAGGTGTCCCACTCCATACTCTGATCATTTTCTCCCAGTTTCTCTCAATTCCTTCTCTATCAGGAAGCCAGGATAATTCTATGAATTGACTTTTACCAGTTCTCCTCTTATGTTCCCTCTTCTCACAATAGAACTTATAAAAAATATCATATATAGATGTTTTAGGTTTCTACAACAATCATCCAAAATCTCAAACTATCTCCAACATTTTTCACATTTGGTTTCTGGCACTCAGTGAAAAATAAGGAGACATTAAAAAAAAAAAAAAATGACGAGAAACCAAGGGAGAAGAAATGACATTAGAAAAGACTCACAGGAGGCCCAAATAAAATAATTATCAGAAACCAATTTTCAAATAAATGAAATAAGTGACAGTTCTTGGAGAATTCTGAGAACTGAAAACTATGACAAAGAACCAAATGAATAGCAGAAATGAAAAAAATGCAATGATTAGAGATTCAAGGGTGCCTGGGTGGCTCAGTGAGTTAAGCATCTGCCTTTGGCTCAGGTCATGATCCCAGGGTCCTGGGACTGAGTCCCGCATTGGGCTCCTTGCTCAGTGGGGAGCTACTTCTCCCTCTCCCTCTGGCTGCCATTCCCACTCCTTGTGCTCTCTCTCTTGCTCTCTGTCCAATAAATAAAATATTTTTTAAAATAAGCAGATTCACAGGTCAGCTTGACAGTTGATTAAACACAGAAAAAAAATTAGTGAATTGGAAGAAAGGTCAAAAGAAAATACTCCTATTAAGCATAGAACAAAAGAATAGACAATTAAAAAAGCAAAGAATATGGAAAACAAAATATAACAGAGTATAAGATCAAACATATATATATTTATATGTATAAGTATATATATATAAGTATATGTAAATATATAAACATATATTAATATATAAATAAACACATATAAATAAACATATATATATGTACACACACATATAAAATAGGAATCTTAGCAGGAGAAGAAAGGAAAACAGGGCAGAAGAGAAAATGGCATACAGGTAAGAATTTTCTAATACCAATGAAGGACCCCAAGCTTCAGACTGAAGAAGCAATATAAACCTAAAGCAAGATAAAGAAAACAAAACAGGAGAAAAGGAAAAGGAAAAGGAAAAGAAAAAGAAAAAGCCAGCATAGTATATCTGATAAAAACTAAAAAGAGGAAAATCTCAAAAGCATCCAAGGAGTGGGGGTGGGGAGACACACAGGAACAGATCACCTTCACTAGACTGACAATAAGACTGGCAGCCATGGGGATCCCTGGGTGGTGCAGCGGTTTAGCGCCTGGCCTTGGCCCAGGGCGCAATCCTGGAGACCCGGGATCGAATCCCACGTCGGGCTCCCGGTGCATGGAGCCTGCTTCTCCCTCTGCCTGTGTCTCTGCCTCTCTCTCTCTCTCTCTCTCTCTCTCTCTCTCTCTCTCTCTCTTTCTGACTATCGTAAATAAATAAAAATTTAAAAAAAAAATTCCTGAAGAAAACTATTTAAAAAAAAAAAAAAAAAGACTGGCAGCCATAACTCATAAAGAATGGAAGCCAGAAAACAGAAAAGGAAAAACAGCAATCTAAAATCATACACCCGGGGATCCCTGGGTGGCGCAGCGGTTTGGCGCCTGTCTTTGGCCCAGGGCGCCTGGAGACCCGGGATCGAGTCCCACGTCGGGCTCCCGGTGCATGGAGCCTGCTTCTCCCTCTGCCTGTGTCTCTGCCTCTCTCTCTCTCTCTCTCTCTCTCTCTCTCTGACTATCGTAAATAAATAAAAATTTAAAAAAAAAATTCCTGAAGAAAACTATTTAAAAAAAAAAAAAAAAAAGACTGGCAGCCATAACTCATAAAGAATGGAAGCCAGAAAACAGAAAAGGAAAAACAGCAATCTAAAATCATACACCCGGGGATCCCTGGGTGGCGCAGCGGTTTGGCGCCTGTCTTTGGCCCAGGGCGCCTGGAGACCCGGGATCGAGTCCCACGTCGGGCTCCCGGTGCATGGAGCCTGCTTCTCCCTCTGCCTGTGTCTCTGCCCCTCTCTCTCTCTCTCTCTCTCTCTCTGACTATCGTAAATAAATAAAAATTAAAAAAAAAAAATTCCTGAAGAAAACTATTAAAAAAAAAAAAAAAAAAGACTGGCAGCCATAACTCATAAAGAATGGAAGCCAGAAAACAGAAAAGGAAAAACAGCAATCTAAAATCATACACCCGGGGATCCCTGGGTGGCGCAGCGGTTTGGCGCCTGTCTTTGGCCCAGGGCGCGATCCTGGAGACCCGGGATCGAGTCCCACGTCGGGCTACCGGTGCATGGAGCCTGCTTCTCCCTCTGCCTGTGTCTCTGCCTCTCTCTCTCTCTCTGTGACTATCAAATAAAAAATAAAATAAAAATAAATTAAAATCATACACCCAGCGGGATGCCTGGGTGGCTCAGCAGTTGAGCGTCTGCCTTTGGCTCAGGGCATGATCCTGGAGTCCTGGGATCAAATCCAACATCGGGCTTCCTGCATGAAGCCTGCTTCTCTCTCTGCCTACATCTCTGCTTCTCCCTCTCTGTGTGTCTCTCATGAAATCTTTAAAAAATAATAAATAAATAAATAAATAAATAAATAAATAAATAAATAAATAAATAAATAAAGCCCCAGCAAAAACAACAAAAAAAATGCATCAAAAATGTAGATGAAACACTTAAAAGCCACAGAATATAAGCAATAGCTATTAACATCACAAAAATACAAAATATGCACTACAGAGGCAAATATCAATGACCACCTATTAAATTCATTAAAAAAAAAACTAAGTTTGTAAAAATCTCTGAATCACAGATTATCAGAATTTTACTTTAAAGGAACAGGGCATAAATACGTTAGGCTTTCCCAGTCTACAGTCTCTGTCACAACTACTCAGCTCTACCACTCCAGCACATACACAGGTACAGACAATATATGTATATGGATAGGTACAGCTACATTTCAATATTTTTTAAAAAGAGGAAGGCCAGATTCGACCCTCAAACTCTAGTTTCCTGAACCTTATTCTAGGTCTAACTTCCAACCTGCAGAAAACATTTTAAATGATAGAAGTACAATTAGAAAATCTACACTGTGGAAAATCATTTGGGACTAATAAACTACCTTCTACAAAAATACACCACAAAGAAAAAGCTGCAGGGAGAAAAAAAAAAAGCCTTAATAGACTATCAACTAACTGCAACATGTAGGCTTAGTTATAGAATAGAAAGAGGAGGAAAAAAAGTCCATGAACTTGAAGACATCAAATCTAATCAACAGAGAAAAATGGGGGGAAAATTGAACAGAATCTCACAGACCTGTGGAACAACATGAAAAGATCTAATGTTGCTATTTCCAGACTCCCCCCAAAAGTTTTTCCCGTCAAAGAATATAATCATGAGGTTTTTCTTTTTTAGGTTGTTAATATGATTAAATGATTTTCATATAAGGAACCAACAATGCATTCCCAGAATAAGCCACATCATCCTTAGTCTAATTCTGTTTATATATCCTGGACTAATTCCTCAAAAACTGCAAAATCCCTCTAATGAATTAATTTTAATAAGACTATAAAATATTCAACATCTGTTCTAGAAATAGAAAGGAAATCTCCTCAACCTGACAAAAGACATCTAAAGAATCTTAAGGCTAATACACTCCTCCCCCTTTTTTAAAGCTAACACATCCTTAAAGCTAACACATCATCCTTAATGGTGAAATGTACACATAGATTGGATCACTAACACTGGAACAAGGCAGAAATGTCCTTTGTTAACACTCCTAGTTAACACTGTACTGGAAGCCATACCTAGTGTAATTAGGCAAGAAAAGAGATAAAAGACATATAAATTAAAAAAGAAGAACTGAAACTGCCCCTATTTATAAACAATAAGATAGTCTATGTAAAAAAGCTCAGAAAACCCACCAAAAAACTCCTAGAACTAATAAATGCAAGGTTACAGCATACAAGGTCAACACACAGAAATCAACCAGATTTCTAGCAACAAACAACTGGAAACTGAATTTCAAAAAGCAATACATTTAATACCCCAAAAGCATATATATATAAGTATAAAAATATATACAGGATCTATATGCTGAAAATGAAAAAATGCAGATGAAAGAAATCAAGGAAGACCTAAATAAATGAAGAGACATACCATATTCATGGACTGGAAGACTCTAGATAGTAAAGATGTCACTTCTCCTCAAATTACAGATTTTAGTTCAATTCCAACCAAATTTTCAGCATGGATTCTCTTGTAGATAAATACAAATAGATTTTAAAATTTATTTGGAAAGGCAAGGGAATTGGGATAGCCAAAACAATATTTGAAAAAGAATAAAATTGGCAGAATCACACTATTCCACTTTTAAAATTTACTAAAAGTTATGTTCATCAAGACAGTGTGGTGTTACAAAGGGATAGATACATATATCAGTGAAACAGGATAGAGTCCAGAAATAGATATACAAGAATATGGCAAACTGATTTTTGGCAAAGATGAAAGGACAATTAAAGAAAGGGCAGTGTTTTCAATAAATGCTTTAAAACAAAGGGACATCTATATGCACACACTAAAAAGAATCTTGACTTGAGCCTCATATCTTTTTTTGTTTTAAGATTTTATTTATTTGACAGAGAGAGAGAGAGCACACACAAAGCAGGAGGAGCAAAAGGCAGAGAGGGATAAGCAGGCTCCCCATTGAGCAGGGAGCCCAACGGGGCTCAATCCCAGGACCCTGGTTCTCCCTTTACCTCTGCTTGCCATTCCCCCTACCTGTGCTCACTCTCTCTCTCTCTCTCTCTCTAATAAATAAAACCTTTTTTAAAAAAATTAATTCAAAAAGATCATAAATCCAAACATAAAAAATTAAAACTATAAAATCTTTTAAGGGATTAAGGGAAAAGAAAGGAGAAAAAAGATTAGGCGAAGAGTTATTAAACAGGATACCAAAAACATGATACATTAAAAAGAAACAACAACTAGGGGTACATGGCTGGCTCAGTCTATGGGAGCAAGCAATTCAACCTTAGAGTCATGAGTTTGAGCCCCACATAGAGATATTTAATAGAAAAAATACAAATAACTCAATAAACTGGGCTTTATCAAAATCATAAACTTTACTTTTCATTTCTTAAGAGAAGAAAAGAAAAGCTAGACTGAGAGAAACCATTTACAATGATGTTTCAGAGAATTCTTGTATTCAGAATACACAAAGAATTCACAAAATTCAACAGTAAGAAAACAAACAATTCAGTCCAAATGAGAAGACTCGAACAGAAATTTCACCATACAAGATATAAAGATAGCAATTAAGTAATTAAGTACATGAAAACATGTTCAAATTAATTAGCCATCAGAGAACTACAAACTAAACCATGATTAGACGCTGTATATAAATATTAGAATGGCTAAAACATCAAACACGGACAATTCCAAATTTCAGCAAAAATACAGAACTATCATACATTGCTCATGTATGTGAAATATGAATGTAAAATGGTACAATTATTCAGAAATTGCTTGGCAGTTTCTAATAAACATATAGTTAGAAAACTTAAACATGTTCACACAAAAACGTCTACACAAATGTTTATAGCAGCATATTCATAATTGCCAAAAACTTAGCAACAACTCACATGCCCTTCCAACAAGTAAATGGATAAACAAACTGTGATATAACCATACATCAGATAATTTTCAGCAATAAAAATGACTACTGATACACACAAAAACGTGGATGAATCTCAAAAGCATTATTTTGAACAACAGAAGGCAATCTCAAAAGATTATAATCCTGCATAATTCCATTTTATAGGACATTCTCAAAAACACAAAACTAGTGATAGAGAACAGATCAGTGGCTACCAGGGGAAAAATGTATGGTTATATAGAATGCAACTATTCTGTATCCTGACTGTAAAGGTGATTACAGCATCTGTACAAGTGTTAAAATCCACAGAACTCCATGTAAAAAAGTCAATTTCACAATATGTAAATTTTAAAAATTTAACAGCAAATTATGAACAACTTGATGCCAATAAAATTTTAAAATTCAGATAAATGGGGGATCCCTGGGTGGCTCAGCAGTTTAGCGCCTCCCATCTGGAGTCCCGGGATCGAGTCCTGCAACAGGCTCCCTGCATGGAACCTGTTTCTCCCTCTACCTGTGTCTCTGCCTCTCTCTCTGTGTCTCTCATAAATAAATAAATAAATAAATAAACAAACAAACAAACAAATATTTTAAAAAATTCAGATAAATGGACAAATTTCTTGAAAAACACAAAACTGACTCAAACCCTACCAAAAAAAAAAAAAAAAAACTCCACATTCCAGAGCATGTCATCAAGAATTCTTCTGAATGTTTAAGGAAGAAACAAAGCCAATTACAAATTCTTCCAAAGAATAAAAGGCGAGCAATTTCCCATCCAGTTCTGAGGCCAGCAAAACCTTGATACAAAAACCTCACATGAAAATTTCAGACAAGGAATATTATTGGCTAACCTCTCTGATGAAACTATATAAATCATAAGCAAAATAAATACCACCAAATGAAATCCAGTAATATATGAAAAGGATAATACACAACAATCAGACTTGTTCTACTTGAGGAATGGAAGTTTGTTTTAACAGTAAACAATCAGAGGCATCTGGCAAGCTCAGTGGGTAGAGCTCAAGCCCAACACTGGGCACAGAGCTTACTTAGAAAAAAAAAATCAATCCCTAAAATTATTTGAATAAAAATATTAATTAAAAAAGTAAAGATACCCTGTCCCTAAAATCAATCAATCCAACATTAACAGAATCAAGAAAAATCATCTTATCTCAATGGATATCAAAGAAAGCCATGATCAAATTCAACACTCATTTGTGATTAAAACTTAAACGAGGAATATAAACGAAAACCCTCATCTGATAAAGACTAAAAAAACCTATAGCTGACATCATATTTAGTGGAGAAATATTAGAAGCTTTCCTCCTATGCTAAGCAGTGTCACGGGCCACCTGCCTTAATAATTCTATTCCACATTGTATTCGAGAGTACACAGTATCTCAATAAGCAAGACATCAAAGTTGAACTTGAAGAAATAAAACTACATGACATTACTGTATGCAAGAAAATCCAAAAGAACTTATAAATAAACTATTAGAATTAATGTCTGAATTACTGGACACAAGATTAATAGAAAAATCTGTTGTACTTCTATTTACTAGCAATGAACTATTAGAAAGTTTTTTAAAATTTAAGATTTTATTTATTCATTTAGAGAAAGAGAAAAAGTACAAGCAGGGGAAGGGGTTAAGGAGGAGGGAGATAATCCCTAGCAGACACCATGCTGGGCACAGAGCCCATCATGGGGCTGGATCCCATGACCCTGAGATCATAACCTGAGCAGAAAGCAAGAGTCAGACACTTAACCAACTGAGCCACCCAGGCACTCCTAGAAAATAAAATTTTAAAAGCATAACAGTAACAACTGGAACAACAACAAATATCTAGGGATCAATCTAAGAAAAGATAAATAAGATCTCTACAGAGAAAAGTACAAAATATTACTGAGAGAATATAAAGAACTAAATAAATGGAGGAACATATCATGTTCATGGATTCAGAGACTCAATACTGTAAAAATCTAAATCCTTCCCAAATTCAATGCAGTCTGAATCAAAATCCTACGATTTTTTTTTCCTGAAAAGTAATGAGTCTAAAATGTAAATAAATATGCATCCTCCCTGAATTAACCTGTAAATTCTATCCAATCCTAATCAAAATGCCAGGGTATGCTTTTTTCCCCGAAAAGTGGTAAGATTATTCTAAAATTTAAATAAAGATGGAAAAAGCTAACTAACAATAGCCAAGACCACAATGGAAAAGAGATCAATGTTGGAGAATTTACATCAACCAAATATGAAGACAAAGCTGCAGTGATCAGGACAGCAAGGCACTAGCATAAGGATAAGCAAACAAACCCAAAGGAATAGAATAAAGAATCCAGACACAGACCCAAGCACACAGCATTACTTAGCTTATGACCAAAGTACAGTGGGGGAAAGGATGGACATTTCAATAAAATGGTGCTGGGTTATCTGGATAGTCATAAGAGAAAAAATAAGCCTCAAACTTGATCTCACAACATGCACAACAATTCATCAGAACCTAAATGCGAAGAAAACAACATAGCTCCCAGGAGAACACAAAGAAAAATATCTTTATAACTCAGGACAGGCAAGGTTTAATACAGAATATGCAAAAGCACTACTAATTTTTTTAATGATATATTAAGCTTTACTAAAATTAAAAAACTTTTATCAAAAAATGCTATTATAGGGATCCCGGGGTGGCGCAGCGGTTTGGCGCCTGCCTTTGGCCCAGGGCGCGATCCTGGAGACCCGGGATCGAATCCCACATCGGGCTCCCCGTGCATGGAGCCTGCTTCTCCCTCTGCCTCTCTCTCTCTCTCTCTGTGTGACTATCATAAATAAATAAAATTTTAAAAAAAAGAAACATTTAAAATAAAAAAATTAAAAAATAAATAAATAAAAATGCTATTATAAAGTGAAAAGGCAAGCCATGCATTAGATGAAAGTATTATGTGATACAAAGGACTCCTACAAATCAATAAGAAAAACACAAGCAATCCAATTTTAACATAGGCAAAAAAAGTGAGACACTTCACAAAAAAGAATAGCCAAATACCCAAGATGCATATGAAAATATGTTCAACATCTTTAGTCATCAGGAAATAATAAAATCATGAGATACCACTACCCCTTACCAAAATCACTGAAATCGTATAAACTGACAATACCAGGAGTTGGCAAGGATGGACTTCTCACACTGCCAGCAGGAGTATAAACTAGTATAACCATTTCGGAAATTTGTTTGGCAGTATCACTAATAATCGAGTACTAAAAACAGTCCCAGTACCCTTCAACGTGGGAGCAAATGCATAAATGAACGAATGACTGCATAATTAAATAAACTGGTATTTTCATATAGTTTAATACTCTATCACACTGAAATGAAGCCACCTAGTGCTTCATCAAACAGTGAAATACTGTAAGCCATCTCTGAAAAGAGAACTTCACAATTCCCTGTTCAGCAGAAGGGGAGATCAAAAACTAACTAAATAAAGCGTATAACCATAATATCATTTATAGCATATCGAAAACAGGTAAAACTCAGGGTAAAACTCAGGACGCCTGGGTGGCTCAGTGGTTGAGCATCTGTCTTTGGCTCAGGGCATGATTCCAGATTCCTGGGATCGAGTCCCACATTGGTCTCCTTGCATGGAGCCTGTTCATCCTCTGCCTGTGTCTCTGCCTCTCTTTCAGTCTCTCATGAATAAATAAATAAAATCTTGAAGAAAAAAAAAAAAAAAGAAAGAAAGAAAACAGATAAAACTCAATGTAATGGACACAGGATAATCTTTTCAAAATATAATGGAAACAATACAACAGTCACATGCAAAAAAAAAAAAAAAAAAAAAAAAAAAGAACCTCAACCAGTATCTGAAACCTTACAGAAAAATTCCAAAAGAATCAAAAATCTAAACATAAAAGATAAGGGCACCTGACTGGTTCAGTCAGTGATGCATGTGATTCTTAATCTCAAGGCTCTGAGTTCAAGCCCCACAGTGGGTGAGCTTAAAAACAAAATTCAAAAACAAAAAATAAAATAAAATAAATGTAATAGGTAAAACTTTAAACTTTCAGAACATAGGAGAAAATTTGTGTGACCCTGGATTAGGCAGAGTTATTATGACCACAAAAGCACAATCTATATGAGAAAAAAGTTAGTACACTGGACTTCACCAAAATCAAGAACTCCTACCCTTCAAAGGGTATTATTAATTAAAAAAAGAAGCCAAAGAATGGGAGAAAACATTTAGTTCTTGGTAAAGAACTTACATCCAGAATACATAAAGAATCCTCAAATCTAGGGGATCCCTGGGTGGCTCAGCGGTTTAGTGCCTGCCTTTGGCCCAAAGCGCGATCCTGGAGCCCCGCGTCGGGCTCCCGGCATGGAGCCTGTTTCTCCCTCCTCCTGTGTTTCTGCCTCTTTTTCTCTCTCCCCCCCCCATATATATATAGCATAAATAAATAAAAAAAATAAAAATAAATTAAAAAAAAAAGAATCCTCAAATCTTAACAATAAGTAAACAAATAACCCAATTTAAAAATGGCCTAAAGGGATCCCTGGGTGGCTCAGCGGTTGAGCACCTGCCTTCGGCCCAGGATGTGATCCTAGTATCCTGTATCATGCTCCCTGCATGGAGCCTACTTCTCCCTCTGCCTGTGTCTCTGCCTCTCTTTCTCTCTCTCTCTCTCTCATGAATAAATAAAATCTTTAAAAATATTTTTTTAAAAATGGCCTAAAGATCTGAACACCCATTTCACCAAAGAGGATATTCAAACAGCAAATAAGCACATGAAAAGGTGCTCAACATCATTAGTTATAACAGAAATGTTAATTAAAAACCACAGTGAGAAAACCAGTACAGCTAACACCAAAACCAGCCTAACATACGACAGACATCAGAATTGTGGTTAACGTTAGAAGGGAATGACACAAAGGGGCTTCTATGATGCTAACAATGATTTCTTGATCAGGTTGGTAAGTTACACAAAGGTGTTCATTTTGTAAAAGCTATATACTTAAATGACCATTTTTCTCTATGCACATTATACTACATTTAATAAGTACACATTAAAAAAGAAAGTAACTTCCCTTAATAGATTCCACATGTAGGTGGCTTCACCAATGAATTCTACCAAACATTTAAGGAAGAAAAAACACTAATTATTAATAAACTCTTTCAAAAAATACATTCTTATTTAATAATGCCAGCATAACCTGGTACTAAAAACTGACCAGAACACTATACAAAAGTTAAATTATCAAGACGATCTTTCTCATGGACAGAGCTGCAAAAATCCTAAACAAAGTATTAATAAACAGAACCTAATAATATATATGCTGATAATATACGTATCATTCCAGAAATACACTTAACATTTGAAAATGATCAGTGTAATTCATCAACAGGAATAGCCTAAAGAACAAACTTAATATGATTATCTCAATAACAGGAAAAACATTTAATAACAAGATTCATGAGAAACACACCTACACACTCTCTCTTTTAACAAAGGAGGAATAGGAAGAAACTTCTTTAGTCTGATACCAAGTAATCTAAAAAACAAATTTACAAGCTAACATCATACCTAATAGTGAAATATTCAAAGTAATCTCTGAAAAGGGGAAAATAAGACAAGGATGTCTTCTGTTACCACTTCTTTTCAACATTCTATTAGAGATCCTAGACAGTGTAATAAGAGGAGAAAAGTTATAAAGGATTAGAAAGGAAGAAAGAAAACTGCCATTATTCATAGTCTGCATAATTATACAGTTAACCATTGAACAACATAGAGGAGTTAGGAGTGCTGACACCCCTAGCAGTCAAAAATTGGCATTTAACTTTTGATTTCCACAAAACTTTATTAATAGTCTACCGGGATTTGGGGGTTTTGTTGTTGTTGTTTAGATGGAGAGAGAGCATATGCTCTTAAAAGCAGGAGGGAGGGGCAGAGGGAGAGGGAGAATCCTAAGCAGGCTCCACGCTCAGCACAATAGAGCTCAATCTTATGACCCTGAGATCATGACCTGAGCCCAAATCAAGAGGTGGATGCCTAACCAACTGACCCACCCAGGCACCCCCATAGCCTGTTGTTGACTGGAAACCTTACTGGTAACGTAACAGTCGATTAACACGTATTTTGTATGTTATGTGTATCATTTACTGTATATTCTTACAATAAAGTAAGAAAAATATTAAGAAAATCACAAAAAAAAAACACATTTACAGTACTATACATATATCTATTGAGAAATCCCACAAATGGGCCTGCATATTTCAAACCTATGTTGTTCAAGAGTCAACTGTATATGTAAAAAATCTGAATCTACTTAAACTATTAGTCTCAAAGGATAAATCATTAGTCTCTACAAATAAAACTAAAATAATTATACTGCAATCCAAAAGAATCTACAAGAGAATCTACAACGTAAGCAAGAGAATGAATAAACTGCAGTATAATTAAATCTTATATAGCACTGAAAATGAATGTGTTACTACAAACAACTTGAGTGAATTTCACAGAATCTGTACACTGGAAAGAATACATGCTGGAGCCCTCCATTTATACAATCAAAAATAGGGCCACCTGGGTGGCTCAGTGGTTGAGTGTGTGCCTTTGGCTCAGGTTGTGATCCCAAGTCCTGGAGTCCTGGGATCTAGTCCTGCATCAGGCTCCCTACAGGGAACCTGTTTCTCCCTCTACCTATGTCTCTGCCTCTCTGTGTCTCTCATGAGCAAATAAAATCTTCAAAAAACAAGAACAAAAAAGACTTTATACAATTAAAAACAGGCAAATTAATCTCTGATGTTAAAACCTCATCATCAGTGATTACCACTAGAGGGGAAGGAGGGAGTAATTTAGAAAGGACTGGTAGGGTGTTTAGGGGAGTTTTCTAGAGTCTGTAATATTTTACTTTTTGACCAGGGTGATAGTTCAGAGCTGACCATATGTATGTTAACTTTGTGAAAATTCACTGAGCCACATGCTTTTGATTTGTGCACTTTAACATGTACATATGTTATACCTTAATGTTTCAAAAACATTTATCGTAAGTTTTTCTAATCATACTCCACTGCTTAAAACATTTTAAAGGCTTCCCATGGCCTAAAAGTAAAATCTATTAGGCATGGCAGATGATATGACTGCTACCTCTAACTTAATCCTCATTCTGTCCATCCCACATATACACTTTATATTCTAATTTACCAAATTGTTTATGAGTCCAGTACATGATATGCTGCTTCAAACCTTTGTCTTTCTTTATTTAAGATTTTTTATTTATTTATTTTTGTAGCAATCTCTACACCCAACATGGGGCTTGAACTCACAACTCCAAGATCAAGAGCCACACACCACCAACTGAGCCAGCCAGGCACCTCCAAATCTTTAAATATTGTGTTCATTGCTTGAAATTCTCTTCCTCTTTACACCTCACTCACACTCACCACACCCCGGTCCCTGCAATTTCCACCCAACTTGGATATTAGCTCCTCCAAGACCCTTCCCGTTGCTGTTCCCCAAAGTTAATTGCTCTCTTTTCTATACTCAGTGATCCATTATCACACACATTAAGCTACAGTGTTAATTATGTATACATCTGTCCATCCTCTACTATATTAGAACAACTCAAGCACAAGGTCTACATTTTCAAGTTGCCAATGCCCAGCACAAGGCTTGGCACACGGAAGCCACCTAATAAATTTCACCATTACATAAATGGTGAAAAAATTAAGACAGTAAAGCCATCTAGAAGGAAGCCTAAGTATTTTTAATTTTCTCCACAATACACGCCACAGCAATGAGCACACAACAGATACACAACAGTGATGGTTTAGTTAGTAGAACCTGTGCCAAAACTCAGTACCATAGACAAAATACTCTCTTCAAAACATGCACTCTAAACATAAGGTATTTATGTCCTACCAGAAGTGTAAAAGGTCATCTTTCTTTTATACACACAAATTTCCAGAGTTTTTAGCTAGAAGAAACCAATTAAGATCACCTAGTCAAAAGCTTTGGAAAGAACCTACACTATACCCAGAGAAATTAAGTGGCTTGCTCAAGGTCAAGACTAAGGCCAGAAGGGCCAAGACTAGGACTCAGATCCCCCTACTTCTCATTTAATGCTTTCTCACAATCCATGCAGCCTCCCTTTTGTACCATGTGGCTCCTAAAAGTAAATGGTATGATTGCTGTACGTTTTTTTGCTCTACTACTTTAGATTAACATGGTTAGTATCCTCATTTACAAGACTTTTTTTAAATTTTAAAATTTGGCTTTAACACATGAATACTAAAAGTACCAACAAGTTCAACCAAGAAAACACCATTTCCAGTTCCAATATCAAGCACTGAAGCATCCAATGGAATCTTGCGTTTTTGCATCCACCTTATTAGCCGATTCATACTCTCTTCTCCAAACCTATTAGAAATAGAGAATCCGTTAATCAAATACCAGAGGAATATAGAGCAAAGATTACAACTATATTCCATTAAAGCAGCTTATTCAAAATGCTTAATTAAGCCTTTTTTGAAAGGAAGAAGTAGCATCTGTGACTTAAGCTACACCTCTACTGTTATTGAGAATACTACCAAGAACAGAACAGAATAGATAAGGTCACTATGTTACTTATTAATGCTTCCCTACATCAGCATTAACTTGATTATGTTGAGAGCTCAAAATTTTATTGCTTATTGTAAAAGGACAATCACAGGATGACAGCAATTTCCTAATACAGGTTTCCCCCACTAACTGCAAGCAGAGCATTGCTATGAAACCTTTCCTGAGGCGAAAGGCCACAAAACAAAGAAGCAATGACCAATAATTTATACAGTAAAATTTTTTGAGCATTCTCAGACCCCAAAAATAACCTCTCTTAGACCTGATACCTTGAGATATATCTTGCTAAAAGATGCACAAAATAAATCATGATAAAGCACAGACTCTCACAGATACTGTTTAAAGCTATGACAGCTTGATGCTGGAATGCTGAGTATAGTTCCTGGGGAAGGAGCTTGGCAGAGCCACTCTTGCTGCTAGGAGTGTGTACTGCCTCTCTAATGGCTCACTGAAAAACAGTGAACTCTATTTTTGCTTTTCACCTTTTTTCGTGCAAGCAAAGATCTTTAGATTCCTTTCAGTTAGCAAAACAGGTACTAATGCCTTTCATAAAACCCAAGTGGCATAATGTGAATTTTCAAAAAGCAGGGAATACCTATATTCTTATCAAATTTAAGTCTTGACCATTAAAAGAGAGACGAGAGAGATTTTTTAAATCTACCCACTAACGCCAGAATCAGTCCACGATTCCCAAGATTCCTGAGTTGTCTTTCTTTGGGGGTAAGCACTTAAAAGACACACACACACAAATACACACACACACACACACAACATTCTCTCTCTCTCCTGAATCATAATTCCACTATTTTTTTCTAACTCACCAGATTTCTCCTGTATCTCCATATTCTTGAAAAGTTTGCAGCTCTCTCTCATAGACAGCATCCCAACTATATAATCAAATGCAAAGCAAGATTCTTGAATCAAACTGTATTACAATTTAAATGTTTCTAATACATTGTAAATATTCATGACAGAAGTTTCGAGCATTATCAGTGTCATCAGTACGTGCACATAGATCCATCTCTTAACATCCTTGTGTTGAGAGAATGAAAGACACAGACAAGCAGAGTGAGTTTACACATGTAAAGCACTGAGTACAATACCTGACACATAAAAAACACTATACATCTTAGCTCAAAAAAAAAAAAAATACAAACAACTCTTTGTCCAAGGATCCCTGAATCCCCAAACACAAGTCCGAAACTTCACTGTACAGGCAGAGTGTCATTACAGCACATTTCAGACTAGAACGTGCAGACACGCAGATTTTTCTACCAATACAGTGGTTACTCACAAAGAACTCAGCAGACACAAGCTTTGCCTGAAGGTTAAATTCTAAGATTTACTCCTTTGAAGTAATAGTTTCCCCCTCCCCAGCATTTGCCTTCTCTTCTGGGTTCCTCTCTCTGGAATCGCTGCACCCTTGCAATCCTCTCTCATCCTTACCTTTCATTCGTTCACCCATCTATTAATTGGCTCGGGATTACTGAGCATCGGTCTGAGTGAGGTCACATCACTTTCTCCCCGCTTCCTCCTCACGTCATCCTTCAGTCCCACCTCTTCCAACCCCATCCCCGGAGCCTTAGCAGTGCCCCCAACCCTGGCTCGCTAGCCCTACGGTCGGCCCCGCCCCCCCTTTCCCCACGCCTGCCCCTCGGGTTCAAGACCCCCTCAAGGCCAAGCTCCCAGGAGCTTCAGAGCCCATTCAGCACCCCACGAACCCCCTG
The DNA here is from genome assembly GCF_905146905.1 of Nyctereutes procyonoides. Classification (NCBI taxonomy): domain Eukaryota; kingdom Metazoa; phylum Chordata; class Mammalia; order Carnivora; family Canidae; genus Nyctereutes; species Nyctereutes procyonoides. Next base: position 26,579,091 of record NW_026575133.1, read on the forward strand.
ACACGTCGACTCTTTGAAGTGCCTCTTAACCACCTCCAGGGTGGCCCCTCGGGGATTCCAGCCGGTCCACTGTTACCTTCCTCACTTCACGCCCCGCCCCGAGGTCATCCCCATCTTCCAAGGCCCTATCCCCCTCCCCTCCCCCTCCTATCCCCTCCCCTCCCTATCCCCTTCCCTCCCCTTCCCTATCCCCCTCCCCTCCCTATCCCCTCCCCTCCCCCTCCCTATCCCCTCTCCCCATCCCTCCCCTTCCCCTCCCCTCCCTATCCCCCATCCCCTCCCCTCTCCTCCCCATCCCCCCTCCCTATCCTCCTCCCCTCCCCCTCCCCTCTCCATCCCCCCTCCCGTCCTCTTCCCCTCCCCTCCCTCTCCCCCTCCCATCTCCTCCCTTCCCCCTCCCTATCCTCCTCCCCTCCCCCTCCCTATCCCCATCCCCTCCGTATCCCTTCCCCTCCCCTCCCCCTGCCTATCCCCCTCCCCTCCCCTCCCCTCTGTATCCCCTCCCCCTCCCTATCCCCATCCCCTCCGTATCCCTTCCCCTCCCCTCCCCCTCCCGACCCCCCTCCCCTCCCCTCCCCTCCCGACCCCCCTCCCCATCTCCATCCCCTCCTTATCCCCCTCCCATCCCCTCCCCTCCCCCTCCCTTTCCCCTCCCCATCCCCTCCTCGGGGCCCAGCCCGGGCCGTGCGGCTCACGCTCCCCTGCCGGACGCCACACTCACTGCTCTCGGGTCCCCAGAGCCGACGGGGCGAAGCCATCCCCTCCCGGGCTGCCCCTTCCGGACCGCACCGCGGCCCCAGCGCCGCCCCCGCCGCCGCCGCTGCAGCCGCCGCCGCCCGCGCCCGAGTTCATCCCGCTCGGCGCCCCGGAGGGCCGTTGGGGCCGCCATAGAGACGAGGTACGGGCAGAGCGGACGCGCGGGCGGGCGCGTCTAGGCGGCGGGAGGCCGCCCTCTCTACTGCTCCTGGCCTCCCGCTTTCCCTGCTCGGCTTCGGTCCCGGGTGGAGAGACTCCCAAGCCCCGACCTGGACCGCACCGACGGGGCCTCGCCCCCCCCCCGCCCCCTGCTGCCAGGGTCAGATGCACCTTTCCTGAAGTGCCCGCCTATGTGCTGTGTAACGTTAAGGGACTGTGAAAAAGAAACAGGTCCAAAATGGAGTCAGCTTTGCTCAACATCACTGAGACTTAATATGCAACTTAACTGCACTTTCAGCCTCTTCCAGGAATGGAATTTTAAGCCAATCAGCCTGGAATTTTCTGGTGGGCACGGGTGAGGTCATCTGCCTGCTAGATTCCTCCTGCCTTCCCCTAAGGGAGAGTGACCTTACCTGAAATAACCTTTTTCATAATGATGACGATGTATTGAAGTATAGTTGACAAGTGTTGCATTTGTTTGAGGTGGTGCAATAATCCATTCTTCACCCCCCTAAGCCCCCTTGTCTTCTGCCTATAAAAACCTAACATTTTGTACGACTCCTCAGAGCTCCCTTCTACCCACGGAGTCATGAATCACTCAATGAAGTCAATTCAATGTTTGAAGTTACTCAGCTTCGAGGGTGCCTGGGCGGCCCAACCTGTTAAGCCACTGACTCCTGACTTTGGCTTAGGTCATGATCTCAGGGTCATGAGATGGAGCCGGGCACTGGGCTCCGCACTCAGCTCAGAGTCTGCTTGAGATTCTCTATCTCCCTATCTCTCTGCCCTCTTCTTCCTCCCTTGCACTGCCCTCTCTCGGTCTCTCTCCATAAGTAAATAATAAATAAAATCTTCAACGACAACAAAACGTTACTCAGCTGCATTTTTTAAAACAGGACTATTCAAGGTACTACATTTTGGGGAAAGGCTGGCAATACGAAATCCACACTATCTGAGGCCAACACTGCTCACTGCAGATGCACAGACCACCTCATGCATGCAAGTCGCAGTCAGATCTGGAAAGCGGTTGGGACAGTCCACTGCATTATTTGGCTTCCTGGTCAGAAATTTAATTGGTAGCTGAGATTTTGCCTTAAAAATAGCATTCTGCCCTCTTGGGACTTGACATCACTGGTGGACATAGGAATTTATGCCCAAGAAACAAATGCCTTATAGACACCACCATACCACATCCTCCCACCCCCAAAATTTTCCTTTTTAAAAAAAAAAAAAGATTTTATTTATTTATTTATTCATGAGAGAGAGAGAGAGAGAGAGAGAGAGAGGCAGAGACACAGGCAGAGGGAGAAGCAGGCTCCATGCAGTGAGCCTGACATGGGATTTGATCCTGGGTCTCCAGGATCATGCCCTGGGCCGAAGGCAGGCACTTAACCGCTGAGCCACCCAGGAATCCCCAAAATTTTCCAACCATGGGAATCGAAGTGTCATAGAACAAAGTGCTGGAAATCAAGATGCCCGAATGCCCGTCTTAGCTCTGTCCCTGACCAGGCACCTGACCTTGTCCAAGATTCCTAGCCTTTGTGTGCTTCAACTTCCTCACCTGCACCATGCTTGAAATAGATGGTGACTGGTTCTACCAGTTGCTCCCAACCAATGAACCTGAGATTCATCTGCCTCTTGGTTTGACTACCACTAGGAGATCTGCAGTATAATGTGAGAAATCGGGGTGCCTGGGTGGCTCAGTTGGGCATCTGCCCAGGTCGTGCTCAGGTCACGATCCCGGGGTCCTGGAATGGAGCCCCATGTCAGGCTCTCTGCTCTACAGGGAGTGTGCTTCTCCCTCTTCCTCTGCCCCTATTTGTGTGCTCTCTCATTTACTCTGTCTCTCGAATAAATAAATTAAATCTTCATTTTAAAAGAAGATTTTATTTATATATTTGAGAGAGTGTGAGAGAAAGAAACAAGGAGCAGGGGGAAAGGCAGAGGGAGAGGGAAGAACAGGCTCCCGGCTGCACAGGGAGCTCCAATGCAGACCTCCATCCCGGCATCCTGGGATCATGACCTGAGCCAAAAGCAGGCTCTTAACTGACTGAGCCACCCAGGTGCCCCATTAAATTAAATCTTTTGAAAATTAATAATAATGTGAGAAATCTTAGGTGCCAAAGGTCTGGGGGTTTTCTGTAGCAGCAATGAACTACTGATAGTCCAATGTCCTCGTAAGGCTTTCAAAGACCCCTAGAAAGGCTGCCTTCCAACCAAAAGGAATGTTTCCTAGACCATGTTTCTGTTGACTCAGCAAATAGAAGTCTAGTTAGTGCCTAGAGGTAAACAGCATCAACAGTTCACAGAAATCCCAACTGAGACCCAATGTGCATCTCCTCCTACACAGGATGTTCTAAAATGTTCAAGCAACCGCTGGTGATAGAATACAGTAAAAGACAGATGGGGATCCATGTGTATAGTGATTAAAGGGCTGAAGAAAAAGCATAAGTAACCTTATTACAGTGTAATAAAACCACCAAATGCCACAGCCAAATAGTGCTGCCCTGAGCAAATGGTTGTTTTGATCTTTTCTAGACTCTGGATGCTAGAGAAAGCAAGCTTGAATGTGACTAAGTCTTAAAAAGTTTTAGGTTCTAATTAAGAAGTACCCGTGAAAGATAAGGCCATCTTCAATCTGGTGTCTTGCCAACACTTAAGATGTTTTTGCTGTGTGTGTGATGAACGCTATAAACAGTTGTTGGTATGGAGCCCTGGAAAAACCCTCTGTTTATACAGAGTTCCTTCTCTGGCTCCAGGATTACTCTGGCTGTTTAGTCCTGCCGGCTGTGTGGGGCACCACCTCTGATCACCCAGGGCAACAGGATTCTTAGTGGAGGGTGGAGAAGCTCAATCTGAGCGGAGCTGCCCATCACCAGGGAGAAGGTGGAACGTGCCAAGGAACACAGTCCCTCTCACCAGGTGCCCATTATATAGGTCAGGGGGAGCTCTTTGGGTATTTTGGGTTGCGTCGTCCCCATCTCATACTGCCAATCCCTGCAGCGTAGAAACCTGCTCACCTACAACTCCCTTGACACTGTGCTTTCAAGAGTTCTCAAAGACTTCATAATTGGCAAAACAAGGGTTCAGTTCCAGGCTTTACCTTCCTTGATCCTCTGTAGTGATCACGGCTTAGGATGCCATTCTGGAAAACCCCTCCCTACTTTCCCACCTGCTCTGAAGTGAGTCTTTTAGAAAGGGAGGTAGGTATGCAGCTCTAGAATTGGACTCAGGTTTTGAGTCCTGACCCTATCATGTGTGACCACAGGCAAGTTCTTTAATTTCTCAGAGCTGCAGTTGGCACATCCTTTCATAATAGTGCCCACGGCATAGGGCTGCTGTAGACATTAAATGAGAGAATTCCTGTGAAATCCTACGTGCCTGACACATGGTAAATGCTCAATAAATTCTAGTTCTGTTTCATTGGTTATAAAATAGAGTTGAAAATAGATCTATTTCAAGGGCGCCTGGGTGGCTTAAGTCAGTTAAAGCCTCTGCCTTCAGGTCAGGTCATGGTCTTGAGGTCCTGGGAAAAGCAAACTCAGACATGGAGCTCAATCCCAGGACCCGGAGATCATGACCTGAAACGAAGGCAGACACCTAACTCACTGAGCCACCCAGGAGCCCCAGGCTTATTCCTTTTATTAGCTTTTGTCTCCATCCCCCTCTAGTACCTGCTGATAAAACACAACCATCTTCTGTGGGACCCACCCATTTTTTTATGCAACATTCACTCAACAGTCATTTATTGGACAATACAATCAAGTGTTGGGCAGTATCTACATGGCAGGCATTATTCCAAATGCTGGAGATATATCAGTAAGCAAATCAAAGGTGAATTCTTGTTTTCATGCAATTCAGAATACACCAGTAGAGGAACAAAGGCAATATGCTGGAGAAATGAATAAAATGGAGATGACATTATGTGGTACTAATTGGGAAAGGGGAAGGAAAATAGAAGGAGAAGAAGACTGAGAACATTGGATGAGGGCTGCAGTCTGATTAGGGCAATAAGGAAAGATTCTCTGACAGGGTAGCACCAAGTGAAAACCTACAAGAGGTTGTCATAGGTTGTGTCCCCAGGGAAGCATAGTCTAATACTGAGATGAACATTTAAGGAGTTTACTAAGGAGTGCTCCCAGGATGGTGATCCTGGGGAAGGGGAAGGGAAAGAAACAGAACTGGAGGGAGGAAGTGGTTAGCCTAGGGTACTGTTAAAATAGCACCTCAGCCAGCACCACTTTCCCCTATAGAGCACTTTGGAGCTGGGCTGACCCTTCGGAATTGCCCCAAATTGGAGGGATGGAGGTGGGCCTTTATCCATCTACATTGATACAGCCTTAAATGTTTGTTGCCCAGAAAAGGGGGAATGACTAGGCAGTGATTCTTACACTGAGGGTAATTCCAGGAGAAAGCAGACAACTCCCCCTGGTAGCTGAATAATAAATCTATCAATCCCACAAGGGTGGGAATGGGTCACACATCATGGCATCTATAGAAGAGATAAAGGAGTAAACCTTGCAACAATCTGTGAGAAGAGTACTCTAAGCAAAGAGAACAGCAAGTGCAAAGGCCCTGAGGTAGGAGGAGATAGGCATAGCCAGGGAGCAGAAGACTTGTGTAGCTGAAGCAGAAGGAACAAAGGGGGCAGCAACAGGAAGGGAAATCAATTAATGGTTGATTCATAGGAGCCAGGTCATTACAAGGGTTTGGGGTTAGACCAAGAAGCAATGTGATTTAAATTTTGAATTTCAGTTTTAGCATGACCAGTTTAATTGGTATGTTGAGAATAGGTTTGGCAGGGAAGGCGTTAAAGGCAGAGACTGTAATACAGGGTTTCTCAATTTCATTCCACTGATGTGGGGGTAGGGCCTCTCGTTTGCTTTGTAGGATGTTTAGCAGCATTCTTGTCTTCTAACCACTAAATCACCAGTGGCACCCTTCCCCCCAAGTTGTGACATCTAAAAATGTCTCCAGACACGGCCAAATGTTCCCCAAGAGGTAACGTTGCTCCCAGTTCAAGCCTCTTGAGTTAGAGAGACTGTTATAATGATCCAGGAAAGAGCTGATGGCTTGGGCCACATGATAGGTAATAGGTGTGCTCGTGGTGAGTTGGAGGATTCTCAATATATTCTTAAAAATGTGTTGATGGATCAAAGGGGGTACCAATAACGAGTCCAAGGTTTTCGGTCTGTGCAACTGTCAGAAAACAGTACTGTTTGCTTGCTCAACTTGGAAAGCCTTGTGGGAGATTAGGAGTCCAGTTTTTGAATGAATTGAAGAATGATTCCTAAGTTTCTTTTTTGTTTGTTTTTAAGATTTTATTTATTCATAAGAGACACAGAAAGACAGAGGCAGAGACATAGGCAGAGGGAGAAGCAGGTTCCCCTTGGGGAGCCCAATGGGGCCTGGATCCCAGGACCCTGGGATCAAGACCTGAGCCAAAGGCAGATGCTTAACCACTGAACCAGCCAGGTGGCCTGATTCCTGAGTTTCTTTCTCTGACTCTGTTAAGTTTTATTTTAACTGTTTTTTTATCTTTTTTTTTTTTCCATGACTTTTCATTAAATTCGTGTTCTTTGGTACCCGGAATCCAGTCTCTTATTACGGCCTCCGTGGCTAGGACCATTTCCCTTCCAGCCACCCCCGAAGCCACCGTTGTCTCCCCCTCCCCCCCCCCCCCCCGCGGCGGGTTACCCGAGTGCCACCCTTCCCCTCCCCCACATTCCGGTCTTGACAATGGAAATCACCGCATGTTACTTGTCTGTCAAACCCAAAGTCTATAATTGCTTAAATCGTCTCCCTCCTTTCCTCGTTGAGCGCGCCAGTGTTGGCTTTTATGTTTTATTTTTTTTAGATTTTACTCATTCATTCATTCATTCATTCATTCATTCATAGAGACACAGAGAGAGAGAGGCAGAGACACAGCAGAGGGAGAAGCAGGCTCCATGCAGGGAGCCGGACGGGGGACTCGATCCCGGGTCCCCGGGATCACACCCCGGGCTGCAGGCGGCGCCAAAGCGCTGCGCCACCGGGGCTGCCCCTGTTGGCTTTTATTAGGCAGAGTTTCATTTGCAAAGAGATAAGCACGATTTGGGGAACTATCAAGGGCGACACAGAAGAGAGGCAGCGTCTGACGTGTGCTGGGCGCGGGACCCACGTAGAGGACACCTCCCCCGGGGTCGGTCCGCATCGCGCCGGCAAAGCAGCCTCTCTCCGTCCTGGCGAGCGGGCGCCGGGTCCCACCTCCCGCCACCCGGGGAGGGGCGGGGCCTCGCCGGCGGAGGACTTCATTTCCCAGGATGCCCAGGGGCGGGGCCGGCCGGAAGGCTGCGTGCCCTCCGCGGGGCATGATGGGGGATTTGGAGATTTCCATCATGGCGGCTTCCATTTCGGGCTACACCTTCAGCGCTGTGTGTTTCCACAGCGCCAACAGCAACGCGGACCACGTAGGTGCCGGGCCCCCCGCCGCGGCCGCTGGAGCTTCCAGCCTTCGTCCCAGGCCGGCGGCCAAGCCGGGGCCACCGGCGGCTCGCCGCCCCACCCCCACCCCCACCCCGGGCTCCCGGGCTCCCGGGCTCCGGGGCCGGCCGGAGGAGCTGGGGACCCGGGGCTCCTCGGCCCCCGGGATGGGCCCCCTCGCTCAGTGCCTGCCGCCCCCTGGCCCCTCTCCCTCCTGGCAGCGCTGCCTCGGTCGGCCGCCGGCGGTGTCAGGAGCGCCCGCCCCCCTCTCCCTGAGAGTCGGGCTTCTAGACTGGCGGGGGCCCCCGGGGTCCGCAGGGAGCGGGGAGACCGAGCTCCAGTCTAGGCGCCCGGCCCCGCCCGGCGGCCTCACCGGCGGCCGTGGGGTGCGACGAGGGAAGCCGCGGCTGTCACTGTGCATCCTTGTGGGATAACGCCCGCGCGCTCTTCTTCGCCTCGATGGAAAACGGGAGAGAACGAACCACAGGAGCGTTAGGTGTGGGGTCCGCCTGCGTGCAAGTCGCACCTTCAGCTCCGGGGCGGGTGTGCCGAGCCCCGCGGCGCTGGTCGCGGCGACACCGGGAAACGACAGGCCTCCGTAGGAGGGAGGGATGGGAGACGCGCGGGCTAAGGGGCGCGCGCGGGGGGAGCTCAGCCTGCCGGCTTCGGGGTCTTTAGTGTACGAATTGGCCCTTTAATGTCATTCGCCCCGGAGGGAAGTTTCTTTGCGAAACTAGATGATTTTTTTTTTTTTTTTGTCTTTAAGTACATGTCTGATCTGTCCACCAAGCGGAAGAGGTGATCTTTTTCTTTTTTTTTTTTTTAAGAGACGGGAGTTACTCAAATTCCTCTAGTCAGTGTGAGGGTTTTGTGGTCATCATTACAAAGCAAAATGCTACCCTAGAGAATAAGGAACTGGATTCGGTTTGATGTCTGCAACCTTAGCTTCCATTAATAAAAACTGATCTAGGGGATCCCTGGGTGGCGCAGCGGTTTGGCGCCTGCCTTTGGCCCAGGGCGCGATCCTGGAGACCCGGGATCGAATCCCACGTCGGGCTTCCCGTGCATGGAGCCTGCTTCTCCCTCTGCCTGTGTCTCTGCCTCTCTCTCTCTCTCTCTCTCTCTCTCTCTCTCTCTGTGACTATCATAAATAAATAAAAAAAAATCATAAAAACTGATCTATAGGGAGGCCACCCTGTTAGTAAGTTGGATGGCATGAAGTCATGGTGCTGTTCGCTCTATAGTGTTGATGGTAGAGAGTAGCGACGGGAATAGGTACAGCCTAGGTTTCTCTAGGGTTAGCCCGTGTCTCTGGTCACTAAGGCCTTTGATGCTACTGCCAGCTGTTTAAGTAATGTGATGCAGTTCCACAGAAAGGTGGTTTGTTTGTGATACTCCCAGCGTCCATGGGAAGTATTAAATGTGGTTTCGTTGCCTTTTAACGTCTCTGGTTCTTGGAGTAGCTTGTAACATCACAGTTTATGTAAAAGGCAGGGTTATTGTAAGGATCAACAGCTACCTGTTGACAAGTGGGTAGTTTTTCTACAACCTGCAGTGAGATGGTCATGTTACTTAGATTATTATATATTTTTTTAAAGATTATTTATTTATTTATTTATTTGAGAGGGGGGGGGGCAGAGACACAGGAGGGGGGAGAAGCAGGCTCCATGCAGGGAGCCTGACGTGGGACTCAATCCCGGGACTCCAGGATCGTGCCCTGGGCCAAAGGCAGGCACTAAACCGCTCAGCCACCCAGGGATCCCTTGTTATTATAACTTAATTCAAGAGCTCTTCCTTTTGGGGATCCCTGGGTGGCGCAGCGGTTTGGCGCCTGCCTTTGGCCCAGGGCGCGATCCTGGAGACCCGGGATCGAATCCCACATCGGGCTCCCGGTGCATGGAGCCTGCTTCTCCCTCTGCCTGTGTCTCTGCCTCTCTCTCTCTCTCTCTCTCTCACACTGTGTGCCTATCATAAATAAAATTAAAAAATTAAAAAAAAAAAAGGAGCTCTTCCTTTAATATCTACACCGTGCCAGGCACGGTGCTAGACCTCATGGAAATTTTCACCACGACAGTAGTTTGCAGGTGTGTTTTGTATGACCACAGCTGGTTATGTTAACCTTCTCACAATTACGTATGTGGGATACGTTGATGTCAATATTATATATTTTTAAGTTGAAGCAAAATTTGCTTTTGTAGCATATTCTTTTTTTTTTTTTTTTAAATCCAGGCAGGACATTAGTTTAAAACTACTCATTTTGTAGAGTTGGGATTAGCAAGCTTTTTCAAGATAAGTAAATATTTTAGGCTTTGTGAGCCCTGTGGTCTCTGTAGCAACTACTCCGTTCTGGTGTTGTATGGAGAAAACAGCAATAGACAATAAGTTAATTAGGGTCATTATTTCCAGTAAAACTTTATTTATGGACTCTGAATTTTATATCATTTTCTTATATCATTTTCACCTGTCGTGAAATATTAATTCCTATTTTTTCAGCCATTTAAAAGTAGAAGCAATTCTTAGCTTGTGGGCTGTACACTAACAGGCATGAGGCTAGATTTAGCCCACACACCATAGTTTACCTTCTCCTGCTGTAAAGTAACAATGGCTTGGATAATCCAGACCAATAGATAAGAAGCATTCCTTTGTGCTTAGTTTTAGAATGTTTTGCTGTCACTAATAACTTTTTCAAACTGAGGACTATGATAGAGTTGCCAGATAAAATGCAGAACACTCAGTTACATTTGAATTTCAGAAAAATAGGAAATCATTTTTTAGTGTAAATATATCCTAAATATTACATAAAAATTGTTCGTTATCTGAAATTCAAATTTAACGGTATCCTTTATTTTTATTTTCTAAATTTGGCAGTTCCTAGACTGTGGAACACTAAGGTCTGTAGATATGTTCTTAGAGTGTAAAGTTCTGTAGGAATTAAAGAATTATTTTCACTTTAATTTTTATTAACTTGTTACAAAGAGAAAGCTTCTCTTTTGTCATGAGAACTTGTAACTGAAAGACTTTGATAGGATAAGACAAGCTTCTTTAGTCACTTTCTCAAACTAGAAGTCATGAACACTCCCTCAGGTTTGAGAAAGTTTTTTTTTTAAGGGGGATCTGTATATTACTCAAGTTTGATAATTGCCCTATACATGATGATTTGGAAATTTAGCACACTCCTTCCCCTAAATCCAATCCAAAAGCTATGCTGTAAAGCATCTGTCTCTTCCTCCTCACCCCCACAAATTCCAACTGGGTATCTCTTTAATTGATTTGAAGGGTCAGCCTAGAATAGAAAGGTATATAATACAAGGTGGTTGTTTCAACAGATATCCCTGGCTAGCATTTATTGAGCACCTCCTATGTACTGGGCACTGTGCTAGTTGCTGAGATATAGCAGTGAACAAACACAAAGTCCCTGCTCTCACGGAGCTTATATTTTAGTAGGTGTAGGCGTTTGTCTATTAATGTAAGGATGTAATATGGCAGACGGTGAGAAGACAGAAGAAAACGCAGAGGACGGGACAGAGAGTCTGGCACGCCCTGTTTCTGTTACGTCAGCCAGGGAAGGCCTCTCTGATCAGGTGCTGTTAGGGTAAAGAGCCAAATGGAGGGAAGGAGTAAGCCATGTGGCTATCTAGGGAGATTGCAGGCAGCCTATTAGTTCAGCCTCTATAGGGAAGTTACTGAGGCATATAGAGTTAATGTTCTCCAGCTGTGCTTGCGCTGAACGTGACAGCAAGTGCTCACACAGTAGGTTATGTGCTATATAATCCAGGATTTATGGTATACGTTCTCCAAAGGTGTAAAGAAACTGACTTTGGCATTTATTAAGGAAGAACATTCATGTGAGTGATTTATTTGCTGAAATCCTCATTTCCCACAGCCTGTACAAGAGCAATTCGTTGTGCATTGTGTTAACTTCTTCATCCTACTGTCGTTAACAGTGCTTTTAAAACAATGAAATAAATTGAAGCTGTTTCGAGAAAACAACCTTGGAATATTTCTGCTTCCTGAGCTTTTTTGATATTGGTTATTATACTCAGTAGGATTTAGGAAATGAATTCGCTCTACTTATTTTGTTAAAATCCCAAAAAAACCTCTGTTTTTTTGAAAGGATTAAAATATTTCGTTGTGTATGGAATCCTTTTTTCAAGCAATCCAGTTAATAGATATATCTCATTGCTTTAGTCTTACTGATTTATAGAGTAGTAGTTTATATGGCAAGCTTAATTTGGATTGTTAAAATTATTATAAAATTATAATGCCCCCAGTTGTTCTTCCAGTAAAAAGGATCATTTTTATTTTTAGTCTGCATCTATTTTCTTTTATTACTTTTAGGAAGGATTTCTGCTGGGAGAGGTAAGACAAGAAGAAACCTTTAGCATCAGTGACTCACAAATCAGCAACACAGAATTTCTGCAAGTAATTGGTGAGTTTATCACTGAGCTTAGAAATACTTTTTCTATATTGATGCTGTTTGTTTTGTTCTTTGGCCCTTAACTGGCTTTAATCTGAAAGATAAAAAGAGTACATAGAAAGCAGCTAAACTCACAATGCAAATCATTTGCCCTGATAACTGGTATGAAATGTTCTGTAAGTCAGTGTGAACTTGCAGTTCGTGGCTGTAAGTTTAGGTAGCTTGTAAAGCTATCTCTTATCCACCAACTGGTCTTTTACTGAATCACTGTGTGCTGTCTCGCATGATAGTCTCTTCCGCACCACAGCAAACCCCTAGTGTGCATATTGGGCTGTTCCCCATTGTCATCATCACCACATACTGTAATGAAAGGTTCTGTTGGGCTGGTACTCCCTGGAGGCACTAAGCAAAGATATTCACATTTGTTTATGTGAGCTATTTGCTAAGTCTACACAGCCTTCTGAAGAACAAACCAAAAAGTCGATTTTGGGGTGATTGCTGGGGAAGACAAAGGAGTATTTTATATATAGATGCATCCACTGTCTTTGTATTAGTGTCTGTCTCTCTCTCTTTCCCCTTTCGGATCAGTCTTTTTTTTGATAACTAGGGATCAAACTCCTTTCAGTTGCACCTTGAACAAGTCACCAAACAGCAGCATATCCTGATACTCAGAACACAGCAAGGGACATTTCACTTATGCTGCCACCATTCACTGACCATCTGTGTGTGGGGCTTGTGCCTGGCATGTGCCAGGCAATGAGAGGAATACCCAGATGCATCCCTATATTCCAGAGGTGTGGAAAGAAATATCAGACAACAGTACAAGATGAGTACTGTAAGAAAGGAATGGAGAAAATCCTGTCAGTTGGAAAAAAAAAAAAAAAGCTGCTAGTGGGTGAAATCAGTAAAGGTGTCAGGAAGGAGATAAACTTAGGGTCAGTGGGCAGTGTATTCAGGGGAGCACAGAGCAAGGAGTGCATGCATAAGGTAACGGAATCTGGCCTATTTCTACGCGATGAAAATACAGAACATGTGAAGGTGAGTGGTTTCTGGTTTGATATATTACTGGAAGGTTAGGTTATGTTGGGGCCACATCATCAATTTCAAGCCTTCTAGTTCTGATAGCTTTCTAGTACATGGATTGGAAGGCCAGGATAAGGATTGAGGTGGGGTTAGGATTGGGGGAAAACAAGAAACAGTTCATTTCCTAAAGGACCTAAGCTATAAAACCCGCTCCCCACAGTACTGACTTGTTAAATAAAGACTTGATATACTGTATACTTCTTTCACTGAGGTTTTTGTTTTTGTTTTGCTTAACTCTTTAAAATCCTAAAATAGATAATATGGTTTCATTGAACATGTATGTAATTTTATTGTTTGTACTTGGATTTTCAAAACTAATTTGGAATATGAAGGTTAAAATGCCAGGCACAGTTAACTGACAGCAGACCATGCAAAAAAGCTCTCTTACCCAGCATGATCACAAAAATAGCACTTATGATGAATATTCTATTTATTTTTAAAGAAATAGAATGCTAAAGTAATTCAAATTCTACAGCTTTGTGCACTGTATCTGATTCGTAAATCTTCTAGTTCTTGTAGTAAATATGTTTCCATGGTATTGTAGATACGGAGAAGTACCGATCGATAGGATCCCAGTTAATGCAGTGCCATGACAACCATCTTCTGCCACACAACGTTTCATTTATTAGCTATATCCAGTTCATTGTGTGAAATGATTGTGGATTTCATGGGCAGAGTGTGTTTGCTGGACTAGAAAACTATAATAGTTTTCTTTTAAAAACAAATACATCTTAGAAACATAAACCAGGGGCTTGAAACCTGGGTTGAAAGGCCAAACATTAGGTAAAGTGCCATGAGTAGTATTCCAGACCAGTGGTGTAAAGAAATTTTCTGGCATAGCCTAACCTCCAGAATAAGACGTTTTAAATAAAACAAATTGACCAGAGTTGTTTTTTGTTGCAAATGTCCACGCACAGACACTTTGACCTTACTCTGTACAATAAGGACTTCATATAGAGTGCTGCATTCTGAACGCCAAGTGCCTCGCGTTTTATGTTGACTACATATTAATTTTCAAAGCTGGGCTGACTCACTTTAAGCAGAACTGTCCACCCATAGTTCTAGAAGGAGAGGGAGCAGACAACCACTGGAGAGCTTCCTTAATTAGGCGATGCCGCAGCAGTTGTTGGAAAGGATAGAAGAGGGAGTAGTGGAATTGTTGTCTCAACCCCTAGGAGAAGCAGAGGGAGGAAGATCGGCCTGCTGGATGGGGATGGGGTGGGGGTGTGGGGGAGACCTTCTAGGGAAATGCCTGTAGAGAGAGATGCCTTATGTACCTGATGACCAGTCCGCCATGTAGGTGAGCTCTGGAAGCATGGCAGACTGTAGAATCCCGGGTGAGGCTGCCCTGCTCCTTCCTATTTCCAGAGCTCCATGAGCCAGTGTGGCAGCCAGCTTTATTCCAATCTACAACTTTATTGTGTTTGAGGCCTTCACCCCATTTTCTCCATGGAGTGCTTAGGCATTGCAAAAAGTCTTAGAAAGGTTCAACTTCCTTTAGCAAATGTCACGTGATACCTAGGGCATATCTTTAGTGTGCTTCTAATCCCAATTATAAATCATGACAAAAGTCTGGTGGTAGATGATAGCAGTGTGTATTTGGAGTTCAGAAATTACTTTCGGGGTTTTCTTAAAATATTTTTTCCTGTAAAGTAGAAGGTGAGTTTTTCTTTTTCCTGAACTCTCTGTAAAGTTTTTGCTACAAATGATCCACATTCTAATTGCTTTACTAATAGTATCACTGAAATAATGTAAGATGCTGTACTGTATTATTTTTGGTGGTAAAAGAAGGAACAATTTCTGGGTGAGGTTTTCTTATTTGCATCACAGTGTCAAAAGCCATGCCAAGCAATGAATTTGTCTTTCCAGCAGAAGGATTGCATCTGTGAGTGTGTTTTAGCAGCATTGACATCAGTGCAGAAGCTAATGGGCATAGTACCATGGCCCCCAGGGTCGTGGTTTTATTTTAATTGCATTAAAATTGCAGCCTGGAACTCTGCAGCTGTGGCTTTTTAAACAACAGGTGATGAGTCTCTGTCCAGAAGAATGTTATTAATAGGATCGAGTGGTTAATTAGTCTCATGGTCTTACAAAGCAACCCAAATCCTAAGCCCCCTGATGAGCTTGAAGGAATTGTTCACTCTGGTTAATCACAGCAGTCTTTCCAGAAGCCATTAGGATCTGCCTTATAAAGGACATGTTTCCCTTGGTGCTGACCATCTTTGAAAGGGTTAACAGGCCTCCAGAGTTTCCTCCTCCCTTCCCGATCAAAATACCTGGTCCAAGTTGTCCTGAGCTATTAGTGGGTTATTGATGGTAGGGTGGTTAGGCCCTCCTCTCTCCAAGCTGCCCTCACACTGCTTGTCTACTTTGATTAAATGCTTCCAGTTAGCTGTTACTTTTTCTCTCTTACGCTTTATTTAAATAGGTGAGATTAAATGAGGGCACACAATAGCTGTATGTTCTTGAATAAAAGCTTTCAGATGTGTGCTCATCGTGTATGGGCAAATGGGAACAAAACTTGTTCTGCACTTTGTTCTGAGAATGTGTCCCTGAGTTTAAGTGTTAAGACACACTGCCTTCACTAGTGTACAGCACCTATTTAGGAGAGAAAAACTGTCTTTTTATTGTTTGAGGTTTTGGTAAACAAACAAACGGGCTATTTTATACTTGCCTGTATCTTACATGACTAACTAAGCTGTGTTCCTTCTTTCTGATTACAGAAATCCATAATCATCAGCCTTGTTCAAAACTTTTTAGGTAAGCTGTATCCTTCTTTGTCACTTTTAGTCCTTATTAAAAGATTAATTGATTAAAAACTAGTGAATTTAGGCTTGTAGCTGATCGTGGCTATACAATCATACATTTAGGCTTGTAGCTGATTGTGGCTATACAGTCATGGGTATAACTGAGGGCACCCAAATTCACTTATTTATTGAGTGCCCAATGTGTGTGTGGCACTATGTCAGGTTCGGGAAAGGGGGAGGGGACTATAAATCTTGCCCCCCAGTGGTTTATAGTGAAAGCAGCTTCACAAGCAAGGGCTTTTCAGCCACAGATCAGGAAGTTAATCAAGGGTCACATATGGATAAGAGAATTTAATGGGTGTTTTTAAGAAGTATATAAAAAATATTCAGTGTTCAACTTTAAAATGTAAGGAAGGAGAACATGGACCTTTCTTTTTGTGTTTATGTTAGTGAATACACACTAGGTATATACTAAAACCAACTAAACAACAGCAAGAGAAAGATATGGAAGGAACCACATTCAGAAGGGTGAGTGAGGGAGACAAGAGCCAGTATCCCCCCATCCACCAGACTTCTCCTCAGACAACATTGGGGCCTCTGCCTGCACTATCAGTCCCAGAGCCGTCCACCTGGGCTGGTATGATGATTTCAACTCTTTCTTAAACTTCCCCCTAAGTGCACGGTCTACCTTCCCAGAAGCCAGTACTTCTCTTCCAGAGCTGCCCACATTAGTAGGATTCAACGTTCTGGTCAGCACTCCTTTAACCCCTGCCACAAATTTTGGTGCCTATCTGTGCCTGTTCTATGTCCCCTGCCGCTTTCCCCCTGATCCTTGTCCCATTCCCAGCTGGCCCAAACACCCAGGCCCTTGCACCCAAGAACTCCTGGGGACCCACCTCCTCCTTTTATCCCCCCACCGCACACTTAACCATTAATTAGTTCAGAGGATTGTTCTCATGTAAGATGGACAAAGTGGACAAAGTCTGAAAGCAGCTGAGATCTTTATCACTTTTAGATTTACATAATTGAAAGAGGAGTGGGAACCAAGACAAGCAGTTCATTTGAGAAAAATCTCAGAGCAAGTGAAATGATTCAGGCCTGGTCCATACATTCACTGTGTTTGGTCCATGAAAGTGTCCGATTTGGCCCTGACTGTGAAGCTCTTCTAGGTGTGCCCTGCCTTCCCTTCTGAGGAATTCCTCAAAAACCTTTCAGTAGAGTTGTACCAGAAGGATTTAACTAAGTTTAAATCATAGACCTATAATTCTTAGAACTGAAAGAAACTTTAGAATTCTTTTGTGAAAAGGGAAGTGGAGGCCACGTAGGTTAAGCGACTTGCCCAAGATTGTACAATGAGAAGCAGAGCTGAGCTGGAGCTGGTATCTCCTGATTCCCAGTTCAGTGGGATTTTTTGTTTTTTGGTTTTTTAATACTGCTTTATGAGGCCTGGGCTTAACTGTGGTGGGAGGAGGAAGGAAGATGGCATTCCTAAAAGCACACCCAGTGGTAAGAGAGGTCACACATCATTATGCCTGGCCTGCTCACCATAGGATCCTGGTCAGGTAGGTCTATTTGAGGAGCAGACCTGGCTTCCAGTCCCAGCTCTTCCATCTACCACCTGTGTTTTGGAGCAAGTCACTTAACCTAAGTATCTTTATCTACAAAAATGGGAATAAAACTTGGGTCGTGTTGTGCTGTATTAATACCTGCTTACCAGCATTGAGGCAAGAATGAAATGAAATAAGATGAGAAAGCATACTGACAAGCCCCTTAAGCATTCAGCAGATGTTCGTTTCCTTTCTGCATTTTTCAGAAAATGAGCTACTGTGTTCTTTTTTTCCCCCATAAGTAACTGATACTTAGAAACAAGGAAAAGATGTCACCGCCATTGGAATTCCTAATTACTTGGAATCAGCACCTCCCACATTTGGAAGTAATAACTTTTGAATGTAACAGTCTCTTGAGTATTCATTGAGGCAAAAGATACCTTCTATCATCAGTAAAGCATTGACATTGATTTCTCTCTATGGCTGTTGAAGATATGCAGTTATATCTAACTATATCTTGATTATAGGATTCAACTTTTAGGATTCAGTGACCTATAGACACATAAGGCTAAGTGTATTCATGTCAAAATACTATGCAATTTTAATAAAGTATATTTTCTCTTTTAAAAAAAAACCAGTTTTTATGACTATGCAAGCAAAGTTAACGAAGAGAGTTTGGACAGGATTCTTAAAGATCGGAGAAAGGTATGTCCTATTTGTTGCCCAGTCTGATTTGGAAATTACTCTTTATCTTATCATCTAAATTTAAAACCAGAAAGGAATGTAAAATAAAACAGTGTGATTTGATATTAATATATGAGAGTTCTGTTGACTTAGGTAGATTTTAAGGGTAAATTGCAGATGTGAGACAATGTTTATGACCTATCAAGGGAAAAAAATTTAGGTATTTATGATATGATTCCATTATGTAAACATCAGAAGGAAAAACAGGAACTATAGAGAGTTAAAAATAATTGAGTTGATTCTGGGTGGTTCTATTTTTTTATTTTGTAATTTAAAAAATAATTTTGCAGATATCTTATATCCATGCATTAATTTTATAACCAGGAAAAATAATTCTAGAAAATGTAAGTTGTAATTAAACCATCTTTGGATATGTTACTCTCTCAAGTTCAATTAATGTTGAACATAGATGTTTTTCCAAAAGGTCATGTATTTATTATTTCTGTCAACATATGCATATAACGTTCTGATTATCTATGGTCAGCAAGTCTGAATAGAATTGAAAATGAACCAGTTTTATTGCTGCAGCATTGTCTGATGATCTCATTTATAATTTGCTCTGTTGTACCATATGTGTGTTTTGCGGTTTTGCCTTGAAATGTCATTTCCAGAAAAATAGATTTGTTATTAAACCATCCCTCGAGGAAAAAAAAGTTATTAAAAGTTTTCAGTTTGTCACATAGAAAACAAAATGCCGGGATCCCTGGGTGGCGCAGCGGTTTGGCGCCTGCCTTTGGCCCAGGGCGCGATCCTGGAGACCCGGGATCGAATCCCATATCGGGCTCCCGGTGCATGGAGCCTGCTTCTCCCTCTGCCTGTGTCTCTGCCCCTCTCTCTCTCTCTCCTCTCTGTGACTATCATAAATAAATAAATTCAAAAAAAATTTAAAAAAAAAGAAAACAAAATGCCTTTGTTTAGACGCCTGTATTATGAAAAAGCTTTTAAAGGATGGCTTGTGGAAAAAAAGAACAAGCACTGTGGGACTTGGTGCCCAGGTGTCTGAAGAGGGGCATCAGGAGTAGAGTGCCGTCAAAGTCCTTTCCCATCTATGGCCCCCCTCAGTACTACTGTCAGTTGGAAAAGCAGAAAGACAAGCAGGTAAGATGAAAGGAAGACTGGGAAGGCTGGAAGAAAGGACAGACAGACAGGTTTATGGATGATGACAGGCTCAGAAGGTGCTCATTTTCCATAATCTGATCCCATCCCCAGCTACCTGGAAAATGGAGTTAAGAGCAGTCACAGGCATCACTGTCCAGCTTTCTTGTTTTCAGTGACTTGCCCAGGAGCATATATTCTAGAATCTCTTGGGAGTCCATCCTTCCTATCCCAGCCACCAACCTCATTCCAGTTGGTTTGTTTGTTTCTTTCTTTCTTAAGATTTTATTTATTCACAAGAAACATGCAGAGAGAGGCAGAGACAGAAGCAGGCTCCCCATAGGGAGCCTGATGCCCGCATCAGACTCAATCCTGGGTCTCTGGAATCATGGCCTGAGCCAAAGGCAGATGCTCAACCACTGAGCCACCCAGATGTCCCTCATTTTTTTTTTTTTTTTTAAGATTTTATTTATTTATTTGAGAGAGAGTCAGAGATAGAGACAGCATGAGCTGGGGAGGAGAGGGAGAAGCAGGCTCCCCACTGAGCAGGAGGCCCGACATAGGGCTCAATTCCAGGACCCTGGGATCATGACCTGAGCCAAAGACAGACACTTAACTCACCTGCTACTTAGGTGCCCCTAGTTTCATATTTTAGACAATGAACTTTTCTTATGCTTTCTAAAACTGAATGTATTCCATGAAAATTCTTACTGGAGCACAGTTTTCTAGAGCACTCACTGCATGTTAAAAGTAACAATTTTTTTTAATAGATGAAAAAATTTAAAATGACAAAAATGAATAAAGAATATGAATAGGAAATTCACAAAAGAAAAAAGAAATCCACAAATGACCAAGAAATAAATGAAAAGATGTTTATCTTCAGTCAGGAAATGCAAACTGAAACAACATACTATTTTTTTTACCCATCAGATTAGCAAAAGTGTAAAAGGATTGCTATTACAAAAAAAAAAAAAAAAAAAAAGATTGCTAATACCCAGCTTTGGTAAGGCTGTGGGAAATGGGGAAGCTGTAGTTGGTGAGAATGTAAGTTGATAACAGACAGTTAGGAGAAGAGTTTTACAGTAACATAATTTTATTATTTTATTTTCTTTATTATTATTATAAGTAATTTCTATGCCCAACGTGGGGCTTAAACTCATGACCTTGAGATCAAGAGTTGCACACTTCACCTACTGAGCCAGCCAGGTGCCTGCAATAACAGAATTTTAAATATGTACTTCAGCCTCTAGGAATCTGGCCCAAGTAAACATTTGCATCTGGGCACAAAGATATGAAAAGCTAGTGTTAGTGAATAGTTTTAAATCTTCGCCAGGCCACGTTCTAAGCACTTTCCAGGTGTGGGAAATAGGAGGTAAATTGCTGTTCTTACCATCCCCATTTTATAACGGAGGCAGCAAGGGTGAGAAAATTGCTGAAGGTTGCCAGCAAATAATGATGGAGTCCAAGCTTAAACCCAGCAGTCTGGCCTCCGAACCCAGCGTACAAGGATGTTTTGTTGCATAGCGAGAATTTGCTTAATAGCGAGAATTTTGAAAGCAATCTTAATGTCCACAAGTGGGAAGCGGTCAGGTAAGGTATGCTGGCACTTCTGTACTGTGGTATGTGAGGCAGACCTTAAAAAGAATGAGGGAAGTTCTTGTGTAATGACCTAGAAGGATGTCAAAGTTGTGTTACATGAAAAAAGCAGTGTTATAATTTGAGCCTATTTTATGTAATAACAAAAATCAGAACGAGTATTTAGATGTACAGGAAAAGATCTGGAAGGAAGGAAACCAAACTTAAAAATGTTTAATTTGGGAAGGGGAGTGGGGAGGTGCAGCTGATGAAGGGGGACTTTATGTGGCAAGTTTTTTGTAACAATGTTTTATAATTGAAAATAAGTTGGAAAAGAAGAACTCTACCAGGTAGTTTTTTCAGCAGTAGATAAAGACACATTTCCAAATTAATTTGGAGGTTTAAAAATCAGATTTGCTGGGGACGGCTTGTTGGCTCAGTTAGTAAAACATGCAACTCTTGATCTCTGGGTTGTGAGTTCAAGCGTCACATTGGGTGTGGAGCTTACCGAAAAAAAAATTAAATGAGCCCTCTGCTTCATATTCTCTCCCTTTCCCACTGCCTACCCCCCCATCTACTCACTCATATGCTCTCTCTCTCTCAAGTAAATAAATAAAAATAATAAAATTAAAAAAAATTGGATTTGCTGTTTTTGATCTGTAGTATACCAACCATAGGTTGTTAGCTGGAGTTAACTTTGCAGTTCCTGAGACTAAGATTCTAAAAAAAAATTTAAAGTTTATCTATAGTTTTGATGTTCTAGAATTTTGTACTAGAACAATTATTCATGTTTCCCTTTGCAATTGAAAATACGAGTTTTGGGGATCCCTGGGTGGCGCAGCGGTTTAGCGCCTGCCTTTGGCCCAGGGCGCGATCCTGGAGACCCGGGATCGAATCCCACGTCGGGCTCCCGGTGCATGGAGCCTGCTTCTCCCTCTGCCTATGTCTCTGCCTCTCTCTCTCTCTCTCTCTCTCTCTCTCTCGCTCTCTCTCTCTCTCTGTGACTATCATAAATAAAAAAAATTTTTTTTAAAAAATACGAGTTTTTGGGGATGCCTAGGTGGCTCAGTGGTTGAGTGTCTGCCTTTGGCTCAGGTTGTGATCCTGGGGTCCTGGAATCAAGTCCTGTATCGGGCTTCCTGAAGAGAACCTATTTCTCTATTTGCCTATGTCTATGCCTCTCTTTATGTGTCTCTTAGGAACAAATAAATAAGATCTTTAAAAGAAATACATGAGTTTTTTGCTTCCATTTACTTGGAAATTATATTTTCCATGGAATTGTTAATATTTCATTGTATTTCCTATGGGATTTTATAATTCTATGAACTCTTTAGGGATTCTTTTCAAAAATCCACATTTGTAGTACAAAAGCAAAGATGACACATAATATTTGGTGACTGAAAAGCTTTATCGTTGATTCTAGTTTGGTTTTTTCCCTCCCAGGAAACATAGAAAATTGGGTCACCACCTCAAAAGGGTTATTGTACTATCTACAAAGGTACATCTAAAAGATTAGGCTTAGGGGCACCTGGTTAAGCATTGGACTCTTGATCCCAGCTCAGGTCTTGATCTCTGGGTTGTGAGTTCAAGCCCTGTGTTGAGCTCTACACTGGGTATGGCAACTACTTAAAATGAAATAAAATATTAGGCTTAAAAATACACGGGTACTTTTAAACAATGTCTTAACATGTAGAAAGTATTTTTCTATTTAATCAATATTAACTTTTTAAGAAAGTGCTGGTAGAAACTCTTAAAAAATTGACTGGTTGTCAGGGTTCAAATCTAATATCGAAAAATTCTAAGAATTGGGGTGCCTGGCTATCTCATTCAGAAGAGTGTGTGACTCTAGATCTCAGGGTCGTGAGTTTGAGCACCACATTGGGTGTAGAGATTACCTAAATAAAACTTTAAAAAAAAAAGGAAAGAAAAAAAAGTACAAGAACTGAACAAAAGTTTAATAAGTTGAATTCATATAAAAATAAATACATAGTAATTTTAAAAGTCCTCTGGGTGCTAGAATTATCCATTAAAAAATACAAGCTAGTAAAGATTTTTGTCACAGTAGTAAGTAAATACATAAAGTGTATTAGAACTATGTTTATTAAAATGTATGTGGCTCTCAAATACAGAGAGAGAACTAGGCTCCATGCAGGAAGCCTAGTGTGGGACTCGATCCCAAGACTCCAGGATCATGCCCTGAGCCGAAGGCAGATGCTCAACCACTGAGCTACCCAGGCGTCCCTGTATTATATTTTTTATTTCAGCTTTACTGAGGTACAATTGACATATAAAAACTGTAAGATGTTTAAAGTGTACATTGTGTTAATTTGATATTGTGAAATGATATTGTTAATTTGATATATATTGTGAAATGATTCATTATGATTTTCCCACTGTGAAAGGATAAACAATGGTATTTTAATCTAAACATTTCATTAAATGAAGGTAAATGTTCAAAGGGCGCCTTTTTTTCCCCTCCATCTTTACATGTAGAGGGGCTTCAACTGGAGCTTTGGTTTTCAAAGTGTGGTCCCTGGACCAGCCGCATCAGGATCACCTGGAAATTTGTTAGAATCTACTCTTCACTTTGTTTTTTTTTGTTTTGTTTTTTTTTTTGTTTTTTAAAAATATTTTATTTATTTATTCATGATAGTCACACACAGAGAGAGGCAGGCTCCATGCAGGGAGCCCGATGTGGGATTCGATCCCAGGTCTCCAGGATCGCGCCCTGGGCCAAAGGCAGGCGCTAAACCGCTGCGCCACCCAGGGATCCCTACTCTTCACTTTGTAATGGCCACAATCATGTGACCCATTTGGAATTATAAAGTTACCATTGTACAGTAGAAAGGACAGGCAGACAGGCTATCACTCATTAACTCAGTGACGTTGGACAAAACATCTCTTTTATAAGATTTACACTATCAGAAATGTTTGGGTTTTCTTTTTATTTAAAAAATTTCAGGGGGTGGCCTTGCTGGCTTAGTGGCAGAGCATGAAACTTTTGACCTAGGGGTTATAAGTTCAAGCCCCACATTGGATGTAGAGATTACTTACAAAATAAAATCTTAAAAAAATAAAAATTAAAAAAATAAAGAATATCAGAATTAATTGCTTTTTTTTTTCTTTTTTTTTCTTTTTTTTTTATTTACTTATGATAGTCAGAGAGAGAGAGAGAGAGAGAGAGAGGCAGAGACACAGGCAGAGGGAGAAGCAGGCTCCATGCACCGGGAGCCCGACATGGGATTCGATCCCGGGTCTTCAGGATCGCGCTCCGGGCCAAAGGCAGGCGCCAAACCGCTGCGCCACCCAGAGATCCCCAGAATTAATTGCTTTAATGTAATTGGAAGTTATGGTTTATGTTCAGTAATACTCCATGAGGACAGGAGCTGTTTCTTTGTTCCCTGCAATTCCTTGCATGGGATGTGAACCCAGTGGAAAAAACATTCCTTACTTCCCAAGGTTGTGATGATTTTTTTTTTAAGTCTGTTTTCTAGATTAACAGTTTTCTTTTTTTTTTTTTTTTTAAGATTTTATTTATTTATTCATCAGAGGCAGAGAGAGAGAGAGAGGCAGAGAGAGAAGCAGGCTCCCTCTGGGAGCCTGATGTGGGACTTGATCCCGGAAATTCGGGATCAGGACCTGAGCCAAAGGCAGATGCTCAACCACTGAGCCACCCAAGCATCCCCCAAGGTTGTAACAAGTAGTGAAAATATTTGTCATATAACTATCTGGGGGCCTGGTACAGGGGCTCAGCAAAAATTGGTTCACTTCCTTCCTACGTGAAAGTACCAAAACATAATCTAAATTTACTGTTAATTAATTAATTAATTAATTTTTATTTAATTACTTTTTAGAAAGATTTATGTATTTATTAGAGAGCATGAGTGAGAGGGGCAGAGGGAGAAAGAAAGTCAAGCAGACTCTGTGCTGAGTGCAGAGCCCAATGCGGGGCTTGACCCCAGAGTTCTGAGATCATGACCTGAGCCAAAATCAAGATTCAGATACTTAGCTGACTGTGCCACCTAGGCACCCCTTAATTTACTGTTAATTTAAAGACACTATCAATATTAAGCTACCTTTACTTCTTAAAACAGGATTTTCACTTAAAAAGTATGTTTTACGGAAAGAATATGTAAAGATTGTTTCTCTGACAAAGTTAATTGTCTCTTCAACAGAGATTTTCAAAGTTTAGTGTGTACAAGAAAAAACTCAAGGAACTTCTCTTAAATTCAGATTCCTGGTTCTACCCTTGGACATTCTAATTCTGCAGGTTTGAGTGACCCCAGTAGTAAGTTCTCAGATGTCCAGCAGATCACATTATAAGAGATGTTCTTCTAGAAAGCATATCAGTTTAATTCACTTAGACAGTTTAGTTATCCTATAGTTAGAGCTGATGAAGCTTAACTTCTTACATCATTGTATTGAGGTATAATTGACATACAATAAACTGCACATATTTACAGTATATACTTCAGTAAGTTTTGCAATATCCATAAACCCATGAAACCATCAACATAATAAGATAATGAATGTATCCTTGCAAGTCTTCTTGTGCCCTTTTAAAATATATTATTCCAGTATAACTAATATACAGTGTTAATATTAGCTTCAGGTGTATAATATAATTCAGCAGTTCTGTACTAACTGCTCATCATGGTAAGTGTACTCTTACTTTCCTTCACCTGTTTCACCCATTCCCCCCCTTCACTTCCCCTCTGGCAGTGACCAGTTCTCTGTATTTAAGAGTCTGTTTTTTTGTTTGTCTCTTTTTTTCTTTCATTTTTTCTTAAATTCCACACATAGTAAAAGCACGTAGCATTTGTTTTTCTCTTACAGACTTCTTTCACTTAGCATTAAACTCTCTAGATCTATCCATGTTGCAAATAGTAGATTTCATTCTTTTTTCTGGCTAATATTGCAATGTGTATATACATACCACTTCTTTATCCATTCATCTATCAATGGACTTTTGGGCTGCTTCCATACTTCAGCTATTGTAGATAATGCTGCAATAGACAATTAGTATGAGCGAATCTCTTCAAATTCATGTTCTTGTATTCTCTCTTTTTTTTTTCCCCCACACAGAGAAACAGATTTTATTTATTTATTCATGAGAGACGCAGAGACATAGGCAGAGGGAGAAGCAGGCTCCTCACAAGGAGCCCGATGTGGGGCTTGATCCCAGGACCCCGGGATCATGTCCTGAGCCAAAGGCAGATGCTCAACCACTGAGCCACCCAGTTGCCCCAAGTTCTTGTATACTTTGGGTAATTACCCAATAGTGGGATTGCTGGATCATATGGTAATTCTATTTTTAATTTTCTGAGAAACCTCCATACAGTCTTCTACAGTAGCTATACCAGTTTGCATTCCCACCAACAGTGTGAACAAAGGGTTCCTTTTGGACTTGTTTCTTGTGTGTTTTTTTTTTTAGCTATCCTGACAGGTGTGAGATGATAGCTCATTGGGGTTTTGATTTATATTTCCCTGATGATGAGTGATGTCGAGCATCCTTTCATATGTCTTTGGAAAAATATCTATTCATGTCCTCTGCCTATTTTTTAAATTTTTTTTTGTTTTTTGGTGTTGAGTCATTTGAGTTCTTTACATATTTTGTATAGTAACCCCTTATTGGTTATGTCATTTGCAAATATCTTTTCACATTCAGCAGGTTGTCTTTTAGTTCTGTTTTCTTTGCTGTGCAGCTTTTTATTTTTTTTTTTTAAGATTTTATTTATTTATTCATGAGAGACACAGAGAGAGAGGCAGAGACACAGGCAGAGGAAGAAGCAGGCTCCCCGCAAGGAGCACAGTGTGGTACTCGATCCCGGCAAGGAGCACAGTGCAGTACTCGATCCAGGCACTCCAAGATCACACCCTGAGCCTAATGCAAACACTCAACCACTGAGCCACCCAGGCGTCCCTGCAAGCTTTTTATTTTGATGCAGTCCCAATAGTTTATCTTTGCTTTGGTTCCCTTGCTAAAGGAAACCTGTCTAGGAAAATGTTTCTGTGGTTGATGTCAAAAGATTATTGCCTGTGTTTCCTTCTAGGAATTTTGTTTATTCATTCACTTGTTAATGAACAGTTGGGGTTTTTTTTAGTTTTGAGCTATTGCATGTAAAGCTGCTACGAACTTGTGTACAAATGTTTGTATGGATACCTTCAGAATTAAATTCTTAAGATTTCACGCAACTTTTCATCCTTTTTCCTTCTGTTTTTATTGCAGAAAGTTATTGGGTGGTACAGATTCCGGCGAAATACACAGCAGCAGATGTCATACAGAGAGCAGGTTATCCATAAGCAGCTCACTCGCATCCTTGGGGTGCCCGACCTCGTCTTCCTTCTCTTCAGCTTCATCTCCACCGCCAACAATTCCACTCATGCTTTAGAATATGTTCTCTTTAGACCAAATCGAAGGTAAAGAAAGAGTTCCTAATAGACTCAAATAGTAAAGATGTTGGTACCTGTAATTGGTTTATGACTTTGAGAATGTGATTTTATGGCATCTTTAAAGAAAAGCTTTTATAATTCTCCTTCAGCTAGTTTTCTTTGTGGTGAGGGAAGGTATTTTCCTGTTAGTTGTATAAATTAAAATTGTTTTTGAATCAAGAAGCATTAGCAAGATATGTTAATTATGCATAAATTCTTACAGGAATAAACAGCTGGAAATCATCATTTGCTTCTCCATAATCCATTATGTAGAAATACAGTTTTACTGCTTCTGGAAGTCTATAATTTTAAAACCGATTTCAAAGACAGAATTATAAAATTGATCCACCTGCTGGTTAATGAGGGTTTTGCATTGTGAACTTGTGAAAGCAAAAAAAAAAAAAAAAAAAGATTATGATGTCTATCTATAAATAGCAAAAAGATTTCCTTCTGGAAATTCACTTGTAGACTATATTACGTTGACATCAATGAAAACAAATTGTTAAATAGCCATTCACAAGGTTTCATTAATTAATGAATCAGTAGGTATTTTCCTGAATTTGTACAACCTCCTTAGCACTCTGCCGGTTGCTATGGGGACATGACCTCTGCTCTCCAGGAGTTTACAGTTGAGTTTCTACTAACTCGGGCATCCTGGGGTTGTCTGTGCAAGCAGGTGCGGCACCATGAGGCCTGTTAGTTCACCAGTGTAGAGACTTCAGCTCCTACTGCCAAGACCCATGGATCAGGATGAGCAGCGCCTTTAACATGATCTCTCTTGATCCTCCTGCAGGTATAATCAAAGGATATCCCTTGCTATCCCCAATCTAGGCAATACTAGCCAGCAGGAGTATAAAGTATCTTCAGTGCCAAATACTTCTCAGAGTTACGCCAAAGTTATCAAAGAGCATGGGTGAGTTGAAAGTGAAATGAAAATGTCTTCCTGTCTTTTGTGAACAGTATTTAACCGATTTATGGAGACATGTGAAATCAAGTTTGATGTGATTTAAACTGAAAAATGTAGTCAGGCTATCCTCTAGACCACCACCCCTGTATGTCAGAATTTTATGCTTATCGAAAATTTAGTTTATTTTTACCAATAATCTTTTTTTTAACACTGCTACAATTTTTTTTTTTATATAAAAGTTTGGATAGAATCTGTATATTTCCAAAGTTCCAAAAGCTAAATGTGGCCACTGAAAAATGTGTAACTTTTTATTATTTTTTAAGTTGTCTTGGTCACAGGGGTTCTTTTCTATTTCTCTTCTGTATATCTAGTAGTGTGGGCATTGTTGCTGAGACAGTCATTTGGAGTTGCAACATTTACATAATAGATCAAGGTGGAAGTGATGGGAAAATGCCTTCCAGGTTCCTAGCAGTTATAATAATTTTGTGACATCTTTTTCCTGTCTTCCAGTACTGACTTTTTTGACAAGGATGGAGTCATGAAAGACATCAGGGCGATTTATCAGGTTTATAACGCACTTCAGGAGAAAGTGCAGGTAACTGATGTACCTAGTAGTTTTTATCTTATTTATAATGCCCACATGCTTTTAATTCTACTTTAATTCTTAATAATCTCTCAGCTGACAAA
Organism: Nyctereutes procyonoides; assembly: GCF_905146905.1. Taxonomy (NCBI): domain Eukaryota; kingdom Metazoa; phylum Chordata; class Mammalia; order Carnivora; family Canidae; genus Nyctereutes; species Nyctereutes procyonoides. Next base: position 26,607,702 of record NW_026575133.1, read on the forward strand.
TGAATCATGATCCAAGCATCAGAATATGCTTTCCCAAACTAATCTCAGATGTGCAGGCTAGTTCACATGCCAGCCTACAAAAGGCCGTCTCCTTATGTGCCTGAAGTAGAGTCTGAAGTACCGCGTTAGAATTACTATTCTAAATACTCGTGACCCCATTTATAACAGTTTTCTTTTGGGAAATCTGTCTCCATCAGTACACTTGGAGGTGAGACTGCATCAGAGGGCACTGCTAACCAGTACAGCTCTGCTCCTTCGCTCTGGGTCACTCGTTTTGCCCACAGCTGCCTCCATCGAGTGGGAAGATCGCAGTGGAGCCTGTTTATTCCTAGGCATTCATGCAACAAATATTTACGGAAACATCTCCTGCCAGCCACTTACTGAGCTAGGTGCTAACAGTACTTTCCCACGATCTTTTCATCATCCCCAGTGTGTTCTTAGGAGTAATTTGCCCTAAACCATAAAAACAAAAGAGGCTTTGAGAACAAGAAGGAGAGTGGTAGAGCCGAAGACGCTCTCCCAGGCCTGGAGAAAGCCTAGCTTTGAGGAAGAAGTCCCAAGGAATAGAGAAGGGAATTTAGGCAGCTGCTGAAAAAGAAGAAAGCAGAATGATTAGCCTGGGGCTAAAGAAGAAAGCATACAATAGGCAGTTTCCAGTGTCCCCACCAGGTCACGGCCCACTTAGCAGGATAGGGAACTTGAAACAGGCAAACTGGTGACTGGCCTACTTTCCAGCTGTTTCTGGGATTTCTGCTATGGAAAGAACATGCAGTAAAAAACAGCTTTTTGTCCTAAATTCGTGACCATGCTCTTTTCAGATTATCGGCACTGTCTAGCGGACTTCAAAGTGGCTGTTCTGCATTTCACTGCCAAATGAATAAGGCCCACTTTGCAAACACCAGTTGAAACTTACTTTCTTTTCCAATCTCCCTAGTTATAAATATTTTCTGTTAGATCTATTTGTGACATCTGATTTTTGATTGTTCGTTATAAAGTTGAAAGCTTCTCATTCCTGTCTTTTGTTCGTCCTTTGTGTGGTAGACTGGTATCAAAAATCCTTTTTTCATTTTAATAAAAAATGAACAATCAAGGGCAAAAATTAAATATTTCCAATTTGCCCTAACTTTTCAAGAATTTATAGGCTAAATAGCATAATCGTCTTAATATTAAGAACGCAAGTGAGTGAACAACAATACTGGTCCCCCCCCCCCAAAAAAAAAAAAAAAACAATACTGGTCCCTTGGACCTTCATGATTTTGTTCTACTTTGTGTCTTTTTTTTTTTTTTTTTTTTTTTTTTTTTATTTATGATAGAGAGAGAGAGAGGCAGAGACACAGGCAGAGGGAGAAGCAGGCTCCATGCACCGGGAGCCCGACGTGGGATTCGATCCCGGGTCTCCAGGATCGCGCCCTGGGCCAAAGGCAGGCACCAAACCGCTGCGCCACCCAGGGATCCCCTACTTTGTGTCTTTTTAACTTGATAAAGCATTTGGGCTCCTCCTAGGGTCGCAATCAGTGTTATCTTCATGGAATGCTTTGTGCTTGGATTTGAAACTAATTGTTCTTGTTGTCATTTTTCCCTCAGGCAGTGTGTGCAGATGTAGAAAAGAGTGAGCGAGTTGTTGAATCTTGTCAGGCAGAAGTGAACAAATTAAGAAGACAAATCACTCAGAGGAAAAACGAAAAGGAACAAGAAAGAAGTGAGTTTCCTATTAATTTCACCATTTGATACCAGGGAAACCTCTTGTTGCAAACATCAAGCCATAGGATGAATCACAGCAATCCTTCTACATTTGTCAAGCTCCACATGAGGCTGTTTGTGAAAGAACATTCACTTGTACTTCCAGGAGAGAAGTACTTTCAAGTATCTGGAACTAGAAGAAAAAGAAGATAAAAGTAGAAAGGCTAAAGCAAGTTAAAGTAAATCCCAAGAAGTGTGTGCTGCAGACCTGTGCGTGTGTTGACTACAGTTACCTGTTTACAGGAGCTGTGGTTTTTCTTACGGAGTTAATCCTGGCAAATCTAAGCATGTAGGGACTGTGTCCTGTGTTCCTCACATAGCCACATAAAGGAGTTACCTAGTATCCTTTTCACTTCATATTTGATTCATAAGGTCACAACAAAGGCTTTGAATGTCTGGTTTTTGGTAGCTATGGATGAATGGATACAATTAAGCTAAGGAACCAGCTGCTTGAATGAGAATAAGGCCCAAGAATCTATTGATTCCAGCATGGAAACAGACCTGTTTGCTATAATACCACCAGATTTAACATTTGTACATTAAATTTATAACCTTTCTAATTTAATAAGAATTCTTGGAAACCAATTAAAATATAATTCATATTTCCGAGTAAATGATACCTTTTTTTTTTGAGTAAATGATATCTGATTCATTTTTAGTGTTATATTTTTTGAGAAATAATCAGAAATGCAGACAGATTTAAGTCCAAGAATATTAATCACAACTTTATAATTCTAAAATCTGAGAAACAATCTATTGGAGTAGTTGAATAAATAGCAGTAGAATAGTTGAATAAATTATGGCCTGTCTTTTTTTTTTTTTTTTAAGATTTTATTTATTTATTTGAGAACAAAAGCCAGAGGGAGAGTAAGAGCACAGAGGGAGAGGGAGAAGCCAACTGTCTGTTGAACAGGGAGCCTGACATGGGGCTCGATCTCAGGACCCTGGGTTATGACCTGAGCCGAAGGCAGCTGCGTAACCCACTAAGCCACTCAGTTGCCCCAAATTATGGCATATCTATATGGTGGAATATTGTACAGCCATTGAAGCGAATTTTTAATGATGTGGATAATGCTGAGTATGTAACCTTAAGTGGAAACAGCAGGATAATAAAATGGCCTAAACATATAATCTCAGATGTATTTAAAATACACACACACACACACACCCATACACACACAAGGCTGGATAATAAAACTGGAATTCACAAAAGGGGGGAGGGGCTGACATCTAAAATTTACATCTTTTTTTTTTTTAAAGACTTTTTTTTAATTTTTATTTTTAATTTTAATTTTTTTTTTAATTTTATGATAGTCGCAGAGAGAGAGAGAGAGAGAGGCAGAGACATAGGCAGAGGGAGAAGCAGGCTCCATGCACCGGGAGCCTGATGTGGGATTCGATCCCGGGTCTCCAGGATCGCGCCCTGGGCCAAAGGCAGGCACCAAACTGCTGCGCCACCCAGGGAACCCTAAAATTTACATCTTTTACCCCCACATCTTGTCCTCTTTACACCAAATGTCTAAGTGTTATCTGGGTGATAGAATTATGGATGATTTTATTTTCCTTGTTCTTTTCTAAATTCTGTACCAGTATTTTTCAAAGCTGGGGACTCAGATATCTGAGTCCAGATATACCCTGGACTATTCCAGAGTATGCATAAAAATGTGCCATATCAGGCACCTGGCTGGCTCTTGATCTCAGGATTGTGAGTTCAAGACCCACGTTGAGTATAGAGCTTACATTAAAAAGAGAAAGGGTCCCTGGATAGCTTAGTTGGTCAAGTGTCTGCCTTCGGCTCAGGTCCTGATCCCAGGTTACCATCTTAAAAAGGTGCTATATTTATGGCTTGGAACCTGGAAAATGGCCATCTAATACAGGGCTTTTAAACTTTTAAGGATTGTTTATTTCATCCTTCCATCCCCACAGTCTGAGAGCACAGTGATCAACGGGGGAGGGAGATAGCACAGGACCTGCAGTTAAAAGACCTGCGTGTGAGTATCAGGGCTCCACTTCTTGCCACTCCCTTAGTGAAGTCACTTCACCTTTCTGAACTCTGGTTTCTTTGGCTAATAATTTGGAAGCAATGATATTAATGATGATGACAATACTTCAGAAGGTTTTCTGAAGCTTAAATGAATGTATAGCAACAGGATTTGTAAATTATGAAGTACTATGCAAATGTCAGATAATTAAGAGTCGTCATCAGTTGCCATTTCCTAGAACATTCAGGTTGACCATGTAATGCATTGAGATGCAAAGCTGTGAAAAAGAGAAAGTGTTATAGTTTTCTTTCTGTTTTTGTCCAGGATTGCAGCAGGCGATGATCAGCAGACAGGTGCCATCTGAAAGTTTGGGGCCAGTGTTCAGCCCTCGGATGCCCTATTCTGGGCTTGCTGCTGAAGGTAGAAGTACACTTGGAGATGCAGAGGCCTCTGATCCTCCTCCCCCTTATTCTGATTTTCACCCAAACAATCAAGAAAGTACTTTGAGCCATTCTCGCATGGAAACCAGTGTCTTTATGCCTCGACCTCAAGCCGTGGGTTCTTCCAATTTTGCTTCCACCAGTGCTGGACTGAAGTATCCTGGAAGTGGCACAGACCTTCCTCCTTCCCAAAGAGCAGCTGGAGACAGCATTGAGGAATCAGATGACAGTGATTATGAAAATTTGATTGACCCCACAGAACCCTCTAACAGTGAATACTCCCATTCGAGGGATTCTCGACCCATGACACATCCCGACGGGGGCTCCAGGAACACTCAGACCTCCCAGATTTAGCTGAACAAAGAAACTCTCCACTTAGCACTGTTTTTCTTAATTGCTTATTGAGAGAGTTTTTTGAGGACTTAATCTGGGGGGAGAACTGCTTTCTCAGACCCCTGGCCACCCAACAGGAGGGTCCTCGGGCACAGAACTGGTAGGAGCCTCACGTCGCTGGTTCTCACCTGCAGACACAGTGTGCAGATTTCATGACAGAATCATTAAGATAATCAAATTGTCCTAATTCTGGTGCGATTCATGGATGTACTGGTAAATTTAGGCAAAGTGAAACTTATCAACATAGTTTCTGTTCTTTAAAATAAATTGGAAATTAGAGACTAAGCACAATTAGTCTATAAATGTTCTATAAATCAAAAACTTACCTCTTGCACTATCATGCCTTGAAATTTACTTTTTCAAAGGGAAATGAGTTTAGCAGCAGACTTCAAAGAACCTTTCTATGATGAGCCAAATTCATCTTTGCCAGAAAGAAATTTTGATAATTCCAAGAAGCCTGATTGGAACAAATCGGATGTACCTTCTCTTGTCTGCATGACTTTGTGAGATCAAAAGAGAGGGCTTTGTTTCAACTTTTTTCTACTAGCCTGATATATATTGTCACTTAAAATGGTTGCCTTTAAAAAAAAATGTAGAAATACTAATTACCAGTAAGTAATCATCCAAATAAGTATGTCATAAAATAAATTACTTATTTTTCTTTTGGGGAATTACCGTGACTGCTATGTTGCACTAGCCACGTTTATGGTCTCTGTTCTGGAGTCTTAAAGATGAAGGACACACAGCAGTGGATTAGAGAAGGGAGTTATGCTCCAGACTTGGGTTTTATGATGAACAGATTCCAGACACTGGATTTAGCTGAGTTCATACATAAGGGAAATAATTCATTTAGCTCTTCTGACAAATCCTAGTATTAGTTTTACTTGTGGAGGAAAACACGTTTAATAAACTGGGAATCTTGGTGAATAAAGATTCATTTTAAATCTGAATAACCATACTTATTTTTTTTTAATTGCTGTTTGGAGGATAGAGGCGGAATGTGTAGAGACTTTCTGTTGGGATGCACTTATATTTTTATTTAATTACTGCTTGTTTTCTAGTTTTCCCCAGAATGTGTGAAACCACTAAAGACATTCATGAGCACGTTAGGCTTCTGGTTTGGAAATGACGAGACCCACCGTATGTGATGAGGTCAGCCCACGAAGTTATAACGCTTTGGGAAATCGTAACTGCCTTTCCTTTGAATTAGCTAAAACCTGTGAGAATAAGGAAGGTGTCAAATAGGCTTCAAATCCGGGTTCTGAAAAAGTAGTTTCATTTTGTTGGAGAGAAGTTTACTCCCTGAGCTTCAGTATCACTATGAAATTACACAGTGTAGACTGAAATATTAAAACTGCCGTTCTTCAGAGAGCCACGCTGTGGGGTCTGTGTTTTCCTGCTCTCATGGTTTTGTTGGCCTTACACCACTGCCATTGGATTTGAAACGTTGCAGACCACTTTATCTGCAAATGCGTTGCGGTTTTTATCAGCTCCCTTCTAGCGGCTTCAGCGCCAGTGTGAATTTATTATTTTTTTTTAAGTGCCATTGCCATCTCCTCTGTTCAGATTTTGACATTCAGGAAAATATCTTTATTTTTATGCCATACTGAAACCTACAATGTATATCTGACAAAGCAGTTCAATGTGACAATAAAAACCTATTTAATCACGGTATCGTTGTTTTTCATGTTTGCGTGCCCAGAAAGGCCTCGTCTCGGTGTAGTCATTCCGGCCACTCTCCGGAGACTTACTACAGTGTAATGGTCACGAAAACGCACCAGCACCCGGAGTTTGGGTAAGGCTGGTTTCGGGGGAAATCTGTGAACACAACTTACTAAGATGTTTCTGTTGGTTTCAAGGAGTGTGTATGGGGTGTCAGTCGAGTACAACACGGAGTCTTAGAAAGTCCCCCAAAGGCACCTGTCGCGTAAGGACTGATCTTGTTTGAAGAGACTGCTCAGCCTGAGTCGGCCTAACCTTCCAGAGCTTCCAGCACTTGGTGCCCTTCGAGTGTCTTAGTTACAGAACTGCGTCCGAATGAGGATCTGCCGGCTAACAAGTGCATTCTGGATTCCGTGGGAGCCGTTGCTGGTAAGTGATGTATCTCTTCCAAAACCCAAGGCAGTCGTCTGTTTTCAGGGGGATTTTAAAATGTGGCCTGTATCCCTTTAGGATTCTATTCTGTCTCCTGCAACTATTGAGAAAAAAGAAGACCGGATTCTTTCAGCTTACTTAGAAGTCTGGAAATGCTTAATTACATGTTGTAATTGGGCTTTTCTGGAGAAGGATCAAAACACAAAAACGGAAATCTCATCCCCAAACATTCAGACCCTAGGGATATAGGTTTTAAAATTCCAGACAAAGTGGAGCGGTAACAATAACTGCTTCAATAAAAAGATTTAAATGTACTGTTTTGTGAATCCGTATCTTAAGGAGGCGAAAAAAGAGCCTGGGGAGTGTAAAATAAAAATACAATAGAAAGAAATAATGGCTGTTAACTGTGTTCTGGGTCGGCTCTGCCTCGAGCGTACGTCTCATTTTAGTTACTAAAAGATCATTCTTCTGCAAAGTTCCAAGTCCTCCTTTCCCACGGCAAACCGTAATGCTGCCAGACTGGGAGACCGAAAGGGAAATTGCTTCTGCAAATGTGGTGCTAATAAATAATGGAAAATGTTTACTTTCCAACTTTATGGCAAACAGATTTGGGAAAAGTTCTCGGATTTCGCTTAAATTGTCTTCCTTTTGACAGTGACTTTTGTGATGTCCTGAATAAAGCAGAAGAGTCAGGACACAGGGCACATCCAAATTGGGTTTCTCTGGGTTACTCTGACCCCTGGGATGGGGAACAGGGCACCCCCTCATGAGTGGTGAGGCCTCAGAACATCAACAAGGAGACGTGCCCTTGAATGTAGCACCAAGAAGTGGCTTTCATTGTCTGCACAGATTTACCAAAAGGATTTTTCACTTTAGCATTTGTCTTAAGGCAAAAAACTAGAAATTAATGCTAATGATAGTGGAATGGTTAGATGTGTTACACCCATGGAAACAATAGCCTGCTGCCATTAAAAATACTGAGGTAGAAGTCAAAAAAATGTCTTGCCATGGAAAGATAGGTTTTAGGTATGTGAAGAAAGTCAGGTTTGGGGCAGCCCCAGTGGCCCAGCGGTTTAGCACAGCCTTCGGCCCAGGGCGTGATCCTGGAGACCCCGGATTGAGTCCCAGGTCAGGCTCCCCGCATGGAGCCTGCTTCTCCCTCAGACTGTGTGTCTCTGCCTCTCTCTCTTGTCTCTTATGAATAAATAAAATCGTAAAAAAACAAAACAGACAAACAAAAAAAACATTTTCCAAATGGTTAGTGTAAGTCATGGTCTGATTTTTATGGGGGAAAATAGGTAAACTGCTGTTGATAGAAAACAATCTGGAAGGATATTCACCCAAGTATTTTTTTTTCAAGATTTTATTCATTTATTCATGAGAGACACAGACAGGCAGAGACACAGAAGGAGAAGCAGGCTCCCCGCAAGGAGCCCGATGCGGGACTCAATCCCAGGACCCCAGGATCACGCCCTGAGCCAAAAGCAGAAGTCCTTGGATGTTCACCCAGGTATTAACAGTGTTTTCCCTAGGTCAGAGCAATACAGGTGATTTTTCCCAGCCTTGTTTGTATTTTCTAGTATTTTCTGCAATAAGTATCTGTATAATAAGAGATTTCAGAAATGGCAAGTCATTGGTAACACAAATTACCTCATGCACACCACCCAAGAGGTGATCCTGCAGACATCCTTGATTCTCTGCATCTCTCTGCCACCACATGGCAGTGCTTGAGATTTGTGGCCAATGTAGATTAGCCTTGTGGATGCTGCTAACTTCCCTGCACTCAACTTTTATCTTATTTCCAGATGAAATCTTACATTTTGTTTTGCATTGGCATGGGTTTTTTTTTCCTAATAAAACTAGAGCCAATCCTACTTTTCTTTGTTTGGAACCCACTTCCTATATTTCCAAGAAGCACATAAGAAAGGCCCTCTGAGGTTGAAAGTGATTCGAAACTGAAGCAGTTACTTAGGATATTTCTCTAAGGCAAATATGCTTCCTACAAAATAGATTTTGGAGTGTTGAACTGTCAGAGTGAGTTCCTTCATCTTGCAGAGAACTAGATTCCTGTGTCCTGCTTGCTATCCCTCTTCAGTATGGTCTCCTTCCTGCTTGGGAACTCAATACCTTGTGTTGAGTATTAGCAGGTGTAGAACCTTGACGGGCCACCCTACATACAAACAGGTCTGGGAGGTGTTTGATTCCAGAGCAAATATATGCTTGCTTGGGACATTTGCAGTGGCCAACCAGTTGTGGGCACCACTTGATAGAGCTTGAGGCCACTATTCATTAGTCTTGATTGATTAGAAATAGATGTGGTGTAGGGGCACCTGGGTGGCTCAGACTTTAGCTCAGGTCGTGGTCTTGGGGTCCTGGGACTGAGCCCCGAGCAGGGAGCCTGCTTCTTCCTCTCCCTCTGCCCCTCCCCCCATGCTTGTGTTCACTCTTTCTCTAATAAATAAATAAAACCTTAGTGGTTTTTAAAAATGATTTTGTTTATTCATGAGAGACACACACAGAGAGAGGCAGAGACACAGGCAGAGTGAGAAGCAGACTCCCCGTGGGGAGCCTGATGCAGGACTCGATCCCCTGACTAAGGATCATGCCCTAAGCCAAAGGCAGATGTTCAGCCACTGAGCCACCCAGGTGTCCCAATATATAAAATCTTGAAAAAGATGTGGTTTACCTGTACCAAATTGTGGACCATCCAAAAGAACTTTTAGACCTTTCAGAGTGGGGTATGAGGGAGGAATTTGGAGACCATTAACTAACCACTCTCTAGAAACAAGTCCAAGTTAGATACCTGGCATATGTGAGATGGGAACTTGAGAGATTTATGCAACTTGAATCCTTATCAAGCTCTCCATCTTCTCAATCTGTCACCGTCCTACTCATTGTTTAAGGTCCAGGTCAAATGTCACCTCCCTCAGGAAACGTTTCTGACTCACCTGGGAGGTTCTTGCAACCTAAGTACTTGTTCAAACATCTGTTGGGTACCTGGCAGGTATCTGGATACGGCACTCAGCATGTCACACAGAGTTCTAGGTAATATGTCTAACTCCCCCCGTGGGACATGAAGCCCTTAAGGGCAGGAAATTCTGACTCATCTCTGAAGTCCTGGCACCAGCACAAGCTAGGCCTAGAGCAGCTACCAATAAATACCTGTTGTGTGACAGTTGAATGGAAATAGGGGGACCCAAATAAAACTGCCCTGTAGGATACCTGTTCCTGGAGAATTAGGCCATAAGCCAAAGGTTATCATCTGGGGAAGTTAACTAGTATAAATTTTGACTTCTTCAAACTACACATGTACTGAAAACCCTCTTGACAAAGTTTCCTACCTAAGCCTGTTGGGGCCATCATGCAGCACACAAGGTAGGCACAAATGCAGCATCGTGTCAAGGCTAGGGAGAGGCCTCAGAGATTTCCATCAGGACCACTTCCCCTCTATTAGCTGGGTGGTCCCAGGAGTCTCCCAGCCTCTGGAGACCTCTCTTATCTGTAATATGGGCTTGAGGGTGGGGCTGCTTGTCCCGCAGCAGGATAGTTGGGGGGATTGCTCAGAAGCATAGAAATGCCTTTGCAGACCAGAAAGCGCCGCAGCAGCGATGACCTTAGAGCCGGCCGGACCTCGTTTTAACATCTTCCTAGGAAAGGTGCCTGAAGAAGCCAGGACCATCTCTGAAGAGAGTTGCACACAGTCCCTGGAGAAACCTGCAAGGGCCTGGAAAGCAGTCTCGTGAGCATCACTTCCTTCCTGGGGTGGGTTTTCCTCCAAGGCCAGGATGGGTTTCTGCCGACCACACTCAAAGGCAACGCTTGGTGCGGCTCCTGGAACAGTGTCCTGCAGCCACACGGGAGACGTGCTCCAAGGGCATGAGCCACGCCTCAAAGAACAAGATCTGCCTTTTAGAACCCGGTCTTGTTTTCAACTTCATCCTTTGGCCATTTTGGAAAATAATTTGTCAAGCAAACAAGCATGAAGGGATTTTATAAAGTGAAGACCAACGAAAGGCATTTTGCCCTTTGAAACGGTGGTGAAAACGTTCACCTGCTTTAGAGTCTGCTGCACAGGCACTGGCTCCTGTGTCGCCAGGGCAAGGGAGAAACCCACGGCCAAGGTCGCAATCGGTCATCTGGGGTGCCTGGGGCATCTGGGCTTGGCTGTGTTGCACCTCACCGTCTCGAAATCATTCATTCCTCCTTTTTTCTCTCCTGGTAGTGTTTTCAATGATAGGTAGAGAGGATAGTATGAAGAACCGCGATCTTTCCTGCCTCAGTTTCAAGGATTGTCAACTATTCCACACTCTTGCTTCATCTTCCTCTTTCCTTTTAAAAAATTATTGCTCTGTTCTTTCAAAACATGTTCCCAACAGCTCATCCTTTTTGCCTACTCCTAAACACTTCTTCGTGTCTACCTAGGAAATAAGGGCTTTTCCTTACACAATCACAGTTACCACCCCAATGAAAAGAATAATTTCCTTGCTATTATCTGGTGCTTTGTGCATGTTCCAGTATCCTTGGTTGTCTCAAAATTCTCTGTTTACAGTGGAGAGATCTCACAATCACCCTTCATCTAGCGATCAGTCTCACTAACAGGGACTCCGTGACCCCATGGGCCTCCTCGTGTGATGTGACTATGAGCACACTTCACCTGTGGGTGTTCAGATTTTCTAACCTTGAATCCAATCAGGTCATTGGGCCTAACTTCCAGCATCCAAGAAACACACAGGGACAAAGTAACCAATGTCGTGAGGAAACAGATCTGGAAGATGGGACACTATGACATAACTGCTCTAAGTGCTTCAAAAAGTCAGCATCATGGGGGGAGAAAAAAAGGTGGAGGGACCAATCTGGCTAAAAGAGATTCTAGAAACACAACAACCTGGGTCAGCTGCGACTTTGGGGAAAAAAACTATGCATTTGGGGAAATTTGAGTAGGGACTGGGTTCGATGATATTAGGAAATTGTGAACTTTCTCAAGCACAGTAATGATATGATGGTTATGTGAGAGAATCTCCCAATTTTTAGGAAATGCAGGCTGCCTGTTTAGGGGTGAAGAGTCATGATGTCTGCAGTGCACATTCAGATGGTTCAAAAAACATGTATATAGAGAAAGACAATGTTGTAGAGTTCAGCAACTGGTGAATCTAGGTGATAGTATATATATGAGTGTTCACTATACTTCTACTCTTCCATATATTGGAAAATGTACATAAAAGAATGGAGGGGAAATAAAAACATGAATAAAAAAAAATAAAAACATGAATGATGACAATTCCTACTTTGCTATAACATGGGCAGGATGATATTAAAAATATTCAATGACTGATATGGAATATAAACCAGTATAGAAATAATGAAGTTAATATATTTTCTTCTTGAAATAACCTGAGATGTATAGAGACATTTCATACAGATAGAGAAAATGAAGGGTATATATTGTAGTATAAATTACTCATCACATTATTCTAAGAATTTTCAAGTCATTTTTTTAAGTTTAGAAATTGTTGGTGTGATCTCTTGTTCAGTACAGCTGTTGCTGGCTAAATGGCGCCCCTGTCTGGGCCACAATCTGACTTAGGGATTGCATCAAACTTTTCCAGTGGCTTCCTCGTTAAATCAATAGCATCTAGTGACACAGAGTCTCAGGAAGTAGGGAATCACTTTTATCATCAACAGTCTTTCTCTGAACGCTGGACTCACTTGGTTTCTACTAAACCCACAGCATCTGCATTTGGAATTTTTCTAGCCTTTATCATAGTGAGGTTTTTGTATAGCCAATCTCTATTATCAACTATCTTACAAATACTCTGTTAGAACGTCAGGTAAGTCAGCTCAATTTTATTAATTTTTGTTTTACTTAAAATCCACAAAGCTGGGGAATCCCTGGGTGGCTCAGCGGTTTAGCGCCTGCCTTTGGCCCAGGGCGCGATCCTGGAGTCCCGGGATCAAGTCCCACGTCGGGCTCCCGGTGTGGAGCCTGTTTCTCCCTCTTCCTGTGTCTCTACCCCCCCCCCCCCGTCTATTGTAAATAAATAAATAATCTTAAAAATCCACAAAGCTTTGCAAACATCAGTTGGCCAATTTTAGGATTAAATAAATTAAAATGCATCAAAGCTTACTATGCTGATTTATTTATTTATTCTTAAGATTTTTATTTATTTACTTGAGAGAGCAAAAGCGAGAGCATGCAGTGAGTGCAGAGCCCCATGTGGGCTCGATCTCATGACCCTGAGATCATGACCTGAGCTGAAACAAGGGTCAGATGCTTAACCAACCACACCACTCAGGCACTATTATGCTCATTTATTTTTATGATGAAATAGCAAGTATGTTTTCATGTAATTCACTGGACAATTTAACAGTTCTTCCCCCTAGGAATTGCCATTTTGTTGCTTTCAAAAACACATCATAATTCTTTGCCTTTCTAATACCTTTTGTTCCTTTTTCATGCTTTCCTTTACCAGTTTTCTATGCTCACCCTTTATCAGTTGCAAAAAAACAAAACATTTCTTTCTTGTAGAACTCAACAAAGTACTGAAAGTACTGACATCTCTGTTTGAAAATTAATTTCTAAAACCACACCTTTATTTTCATTTTCCAAATGTTAGCTACTCCTACTTTATAATTTCCATTAAAGATAAAACCGAAGACTCAATTTTTAAAATTTTAAAAAGATTATGTATTTATTTTCAGAGAGGGTATGAGAGCACAGGCAGGAGGAGTGGCAGAGACAGAGGCCGAAAGGGGTCGATCCCAGGACCCTGAGATCAGGACCTGAGCTGAAGGCAGATGCCCAACCGATCGAGCCACCCAGGCATCCCTGAAGACTCAATTCAATTTCCAAACTCTCTTGTAGCTTTAGTACCTGAGACTGCCCATGGATCCAAATAGTATTCTGGTTTTCAATTTATAGGTTCTCAGCCTATATGATACACTGTTTAATTTTCTTGAATAGTTGTTTGGTGTGATAGTAAATACGGTGCTTTCTAAAGAAAAGATTTAAAGTGATTTAGGTGATTTACATATTTTATTGTATCATTCTCAGATAATTCAATGTATCCATGAGGTGTCAAAACATCCAGAAAATATTTTAAGCTTTGGCTGAAATTTAGATTTCCTTACTGGCTTTATACGAGCACTATCTACACAAAATCAATAATGTTTACTTGTAAATTCTTCCAGTGGAATCATTTTTATTGAGTAGCAACAATAAAGCTCACTGTATTACTTCAAATATTGCTCATTGAGGACAATGAGAGCCATTACATAGCTCAAAATCTTAAAGCCTCGCGTTTAGGTAAATTATCAAGATATTTCTATGTATAAGAGATGAAAGCTCATCAAAAACAATTAAAATTTGGGGCAATTGGGTGGCTCAGTCGGTTAAGCATCTGTCTTGGGCTCAGGTCATGGCCCAGGGACCTGGGGTGGAGCCCCACATCAAGCTCCCTGCTCAGTGGGGAGTCTGCTTCTCCCTCTCCCTCTGCCCTTTCCCCCTGCTTGCATGTGCACCTTCTCTCTCTCTCTCTCTCTCAAATAAATAAAATCTTTTTTTTAAGATTGTTTATTTATTCATAGAGACAGAGAGAGAGAGAGAGAGAGGCAGAGACACAGGCAGAGGGAGAAGCAGGCATCATACAGAGAGCCTGATGTGGGACTCGATCCAGGGTCTCCAGGATCACGCCCTGGGCTGCAGGCGGCGCTAAACCGCTGCGCCACCAGGGCTGCCCTCAAATAAATAAAATCTTAAAAAAAAAAATTCAAATTTCATGGCCTTGATTTATACATTTCCAAAAAAGAGGTCTTCTTATTTTGGTAGATTTGTTTTGCAATAAGTTTCAATTGTTTACTACTGAAATAACTGCTTTATTGAGATATGATTAATATATCATAAAATTCACCCTTTTAAATGACACAATTCAAGAGTTATGGTATATTCACAGAATTATGCAACCACCACCACTATCTAATTTTGGAACATTTTCATCATCCCTAAAAAGAAACCCCATCTCTCTTCCCCATGCACTCCAGTCCCTGGACACCACTGATTTACTTTCTGACTCTATGGACTTGCCTGTCCTGGACATTTCACATAAATGGAATTATACAGTACGTGGCCTTTCGTGCCTGGTTTCTTTTACTTAGCATAATGCTTTTAAGATCTACGTATGTTGTAGCACCAATCCGTACTTCACTCCTTTTTATGGCCAATAATATTACTTCATATGGACATACCACATTTTGTTTATCTATTCATCAGCTGGTGAACATTTGCATTGCTTCCACTTTTTGGTGATTATGGATAATGCTTTGCAATGAGTTTTGCAATAATATATAAGCTCTCTCATTAAGAGGTGGAGTGTATTTCTCTACTCCTTAAATCTGAACTGACCTTATGATTTGGTAATAAATTGGGTAATAGAAAGTAACAGAGGCCTCTGTGTTTCTTCTATCCTTTCACCACCATGAGAACAAGCCTATGAGGGTCTGCTTGACCATAAGAGACATTATAGAGGAGAGCCCACTCACTTGTCCAACCCCAAACCATCCTGGATTGTGTGTCCTGCCACCTGACCCCAAACATATGAAATCACCCAGCCAAGACTGTAGATCTGTCCACCCTCAGCTCACTGCAGGTAAGTAAGGGAGCTGAGCCAAGACCAGAAGACCTGCCCAGCCAGGCCCCGCTTAAATTGCCAACCTGTGGAACTATGAGTAAGATTCAAGGCTATTGTTATAAGGTGCTGCTTTTCTAGAATCATTTGTTAGGCAGCATTAGCTAGCTGATACAGATAGAAACGAGCCTAGGTGTTAAAGCTGAACATTTGCTAAAGATGAGGAAATCATGTGATGCACAGTGCACTTCACCCTGTCAGCACAGACAAGCTATTGTCATCCTGGATCTCTGGACCAAAAAAGCAAAAGAGTGAAAGAACGTGGCCCCCAAATGGAACAAGCCAGTTGACATCCAGATGACCCAGGAGAGGCCAAGGCCGGGCTCTCCACAGCATCCCACCATCAGCACAGAGGGCGACTGCTACACAGCAGAATGAGCCCTGACCTTTATTTGATTGAAGAAACCTATAATAAGGATGCTGGGACCTTGAGCAAAATCACCACACCTTCCTGGATCTCAGCTCCCTGCTCTGAAAAAGTAAGGTGGCAGAGGGTGAAATTTGAATCTTGAGGGAGGTGTGTAGAATAAGAAGGTAGCTGGAGCAGAGTCACCTGGTGGCCATAGCTGGAGGGAGGGCCTGTGGTGTTTCTGCCCCTGACATCCCTGGAGATATCTCAGGTCCTCCCCAGCCTGGTCCTGGCTCTTCAGCTCTTATCTAATAATGTGTGTTCTTTGGAATCCTCCTAGCGAGTCCTCTTCTCTTGCCAAAGTCAGAAATAATCTTTGTTCCTGGCAACTATGTATGAAACCCTTGCTGATACACACCTCTCAAGGAGTTGCCAGTCTAGAATTCTAGAGAACACCTGACACTGTCACTTGGTTAATCATTGGTCAGGATGTAAAGAATACATCAGTGGATAATTGGGTATGGGGAAGGTGTGCAGAGAGAGGCTTTCAAAGATCTTCCAAGAGTCTAAAGAGAGGCAGTGTGCTTCACGACAGCCCACAGCAGGACATGGAGAGACTTCGGTGTGGGGGACATTATTCCAGACCCTAAGGGTGAGCTCAGATGGGACAGAACTATGAAATAAATTGGACTACAATGTGATATGTGAAACGATAAACACATCCTCAGAGTATGGGAATAGCACAAAAGAGGGTCAGGGAAGGCTTTTTGGGAGGAGGTGACATCTAGGAAGATGGGAGAGAAGATTGGCCAGGCCCATAAGAGGGGTGGATGGCAGGTGCACAGACTGGGACACACAGGAGGCAGGTCGGTGTGCTCAGCGGATAACCAGTATTTTTCTCGTTTTTTTTTTTTAAATTAATAAACTATTTTTTTAGAGTACTTTCAGGTTAACAGCAAAACTGAGCAGAAAATAGAGTTCCCATATACCCCCTACTCCCGCAGAGCCTCCCCAACTGCCAACGTCCTTCAGCAGAGAGGTACTTCTAACAACTGATGAACCTATACTGACATGGCATTATCACCCAAAGTCCATAGCTGACAAGGGGGTCCACTCTTGGTGTTGTATAGTCTATGGGTTTTGACAAATCATAACGTCATGTATCTACCACTATAGAATTGTACAGAATGATCTCACTGCCCTAAAAGTCCTCTGTGCTCTGCTCTCGATTCATCCCACCCCTCAAACCCTTGGCAACTACTGATCTTTTTACTGTCGCCATAGTTTTTGTGTTTTCCGGAGTATTACATGGTTGGAACCAAACAGTACATAGCCTTTTGCAGATTGGCTTCCGTTACTTAGTCACATGCATTTAAAATTCCTCTGTCTTTTCATGGCTGACTAGCTCATTTCTGTTTAGCCCAGGATAATATCCCACTGTCTGAATGTACCACCGTTTATTTATCCATGGTGCCCAGTAGTTTGTGACTGAGTGTGCGAGGGAGATTATTGTGGTGGGCAAGGCCCACGGTTGCTAGTGCTGGGGAGCTGGGCCTCGTCCAGGAGCTATGAGGAGCCCACAAATGGATATTCAGCCTGAAGGAGTAACATGAGGCCTGGGTCTAAGATCACACATGGACCAAATTACTGGGTGTGGGTTCCATCACTCAGCTGTGCGACCTTCTGAGCCTCAGTCTACCCATCCTTTAACGGGGCTGATGCTAATACCTAACCCAGCCTACATCACAGGGTTGCCATGAGACTAACCCGAGAGGATCCAAGAAAGAGCTGTGTGAACTCTTAAGCAGGGTGCCCGGCAGGAGATTCGTATCCCAGTAAAGCCCTCTCCCTCCTCCTCGTCACTCTGCTCTCCTCTGCTTATTTAGATGCATGCTGTGCTAGCTTTTGTTTCCTCTGGTCAAAACCTTGAGCAGGTTCCCTTCCAGACGGGAGAGATGGAATGTTCTCCCCTCACCTGAGGAGACTGGGGATATCGTCTGCCTGAGGGCTTTCTTCTTGTTCCTTTTCCACTTGAGGTTCCTGGGCATTTCCTGAAGCCTCTCAGAACAGAGGCTCAGCAAAGTTTCCATCTGAGATGGCACATGGCCCCCCATGTCCATTGACAGCATGGGTGTTTCTGGCAAGAGCCCGTATGTCAAGCCAAGTATCCGTGGTCTCCCTCAGCTTGAGTGCTCTCAAAGTGCCTTCAGGTGCTGAGGTCTTGTGGGACCAGCAGCATTTAGAAAGCACAGGTGAATTTCCTGGAGAGTAGCCAGCAATGAGGGTGACCAACTTATCCTGGTTTGCCAGGAACCTCCTGATTTTAACATTGAAATTCCCACATCCTGGAAACTCTTCGATTGCTGACCACCCTACCACTAGTCTAAACTCTACTCAAGGATCCAAATGGCATTTAAGGGATGGCATCCTACAAAATCACTGACCCTGCAAATCCCAGCAGTTGCCCCAGCCTGCTTCCATAGCCTATCCCTCCCTGGGAGAAATTGGCAAAGCCCGGTAGCATCTCAGGTCAATCAGGGCTAATAAAACTCTCCTCTTTTGAATGTATTTACTCACATTCACGGGCTATATAGACAAGAAGAAGTGAGCACACCTGGATAAACAGTGATCCTAGGTTAAAAGAAAAACCACAGGTGAGATATTCAGTGGGGGTGGGGTGGGAGGAGAGGAGATAGACCAGGCCTGGTGTCCATGCGGTGCCTTCAGCCAATCGGGGTCCTCCAATCAGGACTGCAAATGTGGTGTTCTGTAGGAATGACCTTTGCATTCTCTGTCCTTTCTGAACAAGGCTCTATCTCTGCCCACCCCACCTGTCCAGGCCACAGCTCTGGTCCAGCAGCAAGGCCCTCAGGCCTGTCCACCCAGCCCTGGCTTCTCTCCTGAGTCCCTCCCCCGAGCACACCAGCTCTTCCAGGGAAGCATTAGGCTTTCTGCGCAAACTTGCTCCCTGTCCAGTGGTCATGCAGACCCCTACTATGGAGTGGGGACCTTAGGGGTGTCTCCAGGCCACCTCTCCCAGAACTGTGAAGTAGCTTAAAACGGCACCATGAAGTGGCTTTTGGAATCCGAATCAGCTGGGGCTTGAAATCCTAAAAACAAAAACAAACAAACAAACAAACAAACAAAAAAGAAATCCTAAAAACAGTGTGCTGTAGGACAAATTACTCACTGTCTCTGAGCCCCATCGGTAGGTAGAGATGGGCAGTAATACTTTTCTCATGAGGTTATTGTGAGGATTAACTGAGACAGAGCATGTGAGGTCCTGAAAACAAAGCCTGGAAATAAACACTGGTACTTTTGGCTACTGTTGTCTCGAACCAGGTCTTCATCCCAGACACCTAGTTTTACAGATAAAATATCAGCAAGCCCTGGAGCTGGAAGCTTTTCCACAAATGGGGCCCTTGGAGGGGCCTGAGGGCCCATGTGGGATCAGAAGAACCAATAGGGCCCTGTCACCACCCCCCTTATTCCATGTCTTGATCACATTGGGCTTTGGGTAATAGAAAATGTCTTAAAACTACATATTGGTCTAGTCCAGTCCTGATGAAAATGTTCATTTGTACCGTCCATCACAGAAGGCATCAGCCACATGTGGCTGCTAAGCACTTAAAATATGGGCTAGCACAACTGAAGAAGCTATTATTTATTTATTTATTTATTTATTTATTTATTTATTTAAAGATTTTATTTATTCATGAGAGACATAGAGAAAGAGAGGCAGAGACACAGGCAGAGGGAGGAGAAGTAGGCTCCTCTCAGGGAGCCCAACATGGGACTCGATCCCGGGTTTCTGGGATCATGACCTGAATCAAAGGCACACACTCAACCTTTGAGCCACCCAGGCGTCCCTATTTTATTTTATTTTTTTTAGATTTATTTATTTATTTATTTATTTATTTATTTATTTATTTGTGAGAGAGAGAGAGAGAGAGAGGCAGAGACACAGGAGGAGGGAGAAGCAGGCTCCATGTCAAGAGCCCAATGTGGGACTCGATCCTGAGACTCCAGGATCGTGCCCCGGGCCACAGGCAGACGCCAAACCGCTGAGCCACCCAGGGATCCCTATTTTATTTTTAAAAATATTTTTTGGGGACGCCTGGGTGGCTCAGTGATTGAGCATCTGCCTTTGGCTCCAGGGTGTGACCCTGGAGTCCCGGGATGGGGTCCCACATCGGGCTCCCTGCATGGAGCCTGCTTCTCCTCCCTCTGCCTTTGTCTCTGCCTCTCTCTCATTGTGTCTCTTGTGAATAAATAAATAAAATCTTAAAAAAAAAAGATTTTTTTTATTTATTTGAAGGAGAGAGAGCTTGAGCAGGGGGAGAAGCAGATGGAATGATAGAGGCAGACTCTCTATTGAACAGGGAGCCCGATGCGGGACTCAATCCCGGGACCCCAAGATCATGACCTGAGCCTAAGACCGATGCTGAACTAACTAAGCCCACCCAGGTGCCCTTATCCATTTTTTAAAAGAAAGATTTACTTATTTAAGCAATCTCTACACTCAACGCAGGGCTTGAACTCACGACTCTGAGATTGAGACCTGAGCTGAGATCGAGAGTCGGCTGTTTAACCAACTAGCCGCCCAGGGACCCCTACTTTTTATTTATTTTTAACTAATTGGAATCTAGAATTTAAATGGCCACATATCACGTGGCCAGTGGCTACCACCCTGGGCAGCACAGGACGCTAGCCCCTTATGGCACAAAGAGAGAACTGAGTCAAGGGTAGCAGGGCCATGTGCCCCAGGTCACCAAGCCAGGGAAGGATCCAGAGCTCAGGCCACCTGCCTCCTCTCAGACCATCGCACACTCAGAACGTCCACCCAACAGAGACCATCTCGGCCACATTTGTCCCAGATTGAAGTAAACAAAGAACAAGCTGGAGAACAAGCTGGAGCGCCGGGCCTGGGGCCCCCCGGGCCTTGGCAGCCCGCTCGGGAAGCTCACTGTGCTCAGCTCAGCCTGCGATGTCCTCTGCGGTGTCCGGCAGGCCGGAGCCAGGCAGGTCTCAGGGGGCCTCGCCTGAGCAGCTGCAGTCTGGGGGACCCCTTCCCGACCACACGCTCCCTTCCCCTGACCGGCTGGGCCCAGAGGAGCCGATCAAGGCGGCGCCTTCCGCGCCCTCCACCTGCTCGGCGCCCGGCCTGCCCACTCCGAGGTGCCCAGGTGCAGCATCAAATTAATCCCCGTTCTTCATCCGGAGGCTGGCACGCAAACGTCCACCCACCCGGGGGGAGCGGGCGCAGAGTTTGGAGAGAGGCTGAGCGACATCCAAGCCCTCAGGAGAAGGGGGCCGGTGGGGGGATCGCTGGCACCTTCCCCTGGCCATCTGTCCTCACCGCATCCTGTGTGCGGGCACTTCGCTGTGGCCGATGCTGGGCCCTCCTGCCCCGGCGCCTGGAGACCCCGGGGCACGGTTGTCAGTCCCGCCTCAGCTGGAAGATGTGGCCTCTTCTCTCCCTTCCTGCTTCTCTCTTTCTATCCCCCACCCCCTCCCTCTTTCCCCGTCCCTCCTCTTTTGTTGGAGTAAATTTTTATGAAACTGTCACATGCACACAGAAAAGGACACAAATACCGTTAGGGCTTGTCAGATTTCTACAAAGCCCACGTACCTGTGAAACCAGCACGAAGATCAAGAAATACACTTATTGTTGCAATCATTTTATTTTATTGTTTAAAGATTTTATGTATTTATTAGAGACAGAGAGAGAGAGAGAGAGGCAGAGACACAGGAGGGGGGAGAAGCAGGCTCCATGCAGGGAGCCCGACGTGGGATTCGACCCCGGGTCTCCAGGATCACGCCCTGGGCTGAAGGCGGCGCTAAACCGCTGAGCCACCGGGGCTGCCCTGTTGCAATCATTTTACAATATATATAGTGAAGCATAATGTTGTACACCCAAGACTAATGTTAAAAGTCAATCGTACCAGAATTAAAAAAAAAATGAAATAGAATACCTGTGCCTTAGAATGCCCCCATGGGCCCTCTCAATCCCCTCCCACCTCCTGACCTCTCTCATTGTTGCGGACTGAACGTTTGTGTCCTCCCAAAATGCAGATGTTGACACTCTAATCCCCAGTGCCTTTAGGCGGTGAGTAGGGTTAGATGAGGTCACCAGGGTGCGGTTCCCATGCTGGGATCAGGTTCAGGATCAGGGTCTTTAAAAAAATGTTTTTGGCAGGGGGCGCCTGGGTGGCTCAGTCGGTTGGGTGTCTGCCTAAAGCACAGGTCGTGATCCCATCGAGTCCCTCACTGGGCTCTCTGCTCACCTGGGGGGGCCTGCTTCTCCCTCTCTCTCTGCCAGCCGCTCTACTTACTCGTGCTCTCTCTCTGTGTCAAGTGAATAAATAAAATCTTAAAAATTTTTTTTAAATATTTTATTTATTTGAGAGCATAAGCAAGAGAGCATGAGCGGGGGTGGGGGAGGGGCAGAAGCGGACTCCCCGCAGAGCTGGGCTCCATCCCCGGACCCGGCATCATGACCTGAGCCAAAGGTAGACGCTTAACGGACTGAGCCTCCTAGGCGTCCCGGGATCAGGGCCTTTTTGAGAGAAGCCATGAGAAAGTTTGCAAACCAGGAAGAGGAGTCTCACCAGAACCCGCCTGCTCCAGCTCGTGGTCTGCGACTTCAGGGCTCTAGAACTGTGAGTGATGCATTTGTGTCGTTTGCAGCCACCCAGTCGATGGCATTCCCTTACAGCAGCCCACGCTAAGACGGCACCATCAGTAAATGTCTTATAAACTTGCCTGTTTCTTCCACTCGCCATTATATTTGTCGGACTCATCTGTGTGGCCGAAGACAACAATTGTGCAATCGTGGATGGACGTTTGAGACTTTTCGGGGATGGGGGTGCAAATAACGCAGTTGTGACATCTCATCCTGTGTTTGGGGAGACCTATATGCGCATTTCTTTTGGGTATATATTTAAGGGTGAATTGCTGCTCATGGGGCATGTAACTGGTTAGCTTTAGTAGACGCAGCCGGCAGTGCGGTCACTCAGCCTATCCTCCCAACAGCCGAGTGTGAGGGTTCCAGCAGCCCATGCTCGTCTGCACTTGGTATTGTTCACTCGAAACATTTTAGCCATTGTGGTTAGGATGAGTGGCCACCACCGTGGTTTGAAGTTGTGCTTACCTGGAAAGTAGGGAGGTGAAGCACCTTTCTGCGTGTTTTCTGGCCATTCAATAACTTCTTTTTTTTTTTTTTTAAAGATTTATTTATTCAGAGAGAGAGAGAGAGAAGCAGGCTTCAAGCAGGGAGCCCGACGTGGGACTCAATCCCGGGTCTCCAGGATCACACCCCGGGCTGCAGGCAACGCTAAACCGCTGCACCACCGGGGCTGCCCCATTCAATAACTTCTTTTGAGAAATTCCTCCTTGAGCTCATTTTTCTATTACGTCACCTGCCTTTTTTATTGATTTGTAAGAATTCTTGTATATTCCAGACATATTTTTCAAATATGCATATATGTACATATTGTGTGTGTGTGTTGCACGTACACGTATGCATATATATAGCTTCTTCCTTCTGCTCAGTGACTCACCTTTTTACTTTGCTGAACAGAAATTTTAAGTTTTAATCCAACTCAATTTACCAACTGTTTCCCTTTATGGTGTTTTTGCATTTTATTTAAAAAATCTCGGGGTGCCTGATGGGCTCAGTCAATGGAGCATGAGACTCATGATCTCGGAGTTGTGAGTTTGAAGCTCACATTGGGTATAGAGATTTCTTTTTTTTTTTTAACTTTTTTTAAAAAAGATTTTATTTATTTATTCATGAGAGACACACACACACAAAGAGAGAGAGAGAGAGGTAGAGACATAGGCAGAGGGAGGAGCAGGCTCCATGCAGGAAGCCTGATGTGGGACTCGATCCCCAGACTCGGGATCACACCCCGAGCCAAAGGCAGATGCTCAACCACTGAGCCACCCAGGTGTCCTGGTATAGAGATTTCTAAAAAAAATTAATTCTTAAAAAAATTCTTACCTAATCCAAGGCCATGAAAAGTTTCTGCTGAGTTTTTCTCTAGAAGCTTTACTGTTTTGCTTGTCACATTTTGATTTTTGCATGTTGTATAAAGTAAGGGTCACAATTTTTGCATATTACGTGATCCGAGGGTCAAAATTCATTTTTTCTTTATGCATATCCAGCGGGCTAAGTGCCAGTAATTAAAGATAACCTTTTTCCTATAGCACCCCACTGTCACATTTGTTGAATCAAATGCAGCTTTGTTTCTTTTCCTTTTCTTTTCTTTTTAAAAGACTTATTTATTTATTATTTGAGAGAGAGAGGGAGAGCAGGGGCAGAGAGAGAGGAAGAATCCTCAGCAAACTCCCCACCAAGCACAGAGCCCGACATGGGACTCGATCCCGCAACCCCTAAGCTGAAATCAAGAGTTGGATGCTCAACCGACTGATCCACCCAGGTGCTCCCAATACAGGTTTGTTTCTAATCTCTTGGTTGTCCCAGTGGCCTGTTTATCACAGTGTCGGTTTATGACAACTGTTGATGTCTGGTAATGGAAATCCTGGAGTTTTGTTCATCTTCACTGTTCTTGGCTCTTTGCCTTTGCATATAAACTTTAGGATCAACTTGTCAACCTCCACATATTCCAAATAGTCTTGCTAGGATTTTGATTGCATTGATTCTATTGATCAATTGGGAATAATGGGGATCTTAATAACAGTGAAGCGTCTAATCCACAAACCAGATATATCCACCCATTCATTTATGCCTTTATGAATTTCTTGCAAGACTGTTCTGTGTAGGCATCTTGCATATCTTTCATTGTTTTATCCTAAAGTATTTGTGGTGTGTGTGTGTGTGCACATATGGGTACATCCATGCACACATAATATAAACAGTAATTTTTAAAAATTTCATTTCTACTTGTTTGTTACTAGTATGATGAAATACAATTGATTTTTGTTGATATTGACCTTGTATCAGTAAACTTGCTAAGTTATTCCAAGAGCTTATCCATGTATTTCTTGATTTTTCTATACATACAACCATGTTTCCAAAAATAATGAGTCTTATTTCTTCTCTTCCATTCTTCATACCTTTTACTTCTCTTTTCACCTTTTTGCTCTTGCTTAGCCATCCATAAAGTGTTAAATGAAAATGGTGGTAGGGCACATCTGTGTCTCATTCCTGTTCCTAGGGGGTAAGCTTTCAATAATTTATACTCAGTAAGATGCTTATGATCGTTTCTTTGCAGATATTCTATGGGATTCAGGGAGTTTTCTTACCTTTCTATGATCTTCCATTTCAAGTTTTCTGAGTTTTTATTACTATGAATGATGATTGAACTTTATCAAATGCATGTGACTCTTTCTTGCATTTAGTTAAATAGACTACATTGATTGATTTTTAGATGTTAAAACAATCTTTGATTTGTAAATTTCTATGGCGTGTTATCCTTTCCATTTATCCCTGGATTTAGTTAATATTTTGCTAAGGGATTTTGCATTATTGTCTATGAAAGACATTCACTTATCATTTTCTTTTCTTTGAATGTCTTTATCAAGATTTGAAATGAAGGTTACGTTGGCTTTACAAAATCAGCTGGGCACTATTCCATCTATTTCGATTTTCTGGAAGAGTTTATGTAAGATTGGAGTTATTTCTTCTTAAATTGTTTTGAAAGAATTCTCTGGTGAAGCCATATGTACCCTGGAATGTTTGTGTGTGTTTTGTGTTCAAACATTTAAATTCAAAATTCAATGTATTCAGTATATACAGGACCATTCACACTTTATATTTTTTTGTGTCAGTTTTGGTAAATTCTGTTTTCAAGCAATTTGTCCACTCATCTAACTTTCAAATTATTGACTTAAAGTTGTTTAGGGTAGCAATACATTATTTTTATGACTTTTTATTTTTGTATGTTTCATACTAATAGAGTTGCATGGATAGTAACTCCTGTGTGCTCTTTACCCAGAGTTCTCCAATTGTTTACATTTTGTCCCATTTGCTGCTTTTCTTTTCTTTTTCTTTTTTCTTTTTTTTTTCTTTCTTTCTTTCTTTCTTTCTTTCTTTCTTTCTTTCTTTCTTTCTTTCTGTCTTTCTTTTTCTGCTTATTTTTTCTGAATCAGTGAGAACAAGTTGGAGATATCATGCTACTTTTATCCCTAAATACTTCAGGGGACATTGACTTCTTTAGGACAAGTCTCTCGCTGCGTTTTTGATAGCTGTTGCATGAGTAGTTATGTCTTCTTTCTCAAAAATGGTAACATGTGCTGTATCTGTTTTCTCTTGATCATTCTTATTATAAGTCTATATATTTTGTTTTCAAAAACAACTTTTGACTTTGTTTATCATAAAAAATGATAAATCTGTTTATTTCATTTGTGCTTTTATCTCTGTTATTTTCTTTCTCCTACTTAATTGAATTTCACGTTTTTTTTTAAGATTTTATTTATTTATTTGATACACAGAGGGAGAGAGAGAAAGAGAGAGCACAGCGGGATGAGGGGCAGAGAGAGAGGGAGAAGCAGATCTCCGCTGGCCAGGGAACCCAACATGGGGCTCGATCTCAGGACCCTAAGACCGTAACCTGAGCCGAAGGCAGAGGCTTAACTGACTGAACCACCCAGGTGCCCTGAATTTCACATATTCTTAAATGCTTTTCGCTTCTTTTGCTCCCTGTGATGGATATAGAGGTACCTGTTTTCTAAGACACACATTTAAGACTATAAATTTCCCTTTAAATACAGCTCTATCTGAAGTCCACAAATTTTGTATTTATCCACATATTAATTATATCCGGCACTCTTCATTCCTTTTGTGTTGATCCAAATTTCCATCTGGGTATTATTTTCTTTCTGAATGAAAAATTGCCTTTAATGTTTCTTGTAGATCAGTTCTGTTAGAAATAAATTCCTCTTGGCTTTTTTTCCCTTTTGTCTGAAAAAAAGTCTTTATGTTGCTTTCATTTCTAAAAGGCATTTCCATTATATATACAAATCTACTCTGATGGATTTTTTCTTTACATATCTTAGAGTGATTTTTCTATTATCTTCTGGCCTAAATAGTTGGTGGCTGCAATCTACAATTGTTGTTATCTTTCTTCTTGTTTTCCTAATGTCCCTTTTTCTTCTTCCTTTTTAAACTCTGTTTTTAAAAACTCCGTTTTTATCACTGGTTTTCATCAAGGTGATTATACTGTGCTTTTTGGCGTCGCTGTCTTTGTGTTTTTCTTGCTTAGGCGTTGAAATTTCTGGTTTGTGGTTTATAGTTTTTAATCAAATTTGAAAAATGTTCAGTTACTTTTTCAGATCGCTGTTCCATCCTCTCCCCTCCCTTTCTGGAACTCCAGTGAAACAAACCTCAAACTGCTGGCTACCATCCCATGGGTCACAAGATTCTGTTTTCTTTTTTTCTTTGTGTCTTTCATTTTGGATAGTTTCTGTAGCTATATCCAGTTACTGATCTTTTCTTGTGCATATTCTATTTATTGTTCATTCTACCCAGTAAAAGTTTTATTTCAGATACCATAATTTTCATCTCTAGAAGTCCCATTTGGGGTCTTTTAAAAATATCTTCAATTTCTCTCCTATTAGGTTCCTCTTTTCTTTAACTCTTCGAGCATATTTATAAAAGCTCTGTAAATACCCTTGCCTAGGGCACCTGGGTGGTTCCATGGTTGAGTGTCTGCCTTAGATTCAAGTCGTGATCCTGAGATCAAGTCCTGCATTGGGCTCCCAGGAAGGAGCCTGCTTCTCCCTCTGCCCATGTCTCTGCCTCTCTCTGTGTGTCTCTAATGAATAAATAAATAAAATCTTAAAAATAAATAAATAAATATCCTTGCCTAATTAATTTATCCCTTTCACTCTCAGGGACTGAGTATTTGTGTCCTCTCAAAATTCATATGTTGAAACTCTATCCCTTAATGTAATGGTATTAGCAGGTGGGGCCTTTGGGAGGTAATTAGGATGAGACAGGTCATGAATGTGGAGCCCTTGTGAATAAGATGAGTGTCCTTATAAAAATCACGGGGGAGCTTCCTTCCTCTCTCTTCATGTGAAGACACAACAAGAAGATAGCAGTTAGCAAACCAGAAAGAGGGTCCTCATCAGAACCTGGCCATGTTGGCATCCTGATCTCAGATTTCCGGCTTCCAGAACCATGAGAGCTCCATTTGTGTTGTATATAAACCATATGGTATTCTGTTAAAATAAGCCATGCTGGCTAAGACAGTCACTTTTAGGTCTGCATCTAATGATTTTTCTCCTGTTTGTGGGTCACATATTCATACTTCTTTACATATCTAGTAATTTTTTATTAGATACCAGACATTGTAAATTTTGTGTTTTTGAGTCTAGGTTTTGTGGTATTTTCTTAAAAAGTATTATACCTTGACCTGGTAGGCAGTTAAGTTACTGGTAGATCCGTTCTGAGAGTTGTTTTTCAGAATTTTAAGGGCATGGTAGTTAGTATTTAAAAGAGAAATTAAGAAGCTTGAGGAAAAATGTAAAAACTCTGAATACATATTCTTGAAAGCTGCCCCTAAAACTAGGAAAAAATATGAAAGTCTGTTAGTTTGGTGAAAGATTAAGAAAATTTTGTGCTCCAACTGTGAGAAAGCTTCTTCATTGTTATATCCTTCATAGGTAGGATGCATCCATTTGAGTTTTTATTTTTATTGCTCTCAAATAGTGGCTCTCAAACATTTTGGTCCTAAGACCCCTTAGACTTTTAAAATTAATAAGGAACCTAAATAGCCATTGTTATGTAGATTATATTTATTAATAAGATCCCTATAAAAATAAAAATTAAGGAAATTAAAAATATTCACCGATTCATGGAGTGCCTGCCTGGCTGTCAGTGGAGTGTGTGACTCTTGATCTTGAGATTGTGAGTTCATGCCCCACACTGGGCATAGAGATTACTTAAAAATACTCCCCACAAAATTAATTAATCAATTTATCTTAAAATTATAGTAAGCCATTAACATGAACACAGCATATCTTTTATGAAAAATAGCTTTATTTCTAAAATAAAAAATCTAGTGAGAACAATAGCATTGTTTTACATTTTTTGTTAATCTTTAATATATAGCTTTTTTTTAAAGTAGACTCCATGCCCAGCATGGAGCTCAACACAGGGCTTGAACTCATGACCCTGAGATCGAGACCTGAGCTGAGATTAAGAGTCAGATGCTTAACTGACTGAACTATCTGAATGCCCCTAATATCTGGCTTAATAGAAAACAGAAGAATGCTCTTATTGGCTTCTACATTTAGTTTGTTACATCACATGTCACGTAGTCTCTAGAAAACCTCACGGTATGCTCTTAGAGGAACAGGAGTGCGAGAGACAACTCAGTATTATTATAAAAATACTTTGGACATTGTGGGCCCCTCGAAAGAGTCTCCAAATCACACTTGAGAATCACTGCTCTAGGAAGCAGTGTCCTAATCAGAGCCCCCAGATCATAATGAAGACCCACTTACGGAAAGCAAGCTCCCATGGAGGGCGAGGCAGAGCAGCTGGCAGTAAGGCTGGGAGCCAGAAGAAGGTTCCGGGGTGGCAGAGGGTCCTGTCCAGGAGTCCTCTGCTGACCGCTCCTGGTGGCACCTCGGCTCTTGCTGCTACAATCACATTCTTCTTCCAGATGCACATCCTTCTGAAGTTTCTTCGGTGAGGCCCTGCTGGTAGTTTTAGTTTATCTGATGCTTCTGTTTTCATTTGCATCTTGAAAAATACGTTTGCTGGGTTTGCAATTGTGGGTGTGCAGTTTTCTGCTCCCCCCCTTCAAGAAAGTATTAGCTTGCTGCCTTCTGTCATGACCAGCCGGCCGTTGGTCTGTTTTCTGAGCACAATCCGTCCATTCTCTCTGGTGGCTCTCACGATTGTCCCTTTGCCACTGGTGTGTCTCTGCCACTTGAGCTTGAGACAGATTTCAACCTCAAATGTTTAACATCTCTACATGTCCTTTTTTTTTCTTTTTTTTGACTTATTTCATTATTGTCCAGATGAGTTAATCTTTTCAAAGTCCCTTCCTCTCCATTAAAAAAATAAACAGGGCATTCTCAGATGGGAGAGCACTATGGGCATCCATCCTAAGAAGGTGCCATTTTGCCTCAAACCTCTAAAGATAAAAGTTCTTTTAATGGAGCATTTAGTCTATTTACTAACCTTAGTTAGTAACTAATATTTACCAATATGTGTAACCATATATTGAGATTTAAATCTGCCATTTTAATATTTATTTTCCATTTATCTTGCCTATTTTGTTTTTCTCTTCCTTTTTTCTGTCTTTTGATTAATTATTTAGTATTATTTTAAGCCCTGGCTGTCTCAGGAGTTCTCAGATGCCTTCAAAGAAAGAGGGAGTGTGTGTGTGAGTGTGTGTGCGTGTGCATGCATATGTGTGCTGCCTAGTTTCTCTAGTTGTTTTCGCTGGGAAAATCGGTCGTACAGAAGCTGCAGTGTCATAGCTGGAAGCAGAAGTGCCCGGGAGTCGAGCTGAGCTTTGCTACAGTGAGTCATGACTGAAAGAACTAGGAGCTGTACCCCAGCTTCACACACCCTGACAGGTGCAAGTCTGGACAGGGGCTCCCTGACTTTGCAGCCTCAGACCCACACACAGAGCAGGGGCTAAGGTGGTTTGCCAGAAAGATCGGGGGCAATTGGGCCCCTTACATGAAGGAGTGAATTCTGGCTTCCAACTTTCCTCTTGATGGGACCTTGAGCTAGTTCCCAAGGTTATTTCTTTGTCTACAAAGTAGGGACTGTACCTGCTGCCTCACTGGAATGCCATGGGAGTTAGAATTTGGTTAATGCACGTAGGCAGTAGTGGCCAGACACTGAGCCAGTCCTCAATAAATGGATGATAATGAAGTTGCTGTTGTTAAAATCACTGGACCTGTCCTTAGCATTTTGCTGCCCACCAAAGACCTGGAAGGTGGGGAGGCTGTGGCCTGGCTAGACCCTTCCTACAGCAAGCTGCCGTTCTTAGCCCTTGGGTGGGTGTGCTTGTGAACCGGGAATCTTTTAGGCGTGGCCTGTGGGTGTGTACAAAACCACTCCACCAGGATCACAGCCCACATTAGGCTTGACCTCTGACCCCAAAGACTCCTGGACAAATCTACTACCTCCAGACTAAGATAGTGGAGCAGGTCCTGCTGGCTGAGCTTTGAAACCCTGCCTTTGTATAATAGCCTAGAACCTGGCCAGGATGGGGCAGTTAGGTCAGCTGTGCCAAGCTCATACCTGAACACCACTGGCCTTGGATTTGTGAGGCTTACCTACCCATTCCACCCTGGCCGTACTCTATAATCCCCCAAGGGAGCACTAGCAACATACTAATACCCTGGTCCCACCATGGGGCTCCCATTTAACTGATCTAGAGCATGGCTGGGCCACTGGTGCAGTGGGGGATTGGCCATCTCAACTCTGATTGCTCATTACAATCTAAATCTATAGTCATTTGAATGCACAACTTACTGAGGCAGGAGGGGCCCTGGGATACCTCCATGGAAAGGGTACCCCTTTCCCTATGAGGAGACACAGAGGCCTGGGAGGAACATTTGGGCCAGTAATGACAGGGTGGCAAGCAGGCTCTATTTCCTGCTACTCTGCGGCTGTGGCCCAACATATTCCCTTTTTAGAGTGCAGCATGGCAGTGAGCCAGCCTCTCAGCCCCAAACCAGGTCAAGCCGGTGGGTGGAGGTGGAGCCCAGGCCTGGATGACCATAGCTGCTGTCACTCACAACACACTCACTGCCTGCTGGGCTCCAGACACGTTACGTGTATCACACAGGTGCATCACCTACCCTCTGTGGTGATGATAGTGAGGCCCAGTTGGCTGAGGCCATGTGGGAGGAATCATCTAGACTCAGAGGCTCATGTATCTCCTTACCCTCTCTCCTGGTGGGTGGGGTGGTGCAGCCCATTTGCACAAAAGGCGGCCAACAGGGCTCCTCCCTGGGCCCATCCCCACCCCCCACCCCCCCACACCCCCGCCTCCACCCCAAGGATGGGGAGGGAGAAGCAAAGACTCTTCCTCCAAGCTTCAGTCTCTGGCAGCCCAAACGCCATCTGGTGCAAAGAATATTTCAAAGAAATCCAGCCCAGCAACAGCCAAGCTTCACCAGCCTCACCTCTGGACATTTACATATTCATTAACACATGTCTGCCATTAAAAGAAAATGATGGTCATTTGACGCCCATATGTTCCCTTTCAAAACGACAGACTGATATTTATCCTGAAAAGAGCGAATTCTAAAATGGAGCTGAGCACACATCCTTCTGAGTTACAAAAAAACAATCCTCCAAATTAAAAAAGGTCTCAACACAGCTCAACCAACCAGTGGATCCTCTGTCCGGGAGGCAAGTTAAGCTCCCGCCTGGATTCAGCTATGCCTAAAACCTGTGAAGTTTGCTTTTTTTAAAAGGAGAATAAGTGTGTTGGCACAAGAGGCACCCTTCTTATCTTTTGGATTTTAGAAAAAAAGTGCTTCAAAGGATATGAGGGATCCTTGATTTTTCCCATCTGGCCTCTTGGCTGCAGGGGCTCCTGTGGGAGAGGAAAGACTGTGGGGCCCTAAGGGCCAGGAAATGGGGGGCCAGCCCAGCTGGGCCACTGATGGCCCTCAGGCCTTCTCACCCTTGGCCTCCACCCCCTGAGCTGTCCAGGGAGAAAATTCCACCAGCACTGTCATCCCCGAGGTTGGCACCTGTCATGGTCACCTGGAGGGCTTCCTGGTGTGCAGACCTTGTAAGCTCCTTGGTCTCTGTCGAAGTGCAGCTGGGTTCAGGGACTCGGCCTCGCTCGGACTTCCTGTATCTGGAGCAAAAGTAAAGTAGCAAAGTCCCTGGCTGTCAGCACACCTGACCTGAGAGTGCTACCTGCTTCGGTCCCTGGTCCCGGGTCTGCTGGCCCCGGGGTGGTGTGCTCAGGCCAATAACCACAGCTAACATCTAACAAGCCCTAAGTGAGGTCAGGCACGTGCTTCCCACGGTTCTCCTCTAACCCTCAGGAAGACTGGGGGCCGCTACCATTAGCTCTAGTGCACAGTTAAGGACCCTGAGACATAAAGTAACTGGCATGAGTGGAGGGCATAGGACTTCTAAGGGGTGGAGCCAGGACCAGAACTCGGTAGCCCGCTGTGGCTCTCGACACTCCCTCATCCAGTCAAGGTCATGGGCTGTTTGAGAGATGCAAGGTGACCCCCGCTGGAAAATGGCCCTCCCCAAAGCACCTGCTCTCCCTTCCCTGAGTCCCGGCATCCCCTGATGAGGGTGCTTTACTGCCTTCCTGAAAGGTGTGGCCAACGGTGAGGAGTTCCCTGAACATCCACTTTCTTCTGAAATGGGCCGGGCACCTGCCTGCTGTCCTTCCCCTGAGATTCTGGAAGAAATTGCTCTGGAAAATGCCCATTTCATGGATAGGAAATGCGAGAGGTGGGAGCTTGGGCACGTTATGCATGTGGGCACACGTAGATCCGTGGCTGCCATCTCCTCACTTAGACCCTCCCCTGGGCTTGGCAGGGCACCCCTCCCTTGCTGGCCACACAGGGGACCTTGTCTGATAGGCCAAGGCCTCTTCAGCTTTTCTATCAGCTCCAGAAAGTTCAAGGAATCTTTGAGGTGCCTGTTATTCCTTTTTCTTCTTTCATCTTTCCCAGCCACAGTCAGTGCAGCCCGGATCTAGGAGTAGCCCCAAATTCAAATGTGTACGGATACAAGTGCCCTTGAAGAAGAAAAAGAGAAATATTTAGCTAAGGAAACAGACTTCAGATTGCTGCTTCCGGGGGTGGTGGAGAATCAGCTCCAAAAACAAAGAAGGCAAACGACAACATCACATGCTAGCGGTTGCCCTTTTGAACAAGGGGAGGCAACATTCCAAAAAAGATTGTTGCTAATGTGCTGGATGCTTGAACAGTTTTAGGCACACCCAGCCCCGACTGGATTTTTCTTCCCATCCAATTTGTCATGACCTTGCAAAATACGAGTGTATGTTGGGACTGTCAGAGGTGCTGCTCGCTGGGCGTGCCATAGGGCCTCGGCCTCGTAGAAGGCAGGACATCGAGAAAGAGGAAACCTTCGTGGTGAATAGGTGAGCTTTTTCTTTCTTGCCAATTTATTTCTCAAATGTAGTGCTAAACAGGAAAGCAGATATCAAGGTCCTGCAAACAATGGCATTTCATTGAAATACGTGAGGCTAGGCTTGATGACGCAAAGGGGTTCTGGGAGTGGGAATAGGAAGGGAGGCTTAGTCGGGTGAGTTTAAAAGCAAAAGCTTTGATGGCATATTTCAGAGAAGTTACCTGTCTGCACATGGTGTGGGATTTCACAGAGTGGAGATAGTGAATCTGATATGGTCCTGCCTTCCTAAGGAACCAGGCGCGTCTACATATTTATTGACATATAACAAGATATATTGTTAAGGAAGATGCACTTTTCTCTGTGTATTCTTTTGCACATTTTGAAGCTTGATTTTAAACCTTATACTTGTATATTTAAACGTATATGATCAGGATGCCTGGGTGGCTCAGCAGTTGAGCGCCTCAGCAGGAGGCCCTTCGGACCAGGGCGTGATCCTGGAGACCTGGGATCGAGTCCCACATCATGCTTCCTGCGTGGAGCCTGCCTCTCTTTCTCTCTGTGTGTGTGTCTCTCATGAAAAAATAAATAAAATCTTAAAAAAAATAAATGTATACGATCAACTGAAAAAAACAACTAAGAAAATAAATCAATTAAAAAGTGAGCTTGTGCGAACCAGAAATATTCACTGAAATGATCACTGAGGTTCTCTCCGGGTGCGGAATTCTGGATAATTTCCACATTCTTCTTGGAATGTTTATTGTTTTATTATAAACATGTCATTTTGATAAATGATGCCTTTTTTTTGATAAATGATGCTTTTAAAAATTACTAAATAAGTGCTAAGGACTTTGAGAACATTTTCTTAAGCATGTTAGCAAATGACACAAGTGTGCGATGACTAACTGGTTCAAAACTACATCAACTCAACAGCAGTGGAATACAGAGATAGTGGGAGAAAAGTTGAAAAATGATTGTTTTAACTTGTTTCATGATAAAAGCAGTACATATATATGAGGAAAATTTAAAAAGGTAGCGGAAAAAATCATTCTAGCTCCTCCCAAACACAGTCATGGTTAATATGCTCACACATTCCCATTTAGTCTTGTACTATCGCTCCAGGGATTCTCAGTGTCAGACGGTTGACCACACGAACACTATTAACCTGGTTAGTCAGCTACGGAAACAATAGGATTAACTTCTTCATTAGTTGTGGGTCCCCGGTTAATTGGGGTCAAAGTCCATGTTTTATGTCCACCATGATGCTCACAACATGGACACCACCTCCAACCCTGTAAAAACACTCGCTGAGTAAGGACTCTGCCTTCGAATGGACCTTTTCTGCTCTGGGACCACAGAGCACCGAGCCTGGCACTTCTTCAAAAAATTGAACCTGGAACCACCATGCGATGCAGTGATTCACTCCTGCGTGTATACCCCAAGGAACTGGCCGCAGAGTCTCAAAGAGACACTCGCACGTCTGTGTTCATAGCAGCATTGTTCACAATAGCCCGAAGGTAGAAGCACCTCAACTTTCTATCGACAGAGGAAGGGACAAACAGAATGTGGTCCCCTCTGCCACTCTCTGTCCCTCTCACTCAAATAAAGAAATAAAATCTTAAAAACAAAAAAGGGGGGAGGATATTCTGGCACGACTAGAGCCTTACAGGTTGCTGAACCTCCTCCTCCCAGAGCCCCAGTCTTCAAACCTGTGAAATGGGGATAATTACCTGCCTCCCTCACAGGGTGGTTATGAGATCCGAAGGCTGATGTGTGAGAAAGTGGTTTATAACCCAGGGGAGCAGCATGGCCTGCCAGGGTTTCCCTCCCTGCCTCCTTTCTCCTTCTCCCACGGAAGCCCAGGCCTCGCCCCTCAGGCCCCCAAATCCTTGTGCTCTCTTCACCCAGACCCTGGCTTTCTCTCTGTGAAATCCCCTCCTTCTCCACCTTTCTCCAGGTGGCGGCTGGGAAAAGCCCTGAACCGGCCTGGCGGTGTCTGCTGACCACGGCCCCCCTGTCCCCTTCCAGCAGGGGGACCAGCCCCCCAAGCTGTCAGCCATGGCAGCTGGGCAGGTGGGCCGGTGGGCCCTGAGCAGGCTGTGTTACAGGTGGGCAGGTTGGCAGGTGGGCTGGTGGGCCCCGAGCAGGCTGTGTTACAGGTGGGCAGGTTGGCAGGTGGGCAGGTGGGTCCCTAGCAGGCTGTGTAGCAGGTGGGCAGGTGGGCCAGTGGGCCCCAAGCAGGCCGTGTGACAGGTGGGCAGGTGGGCAGGAGGGCCCCCGAGCAGGCCGTGTGACAGGTGGGCAGGTGGCCCCTGAGCAGGCCGCGTGGTAGGTGGGCAGGTGGGCAGGTGGGCCCTGAGCAGGCCGTGTGGCAGTGGGTGGGGCACTGGGGAGAAGCTGCCAGCACCCACACACCTGGGGGGCCGCCCCAAACTCAGGCAGGCAGCGCCAGGGGTGGCGGTTGTTTCTGTCCCCGGGTCAGCTGGAGACAGGCCCGCGTGCTCGATGGCCTCAGTCGCTGCAGCCACCCCGGCCCCGCGGCTCCTGCGAGGCCCTTCCCGCTCTGGCGTTGCTGCTCGTGCCCTGCTGCTGGGCCGGGCCGTGGCCAGGAGATGCCGGGGTCTGTCCCTGCAGGGTGGCCGGTGCCCTCCGGCCCTGCAGTGTCTGGACAAGGGACGGAGGTCTGGCTCCCACCTGCAGCCTGCGGAGCAGCCCCGCGGACCCAGCCGCCTGCCCAGCTGACCGGCCCCAGTGCCTCCACCTCCCCAGAACGCGGGTGGTGTGGCTGGCAGGGGGTGTCAGTGTGGGTCCTCCAGGAAGCAGACACTGGACAGGGTCAGACAGGCAGACATTTATTGGGGGAAATGCCTGGGAAGGGCGGGGAGAAGGCTCCGGGCAGCAGGGAGCCCCTGGTGATGGGGCAGGTCTAAGTGGGAGCACAGAGAGGGCTGGGAGGAAGGCTGGGCGGTGGACTGGTCCCCCCGGGGTGCCGACACAAGACAACGCAGACCAGGGGCCCTGAGCAGCATGAATCTATTTGCTCACAGTCCTGGAGGCTGAGAGCCCACGGTCAACAACATTGGCGGGTTGCGTTTCTTCTAAGGCTTGCACATGGCCCTCTCCCTGTGTCCCCACGTGGTCCCTCCTCTGTGTGTGCACATCTGTATCCTAATCTCTTCTTACAAGGACACCGGTGGATTAG
Organism: Nyctereutes procyonoides; assembly: GCF_905146905.1. NCBI lineage: Eukaryota > Metazoa > Chordata > Mammalia > Carnivora > Canidae > Nyctereutes > Nyctereutes procyonoides. Next base: position 26,644,656 of record NW_026575133.1, read on the forward strand.
GGCCCACCTTATTTTACCTAAATCACCACCTTAAAGACCTGATCTCCAAATACAGTCATACCTTGAGGTGCTAGGGAGGTTAGGACATCAACATATTAATTTGGGGGGACACAGTGCAGCCCCTAACAGGTGGGAAGAGCCATGGCCCTCAGTGCAGCTCTAATTGAATCTTGGCTGGAGCTCGGAGGCTCTGATCCCTGGCCCCCAGTGGGAAGTCCTTTCTCCTGCAGGAATGGCTGGTGCAAGTCTCCACTCTGCTCAGTCATTGGCTGGGAGCCACCTGGGGTCATAGGTCCCAAGGAGAAGCACTGAGATGTCAGCCATCTGTGCCCTAAGCAGCAGGTTCTCTCGAAGGAGATACAAGTGGTGTGCTTCTATGGCTATCACACAAGTATTTACTCGAGAGGAATGGAAATCTGTGTCTCTCAAAACTAAAAAATGCTCTCTGTAGCTTTATCATCATCACTACCAACTGGAAACGGCCCAACTGTCCTTGGACAGGTGGATGGATGGCCAGATGGTAGCATGTCTATACAATAATGGACATGAATGAAAAGGAATGAAGTATGTTACATGCAGCAATATGAATGAATCTCAAAAATATTCGCTGAAAGAAACCAGAAATGACACAGTAAATACTGTACGATTTTGTTGATAGGAAATCTAAGAAGGAGAAGATCATCTCTAAGGATAGACAATGAGCACACAAAGGGTTAAGGTCAGGGAACTGACGAGGAATTCACTGGATTCATGGAAATGCCCTGCATTTTGATTTGGGTTTTGGTTATTCTTTGTTAAAACTCATTGAATTGTACTGTAAAGTCTACGCATGTCCCTGTTTGTAAATTTTACCTCAATAAAGACAAAAAAAATCCCACCATATAGATGAGGCTCACAGAGTTTAAGGGTTTGTACAAGATGCACAGCAGTTGGGTTCTGGTTAGAATTCTGCTTGCCCAACCCCTTGTCCATGCTCATCTGAGACCCTGCTGTCTTGTGGTTCTCAGGACTGACCCAAGAGGCTCCTGGTTAGCCACATAAAATTCTGGGTGTCTCGATCTAGCTGTGGTAGTTATTCTCCTGAAGGGTTGGGACCTCAGGACTCCAGAAGACTCTACAGGTCCAGGACTAGGGTCCAGCAGACCTGGGACATGGCCCATGTCAATCTCCGCAGCAGGATGGGCAGTGGCTCTGGGAAGTGGGGGCTCAGCCCCAAACAGAAGCTGGTTCGGTTAGGCCTGGACTAGGCCGGGGGAACTAGCGTCTTTGGGCAAGCTGCAGGTGATCCTTCTCCAAGATCCTGGGCGGCTTGAAGGACTATCGGCCCAATCTTAGGTCCACCCCTCACCACCAGTTGAGTACCCTGGCTGGACCGTTGTGAGCATGAGGGTAAACTGGGTGTAAAAAAATGGAGGTAAGGAAGGCCTGGGTGGCTCAGTCGTCGAGCGTCTATCTTTGGGTCAGGGGGTGATCCTGGAGTCCCAGGATCAAGTCCCACATCAGGCTCCCTGTGAGGAGCCTGCTTCTCCCTCTGCCTATGTCTCTGCCTCTCTCTCTGTGTGTCTCTCATGGATAAATAAATAAAATCTTAAAAAAAATGGAGGTAAAAAGGAAAGCAAATATAAAGAGTAGGCTCTAACAACATAGTTTCTTTCACCTTTCCCAACCTGTTTACTCAGTTACTCATTCAACAAACATTTATCGATTTCCTATTCTTGTCAGGACTGTGCTATATGCAGAGATGAATTAGCCCTTGCAGCCAATGCGCTCTACACAAATCTTTAGAATTAGTAGTAGCTTTAAAATGCACATTTTATATCTGATTGAGCTGGTTCTGTCTTCATCATATTTCCTTCTCTGAGGCTCCTTGGCTCTTTTGGAATATTTAGTTATGGAAACCTCAGAAGCAGTTAGAAAAAAATGCAGGGATACCTGACTGGCTCAGTTCATAGAATATGAGACTCTTGATCTTGGGATCATGAGTTCAAGCCCCATGTTGGGCACAGGGATTAATTAGTTAAAAATTAACTAAAAATAAAAAATCAGTATATAATATAGGTGGGATTTAAGACCACTGAGAAAGAGGTACATGGGTGGCTTAGTTGGTTAAGTATCTGCCCTCATCTCAGGTTGTGATCCCTGGGTCCTAGGATCAAGCCCCGCATTGGGCTCCCTGCTCAGTGGGGGGAGTCTGCTTCTCCTTTTCCCTCCTCCTGCTTGTGCGCTTTTTCTCTCTCAAATAAATAAATAAAATCTTTAAATAAAAAGACCACTGAGAAAAAGATGGATAATTTAGTGGAAATATTGGAAAAAAACTTAGGTAACCATTTTTGAAAAAATATCCCAAAATAAATTCCAGGAGAAAGATTTACATGTGGAAAAGGAAAGCATAAAAATATTAGAAGAAAATTTTCCAAATGGGAAATAACTTTCTAGACATGACGCAGAAAGGAAAGGCTAATCAATTTGCATAAAAATGAAACAAGCTTTTGCCTTAAAAGTTATCAGAGGGCAGCCTGGGTGGATCAGCAGTTTAGCGCCGCCTTCAGCCCAGGGCCTGATCCTGGAGATTAAGGATCAAGTCCCTGGTCAGGCTCCCTGCATGGAGCCTGCTTCTTCCTCTGCCTGTGTCTCTGCCTCTCTCTCTCTCTCTCTCTCTCTCTCTCTCTCTCTCTCTCTGTCTCTCATCTCTCATGAATAAAGAAATAAAATCTTAAAAAAAAAGTTATCAGAGGCAAAATCAAAGACAAATGACAGGGAGGAAGTATTTGTAGCACATATGACAAAACACATTTTCCCTAATGTAAGAAAGAATTCCTAAAAACCCTTATATAAATGGCAGAAAATAAAATTGAAAAATGAATGTACATGAGCAGCAAGGGGAAAACAAATACCTTAAAGAAACTTATTTTGAGGTCACTGTATACTTACTACAGAAGAGTTGCAGAGGTAATACAGTTTCCATGCAGTTTCTATGCACCTTTCCTCTAGCTTCTCCTAATATCAACATCTCATGTAGCCAGAGTGCAATGATCAAAACTAAGAGATTCTCGTTGGCACAGTACTATTAACTACAGTGTAGAATTCATTCATATTTCATCAGTTTTTCCAAGCAGTCCTTTTTCTGATCCAGGATCCAATTCGGATCATTGTCCAAATTGGACAATTCATTGTCTTGTCTGCTAAGTATCTCCCCATCTGCGATGGGTCTTCCATCTTTCCTCGTCTTCCACACCTTGGCACTTCTGGAGTGCTGATCAGATATTTTGGAGCATGTCCCCCCATGTGGATATTTGCCTGGCGTTTTCTTGTGATTAGATTGAGGTTGTGCTTTGTCAGGAAGGATGCATGGAGTGAGGTACCCTTCTCAGTGCATCAACAAGAGTACATGATTTTAGGGGCACCTGGGTGGCTTAGTCGGTTGATCTCCTGCCTTCAGCTCAGGTCATGCTCTCAGGGTCCTGGGATCGAGCCCCATGTTGAGCTCTCTGCTCAATGGTGAGCCTGCTTCTCCCTCTCCCTGTGCTTCCTCCTCCCCCTGCCCATGCTCTCTCTCTCTCTGTGTCAAATAAATAAATACAATCTTAAAAAAAAAAAAAAAAGAATACATGATTTTGGTATGTCAGCCCTGATCACTTGGTTCAAGTTGATAGCTGGGTTTCTCGGCTATGAAGTTATGATTTTTCCCTTTGAAGTGCTGAAATCTTTTGTGTGAGGTGTTTTTGAGCCTCTGCAAATATCCTGTTCGTTTCTAAACTTTTAGCGTCCATCAGTGAATTTGCCTATAGCAGTCATTGTTGTGATGTTTTAATGGTGATCTCTTATTACCACTCTCCCATTCCTTCTATATTTAATAGTTGGAATTCTTCTGTAAGAAAGAGTTGTCACCTCTCACACAGTTACTTATTTATACAGCTAATAGTTTGTATCCACATAGACTCATGGATATTTTATCCTTTGCGTTATAATCCAATATTATTTGTTTTATTGCTCGTCATTCCCAGATACTAAACACAAAACACCTTTTTCTTATTTATTTATTTATTTATTTATTTATTTATTTATTTATTTATTTATTTATCTATCAGTTTGTTTGTTTTAGAGAGAGGGATAATGGGGAAGGGCAAGGGAGAGGGGGAGAGAGAACCTTAAGCAGACTCCACGCCTAGAATGGAGCCTGACACAGGGCTCAATCTCTCAACCCTGAGATGATGGCCTTAGTGGAAATCAACAGTTGGATGCTTAACTGACTGGACTATCCAGGTGCCCCCAAAAACACCTTTTAAAAACTTCAACTTGAGAATTGAGAATTAAAATACAATGGGATATAGTGTTTTTCACCAAGTATGCTGACAAGGATGAAAAAGCTCACTGATACCATGCATTATTGAGAATGAAGGAAAACGGGGCTCATACCAGGAAGGGCTCGTAATGGTGCCATCTCTATGGAGGGAGGTCTGGCAAAATTAAATTAAAATTAAAATACATATTTCCTTGGATTGAGTTATTTAATTTCCAGGAATTTTTCCTGGAACTCTTACATGGAAAATGATGAATATGTGAAGATGATACCAGCAATATTACTTAATGTGTCACAAGATTAGAGCCTGCATAAATGTCAGCCATTAGGGGACTGGTTGAGTAATTATGAGCTATCTCATAAAGGAACACCTTGTCATTATAGAGAGATAGGCCTTTACATACCGACTTTGGAAATGATCCCCAAACAGTGAGTTTTAGTGAAAAGTTAAGATTTATAATGTGTATATAGAATGCTTTCCGGGATATTTTCTAAGTTATTTGATGGTTCCATCTCCTTTACCATCTTGGTTCTCTCTCTCTCTCTCTCTTAAAGATCTGAGAGAGAGAACAAGAGAGGGAGAGAGAGAGCACAGAGGGAGAGGGAGAAGCAGTTTCCCCACTGAGCAAGGAGCCCAATATGGGGCTTGATCTCAGGACCCTGAAATCATGACCTGAGCCTAAGGCAGATGCTTAACCAACTGAGCCACCCAGGCACCCCTTGATTCTCTCTTTTTGGGGAAGATTCATGTTTTTTGTAAATAGTGCTCCCTGGATTGGTCCTCTAATTTACTAATCTTTTTTTTTTTGACTATTTTTTTTAAATTTTTTTTAATTTTTATTTATTTATGATAGTCACAGAGAGAGAGGCAGAAGCAGGCTCCATGCACCGGAAGCCTGATGTGGGATTCGATCCGAGGTCTCCAGGATCGCGCCCTGGGCCAAAGGCAGGCGCCAAACTACTGCGCCACCCAGGGATCCCTTTTTTTGACTATTTAAAATTTGTTTGTCCTTTTACTTTCTGGAGAACTTCTTCAATTTTATCTTCTAAATTTTCTATTAAGCTTCTTTAATGTGTACTGAAGTATACTTTAAATAAAGTAAAATGCATAGATTTAAAAATGTACAGTATGGCTTGAGCAAGGACACAAAAGCAAAAATAAGCTATTGGGACTATATCAAAATAAAATCTTCTGCACAGCGAAGAAAACAATCAGCAAATCAAAAGGCAACCTATGGAACAGAAGAAGATATTTGCAAAGGACATATCTGATAAAGAGCTAGGATCCAAAATATAGAACTTGCAAAATTGAATACCCTAAAAAACAAACAACCCAATTGAAAAATGAGCAGAAGACATGAGCGGACATTTTTCCAAAGAAAACATACAGATGGCCAATAGACACATGAAAAGATGCTTGTCATCACATCACACTACTGGGTATTTACCCAAAGAATACAAAACCAGTAATTCAAAGAAATACATGCATCCCTATGTTTATAGCAGCATTATTTACAATAGCCAAGTTTCAGAAGCAAACCAAGTATCCACTGACTGATGAATGGATAAAGAAGATGTAGCATATATACACAATGGAATATTACTTGGCCATAAAAAGGAATGAAATCTTGCCATTTACAATGACATGGATGGAGCTAGAGAGTATAATGCTAAGTGAAATAAGTCAGAGAAAGACAAATACCATATGACTTCACTCATATGTGGAATTTAAGAAACAAAATAAATAAGCAAAGGCAAAAAGAGAGAGAGAGAGAGAGACAAAGCAAGAAACAAACTTTTAATTATAGAGAAAAATTTGATGCATGCCAAAGTGGGGGGCTTAAGTATATGGCTTAAATAGGTGTTGGGAATTAAGGAATTAAGGAGTACATTTGTCATGATGAGTACCAGGTGATGTATGGAAGTGTTATATCACTACATTGTACTGCTGAGACTAATATAACACTGTATGTTAACTATGCTGGAATTAAAATAAAAACTTAAGAAATAAACATGCATGCATATATCCTTAAAAAATACACAGCTTGATAAACTTCAATAAAGATATATATTCATGTTACCACCACCCAATAAGATGTATACGTTCCATCATCCCAGTGAATTCTCTCCTGCCCTTTATCCAGCTGATCTCCTGTCCCTGTCCCTCTCCCTCCCCTAATAGAATCATTGTTCTGATACTATTAACCAAAATTAATTCCTGAAGGATGAAGGTGTGAAAATCAAAACCATAAAAATATTAGAAAAGAACATTCTTATAAAAATTTTTTTTGTTTAAGTAATCTCTACACCCAACCTGGTGTTTGAACTCACAACCCTGAGATTAAGAGTCTCATGCTCTTCCAACTGAGCCAGCCAGATGCCCCTAGAATAGAACATTCTAAGTGGAGAAAGGACTCCCTGAATAGAACCCAGGATAGTATTTTTTTAATTAATAGACTTTATTTATTTATTTAGATTTTGTTTTAAATTTATTTGAGAGAGAGAGAGAGCACAAGCAGGGGGAGAGGCAAAGAAAGAAGCAGACTCCCCACTGAGTGGGGAGCCCAACGTGGGGCTTGATCCCTGGACCTGGAGATCATAACCTGAGCTGAAGGCAGATGCTTAACCATCGGAACCACCCAGGCATCCCTATTTACTTATTTTTAAAAGTTTTATTAATTTAAGTAATCTCTACACCCCACTTGGGGCTCGAACTCACAACCCCAAGATCAAGAGTCACATGTTCCTCCAACTGAGACAATCAGGTGCACCAAATGGACTTTATTTTTTAAAGCACTCCTAGGTTCACAGAAAAATTGATAAGAAAGTAGAGAAAGAGATTCCTGTGTACCTCCTTTCCAGCTCCTCTTCATCAACATCCCTGCATCAGTGTGGTACATTTATAGCAATTGATGAACCAACGTTCAACACATCATCAACCAAGTTCATATTTTATGTTAGGGTTTACTCTTGGTGTTGTGCATTCTTTGGGTTGGCACACATGTATAATTACATGGATCCACCATTATAGCACCATCAGAGTAGTTTCCTGCCCCCCAGATCCCCTGTGTCCCCCATGTTCATTTTTACTCTCCCACCTCAACCCCTGGCAACCACTGATCTTTTTTTTTATTTTTATTTTTTAAGATTGTATTTATTTATTTATTCATGAGAGACACAGAGAGAAAGAGGCAGAGACACAGGCAGAGGGAGAAGCAGGTTCCATGCAGGGAGCCTCAATCCCAGGTCTCCAGGACCACACCCTGGGCTGAAGGCGGCGCTAAACCGCTGAGCCACCCGGGATGCCCACCACTGATCTTTTTACTGTTTCCATAGTTTTACCTTTTCCAGAATGTCCTATAGATGGAGTCGTTCAGCATTGTCAGATTTGTTTCTTTCACTTAGTCATATGCATTTAAGGTTCTTCTGTGTCTTTTTATGGTTTGATAGCTTGTTTGCTTTTAGCACTGAATAATAGCCCATTGCCTGGATGGACCAGTTTATTCATTTACTTACTAAAGGACATCTTGGTTACTTGCAGGTTTGTGCAGTTATGAATAAAGCTGCTATAACTATCTGTGTGCAAGTTTTTTGCAGACATAAATTTTCAGCTCCTCTGGGTCAATATCAAGGATCATGAGTGCAGGACTGCATGGTAAGAGCAGGTTCAGTTTTGTCAGAAATATCTTCCTAGGGTCACCTGGCTCAGTTGTTTCACCTTCGGCTCATGTCATGATCCCAGGGTCCTGGGATTGAGTCCCATATCAGTCTTGCTGTGGGGAGGCTGCTTCTCCCTGTGTTGTGTCTCTGCCTCTCTCTGTGTCTCTCATGAATAAATAAATAAAATTAAAAAAAAAAGAAATGCCTTCCTAAGTGGCTATACCATTTTGCTTTCCCATAAACAGTGAATGAGAGTTCCTATTTCTCTACATCCTCGCCAGCATTTGGAGTTGCCCATGTTCTAGATTTTGGTCATACTGTTAGATGCGTACCGGTATCTCATCACTTGAATTTGCAATTCCCTATTAAGGCATAATTTTGAGCGTCTTTTCACTTGCTTACTTACCATCTGTGTATCATCCTTGGGGGGTGTCTATTGGGATCTTTTGCCCTTTTTCTTGTATTAAAATTTTTAACTATTTGTTGCTACTGTATATAAATACAATATTTTTGTATACTGACCTCGTATTCTTGTTTAAACTCATTGGTTACAATATTTTATAGATTATTATTTTCCATATAAATAATCATTTTGTCTACAAATAAATACAGTTTTACTTCTTCCTTTTTGATCTCTAGGCTTTTCTATTTTTCTTGGCTTAATACACTGCCAGAACTCTGTTGAGTTCCTTATTGATGCACTCATGTTTTTCAGAGATGTTCTCTGGATACTACTTTTTCATAGTGCCTTATTCTTGTTTCATGATGTAATAGAGTCTGTTATCTCTCACTGAGAGCTTTTTCTTTTAATTTTCTTTTCTCTATGTAGTTTTTGTTTCCACCAAATTCTTTTTTTTCTGTTTCTTTTGGTTTCCTTAGATAATATGCTTTCTCAGATGTTTTATATCCTTAATTGTGAAATGGGAACTCAAAAATTTACTGGACACTCCGTGTGTGTGTGCGGGACTTGCTGTCTTTGTGCTCCTCCATAGGAAGATCAAGTGGATCACTTTCTGGGGGACACTCCTGTTGCCCATAACCTGAGATATTTTCTCATGGATAGCCAGATTTGTCAGGACACAGTCTCTCTGTGGAGAGGGACAGCCTGGATACCAGCTACTATCTAGGAGTTCAAGAGGAGGCAAGGGCTCTCCATATTCAACATTCATATGTATTTGGTATGGTGCCCACACCTTTGAGCATTCCTGCCATCCCCTATCTTGGATCCTGTTTCACCAAGATGGCACTGGGGCTAGGGCTGTCATGCAGCTACATAGATTAGGCAGGGCATCTAGGAATCCATGTGATTACTACCCAATAGCTCCAGCCAACCCTCACTTTAGCATATTTCCTTTCCTCCACTTCTGGAAGTCCCTGGTATTGTCCATTCCAGTGCCTTTTTAAGATTCTGCATATAGACCAACGGCTCTCAGTTATCCTCACTGTTGGGTAGGAACTGACTTTCTTGGATGTCCTAAGTCAGTGACAGCTTGATGTCCAGCTTCCAAAATCTGGTTACAATTTCCCTCTCCTGTTCTCTCTGCTCTTATTGATTTCTATTTTTGTTCACTTGTTTCTTTGTTTAATCCCTTTATTGGAGATTTCAGGGGGAAGTGAAGTTAGATGCATGTGTTCAATCCATCATTTCAACCCAGAAGTCCTCCTAATATCTTTTACTTGCTTAATAAAGAGCTAAATAAAATTATATCCTGATTCTTCTCCTATTCTTATAATGTTTTTATTGCTACACTCATGTTTTCCAGAGATCTAGCAGAGTTTTAAAATATCAAGTTGGCCCTCTGAGCTATAAAATATTATTCCCAACATTACTGAGTTTCTCATAATCTTGCCTCAGAATTCATTTTAAGACTGTTGGGAAAAAGTCCCGTTTTGTCTTCACAATGATTGTATGAAATTTCTTGGAAGCAACATATGGTACTGAAATTTCTCTTGTCTGAATGTTAATGTTAATGTGGGACTCGAAACATTCTTGGGCACACGCTGTGCACCAGGCCTGAGCCGGGACTGCTCGGTGAGGCTTCAGTGCAGACTGAGCACCTTTACCTGCCCCCGCAGTCCTGCCTCCAAGAAGTCCTGGCACAAAGCTCCTTGGTCATTTCCAGCCAGCCCTCCCAGTCCAGCTGGACCCGTGGGTTGGGTCTCCTGTTCCGCTCTGCCCACCTGGCTCCTTCCGCTGTCTTGCTGCTGAGAACAGAATTCTAGGGCTGGTGACCATGCAGTCGCAGAAACTTACATGGAATCTCCACTTTGAGTGGCTTTCCTCGTGTTTTATTTATACAGCTATGAAAGCAACCTAGACAATGACAACAAAACAGAGTCTGTTTCTGCAATGAGTGTAGTTCAATGATTTTCAACAGCTGATTGAAGTGTGGTCTCCTTTGCTTCTGTAACTTTTTCTGTCTAGGAAGAGAGGTCAGTGAGTGACAAATGTCCACATTCCAGAGAAAGAAATGGGACTCATCACAGCAGCAGCAGCAGCAGCAGAAAGAAAGGCAGGGGCAAACTGGCTCTGCAAACTTCAAGATTGAGGATGGGCTGGGAAGGGCTGCCAACCTATGGGCAGTGGGTACTGTGGTCTCCCCCACTCCCTTTCCTTCTCAAACCAAGAAAGGAGGCACTGCCAAGACCACTCTATGCGGTGGAGTGCTCACCATAAGGAAAACTGCCTGGTCAGGCCTCAGTCTGATGCCTGCAGAATTGCACAGACTCCCCCCCCCCGCCAGTGGTATACTAGCAGTTAACTCAGAAAAGCTCTTGGGTGGGTCAGATTGGCCAACTCTACCCTTGAAGGAAGGGGGCAGGGGCATTAGGAGAGTCCAACATGACAGTGTCTCATCTGCATCCAGGACCTGCACGATGTTAAGGGTAGTGTTGGAGGTGTGGGTGGGTCTCTAACCTCTATCCCTGCTACATCCCCCCAGTGCTTCCCAAGACATAAGGAGTCTGCATTTAGACATCTGCTGGGAGAGAGGGCATTGAGCTGCTGAATGAGAATAACACATAAGTAAAAATACATTTTTGCTCCTTTACTATCCTACTTTCTCCCTGCCCTAAGCCTGGGGGATCCACGGGCAGCAGTTAGCATGCTGAGGACAGGATGAAATGGGGAGGGGATGGAATGTGGAAGACAGACCCCTCTTCGGGCTCACCCTGGGAGAATGGGAGAAGCATGGCAGGTTGCGGGCACAGGATCATCTAAAGATAAGTTTTGCTAACATGGCAATGGCTATTGTCTCTGCATTTTGTCTAAGGAAAACACAATTCAATTTGAAAAGTAATTCATTATTGAATAAGACTTCTGATTGCAAGCCTACTCCTATACTCATTTCTTTTTTTTTTAAAGATTTTATTTTTATTTATTTGAGAGGGAGAGAGAGAGAGAGAAAACACGAGTGGGGTGAGGGGCAGAGGGAAAAGCAGACTCTCCACCGAGCAGGGAGCCTGATGTGGGACTCAATGCTGGCACTCGAGGATCATGACCTGAGCTGAAGGCAGATGCCTAATGGACTGAGCTGCCCAGGTACCCCTATACTCATTTCTAAGGCATGTTTTTGTCTTCTTTTTTTGTTTTTTTGCAAAGCTATCAAAATAGCTTTGGAAGAAGAAAGACCCTTCTAGTCCCCAAGGCCATTGGCTAGAAGAGTAAGAGTATTTTTTTAACTTTTCATACGTAAAATGCACAGGGTGTACATTGTTAAATAGCCTGTTATTAATTGTAGGCCAAAGTCAGGACATATGAGATGAAGTGATGTATCAGGAAATGGGGACTTGATCAAGAGTGGCCAAGGGCAACTGTGAAGATGAGGAAGACGAAGGGCTTTCCAAATCCATTCCTAAATTGCTTACTAAGTGTTTTTATATGTAAATAAGTAGTTCCAAATGTCCCATGAATTGAAGGGGAATAATTCTCCATCTTGGCTTCTTGGACCTCTTTTCCTGTGTCTTGAGTCCTTTCACACTTTTCCAAGAGATCAAAGTTCTGAGCAAAAATAGAGAAAAAGGTGTGAGGTGCTGTTTTGAGGAACAGCGATGCCTCCCTCATCTCCCATCCTCTTCTGGTTCCTCCCATCTATGATCTCTTTCGCTTCTCACTGTGACCCCGTGAGGCTCACAGATGTTGTCACTACCTTAATTTAAATCTTACACATGAGGAAACAAGCTCAGAGAGATTGAGTGGTTTGCCCCAGGCACAGGAAGTAGGTGGCCAAACCATTCTAGGAATCCTGATTTCAGATTTTGTGTTGATTTCTGCAACTTCCTGCTGCCTGTTGGGATGTCCAGAGGGCAAGAGGTGGGAGCATTGGCAGAGAAGAGTGATAAATACAATGTTTGTGTGTTCATAGAGTGTGTTTGAAATAGAGATCTAGAGAAAGAGGTCAGCCCAAAGATGTTCACTGTAGTGCTGTTCATAATAGTGGTAAGGACCTGTGTGTGTGTGTGTGTGTGTATACGGCTATTTTACTCACATTTCCCTATGAAATCACATATATGTGTGTGTACCTGTGTGTGTAAGTTCTTTGAAAACATTTTGTTAAATGGCTACACTAGGCAAGCAGCTTACAACCCCAAAGCAGAGCTTTCTGCTAATGGCTTGCCTAGAGAGCTCACCTGGACCTGGGGGTGAAGGAGGTCTCTTACCTCTCATGCCTAATCTAGATACAGCCTCTGCATGGTCAGGTGCACTATGCAGCCAGACAAGATAGAAATGACTTCATGTCCACTCCGCCCAACAACCATGTGAATGACAGTCCCAGGTCTCTTTACACCAGGGCAGAGGGTAGAGCAGCCACAGCCAAGATGAGTATCTATGTTTGAGTCAGGCCATGAAGGAGGAATCACATGGTGCCCACTTCTGAGGCCTGGTGACCCTGATCACTGGTAAAATGTTGATCTAAATTAGGGTCAATCTCTGGGCAATGGGATGAGTCCCTGGAGGATGGAACAGAGTGTGTGCTATGGAAGCACCCTCTGGTGTATGTTGAAGCAAGAGCATTAGACAAGACTTTGGAAGTTCTTTCTTCTTACAAAAAGTCAAATTCAGAAGCAACCTAAGTGTCCAGCGGTAGGGGAGTGGCTAACTGCTAGTCTACTCCTAAAATAGAATCTCATGTAATTATTTAGTAAAATCTTTACAAAGAAATTGTGGCACCTGGCTGACTTGGTCAGTGGAGCATGTGACTCTTGCTCTAGGGGCTTTGAGTTTGAGCTCCATGTTGGGCATAGAGCTTACTTAAAAAAAAAAAAAGAATTTATACGCACACACATATGTAGAAATGCTAAATGTGAGTAAAAAGCCCCAGAGTATGTACATAAATATACTCACACCGGGGATCCCTGAGTGGCTCAGCAGTTTAGTGCCACCTTCAGCCCAGGGCTTGATCCTGGGGACCCGGGATCAAGTCCTGCATTGGGATCCCTGCATGGAGCCTGCTTCTCCCTCTGCCTGTGTCTCTGCCTCTCTCTCTGTGTCTCTCATGAATAAATAAATAAAATCTTTTTTTAAAAGATTTATTTATTTGAGGGAGAGAATGTGAGCATGGGGAGGGGCAGAGAAAGGGGGAGAGAGAGAGAAAAAACACACTCCCTGCTGAGCATGGAGCCTGACAAGCCTAACACGGGGCTCAATCCCATAACCCTGAGATCATGACCTGAGCTGAAATCAAGAGTCAGACGTGTGACCGACCGAGCCACCCAGGCGCCCCAGAAATAAGTATTACTTTTATTTGATTCTCCCTAGAGAAGCAGGGGTGCTCCTTGAGAAGCCAGGGTTGACCGGGCTGTGGGAGAATGTTACAGCAGGAAGCCAGATAAACAGTCCAATGTGTCATCAGCTGGAAGAGGCCAGCAAGAGAGACAATCCAGGGACAGGCTCAGGAACCAGATGAAGTCCAAAGGTCAGAGGTGGAGGTGTAACAGCTGCCCTGGGCAGACTAGAGGGAGGTGGCTAGACATTTTCAAGAGTTCCTGAGCCTCATTTACAGACAGGAAGGGGGTCATTAGCATGCTAACTCCTTGAGGACAACCTTAACGATCATAGAAATATTGGAAAGCATAATCATCGTGGTTATAACACTGCCTTGGGTCTCTTCTGTGCCCGTCTTTGTCACTTTTCTCTTTCTTGGCACAACAGACTCCTCTGCTTGCTGCCTTAGAAGGAGCTATGTACAAAGGTTCTCGGCAAAACCCTTCTGTAACCTCTGGGCCCCTCAACAGTGGTGACAGCAGGAGTTAGAGCCTCAGGAGCCACAGCCTGGAAGGGCACAGGACACACAAGCTAAGGGGACCAAGTGATGGTAGGGCCCACGAAGGTGGTGGCGGTAACAGCAGCCTCTGGGGAAAGGCACGAGCCGCCCAGGACCAAAGAGGGGAGATGGTCAGGGTGCTAGTGTCTCCAGCTGGGAGATTGGAATGAGAATGCTTTGGTTTTTCTTTGCCCAGCGTGGCCCTCAGACCCCCGAGGCCTGGCACTCGGGGCCTTGGCACAGCCCCTCTGACCTCCTGGGTACCCTTGGCCCGCCAAGTGCTTGTGTGGCCTTATAGCTGTTGGACTCCACCGTTCTTCCCAAGAGTGCTGCAGGAGCCAAGCCAGGCTTTCCCAGGCCCCTGAGACACAGGCAGCTCTCCTCTACATCTTTTGAGAGCTGCTTTTTTTTTTTTTTTAAAGATCTTTTAATGTGTTCATTTGAGAGAGAGAGAGAGAGAGAGCGCGAGCACAAGCAAGGGGAGGGGCAGGGGGAGAAGGAGAAACACACTCCCCCCTGAGCAGGGAGCCTGATGTGGGGCTCCATCCCAGGACTCTAAGATCGTGACCTGAGCTGAAGGCAGGTGCTTCCCCAACTGAGCCTCCCAGGCGCCCAAGAGCTGCCTTCTAGGGAGTCCAGGATAAATGCCTGGTGCGTCTTTGGCCCATCTGCAGTGACCCTCTGCTGCAGTGACCCTGCTTCTTCTCTGTCACTCATTAGTCACTCCGGTTGGTCAGAATGAAACCAGATATGCAGTTTTGTTTCCTCTTTTAGGTTAGGTGAGGAAAATTGTCATCAAGAATGTATCAAGGCTTCATGTCTTAAATCCTTAATTTTAATTCCTTCAGTGAATGAGCTTCCTGTCTAAATGCTGTAGCTCCGTCTTTTGCTTTGGGCCTCAGGCTGATGGTCAGGATCTCCAGATGCTGTTATGTGTTGTGTACAGGTTGCCATGGTGCTGGAAATGGCCTGTAAATGCTGACATGCTGCGATTTCCTGGTGCCTCTCTGGGAGAGAGAGAGAGAGAGGATGGTGTGTTACATATAGATTTGGGTTCTGTGCAGATTAAGCTGCTCGGTAACATCTGAGAGGTGATTTCGTGGTTCACATCTACTTCAGACCCAAATCTGATCAGCCTCTTGACTCTGACGATCAACTGAGTTACAATCAGTTGTTAAAACAGCCAAATAACCACCCTGGGTGGCTCAGCGGTTTAGCGCCTACCTTTGGCCCAGGGCGTGATCCCGGAGTCCCGGGATCGAGCCCCGCGTGGGGCTCCCGGCATGGAGTCTGCTTCTCCCTCAGCCTGTGTCTCTGCCTCTCTCTCTCTCTATGTCTATCATGAATAAATAAATAAAATATTAAAAAAAATAAATAAAAACTTAAAAAAAAAACCAGCCAAATAACCAATTTGGTAAAAGGATACTGAACTCGCAGCTGCCAGATGACACGGCACTGCAAACTCTGCCGCCGTTGGGAAGTCCCTCTGGATTTGCTACTGGTGATTAGAAATCTCCAAAGACTCACCGCCCCCTACTTAGCACATCATCTTCCATTCCTTGGCTCCCCTGAGCGGCAGCCTCTTGACCCCAGTGTCAGCCATGCCCAGCATACTACCCCCCTCTGCCGGGGGACAGAATGTACCTCTAGTCAGGGGAGATTTTTTTTTTTAAAGATTTTATTTATTTATTCATGAGAACACACAGAGAGGATTGAGAGAGAGAGGGAGAGACACAGGCAGAGGGAGAAGCAGGCTCCATGCAGGGATCCCGATGCAGGACTCGATCCCGGGTCCCCAGGATCGCGCCCTGAGCCAAAGGCAGACGCTAAACTGCTGAGCCACCCGGGCTGCTAGTCAGGGGAGATTTATGCAGCCTCAGAAAGAGAGCGCTAGAACTCCAGATTTTCCACCCTGATCCTTCACCCCTAAGCCACTGGACAACCGTTTGTCACAGGGTGTAGATATATTTATTATAGACACACAGGAGGAACCGTCATGCCCTTTCTGGATTTGTCTTGGTGAAGGAGGTGGAGCTCAGTTGCTGTGTTTGCTTTAGAGTGAGCTCACCCCCAGCCACAGCGATTGAATGAGACACCTCACTTGTACTGAGTGGATCAGATTTTCTAGGATTCCCTCCAATGCTGCAGTTAGATGGCCCCATTGCTGTGTCAGATGTTAGTGGCTGCTCAGGAACCTCTGCACTTAGATCTACTCTAATCCCACCCCCCCCCCCCACCCAGGTACACCCTTACTCATGCTCTTGGGGGCTTGGAGGGAATGTCAGGTCCTCCCAGCATCTACTTTGGGCAGCTCCTCGAGCATGCTCATGTGGACTCACCCCCCTTTCCCTGGTATTGTACCACTTACACCCACTCCTTACACTGGGATGCTCATCCTAGCTCTGGTCAGCTGCCCATTGGCCAACTCCTGGTCCTGCCTTTTCTTAAAGCCCAGAGCCAGTAACTGGGGCCTTGGAGTGACCTGTAGGGAGCAGAAGGATAAACTGAAGGAATGAATCTTCTGGAAAATAGTTTCTACCTACCATACCCCCTAAGTAGGCTTTCCTCTGAGCTCCCCGGCCAAAGGGGCACCTCCCCTGGAGATGCATCAGAGCTCTTGTGATTTAAAATGGAACTGTCCACCACATGCATGCATGAGCTGAAACTGGAGGCTCAGAGTACAGGCTTTCCCCCACCATTGGCAGGGCCCAGGGCGAGAGTGGGAGGGTAGGCCCACATGCCATGTGTCCAAATGTTTAAAAGTCATTAACAAGTCCCCCAACTGATACATAAAAATATGTTCTACCCTCCTGCCTCAACAAATATATCTTCATAATGACAAAACAACAAAATATTTCTATTTATAAAGCCATGGCTTTTACCTGCAGAAAGTCGGCAAAAATATCAAAGAAACGGACTTGAATTATTATCGTAGACGTCTAGGTGCTTTGTTAATGGTCTGGTGATGTTTGCCCGAGTGATAAAGATGAAATTCATATTGAACACCAATAAAAAATAAATTTATTATTAAAAAAAGAAAAAAGGATGAGATTCATCAGTCTGTATTTGTGGTACAATATTTATTATTCTTTCCTGTATTGCAGCAGAGTCATTATTCACATTGTTATAGGCAAAATTTTCAGATAATTTGCGTTCTACACAGTAGTACTAATTTAGACAACTTTTATTGAGTCATTGTAGTTCCTGAATAGTTTTTTTTTTTAATTTAAATTTCAATTTGGAGCCTGGGTGGCTCAGTTGGTGAAGCATCTGCCTTCGGCCTGGGTCATGATCCCAGGGTCTTGGGATGGAGCCCCACATTGGGCTCTCTGCTCTGGGAAGCCTACTTCTCCCTCCCCCTGCCCTGCCGCCTCATGTTATCTCTCTTTCAAAAAAAAAAAAATTAAATTTCAACAGAGAAACTCATTCTGTTGACACAATATCAATTGAAGTTGTCAGTAAAATTATTAAAGCAATAGTTAGATTCAGAAATGAGCTGCAGATTTCATATATCAGAATCAAACACTGTATGGGATTACTTGTGACAAATTATCTTTGCTGCAGAAAAGATTACAGCAAATTGAATTTCACCATATAAACTGCTAGCATTTTTTTTCTTGCAATTTTCTCCATCTCTTCAAGCAGTATCTAGATCTGTAGACATTGTGCTTCATACGATTACATTGAGATGTACTTATGAGCATATTTAAGAAAGGTATGGATCATCTAATATTGCACCATGTTCCTGGGCCACCATGAGCAATTCCGGTGAAGACTGTATTCCTTTGTGAAGACCTTCCAATCCTGAATTAGGACATGAAAGAACAAGGACAAAAAGGCATAGAGGACTCCTGGGGACCAATGCTGCTCTTTGCAAGACACTGTTGTGGTTATGCTATTTGAAGATTTGGCAAATTGACCAATCTGCCTTTCTCTTTGTCTTTCTCAGTGTTTTCCTCTGGCCAAATCCCTTCTGTTCTTTGGAAATTGTGTCTGTCTCCAACGTTGGTAACAGCGTAACCATGGATCTCCAAGGTGATCAGGCTCAGCCACCTTCTGTTCAAGGACAGAAGCCAGGAATTGTGGAGAAACATTTCCCCAAGGCCTGATGAGTGTGTCCTGGGTGCACAGTGTATATGTCCAGTTATGACCTGTACTGTGCCAGTGTTGAGCATAGGATCCCAAGTGGCCCAAACACCACGTGCTCTTTAATCTATGGGCTTTGTGTGTGTGTCTGTCACGTCCGAGGCCATGGAAGGGGCCTCTTGTGCCTGAGGTAAAGACTTGGGAAAGATCCCTCTGCAGTGATGACAAAGCAGCTCTGTTTCCTGCAGAGTGGAATGACTGAGCCTGCTAGGTTCCAGGTCCTGTGCTAAGCCCTCCCTTCCTCTCTTTCTTCCATCTGTCTGTCCTTCCTTCCTTGAAAGGGAACCATATGCAAATAGCAACACATTTCACCTGCTGTGCTGTAAGACCACCAGGGCAGCACTGGAGAGTGGTACCTGGACTGGGCAGAGAAGGGTCACCTTCAGGAGGACCTGGGGCTCTAAGGACTTGTTACGAATGGGGTGGGTGTGGGTGTTGGCTTCTTGAAATTCTCCCAGAACCCCGGTTAAATTTCAGCTCCAAGGATGCTTTATTCCCATTGTTACTGCTCCCTAGATGCTTGAGTCTTCCTTTAGGCTGTGGGGCAGATGGAGAATGCAGAGATTTGTCCTTTATTTTTTATTTAAAAAGTCAATTGCTTTCTTTTTTTCTAAAGATTTTTTAATTTATTTGTTTTTGAGAGAGAGAGAGAGACAGAGTGAGCACACACACAATTGGGAGGAGGGGCAGAGGAGAGGGAGATGCAGACTCCCCACTGAGCAGGGAGCCCAACACGGGGCTGGATGTCAGGACCCTCGGATCATGACCTGAGCCACGTAGGTGGCCCTTAAGCTTTATCCTTTAAAGACAAGTTCAAAACATTCAAGAAAATGAGTTTAAGCAAAGTTCTGTGACTCTATTTCTCCTGTACTGAGCAGAAGACTGACTGAATTCGTGAACTGGCCCCTACGACACATCACTTAGCACAGTGTGAACCTGGCAGCTCAAGAGATGGTCATGCTCTTCATCCTTCCCCTATGAGTGAGGAAAGGGAAATGAAAACCAACCAAACCCATGTGCATGTTGTGTGTATGTGTGCATACACACACGGGTACACACTTTGCAGGGTGTATTAGTTTCCGAAGGCTTTCGTAACAAAGTACCACAAACTGACTGGCTTAAGACAACAGAAATGTATTCTCTCACGGTTCTGGAGGCTAAAAGTAAAAAATCAAGGTGTTGGCAGGACCATGCTGCCTCCAAAGAATCTAGGGGAGGATCCTTCCTTTCTTCACAGCTTTGGTTAGGAGCTGGTAACTCTTGCTGCTTGTTGGCTTGCAGACACGTCACCTCCATCTCTGCCTCGACTGTCATATGGCCTTCTTCCCTGTGCCTCCTCTGTGTCTCTCTATGTCCTTCCCTCTCCTTCTAAGGACACCAGTCACCGTGGTATCAAGGACCCCCCAACATGGTATGACCTCATCATAAACTGATTGCATCGCCGGAGACCTTGTTTCCAAAATAGGTCACAATCCAAGGTTCCAGGTGGACATGAATCTCTGGGGGACAGTACTGAACCCAGTTCACAGGGTTAAGACAGAAAGCTAAGGCTGCATTACTAGATGCATCATGAATTCAGAGACATTAAATATGAAAAAATACACGTATTACAGGCAGCCCGAGTGGCTCAGCAGTTTAGCGCCGCCAACAGCCCAGGGTGTGATCCTGGAGACTCCGGATCGAGTCCCATCTCAGGCTCCCTGCGTGGAGCCTGCTTCTCCCTCTGCCTGTGTCTCTGCCTCTCTCTCTCTCTCTCCTTTCTATGTATTCTCATGAATAAATAAATAAAATCTTAAAAAAATACACACATTATACTCCACGAAATATGGCATCTTATATGCACATTCAAAAGACTCAACGATGTAGTTGAAAAAAAAATACATTCTCAAAGATTGCCCCCCAAATGATAATTTTTTGGTGGGAGGCCCAGCTGAGGCGCCTCGGTTTTGATGGATTGGAGAGACCCACATTCTCCGAAACAGTCAGGGTTTCTGGAAAAGGATTTAGACTCAGCATGAATTGGCTCCGTTGGGAGATAATGGTTGTGAAAATGCTTTGCAAACGGTCAAATACGGTACGAATAAAGGTTAATGGACATGTGAGTCTCCCGGTCTAAGCCCTTAGGGAGGGCTGTCCATTCCACACACAAATGTGGGGACACAGACTTTGAGAGATCATGGCAATTTCCTTCCTTTCCTAAAATCCTTTCTTTCCAGGTGAAAGGAAGGTCACCTCCTGGCTTTATAAACACAAACCCTGTTTTTTATCAGGAGATCCAGCAGCCCCTTCTGGGTGCGCTCATTGCAGAGCTCTTTAAGTGGATTCTCCGCGTGCAGGTTTAATACGCAGAAGCAGGGGCTCTCTTACTTGACCAGAATTTCACATTCTCTAGGATCCACGTATTATCTTGTAAAAACAAGGAACAGTGGGTCAGTCATTTCAGAAGGAGTTACTAGAACCTTACACCTGGACGGGAATTTATTCATGAGCTCCTCTAACTCCACTTATTTTGTAAAAGAGACCAGGGGAGAAGTGGCTGGTTGGCTGTGGCCAGAGAAGGAGTTGGAGGTGGTCTCCGGCCTTGAGGAGGAACTGTGGGAGCTTCTCTGATGCTCAGTCCCGTGGTTAGCCCTCTCTGTCATGCTTCTAAGGTCAGAGTGACACACAGTCCTCTTTGGGATATATTATTGTTCCCATTTTAAAGATGGGTAAACAGAGGCTGCTTGATGCGATGTCTGGCTCAGTATCATGAGCTGGTGTTAGGTGGGTGACCCCAGAGCCGTGGTTGGGACCATCCCACTCTTGCTGCTGCTGGACAAAAAACGAGGGAGAGTCAGTGTTGGGAGCATTCCCCATCCTCTCCACCCCCTCCACCCCCAAGAGATGAGCCAGGGTGAATGACAAGCATTTATTTCAAATAAAATATATGATTTCACCCTGGCTCTAGATGCCGTGATGAAATTTGGAAGTCGAACAACTGTCTTTGTAAGTAAACGAAATCAGTAACGAGAATGTTCAGGGGTTTATAAAAGAGGAGCAGGAGTTGCAGATCACAGAGGGGAGAGGTACAAAGTTGGTTAAGGATTGGGATTGGGTGCTTGCTTCGGCAGCACCTATACTAAAAATAGGATTGGGATTGGGAGAGCTCCACTGAGGAGGATGCCTCTTGCTCCGTGATGGGGACGCAACAGCTCTGCCTCTTTCGCTCTCAGAGTACCTGACACTCCTGCGGCGACAGCGTCCCATCTGTCCTTTCGTTGCATGTTTGCCGTTGTTCTACGTGGAGGTTCAATCCACGGTGGCACAGGCCTTAGGGAGAGCTGGGGACTTACTCTTACAGGAAAGCTAGGCGGATCTTTGTGTTTTCAGGGTAACCACCTTGCTTTTGCACATTTTTTTCTTTCTTCCCTTCCCACCAGCTGCTTGCTGCTTAAAATCTCATGAGTCAGTAATGATTTGTCCTGAGCGACAGTGAGTAAGGAGATGGTTTGCAGGATTTTGTGTAGTGTGTAGGAATTAGGAAAGCACGTTCCGTGTGGAGATGATGTTCTCTGTTGTATTCTGGGAGTTTTCTAGCACTTAATCAGGGGCTAAATATAGAGCAGTTTACTGAGGTTTTAATACAGTGTCTCTCAAAATGTGAAAGTGTCTCATTTTTCCTTTTCTTCTTTTCGACCTCTGGCCTAATTCATTTTCAGATTAAGACAAAAATCCTAAAGCTCCTTCCGCAAATCACAGACCAAAGCAGCAATTTGGAAAGGGGGTTTTGATCGATGTTGATAAACAATCTGGAAAGTCATTGCCATCAGCATGCATTTTTTTTCAAGCATGAGATATCGCCCTGAGACAGAAGTCGAGAGGTGGGAGTGAATTTAGCAATCAGAGGTCACGCCACCTGAAAGACCTCTCACGTGGCTATTTATACATTTGATATTTTTATTGACTGAGTATAACTAATCAGGTACGTATTTTCAAATAATGACAACAAAGGGCAATAGTCAAGGGAGACAATATGAAAACAGGTGACAACCCCCTGCATTGGAAGTTTGTAAGTACCATGAGAATGGCAGTTCTCCGTGTATTATCCACTAAGCTGATTACCTAGCACAGATTCTATTTGACCTCCAAATCTGCCAAGCACCAGAAGGCTGTCCCTTCAGCCTGCTGTGTCCGGTAGGGAATGGGGACAATTTCCTCAGGGAATGTACTTGAAACATTACTCTTGAATCAACCAAACTCCAGAGTGCTCATAAAAGTACCTTTGCCTTTTTATCCATCCTTCCCTGATTACCCTGCTGGGATTTCTCTCCCACATACCTGACAAAGGCCTATTCTAGGTGTCTTTTATTTAGGGATGCAGAAATATTTATGGATGAAATGATATGCTGTCTGGAATTTACTTCAGTATCGTATGGAAAGTGGGGAAGCAGGGACATCTGGGTGGTTCAGTGGTTGAGGGTCTGCCTTCGGCTCAGGGCGTGATTCCAGGGTCCTGGGATTGAGTCCCCGTTGGGCTCCCTGCAGGGAGCCTGCTTCTCCCTCTGCCTGTGTCTCTGCCTCTCTCTGTGTGTCTCTCATGAATAAACGAATAAAATCTTAAAAAAAAAAAAAAAGAAAGTGGGGAAGCAGATGGGATAAAATTGGAATGAGACTGGTTATGACTTGGTAACTGTTGAAGCTGGGTGATGGGGCAGGGAGCCCACCGTGATGATGTGGGGTGAACATCCTTGCCTGCGTTGGGGAATTTCCCTGAGCTCACCTGGAAGAGGAACTGCTGGCCTGATACACGTTTTGAATTTACTGGATCCCATCAAAGTGCTTTCCAAATCTGTCTGCATAGATTTACATTCTTGCCAGTCATGCATCTTACTGAAACTCGAGATTTAACATTTTTATCAGACTGACTTTTTTAAAAGTAATATAGTCCTCTGTTTTATTTGTGTTTTCATAGTCACTTTAAGAGTCTTTTCTCATTTGCTGCTTCTTTGGTTTGTTTGTTTTTTTTTTCCTTGTGAATTGCCTATGTTGTTCCAGATTATATATATATATATATTTTTTTTTTTTTAAAGATTTTATTTATTTATTCATGAGAGACACACAGAGAGAGGCAGAGACAGAAGCCCGGGACTCCAGGATCACGCCCTGGGCCGAAGGCAGGCGCTCAACCACTGAGCCACCCAGGTGTCCCTTGTTCCAGATTATAGATGAAATCACAGCGAGCTCTCTTTCCTCTCCCCTCCAAGCAGTAAGGGGCAGCAGCCTCCTTGTATTATTTTATGGGAGCCAATTGTTAAGTTTTCAAGAATTTCGTGAACTGGTTATCAGATACAGGTAGCTTGGAATCGGCCCTGAGGGAATATCTATAGCACGGCAGCCAGCAAATGCTGCATATCAGGGCTCCTGCTCCCGGAGAGCTGGTTTTTAAACCTTTACCAGCACACCGCTGCCTCCGTGCATTCACACCTGGATAGAGCTTGGTCCAAAAGGGCATCAAGGTGCACCTGACGCATGGATGAGGGAGGGGCAGACCCTTGACTCGCTGACCGGAACTGGAAGAAGTTTGGTGGCTCTGTGCATGCTTGACACCTGCTGGTGGACAGGACCAGGGTGTGGAGGGCACCCCCTAAAGGGCATCCTGCAGCAGGACTAGGCTTGGCAGGACCCGGCACAGAGCCTGTTCCTTGGCCCGTTTCCCTTCTGTGCCAGATGCCCTGGCTACATCATTTGCAGAGCCCAGTGCCACGTGAAAATGCAGATTCCTCATTCAAAGGCAGGAAAAAGACCCTTTTTTTCTTATTCACCCATGATTTCTCTCTCTCCACCAGTCACAGCTTTCTTTAGTTTCTCTTTAATGTCGCGTTGTCTTGGGAACGGGCATGGGGATTTTGGTGGGGTGAGTGCCAAACCGCATAGTTGTCTGGGATCTTGCCTGGTGACTTGGCACACGGGGCCTGCGTGACCCACCTGGTTCTTTGGGGGTCTGCACCCAGGATCCTGCCAAGAGCAAAGGCAGAGGTGCTTACTACTTGGGACAGGGAATTGGGGTGGGAAGAAGTGGAGGAAGGCAAGATGGTGAGTAAACCAGGAGCATACACTCCACTGACCCATCAAACTTCACTTATAAAACACAAATGCAGAGATCAAATGAATTCAGAAATTCAAGACAGCAACCAGCCACGGAGCATTAGACCCCAAGTATGGGGCTTCTTGTGTGCAAGGCCTGTGTGACTACATTGGTTGTGCGCCCTGAGGCAGGGCCACCAGGCCTCTCCACAACTGAACCATCCCTCCCTGGAGCTGTAGGAACCTAGGTGTGCGTCCTAACTGCTGTGGTGGTTACAATCAGGGCAGGGAGTGGGGTGGTTTTGCCAGAGCTTCTAGCATGTATTTATTGAGCAAATGGTATGGGCCAGCAGTCTTCTGGGCATAAGGTTAACAACTAGAGAAAAATCCTTGCCTCATGGGGTTTACCTTCCGGCCCAAGATATAGGCAACAAATAAGATAAATATATAAATATATATATTTATATATGTAAACAGGGATACAAAGTGTCAGGGAGTGATGCTGATAGAAATCAGGTGAGTTACAATTTTAGACGTTCAGGTTTGGGAAAGTGACATCTGAGCAAGAAGCTGAAGTGAAGGAGGGCACACCAGGTGTCTTCATGTCACCATCCTTGTCATCCCACCCATGACTCTATGTGGGTCATAAGGTGTTGTAAGTAACGTGCAATGCCACAACCTTTTTGGTTAAAATCTGCCCGCATAAGATTCAGTTTTAGTTAGAAGTTATTTTAAGCTTTGGAAATGTCATATAAAAAATATTCTGGTTAGAATCCCTCTCTCTCTTTTTTTTTAAACTGTAATGTTTATGAATTCAGTTCTCTCTGAAACAGATACTTCATTTATTGTCATATTTTTAGAGACTTGGGAAAGTTATCTCTGGCATCTTCTGAGGATTAGACACTTTTTGCAATGATCTTTTTCCCTTCCTTCTTTGAGTTGCTCACTAGGGTTTCTTCCCCAAAAAGAAAAATGGAGTGTTAAATGATAAAAATGTAAAGCTGCAGGAAAAGGAACAAGAGCAGTTCTTTGGTTATCAGGGAGTGGACATTCCATCAGACTATTTGAAAAAGAAAGTCTCCAAATAACAGTGGCTTCAATAAGACAGATGTATTTTTCCCATGGGAGAGATGTCTGGTCGAAAGCAGGCCATGCATGGGCTGTATTTCTGCTCTACCATCCTTAAAATCACCTCATGGTTCAGGGTGGCCACAGGAGCTCCGGCCATTACATCCATACTCCAGGAAGGAAGATAGGGTGAGCTGAATGGCCTGTTTCCTTCCTTTTGAGGGATACTCCCATCAAATCCTTTACAACACACACACACACACACACACACACACACACACACACACACACACACACACACACATTCTCACTCACTATGGGCCAGAACTTAATAACAAGGCCGCACCTACCTATAATAGAGACTTAGAAACCCAGGAAAGGAATTTATCTGAGCAACGATTTTGTTAAAAACCAATGTTCTGCTGCTTGAGAAAGGAGAATGGGTGTTGGAAAGAGTCTCTCACAATTTCTACCACACTCTACAACCTCATTTTCTTTTTAAGTTATGAGGGCTATAAATCTCCAAAAAATAAATCAATCCCTAACTCCTAGGGCCATGAGAAACTATATTTTAAAATGTTCTCATTCTAGCTTTTTAAAAATTCAGACAAGGAATTCTAATGGGGAATGTAGATTCTATCATCTTTACTGCTTTTCCGTAAGTTAACTTACCTAGTCTACCATTTCACCTGCTTTGGCATTGTGCAAATGAGAGCATTTCACTGTAGTTATACAGAATTTTGTATTTTATAGGGACTAAATAATTTTTTTCAACATGCATGTGAGAAAGGAGATAATGATGGGCTGGTTACAATGGTATGAACTTAAGTTCTGGGCCCTAAGGAAAGCATCTCCAAATGGACATCGTACCTTTGTTTTTTTTCTTCCTGTTGAAACTCAGCTCCAACAAAGAAAGCTCCTTTTTCTTATTGCCCTGCATGGTATAGTATCTGCTCGGGCATTTTTATATCGTATATGTGGCTTTTTCTGATGGAAAGCTAATGTTTTTTGTTTTTTTTTTTAAGAGGTCTATTTCTCAGCTCTTGAGCAAGAGTATGCCTTCCTCTCGAAGATTCGTTTTCTTTCTTTCTAATGGTGACAGACGTTGTCTCTCGGCCTAGCAGCACAAGAAAAATGTCACGCTTCAGTTACACTGACCGTGGGCCACTATGCTATCAGTTGTCCGTTGTGCAAGGCGACCTGGTGATTAAACTGCTAATGTTTTCTTCTTGGGGGGGTTCCCCTCCTGATTAGCCAGGCTTTCAGGAATATTATCTTAACACAAAGCTACATGTCATTTATGAATCTCTCTGCTTTATTAAAATATAGCTATCTCTGAGTTAGAGCTGGCTTCTTCACATAATTCTTTCCTACTTAATAATATAAAAGATTCTTCATCTCTAATCCTGATTTCAGTGATGGAAATCCTGCAGACAGAACCAAAGCTATACCATAAGACAAAGCCATAAAAGGAAGGTCTCATATCTGCCAGCGGTGGAAATACAGTTTAATTGTTTAACATATAAGGATGACTGGCATTAAATTCAGTCGAGGCTCTGACAAATCTTACCTTTCGTGATAGATCATTTCAGTCCGAAGAGACGCTGCTAGAGAGATAACTTTATGGACTTAAACTTTTTCCTATTGCTTTAGGAAGCCTTTTCCTGATGACTCCATTATTTCACTGGAATGTGTCTGTACCACCTCTGACATCCATCTTTCCTGAGTTTCAGCTCTGGAATGGATTAATGTAATTCTTTTTTATGGCATCAAACCATGCTGAAGTAGCAAAAGGAAAACTCAGATGTTCTCTAACTACCTTGTCTTTGGGTGGAAAAGTCTTTGCTTAGGCAAATGGATTCAAAAGAGCAGTAGTTGTTGCCTCCAAGTAAAGTTCTGGAAACACGCATTTTTTTAAAAAAAGATTTTATCTATTTATCTGAGAGACAGAGGGAGTGATCAGGATGGAAAGAGATAGAGAGAATCTGAAGCAGACTCCTTGCTGAGTGCAGAGCCAGACACAGGGCTCAGTCCCTCCATCGATGGATTGATGGATCATGAGATTACAACCTGAGCTCAGAGTCAGATGGCTGAGCCACCCAGACGCCCCCGGAAATATCTATTCTTTTGCATTTGTTCTGCTGTAGTGTCTGTTGGCTGGAGAGTTTGAGTTTGTCCCTCCACACCCACTTGCTCTGTGCCCCTGGGGCAGACTGGCCTGTGAGGGCTGTGTCAGTGGCTCTCTGGCCTTATGGTCACTGGTTTGGTTGGGCCAGTAGGAGGCCCTGTCCAGAGACTGGAGGGAGGAGAGAGACACCAAAATGTTTACTCTGGCTTGTTCTCACTGGGCCCCCAGGTGACAAAGACTGTGTTACTCCAGGAAGGCTCTTGCCAGGTGGCCCTCCCTACAATTGCTCCCTCCCTAGGATTTGGTAGTGGTTCCCTCTTACTGCCAGCTCAGGGCTGTTTCATCGTCTTTGTTAGTTTTCTTCAACCTCACCCATGCATTTGTAAAGAATTTCAATTTTCCCATTGGAGCATGCTGTTTCTGCCTGGGACGTTGATATGTGAATCTTCTAACGACAACCACTAAGAATGGGGACAATGGTTATTTTGCCTACGACTTGTTTTGAGAAAATGTTTTCAACGTGAGTAGGATTTAAAGCCAGGCCCCGGACAACTTAAGTTTTTCCTGCTGTTTGTTTTTTACTATGAGAGTGGCGAATTGTTTGCATTTTCACAAGAATGTAAAGAGGAAGGATGTAGTTCTGCAAGGTGGTTGTACAATTTCAATGAGTTCTCAAGGCAGGTTGCTGACATCTTGCTTGAGCTCCCAGATGCTTGGAAGTGGTGGTCGTACCGCTGCGGTCCGGGGCAGACGCATGTAGTCTTCTTTCCCAGACCCACTGACCCTGCAAGGCACGTGGACTCCAGCTAACTTGCTTTCTTATCCGGTTACTGGCCTGCCTGCTGGCTCCTGAAACAAAGTGCTCTGAAGCTGATGCTAATTACCCGTCCAAAAACATTGGGTGAGATATTCACCCAGTTGGAGCACATTCCTTTTTTTCAAGTTCATCACCGAATGAGTTGGGTTTCAGGTTGAGTGCTTCTGCTATTTCTCATTTTCCCCGCAATTGAGAAGTCTCTTATTTCACAAATGCAATGAGGCCAGTAATCTGCGATCCTTCTGGTAAATTCTATTTGCAAGGACTGCTTCTTGAAAACAGTAATCTCAAAATTAGAGAAGGCACTGATATTTAGTTTTAATCCACACATTTTATGAAAACCTTGGTAAGCTATGTGTTTTCTGGGGCCCACCTAGGTCGATGAAAAAGTGTGGGCCCGGGTCACTGGGTTATAACTTCTGGGGCCCGTATTCTAATTCTAAAACGAGAGTCTCCTAACCTCTCTGTCCCTTGACTTTCCATTCAATCACTGGAGTTAACACCTACCTGACAAAACTGATGAGGATAGTATGGGGTAATGGATGGTAAAGTGCTTTGAAAAAAAAATTTAAATATCCTAGGGGTCCTTGGGTGGCTCAGTTGGTTGAGCATCTCATTCTTGATTTCGGCTCAGGTCATGATCTCAGGGTTGTGAGATGGAGTCCAGTGTCAGGCTCTGCGCTCAGTGGGGAGTCTGCTGGAGACTCTTTTTCTCTCTCCCTCTGCCCCTCCTCTTGCTTGCATGTGCTCTCTCTCTCTCTCTCTCTAAAATAAATAAATATTTAAAATAAAGAAAATTTAAATATCCTAAAGATACAAATTATTGTTGTTGTCTAAAAAATGATAAAATATAGCCTAAATCAATGATTTTTAGCCTTTTTTGGGTCATGAATGCCTTTGGAGAATTGACAAAAGCTATAGACCCTCCCTCCAGAACTGCATAAACCATCCAGCAGATTTTCTTATACAATTTTAAGGCATCCATGGATCTTCTGAAGCTCACTACACCCTTGACAAATTTCATAAAATACATCTTGGTTTTTTTTTTAAGATTGCTAAATGTAAAAGTGAATGTGTTAGATATAATTTTCATCTGCATTCACTTATAAGGCTTGACATTTAAATTTTTGCACAAGATACTGCATAAGATATATAAATTACAAACCAAAAAAAAAAAATCAAAAGGAAATACCAAACTATTCTGAGTTCTTGAACAAATTTTCAATGCATTGGGTTTTGGAACTAGAATAATGATTGTTGAAAATATCCTGAAGTATAAAAGCAAGAAAGCCAATTTAATTCATTCAGTAAATATTTCTTGAGCACCTATATGTGCTAAGCATCATTCTCAGTACTCAGGATTTAACAGTGAATCAGTCAAAATACCTCTACATATTTATTAAGTAAGCTCTATACCCAATGTGGGGCTCAAACTCACGACCCTGAGATCAAGGGTCTCATGCTCCAGCCAGGTGCCTCCCACAGTCAAAATATCTAGTGTACAGAGATGATACTTTCTATTCATCATGAAAGCCATTAAAGCTCCAGGTAGTGTACTAACACTAGCCTGTGATTCTCTTAGAGATTCATGTTTTACAACTTATGTGAACAACTGAGTAATTTCTGTATTAGTCCAAGAAACTTCATTTCTGTCTGACTGACCCCTTTTTAGCTTGTAATTTGTATATTGTAAATGTATAGCTACTATGAATCTTCTACATTGAAGATAACCAAATATTATGAACTCCATGGTTTCTTCCTAGCCATGAAGCTGCAATACAAATTTTTCTCTTTGGTCCACAGTTTGAATTTACATATTGTTTTTGAAGCCAACAAGACCATTTGCTTGAATCATTCCTATTCATTTAAGAAATACTTGAATGACATCATGAATGCTTTCAAATGTTTTGAAATATTTTTAGACTGTGGTCTCTGAGATGATTGGAAGGAGAGGAATGAAAAATATTGTGCCATTCCTAACTTTTTAGATAATTTATCACTTTAGTGTTTGGCAAAGTGGCAAAATATTTTCAATTCCATGAGCATTATATAATAAGATATGTAAGAAAGTATTAGATCCTAGATCAGTATGTTTATTTCCACTGTGCGTGTGTGTGTCAGGGGTGGTGGTGGAGGTGTCAACTTGTCAGCACTGGAATGGGAAGAAGTTTGCTTATAAAAACTACAAACTGGATAAAAATACTTCAGGAGGGATGAGAATTAAAGCACATTTGAGATTGACCAGATATCAGTTCTTCTTTTCACTTTTTCTTTTTTTAATTTTTAAATATTTTTTAGAGATTTTATTTATTTATTCATGAGAGACACATACACGCACAGAGAGGCAGAGACACAGGCAGAGAGAGAAGCAGGCTCCATGCAGGGAGCCCGATGTGGGACTGGATCCCGGATCCCCAGATCACGCCCTGAGCCAAAGGCAGACGCTTAACCGCTGAGCCACCCAAGTATCCCTTCACTTTTTCTTAGTTTCCTTAATGGGACCCATTACGTTACTCATCTTCCCCACTGTGTCCTGCCTCCTCTTCCCTCCTTGCCGAGCTAATCATATTTAAGCGCAAAACACAGCCTTTCCTATGCATTTGTACTTTCCAATTAAATGCAGGTCTCAACCTTTTTCTTTTTTTTTTTTACTGTCATGTCCATTTCAGAATAATTTCTTAAATGCATAAATGAGGAACTCTATTGCAATTTAATAGGTTTTCTTGTTATCAAGTGTCAAAAAAAATCCCTGTAATATTAAGCGCTTTTAAAATAACACTTTAAATAAGAAGCTAGTGGCGGGCCTAATGGTTACCACGGTTTCACAGTTGTGATAGAAATAAACCATATTTTGAAATATCTGCAACTGTAATGTGTCCTAAGAAATCCGTGACTTCTGCTGGTGCCAATGCCACAGGTTTGTTAATATTACTGTGGTTTATTGATTTATATTGATGATTTGTTTAGCTTCTTCATTTCCGTTAAACATTAGTGGAAATGAAGATGTCTTTTCTTCCCACCTGCAGTCACAGACCCCTATAGGGTATGGGGATCCCAGGTGAAGAACTACTCCCCACCACCCCTGACTGTTAGTCCCTTGGTCCAGAGACCAGCACACAGCACAGTGCCTGATATGGCATGATTCCTTGATAAATGTTATGTGAATTAAGTGAAACACCAAGCGGGGAAATCGACATTTGTCCAATACTTATGATTATTGCTAGGACTTTTTGCCTCTAATCTCATTGACTCTCTGATTAACTTCCGGAGCAGCCCTGGATTCCTCAGATGAGGAAATGGGGACTCAGGGTTGCTATGCAGCCAAGCAGAATTTAACTCTGGTCTGTTTGACTCCAAAGTTCACATTCTTTCCACCCTCACATTGTTGCCTCTTACAAAACTTTTCTAGGTCCAGAAAATAACACAAGGGAAGTCCTTTCAGATACTTGATGCCTCCAGACTTCTTAAGAAGACTCAGTAAAACATCAATTCTCTCGTAACTCAGTAAGTCCAACTTACAAGGATGCCTAGTTGAAGGTTTTTGAAAATTTCTTTATGTAGATGTAGGGTGAAGTTGTTTCTATGAGCATAAATTCTTACCCATGGAGATGAGACTACTTCCAGCAGGGTCAGGATTTGCTTAAATCAAATGAGCAGTAATCTGTTCGATGCCTTACACACATACTTAGCCCTTTCATGAGAGATTTCTCAGGCAGGTTTGTGGCTGGTGTCCAAGACGGTCACAGGATAATCCTATAATCCTGTATTCCACAAAACAGTGTCATTTATTGCATAAGAATGTATCAGGCAGCACTATTATATTGCATTTTCTACTGTAAAGAGATTTTTTTTTTCTTTAACTGAGGAATCATGTTGATCCTATACAGTAAGGGGAAGATACTTTGCAGTTTATGCAACTGTCATTTTCTGCAGCGTGGCTGAGAACTCATTCTGGTAACAATCAAACTCTCTAGCATTTCTTTTGAGGGAAGCTCACCAATTTTATAAATCTTGGTTCATAGAAGCATACATCCCCAACGGACACTAAGCGGGCTGCACCTGTTTTCCTTTCCTTCAGCAAAGCGCCTTTCATTTTCCCTATTTGGAAATGTCATCTCTCCTAAGTAGCCTCGGTAGTCTGACCTCCCTGTTCTGGGCCTGACTCTGGGCTTCTCAACCTTGCTGGAGTAACTGGTTCCTTGTCTCTCTCCTTTCTCCATTCTTGTCGGTCCACTTCCTCCCAACTTTTGTCCCGACATCCCCTGTTCTCTTCCAGCTTCCCAGCCCAGTCCTGAGCAGGTGACCGCATGCCTGCTGCCCACGAGGGGACAAAGTGTGTGGAGTCTGCTCTATCACCGCTCTCCGATCAGAATCCCCCAGCACCTCTATTTTTCCACATCTTCCTTTCCTTTTGTTTCTGAGAAAGAAGAGGCCCTTCTGTCTTCCAAGACAAAGCGCTGTGATCTGGGTTACCTCCCTGTGAGATGTGAATCACTTTTTTCCTTCTTCACCTTCTCTCCTGTTTGGAAAAGTGCACAGAGGCGCTCATTTTTTTTTTTTTTTTTTAGAGGCGCTCGTTCTTGAAAAAAATATGCAAAAGAAAACAAAATCTTTCCCTTATTCCCGTTACTCCCTGTGTATTATTATACCACCTGCCTTCTTTTCATTGGCAAACATTTTGGACTGGTTGGTAGTCTACTATAATCGCCGCTTCAATGCCCACATATGCCTTCAGCTTTTGAAATCTGGCTTCTTTCTCCATCATCCCACTGCGAATGGTTCTCTAGAAGGTCACTAAGCCTCTTGTTTGCCAAGCCCAGTGACTTTTCCTCTGTTCTAATTCTGAAGTCTCTAGAACCAGACATTGTTTATTACCATGTTCTCAAGCCTTACTGCTGCTCTGGCTTTCAGAGCACTTCTTTTATTTATTTATTTTTTTATGTCTTTCCAACCAGTCTTTTCTTTTCCTTCAGAGTTCTTGTTTCCTACTCCCCTGACTTTAGTGGTAACTTCTACATAGATAAGTCCCCGATGCTTATCTCCAGCTCCAGCCTATCACATTTCAGACCAGCATTTCCCCTGCTTGCTGCATATTTCCTCCTGAGCCCAGGATCTGGACAAACCTGATCACCTCTTACCTAGTTCCTCTCCCGTGTTTCACACTGTTAATCACCTCACTATCAGAGTTCTCAGACTTTTGATTCTTCTACTTCAGATTCAGACACTGGCAAACCCTGACCCCTGACCCTTCTCCTGCCACCTTACTTCATATCTGTCCCTCCTTTCCATTCCAACAGCTACTCTGGTTTGGGGTTCTCGTCTCTTAATTGGTTTCTCTGTCCCTGTTTCTACCCTTGTTTGTCCCACAGACATTCCAGGTTATATAGCTCCAGTACCGGCACTTTTCTGCTCAAAACCTTTCCATGGCTTTGAACTAGTAAAGGAATTAAGCTCAGATGCGTAATTTGGCGTTCAAGACCTTCACAAGAAGTAAAATGGAAATTTTATTTTCTATGGGTTATTTGGGAAACACCCAAGATAAAAGCCAAAACAACAAAATTACACTGTCCCTACACTTTAATACAAGAGTTCTAAGAAAAAGAACTTAATTTTTTAAACAGTGCATACTTCCCCCCCCCCAGCTTTAACATAGAATCATTTTTGGATTTGCTCTTCCTCTCAATTACAAGGTAATTTTCATTTGAATGTACTTAGCACATTCCACCTCCTATTATAATTATGGTTATTTTTATCTCACTCCCTTTCCTATGCTGTAGTCCCTCAAACACAGAATATGTCTCACTCATCTTTGTGTACTTCTCGTTCCTTGGCACAGGATGCTTGCTTTACGTTTGCTAACTCGAGTGAAGACTTCATAAGCCTTAGCCCGACAATACCCCCTTCTCTTAACAAAATCAACTACAACTCAAACTAAACAAAAACACCGAGTTCTGCGTTCTTGTTGACTCGTAGGTGAGGTGGTTTGCCAACTGAGGTGCAGGAAGGGGAAGCTGGAGGAACTCAGAAGCTCTTAAAACATTTTCAAAGTGAAATATTGGTTGGACCATTTGTTCTTATTTACTAATATGGTGTTTAAGCTACAGCCGTGTTAATTACATGTTAAGTTTTGTAGGCAAATGACTGTTGCCGATTAAACTCAATTTATTGACAAGTCTTTGACCAAGTAATATTCTGGGAAGATGGGGATTGTTGAAAATCTCTGTCACTGTGAGGACAAAATGTCCCAACATCATGAAAGGTCTTTGGTGAGAGGTAGCTCTACAAGGTTCTTCTTCTTAAGTGGCCATAGTAAGGCTACACACACATACCCTTAGCTTTTTTTTTTTTTTTTTTTACGATTTTATTTATTTATTCATGATAGACAGAGAGACAGAGGCAGAGACACAGGCAGAGGGAGAAGCAGGCTCCATGCCGGGAGCCAGACACGGGACTCGATTCCGGGACTCCAGGATCGCGCCCTGGGCCAAAGGCAGGCACCAAACTGCTGAGCCACCCAGGGATCCCCTACCCTTAGCTTTTTATGAGAATAATATCATGGACAGTTTTACTAAAAGAAGTCTCCCAGTTTCAAAAATCCAATTAAACCCTCAGTAATTCTTCCTATTGACGCTGAGGTGTCCAATACAACTGCTGACGCCCTTTGACAGTGATATATGGTTCTTCAACAGGTAACAAAGAGGTCTACACCTTTTAACGAGTTGCTGCTGCACTTTAAGGTCTTTCAAATTCTTGAAATGCAGTCTCGAAGTAGGAAGAACTCGAAGCGAAGTTCCACTAAGAAAAACAAAGCTCCCCAGCTGGAAAAATGTGAAAATTCGTGGGCTTTTTAGCAAAAGGCTAAAACGGCTTAGCTCTTTGGCTGTATGTATGTGTTTTTGAAAGATATTATTTATTTATTCATGAGAGACACACAGAGAGAGGCAGAGACACAGGCCGAGGGAGCAGCAGGCCCCATGCAGGGAGCCCGATGCGGGACTCGATCCTGGGTCTCTAGGATCAGGCCCCGGGCTGAAGGCAGGTGCTCAACCGCTGAGCCACTCCGGGATCCCTCTTTGGCTTTCTTTTCTTTTTTCTTCTTTCTTTCTTTCTTTCTTTCTTTCTTTCTTTCTTTCTTTCTTTCTTTCTTTCTTTCTTTCTTTTCTTTCTTTCTTTCTTTCTTTCTTTTCTTTCTTTCTTTTTCTTCTTTCTTTCTTTCTTTCTTTCTTTCTTTCTTTCTTTCTTTCTTTCTTTCTTTCTTTCTTTCTTTCTTTCTTTCTTTCTTTCTTTCTTCTGAAACTGGGAGACTTCTTTTAGTAAAACCCATGATATCATTCTCATTTTTCCCTCTTTGGCTTTATCTATCTATCTATCTATCTATCTATCTACCTATGTATTCATTCATTCATTCATTCCTCTTTGGATTCATTCATTCATTCCTCTTTGGATTCATTCATTCATTCATTCCTCTTTGGATTCATTCATTCATTCATTCATTCATTCATTCATTCATTCATTCCTCTTTGGCTATATTTAAAGTCAAATAAGAAACATCCAAAACGCATCGCCCCATCACGTATCCCGTGTAAGCCTTGGGCTCTGGGGATTCTCCCGGCAGGGCTTCTCCCAAGGGCTGTGGCGTATCCTCTGCCGTTACATTTCCGATTTACAGAGCAGGTGATCCTCTCCGTGCTGCGGAGCAGGCGGCCCTGGGGGAGCCAGCAGGGGGTAGGGGGGAGCGGGGAGCAGTCTCCCGGGCTGAGGCTTCTTGTGAGATGGCAGAGGCTCCGCGGCTTCACCTCGCCGATGTGCGCGCGAGCACTGTACGCACCAACACCCGCGTCCACACGTAGCTAGGGGCAGGCGCCTCGCGGGCAGCGCTTATGCAAACAACAGACGTTGTAAAAAAAAAAAAAAAAAAAGAGTCCAATAAAAACTCTTAATATTGGGTCTTGGAGCGAGAGTCGGGAGACCCGGCCCCCAGGGGTGGCTCGGGAGTCGGGCGAACAGGTGGCACCGTCGGGGCATCGCGACTGGGTCAGCGGAGGGGCCGCCCCGGGCACGTCGCCTGCGTCCCCGCCCCCCCACCCCCCCGCGCCGCGCGTTACGTCACGCCGCCCCGCCGCCTCCCAGCGTGCCCCGCACGCCGCCCAGGGCCCGCCGCAGCCTCACAATCGGGGCCGGGCGCCGGCATGACGTCACCCCCCCGCGGCCCGCCTCCTGCGCCCGGAAAGAGGCGGCCGCCCATTGGCTGCGCCGCTGGCGGCCTCCGGGCCAATGACGGGGCGGCGAGCGGCGGGGTCCGGCCTTGACGTTGTGCTGCTCGCCGCGGGGTTTATTTGGCTCCGGGGCCCCTCGCCGACGCCATTAGGAGCCGCAGCGCCCGAGGCCGCCCCCCGCCGCTCGCCCGCCGCGTCCCCCCGGAGCGCCCCGCGCCTCCGCGCCTGCTCTCCACCCTCCTGCCCCCGGGAGCCGGGAGCCGGGAGCCGCGCGCGGGCCCGCGGAGACCATGTCCTGACTGAGGGGAGAGGGCGGAGGCGGCGCGGAGGGAGGCGGAGAGGGGCCGGGCTCGGGGAGTCGCCGCGGGCTGCTCGGGGAGTCGCCGCCGCCGCCGCCGCCGCCGCCGCCGCCGCCGCCGCCGCCGCCGCCGGGCGCTGAGCACCGGACGGGGAGCAGGAGCCGGAGCCGGAGCCGGAGCCGCGGCCGCCAGGTAACCGGGCCCCGGGAGGCGCCCCCCTGCAGGCCCCTCGCGGCCCCCTTGCTCCCCCGGGCGGCGTCGCGGGCGGGGGGAGGGAGGCCGCTCGGCCGCCGCCGCGCTCCCATCTTGGGCTTCCCGGGTGCGGGGACGGCCCGGGCAGGGGCAGGGGCAGAGGCAGGGGGAGGGGGAGGGGGGAGGCGGCCGCCGCCGCCGCGCTTGTTTACCGGCCATCGATCCGCCGCGGCTACCTCTCTTCCGCCAGATTCCCCCTCCCCGCCCTCCGCGCCCTCCCCGCCGCCCCCCTCCGCCCCCCGACTTGGTTCCCTGCCACCCACGGGCAGGGGAGCGGGGAGCGGGGAGCGGGGCTTCCCCCCTTCGCTCCTGCTCTGCAGTAGGCCCCAATACTTGTTCCATCCCCGCGAGTTGCTGCTGGCCTCCAAACTTGTATTGCGGCCCTTCGGCCGCTTCCCGCCCCCCCCCCCCCCCCGAGGTGCCGAGTCTCCGAAAACAGAGGTGCGGGGCGACGGGGCCGGGCCGCGGAGGAGGAGCTGCAGCCCGGCCGAGGGACGTCGGCCCGCGGGGCTCGCGGTAACCGGGGCCCAGGGCGAGGATCTCGGCCGCCGCCGCCGCCGCCGCTTGCCGAGGCTCGTTTGAACAGACAAAAGGACTGTAAGGAACCCTGCGTCAGGCTCTAGGGACCGGCAGCCTGGGTGTTCAGCCTGGGAACTTCGAAGCGGCCCATTATCTCAGCCACAAAACTGGTGTTTTGAGACTCTCTGGCTGCAGATTTTTTGAGTTTCCGCGGATCGAGGCTCTTCCCCCCCCCCCCCCGCCAATTCCCCCAGACCAGGCAGGTGAAGCGCCGTCCTCTGGGCCCGGTGTTGGTGCGATCCGTGGTGCTGTCAGGAAACCGAACCTGCAGGAGCAGCGCTTTGGGGATACGCTTGAGAAACCCTAAAGTCTCGGAGAGCTTCCGTAAGGAGCCGCGCTGCTCTCTCCGTGGTCTCTCTCTTTTTTTTTTTTTTTTAAGTTGGACTTTATTATCACTTGTGCTGCCTCAAGGGTACTCCCCCCCCCCCCCCGTCTTGATCAAACGTGGATGACTCAGTGTACAAACCCTACGCCAGGGGAAACCGTGAAGAATTTTGATCTTGGTTTGTGCCAAGGGCCTTGGAAAAGCCACAGAAACTACATCCGTGCAAAACAAAGCTGAATCCATTCTGGGGGTTATTATTAATTGAATGAGGGAATGCTAAAGAAATTTAGAACCCTGCTGTCTCTTGATTTTTTTTTTTTTTTTTTTAAGATGATGCATTCACTTATGCGGAGATTTCATAGCATTGGTCTTACTGGGCTATCAGGGAAACTGAGAGGACAGTACCGACTCATTTTAATCTCTGGGGAGGATAGTTGAATGTCACGAGGGATTTTTATTTCTGTTGATGTTTCAGCACCTTTTATTAATGCTTGAGAGCATTAAGACGCTCTTTTGTTTACTTTTGAAACGTGCTTGGGTTAGTGTGATGAACTCGGTAGTGTGTTTTCAACTTATGGCCTCAACCTGCCTTTACGCAGATAAGGGTTATGGCTTATCACATTTTTAAGGGCTGAGGGCTAACACAGTTCTGGAGCCCACCATCCAGTTGTACAATATTTGAGGCAAATGGCCTTCTGTGTGTCACTGATATAGTGAGGGTTGTTCGATGTGCTTTCCACTTATATTGCTTTTATAATAAGTGGGAACTTTAAATAAATGGGAGTTGGAAAAGTACAGCACTTAAGTTTTTATTTAACTTGGTTTAAATTTTATTATTTGAGCATCGCTGCTGCCTCCCTCCTCTTCTAGTAATAAACTTATGCCCGGGCTTTGAACATACTTTCTCTGTGATGACCTGTTTCATTTGGAATATTTATGCTTGCTGATACTGTGGGTAAATAATATCTTGAACATTTTAACACTCTGCTCTCGTCACATCACAACCTAAAAACTTCCAGAGCACTTACATGCAAAGTAAGGTTTAAGCTTCTTGGTGTGGTGTTCAGGTTTCTTTGTAACCTGGACCTGATCCACTTCACGCTTAACTCTTATTTCTCCTCTTTTGTGGATTCTTCCCTCTAGCCAAACTAACTTGTTTGTTGCTGCTGTGAAGTCCCTCCTTTGGCCTTTCTTTCTGTTTGAAACCCTCTTCCGCTGTATTCATGGATACTCTCTTTGCGGCCAGGTTGAGTCCTGTCTCTTGAAAAGCCTTTCTGGCTATTTCAACCTCAAGGGATCTATTCACTCCTTTTTGTGTGTGTGCATGTGGAACTCTCCTTTTTTTTTTTTTTCTTAGCATATGCTATCCTGGATTTCAATATATCTTTTTATGTTTTTATTCTGGTTCCGAATTAGATTTTAAGACCTCTGAGAAATAGGTATGAATTCTTTTTCCGTGAAGACTGTATATTCAGCACTGAAATCTGAATGGATGCATACTCTGACAAAGTATTTTTGGTCATAGAAGTGTTCTAGGATATGCTCTTTGTAGTCTTTTAAGTAGTGGGGTTTCTGGAATTTTGAGGACATATGAGATAAAATACGTGAAGTTATGTCTGTCCCTTAAAAAAATTTTTTTTTTCTTGGTTGGTATGTTTATTTCTATTATTAGTGTGGTTTTCTTCCTGTAGAGTGTGCTCAACAATTTGGTAATGATCATGTATTCAAATAAACAGAAGTACTGTAGTTGTGTGGTTTACTTCAGATTTGAGTCTCGTGCAGTTCGGTTTGAGTTTGGCACCAGTGACACTAACGGAGGTCATTCCATATTTGTATACAGGTAACATTTAGCATCATGAGAAGGAGAAAATAATCTGTAGTCTCAGTTTGCATCCTTAACCTCAGATGTTGGCAGCATGTGTCATTGATCATGAGGCAGATGAGACACAGGACAATGTGTGATTCACTGCTACCTGTCAACGCTGTTGGAAGAAAACACAAGCCAGTCCATAGTATTTTTGTATACCAAAGATAATATGTGTAATTATATAGTACATAGGTGGGTGCTGATGTAGCAGGAAAATAGGTGTATATGTTTCTGTTGTGTGTGTGAGTAGGAGGCTTGGTATTTTATGGATACATAGTCTCTTAGCAGTAAACAATCTTGATTTATCCATTGCACATATGTGGAAACTTGACCTCTTTTCAGTTCATCAGAATATTTTTCCTTGTAATTGACTTTTTTTAGAAAGTAGTTTACATAAAAACTCTTTTAAGCAGCAGAAACCTTTTTAGCATAATCAAAGACAAAATTAGTTTATTACTGAACTTTCTAAATATTATTAGGCATTTTTACTTAGGCTGTTGGCATCCGTAAAAGGCACTTCCATGGAGTTGATACCGGGATTATTACTATTTAAGAAATCTGGATTAGTAAGCATTCTTTGCTTTCTGGAAGGGTGTTATTTTGGTTAAGATGACATTTTTGACAAGAACCATCAATTTGAGTTTTTAAATGGATGTTAGTCAGGTAAATTGAATATAAAGTTGATAATTTTTCAGCTGCCTAGTGAATTTAACTTTTCAGTAGTGAAAAAACGAATTTCCTTATTTTTATAATTCCTATATTTAGAGCAGGCTGTCCCACTCTCTCCCTAACCAACACAGTGTAATTTTGGTTTTTCACCATTTGGTAAGTCAGAATTTTATGTGGCTTGAATTCACATAAATAAGAAAATATTTGAATGCATAAAGCTTGTTGTGTATCTTTTCATTTTTTTTTAAATTTTAAAGTAATGGCTTCATTGAAGTTTATTTCATATACTATGAAGTTCACCCCCCCCCCTTTAAAAAGATTTTATTATTTGAAAGAGGGTGCAGGAGCAGGGGGGTGGGCAGAGGGAGAAGAAGAAGCAGGTTCTCAGCTGAGCAGGGAGCCCCACGTGGGGGGCAGACGCTTAACTGACAGCCACCCAGGTGCTCCAAAATTCACCCTTTTGAAGAAGTATATAATTCATTGGTTCTTAGTGTATTCACAAAGTTGTGTAGCCATCACCACTATGCAGAACATGTCATCACCCCAAAAACTGTACCGCTTAGCCCCAGTTCCTGGGAACCACTAATCTGTCTCTATGGTTTTGCTTATTCTGTACCTTTTTTTAAAAAAATATTTTATTTATCTATTTGAAAAAGATTTTATTTATTTCTTCAAGAGACACACACAGAGAGGCAGAGACACAGGCAGAAGGAGAAGCAGGCTCCATACAGGGAGCCTGATGTGGGACTCGATCCCGGGACCCCAGGATCACATCCTGGGCTGAAGGCAGGCGCTAAACCGCTGAGCCACCCAGGGATCCCCTAAAGATTTTATCCACGAGAGATACAGAGAGTGAGAGGCAGAGACATAGGCAGAGCGAGAAACAGGCTCCCTGCAAGGAGCCCAATGCGGGACCTGATCCCGGACCCTGGGATCATGCCCCGAGCAGAAGGCAGATGCTCAACTGCTGAGCCACCCAGGTGTCCCTATTCTGTACATTTCTTATAAGTGGAATCCTATAATATGACACCTTTTGTGTCTGACTCCGTTCACTTAGCATAATGTTTTGAAGGCTTATTCATGTTGTAACATGTATCAGTGCTTTTTTTTTAAATGGCTGAATAATTAATAGTGTATGGATATAGCCCATTTTGTTTATGTTTATCCATTCATTGATTGATGGACATTTAGGTTTCTACTTTTGGGCTGTTATGAAGTATGCTGCTATGAATACCTGTACAAGTATTCGGGTGGACAAAGGTTTTCATTTCTCTTGAGTATATACCTGGCAGTGGAAGTGCTGGGTTATATGGTAACTCTGTTATCACTTTGATTGGAATTCTGAAGGGAGGACATCATTTCTGTGATTTTTATTTATTTATTTATTTTATTTTTTATTTTTGTGATTTTTAACAAAAAGTTTTAAATCCCTAGCTTTTTTTAGTTGGGGTAATAAGTTATTACAAATTTTTATTATAAAAATTCATTTTTTGGTATTTAGTGAAGCTAAAGTTTGTTTTCAAACGGGAGCTATATTAATTTGCAGAACTAATTTTGACTAATATTTTTTTTGAAATTCTACCCTTTGAATACCAGTGGAATATTTCATTGCTTTTTATTGCCTAAATGATGAGTAAGTGACTGTTGGAGAGCAGACATTGTTTATAGACACATAAAGGTGAATTTTTCACAGGCAATCATTGGAAACCATAATTCACAAAACTATGAAACGTTAGCATAAGGTTAGGTTTGTGTCAGGAAGGGCTTTAGAGAGATGGGGACATTTAAGCTGGTCCTCACAGAAGTAAGTAGGTTTCTGAAAGCGGGTAAAAATGGAGGGTGGAAATGGGCAAGCATCCTGTGCAGAAGCAAACCTGTGTGTGAAGGCATGGAGATGTGAAAATGACATGTCCTGTTTCGGTACCAGCAGCTTTAGGATAACTAAAGCATGTGGATGAGATTGGAAAGGCACTCCTATAGAGTCCCCCCTGCCTCACTTATCCCAGAGCTAGTATTGTGGCTGGGAATTAGAAAGGTAGAGTGGTCCTCTTTAGAATGGACCATCTTCACAGATAGGAAGACAGAAGAATTTTGTCTTCTTACTCTGTCTCTGTGTGTGTGTGTGCTGGAATATGTGTGTGTGTGTGGGATATTTATTAAGTTGAGAATTTGAAGGCATTTTTTTTTATAGAAATTCATCTAGCAGGTTAATTATTGGGCACCTACTGTGTGCTCTGAAGTTTAGGATTTTCAAAAAGTAGATAATATAAAACACTGTTACAGAGGCTACTGAAATTAAAACATTTAGTGACAACCTGAAAATCACTCTTCCAAAAGCAATTCTACTGGATATTGTGGTATCCAGGTGGACAAGGCAAATTACTTGTATTTGCATTCCTTTTTTTTTTTAATTTATTTATTTATTTATTTATTTATTTATTTATTTATTTATTTATTTATTTATTTATTTATTTATTTATTTATTTATGATAGTCACAGAGAGAGAGAGAGAGGCGGAGACACAGGCAGAGAGAGAAGCAGGCTCCATGCACCGGGAGCCCGACGTGGGATTCGATCCCGGGTCTCCAGGATCGCGCCCCGGGCCAAAGGCAGGCGCCAAACCGCTGCGCCACCCAGGGATCCCTGTATTTGCATTCCTATATGGAGAGGCAATCTAGGAGCAAACAAACAAACAAAAAACCAGATAGTGGTAAGAGCCATGCAGATAAAGCAAGCAGGGTGATGTGGTGGATGTGACTGAGTGGTCAGGGAAAATCTTTCTGTGGAGGTGGTATTTAAACCTAGATCTATCTCAGTGATGAGAGCTGGCCATATGAAAATCTGGGGATAGAGGATTCTAGGCAGAAGAGATTTCAAATCCAAAGCTAATGTGAGAGCTTGCTGGTAAAAGGGAACAGAATGAACTCCATTTTCTATGTTGAGATTTTCAAGAAAGGCTGGCAAATTTTAATTTTATTCTGAATGGATTGGGAAGCCATTAGAGGGTTTTAAATCTTTGTGTTGTGATTTGGTTTACGTTTCTAAAGGATCCATCTGGCTTCTGTGTGAGGATGGTGGGTAGAGTAGAAAGCTGTAAGCCTAGTGGGGAGGCTTTGTCCTAATCCGCAAGAGAGTTGATGGTGGCTGGACCTGGGGGTGTGGTAGGGGATTCTGGAGGAAAATAAAGATTTTGGGGCTTGTTTTGGAGTAATGTCAGTGCCTTGTGGTAGCTAGAGACAGTGACTATAACTAGTCAGCCTGTCTTGTCACTTAATATTCGTGTTTTATTCTAAGGAAATGCTTTTGTGATCCTGGAAGGCTGTGGTACACGAATGCGAAAAAAACAGGAGTCAGAATCTGGGGTTTACTTCGTAAGGCTTTGTGACACTAGGCAAATCATTTTACCTTTCCTGGAGCCCTGGATTCCGTGTCATTAAAATGAATGTATTTGTACCTCAGGGAGATTCAAGGTACCTTAGGGGGAGAGTACCTGAGGGTTCTTAGGATTAAGTGAAGTAATATAAGTGTTCCGTGACCTAAAGCTCCATACGTAATTTAAGGTGGTATTGTTTGAAGTTGGCAATTGTTTTGGTAATATTAATTATTGGATATGGATCTTGAAGTTACTGGCTTTAGTACCTACTTAAAGACAGATGTGGCATTGTTATTGTAATTTCTTTTCAATGAAGACCCTTGAGTCTTAAGCATTTGGCCAATACCCTGTGAGTCAGTAATGGATGGCGAGGGACTTGAACTTGTGTCTATGAAGTGCAATACATCTTCCTGTATATGAGAGAAACGAATATAAATATCAAGAGATGGAACTCATCTTCCCGTAGTAGATTAAAGTAGATTTCAAATTAGTACTTTGGTGAGAGGCCCTAGTAAAATCACTAAAGGATAATATTGTAGTATATTCTTGAAGTGTGTGTATCTTTGTGTTTGGAAGAGTTTGGAGATACTTCAAGATCTGTCATGGGGCACCTGGGTGGCTCAGTTGGTTAAACATCTGTCTTTTGCTCAGGTCATGATCCTAGGGTCCTGGGATGGAGCCCCACATCGCGTTCCCTGCTCAGTGGGGAGCCTGCTTCTCTCTTTCCCCCTGCTCCTGATCTCTCGCTCTCTCTCTTAAATAAATGGGTCTTTATTCTCCTCCTCTTCCGTCCTCTTTTTGAAAGATTTTATCAGGAATGATCTTTGATGCCCTGTTTAGG
This sequence comes from Nyctereutes procyonoides, assembly GCF_905146905.1. Lineage (NCBI taxonomy): Eukaryota > Metazoa > Chordata > Mammalia > Carnivora > Canidae > Nyctereutes > Nyctereutes procyonoides. Next base: position 26,689,522 of record NW_026575133.1, read on the forward strand.
ATTTTAACTTCAGTAGGATGCTCTTGAAAATTTCAGAGCAGCAGAATAGCAACATCAGATTTTTTTTTTCTTTCTTTTTTGACCACCCTGGTAGAGATGTGGAGTACGAGGGTAGGAAGACCAGTTAGAAAAGTAGTTGAGGAAAGAAATGATGAACTAGGGCTTAATGATAGGGATGGAAAGAAGGGCTAATTCTTGAGAAAGGTTTAGGGTATAGGAGGCATATTTATTCTCTGATAAAAAGGACTTTTCTATACCTAATCCATGATTTTTGTCAGGATAAAAATAATATATGTGAAAGTATTTTGTAAGTGGTAAGATTTACTGTGTGATGTGTGTATATATATAAATAACAAATATATATTTTCCCCAGAACTGTTTGAAAATGAGTTGCAGACTTGATATTCCATTATCCTTAAATATTTCAGTATATATTTCCTAAAAAGCAAGGACTTTATGCTACATAACCACAATATAATGATCAAAATCAGGAAATTAACATTGTATGATTATTATTATGTAATTTTTAGTAAGATTCTACAAATCTTTTTTTTTAAGATGGAGGTTTCGCTATTTATTTAGATCTTTTTAAGTAATATCTACATCCAGTATGGGGCTGGAACTTCCATCTCCAAGATTGAGTCACATGCTCTACGAACTGAGCCAGCCAGGTGCCCCAAGATTCTACAAATCTTGCTCAACTTTTGTTACTCCATCAATGTTTTTTATGAAGGCAAAAGAAAATCTCAGATTATGTGTTGCAGTCTTTTGCCAGTTTTATATAAGGTCCTTTAATTGGAACAGTAAAGCCTTTATATCTCATGATATTGATGCTTTTGAAGAACATAGGATTACTTATTTTGTAGAAGGTTTCTTAATATGCTATGTCTGATATTTGGAGTCAGATTATGCACTTTTTGACAAGAATTCCACAGAAGTGATGCTATGTTCTTCATATAGCATGTCGGGAAGCAAATGATGTCATTAACTGTATGGTTAACTTCTGATTATTTGGTCATGGTGATGTCTATCAGAATTTGAAATATACCAGTTATTATTGTGGGGACATACTGGAAACTATTTAAATATCTGGTTAGGGACGCCTGGGTGGCTCAGCAGTTGTGCCTCTGCCTTCGGCTCGGGGCGGGGTCCTGGAATCGAGTCCCTCTGCATGGAGCCTGCTTCTCCCTATGCCTGAGCCTGTGCCTCTCTCTCTGTGCCTCTCATGAATAAATACATAAAATCTTAATAAATAAATGAATGAATGAATAAATACCTGGTTAATCTCAGATTTTCACCCGCTAGTTTTAACATCCACTGATGATTTTCTTTTTCCCACTGATGATTTTTTTAACATCATAACTAGCTATTGTTAACTAGTTTAACATCCTTTGGTGATTGCCAAATGGTGATTTTTTTCTAATCCAGTTACTCTTTTTGCATTTATTAGTTGGATTTTTACTGTAAGGAAGACCTTTCTCTTCTTATTTGCTTTTTTGTGTGTTTGTCAATGTCTATGAAGACTTACAGATTTTTATTTTAGTCAGTGTTTTAAAAGCTTTATTGTTGGGGCGCTGAGTGGCTCAGTCTGTTGAGCGCCTGACTCTTGGTTTCAGCTCAGGTACATGATCTGAAGGTCCTGGATCAAGCCCTGCATCTGGCTCTGCCCAGCATAGACTGTGTTTGAGGTTCTTTCCTCCTCCATCCCCCTGTGCTCTCCCCGTCCCCTTGTTCTCTTTCTCTCCTCTAAAATAAATAAGTAAAAAATATATATATATTTTTAATTTTTATTTACTTAGGATAGTCACAGAGAGAGAGATAGAGAGAGAGGCAGAGACACAGGCAGAGGGAGAAGCAGGCTCCATGCACCGGGAGCCCGATGTGGGATTCGAATCCGGGTCTCCAGGATCGCGCCCTGGGCCAAAGGCAGGCGCCAAACCGCTGCGCCACCCAGGGATCCCCTAAAATATATTTTTTTAAATAAAATCTTTATTGTCATTGTTTATGTTGATGCTCAGGTTAATCCAAATTTGGCCAGTGGGAGCTCTTCCTACTAATATTTGTGTCCTTTTTTTTTTTTTTTTTTAATTTTTTTTTTTAACTTTTTTATTTATTTATGATAGTCACAGAGAGAGAGAGAGAGAGGCAGAGACACAGGCAGAGGGAGAAGCAGGCTCCATGCACCGGGGGCCCGACGTGGGACTCGATCCCGGGCCTCCAGGATCGCGCCCTGGGCCAAAGGCAGGCGCCAAACCGCTGCGCCACCCAGGGATCCCTCTTTTTTTTTTTTTTAATGTAACATTTTAGGTGTTGCTATATTTCAGATTTGGTTTTATTTTTTAGAGCAGCTTTAGGTTCAAACCAAAATTCCTGTGGCCTTTTAAAAACTCATCATTCTTTGAGAGCTGATTGTTTTTTTAAAAGAAGAAAATGTTTCCTGTGTATTAGTGACTAGAAAAGTTAAGCAAATTTTTAAAAATAAACTATTTTTAGAGTGATTTAGGTTTATAGTAAAATTGATCAGAAAGTATAGAGTTCTATATCCCTTTGCCCCAACACATGCATAGCTTTCCCCAAAATCAACCATAACAGAGTGGTACATATGTTATAATTGATGAATCTACCCTGAGAAATCATTATCAGCCACACTCCATAATAGGTGATAGCACTATCATTCTGTATGTGTCAAGATCTATAGAATGTACAAGTATCCACCATTATAGTGTTGTACAGCGTTATTTTCACAACCCTAAAAATCCTCTCTGCCCTGCCTGTACATCCTTCCCTCCCCAGAACCCCTGGCAACCACTAGTCTTTTTACTGTCTCCTTAGTGTTGCTTTTTCTGGAATATCGTGTAGTTGGAGTCACTAAGTATATAGCCATTTCCCATATTGGCCTCCTTCACTTAGCAATAGGCATTTAAGTTTCCTCTGTCTTTTTATGGCTTGATCCCTCACTTTTTAGTACTGAATAGTATTTCATTATACCACAGTTTATCCATTCACCTCAGATCATGTGTCACACCTACTGAAGGACATCTTGGTTGCTTGCAAGTTTTGGAATTACGAATAAAGCTGTTACAAACATCTGTATGTAGACTTTTGTGTGGATGTAAGCTTTCAACTACTTTGGGTAAATACCAAGGCACACACTTCCTGGATTGTATGGTAAGAGCATGTGTAGTTTTGTTTTTGTTTTAATATTTTATTTATTTATTCATGAGAGACACAGAGAGGCGAGACACAGGCAGAGGGAGAAGCAGGCTCCATGCAGGGAGCCTGACGCGGGACTCGATCCCGGGACTCCAGGATCATGCCCTAGGCGGAAGGCGGTGCTAAACTGCTGAGCCACCTGGGCTGCCCGCATGTGTAGTTTTGTAAGAAACTGTCAAACACTCTTCCTAAGTGGCTATACTATTTTGCATTTGCATCAGTAATGAACGAGAAGTATTATTGCTCTGTGTCCTCCCTAGCGTTTGGTGTTGTCAGTGTTCTGGATTTTTGCCATTCTAATAGGTGTGTAGTGGTATCTCATTGTTTTAATTTGCGATTTCCTGTTGACACAAGATGTTGAGCATTTTTTCATGTGCTTATTGGCCATCTGTGGATCTTCCTTGGTGTGAGGTATGTCTATTTAGGTCTTTTGCCCATGTTTTAATTGGATTGTTATTGTTAAGTTTCAAGAGTTCTTTGTAAATTTTGGATAACAGTCCTGTAGCAGATACGTCTTACAAGTATTTTCTGGCTTGTCATTCCCTTGACAGTGTGTTTTGCGAGTGGAAGTTTTTAATTTCAATAAGAAATACTAAGGTATTTCTTTTATGGTATTTTATCCAAAGTTATCCATAGTTAAGGTCATCTAGATTTCCTTTTATTTTGTCTTCTAGGAATTTTATAGTTCTTCATTTTACGTTTTAGGTCTGTGATCCATTTTGTGTTTTTGTGAAGAATGTGAGGTTTGTATTTAGAGTAAATTCTTTGCATGTGGATGTCTAGTTCTAGTGCCATTTTTTTTGGAAAGATATCTATTCTTCATTGTGTTGCTTTTACTCCTTTGTCAAAGATCAATTATCTATATATTTGTAGTTCTATTTCTGGGCTCAGTTCTATCCCATTGACTTATTTGTCTCTTCTTTTGCCAATAACACACTGTCTTGATTACGGTAGTTTTATATAAGTTTTGAAGTTAGGGTAGTCAATTCTCAGACTCTTAAGTACTTTTTGGCTTTTCTGGAAATTATGCTTCTCTGTATAAACCTGGAATTGCGTTTCTATTGATACCCACAGAATAACTTGCTGGCATTTTGGTTGGGATTATTATGAATCTCTTGATGATGTCCTTCAGTAGGTGTGACACATGATATGAGGTGAATGGACAAGTTCCATGTGTACATTGCTGGTATATAGGAAAGCAATTGACTTTTGTGTATTAACCTTGTATCCTGCAGCCTTGTTATAATCATTTATTAGCTCTAGGTTGATTTGTTTTGTTTTGTTTTGTTTTCTACATAGACCGTCATATCATCTGCCAATAAAGACCATCTTACTTCTTTCTTCCCAATATGTTGGGAATATGTACTTTTAATTTTCTCTTACAACATTAGCTAGAATTTCTAATTTGATGTTGGAAGGAATGGTTAGAGGGAACATCTTGCCTTATTACTGATCTTGGTAGGGAAGTTTCTAGTTTTTCATTGTTAAATATGTTGGCTGTCGGTTTTTTGTACGTGTTCTTTATCATGTTGAGGAAGGTGCCCTGTATTTCTAGTTTGCTGAGAATTCCTGCCCCACACCTTCATGAATGAGTGTTGGATATTGTCAAATGCCTTTTCTGCATATATTCATGTGATCTTGTGTTTGTTTTTTTTTTTTAAGTCTCTTGAAATGAAGGATTGCATTACTTGATTTTTTGAACATTGAACTAGCCTTGCAATCTGGGATAAACCCCACTTGCTTGTAGTGTATAATTCTTTTTATACATTGTTGGATTTGATTTGCTAATGTTTTATTACTTTTTTAAATGATTTTATTCATTTCATGAAAAACAGAGAGAGAGGCAGAGAGAGAAGCAGAGACATAGACAGAGGGAGAAGCAGGGTCTTCTGGGATCAAGCACGGCATCGGCTCCCTGCTCTGTGGGGAGTCTGCTTCTCCTTCTGCCTGCCGCTCTCCTGCTTCTATTCTCTATTTCTCTCTCTGTCAAATAAAATCCTAAAAAAAAACCACAAAAGTTTGCTCATTTAACCATAGTATGTCATAGTCATCTAGGAAGGGACTGCTTAGTGAGAAATTCAGTGCAGTTTATGAATAGTTCAGATTCTAGATAATGGGAATAAGTGACTGGGCCGCAGTATAAAGTATTGTGTATAATACTAACTTTGGAGCCAGAATCTCTGGTTGTGCCACTCTGTAGCTTTGTGACTTTGGGCAAGTTATTCAGCCTCTCTGTTACTGTTTCCAATCTTAAAACTGGAGACAGTAATAATAGGTACCTGTTTCATAAGGTTCTGAGGATTAAGTAGTTATGTACAGTGCTTAGAACATGTGTGGCATGCAGTAAATGCTTACGTTTTAGCTATTTTCTTAGTTGGACAAGGCTGATCCTGGCAAAATTGTAAAGTAGACAGAGTTGGCCTAGACATTCATCCATCTCTAATGCTTGGATGAGTAGTGCTGTCAGCCTGATGCTATCTTTGGCATTCCATCCCACGTTTCCTTTTGCTAAGCCTTTGCCTACTTGTTCTCCTTATCCCTGCAACGTAAACCCACATTACAAAATGCCCATCCTGTTTTCCTCTTATTCATTGTATCTGGAACCATGAGGAAAATAATCCAACTGAATGGCTTTACATTATTAATAACATTTGTAAATAACCTGAATTTATAAAATGTTTTTTTTTTTTTTTTTAAGATGTCATTTTTAAGTAATCTCTACACCCACTGTAGGGCTTGAACTTACAACCCTGAAGTTGAGAGTCACATGCTCTCCCGATTGAGTCAGCCAGGAACCCCATATAAAATAAGTGTTTTAATGAAAATAACTTTAGTGGATTGGAAGAAACAAATTTGAGCAGAGTTGTTGAAGTATTGGGAAAAAGATATTTTTGGACAAGACGGTAGCTCTGAGTTGGTTTTTGCCTTGGAATATTTCATCCATTTGGTTCCCTCTGCTTCCTTCCTCCATCTATCCCTCCTTCCCTTCCTTGCTTTTTATATATCTCTCTATCTCTCTATCTATCTATCTATCTATCTATCTATCTATCTATCTATCTATCTATCATCTATTTATATCTATGGGAAAGGGAGAAGCATACTCCCTGCTAAGCAGGGAGCTAGATGTGGGGCTCTATCCCAGGACCCGAGCCGAAGGCAGACGTCCAGGTGTCCTTATCTTTTTCTTTGTTTTACATCAGAACTCACTGATTATTTAAAAGTTCCAAGTTTGTACCTCTCCTTCCTGTGTCACACAAGTAATGTTAATACAGTTTGGCAAAAAAATAGCCTTTAGTTTGGCCTAGGTATACTGGATACTTTATTAATTGGGATTCATCTGTTTAGTATGAACACAGAAATAGGACAGTGAAAAAAAACAGATTCTGAATGTGAAGTAGCGTCTTTGTAATTCTTGCATATGTTATATATATATTTTTTAAATGCTGGGTTGATAATGCACTCTTGGAGCTAATCCACTGCCATACATATTTGAGAAAATCGTAGTCATGTTTCATCTAATTAGATTGCAGATGTCCTGTGTACTGTAGACCTTTGGTAACTTTTGTAGGTTGTTAGGTTACATTTGTTTTGTTTGGGATTATAATAGGGGGTACATGATAGACTTGTGAAGTCTCTGAAACTGTACACATGAACCATACTGAAATGGGTTCTATGGTAGTTGAATGTGTGTGTGTGTGTATAGATGTATGTATGTGTGTATATATATATATATATATATAGTGTGTGTGTGTATGTATATATAGATATGTGTTACTCTTGTTACTGTCTAGGAACTGAAGAGTATAGAGGAAGTTGGCAAGATCTCAGATAAAGTTCTAGTACATACTTAAAGAAGTAGAATTCCTCTTGAAAAGAATGCATTGCCTGGCTGCCTCAGTTGGATAAGCAGTAGCCTTCAGCTTTGTTCATGATCTGATGGTCCTCGGTTGGAGCCCAGCTCAGGCTCCCTGCTCATTGGAGAGTCTGCTTCTCCCTCTGCTCCTCCCCCTGTTTGCTCTCTCTCTCAAGTAAATAAATAAAACCTTAAAAAAGAAAAAAAGAATAGAGAGTAGATTAAAAGAGGATTACTATTTTGTGCAAGATTTTTGACATAGTATATATTAATTTAGTATTTATAGATCTTCCATTCTAATCAATAGATTGCCAAGTGGTTTGAAAGAAAAACTATTAGAATTGTAGTTTTTATTATAGTTTTTTGTGATTCTGCAATGTTCACATATTAAAATGTAAGCTTTATAATTCTTGTTATATTTCAGGGACTTACGTTTAGTTGGAATAAAGTTAGATGTATTAGTTGTATGGGTAATTGGCTCAGCTAATCAGGCACAGTGCTAGTAAGACCAAGGACACCATGGCATGTTATTTAACTTTGTTATTTTAACTGAATTTACTTTGTCCAGCTTGTTCACAGAGTTTTGGAAAGGGACCTTAGCAAGTATGTTTAATTTAAATCTTAGATACAGATGACACAGGGAACCATGATCTCTGTAGAGAAGGAAGGGCAACACATTTTTGAGATCTGATTCTGGACTATTTTTTTTACAAAATTTTACATAGATTTAGTACTCTCAGAAGGTATTTAATGATTGCCAAAGGTTTTGTGACCTTTAGAGGACATAAAGGACACAAAATCCTTTGTGTCCTTTACATTAAAGAACTTGAATAGTTAAAAAGCTCAGGAGTGCCTATGGTTTTGTACCTAGTTGTTAGTGGCTACTGAGGTCTTGCCACAGAAGTGGATCCCATCCTCTGAAATGTCTCCTTTTTGCCTGAAATTGCTCTGTGCTCCACTCTTGTTTTTTTTTTTTTTTTTTTTTTTTTTTTTTTTTAATAGGACACTCATTGTGGTCTGTTCTGTGGATTTTTATTAAACATAGGACTGGTCCACATTCCATGCCATTTGATGCCCTGAGCCACAGTTCTTTTTTTTAAAGATTTATTTGTTTATTTGAGAGAGAGTTTGCGAGTGTGAGCAAGTGCAGGGGTGGGGCGGGGGGGGTAGGGTGTGGATGGGGGAAGGGCAGAGGGAGGGGGAGAGAGAGAGAGTCAGGCAGGCTCCATGCTGTTCACCGAGCTGACTTGGGGCTTGATTCCACGACTTTCAGATCACAACCTAAGCCGAAACTTTTGAAAAACCTCCTGAGAGAGATGAGACTTGAACTGAGCTTTAAAGAAGGGATGGGGTTTGCCGCAAGTTGAGCGTGGGTATCTGCTGTGCTTGTGTTTGTAAGGTAGTGCCTTCGTGTATCTTGGACAGGGCAGGGGTTGGTCTGCGCATGTGGCTGGTGGGTGGTATGTGTGATGTTTGGGAGGGAGTCTGTGAGGTGGGTTGTGTGTGCAAAGGGAAGGACTTTGGAGTTTATACTACTGCAGAATTGCTTCAGAAAAAGGGCCTTGCTATTAGGAGGATTTTTCTGGTAATAGTAAGCTGGGTGGATTTAGAAGGGGAAGGTGCTTAGGAGGCTATTATAGTAGTTCTGACCTGAACTGAGAAGAGTGGATGGCAGTGGGGGTGGGAAGGAACTGATTGGACAGAAACCACTACAGACAGAGACTCTGGGGGTGGGGGAGCAGGATTCAAGAGGATTCTGCTTTTCTGTGCTGGGTGCAGAGGTCCTCATGGTGTGGGAGAAGTCAGGGTTAGGAGTTTGCTGTGGGTGGAAGAGAAGAGGTTTAATGGAGGATGCGGTAAGGTGATTGGAGCCCTGAAATGAGGTCAGATTTATGGAGAGAGGGTCCTCTGTATCATCAGTCTTCAGGATCTTGCTCCAGGCCAGTTGTTTTTTCTGTTAACTGTTGTGAGGATGGACAATTATGTAGAAAGATGTGGGAGAAAAGAGGGGAATGACTGTGGGATTTTTGGCTTAAGAGTTGAGTAGTACTTTTTATGTATCAATATTACAGTTCAGGAGTGCCAGGTGATATTTTAATAGAACCTGAAAATTCAGCATGCTTGGAATAACCTGCTAGTTATAACTTTCATTTTTAGTCCCCTAAGATGCTTTCTGAGCATTTGTAAATTTCTACAGATTTATGCTAATTAATATTTATATCAATAATTTATGTTAATGAGTTTATATTACTGAATACAGACTCATACCTAATAAAGCTAATACAGACCTTAAAGACTGCTATTAGTCCTTTGGATGATTTACCATTTGAAACTAACTGGCAATTGAGCTGCTCTGTTTCTTAAGAAGTTTGTACTTGATGAGGATTATTTCACTTCTCTAGTTTCCTTTGATAGGGTTTTAGTAGGTGGTTGGGAGAAGTTGTAGGGTAGCTACAATTTTGAGGAATATCTGTAATATAGATCTATTTCTTCTGCAGTGTTTAGTAACACTTCACACATACGGTTTAACTAATTCATTATTAAGCATGACAGTATTAAAAATGAGTTAGTAGCCTTTTTCCCTGATCCTTAATCTGTATGCCCATAATACTTGTGCTTTTATTAGTATTTGAAGTGGGAAGTATAAAATCAAAACTGATTGATATACTTGGGGACATTATTCAATCTGTCTACAGGGAGAGCGGGATACAGAAATGGATTCATGGACTCTTTGGTCCACAGAATGGAAACTGCTGGTATTGCATTCGAATCAAGGAATATTTGTTTGAAAAGTAGAAGTTGTATCTGTTTCTCCTTAAAGAGAGTCCAGATTTTGCAGATTTTATTTTTGCTTCTTATTGTACCAATTAATTGAAGTATGATTCATTGGATAGAATTTGGAAATCTGTGTTACATGTAAAATTAGACTTGTAAATTAGATTTACTTGGGTATATGATTATACGTTAAAAGATATTTAGCAACAGTTTTATTTCACTGTACAATATTAACTCTCAGAGCTGATTGCTATTAAAAATAATTTTATTTTGGGGGGGATTTTTGACATCTGGAAGAAAAAGTAAGTGTACTTAGTGTTCATTTCATCTCAGTAATGCAAAATCATGTAGTTGAGGCCAAAGTAATCTTTACTCTTCCATTTCATTTACTGATTACAACATGTACAAATGACTCTCTCAGGTAATCCTCTCCAAAGAGTTTGTTTTCATTTACTAAAAAGTGGTATTTCTACAAAGTCTCAATTTCCTGTAGAGTTGATACTGTATATACATCATTATTTAATATCATGTACTTACTTAAAACTCTTGGAGGATGGTTTTGGTATTGTTTAGTTACCTGGATTTTTGAAGAGAGAGGCTATTTACCAGGCATATATGACAATGACTATTTTATGGCAGTTTTTTGTTTTATTTATTTTTTTTGTCAGATGCGGACATTTAAATATGTTGTGCTGGCACATTAGTTCCATGAAGATTAGCTAATGTAATGTAAGGTTACAAGCTGTTTAGTTGAGCCTATGAGCATATCAAAGTAAGACTTACTAAAGCAAGCCTGAAATTTTGAATGTGAATATTTTAAATGAAATATGGAAATTACTTCTGGTAGCCTTGGATATATATTCATTATGTCATTTGTTCTTGTCATGATAAGTTTCTACTTGATCATGTTATTTTCCAGTAGCATGAACAACTTATTTATATTTCATTCTTGAGAAGCTAAAGGAAGAAACTGCCTGGTGAATATGAAAATTGCCTTTAAATTCGATTGTCCCATTTTATGGATGCTTATGATTATAGTTCCTTGCTCTTCACACTTTTGGATGGTGTTAGAGTGTGTGTATAACTGTGTACAAGCTAAATTTCAAAATCTAAGCAATATGAATATAAATAACCTGGGATAAGGAAAAAATAGAGTTGCTGAAGGAGAAAAAGAATTCAGGCTAAATAAAAGCAATATTTATTTTTTGCTTTTTCTGCTTACTTGGTTTACATCATCTTTCTTCAATAGTAAGTAATACGGGCAGGAACTGACTTAGCACTACTAAGTTAATATTAACCATGCCATTAGTGCACATACATGCACGTTTAAGGCTTTAGAGAAAAATGTCTTTCCCATGTCTAATTTGACTAGCTCAATGAGTTAGCTGATTTTTTTGCTAAATTAATTTGATTTATTAAAGTGCTTAATACATAAAAAAATAAAATGCTTAATACAATAATCCATTATTAAAAGAAATAAGTAAAATAAAATAAAGGCTTTTTTTTTTTAATAATAAATACTTCTGGATAAAGTAGCAGGCTTCAAGTGAAACTCAGTTTTGGTTTCCTTTACAGGACTAGCTATTCACAGTCAGACAGAACCACTTAGCACGCTTTGCCAGTGTCTCCTGAGGAAGTCAGAATCTGAGCCAGCATGAAGACTGAATCTTGTCTTTGGTCTGATTTATAAAACCTTACTTTTATTCTAACCATGTGCAAGGTGGAGGTTATAGCATGGAAACTAAAACCTTAGTAAGTGTGATTTTTATTTTAGCTATTAAATTATAGCCTTTCTTTTAGTGAATTTGTCCTCTTAATGGAGTTCACACTGTAAATGGGTGAGGACTTGGCAAACAGAGACACAATAATGCACTTAACAAAATGAAAGCTTGAGCTTTTCAGGTCAGGAAAAATCCCTGAGAAAGAGAGGCAAAAGCTTCTGTTACTCTGCCTAGGATTTTTCACTTTTCTGGCTAAAAATAGGTGGCAGGATGATATTTAGTTGAGGGATTTAAGAAAATGAAGGGTCTGGCTTTAGTGTCAGCCATTAAAAGAAAAATCATTATTAAGTTTGCTGTGGAAGTTACTTCATAGATTAAGTTGGTATTAAATCATGAAGTCTTCATTTTAGTGTAGTGTTAGTAGTAAGCCCAGTCTAGGAAGCTTTTAAATAGTTGAATATATTTTCAGTATGAAAATTTTCATAAAATTTCATAAAAATTCAGTTGAATTTTTAGTATATTTTAAATATTGAATATTTTGAGTATGAATATTCAAAATTCTACTGGACTGAGTATATGCTAGTAATTATCTTAGGGACGTTCCGTCGATTTTATTGTCCTAATAGGTGATACACAGTTTTTATCTTTTTGTGCTCCAGACAGAACTAGATTTTGAGGGTGCAGTATTTCATAGTGTTACTTTTATGATTGTAAGGATTACTCTTCAACATTTTTCTTTTCTGCCTGTGCTTTTAAGAGCAGTGGATAAGTAGCATTTTTAAGCTGCTTTTTTTCTTTCTTAGCAAAATGTTAGAATTGACTTTGTTTGATCTTCTGAATTTTTCAGTGAATCAAACATAATGATACTGTACCTAGATAGCATAAGAATCTGTGCTATCATAGATAGTGTTATGTTCATAATTTGAGAATTGTTATGTGTTTATTTGGTTTTTGTGTTCTTTCCCTTCTCTTTGAATCTTAACTATTGATTACTTTTCTAAATTGATGATGATGACCTGGCTTAAATTAAGCATTTCTATTAGTAGCTTCTTTTTTAACTTGCTTCCCTTTTAGAACAAATCTTTTATCTTCTGCTTATCTCTTTTGCATTCTAAAGTACAATATCATTAAATCCCAAGGTCTAAGATTTTTCCTTGGGACTTATCTCTGGTGTCTCTAATGGAAATTGGAAAAACAAGGATACTTCATTGTTAAATTTTTCAGGCTTCTTTTGAGAGATTTCTATTTTATAAGTTGAAGGGTAGTTTTGGGGCACATTTTCAGAGATGAAATTATGTAGTTATTGTTTTAATAACCATGTCCTAATTATTTATAGCTCCCTGCCTGACATAACTCACTTCAAGAAGAGCACAATGTCAGAACGTGGAATTAAGTGGGCTTGTGAATATTGTACGTATGAAAACTGGCCATCTGCGATCAAGTGTACTATGTGTCGTGCCCAAAGACCAAGTGGAACAATTATCACAGAAGATCCATTTAAAAGCGGTTCAAGTGATGTTGGTAGAGATTGGGATCCTTCTAGCACCGAAGGAGGAAGTAGTCCTTTGATATGTCCAGACTCTAGTGCAAGACCCAGGGTTAAGTCTTCTTACAGCATGGAAAATGCAAATAAATGGTCATGCCACATGTGCACCTATTTGAACTGGCCAAGAGCAATCAGATGTACCCAGTGCTTATCCCAGCGTAGGACCAGGAGTCCCACAGAATCTCCTCAATCCTCAGGATCTGGTTCCAGACCAGTTGCTTTTTCTGTTGATCCTTGCGAGGAATACAATGATAGAAATAAACCGAACACAAGGACCCAGCATTGGACTTGTTCTATTTGCACGTATGAAAACTGGGCCAAGGCTAAAAAATGTGTTGTTTGTGATCATCCCAGACCTAATAATATTGAAGCAATAGAGTTGGCAGAGACTGAAGAGGCTTCTTCAATAATAAATGAGCAAGACCGAGCTCGGTGGAGGGGAAGCTGCAGCAGTGGGAATAGCCAAAGAAGATCACCTCCTACTACGAAACGGGACTCTGAAATGAAAATGGATTTTCAGAGGATTGAATTGGCTGGTGCTGTTGGCAGCAAGGAGGAACTTGAAGTGGACTTTAAAAAGCTAAAGCAAATTAAAAACAGGATGAAAAAGACTGATTGGCTATTCCTCAATGCTTGTGTGGGTAAGTTTCTGCATTTTTTTTTGAATGGGATGGGAAAAGATATTAAAAATGATATGAAAGATACTATTAGGATTTATATTACTTAGCATTTAGGTCATTCAGCATGATAGCTGTACTCCCACTATGCGTGCATAAGAATCTCTGTATTTGTGATCTTGTTATAATAACTTTGTCCTAAATTGCCTCTGTTTCATTGTGTGTCTTCCCATCATTAGGGAGAAAAGCTTTTTAAGTTAAAGCAAAGTTTTTTACACATCAGTGGAAGAAATACATACCTGGAGTTTAAAACTGCTACTCTATTTATTGTAACAAGATGTGACTGAGGAACACCAGCTGCTGCTTCAAAGTGTTTGTAAACAGTGTGAGCATCTTGTGATGATAGAAGCTTTAGTCAGATGTTAAAAATATCACAAAAATGTGACTCCAAGAAGTTGAACAACCATAATATTGACCTTGAAAATACTGATGTTAATTCAACATGAATGTCATTTAGTAAATATTTGCAAATTTTATGAAACTAATTTCACGTACCCCGCTGAATTCCACAGTTCAAATTATGATTTGTGTATTTTGTGATTTTAGCGCTTCCTAAGGAAATTCTGAATATTGGTCCCAGTTACTGCCTCAGACCTGTCGAAGGACCAGGACTTGTGCGAGCAGGGTTTTCTCTAGTTACTGACCTTGTGAGTTAAATATTGGTGATGTAATTCACAAAAGCAGTTATTGGATGCTCTGTGCTTTTTCTTTTCTTTTTGAGTAGATTAGCTTTTTGAATTTTATGATTTAAATTTGGGTGGGGTGCGTACTTTGATAGTCTGTTTTGTAAAGAAAATTTTTGTAGAGGATTATTTGGAATGACTATTCAAGTTAAATATTGTGTGGAACAATAGCTAAGCTTTAGATAGAGCTTAGCTTTATGTGATTTTTTTCCCATTTAAAATTTCTTTTGTTTAACCTCCTGAATATAGCTCCAAGAACATAGAAGACAAAACTGTTTGAGCCTGTAGGTCCTAAGTGTAGATTTCAAGAAATCTGACTTTTTAATTTCAGTTTTGTCCCAGAAGGTAAATCCTTCTGAACACCAAAACACAGTAGGCACTTAGTAACTCCGAGCTCCAATTTTCTTCTATCCTGAGGACTAGGGATGAGAGTGCACTGAGCCATTTTAGGCTGTCCTAAGTGTTGTCCAGTGTTGTCCCATTTCATCCCATTGATTTTTTTTTTTCTTCTTCAAATTGGGGTACCCTTTATAATATAATTTTCCTTTTTTTTTTTTTTTAAGGAGATACAAAAGGTCATACTGTCTCTGACCATCACGGCTGCTTTCTGACTTAGCTATTCTGGATAGTCCATATAAATGGATTCATACGTGACCCTTTGTATCTAGGTGTGATTGTCTTTTAGTTACCTGGATGCCTTTTGGAAACTCTTAAAGAATCACTTTTGCAGGTGGTAATGCATTATGCATACATTTAGTACAAGGTCATATTATATAGTACAGGTAAGTTTATAGATGAAATACATTGAGACAACTATTAACCTCTGTTGGGATCATAGAATCCTTTAGAAATCGGAGGTTCATAGTTTCTTCAAGATTGTGGATCTCAGGATAAGAACTTCTGCTTTGAAATAGTTTTTCTTGAAACACACAAATTAGAAGATCAATAGAACTCTGTCTTTGTGGCTATTATTTCTTGCTTTCCCGACTACTCATTTTGTTGCTGCTTTTTCTTTCCACATGACCTTACTTCTTTTGGGATAACCATCCTTGTACCTCTTTGCATTTTGCTGGCTGTGAGTTCATTTTAAGGGTGAAACAAAACTCCTGCCAGCAGAACCACTGTTGTATTTGATCTTGTTTCATTTAACAGTTTCTTTGTTATTAAGTCCCTATTCCCACCCATTCCAGGGTTTTTAGGTTCTTAGGGCCACGTATTAATTGTATTTAGTTCTTGGTAATGTGCATTCTGTTTTTCCTATCAACAAATATTTTTTACTTCACCATACAGTATGGTTCTGAACTGTTGTACCAAAAATTATGGCCATGTTTTTATTGGGTAGTCCTATCCTAACTTGTAAACATCACTGAAATATGTGTGAAACTTTTTTTTTTTTTGTTTACCTTGTATTGGGTTAATAAACAGAAGCCCACATGTACTGAAAATTAATCTTTACTTCCCTATTTCTGCTTGCTTTATGTTCTCCAAATTTCATCAGATATGACATTATGGTTTGTCCATGTTAGGCATTTAAGAAAATCATCTCTGTGGTCCCTTTGGTAGCATATATACTAAAAAAAAAAAATCATCCCTCCCTTTGAAATTGGAAAAAGTCTCAAAGTCTAGCCAGTTTTGTAGCTTGTTAAAATAGGAATGAGGAAGATTCAGTTGTTAAGGCAAAAGTAAATTGAAGGGCCAAGAGTATTGAGCAAGTTTCTTTTTTACATGACCGTTGGGTATAAGTTTCACCTAAGTCATTATTATTATCTTATGTGGTGAGTGGACATTGGGGGCAGCAGTGCCGAAGCCTGACATCAGTGAAAGTGGAATTTGGGGGTGGGAACTGGGATGGTAAAGGCAGAGGTGTGAATTTAAATGTGCAGTTGTCTCTGGAATGTCTGCAGTTTGGTGCCGGGTATTTTCTGGGAGGTCATGTTGGTGCTAATCATAGACTGCCTTTCCTGCTGGATAGATAATGTCCCTAGAGAATAGGCACCTACCTAACATACCATTTTAGTTCTGCTATTGTATTGAATTGGTTGCCCTTTAGAAAACGTTTAAATTTGTGACCCATGTTTATCCACTGAAAAAAAAAAATTCAGGGTCACATAAGAATCCCATATTAAATCTGTAGTGATAACTTTTTGTATTCCCGAACTCTGGACTTTGTATATCTAGTTGTGTACGCCACATCTTCCCTTGAATAGCTAATATTTACAACTTCTTTACAACTTAGTGATGCTGAAACTGTACTGATCTCTCTCTCAAACCTATTCTTTCACAGTCCCCCTCTCCCTTGATGGCAGGTTTATCCTTCCACTGGCCGTGCCCAAAGCCTTGGTCATCGTTGATTCTCCTTTTTTCTCTTACTCCTTTCCTACTTGTTGGCAAATCTTCCTGGCTTACCTTCGAAATATATGCAGAATCTGACCACTTCTCACTACACTGGTCCAAACCATGATCCTCTCTGTCCTTGTCGTCTTTTACAAACTGTTCTCCAAGTAGGAGGTACTCTTGTGAAACTGCTCAGAACTCTTCAGTGATTGCCTTTGTTGCTTAGAGTAAAAGCTAGAGTCCCTCAGAGACTCTCTAGGCCTCCCACAGTTGTGTCCTATACTTTTCTGTCTTCCTCCCCACCTTACAAATTCCCCCCTCCCCACCTATCTGTTGCTCTCAACTTCATTCATTCACTGTAGCTACTCTGGCCACCTTTCTTCTCTACACGTAAGCCTCAAACCTTTGAATGTGCCTGGATTACTCATTCTCTAGATTGCAGGATTAGCTCATTTAGTTGCTTAAATTCTTTTTCTCAATTGTTACCTTCTCTGTGAGGCCTCCCTGACTGTTATTATCTATAATTTCAGCCCTGTTCTTACTACGCCATCCCCCAGTTTTAATTTTCTTCACGACCGTTGTCACTTTCCACTTTGTCTCCTTTTTTCTTAAAATTTAAGCTTCATGAAAGTCAGGAGTTTTGTCTCCATCAGAGCTATATCCTAGTACCTAAAACAGTGCCTGATACATAGCAGGCATCCAGGCATTTGTTAAATTATTCAACAAATAAGCCCTTGTGGAAACTGGGATCTGGACAAATTGGTCTTTATGCTCCTTTTCTGAATTTCTGGATTTTTTACTTTCTTCCTAGCTTCCGTTTTTTTTTTTTTTTTTATTTTACAAACTACCCAGGGCTTGAGCTAATGGGAGCCAAGTTGATTTCTCCTTGTAAGGAAAAGATAGGAAGTTGGTACAATATAGTCTTGGAAGAGGCACACCTCAGTTTATCACTAGGCAGTCTATGGATATGAAAAGTCTGAAGTCAGATTTCTTTACCTTATATTTCTCTTCTTGCCTTCAATGATGAATATTTGACAGTTTGGTGAATGTATGATATAAAGAAAAAAATCCTGTGTTTGCTATTCCTGAAGTCCTAAAGCAAATAAAATTTTTACTTGAATATTTTATATTGTTATTGAATCTGTTGCAGTTTGGCATTTTGTCTCATGTCTTCAACAACAGCTGCATCTTTCTTATGTTTAGCTTGTCCAGTGACCCTGCTAATGAAGATGGGAAAGATTTGAGATCGGGGGTCCAGAGTAGTGTTGAAAGTATAGGGGAAGAAGAATGAAGCTTGTATAACGAGTACATGTTGAAACTAGATTTTTAGGCTGAAAGTATTCAGTTGCCTCATGGCGGTGGCATAGAGAAATGTGTGCATCAGTAATGTCTTCTGTTGCTCCCAGGCTTTGGGGTGACCTGAAGCATGTGCTGGTGTCCCTTATTGAGAATCACTGACTTATGGACTAAATCAGAATCTCCTCATCAGTGAGCATGCTGAAATGGCAGCATGAGGATTGTAGTCTGGGGTATTCCTGAGCAAAATTTTGATGTGTTAAAAATCTTACATGATTCTTAAAATACAGAAAACACGTTAGCATTGACTTTTTCTTTCAAGTTGTCTGCAAAGGTAGTTCTTCTGTTTGCTCGAATATTTCCCCTTTTCTCATAACATGTTGAAAATCAGTATTTGTGGCTGTTATTTTCTGCACTTATGCCAACTGCATTTTGGCTCCTTGCCTGTGTACTGTGTCCTGCATAGCTACTCTGGAGCACCAGACGCAGCTGCAAAATACCTATGACTTGTATGGAGGTAAACATGTCAATGTGTTTGTTTGCTTTCACTAATACTTTTTTCATTTTGACAAAAGTTAGTGAGGTATAGTCTTTTACCTTTTAAAATACTCCGTTTATTTTGGTATCATTATTAAGAATTATAGATATGGATGGTTCTTCTCAAGGAAGTTAACTATTAAGGTTGTGTTAGTGTTTTTCTTTTTCTGGAAAAATCAATGTGTTCCAAAATGTAATGTTCTATGGTGACTTTTTTTTTTAATGGTGATTTTTAAAATTATTTAGTTTTGAGATATAGTGTGTCTGGTCAAGTGAGTGTTGAACAATAATCCAAACGAAATTACATTAACTTCACCGGAAAAAAAGTCCTGTATTATTAGTTTTTGAGAGATGATAGTACTCTGAACTAGAATGATGATAAAGTGGTGTATACCAAGAAAAGTATCACATCAGAACAAAACAGAAAAGGAAATCCTTGACAGAAGACACAATGGCAATTTTACCCATTTATTATGATCTTTGTGGCTGACCTTTTAACTTTAGAGGAAACTTGGCATATAAATTATTTTGTAAGGAAAGAAATGGAAGAGGTTTCTCTTTTCTAGTTTGGTGTTCTTTAGCTTTAAAAATTAATTTGCTGCACGGAGATACCTTACTGATGACTTACCTGAAGACACAAAACATGAAATACCTTGCAAAACACACTGTTAGTGAGAGGAGCTAGTGTCTAAAGTTGTATTTTTTGGTTGCCTGTTAATGCTTGCTTTTGCTACAACCTCCACCAACCCAACCCTCACCCCCACCGCCCCAGGCTTTTCTGATTTACATGACTGATTGAAATAGTGTAGCCGGCAGAATAATACCTTCTGGCCCCCAAAGATGTTTAAATTCTAATCCCCAGAGTATATAAATATGCTACTTTCCATGGTAAAAAGGGTCTTGCAGATGCAGTTAAGGGACCTTCAGATGGAGAGATGCCCTCCTGTTATCCAGGTGGGTCTAACAATCATAAGGGTCCTTATAAACAAGAGAGAGACAGGAGAATGTGTGTCACAAATGGAGACATGACAGTGGAGCAGCAGAGGTCTTAGTGATGCGGGGCCATGAGCTGAAAATGCTGGCAGCCTCTATACGCTGGAAAAGGCAAGGCTCTCCCAGGCCCTCCCCAAGGAGCACACCTTGGTGAGTATAAAAAATTTGAATTATTTTAAGCCATGATGTTTGTAGTGAGTTGTTAGAGCAGCAATAGGAAATTAATACAAACAGCTTGTTTGTTTGTTACAGATAGCAAGTCCAGGTGTCACCTGTGCTTCTGATCAACTGGTTACATATGAGTTTCCATGACCCTGGCTTGGGTTCAGTTAATTTGGTACAATTGCTCACAGAACTCAGGAAAACCTTTTATTTACTAGATGGTTATTAAAAAAGGCTTCAAACCTTTTTGAAGCCTAGAGGAACTTTTTTGGAACTAGATGGAAGCGATGCAAAGGGTAAAGGAAGGGGCATTCCATGTCTTTCTGTCCTCTACCACTCTCCCAGCACCCTGATCTGTTCACCAGCCTGGAAGCTCTCCACCCCCTGTAGTTCAGGGATTTTTTTTTTTTTTTTTAACAGAGGCTTAATTCCACAGGTAAGATCGATCAAATCATTGGCCACAGGTGATTAACTCATCCTCCGGCTCCTCCTCTCTCCCAGGAGGTGGGAGTAGGATGGGGCTGAAAATGCCAACCCTCTAATCCCAAGGTTGGTTCCCTTGGCAACCAGCCCCCATCCTTAGGGGTTTTCCTGAAGTCACCTCATTAACATAAACTCAGAAGTGGAGAAAGGGACTTGTTTTATGAATAACAAAAGATTCGTTTTCCCCTTTATCTCTCTAGAGCTATTTCAGGAACTGGGAACAAAACTAAATATTATAACAAAAGATGCCCCTAGGGATCTTACTTAGGAAATTACAAGGGTTTTAGCAATTATGTGCCAGGAACAGTAGATGAAGATCAAATATAGATTTCTTATTCACAGCGGGGGTTTTTGGTTTTTGCTCTCTGAAAGGAGTGACTGTTACAGGAACTTTTGAATAATGTTTGATGCCTATGAATATTAATGTTTTTAGTCCTGCCTTTTTTCCAAATAAATATGCCTAGATGAAACTGATTGCTGAGCTGGGCATTCCATGGTTAGGTTAAATTGTTTGTACTCGTATGATTTTTATTTTTATTTTTTATTTTTTTTTAAATTTTTATTTTATTTATTTATGATGGTCACACACACAGAGAGAGAGAGAGAGGCAGAGACACAGGCAGAGGGGAGAAGCAGGCTCCATGCACCGGGAGCCCGACGTGGGATTCGATCCCGGGTCTCCAGGATCGCGCCCTGGGCCAAAGGCAGGTGCTAAACCGCTGCGCCACCCAGGGATCCCTCGTATGATTTTTAGTGTGACATTTCTGTAGTGTATTCTCTTTGCTTTTCATGTGTTTGCCTATTTTCGGTTTGAATACCACAGCTGTTTGGACAATCTATTTTCCATCTTTAGTAATTTTTTTTTTTTTTTTGCCCTGTGGAAAAAATGTGGCCATCTTCACTTCTGATTTGTTAGCCCAGTAGCAGATCTTTGTTTTAATATTTAATTTTTAGAGATCATCTTCTGGGAGTTAGGGAGCTAATGAAATTGTTCATTGTTCTGATTTAGGTTATTTTTAAGGGCTGGATTTATTCCTGGATGCTAATGAACCATTTTGTTTGAGTCTGAACTTAATTTTGTATTGGTATCAGACTGTTAAACTGAAAGATACTCTTCTGATTTAGTGTCCTTTTTCCCTTAATACTTTGCTCCCTCCCCCGCCCCCCCCATAATACAGGTAGAACTTGAGAAAAGGTCTTGGGTCTTAATAGTCTTTGACATATAAAACCATCACATTTTTAAAAAACAGAAAAAAATAAAAATGGTTTGTTAAAATATTCTATTAAAAGCTTTTAATAGAATCCAAAATACATGCAGACTCCTGCAGCACTGCATCCATAAAAGGAAAGTAAGCTGCTAGAGTGCAGACAATGCCTTGTATGTCCTTGGTTAACTCTCTGTGTTACTCTTATGTGGGCGTGTGTGTAGCTATCAAAACTGAGGTGTCTTTTCACTCCATACTCCTTCTGGCTTGTGGATCTCTTTCCTATCCAAGGTAGTTGATATTATAGGTAATAGAATTATTTTTAGCACTGCGAATGGAGTATTCTCTTTAGATAGCTTTTGTTTTGTTTTTCTTGTTTCTAAGGATTTTCTCTTGTGTTTGGCACTCTGGATATAAAATAAAATTTTGTTATGATTTTTAAGAAAATTGTGATAATTCTCAGCAGTGTCAAAGATTATAATCAGTAGGGAACGTGCACATACTTTTTTCCCCTTGGCCAGTTCATTCTGGCTTTTGAAAGTGCTTCCTGATACCCGGAATGAGAAAGAAGCCTCCAGGAATGAGTCTGTCCATTAAGGCAAGTGGGTGGGAACAGCAGAAATAGAGCCCCTGTGGCATACTTCTAGTTGCCTTTGGTCTGAGATGCAATTCCTGCCTTTTAGACATGATTGATTACACTGACCTGCCAACTAATAATGTGCCTCCTTATGCTAAGAAAGGGAGTACATCAGGTGATTTTTGATT
Organism: Nyctereutes procyonoides; assembly: GCF_905146905.1. NCBI lineage: Eukaryota > Metazoa > Chordata > Mammalia > Carnivora > Canidae > Nyctereutes > Nyctereutes procyonoides. The sequence goes on from NW_026575133.1 coordinate 26,711,765, forward strand.
CTATGGTACTGGCATTTGAATACGCATCACTGATTTAGTAAAGGCTTTCATTTTTAAAAAGACTTATATTAAATGTACCTATTGAGTTAGTAAATCCAAATGTATTGTTTAAATATTAAATATTTTATATTAAATATTAAATATAAAAAGTTTACACTCCAATGAACTTTACTGTTTATCATAAAACAACTTTAAAGCATTTATTAAACTGTGCACATGATAAAAAAAAAATCAGGCAGTAGAGAGGGAAGAGTTTGTAACGAAAAACAGTAGTTTTTCTTCTTTTCATTCCCAGTCCTGCTGTGCAGACACAGCTTTCCCCCCCATCAGCCTTTTATTCTGAGAAATTTCAAAACCTGCAGAAAAGTTACAAGTATATTATATGCCTTTAACCTAGATTTTCCAGTTGTTAATACTTGACCACATTTGCTCTCTCCCTATTTGTCTTTCTGTTTTTCCTGAACCATTTGAGAGGTAATTGCAGATGTCATGACATTTTGCTTCTAAGTAGTTCAGCATGTATGTTCTAAAAACAAGAAGACATTTTCCCTGTGTAACTACATAATATGCTTATCCAGAAAATTTAATATTCTATTCAAATTTAATATCCAGAAAATCCATATTCAGTTTCACTAATAGCAGTTGCTCCAACTCCATTCAATCACAGATTGTGCATTTTATTTATTACTGTTCTCTCTTTAGGCCCCTCTTATCTAAACAGTGCCTCAGATGGTTTTTGATTTTGGTTTTTTATTTATTCTTTCATGAGATAAACATTTTCAGAGTCCTGACAATTTTTTCACAGAATGATACTCAATTTGGAAATCATTAGATTAAATTAAAACATTTATCTGGGGGGAGGTAGAAATACTATGTAGGTGATATTGTTTGAAGCAGCACCTCTGATATATCTGAATGTGTCTTTGTATCATTGTTTTTTTTAAAGTTTAATTGTGGTAAAATACATGTGACAAAACCTGCCATCTGAGCCATTTAAAAAAAAAGATTTATTATTTATTTATTTAGAGAGTGCACAAGTGGGAGGGGTAGGGAGAAGGAGAGAGAATCTCAAGTTGACTCCCCACTAAGCATGGAGCCCTACATGGGGCTCAGTCTTGGGACCCTGAGATGACAACCTGAGCCAAAATCAAGAGTTGGACACTTAACTGACTTGACTGCACCATCCAGACGCCCGTAGCCATTTTAACAATTTTTTTTTTTTAAGATTTTATTTACTCATGAGACACATGAGAGAGGGAGGCAGAGACATAGGCAGAGGGAGAAGCAGAACTCGATCCCAGGACCCTGGGATCACGACCTGAATTAAAGGCTGATGCCCAACCATTGAGCCACCCAGGTACCCTCATCATAACAATTTTTAAGCATTTAGTTCAGTGGCATTAAGTACATTCGTATTGTTGTGGAGCCATCACGCAACTACCCGTCTCTACAGCTTTTTTTGTGTTACAGGACTGAACTCTGTATCCCTAAACAAGAGATCTCACCTCCTCCCCCCCAACCACCATTCTGGTTTCTGTCCCTGCATTTAACTCCTCGAGGTGCCTCACCGAAGTGGGATCATACAGTGTTTATCCTTTTGTGACTGGCTTGTTTAATTTACTGTAATGTCTTTAGAGTTCATTCATGTTGCAGCACATGTCAGAATTTGCTTCCCTTTTAAGACTGAATACTATTGTATGTATATCCCACATTTTGTTCAACTATGGATGAACACAGCATTCTTGTTTCATCATTAGATAATATGTACTGGCTTCTTGTAACTGTACGTGAGGGTTTGGTGTATTTTTAAATAATAAAAGCAGAGCATGCTCATTGTGGAGTATTTCAGAGAAAAAACTATGAAAATAATGTATAGCATCAGCAGCTAGAGGAAATCTGTCATGTTATTGTGTATTTTCAGTTTTTTTACATTTACTTATTTTTATGTAATTGAAATTGTACTTTTTTTGTTGAACTCTGTTTTGAAGTAATTAAAATGTTTTCATCTTTATTTTTAAAAGATTTTATGTATTCATGAGAGACAGAGAGAGAGAAGCAGATACACAGGCAGAGGAGAAGCAGGCTTCCTGTGGGAAGTCTGATGTGGGACTTGATCCAAGGACCCCAGGATCATGACCTGAGCCACCCAGGTGTCCCTGTTTTCATCTTTTAAAAAATGAATGTGTAATAGGACATTAATTTGCTGTATTTTAACATGCCCCTTAGCCTTTTGAGTTATTTGAATAGTTTTTATTCTGATAGCATTGACAGAAATTGTCAGCATTTCTATTTTCTTAGATTCCCTGACATGGGATCACATGGAAACAATATGAACATATTAAAGGTAAATAGTTTCTTGGAAGAACTTCCCAGATTGTATCCCATCAGCTAGGTGAGAGCACCAGGGCAGCTGGGCCTTTGCTGGGGTGTGTTAGTAAGGCAGGAGTACCGTCTTGTTTAGTTATTTGTAGTTTTCTCTGTGAATTGTTGATTTATATCTTCTATTTTCTATTTTATTCTTAGTTATATTTCTAAAAATATGTACCGGTCATATCTGCTGCAAATTTTCTCCCCCCTCTTTTTTGTATGAGGAGAGTTATACTAAAGACACTTTGTTTTCTTTACAGTGTTTTAGATTGTACTAAGGATTAAAATACTTTTCCAAATTCTATTAATATGATTTATTAAATTATTTCCCCATGGATTTGAGTGGTTCTATTATACAGAAAATGATTCTGCATGATTTGTTTTGAGGCTCTTTGTGTTGATGTTTGTTTTTACATCAGTATCACACTTCTGTTTAAGTAATTATGGCTTTATTATGTATTTAAAAATATGGTAAAGCGAATATTCATCCTGTTCCACCTTCCAGTTGCTTTCCAGAATTGACTTGGTTTTTGCCTTTTCTTTGTCGGTCCATTTATTTTCACACTTAGATATTCATGGAGTGTTTTCCCAAGCACTATGAAAGAAGTCATGGCTCTTAGTGAGCTTGTGCTCTGGTAGAGGAAGATTAAATTCAATAAATCAGTATAGGGTGATGAGTTTAGTAGAAGAAGGATAAGATGCTAGAAGAATATATATATATATATCTATCTCCTAATTTCATTTGAAGATCTGGAAAGGCCTTTCAGGAGGAAGTGACATCTAAGCCAAAACCTTAAAGAGAAGAGGGAAGAATGTTTTCATCAGAGGGAATTGCATGTGTGAAGACCTCAGAGTCAGGAGAGGAAACTGATGAAGTTAGCAGGGTTGATGTTTAGAGTGGGAGCTGTGGGGCTGTTGTTGAGGGGGTACTGCTTTGGGATAATGCTGAACCTTTCAAGGCCTCTTGACGTGGTTAGGGAGTTTAGGTTTTAACATAAGGGCAGTGGTAAACATGTGGAAGGAGAGTGTCTTAATCAGATTTGTGGTTTAGGAAGATAACTCTGGTCCTAGACTAGATTGGAAGACATGCTGACCACTTAAAAACATTACAGTAATCTAGGTGAGGGAGAGTGCAGTCCTGACTGAGGATAGAGGCACTGGAGATGGGGTTGGGCGGGGGTGGTATTTGAGAGAGACTTAAAAGTCAGGATTGACAAAACTTGGCAAAATCAGTATGGGGGTGAAGGGGAGAGTAGTTAAGAAATATATCCTGGGTTTTGGTTTGGACACTTGTATTGGATCAGTTTTCCTAAACATGGGAGACAGGAAGTTCAGTTTTATTTTTTATTTTTTTTAATTTTTATTTACTTAGGATAGTCACAGAGAGAGAGAGAGAGAGAGAGGCAGAGACACAGGCAGAGGGAGAAGCAGGCTCCATGCACCGGGAGCCCGATGTGGGATTCGATCCCAGGTCTCCAGGATCGCGCCCTGGGCCAAAGGCAGGTGCCAAACCGCTGGGCCACCCAGGGATCCCGGAAGTTCAGTTTTATTTATTTATTTATTTTTTATTTTTATTTATTTATGATAGTCACACACACACACAGAGAGAGAGAGAGAGGCAGAGACATAGGCAGAGGGAGAAGCAGGCTCCATGCACCGAGAGCCCGATGTGGGATTCGATCCCGGGTCTCCAGGATCGCGCCCTGGGCCAAAGGCAGGCGCTAAACCGCTGCGCCACCCAGGGATCCCGGAAGTTCAGTTTTAGACAGGATGTAGCGAATCTGTCTAATGAGTTGTTGGATATATGGGGCTGACGGTTTTGAGGAAAATCTGCCACTCCACTTAACATGGATACTTAAGTGACCATAGGCGTTTCCTGAAGCTGTAGAACTTTCTGCAGTGGCAAATCATGGGGACGTTCTTGTTTTGTGCTTCAACCTGGGGACCTTATCAAGATGGACTAAGCAACTTTAACATCTCTTCCATTTTGATGATTCTGTATTCTATCAGTATTTTTGGCTAGAAGAAGAGTTACATGGACATATTACGTACAGTGTGTAATGTTATATGTCATTAAGAGTTTTTTCCTTTTATAAACTCTACCATGACTTGTAAAAGAGAGTGCCTAGACGATTCAGTAGCCCCTCCAGGACTACCTAAAATAGTATAATTCTAAAAATCTTAAAATTTGGTTTCAGATTCAGCCAGGATAATGTGGCCTTGTGGCAGGTGAAATTTTTATTTGCAGTCAGAAAACTTTTGGGGACTTCAGTGGTGAATGTGGTTTTGATATATACTACTTTATATAACTGGAACCATAGGTTTTTAAGAAACAGTATCCCCTCAGTTAACTCTTTCGGCAATATTTTCAGTGACCTTTGTAATTGGAACTCGTTCATTTTCTTTAACTGTTAACACTGGCCCTCATCCCTAATTCCCTTCCCAAAGATAACTTTGTGACCTGTTCCTTTAAGTCCTTCTGTGGCGCTTTCAGCAATCATTCTTCCTGCATGGCGAAATCTTTCTTCTGAAGGTGTCTGTCGTTTCAGGTATTTTTTCATGATTTGGGGGATTTATATATTCATAGCAGTTGGGTTGTTCACAGTCTAATCAGAGATGTAAAGACATCGGAGCTCCAGAGTATAAATTATATTTGGCATAGTTTGTCATTAATAATAGAATATTTGAAGGCCTTAATTAGAGATTATTTTGACTTTTCTGTCATTGAGTCTTTTATTCTAAAGAGGATGTTTTCATAATGGAGTTTATTGACTGAATTGAACAGGAGCTTATCTTGATATAGTATAAAGAATTTATCTCCAATTTGTGATTTTCATCTCAGTTTTTGAAAAGGTTATTGTTCTGTAGCACTATTCTAGGAATAGAAGTGGTAAATTCACTTGCTGCCATTGGTTATCATGCGAATAATACCTCTAAGAGGTGGTCTGGACTGCTCACACTATTCCTGGGATTGCCACTGAGCTTGTGCCAACTTGAAGATGCACTTTAAAAATATTGGTCATTTTATTTAAAAAGCATCTCATATTTGAGTATTGAAGGAGTTAGCTGTGAATATGGATATCTAAGCCAAGTTCGTCATTGAACTATAGCCAAATGGTTAGGAATATAAAGAAAAAGTATTACTGGGTGGCATAATTTTTTTTTTAATATGCAAAACCACCTAAGTGAATTAAACTCTGGGTAGAAGACAGCTCTCCAGACATTGTAGACAGCACATCTGCATCTTTCTGCTGACCATGGTAAAGCACATTGTGAACATTACCACTTAAAACTAACTTTTCTCTTTAAGGGCTCCTGAAATTGTGCCAGCTGACTCCAAGTCCACCCTGACCCCACAGCATAAACCATGCTGTGATGTCACAGCTACCATAGAACTCCAGGGTAGTGTTGAGCTGGCCCATGTGGGCTCAGGTAAGTCCTGGCTTTTTTTTTACCATTTGGCATTCTTTTCAAAGTTAGTTACCATTATGATTTTATGTCATAAAAAAAATAAGGCAAAACTTTGAAAACTGTGCCATATATGGGGGAAAAAAATAAGTCTGTTTTCTAAACATCTATGAGCCAGCTCCATATTCTAACCATCGGAGTTCCATAGTAGCTGTGAAGTCCCATGAGTTGTGTCCTGTGGCTTCAAAATATGTTAAATTCCACTCCTGGCCCAGCTTATAGAACAATACAAACTTTTTTTTTTTTAACTTTATAGTTTGTAAGATGTAGTAACTTTTGTTTACTCTTAGGTCTTAATGTTTTAAAAGTATGTTAACTTTGCATTATCTGTAATTATGCACCATTGCTTAGTTGGTTATTCAGTCAGTTTTGAATGTGTGATGATACTGTAGGTTAGTTTTATAAAGTTAACCTTCTCAGAGTGCCTTCAGCTGTCCTTTTAATTTGCAGTCATAGCACAGAAGAAAAAGGGACAGAACATGTATGTAATAATACATTTGTTAAAATTTTCAAAAAACATGTTAAAGATGCTTTAGTTCACGCTTGGAAGCGTGAGAGGTCAGTAACTAGGAAGCATGTATACACCATCATCTCTCTTCCATTGGAATTGTTCTGGTTTTTCTTGGTTATTGTTACATGAAGTGAGATTATACCTCTTGCATTTATTTTGCTGTCTTTTTCTACCAACCAGCCTTCTCCCTTTTCCTCCTTTCCTTTATCCCCTGATATTAGAGGTGGTAAAAAATGTTACATGAAGAACTCAAAAGACATTTTAAGTTGTTTTGCATATGATCTGATACTTTGTCCACCTAAGTAGAAAACTTTGGTAGGTAAAACTTTACCTTATCTGAGTATGGGCCATATCCTTTTTAATACCCTGCTTGCAGTAAAAACCCATCTGTCAAGAAGCTGTCGAAACTTTAGTCAGTAGCTGTCATTGAACAATGTGTCATAAAGATAGACTAAAAAACATTTGGACTGTTTGGTGACAGTCTCATGACATTTGTAATAAATGTACTTGTCTTTGTAGCTGAAAACTCACTGGTAACTGAAACTAAGTTCTTAACTATAGTTAAAAGAATGGAATCCTATATTCCCAAAACATTAGATGATATTTTCTTTGGGATACTACCTTGTACCTGTACTTACATTGTGTTTTTCATGTTCTAGAAGATTTGGAGGATTTAGTGCTCTATTCTTCAATAGAGCACAAACTCTATTCTCTTCATCCTCATTTTCTGACCCCCTGGGTTTACTTCATGCTGGGGAGCAACAGCATACTGTGTCTGCAGTTCACTGCAGAGCTGGGGGATGAGGGAAGTAATTGTTTTGGTATTTTGGATTAGGACAAATAGAAATCCTGTTTTTGTGTGTATGTATCTTCTTTATTGAGATAGAATTCATATACTGTACAAGTTCATCTTTTGAAGTTCTGTTTATATTTTAAAAAAATGCTTAATTTGAAGCCAGGCTGGGTGACATCGTAAATCATAATTTCAAAGCACAGTGTGTCACCTTTCTTGTGCTCTCTGGTCTGTACCCCCTGTCTTTGATTATGTTAGTTTCTAATTACAGAAATCTCTCACAACCATGACTGAGGAAATGAATTTTTCTTTTTCTTTTCTTCTTCTTCTTCTTCTCTCTTTTTTTTTTTTTTAAGATTTTATTTATTCAGGAGAGAGAGAGAGAGAGGCAGAGACATAGGCAGAGGGAGAAGCAGGCTCCATGCAGGGAGCCCCATGTGGGGCTCTATCCTGGGACCCCAGGATCATGACCTGAGCCAAAGGCAGGCGCTCAACCACTGAGCCACCCAGGAGTCCCAGGAAATGAATTCTTAAGAATTTCTAAGAGAAGATTCTTCAGACATGAGCTATATGGTGAGCTAGCTAAAAATAGTGAAGACAGTGATTTAGAAGTTGGTTGGCAATCATCTTTGTCTTTGGGAAGCAAAAAAGGTATGTGCATGCAGGCACATGCACATGCCTGAATAGGTACACATACGTATACATGTTCTGTGCACGTCTTCCTCCTCTGTAGCTTTTCAGGTCAGTTGATCAGTCTTTTTGGTCCTTGAGTGGCTTTTCTCATGTCATAGAAGTTTTATAAATATATATTTTTAGGCTAAAGCTTATAAAAGGTGCAGTGATACTGCAGGCACCCAGAAATAATGACAGCTTTGATAAATCATACATGAAAAGTAGTTGCTTTCATACGGAAATACCCATAGAAGGAAACAGAGTAGTAGAGCATATTTAGTTCTAAAAAGATGAACCTCATTAAATCCTAAAGTTACGAGCTCTCTTTGATTACTTTCATCTGTTCATTAAAACAAGCAGAAATTTCAGAGTTCTTTGTGTACTTGACTATTTAACCATAGATTTCTTTCTTTCTTTCTTTTTTTTTTTAATTTGAAGTAGGACTTTCTATATCTATTTATAAGGCCTGCCCTTTGAGGAAGATTCCTGCCAGCCGTATCACATTTTAGCGTACCACGATTTAGCCCAGATGATTTTGCCAGGGCACTGGGCCTAAAGGCTCTTTCCGTTTTGGGGGCGGGGGTGACAGCTGTACTGAGGTGTTTATATTGAAGAATGTATTAACCTACGTGAACCATGAAAATAAAAGTTCCTGTAAGAAGGTGTTCTGGTTTCATATCATGGATTCTTCACCTGAAAAATGTGTCAGAGGCAGGGTGTTCTTTTTTTTGTGGAGTGGGTCTGGATTTGCAGAAAGGATCCTTGACCAACAGAGTCTGAAAACATTTGAAGCTGGCCTTTTGTGGCTTAAAACGTGGTGAGAAAGGACTGTTTTGAGTATAGGAATCATGTTTTTACTATCTGTGTTTTTCATATTGCCTAGTATAGTCCTTTGCATGTACGTCATGGGGATTCAATGAACATGGGAATTATCATTTTAAAGTTTTTCTATTTTAAGCAACTGGGAGAAATTATTGCATTGGATGAATCTGTTATGCTCACAGAAGTAGCTCTTATTTCTCTAATTCCTAATTCAGGATGGCCATTAAAAATGATTTTTAAAAAGATACACTAAGAATATTTTTAGCTAGTATTAGTGTTTTACCCAACAAACAGATTTTTCCTGATATAACTTAGAAAACACTAAAAACTCTTTGGTCCTACAGTCTTGAGAGTGTGTGTGTGTGTGTGTGTGTAACACTGTGAGTAGATTTGAAGCTTACCTTTATTTTTTGCCAAGGCTATTTATTCATAGATATGTACTGTACAGCTTTAGTAAGCAGGAATACTGTCTTCACCTAACATTAATTTGTGTTAAGATTAGTAACACGATTTAGTGGGAACAGAAAGTTCTTTATGGATTATAAAAAAGTGATACTTGTTTTATCTCTCTATCCCCAACTGGTTTGTAATGTTTTATTTTGGCCTATTTTTGTTCTAACTCATCTGGTTCAAGTTTTACTGTATTAATACTTAATGAATGTAAGGAACACATGGCTTTGAGAGGTTCTGAAATCAAAATGTTGCTAATTTTAACTATACTGAAAATGGTTTAATTGCTCTGAATTGTTTCTAGCTAAACAACAATATGGAAGGTCCAACATTTGTTTTGATTCAGCTTAAAGAATGCAGTGCAAAGGGCGAGAGAGCCCAAAGCCAATAGGAAGCAGCATATCCCCTTCTCCTTGGTTTCTGTAGAGTCAGGACCAGAATAGGTAGTTTAGTGTCTTCTGTAAAGTCTACTTCCTCACACTAGGATTACTGATCTTTGATCCAATCAGTATATTCTAATGATACCTCTAAACCTCAACTAGAGCATGGAGCCAGCACTGATGTGAAGGTAAGTACCTAAATAGGTAGTTCTAGTTCTGGCAAGAAATTAAAGGGAGAGGAGTACACTAACTTTTCTTAATATTCTTTAGGACATTTAAATGTTGTCTGAGGGTCCAGGAATCCTAGAGAGACACTTAAGAGGGTTTAGAGTGAATGCAACAGGTTTATGGTTTTTGAAGAAAAATAGAATTAAATTCTTTTCTATCTTGTTGCTTGTTCTAGGGGTTGTAGAAGGTGATTTAGCTGCTATAGAAGCATACAAGTCATCAGGAGGGGACATTGCACGTCAGCTCACTGCAGATGAAGTGCGCTTGCTGAACCGTCCTTCTGCTTTTGATGTTGGCTATACTCTCGTACATCTGGCTATACGTTTTCAGAGGCAGGATATGCTAGCAATACTGCTTACGGAAGTGAGTATGACATTTTGGTTAAATGTTGTTTTACATGAAGGAATGTGTTCATTAGTTTTTATTTTTGCTTTTCTAAACTGTAATGCTTTTTAAAACTGTTCTTAAATGTTTTAGATTCATCTACTCCCTTTATAAATTCACACTAAACCTGAGACTTCAACAGTCTATAATTCTTAAGGGTATATGCTCTTAAAACAGGACATTTTGCCACAAGATTTTAATCATCTGTTTGATTAGAAAAACACTAGGACATAGCTTTCATTCATTCACTCAGCTAATATTTATTGAGTACCCACTGTGTGTGCAAGATACTGTGCTAAAGAGGCATGTGATTGGTGTTGGCTCTTCCTTTAGTGAGTATTCAGAGGGGCAGAGAAATAGGTAATTCTGTACAGAGTGTGTTCTCATAGATGTAAATGCCAGGTGCTGTGGGAGTACTAGAGAAAGCGTTTTGGGGTATCTTACCTTCTCACTTAGAGCAGGTTACATTGTAGTGGAGGTCTGAAGGAGAAGTAGGAGTTTGTGTCATAGGTGGGTGGAAGAGAGAGGGAGTTGAGGAAACTTTATTCAGAGGCCCTGGTGGTAGTGTTTGTGGTGATTTCAGGAACTTGCAGGTGCTCAGCATGACTGTGATGGTGATTGGGATCTGGAGAAGGAAGCACTGTGGAGGGTCTTCTAGGCCAGGGGATTCGAAGATTGTTCCTAGGGCCATGAACAGGTCTGCAGAGTTAGGGAGAGGAGCAGGGGAGTGGCCAGATCACAGTGTATTTTGGCTGCTGTGGATTAGAGAGGGGGAAGCCTTGGTAGGGTGGGCATTACATGACGCTGACAAGGGCTCTGCTGGTACCAGAGTCACAGTGGCAGTGGAAGGAAGTTAGGCCGGTTTGACAGAACTGGTGGGGACAGAGTCAAGATTAAGTGGATCAACTGGATGTGGGGAGTAATGGAGAGGGGGGGATCAAGCCTTTGGGCTTAGATAACTACACAGATGTCACAAATGATTGCAGATGAACAAATGGTTCAGGATATGACCGTACTATCCAGTTAATTCTTTTAACAATAAGATAAATAGAGTGCAGGGGGTCAGGTCAGTTGAAGATTGAAATTTTCAGGCAGCCCCAGTGGCGCAGCAGTTTAGTGCCACCTGCGGCCCCGGGGTGTGATCCTGGAGACCTGGGATGGAGTCCCACGTCGGGTTCCCTCCCTGCATGGAGCCTGCTTCTCCCTCTGCCTGTCTCTCTCTCTCTCTCTCTCTCTCTCTCTGTCTCTCTGTGTCTCTCATGAATAAATAAATAAAAATTAAAAAAAAAACCTTCCAGAAAAATAGTTGAAAATGGCTCTTAAAAAAAAAAAGAAGATTGAAATTTTCTCAGTATGCGTCTTCTGTGGCATGCATATTTGCATATCCAAATTTGCCCATATTGAACAAAATTGGTTGTGGAATGTCCTCCCAGTGGAATGGATGCTCCAGAGGATGGAACTGAAGGGGCCAGTATGGAGATTACGTTAAGGGATGTGCCTGCAGAGAAAGCACAGAGCCAAGTACTTTTTGAGATCAGAACAGGAGAACATTATATTTTTGAGATACGTATCTGGGGTTAGGGTTTTTAAATTGGATTATAGGATCCCTGGGTGGCGCAGCAGTTTGGCGCCTGCCTTTGGCCCAGGGCACGATCCTGGAGACCCAGGATCGAATCCCACGTCGGGCTCCCGGTGCATGGAGCCTGCTTCTCCCTCTGCCTGTGTCTCTGCCTCTCTCTCTCTCTGTGACTATCATAAATAAATAAATTAATTAAAAAAAAAAGCTTAAAAAAATAAATTGGATTATAGGGTCTGCAGTATTCACGATACAGACCCAAGTGGTGTGAACCACTATGTACACAGCACTGGGAGGGTTTAAGGAATATGATTGAAATGGCTAGCTGTAGTTCAGCGTGGTAAGCACCCAGTGACACCAGAGGCACCTATAAGAGGAAGGGCAGGGCTTGAGTGAGAGCTGTAGTGAAAAACAAGGGGCAGGTGTGCTGTGGCTAGAGAAAGGGACTGCTGGAAAAGCAGTGTGATTAGAAGGACTAGAGTTCTGGAACAGTTAGAGGTAGTTCCTATCATATTTGAGGTCTGGCTACATTTGCGTTGTGTATTGGCAGGGCCAATGTGTGGAGCTATAGTTGCTGGTGGTGGCAGGAGACAGGATAGAGGGGGCAGCTGTGAATCAAGGCTCAAGTCGTTGGTGGGCTCCTAGGCTGCCCTCCGGCTGGTAGAGGGCTGTGAGAAGGTTGGAGTGACAGTCCTAAGTCACTGCCCTGAGAGCGTCTGGGGACTGACGGTGGGAAGGCAGTAGAACCTCAGGGTACTTTCTATTTACTGTCTAACAGATCACTTCCACTTAGCAGCAGTTGTTATCTCCATGCAGTTTCTGAGGGTAGGGAATCCAGGAGCAGCTTGATTGAATAGTTTTTGGCTCAAGGTCTTATGAGCTTATAGTCAAATTTTCAGAGCTGCAGTTGTCAGAAGGCTTGACTCGGGTGAGAGGATCTGGTTCCAAGCATACTCACATAACTGGTGGCGGGGGGCTTCAAATCCTGGTACGTGGGCTCCTTCAGAGGGCAGGTTTCACAAGAACAAGTGATCCGTGGGACAGCACAAGAGAGTGCATGGAAGCTGCAGGGTCTTCTAGATGGAACCTAATTTAGGAAGCAACTTATCAATTTTGCCATATTCTCTGGAACACATAGACTAACTGGTGCACTGTGGGAGAGGGGGAGCGGGGTGGATTTCCAGGGAAAGAACAAAATTGGTTGTGAAATGTCATCTCAGTGGAATGAATGCTCCAGAGGATGGAGTTGAAGGGGCCAGTAGGGAGATTATGCTAAGGGATGTGCCTGCAGTGAGAGCACAGAGCCAAGTACTTTTGGGATCAGAACAGGAGAACATTATATTTTGGAGATAGTATCTGGGGTCAGTGTTTTTTTTTTTTTTTTTTTTAGTTTTTATTTATTTATGATAGTCACACACACAGAGAGAGAGAGAGGCAGAGACACAGGCAGAGGGAGAAGCAGGCTCCATGCACCGGGAGCCCGACGTGGGATTCGATCCCGGGTCTCCAGGATCACGCCCTGGGCCAAAGGCAGGCGCTAAACCGCTGCGCCACCCAGGGATCCCTGGGGTCAGGGTTTTTAATTGGATTTTAGGTCATGGACTCTGTTGGTAGTTTGGTGGAGCCTATGGACTCCTTTTCAATATACTGTTTCTTTAAATGTGTAGAATAAAAATAAGATGGCAAGAGAAATCAGTTATATTCTGACAGTTTTTTCAGAATAGTAGATTTGTGATATATAAGAGAATGCATTTTAAATATAGACAGGAGGTTAGTGAAAATGAAGGATTTAAATTTAATGAAAATTCTCATTCAGGTTCACAGGCCCTTGCAAGTTCATGTGCCATAAGTTAAGAATTACTGGCCTAAGGAGATAGTTGAGAGTTGTAAGGTTGAAAGAGGCTAGAAGATGAAGGATAGGCTTTCAGGGACCTGAGCTGAAGGATGGCAGTGGGGGGTGAGGGGGCATGCTTGGAGACTCTTTACCAGCTGTAAGGTTTCTCTTGGAATGTTTGCAGTATTCATGATACAGACCCAAGTTTTTGAAGAAACAGTCTCAGGTTTCTGGAAGGAGGCAGAGGGTTAGCTGATGAGAATAAGCTTTGGGAACTTCGAACTTACTTTGGGATCCGTTTAACACCGTTTCTTGAGAAATAGTTATATTCTGAAAACATTGGCATCTCATTTTCCATAATTTGACTGTCACGTGATGATTGGGTTCATGGAGTTAAGAGGTAGTGAGAATTTCATTGTTACTGGTAATCCTGGCCAATAGAATTTATCAAAGCTGAGTTTTCATATAGGATTTTTCACGATATGATGTCTGATGCTTGTGTTGGTTATGCAGAGGTTTTGAAATGCTGTTTACTTACTTACCTTAATAAAAATTATAGTTAATTGTTCCCATATATCATATAGATGACATTAATAGTAAAGCTGACTCTTTGAGTGGCTTATTGGCACATATGCTCTAAACTCCACTTGTGACTGGAAACTTGCCTTTGGGAAGGTTGTCCAGGTTTGTGGCTGTTGTCTGTAGTGACAGAGACAGGTTCACACCAGACTTATTTCCTCTCTAGCAGATACTTACCTTTGATTTCAGAATTCTTTGTATGCATATTTCTTGAGCTCCATAAAAGGAATACACCTTAAAAGTCAAATAATATCTTTGCATCATTCATTGCAAATCCATCATTAAAAAGAAAAGAAAAGAAAAGTTCTAGCCATGCCCTTTCTAGAAGTTCTCCATCATAGCGCTCACTATATCACTGCTCACGTTTCATTCCTGTCAGGCTGGCTGTACTTCAAAGGTTTGTTGTCTGTTCTACAATTGGAGAAGCCCAACTGCTTTTTTAAATATTCAGAGTTATAACAAATGGGGAGGGATTTGAGGTCAGTGGAAACTAACCCTTTAAAAATATCATGCTTTCTTTATTCCACATTGGGGTACTTGAAGTATTCTTAACCCAGCAGGAGAAGAGTGTGTGTACTTTCTCCTCTTTCTCCATGAGCTGGAATTTCCTGTTTTTTAAGAATACTTTTATGGCAGGCATGATGCTAAGTCTTACTTAGGTGGTTTTCTGTCCTCCCTCCCTCTCTTAGGATGAACCTTTGTGAACAACACCATTTTATGTAAATTTTTACATAAATCTTTATATATGTCCTTGGGATAAATTCCTAAAGAAGTGAATTTCCTGAGTTAGAAGGTAAAGTGTTTTTCTGGCTATTTTCCTGGAAAGGTGTACTGAAACATACTTCCACTGGTGAGGAAATAATCCCTAATCTGTTTAAAAATTAAACAACATCCTGGGTTACTGGGAAGGTTTGGTAATTTCTCTTAAATACTGTTATTTTCTGCTTTCTTTAATGATAAATGAGATGCAGAGGAAAGTTTCTTTTGTATTTAAGGTGTCTCAACAAGCAGCAAAGTGTATTCCAGCAATGGTGTGTCCTGAACTGACAGAGCAGATCCGGCGAGAGATAGCTGCCTCTCTTCATCAGAGAAAGGGGGATTTTGCTTGCTATTTTCTAACTGACCTTGTAACATTTACGTTGCCAGCAGGTAACTCCAAATTTCAATGTGAAAAGAAATTTTCACTTTATTGGAATTCTTTTTTTTTTTTTTAAATGTGTGAGTGAAATTGTCTCTCTTAGAAAGCAGATAACTTAGCCTATTATGTACATTTTAAATTACTTAATTACCCTATTTATCATGCAGGTGACCAGTACAAGGGTTCCTCGGGAACTTATCCTTCAGATCTGGTAGGAAGGTGACAGCTGATAATAACTGACTTTCATGTGGGCCTTAGATGTTTTTAAAAATCTGTTTTACCCATTTATTTTTCTCTTCAGTTTTAGTTTAGGACATTATCAGTGTACTTTTTTTCCTTTTTCATGCTTGTTTTAAAATTACGGAGTTATTGGTTATTAGTATTAGTAGATAGGATTAGAACCCCAGCTTTTGATGGGTGGAGATTATTTGAATCAGATACTGGCATTCTTTTGAAGTGTCATTATGTTCTTCACTCATTATATTAATTTCTACTATGTCTGTGAGGCAGCTTTTCATTTTTCAGTTCAGACTATCGGAAGTGTCTTCCAGGATGCTTTTTGTCTTTGGACACTGAATAAATGCACCAAACACCAGAAGTTTCTAAAACAAAGCTTTCCTCTTGCTTCTGAGTGTCTTGAGCTTTTATATTGACACGAACAGGGGCATTTACAAATGGTAGGAAGATAATAACTTAGCCTTAAAAAAAAAAAAGACTATTTATTTGAGAGATAAAGAGAAGCATGAGCACAAGCGGGGTGGGGGTGGGGGACCAGAGGGAGAGGGACAAGCAGACTCCATGCTAAGCCCAACATGGGCCTTGATCTCACGACCCTGAGATTATGACCTGAGCTGAAATCAAGAGATGGACCTTTAACCGACCGAGCCACCCAGGCACCCCGATAACTAAGCCTTTTAAAATCAGACAAAGTTCAGGCACCTAGGTGGCTCTGCCTTTGGCTCGGGTTGTGATCCTGGAGTCCTGGGATTGAGTACTGCACCGGACTCCCCACAGGAAGCCTGCTTCTCCCTCTGCCTAGGTCTGCCTTTCTTGAGTAAAAATAAAATCAGACAAAATTCATTTGAAATGCCATCTCTGTACACTTAAACTTATTCTGGTGATGTTTGGATTTTTATTTTGACTTGAAAATAGCCTAAATTTAAAAAAAAAATTGTTTTTTAGGGTAATGCTTTTTTACTCTAGATACTCCATTAGTAACAGAACACAGCATGGAGAATTTGAGGAAGATGACAAAAACAGAGATCTGTGTGTACCAATAATTAATGGTTCGTTAACTTTTATAAGAAGATTCTAAAGTCTGAAAACAGTAGGCCTAAGTAGAAGTTGAGAGTGCAGCGAGTCAAGGGCAGATAAATATTTGTATGTTGTTACTGTTTCATCAATCTGAATATCAGATAGCCCTGTTCTTTTTTTTTCTTTTATTTCTGTTTTACCGAGGGATAATTATCCTATAAGATTGTCAAATATTTCAAGTTATTCATTGTGATTTCGTATATGCATACATTGTGAAAGAGTTTCCCCCATCTAGTTAATTAACACACCTATCGTCTCACATGTTTGACTCATTTATCTGTTTTGGTGAGAACATGTAAGTTCTACTCTCCTGGCAAATTTCAGTTATATAACATCTTGTTATAAAATTCAGTTACCATGGTTTTGACATTAGGTGTTCAGCCTTACTCATTTTATAGCTTGAAAGTTTCTGTACCCCTTTACCAATCTCTCTTTTTCCTCACTTCCCCCAACCCCTGGCAATCTTTCTTCCCTGTTTCTAGGAGTCTAACTTTTTTTTTTTTAAAGAGTTCACATGGATATGGTACCGTGCAGTATTTGATTTGTCTTTCTCTGGCTAATTCCACTTAGCCTAATGCCATCAGGGTCCATCCATATTGTTGCAAATGGCAGGATTTCTTTCTTTTACCTGCCTGAATAACATTCCATTTTTATACTTCCCCTCTCCCTCAATCTTTATTTATTCATCCATTGATGGACACTTAGATTGTTTCTATATCTTGGCTATTGTGAGTCATGCTGCAGCACACATGGGAGTTCAGAACCTCTTCATTATCCAATTTTCATTTCCTTTGGATATATACCCAGATGTGGGATTGCTGGATCATGATTCTTCTAACATTTTGAGGAATCTCCCCACTTTTCTATGGTGGCTATACCAATTTACATTTCACTAACTGTTCACAAGAGTTCCCTTCTCCATATCCTCACCAACATTATTATCTCTTCTTTGTATGACAATAGTTGTATGCAATTATTGGTCTAAATATTATTCTTTTTATTATTTTTTAGATAACAGCTTTGATAATGACATACAGAAAGGAAGTCTTTTACATTATATTTACACACACATACATGCATGTTTTTTTACAGGAAGGCACTTGACTGTCTTCACTGGCTAGGGCTTTTTTTTTTTTTTTTTTTTTTTTAAGATTTTATTTATTTTAGAGAGTGAGAGTGAGTGAGCAAGCCTGAGTAGAGGGAGGAGGAGGGGGAGAGAATCTCAAGCTGACTCTGGGCTGAGCCCCTGATTGATATGGGGCTTGATCTCACAACCCTGAGATCAAGCCAGGAGCTGAAGCCAAGAGTTGGATACTTAACTGACTGAGCCACCCAGGCACCCTGGCAAGGGAATTCTTTTAGAGGAAGTCACTGTTAGATGCTCGTATCAAATTTATTAAGTTATGAGACGTAAGAAGATCTTTTTTTTTTTGTAAGAAGATCTTTTAAGTCTCTTTTTTGCTTTGTAGATATTGAAGACTTGCCTCCAACAGTCCAAGAAAAACTATTTGATGAGGTGCTTGATAGAGATGTTCAGAAAGGTAAGTGTGGAATTAATGAGTGTGATTTAGTTCAATTTCTATTAATTCTTTGCTTTGTAAGGCTTGGAACAGTTCAGTGTATGGTTGACTTGTTTTATTTTTACTTTAATTGAAAATGTAAAGTCCTTAAGATCATTGTCACATTGTGCTGTTAAACGTGTTCATTCTGTTAATTATCTTTTGATAAAACTGGGGAAAAAAAAGTTAAGAATGCTCATTCATGGCTCTTTAATGGTGATGGAGTAAATAAAGGTATAAAAGTTTTTAAGCCTTGGTTTTCTCCTTCTATTCTAGAATGAGTATATTTCCCTGTTAAACATTCTTAGCAAATAAGTTGTAAAGAATATAGAAGTTGAGGAAAAAAACTTAATCTAGAGCCATAGATGTTTCAGCTACTCAGAAGGTTTGTATTTGAATTGATCAGATTTATTTATGTGTTTAATGGTAAATGATACATAAGCATATCAACATCCAGAGAATGGATTCTTTGCTCCAATGAGTAGTTCTAAATTGCATGAACATCAACATGTTACTTCCAATTCCTTGTGTAGAGTTAGAAGAAGAATCTCCAATTATAAACTGGTCTTTGGAATTGGCTACGCGTTTGGACAGTCGACTGTATGCACTTTGGAACCGAACTGCAGGAGACTGCTTACTTGATTCAGTGCTACAAGCTACCTGGGGCATTTATGACAAGGACTCGGTGCTTCGGAAAGCCCTGCATGACAGCCTGCATGACTGTTCACATTGGTGAGCTGGTGTTCTTCCCTGTGTAAAGCCAGGCATGCTCTTGCTGAATCATTTCCTTATACTGTTGGGATACTTTTCACCTGTTACCTTTACTTTGGAAGCTATGGGGAAAACTTTGGTTTTGCACATTGAGACACATGAAACATTTTGTTGGCTTTTATACCTTTATGCTGAGCTTTTAAATAGATACTTTTGAAGTTAAATATTGATAAGATCTTTGCTCATGTTTTTTTTTTTTTAATTTTTATTTATTTATTTATTTATGATAGTCACACAGAGAGAGAGAGAGAGAAGCAGAGACATAGCCAGAGGGATAAGCAGGCTCCATGCACCAGGAGCCTGACGTGGGATTCGATCCCGGGTCTCCAGGATCGCGCCCTGGGCCAAAGGCAGGCGCCAAACCACTGCGCCACCCAGGGATCCCTTTGCTCATGTTTTTAAGTGTTATTTCATATTTTTGTTTAAATTTAAAAGATTATGTTGGCATTGTATTACAAGATTTTTTTTCTTCCCGAGGCACATAGTCTTCAGACTACATTTTATTTTGCAAATTTTGAAATCCACAGAAAATTAAAAATATATATATATCAATGCAACAAATCTCAGGGTTTCCTTCATTGGCTTGACCACTTAACACTTACCCAGGGACGCCTGGGTGGCCCAGCAGTTGAGCATCTGCCTTTGGCTCGGAGCGTGATCCTGGGGTCCCAGGATTGAGTTCCATATCGGGCTCACTGCATGGAGCCTGCTTCTCCTCTGCCTATGTCTCTGCCTCTTTTTCCCTGTCTCTCATGAGTACATAAATAAAATCTTAAAAACAAACAAAACAAAACAAAACAAAAAAACAAAAAACAACAACAACACTTAACCTATATGGGCTTTGCTTCTACATATGTAAGCAACTCTCTTTGCCAGTTAAAGTCACCATGATGCTTTTTTCCCCATCAGTAACTCAGTGTGCATCTTTGAAGAACCAAGATAGTCTCTTACCCAGCTGAGTCCACAGGACCACATCTAAGAAAATCAGCAAGGACTCTGTTATCCATTTTATAGTCCATATCATATCTTCTAGTTATCTCAGAAATGTCCTTTATGTAGACAGGTTTCCTGCTATCTGAAAGTAGAGCATTCCTGGGAAACCTTTTGTCAGCTGAAATGGCATAAAGCAAAGATGTAATTACCATCTCGTGGAAGTGAAAATCCTCTTCAGGTTTCTTTTCAGCTAGCAAGAACAGGTACTAATGTAGGTCTTTCATAAAAGCAAAGGGGCATGAAGCAAACTTTCAGATAGTAGGGGAAACCTGTGTCTTATTTTTTACCCAGCATCCAACCAGGTATATGACTGGTCTTGACTTAATGGTATTTTCTTGGTTCTGTATATACATTGTCTCAGTTTTCATAAGTGAGAAAAATTGAGGGTGAAAGAAGCTAAATTAATTAAAATATGCTCCCCCCCCATACCTAACTGAACACGGTAATGATAATGGCTTTAATCCAAAAGATGTTACTACCCTAGTGCCTCTTATGTAATTTCTGAGCATTTACTAGGTAAATTTTGTTGTGAGTACTTAGGGATTATGTGAAGTCCATTAGAACATAAACTCCATGAGAACAGAGGTTTTGTTGGGTTTCGTTGTGGAAGATCTAGTGCCTCCAGTAGCCTGACCTAGTAAGTACACCGTAAACAGTACTGAATGAAAGTACTCTCTAGAATTTGAAAATGAGAGCAATTTGATCACTTTTTTGATAGCTAAATTATAAATCAAAGCATAATACAAAAGAGGAAAAATTTGGGGTCACCTGAAAAAAATTAAAACGCTTCCTAGCTGGCAAGCCTAGATGGTAACCTGATTGGATGTATAATATATACAGGCATACCTTGGAGATAGGTGGATTTAGTTCTAGACTGCTGCAATAAAGTGAATATTGTAATCAAGTAAAGGAATATTTTGGTTTCCCAGTGCATATAAAAGTTAATGTTTCCAGTATATTATAGTCTGTAGTCAAGTGTGCAGTAGCCATTAGGTCTTAAAAAAACTATACGTACCTTAATTTTAAGGTCTCTGTTGAGAGACCCCAGCCATCATCTGAGCTTTCATTGAGTCCCGATCTTTTTGCTGGCGAAGGGTCTTGCTTCAAGGTTGATGGCTCCTGGCCAATCCGGATGCTGGTGGCTGAAGGTAGAGGTGGCTGTGGCAGTTTCTTAAAGTGAGATTACAGCGAAGATTGCTCCATTGATAGACTCCTCATGAATGATTTCCCTGTAGTGCGTGATGCTGTTTGATGGCATTTTATCCACAGTATTCCTTTCAGCATTGGAGTTGGTCCTTTCAAACCCTGCTGCTGCTTTATCAGCTCAGTTATGTGATATTCTCAATCCTTTGTTGTGATTTCAACAGTCTTCATAGCATTTTTGCCAGGATTAGATTCCTTTGCAAAATAAATAAATACATAAATAAATAAATAACAAACCACTGTCGTTGCTCATCCATCACAAGCAAGTTCTCATCTGTTCAAGTTGTCTTTGGAGATTGCAGCAGTTCAGTCCCATCTCTAGGTTCTACTTCTCATTCTAGTTCTCTTGTTATTCCCACCACATCTGCAGTTACTTCCTCCTTTCAGGTCTTGAACCCCTCAAAGTCATCCAGAGGGTTGTAAACTGCTTCTTCCAAATGCCTGTAAATGTTAATATTTTGACCTCTTTCCTTAGACCAGGAACATTCTTAGTTACATCCAGAATGGTGAATCCTTTCCAGAAGTTTTTCAGTTTCTTTTGTCCAGATCCATCTGAGGAATGGCAGCTAGAGGCTTACTTGGAATAATGAAAGTCGAAATTACTCCTTGATCATGGGCTGCAGAATGGATGTTGTTTTAGCAGCAGGCATGAAAACAATCTGATTGTCCATCTCCATCAAAGCTCTTGGGTGACCAGGTGCATTGTCGGTGAGCAGTAATAATTTGAAAGGAGTTTTTTTTTTTTTTAATCTGGGGGGGGTAGGTGTCAACAGTGGGTTTAAAATATTCAGTAAATTATACTGTAAATGTATGTACTGTCATTCAGGCTTTTTTTAAAATAGAGTATATTTAGCATAATTCTTAAGGGCCCAGGGATGGCCAGGAGCATTGGCTTCAACTTAAAGTCACTAGCTGCATGAGCCCCTTAACAAGAGAGCGTGTCCTTTGTTGTTGTTGTTGTTTTTTAATTTTTATTTATTTATGATAGTCACACAGAATGAGAGAGAGAGGCAGAGACATAGGCAGAGGGAGAAGCAGGCTCCATGCACCGGGAGCCTGACGTGGGATTCGATCCCGGGTCTCCAGGATCGCGCCCTGGGCCAAAGGCAGGCGCTAAACCGCTGCGCCACCCAGGGATCCCGAGAGCGTGTCCTTTGAAAGCAGGTACTGACTTCTCTCTAGCTATGTCAGTCCTAGAAGGCATCTTCTTCCTGTAGAAGGCTGTTTCATCTACATTGAAAATTTGTTTAGTGTAGCTACCTACATTCATTATTTTAGATAGATCTTCTGGAGAATTTTGCTGTAGCTTCTACATCACTTGTCAGTTCATCTTACACTTTGATGTCTGGAGATGGCTTCTTCCTTTAAACCTCATGAACCAACTCTGCTACCTTCAGATTTCTCTTTGATGGTTTCCTCATATTTCTGAGCCTTCATAGAGTCAGAAAGATTTAGGGCCTTGCCCTGGAAGTGATTTTGATACTGTTGTGAATACATGGGCTATTTCTAGTTTATTATTTACACAGTGATCAAGTAGTGAATACTAAATAGTAATGTAGAAATGTAGCATCTCTATATCCAGCATCTCAGATGATTCTGAGTGTTTGCTTTTTGCTTTTTAACCTTTAAACCAGTAGTAGACAGTTGAAATTGACTGTTCTTATCACTAATATTTAAAGTTTTGGTGAAAACATGTTGGGTGGTGAATTAAATTGTGTGTGAGAATGTGTTAAATGATGTCTGCTAGGCATTTTTAGTTTGAAAGTATATTGCAAACTGGGTAAGATTAATAAAATTGCTGTTCTCTTTACAGGAATTGCTTAAAGACAGACTCCATTAAATACATGATTAGAACATTTATAGAAGGCTTATCTTTTGCAATCTTGCTTTTTTAGGTTTTATACACGTTGGAAAGATTGGGAATCATGGTATTCTCAGAGCTTTGGTTTACATTTTTCCTTGAGAGAAGAACAGTGGCAAGAAGACTGGGCATTTATACTCTCTCTCGCTAGTCAGGTAAGAATGCTTCAAGGCATGTTGCTTCTGTGAAAAGAGTAGGCTACATGTATGTGTAAACTGTTGGAAACATTGTGGTAGACATGAAACTGTGCTTGATTTGGCTTGATTTGGGTTCTGGCCGTGACTGCTGTCAACACTATGACCATAGGCAAGTCCTCATATGAAGTGATTAGAAACTTTGAAAATGAAAGTCATTATGATGATTTAAGCATTCACCTACCTTTTCAGATTGCTCTTCATTCATATTGTCCTCTTAGGAATGTGGCTTTATGCCTGTTTTATCTACCTCCTGGTTAGCTCCTGTTCTGTCTGAGGGGCACTTAACCAAGACCATTGAGCTGATGGTAGGTAGGCACTCTTGTGTTGGTGCTCTGTCTGCCGTCAGGCCTGGAGGGTGAAGCTCGGGATCTTCATGAGGCTTCCAGTGTGGTGAGGCTCTCCTTCCATGTGACATATGCCAAGAAGGAGGTGCCATGGCTGACAGAAAGAGGGATTTCTTTAAAATTAACCTGGGAATAGACTTTTTATAAAAACGAATTATGTAGGGTTGTTCCTCTTAGACTCTAGCTTTCATACTAGTTTTATTCTGTGAAGCACATTCAGTATGCTGAATTGTAATGTTCAGATATACACACAGATATACACACAACAACATGCTATCTTTGCAGAAAGCACCATGATTAATTTGAACCCTGGCACAGTGGCTGTTTTACATCAGCAACATGTACTTCCTGAAAATGTGTTGTCAGAATTGTTATAGAGGGATGGTAGTAGACCTGTTTAGTATTCTTGCCATTTATGTTTGTGTGAAATAACAACAGCTCATCTTTTTACTTGGAGAGGACCTTGTCGTAGGTGCGGTACTCTGACAGGTGACAGCAAGGATGGAATGACGCCACCACTGCCTTACTATCTGAATCTCTTGTTCCTGGGATCAGTATTTAACCAAATCCATTGGGTTTTGGGTTTGGATTGTGAAAGATAGTTGTATACGTAGACTTCACAGATTTCTTTTATTATTTCATTGGATTTTGCTATTTGAAGAAGTTAATGCCTCTTTAGCTTGACAGTATTATCAATTAAAAAAAAAAAGCATTGATCTCGTGTACTGAAGGGGAGCAGCATTGTGTTTTGCACATTAGTTTTCCAGGGCAGCAATAAATGTTTTAAAGAGAAATTGCTTTCTTTATTTTATTCTGTACAGCCTGGAGCAAGTTTGGAACAGACACACATTTTTGTACTTGCACATATTCTTAGACGACCAATTATAGTTTATGGAGTAAAATATTATAAAAGTTTCCGGGGAGAAACTTTAGGATATACTCGGTTTCAAGGTAAGCCATTATTCAAGAGTATTTTAGAAGTCTCCTGTTACTTACCATGCAGCTTGCAGCTGTAAGTTGATAATCCCATGGCAACTTTCTTTCCTCCCTCCAGGTGTTTATTTGCCTTTGTTGTGGGAACAGAGTTTTTGTTGGAAAAGTCCGATTGCTCTGGGCTATACAAGGGGCCACTTCTCTGCTTTGGTTGCCATGGAGAACGACGGCTACGGCAACCGAGGTGCTGGTGCTAACCTGAACACAGATGATGACGTCACCATCACGTTCCTGCCTCTGGTTGACAGCGAGAGGAAGTTACTTCACGTGCACTTTCTCTCCGCTCAGGAGGTAAGAGGCACGACTTCCCCATGAACCTACTTGAAGCCCTGACGCTGCCCCGGAACCCAACTGGGAACATCTTTCAGGAGTGGCGTTCTCTGCACCGCCGGCTACACCACTGAATCTGGGCCTGGCTGTCGTCGTTTTCTGGAAGTATTGGTCAGCCAGGCCATGACTTTTACCTTCCCTGAGCTGCTTTGTAGGTTGTTGGGTGGAGATGCAGCAGTGACGTGAAGACAAGAGCCCCAGCCCTGATGCAGTGACGGGTGCTGAGTAGAAAACTAGAAAGATGGGATGGGGGGCGGGGCTCCTGGGGCTTATGATTGATAACCTGGCGGTAACAGGAGGCATCTGAGGAGGTGGTGCTGCTGAAATAAGACCCGCAAGAGAAGACAGTCTTACAGTGTGGAGGGAGAGAGGCATAGGGAGAGGGTGTTGCAGCGCCCTGGTGTGATTTGTGGGGAAAGGGGGTTTAGGGGCTAGGGATGGCAAGGGGCTTGCCAGTAGCCTTTTAAAACCTTGGCTTTGGGAAGCTGGGAAGCCTGAGACCATCTGTCTGGTAGAGGAACACTGGCTGCTTGGTGTGGAGACTAGGTACTTGGACCAGTGGCAGAAGCAGGCACACCGCCTCAGAGATGGGTGCAGCTGCAGGGGAGAGGGAGGTGGGCAGGCAGGGCTGGCGGCAAGGATGCGCAGAAAGAACACTCTCAGGAAACCCATATTCTTACAAAACTATTGTTTTTTTATTTGATATACTAATAATGTAAAACTTTTATAATCATGACATTAAGAAAAGTAGACCGTAATTTTTATACTTTCATTCTGTAGATACTTTACTGAATAAACTTACCTTGTCACTTGTTTGAAGCGGAGACTTTGTTTTTCTAGCCTTTTCTTTGCCAAGATCAGTTTATTAGGTAACATTGGGTTTTTCCTCTTCTAGCAAACAAATGAACTCATTATTAATAGGTGGTCCCCCCCATGAGGTTTTTCTGTACATTTTCCCATTGATGATTTTCTGTTTAACCATAGGAAACTGAGTTTTAATCATAAAATTGAGAGGTTGAAACCACGTGAGAAATTTGTTGCTTTGACCTTTTCGTTAGTGATCCTACCAGCTATGTTCTCATTAAATTTTTCCTAACAGGTCTCTGATCTGTGATCTTATTTTCTCTTTTCTTCACATTCCTCTAAAAGCTAGGTAATGAGGAACAGCAAGAGAAACTGCTCAGGGAGTGGCTGGACTGCTGTGTGACCGAAGGGGGGGTGCTGGTGGCCATGCAGAAGAGTTCCCGGCGGCGGAACCACCCCCTGGTCACGCAGATGGTAGAGAAGTGGCTTGACCGCTACCGACAGATCCGGCCTTGTACATCCCTGTCAGATGGAGAGGAAGATGAAGATGAAGAAGATGAATGAAAAAAAAATGAAAGAGCAGAAGACTAGGGTATGGGCTCTGCGGTGACCCCAAAGCTAGTGTGCTGCATGCTCCAAGCAGAGCGCAAGGCATGGAAGGAACCAGATCTGGCAGGAACTGCCCAGAAGGCTTTTCTCATCCACACCCAATGGAGAGGACGTATCTGCTCTGTGAGGAGATGGAGAACTTTGTTTGGACTACAGTTTGTAAAAAAAAACAAAAAGAAAAAGAAAAAAAAACTAATTTTATTAAGACAGAACTTTTTTCCTTTCAAATTGTAAATCTGTCTATAAATGTAACGCATGTGGTTGTGTAAGAAGTTGTGTAATAGGACAAGTTGTACCAGCATCTTCATATTATTGAGAAGTTTTTTCCAGCACGGGCACCTCCAAAAGCACATGGCAGATGACTCTTTGTTCCTTTGAGATACTCTTTTAAAGTAGAACCTGGCATTCTACTTTCCTTTTAAAAGATCCACTTTACGTTGAGTCTCACTAGAGCTCATTAGCTATTTGGAAACTTTTTGTACAAATTATCCACAGCAAAACATAAAAATAAAAACAAGCTTTTATTTTATTTAGTCCCCGTCGTGCCCAATAAAACGAAATCAAATCTTTAAGGAACAAACTGCAAGGAAGTAAGAATTGTGTGAGCGAACTTCATACAGACGTCATTCCCTTGTTTTGGAAAGGGTTTTGGTTTCTATTTCGTCTTTTTTAAGCTTCTGATATGCTCCCTTTCAGTATTTAGGTATTTATTTGTTTGGAAGAGTGCCCTTAAAATGAGGGTTCTTCTACCAGAGTCCGGGTGGGTGTCTCTTTGTGAGTCGTCATTCCCTGGATGGAAGTTAGGGAAGTGCCTGGAGAGCAGGCCCACTTGTAACTAAATGAATTGTGTGAAATTTGCGCACTTGGTTCAATTGACAATATCACACTCCCAAATTGCCATGCAGAGGGTCTTTGGATTCTTCCTTCTATCATCAACTCTGCTTTAAGCAAATCATGTTAGAAAGGCATGCCTTTGCTTGGGCTAATTGGGAATCAGTTGAGTATAGAATAAAGATTTAAAAATGCAGTAAGGTGGAAATGCATTGCATAATGAATTTCTCAGAGTAGTCTGAGAATTTTTGCATGTTGGTTAATTGTGGCCATTCTTATTTAAAAGTTAAAACTATAATCTTAGATAGAAATCTTTTTATAAAAAGTATTATTTGACCACTTCAGGTATATGTTCAATACTGGGTAAAAATTTCAGACCTATCTCAGGAACACGAAAAAGACTTAGTGTCCTGATAAGCACTTTGTAGACTATTAATGTGGCAAGGAATTTGGAAAGCAGCCCCAGAGACATCGACAGGCACATGCACGCACGCAGGCATCCATACACACACACACACAACACGCACACACACTTTTCTTTCCCTTTGATGAAAAGGCTGTGAAAAAACCTTTATATATTTGTTTTCTAAGTTCTGTTTAGATGGTGTTTGAAATGTATACACAAGCTCTAATTTGATGCTGGAATTACTAAAAATAGAAAAACACCCATGAGATGTCATGTCTCCCCTCTTGGAGCAGCACATGGAGATATTCTCAGGATGAGAGGGTCAGTTCTACTGTATGCGAAAACTTGCAGGAAACTTGTTGCAATTTCGACTCCATATAAACGAGTTTTGGTGTAACAATGGTAAATGTTACTGTTCTATGTGGCTAGGTTTCCCTACAAATTGACTCTCTGGTCGACTCTCATTTTGGTCAGTAATGAAGTTTTTAGAAGGCTGTTATTCTGACTACTTAGCATAGCATCGCTATAAACTTTTCTCCATACATAGGAAGAATTCTTTAGTGGGCACAGATCCTATTCTAGTTGCTGTTAAGCAAAACTACCCTCCTGGTTGAAGAAGCCAAAGAGAAATGTTTGAGAGAAGCATCTAGTCAGTCACTCTGGTCTACACTGCAGTCGATGCTGTCCAGGAATCTCATAGGCTCAGTAGTTAGCCTGGGTGTGGTGGTCTGCTGAGTGTTGTTTCCCCCAAGGTGCCTCTTTATTTATTTATTTATCATCAGTGATCCTGACCACACCTAGTTGAACAGGTACAGCATTCTTCCCTGTGGGAAAGGTAGGACATTGCATTTCCTAGGCTCCAGACAGGGATGGGGCTTTAAATGGTTTTTATAGCAGACTGGCTGGTAAGGCCAAAATGTTGGTGAATCAATGCTATGTTAAGCTCTTGAACTATTAAACAGCCATAATTGTCCCGAGATAGAGTACGCAGTCCTTTCTCAAAGATGAGGTCTTGGTTGACTCTGGACAGTAATACCTTAACTGTATGGACTTTGAACCTTATGGGTTTTTTTTTCCTTTTTTAGAGACAATACAGTATGGTGTTTTCTGTTCTAATTAAACAAAACCTAGGTGCAGCACGGATTTGAACTGGCCTTTTTGTTGTTTGACTCCTCATGCCCCAGACTTCCATCTGTGTTAAGGGGACACTGCTTTCTTTAGGCAGTTGGGGATCTCCTTTATGTGCATGTGTCATGCCCTCCTTGACAATATCCTGGCTCTGAAGAGGATGTTAGGCTCCCATTCCGTTTCCTGGAGTAACCATGTGCTCCAATCTCTATCCATAGGTGGTTGTATTTATGTAATTTTTTTTCTGGGGGGTAAGGGGGGGTTGGGATAGGACCATCACCTTCAAATGAGTGAGGAGGTTGATGTTCAGAAACCCCATCCTACCCCTCCCGCACCTTTTCTTCCTAGGAAGGGGAGGGGAAAGGAGTGACGGGGAGTTGGGTACCTGGAATTGGACTTGACGGATACTTGCGGATACCACTAGTACAAAGGGGTTTAATGCTATTTAAGAAGGAAAATCCTTTAAATCAACAGAGTTCTTAACATATGGAAATGGCTGATGTTAAGTATTTTGCAACATTTCTTTGTAAATATCATCTAAAAGAATTTTGAGATTCACTTCCCTTCCTGCATTAATGCTTGAGCCAGGTAATTTTGCTTTTGGGTAAATTAAAATCAAAACTCTTAACTTGACCAATTTGTTTCTTGAATCGCTTAGTTCCATTCCAACCCACTATATTTCATCTTAAGGATGGCATGATTTGATAACGATGGACTTAACGGGCAGTTTTCTGGTGTCACAGGTAATCACCCGCATTCCTGAGTCTGGTTATGGAAGGGGCAGATGGAGGAGTGTGCATCTTTCAACACGAGTTGAAAACTGGCTGAGAATGTAGTTGCCTTTAAAACATCTCAAGTAGAGAACTTTTACCTTGGGTGAGATGTACTTGAATTTCAGAACTTAACAAATTTTTATTACTTTTTATTGAAAACTGCACTGAACGCTAAATGTCCACCTTTACAATAAACAGACACAGTAGCGGTAACTCACACTAAAACAAAACACTTCCGATAGCCATTATTTTTCTGTTTGGGACAGTTTTAAAGGTTTTTTTTTTTTGCTGTTTTTTTTTTGCTTTTTTTTTGTCACAAAAACAGGAATGTACCTATACAAAGGCTCAAAATAGGCCATCTTTTAAACAAAAAGGCGATGATTCACAAAAGACTATGAATATAACATGTAACTAGTTGATACAAATCTAATAGGATTTGTTAAAATCAGTCACATCTAATAACACACCTGAAGTGTTCTTGTATAAAATATCACGTGAAGAAAAGAAGATTTATCAATGTCTAAAAAAGTGGGTTTGTTCATAGACAATCTGACAAGTTACCATAAAAAGTGTTTCCTGAGACATAAGGAAATGCAACATTATTTTTCTTGAACTCTTTTAGCTCAAGACTTTCCACTCAATAAAATAGCTGAGGATCTGAAACTGAGAAAATATATTTGAGTACAAACAGCTTGTGAAACTTAATACTTTTTTTCTTTCTTTTTTTTCTTTTTTTCTTTTTTTCCTTTTTTTGCATCATCAAGAGGGTTTTACTGAATTCAGAACCAACTCGCCCGCTCAGTATGCAGTTCAGATGGGAGAGACTTCTGTACAGGAGCCTGTACGGTCTTCGATCCTACGCAGTTGTCTAACACGGGCAAACAGTTTTCTCCCCATTTGGTAGTAATTTAAATCTTCCTATCAGCAAAAGAGGTCACCAGCCCCCATGGACCAAAGGGACTAGAGTCATAGGAGGGGGATATCCTCTTAGTATTTTTTTTTTTATTTGACGTTTGGAATTCCTGATGCAACATTCTAGAGCAAGGTGTTCAGGACCTGCTGTGCCCAAGGGGCTGATAAAGGAAAAGGATCTATTTATTCTTTGTGATTTGATGCACAGATGAAGAACGTAACACACAAGAACAGAAGTTGGTCGTTAATAAATCACGTCCTAGTCTTTCCGCACTTCCGTGACCAGACGACAGCTTCAGCCTCCCCACGCCTCGGCTTCGAGCTCTCTCAGCACTGCAACGTCAATGATGCATATGTCCGGAATCGGTTCAAAAGACGGTCCAAGTCCTTTTCTCAGTTCATCTATTTTTTCACTGTCTCTTGGTCCCAGGTTTATCTGAATGATGACCGTTCGTCATTCTCTGCTATTGCTCATTGGGGTGCTCTCTATTGTCCCCGTGTTTTGTAGGCTGGTTGGGAGAGGGAGCTTGGGAAGGGTGTGCCACTGTGGGGAGGTTGTGAGTCACGGGGATGCCTCCGGGGATGATCCCTTCCATGGCTGCAGGAAGTCCTCCCGGAGCCACACCCACGATGCCTGGCGGGTATCTGAGGAGCAGAGAGAGAGGGCCGGTGAGTCCAGGGCCAGGCAGGGCCAAGCTCTCAGCTCTGCCTACTAAAGGTCATTTTTTTAGTGGGTTAGTTTGTCACTTTACCCCCAAAGCAAGAAGAAATCTACTTGGAAAATCTAATAAAACGTGGATATTTTAATCCATAAAGAACAAAAAAAATCTAGCACAAACTTTGTAGCTTTCAGACAATAGGAAGAGCCCCGGTTATATCCATGGACACTACTGCATTTGGGAAACCTTTTGTACAAAAAGAGACACACTCCCAAGTTTTCCAGTTGCCCTAAAAGTACTCATTAGTTCTATCGATGCTTTTAATGATTTCCCAACAGAGAGTATGAAGTCCCGATACTAAATGTGGCTCCCTAGGTGAGCTAAGTCATGTGCTCTCGTGGCCTGAGATGTGAAACGGGACACAGCAGCAGGGGGAGAGGTGAGCCGGCGATGGGCTCGTCTTACGATGTAGGGACACGAGCTGCTGTGTGTGCAAGGACACGTGGCATTAAACCGCCCACAGAACACGTGGCTCCTATGCAAATGTGAGTCCGTGTGTTTAAACATTCTAGGATAAAACAGACTTCATTCTAAAGCACCTGCCTTAGAAAAGACTCCTCCTCCTCCATTCAAGTTGGACCCTTCACCCCTGGCTCCCCAACCTGCAGCCTGTCACAACTATTCACTGGTTGGTCAGAAATCAAGGACTCTCCAGGACGCGGGTGAACCGGGATCCTGTGAGCTACAGTCCCAAGACCAAGGGCCACAGAGTCTTTGTCAATGGAAAGACTTAAGAGGTGGCCTTTAAAGGACAGGCTGCCAACGATAAGGAACTGGGAACCTGGGGCGGAGGCAGGTTCAAGTTAATGACACGGAAGTACTATTCGAAGGGTCAAAATGGGTGGGACTTTACTAGAACCCGCCAAACCGCAATGTAAGCAAAGCCAGCAGACCCAGGAAGAAAACCCCATGACTTCCTCAGAGTCCGAGCTTTCACCGATGGGTCCTGTCACGCTAACTCCATTTACACCTCCCCGGCCCCGGGCTGGTCCGAGCCGTGATTCCCAACAGGGCAGGTTAGGCAGCAGCTGGAGCCCTTTCTGGTTATTACAGCTGGGAGTGCGAGGTGTTGGTGGAGGTCGCACGTCCCACTGTGCAAAGGCTGGGCCCCCAGGGGAGAACCATCTGGCCCGGGACGTGCACCCTGCCAGCAATGGGGCAACCGTGGGCCACAGCAGGACAAAAATGTCCTTCTGGAATTCAAGGCTGCAGCTCCTCTAGAAAGCGGGAACACTGACCTCCCCGTAAGCCCAGCAGTGGTGGGGGGAGAGAAACGATCACCCCTGAAACCCTGCTCCCTTCTAGGGGCTCTGCGGGCTCCGGGCCAGGAGAGTCAGACTAGAGAACACATTCGCCAACAGGCCCCTTCCCCCGGAAATCTTGGGAACTTCTCACCCAGAAGCCCTCTGGTTTGGGGGTGGCTTGGCATGCCGGGGGATTCCTCGCAGTGTTCGCACCCTTTGGGGAATGCACTCCCATTCCCACCTTTATAAATAGGAACCCCGATTCCAGGCTGTACCCCAAGAGCTGTGTTTGCTCCACAGAAATCGGGCATCAGAAGAGGGGAGGACTGCACTGCCGGGGCCCGGAGCACGCCCGCGGGCTGCGCCTCTCTGGGCTCCCCTCCCCGGGGCAGAGGCTCGGGCCCAGGCCGCTGCCGTCCCGCTCCTCACCTGTACGTGGCGCCGTTGAGCTCCGGATGGATGGCTTGCTGGTCTATTACTGACCAGGGAGCTGTTGTGACAAAGAATTCCTTGTTCACGCAGTTTCTTAAGCTTTCGGGGATGCGACCTGGAATAGGGCGATTAAAATTAATCATGTATGTTTTTAAGGTCACAGTGTGTGATGTATTACACTCAGCAGCTGCTGCTGGGGAGCCCCCGTCAGTGTCTGAGCCGAGAGTCCCGGCTCTTCCCCCGCAGTGAGCGGCCTGGCCCTTTCATTTGCAGGGAAGGGGCAACGTGGCGGGGCCCACGCACTGCGCTCTGCACTGCGCTCTTCACACCGGCCCCCAGGGGGAGCAGAAAGGAGCCTCGCTCCGGCTCCCACAGTGGGGGCGCTTGCGCTTGGCTGCCTGAAAAGGGAATCCGGGGGCGCCTGGGGGGCTCAGCGGTTGAGCCTCTGCCTTTGGCTCAGGGCGTGATCCCGGATTTCTGGGATCCAGTCCCGCATCAGGCTCCCCGCACAGGGCCTGCTTCTCCCTCTGCTTATGTCTCTGCCTCTCTCTGTGTCTCTCTTGAATACAGAAGTAAAGTCTTTAAAAAACAAAAACAAAAAAAGGGGGAATCCGTCTCCTCCGAAATCAAGGTCAGGGCTTGGATTAACAGTCCAGCTCCTTCAAAATGTCATCAGCAGGATCCCTAAAAACTCCACCTGCCCGCAGTGGGCAGCAAGCCTCTGTCGCCCCCGGGGGGTGTGTGTGACCGGCCCCAGGGCCGCCCTTCACCCCCGGCGCGGCTGGAGGGCTCACCTGTGATTGCCCGGCGGATCTCGGTGGCGGCTGCCTCCCTCATCTCTAGCGAGGCTTGCTCACTGTACCACGCTGTGTGCGGCGTACAAATGAGATTCGGCGCATCTTTCAAGGGACCCTGAGCAAAGCTAGAGAAGTGCAGAAAAACAAGCGAATGAGAAGAGTGGAGGAGGCCTCCCCACCCTGCTCATCAAAAGGGAGCTCGTGGCCATGCAGACAGCGGCCAGGGTCTTGGCGTAGAGGGACGGCGGGCAGCAGGACACTTCCGCGGGCTGGGAGCTGAAGAGCCTACCTACCCGTCAGAACGTTTATAGTCCGTGTCAGGAGGGATCGGGGGCTCGGACGGGAGGCCCCCTCCGCTCCAGACCCCCCCACGGCTGCCCTTCCTTTCAGACGCTTCCTGACGCCCCTGGTGGCCCCCTGGCGGCCCCCTGGCCCCTCCCCGTGGGCTCCAGGCACAGCACGGAGGCCACCACACGGGGTCCCTAGCTTTCTCTGCAGGAGCCGCGCTCAGGGGTGGCCGCCGCGAGCTCGGGTCGCACGCCCGGCGACAGCCCAGCACACCCACCTGAAAGGCTCCGATTCGTGCACGTCGAGGGCGGCCCCTCGTATCCTGCCTTCCTTGAGGGCCTGGGCCAAGGCTTTCTCATCCACCAGCCCGCCGCGGGCCGCGTTCACCAGGAAGGCTCCTTGCCTCATCTGTGGGAGCAAGGGAAGGCCGTCAGAGGCCGCCACGGAGGGAGGCCTGCGGTCTGGCTCCTTCGTGGGCGGCCGGGCCTGGCCGTTCCCGCAGCTCGTCCCCGAGGGCCTGGAGGCCCTACGGCGGGCGGCAGGCTGGAGCGGTGACCGGTCACCGGCCCGTTGCTTCTTGGAGGCCAGACCCCATCGAGACGGGTCCCCGCTGGCTCCTCACCGACGTCCTTCCCTTCTCACCAGAGCGTTTGCAGGCCACCTCCCATCCCCCCCTTTTGTTTTGATGAAGTTTCCAGGGGCTGAGGGCGTCTCTGTCCAGTTACCTGCTTTATAGTAAAGTCATTGATGAGGTGGTGGTTATGTTCGTTGAGATTACAGTGCAAGGAGACGCAGTCGCTCTGATACAGTAAGTCCTGCAGGGTGTAGACCCTCTGCACGCCCAGGGACCGCTCTATCCCATCCTGCAAGTAGGGGTCATAAAATATGACGCTGAATCCAAAGGCCTTGGCTCGAACAGCAACCGCCTGCCCCGTGCGACCTGTGCAGAGAGAGAGCGTCCAGGTGAGCGAGTCCGCAGTCCCGCCCGCCACGGCCTGCAGCTTCCGGGCCCGGGGCCTGCACCTGCCGGAGGAAGCCGTGCCCGGGGCGCGGAGGTGCAGGCGGCCGCGCGTCTCCTTAGCTTCCTGGGCGAGGAGGCCGGGCTTGTTGTTTGCACTGGGCGTGTGAGCGCGCGGACGTTCCTATGACGTACGTGTGCCAACGTCAACACAGCTAGACGCTGTTCCAGTGAAGCCACGTGCCCTTCCTGCCCCAGTCCCGGCCATCAGCATGCCGTCCCCATCCTGTTCCTCTCCGCGGCTTCCCCACCTGAGCTTCCTTTCCTGAGACGCCGAGGGCAGTAGCAGAGAACGTTCTCTTGCCAATCAGCACTGGGTTTGCTCACGGAAGGGGCGAAGTGCTCACAACTGACCGCAACTGAGCACCGCAGAGCGGCGTGAGCACCCACCGGCACAGGGGCGGGGCGGGGTGGGGGGTGACGGCGGGCCCGGGGTGGCGCTCTGCGGGGAGGGAGAGCCAGGCGACCCTCAGGCCTGCAGGCTGGCCCCGACCTGCCAGGGGAGGAGCCCCGTGCCCCCTCCGTAGGTCAGCAGCCCACGCCACCCGACAGGACACCAAGCCCCCGGGCTCCCAAGTGGCTGTCACCTGCACAAACCCACTGAACCCCATGGCCAGCGCCCCCTACTTCCCAGCGCTGTTTTCGGCTTGAAAACCAAGCAGTCTGCGTGATGCTGGGACGGCCCGTCTGGGAAGTGTGTGGAATCCACCTTTATCTGAAACCAGTGCTCAATGGTGCGGGGGAGGGAGAGGGAAACAGGAGGTGTCCCTTCCCAAACCAGCAGCCCACACGAGGGCACCAAGGTGGTGGATTGTCTCCCGCTCCTGCTGCGCTTCAATCTAGGAGGGCAGCACGGAGGCAACGGCCTGGGCGGGAGGCCGAGGTTTAACGAGCTCGTTGTGCTGGAGGGGGCCAGCTGCAGGGCAATCCGCGGGTGCTTCTGCCCCCTGCCCGCCCCCTTCAGGGTCACCCTTGGATGCAGGGAACCAGGGACCGTAGCCACACAAGCCACACACCCCGGTGGGGAGGGAGGCCTGACAACGGTGACAGGTGGGGGGAAGAGCGCCATCGGCTGCATCAGCCCCGTGACGGACCTCGAGGATGGGACTCACGACCCCATCACGGGGCCGCAGGGAGCTCTCGGCCAGCGCACGCGCACCCCTGCCCCATTTCACGGGCCCTCAGCCGCCCTCTCCACCTCCACGCCCGGACGCACGTGGCTTCCAGATGGGGCCTCCCAGCTGCGGCTCCAGGGGCCTGAGGGCAGGATGGCTGCCTTGGCCTGGCTTTTCCACGGTCTTTGCCCTTCGTAGAGCCCCCACCCCTCATCCTTTCACTGGCGTCTACGTCGGCCACAAGGTTCTCCTACGTTTCTACGGGACCTAGCGCCTCCCTGAATGGTTACTGACGTCGCGGACACCGGGCCTCGCGGAAGCCGACCCTCCTGGCCTGAAAACACGAAGTACCGAGGCCACTGGCTGGCTTTCCCTTCCA
This sequence comes from Nyctereutes procyonoides, assembly GCF_905146905.1. Lineage (NCBI taxonomy): Eukaryota > Metazoa > Chordata > Mammalia > Carnivora > Canidae > Nyctereutes > Nyctereutes procyonoides. Next base: position 26,747,987 of record NW_026575133.1, read on the forward strand.
GTTCTAGTACGTTCCCAACTTGGTGGCTGCCCTCGGGCACCAGCCCGGCCTGGGCCACGGCGGGGGCGCCTCCTCCTGTCCGTCTACACTTCTGGAAGGCTGCAGGCCGACCTCACACCCGAGGGCACACCTGCCCAGTCCGAGTGCACGGGGCCGGGCGTGCGGCAGCGCTGGCTCACAGGCTCGGCCGACGGGGCGCAAACCCTGGGACTGGCCTCAGGACACCGGAGGGGCTGCCCAGGGCTCGGGGCGCACGGGAGCTACAGGAGGCCCCGCGGCGCCAGCAGAGGGCGCTGCGTCCACTCGAGAGCGAGTAGGAGGGCGGGAGCCTTTGTACGTCCTTCTAGAAGGGATGCCCCTAACGCCTGGGTTCTTACACTCATCCGGGGAGGAAGAGGAGGTCCTCCTGGAACAAACCCCGCTCCTCTGCCTCGACCAAGCCGGTCCTGACCCTTGGTTTTCTGGAAACGAGCTCTGAGCTGAGGGCCGAGGGACCGCTGGGGGAGCCCTGGGGAAGCCAGGCCCAGCACCCACTTCCCGCCTGTTCTCCGGCCTTCCTTGGGTCCTAGGAGGCATCACTCCCCTCCCGGTGCACAGAGGGCACAGAGGTCAGGAGTCCTCGAGGTCACAGAAGGGTGAGGGGCGGGGCTGGGACGCAGCAGGAGGGCAAGGTCCTGCGTGCACCAGGCTGCTTCCCGCGCGCCTCCCACGCCTCCCGCCCGCGGCTCTGGGGCCAACCGCCCACTCCAGGGGACCCTTCCTGCCTGCCCCCCCAGGGCAACCTTCTAGGCCAAGGCCCCGACCTGCCACCTTCTGGCTCAAAATCTCCCAGTGGCGCCCTGCTGTCCCCTGGCCTGGCCACTGCCCGGGGCAGCGAGCGGGCACAGCCGTCCTGCAGCCCAGCCGTGCGGGCTGCCCCCCCCGCAGCCCCCTCGAGAAGGGGGACCCCCGCACCCCGGGGCCCGGCCGCTGCACCTACCGAAGCCAATGAGGCCCAGCGTCTCCCCACGGATGCGGGCGGCTCCCGAGGCGACCTCCCGGATCTGCTCGACGCTCTGCACCCGCGTGCCCTCCCGCAGCGCCTGGTACAGCCACGTGTTCCGCCGGTACAGGTTGAGGATGTGGCAGATGGTGGAGTCGGCCGTCTCCTCCACCGCGGCCGACGGGATGTTGCACACGGCGATCCCTGGAGGGGACGGGCGGCCCGCGAGGTCAGGCTCCCTGGGGGCGGCCTCTCACCCGGACACCCCGGCCCCGCTGACCCCCCCCCCGCCTTCCCCCGTCCCGCGGCGGGCAGGAGGCTGGAAACCCGCCCCGGGGCCCGCACAGGAACAGCAGGAACCCGGTGTGCAGCCCCCCCCCCCCCCCCCCCGCTCGGTCGTGGGCTCCAGAAGACCAGACTCCTGACGGCAGGGCACCCTCCTCCCGGGGCCAGCTTTTCCTCGGTGTTTTCTTGTTTACAGATTTTATTTTTTCATGATAGAGAGAGAGAGAGAGAGAGGGAGAGGGAGAGAGAGAGGCAGAGACACAGGCAGAGGGAGAAGCAGGCTCCATGCAGGGAGCCTGACGTGGGACTCGATCCCGGGTCTCTAGGATCGCGCCCTGGGCCAAAGGCGGCGCTAAACCGCTGCGCCACCTGAGCTGCCCTCGTCTACGGTATTTGAAGTCTACTGCGATGACCACATTAATACTCGTTTTGAGAAAGAGCAAAGATGGAAGAATCAGGAACTAGCACCTCCCCCACCCCCCCAGCACAGGCCCCATGTGGGGCCAGAGGAAGGGGACACCTGAAGTCAGCCCCTGCCCGGTCAGAGGCCCCCGCCCACAATCCCACTGGGGCAAAGAAGAGGGGTGGGGTGGGGTGTTCCCTGCTCCTTGGAAGAGCTTTGAGGGCTGGGGTCACTGGTGAGGGGCCCTCAGGTTCTGTGGCCAGAGAAGCTGCTAGAACTACCCCAAGTCTCAGGCAGGAAGAGTCAGGAGAGGCTTTCCTTGGGGGGAGGAAGGCAAATGTTTCCCAGGCATGGGAGGGGCAGGGAGCAGAGAGGGCCAGGCTGGGAGGTGGGGAGAGCGCCGGCCTCGGTAGGGATGAGGCCTGCGGAGGAGGCCGGGAAGCGGGGTGAGCAGCTCTGAGGGACACAGGGATCCAGGCAGCCTGTCAGGGCAGCTCAGCCACCTTTTAATCCCAGGCTTGGGACCCAAGGAACACAGGGGCAGGGCCACCAAGAAGGCAGCCCTGCCTTCCCCTAGCTTCCTCAAGCCTGGCAGCAAGGACAAGTGCTCGTCCCCTTTGGGGCTCTGTGGGATGGGACGCGGGACCACAGGCCTGCCCCCTTTCTAGCAGCTGCGTCAGCACCCCACGAGGGCTGCCCCGAGGTCCAGGAGACCCGAGGGGTCGCGCTGGGGGAGAGAGGCCCACCCGTGGTCCAGGTGATGCAAAGCACCGCGTCACCCACCCACCAGGGGGCGCAGGGGATGCTGCTCAGCCTGCACCCCTGGACCTGAAATGGAGGCTCCTTGGCTCCAGAGCCTGGGGGTGCGGAGACCGGACCCTGGAGGGGGTGCTGCTGGCACCACAACCACTGGGGACCGTCCTGCCCCGAGGGCAAGGGCACCGCCCTGCAGAGACCCCAAAGCCCCGACTACGCTCGAGGGGCTCGTTCTTGCCGTCAGTGGGCGCGGGTCTGCAGCAGGGCGACCCTCCACAGGCTTCCAGCAGCCGCCTCGCCCCAAGGCCTGAGCGCGGTCGCTGAGCTGCTGGTCCTGCCAATGGTCTCCCTCTGCGGTCACCCCTCCTGAACTGGAAACCAGTCAGGAGCTTGCTAGACAGGGACACGGGGAGAGGCCACCAGCAACCCCCACCCACTGTCCCCCGGCTGCCCCCTGGTTCCCGGGGACACGCTGTAGACAGGCCAGGTCCCTCTGACAGCTCCAGGCAGGTGACACAGGTGACAGTGTTCCTGACCTCGGCTCAGAGCATCCACTCGGGCCCGCCTGCGTGGAGCCCTGGGTCCCTGGCGGCTCCCACCGACGCCCGCCGTGGGCCCCGACCCCAGCAGGACCCACAGCCGCTGTCTGGTCTGTCCGACTCGCCCAAGGCCGGGGGACAGAGGGATCTGCGTGCGGAGAGCAATTTGGGGAGAGGAGAGGCCAGTGTCCCAGGCGGCTCCCGCTCGGGTTGCACCAGGATCAATGAGAACGCCACGGGCGGACATCCGTTTCCTTGTTCAAAACTGCAGGTGCCCGGGAACGCCACCCCCAACCCCTCCTGGACCCAGGCCCCCGGCCGAGGGCAGACGTGCGGTGGGGTGAGCGGGGCACCGGTGGTCTTAGGGACATGAGGTCCCCCGGGCCCAGGCCGGCTGTGTGGGGAGCACCTGCAGGTGGAGGGATGGCCAAGTCTCGCTCGGGAGAACTTCCCATCTCCCTGGAAAGCAGTGGCCGGTCACGAGCCCCCTCCCCCTGAAGCCGGGCTGCGGGGCTGCGTGGGGCGGACACCCAGGGGGACAGGGAGCACCTCGGAGGACACCCCTGCCTCCCCCACCCCCCTGTGTGTGTTAAACTACATTCCCCGTCAGTATTTGAACTTGGGGTCTCAGCTCTACTACGCACACAAAGAACACTTGTTTTCAAACAAAAATATTCTTGCTGGTGCCGGAGAGAGATGGAAAGTCTGAGGTAATGCTAGACGCGGTTCCCGAGACTCCCAACCAGCCGAGTTTCTCTGCTGCGACCAAGGCAGGCTCCGAGGGACCCCACGGCCCCACTCGGGGCGGACACAGGAAGCCATCACTTCCCCCAGGCCCTGGTCGGGTCTGGAATCTGATGCCTCCCCCTCCTTTTCCTCCTCAGCCACAGCCAAATGACCCTCCACCCAAGGGAGGTGTGAGATGACGGGGACCCAGAAAAATCAGGGTCAACCCTCCAGGCCACCTGCCACTTCTAGGATGGGGGGATGGGTGGGGTGGGGAGAAGGTGACTGTTGGGGAATGACCACCGCCTGCCTCTTCCTTTGGGGCCCACCTGTGGGGCACCCCCCGAGGAAGCACGCAGACTGGGCGCCAGACAGGCCCCACGTGGCCGGGCTCCCTCTACCCTGCGGCTCAGTACCTGGGTGCCGCCCCAAGTTCAAGTGAGGGAACTAACCCACTCGGAGGAACCTGGACCTTCCTGTAAAACTCCAGGCTAGGAACCTGGAGGAGGACGCTGGAGCCCACCGGGGTCCCCCTGGCTGAAAAGGCAGCAGGTGGGTGCCTGAGAGCTAACGCCCCAACTGCCCGATGCCGGCGCTGCTCGCGTAGACGGCAGCTCACGGTGCGAGGCTCAGCACAGGGTCCTCCGAGGGGGCGAGAGGCTGACTTGGGGTGTGGGGGTGGGGAGGGAGATGGCCCACCAGGGCCTCAGCTCAGCCCAGGGGTGGGGGTCCAGAGAGGCCTGCGTTCCTCGACACCCGCCAGCAGCCCGGTGGCTTCGGGGCACGGGCCCTCGCACCCGGACCTGGCATGCTGCAGACACAGGCCAAGGCCGGCGAGCAGGCCAGCCCGGGACGCTGCCGTCGAGGCTCTGCACACGCTCCTCACGAGGGCGTCCGTGCGGGGGCCAGGACAGGGACCCGACCTCAGGGAAGCCGCCTGCTGCCCTGCTTTCCGTGGAAACCCTTCCCGCCCTGACGGGGGCTGTGCAGGAGGGGCCGGGCTTTGGTCCACCCACGTCAGTGCTGCCCTGCGCAGGTTTCTGGGTGGACAGAGCCCCGGGGAGGACGGCTCCACGCCAGGACCGTCCGGTGGCCGCCCGGCCGCCCACAGGGTCCCCTCTGCAGGGACGGGCCCCCACTCGCCAGGCTCCAGCAGGCACTCCCGCCTGTGTACCTGGACGTGAGCCCGCGAGGCTCCCCCCGAACGGCCGCCCCCTCCAGCGCCCTGCACTCACCGAGCTCGCCGGCAGCCTTGATGTCGACGTTGTCGTAGCCACTGCCTATTCGCACGATCACCCTCAAGGCCTTGAACTTCTCCAGGTCCTCCCTGGTGAGGGTGATGGTGTGGTACATCATGGCACCCACGGCTTCGTTCAGAACCTGCGATGGGGCGAGCAGAGCCAGGCTGGAGACCCCCATCACCCCTGCACCTGCCGCGGAGGACGCGATGTGGGCATGACCGTGACCCCAGGTGACTACGGAGGGGGAGGGCGGACAGGGAGGTGGCGTCTGGGGGTTGGGAGGGGGGGTGAGAGGGCCCAGCCCGGGGAGACCCGAGGGTGAAAGCGGGAGGGACCCCTCGCTGAACGGCAGTGGCCGCCACCTGACCTGGGCAACCCGGGCCTGGGGGTGGGGGGCCCACCTTCTCGTGGATCTCCTGAGTGGACTGAGCGTCACAGAAGGCCACAGTGGCCAGGTCCTTCAGGATCGGCATCTCCACGGTGCAGTCTCTGCCATCGAGCAGCGCCACCAGGGGGCGGGGGTGCAGGGGGCCGTTCATGATCTGGGGGCGGATACCTGTGAGGAGTGAGGACGGGAGGAGGATCTGTAGGTGGGCACAGCGGCTGTCCCACATGGGGCGGGGGATAGTGCAGCGAGGGGCTCGCCCCCCACATATGCATCGGATCTGCAGGACCCCAGAGCTCCCTCCCTACTCCCCGAGGGGACCATGAACCCACAGAGCCACCCGGGCTCCCCTGGGCTCAAACACCACAGGCTCCTTTGAGTCGCCGAGGCCCATTCTGGGACAAGCCAAGGAGACCCAGAGGGCATGTGTCTGCTGGGTCTATCGGGTGGAGGTCTGAGGGGGGCCCGGGTCTCGGTGAGCAATCTCAAGTGCGGCCAACAGGAACCACAGTGGTGCTAACTCCATCGCCAAGTGGAACCGAGGCCAGGAATCTGCTCACCACGCACCTGCCGCCGGCGCCAGCTGGGCCTACAAGCCGCGCCCCTGCCCCTGCCCCCAGCCCCTTCCCAACAAACACGAGGGGCTGCAAAATGAAACCAGAGGGACATGTCATGGCTCCCACACCCCGTGGGAGCTTCCTGGAGAAAACCCTGCTGGCAATGGGCCTCCTGGGCTCAGCCCGTGCCCAGGTGAAGACCTGGGCCAGGTGGTGGGGAGGTGAGCGCGACGGCGAGCCGCTGGCCGGGGACTTGGGAGAGCAACGGAATTTCTCAGAGGGCCGCAGAGCGAGCAGCACCCCTCGGGTACCAGGGCCAGTCAGCGCGGCCATGTGTCCTGGGGCTGCCGGCAGAGACAAAGGACACTTGTCCCCAGAGCTTGGGAGGGGGGTGGAGGGAGCCCAGGGCCAGGCCAGTCCTCCCTACTCGTGCCCGAGTGCAGATCCCCCAGCTGCTCCGCGAGGCCAGCGCAGCTGCTTGCAGGACGCTCAACGGGGCGGCAGGACCATCTCCAGCCCCAATGGGGAAGCAGCAGCGTGTGACCCAGGCCACGTGGCCACGGGAGGTACGCGGGCCAGGCTGCCTGCACTTTCTCCAACAGAACCCTTCCCTTCCAATCCATATGCTGGCAAGTCTGGGACTTTGTAGCCCCTGCAGGGGCACCGTGGCACCCAGGTGGCCAGGGTGGGACAGTGTCCATTTTCCGGACAAATCACATGTGTGGAGTCCTTGGCTACGAGTAAAAACGAGAGCTTTCTGGGCATCGTGTGCTTTCAGAGGTGGGAAGGGATTCAGAGAGCGGCCGCCACACCAAGGCCAGGCTCGGTTTTGTTTCCTTCCTCCTGCACAGAATCTACTTGTCCTTGCGTCTGGCGGCCCCCCTGGCCCCCCTGGCGTGACTGGGCTCGGGGAGCCCCTGCCAGGAGCCTGTGACGTTCCGGCCCAGGTGGCCTCTGTGTGATCGCACGGCATCGGGTACAGGCTCCGGCAGACAAGAGCAGGACCCACCTGCCTGGGCCGCACTCAGCTGTGTGGTCTCCCGAAGGGCTCGTCCCCCGGCAGCCCTGAAATGGCCAGCGAGGAGCCCAGGCTGGGGCCCCGGACACTGAAGCCCCTATCTGGCCCCTGGCTCATCGCTCAGCGACACGTTGGGTGTCGGAAGCTGAAAGCGAAATCCCCACCTGGACCTGTGGCCGTGGAGGCGGGGAGGTTGTCCCTTGTCCCTGTGGTGCCCACACGGCCACTGCAGCGGCCTTGCCCCGGGACAGCACCCGCGCCACAGCTGCAGCAGCTCGGGACAATCCTCTCTTTGAACAAGAAGCAGAGAGAAGCCTTTTGTCGCGACCTCAGAACGGGCCAGGGAGCAGGTTTCCTCCGGGCGCCTCTCTCTCCAGGCCGGGCTGGACTCACAAGGGATCACGGTCCCTCCCGGCCTGTGAGTGGCGGTAAAACCACTGCCCAACCCAGAACCTGGATCCCCAAAGCAGGGCATCCAAGCGAAGCCGAGGCCCCAACGTTCTCTTTGGCTTAACTGGCAGGTGGGCCCCATAAGAGGTCAGGGTGGTTGTGGGCAAATGGAAGAAATTTCCCCAAAGACCAAGGGTGCCATCTTGCATCAGGACCCCCGGGCAGCACCTTCACCCCCGACTCTGCAGAGGGAGGTGAGGCCCGGTAATTGAGAGAGAGGCCTTTAGCCTCTCATTTCCACCCCTTCCCCCTTAACAGATGGGGGCACTGAGGCACAGCGTGGGGAGTGCCCCGGGGAGTAAGCAGCTGGAGCGGATGGGCACAGCCAGTGCCAACTTGATGTGCCAATGCTAAAGCTCCTACCTCTGTCCTTCCTTTTCGCCAAGAAAACGGTGAGACTTTGACCAAATCCCGAAAGCCTCATTTCTTCCACCGGATTCTTCTGGCCCCACCCTGCAGCTGCTACCAAGCCCAGATCGGACTCCCATGGGACCCGTGGTCTTGGACTATGTGGGCAGATTTACCCGCCTGCCCCAGGGTGTCCCTCCTACAGGGTGCAGAGCACCCTGACTGGACTCCAAAGGTGCTGGCCAAAAGTGTTCATCAGACACCGTTCACAGGGTTCATGATCATGGTAAGAAATCCAAGTTTTTAATTTAAAAAGCAGCCACAGAGGAAAACGATGGGCAGGCACAAGGCAGGCATCTAGAGCCATCCAAGACATCTGGAGAGGCTGAGGGGCCTCGTCACAAGATGTCCATCCACAGCATCAGTGCATGGATCCCGTTACCTGGGCAACAAGCTCCAGGTTGCCTAGCGATCACCCCCCTCCCTGGCTTGGGTGGCCTCCTCTCTGGCGAAACCCACTCTTTGCCCTCGTTCAGGTCGGCCATGCAGAAGGCAGCTGAGACCCAGGGGCTCCCAGCTGAGGCCCTGGGCTCAGGCAGGGGCCGCAAGCCCTGTATGGGAAAGGGGTTTGCTGGGGACGGATGCTGTGGGGACAGCTGCGTGGGTGGTGGAGTGGGTGAGATTCACGTGCGTCCTGCATGAGCCCCAAGGAGCCGCACAAAACCCCAGTACTGAGGACGACAGCAAGCCCAGCCAGGAGGTTGTCAGGGGTCGCCTCTATTGACAAAGGGACCATGCCACACATGCTCCCTCAGTCCCAGAGGGGTCTCGTGTACCCACACACCAGGGAATGCAGCTAAATTCAAGCCACACCCTGCCCAGCACCTGCTGTCTCTGCAGCCTTGCAGAAGCTGGGGTGGAGGTTCCCAGAAAACCCCAGGAAACGCCAGCAAGGTGAGGTTGTAAACAGACTCTCCATCTTGCCTCACATCCACTGAGCATCTCTCAGCGCTTCTGACAATTTGAGGGATTTCTGGTATATGAGGATACAACTGACATGTTACCGTAAATGACCTTTCAAGGGGCCGTGGGAAATGGGGTACCCAGGCAGGGCTGGCCCAGGAGGGAGTCCCCCATGACCTCTCCAGCCAGAGGAATTTAGGCGGAGAAAGCCAAGGCACAGTGAATGCTTAACGAGAATGGACTAAAACCTGAGGTCTGCAACCAAAAGCTAGGGTAGCAATCGCTCGACGCTGCCGAAACCCCAGGCCTGACATTCGGAAGCCGGCTATGTTCCTCTTAGCCCCACTTTACCGCCGGGGAGACCACAGAGCACACCAAAGACCCAGGGCCCCAACAGAGCCCAAGGAAAACACCTGCTGACGAGGCACCGAGGGTCCTGGCGGCCCCCTAGGCAAAACGACCGCTCCCTCTCTGCAACCTTGCCTTCTATTCGAGAACGATTCCAGCTGCAGGTGGACACGTCACACGCACACACAAGTCTATCGGCACATTCCCTTCAACGTGTCCAGCATGAACTCCGCAGGGCAGAGCTGGTGCCCCTGGTGGCATCACTTGCTGGTCCCAGGCTCACCTCTGCACAATCAGGGACGTGGCACCCCGGCTCGAGGCCAGCTCCCCGGGCCCGGCCTCCCTACAGCCGGAGCTGCACACGAGGACACTGCGAAATTAGATATTCGGTGGAAAAGCAAAGACGACACCTGGCCACGCTGCTGGAGTCGTGCTGGGAGTGGCTGACGGTCCAGGGAAAGACAAGCCCACACAGGCCCTCGGGATTCGGAGGGGGGAAGAGGGAGGGAGGAGGACACCGGCGGCTCTCTGGTCATCCACGTCGATGCGACCTTGCCCGAATCGCATCAGACTGCTCAGGAGCCGCCTCTTCCCGGGGCCCCACAGGCGACCTGTGCCTGTCCTAACGGGACAGGCTTCCCCGAGCAGAGGGACTGAGGGGGAGACGGGTTGATCTTGCCGCACGAAGCAGCTCTGTGGTGTTCAGACCCGTTTCCTGGCCTTCCCGGACACACGGCGTCAGGTTCAGCGCACGTGCTTCCTCTAGAACCAACTCTGCCTTGTTTCTGAAGATCTGAGCTGGTTTCTGCCACTTGCCAACTCAAGGACCGAACTGCCGGAGGCTTTTCTGATTTTGCTCTTTCAAGATTTCAGAAACTAAGCAGTCTTACCCCAAAGCAAAGTGGCTGCAATAAACGTGTTTGAGGAGCAGACAGAACCTCTTCTGACACCTGAGCAGATTTTGCTGAAGCATCGCTACGCTGCAGCAGCCAGAACACACCCGAGGTGGGCTGGCCAGGATCTGGGATGACAGTCCACCTGGTCAGGGTCACCCCCTGGCTCGCCTGGCAGGGACCAGCCAAGCACGTGGGGACCGAGCAGGGAAAGGGCCTGCCAAGCAGCACGGATTCGCACCAAGATCTTCACTGCTGCTCAGGGGCCGAAGAGCCCTTGCGGGTGGAAACCAGCTGGGAGCTCTGGGGCCCGAAGGCAGTTGCTGGGATGCTCTGGGCCAGCACCAGCTGTACTGGCAGCTGCCACCAGGATAAGTACCTGGAAAGAACCGAGAGATCCATGCAGGCCTTAGAAAGATCCGCAACAAAACGCACTGTCCTGCACGGTTAGCCAAAGGCCTCGGGGCCAATCAAATGTGTCACCAGCTCCCAGACTTGTAAGGTGGTCTGGAAGGTAGAAGGCAGCTCCTGCGGCTCCCATGTTTGTGGGCAGGTGGTTTGAGGTGGGGAGAGGAGACGCAGCCACTCCCGGAGTCCCGAGTGAGTGGGAAAGGACCCCAGGTCTGCCCTGACAGCCTCTCCAGCCGCGACCACTTTGCAAGGGTCTGAGCGCGTCGCTCACCGCCCCAGGAACAGCTTCCCCTTAAATCCAGGTGGCTCCCCAATTGAAAAGTCACTTCCTGCAACCTTGCACAAACCAACCCTCATCGGCTGGGCTCAGCAGTCCCGATTTCTAGAAGGCCAGACACAGGATCAGATCTAGGGTCTGATAAGGGGCATATTTCACAGGCTTGCATTTCCACAATCTAGAGCTGAAACTCCTGACTGGGGCCAAACTGGGGACCAGATGCTGACCTTGGGTGATCAATGAACCTGTATCCGAGACGCAGCATTCAACTGGCAGACATGGCCGTGCTGGGAGGGGTGGGCATCTACCCCAGGGCATGGGGCTTCCAGAACCCCTTCAGGAAGGCTGTTGTGGGGCCTTGTGACCAGGTGACAGGTCCCCCCTTGCCTGTAAACATGTTTATCCACGTAGCAAAAACTATTCTAAGCTGCCAGCCACAGGGTCTCGACCACAACTGTCGTGCAGTTGGCTGGAGCTTGTTCAGAAAGTGGGTCTGGAAAGTCAGCAAAGGCACGTGGCCTCCGGTCTCCAGAGGCACCACCCACGCCCACGGCAGCTACTCTTGTCTTTCATGAGAAAGAACACAGGAGCCGACGAGAATGAACGGTTTCGAGGCGGCGACTGTGATAAACGTGGCACTGTTTTGAGGCTTAAAAAACACGCAGCTGCCGTTAGAAACCTCATCTCTGCGTCCACATCACCGCCTGCCTTCCACCGGGGGAGGATCCCGAGAACCTGGCGATGTGCAGGTATGGTCCCCCCCCCCCCCCCCCATACGGAGAACGGAGAACCCGATCGGTTTTTTCTCGGCTCATCTCTCTTGCAGTTTCCGGCTTCGGGTGGAGCACACGCAGCGCGCATCCCACTGAGGCCTCGGTCAGGTCGGTTCCAGGAAACCGAGGCCAGAGGCGCCTCTCCGAAGTGGCCCCCGGAGCCGGGGCTAGCCTCGCTCCTTCCCACCCGCGTACCTTCCAGAGGCTCGGGCAGGGGGGCCTGGCTCCCCTCGGAGCTCCCGAGGCTCAGGGAACCAGCTCTCCCCTCGGGCTGCTTCACCACCAGGAACACAGAGTGAGTTTTAACTGGGGCCAACGGTGGAAGGTGGAAGGCACCTCTTGCGGCACAGAAATTAAATCCGAGCATCTCGAGATTCAGCTCCGCCCTCAAGCAAACATCAGCGGAGTCAGGACTGAAGAGGAGAATGCAGACCTGCCCCAGGCACGCACGCGCACTCACACGCTCCTCTGCCTGCACTCACAGCAGCCGGCACTAAGGGAAGGATCTCGGGACTTTCAGCCTCAGGGTCCGTGGTCACCACGGTGCCCCAGCGAGCCACCCCGCAAGGCTGGGTGACATCTGCCTGCCACACTTGAGTGAGCCCAGTCCCCTCTAAAAACTGGGGAAGGAAGGTGACAGTCACGAGGGAGTAGAGCTCGGTGTGCAGCTGGACCTCCGATGCCACTCCCCCCTCCAGGCCTGTGACCAGGGGTCCCATGATCTCCTCCGTGGCTCTTGGATTGCCCTGTGCTCTGCTGGGCTCCCTGGGGAGGCTCCCTCGTTTGCATCAGCCTCCTTCACACTGGAGAGCCTCAAGCTGCACCTGGCGCTGCTCGATGACTGCCTGGGACACCTGCCTTCTGTGAACGCAGCCCCCTCCCGACATGGCCTTGTTGCCCCCAAGAGGCAGACCGCACTTCCCCACCCCCGGAAACAGGCTGGCCTGGGACTTTGCTCTGAACAAAGTCAAGTGGCAGAAATAATGATGCAGCATCACTTCCAAGGCAAGGCCCCCCGGGGTGGGCATCCGGCCTTCCATACTCACACTAGAGCCTGTGCGTGGCACCTGGGAGCCAGGACCACAGAGCACAGGCCCTGCCGGCCCAGATGAGGGGGTACAGTGAGGGGCCCTGCAGGCTGTCCTGCCACAGCCGAGCGCAGAGCTGTCTGCGGGCCAGGCGGCCCCGGACAGTCAGCGTAGCAGACTGGTGTGCTCAGGGAGGCAAGGGTGGGTGTGCATGTGTGTCAGCTTATGTGTGTGTGTGCACATACATGTGCATGTGTGCCGGAGCCCATGCACCAGACAATGACACCAGCATGGACGTGACCCATGCTGATGCTGCAGAAATCCCTGGAAGCTTGTCCCCAGGCCTTGCTAGGAGAGATCAAATCCATTTTTTAAAACCCAGAAGAGTTCCCCCAGGGCCGAGCTCATTCATGGGACTCCTGATCACAGGCAGCCCTGGGTGAGGGTCAGGGGGTGCCTTTCTCCTGGGGAAGGGCCAGGCTGCTCCGCCCCACCGCAGACCCAGGGGGGCACCACCCCGAGGCCCGGCCACTGCAGGTGAGACCTTAACAATGGCTTTTTGAAACAGCATTCCCGTCTTCTCACTTTCTGGATGAGCCCCCAGCTCTTGGACTTCTAGCCCGGAACAACCCAGAACCTCTCCCTGATGCTAAGCTCCGGTTGGGGCCCTGGGAGCCTTGTGTCAAGAAGGGAGCTGTTCGACCTTTCACTCCATGGGCACCGAGACCCAGGGAGGGGACGGCCCAGCTGACCTGAGCTCTGCAGCCGGGCCATCGAGGACCTTCCCAGCAGAAGGCTATTCAATTCACCACCACCACCACCCCCTACCACCAAGGGCTCCCCCAGGCCAGGTGAACAAAACAGGACCACCTGGCTTGAAAATGGCCCTCGGGGATAAGGAGGAGGGAAGTACTTTCGAGGATAAGATTGTGGCCGGGGCTGTGCCGTCAGGCCCCAGCGCTCCAGGCAGGAGGGAAGCCCAGCAGAGGCACGGGCCACCCGGGTGCACGCGGGTCCGCGAGGCCGTGTTCCTCCGGGGCTGGGACCACACTGGTGACCACCGCATCGCACACGTTACCAGTCGACGGGCACAGGCCTGAGTTCTCGCTCAGGAAAGCTACCGGGAAACACCACGAGTGTGGGAAGACCGGGCCTGCCCAGCCCCCCCCGCCCCGCCCCCAGCACCCACGGGCCGGGCTGCTGAGGGCGACCCCACGGAGGGGCCCGGCTGAAGCCACTCCTCGGCCCTGATTTTAGCGTCCTCTGAAGTCGCCCGAGGTTCAGCTGAGAGATGGCCACAGGGTAAGCAGATTAGCTTCTTAAATAAAAGATGGATCTTAAAGGGTCGTGGCCTCACAGGGAGGTGGCTTCAGGCCACCTCCTTTGTGGCTCAGGTAACAGCTGGACAGAAAGCGGCCAAGCAGGAGACGCAGAGGCTCCGGGAGCCTGGACCGTGCCCCCCACCCCCGAGGCTTGCCGGGTAACCACTGCCCGCCCAAGGTGTGTGTGCACACGTGTGTGGAGACTTCTGGAGTAGAAGAAGCAGGGGTCTACACTGGTGGGAACCACAGCATCCAGTTCAAAAAAAGAACAAGAACTTCTGTACCTCCAGAAAGACCAGCATTTGTTGTTGCTTTAACTGGTTCCTTAGAGCAACCCAGAGCAACTGTCCCAGCAGCCTGAACTGTTCAGTGTCCACGCCACACGAGGGACCTTGAACAGAAAAGTGACAGGCTTTTCTTTTCTACCAGGGCTTAAACACAAAACCCAGAACCAAACCACGTATCGCTTGCTGGAAATCACTCCCTGGGACGCTCACACGCTGGCCCCGTGGGCCGTTCGGTAGCCCTCATACCACTGCCTGGCCGCGAGCACCTGTGCCCTGCCGCCCCCCAGCCCCCAGGAGGCCCCTGTGTCTGGTGATCCCTCTGCTTCCCACTGGGGGGACGCTGACCACCACCCACGTAGAGCCTCCTGGCTGACCGGCCTCGGGGAAGGGATGGGCTCCGGGGACCGAGGTCCACCCAGCTCAGGGCCACAGGGACAAGACGGAGAACTGAGCAGGCCGCTGCGGGACACATTTCCACAGCAAAGCAGCCTAGGATGCCAGCAGCTGCTTCTGTTTGTGGTAGAATGTGATTCATGTTCTGGATTTCCCCAGAGGCCAGCCTCGTGCGGGTGGTCCTGGAGTGCGGAGGGAGGGGGGGAGGTGGTCTGGGCAGCCGCTGGGCTTGGGAACAGCTGAGCCCCTGGTTCAAGGAGCCACTGGCTTCCTTCCCATCTGGGTGAGGTCACATTTCACCTCCCAACTTTCCCAGCAAGCCCTGCGCACTGGACGGAGCCACAAATCCCTGGCCTGGGCCCCATCTAGCCTGATGACAGACGGGTGATCCCAGCTTAGGGTATGATAAGGCAAGGCCATCAAGTTCCCCTCTCCACGGCAACAGTGGCCGCTTGTCAATTATATATGGTCACAAAAAGCAAGCATCCTCCCCTGGGGTTTCTCACAGCAGGAATGGACTCTTCCCTTTGGGGTCACTGTGGATTTTGTGGCCCAAGAGATGAACCTCAGGCTGGTGGTATCACTCAACCCGATCTTGTGGCACCAAAAGAAGAAAAACCCCTCTTTCCTTGGTACCCTCCAAGCTGGGACCTAGCCCGGGGCCCACCCGAGTCCCTCTCTTTCCTGCTGATTGCCCGTAGAGCCCTCAGAACCGAAAGGGCTGGAGAGCGAAAGGATGTGTCCAGACAAGTCAGAGAATGGTGAGCAACCTGCGGGTGCATGGTCCCCATTCCCCAAGCCACTCTCAAGGACACAAGGTCACTCTCCAAAGTGCCCTAAGACCCAACATACACCATGGGCCTGGCTGATAGGAAACCTGGTCCAGGAAATGCCGGCTTGGCTCTTGACCTCTCCCCCTAAATGCATCAACCCCTGGACTTCACCGACACGTGCTTTCCAAG